>NW_024870950.1:7652500-8852500 GCF_019054845.1 Dipodomys spectabilis
CAACTTCCCAGCCATTTTTTTTTTTTTTTTTTACTGACAGCTTGCACTCTACCACTTGAGCCACACTTAGTTAAGGTCCAGCTTTTTTTCTGGTTAAGTAGCAATAAGAATTTCTTGGACTTTTCTGTCTGGGCTGAATTAAAACTGCAGCCCTCAGATCCTAATTTCCTGAGTAGCTAGGATACAAGCATGATGAGCCACTGATATCTGGGAGCATTCACTAAATTTAAACAAATACTTATTTTACAAAATGGAAGATACCCTGCTATGAGTTACAAATACATAAAATAACAAAACACTAAGGTTTCCTAGAGAAAATAAATGGGATCACCTAATTGTAATTTTTGAGAAAAATCAAGTTGGTACCTTTCATGGCCTCTTCAAAAGAACAAGGTCTTGCTGGACTAGATATTTCCTTCTTCACTTTTATATTCAAAGCACCAGCTGCTGCTATTTAAAAAAATAAAGTTCATGTATTTATTTAAATTTATTCATCCTAAGAAATGTGAACCTTAAATTTCTGTAATTGGAATATTTTATCATAGAGCATCATTAACTTATTTGGCAGAAATTCTATGCTGAGATTATTTTTTTGTAACAAGTAGTTACAAAACTCACTAATCTCCAAGTGACAAAGCGTATGATCACTTACCAAAACAAAATCCTCCTTGTGACCTATACATGTTGACAGTATCAGCTCAGTAGAAGACTGATATAAAATCAGTTAATATTAGAATACTAGCAAGAAAATTTTCACTTACTTATATATACTAAAAATGCTAATTTGAAAATATTAGTAAATGTTTAAGTTAAATCAAAACAACTGTGATGAACATACTAAATGTGTAATAGTATGAATATTTGGTAATATTTAGGAAAATAAAAAAAAAATAAAACTTTTACTAGCATTCCCTGACAGCTGATGGGATCTAGTCACATCAATTAAATCTTCTATGACAACATTGAATTTAATAAGCCCAGTAAGAGATAATTTCTAAGCCAGCTGCCAGTGGCTCATGCCTGAAATCCTAGCTACTCAGGAGGCCGAGTCTCATAGTTTGAAGGCAGCCTAGGCAGGAAAGTACATGAGACTCTTATCTCCCATTAACCTTGAGAAAACTGGAAGCAGCACTGTGGCTAAAAGTGGTAGAGTGATAACCTTGAGCAAAAGAGCTCAGGCACAGCACCAGGTCCTGAGTTTAAGCCCCACAACCGACACTCTCCCCATTTCCCCACCTCCACAAAAAAAAAAAAAAAAAGAGAGAGAGATCATTTCTAAATGATGAAGTTAAATAAACTAAGTCTGGTCCAAATGTTACACACTGATTTTCCAATGCATTTTAATTAATTAAGTTGATGATTTTTTGAGACAAGGGGTTGCTATGTTGTCCAGGCTAGCCTTAAACTCTTTACTCCAGTGTCATACTTCTGAGCTGGGAGTAATTGCAAAAATCAAAGATTTAAGAATAGGAACTAATACCTGGAAAAAATTATAATTTCTACTATTTAATTATTACTAATTTGTTTATAGCAGCAAAAACTGGTATGAACATACCATTCCTATAAGAATCACCAATGTAGTGCCAAAATAATGTCTAACTTGCTTTCTGTGTCTCAGACTCAAGTACAAAATTAAAGATACTTTAACATTTAAGCAAATGACCTAAGTTCACAGAGCACACACATAAAATGCATAATCTAGTGCTGTACAGCTCCAGAAGGAACATTTACAATTGGCGCTGTGTGAAGCCAGGATATGCTCACTGAGTCCTTTCCCCAATCCAACCTTTGGACCATGTTCTAAGTACACAGGAACCTTGAGTATTGTTTTTTGATGGACTGAAAGTATGGAAATATTACAATGAAATCCATTTTGCCCTCCTTTTTTTGGTCGTGGGGCCTCAACTCTGGGCCTGGGTGCTGTCCCTCAGCTCTTCAGCTCAAGGCTAGAGCTCTACCACTTGAGCTACAGTGCCACTTCCGGCTTTTTTCTTTTTCTGCTTATGTGGTGCTGAGGAATCGAACCTAGGACCTCATGCATGCAAGGCAAGCGCTCTACCACTGAGCCACTTTCCCAGCCCCTTCACTCCTTTTTTAGTACCAGTGAGAGCCTTGTGTTCTACCACCTGAGCTACATCTCCAGTCTGACATTTTGCTAATTAACTAGAGATGGAAATTGTGGACTTTTTTGCCCAGGCTGGCTTTAAATTGAAAGCCCAGGTCTTCTGAGTAGCTAGGATTACAAGAATGAGTCAATAGTGCTTTATACAATGAAACTTTTTTTTTGGTCAGTCCTGGGGCTTGAACTCAAGGCCTGGACACTATCCTTGAGCTCTTTCGATCAAAGCTAGTTTTCTATCAATTTGAGCCACAGTTTCACTTCCAGTGAGACCCATTTCATATTCAAATGTATGTTAACTCAGAAATTAAAAAAGTAGAAAATAATACTTGGTCTTTGAGTATAAACTAGTATTCTTTCTCCTTTTTTTTGGGGGGGGGGGGGGAGGACAGTTGTAGGGCCTGAACTCAGCCTGGGTTGAGGAATCAAACCCAGGGCCTCATACATGCAAGGCAAGCACTCTACCACTGAGACCTTCCCAGCCCCTCTCCTATGTTTTTTGAAGCCAGAATAATTCTAAATTTTAAACTTTGCCTTTTTGGTATTGTTTTTACTTGTGACCTTTTATTCTGTGACAAATAACAAGGGAATTTCATTCATGCTATAAACTATCTTGCATCTTTGTAGCACACTAGTGAAAAATAGTCAATGTTGCAAATTTCAATTATGACTAAAAAAAAGGAACAGACAAAATGAAAAAAAAAAAGTAATTGTTAAGACTAGGTGTAACTCTGCTTTAGTTACTGTTTCTCTTTTTTTTCTTAGATCTTGAATTCAGGGACTTGCACTGGCTTTGTTTGCTTGAGACATGCTTCCAGACTAACTTTTGCTGGTTAATTAGAGAGGAAGTTTTGTATTCTTTTCTCCCTTCAGGTTTCAGCCTCTTGAAAAGATAAGATTACATGCATGAGAAGTTGGTGCCTGATCTGTTTCCCTTTTTTTTTTTGTCTGAATCTTACTATATAGCCCAGATTGGCCCTGAAATTACAATCCTTCTGCCTTTGCCTCTTAACTGTTAGGATTACAGATATGTGCCACTAGCCTGCTTTCCCCTTTCATTTTACATTTTTGAGGCAGGGCCCAGGTTGGCCTAAAATTCTTGGGCTCAAGTGATCCTCCTACCTTAGCCTCTTGAGTAAATGTAACAGAAACCAAGCCTAGACCAATGTGATATGCAAAGAGTTTCCATTTCTAAAACACTCTCCTACCTTTTGTCCTCTTCAGGCAACTAATTTGTAAGTCACTCTTTTTTTTTTTTTTTTGGTCAGTTGTGGGGCTTGACCGCTGGGCCTGGGCACTGTCCCTGAGCTCTTCAGCTCAAGGTGTTGCCACCAGCACCCAACTGTAAGTCACTCTTTAACCAGATATATTCTAAACTTTTAACACATCAATTGTTCCTGATATTTTTATTTCTAAAGCTTTTATTTTACCTAAATGTTAAAATTTTATTTAAAATATTCATTAGCAGTCTTTGACACTTTCATACTTTCAATTACCACACCAAATTTATCTCCTACTCCTCTCAAAATGCACCCCCAGGGCCAGGGCTGTAGTTCAGTGGTAGAATACCTGCTTGCATTCATGAGTCCCTGGGTTCAATAATCATCCACACACACACACACACACACACACACACACACACACAAACATCAAGCTAAGCCAGGTGCTGGTGGTTCACGCCTGTAATACTAATTACTCAGGAGGCTGAGATCTGAAGATCTAAGTCCAAAGCCAGGAAAGTCAGTGAGACTCTTATCTCCAATTAATCACCAGAAAACCAGAAGTGGCACTGTGACTTAAAATGGTACAGTGCTAGCTTTGAGTGAAACTCAGGGCCTGTCATGCTCCACAACTGACAAAAAAAAAAAAAAAAGCTAAATCTAACGATTTCTCAAGTGACACTTTCAATTTTTAGCACATAAAAGAACTCAATGAGGGCTAGGAATATGGTTTAATGCATGCCTAGTATGCATAAAGCCCTATTCAATTCCTCAGTAACACATAAACAGAAAAAGCCAGAAGTGGCACTGTGGCTCAAGTGGTAGAGGACTAACTAGCCTTGAGCAAAAGAAGCTCAGAGACAGTGCCCAGACCCTGAGTTTGTCAAGCCCCAACACTGGAAAAAAAAGGAACTCAATGAAGAGTCATTATTTTTTTGAGGTACTGGAGTTTGAACTCAGGGCCTAATGCTTGCTTTATCACTTAAGCAACTTGGCCAGTATCTGTTTGCACTGGTAAATTTTACAGCAGGGTCTCAAGTTATGCCTTTAAGGCACATGCCATTATGCCCAGCCACTGTGGTTCTTCGCCACTGCACTCGGCCATTGGTTAAATGGAGTCTTGAAATTTTTTGCCAGGCTGGCCTTGAGCTTCTGTACCCTTATCTCTGCCTCCCACGTAGCTAAAATTATAGGCTTGAGCCATCATACCCAGATGAACGATAATTTTTACTGAAAAGTAACTTGCAAGATAGCTCTGAAGAGTTTGATCTCAAGAGCTTTCCTCTTCTTTTCCTTTCCCTCTCTCCATACCCCCCCTTCCAAATAAGACAGGTTTATTAGGAAAATAAAAGTACAATTAAAGGGGTGAGGCTGGCAGTGCAGATAAAGATTGTGCAGTGCAGATAAAGATTGTGCCCTATCCTCTCTTGTATCATTAAAGTATGAGAGAAAATGATTCCATTAAAGTAAGAGCCAAAATTATATCTTTTAGGAAGTAATGCCCCCACAAAACAAATTAATATCAATTTATCTTACTTAGTGAGCAACTTTTTGGTTTTGGCTAGCTAATCTTCAAATTGAAAACAAAATGTAGAAATTAATTATTCACATTAGTTGAGAAATTTCTCATTTTGACATACCTGGGTCTGGAGTGTAAGTGAATGGCTGAACATCATGAGATCTTCCAGCGTTGGTCACCACATATATTCCCACAGATACAGGTAAAGTTATATGTTGGTCATGATATGGGGGAACTTTCACAATAAGATGATTCTAAGAAATAAAAAAGGACAAAAGTCAGAAAATAAGTGGTATTTAAGTTTAAAGAATAACATGTAGTTCCTGTTGGTTGTAAATTTTTAAAAACTCTGATTAGAACAAAAAGAATGTATTTTTATTTTTTTATTATTTTTGGGGGTGTGTTTATGTCTGAGACGAGGAGTCAAACTCTGTACCTCATGCTTTAACTCACTGGCTAGTGCTCTACCAACTGAACCATACCTCCAATATCTTTTGATTTTTTGTTGTTGCTGTTGGTTATGGGGCTAGAACTCTTGAGCCTACGTGCTGTCCCTCAGCTCTTCAGCTCAAGGCTAGCACTCTACCACTTAAGTCACAGAAGCACTTCCAGTTTTCTGGTGGTTAATTTGAGATAAGAGTCTCACGGACTTTTCTGCCCAGGCTGGCTTTGAACCTCGATCCTCAGATCTAAGCCTCCTGAGTAGCTAAGGATTATAGGCTTGAGCCACCAGCACTCAGCTATCTTTGGATTCTTTTTGAAACAAGTCTCACTATGTAGCCAGAGTACTGGGATTGTAGTCATACGCCAAGCTCAGGTGGACAGGTTCCAGGTCGTTAGTCTTCTGATTTCTTTTTTTGTTGTTGGTCATGAGGCTTGAACTCTGGGCCTGTGGCTCTGTCCCTCAGCTCAAGGCTCAAGGCTAGCCCTCTACCACTTGAGCCACAAAGCCACTTCCAGTTTTCTAGTGGTTAATTAGAGATAAGAGTTTCATGGACTTTCCTCCCTGGGCTGGCTTTGAACTTGATTTTGGGGACCAGATGGCTCTGGCAGCAGTAGGGCAGAGTGAGCTCTACTAGGTCTTTATTTTTTTTGGACGTGGGGCTTGAACTCCAGGCCTGGGCACTGTCCCTGGGCTCTTCAGCTCAAGGCAAGCACTCTACCACTTGACCCACAGCACCACTTCTGGTTTTCTGGTGGTTGATTGGAGATAAGAGTTTCATGGACTTTCTTGCCTGGGCTGGCATTGAATGGAGATCCTCAGATCTTAGCCTCCTGAGTAGCTAGGATTACAGGTGTGAGACGCCGGCACCCAACCTAATCCTATGATTTTTTTTTTTTTTTTTTTGGGGGGGGGGTCCAGTCGTGGGGCCTGAACTCTGGCCTAGGCGCTGTCCCTCAGCTCTTCAGCTCAAGGCTAGCGCTCTACCACTTGAGCCACAAAGCCACTTCTGGCTTTTTTCTTTTTGCTTATGTGGTACTGAGGAATGGAACCCAGGGCCTCATGCATGCAAGGCAAGCACTCTACCACTGAGCTACCTTCCCAGCCCCTCCTATGATTTCTTTTTTTTTTTTAATTTTTTTTTTTATTGTGAAAATACTGTACAGAGGGGTTACAATTACATGGGCAAGATAATGAGTACATTTCTTATCAAGCATTGTAGCCTCTTCCTTTGCTTCCCCTTCCCATATCCCTTCCCATCCCCCCCATGATTTCTTTTAAAGTAAAAATTAAAATGTTTAACACCCTGTACCTTGTCAATGTCATCTTATTTCCACTGACTCCTCCAGCTTACTACAATCCAGCACACTGACCATTTCAACCCATTCCTTTAATAAGTAAACTCATGTTGTCTACAATTACAATATTCTTCCTTCTTGTAAAATGTTAAATTCCTTATCCATTCTTACATACCAATGTCATCTCCTTAGAGAAGCTTGCCTGGATTATCCTGTTTTTTTTTCCCCCCCACCAGTATTGGGGTTTAAACTCCTGGCTTGACACATGGTTGGCCTGGCAACACCTCCAGCAGACTTTTACTGGTTAACTGGAGTTGGAATCTCTCAGACTTTTTTGCTCAGGCTGGTCTAGATCCATGATCTTCTGGATCTCAGCTTCCTGAGTAGTTAGCATTATAGGCATGAGCTACTATCACCTCACTTCCATTATATTTAAAGTAGTATCTCTCTTAACATGATTATGTAAGTATTTATTTCTGCAATGGAACTTATCTCTTGAACTTACTGATTTACTTTTTACTTTTTCAAGATTGGAGATACTCTCTCCAATCACAAGAATGTAAGCACCATGAAGAACTACGCTGTTTTAGTTTTCACTGTTTCCTCTGTTAATATATACCATATACAAATATACTTAAACATATTTGTTGGATGAAAGGGAAAACTTTTTTCCAGTACCAGAGAATAGAATAAATGAGTTTGAGAAAGAATAAGTGAGTGTGAGGCAATCCTGGGCTACATAATGAGAATGTGCCTAAATAATAGTTAATTTATGAGGAAAAAATATGTCACTAAGAGCAAAGAAGTTGCCATTTGTTCTGTACAGCTCGATGTGACAGTAGATCACAGTATATCTTACTACTTCTAAGCCACTTTAATTCTCACTTAAAGTCAATGAGTTCAGTTTTTTATCTCCAGGAAATCAAAAATTTTAGTGGTCAATGAATCTTTATTTTAAAAAATGGGGTGGAGCTCATAAGTATTTCACAACACTTATTCAAGAAAACTACATTTCTCTGAAGATAAAGTCAAGTACATTTGACTTTTTCTCTTCTTCTCTAGTAAATTTGTGGAATGCAAAGAATACTAGGAAGCAAGGATTATATTTCATGTCTCTTTCTCTCTCTCTCTTTTTTTTTAACCAATGATCTGACATACAGGTGGCCAAGGGATTAGCATTTAAAATTCACATATGTCTTTCTTATTGATATACCATTCTACTTACTTCAGACAGTGCACTTAAGGAAACCTAACTTGAAATCTTTTAAAAGCCAAAGAAACTTATTTTAATATTAATGCTTCATACTACTTCAACAGAATTAAAAACTCTATAACTGATCTGAATTTAAAGTAAAATTTGGCCAGACACTAGTGGCTCTATATAACCTAGCTACTCAGGAGGCTGAGATCTGAAGATCACAGTTCAAAGCCAGCCTAGACAAGAAAGTCCATGAGATTCCTTTTTTTGGGGGGGGAGGTAGGGGTCACTTGTGGAGTTTTAACACAGGACTTGGGAGTTGTCCCTAAGTTATTTTGCTCAAGGCTAGTGCTCTACCACTTTTTCTTTTTTTTGTGACAGTCCTTGAACTCAAGGCCTAGGTATGTCCCTGAGCTTCTTTTGCTCAAGACTATCACTTGAGCTGAGCCACAGCGCCACTTCTGGCTTGTTCTATGTGGTACTGAGGAACTGAGGCCAGGGCTTCATGCACACTAGGCAAGCACTCTACTGCTAAGCCACATTCCCAACCCATACTTTACCATTTTTGAGCCACAGCTCCACTTCCAGTTTTTGAGTGTTTAATTGGAGATAAGAGTCTCACAGGAACTTTTCTGCTTGGGCTGCCTACAAACCCTGATCTTCAGATCTCAGCTTCCTGAGTAGCTAGGATTATAGGCGTGAGCCACTAGCTCACTATGCTAAGCTTGTTCCTCCTACCCCCACTGCCATATGTACTTTTATATACTACTCCTGCATATGCCTTCTAACTTGCTCATAAACTTGGCATTTTCTTCTGTTAGTCTCAATTTCTATGGGTCTGGTCTTATTTTCTTTACATACTAATTCTTTAATCATTATTCTTTTTTTTTAATGGCTGTTTCTTCTTTTTATTTTGAAAATAACACTTACACATATGAAGATCCTATAAATATATAGAGCTAGTCACACATACCACTACTACCACAAATTTCTTTTCAACAGGGTCTTACCATGAAGCCCAGGCTGGGCCCAAACTTGATGTTCTACTGCCTTTGCCTCCAAGTGTGGAATTATAGGTATGGGCCACCATAGCTAACTCAATCAGATTCTTTAATATGAAGGAAGATACTTCTAAATATAAGTAATTTTAGCAAACATAAAGCATGTGACCCATAAGTAAGTACTCTATAAATATTATTTTCCCTTTGATTTAACTACTTAGTAGATTAAGGATATCCAAATCCTCAAGAAAAAAAATATAAAAATAATTTCATTTATTACCAATGAAAGCCTTTGATGATAACTTGTCATGTGTGGCATCAGAAGAATAAGTTAAAGAAACTCAGAAAAGAAAGTTTAATGGAGTTATATCAATCCCATATATTGATGAATAGAATCTACTGATTTGGGAAATTTTCAGAATAAAACTAAACTTATCAGAAAATAACCAAATTTTAAAAGGCTTAAATTATACCTGATGAAATAATTCCATGTCGATTTCAGCTTCTGATTTCCAAGAGTTTTCATCTGATTGAAATAAAAACAGTTACTGAATTTTTGAACCTCTTTTTGTTTTTTAACTCTGTAGCTATGACTATACAACAAGTGAAACATAGGGACATCTCTGTAGAATAATATGCCTACTTACCAGAAACATTTTCTTGGAAAATAACTTTGGTTCCTTTTAGAAAGTTCTTGCCAATTAAAAACACTTCTTCCTCTCCTTTCACTGAACAGCTATGCAAGCTTTTCTTTAAGATCTCTGGCACTCCAGCTGGCTGAGCTGTAGATACACATAAACATTCCATAAGAAAAACTACCAATACTTCTTTCGAAAACCAACTTGTAATTACATCTCTAGTTTCATGACTTGTTTGTGTTGATCCTTACTTTTTTTTATTCTGAAGCTTAAATTTACTCTAACATATTAATTTCTAACAACTGTCATAAAGTTTTATGGGTATGGATAAATGACTAATTTGAATGTTTTCACTTTAATTCATCTTAGTTTTTCATTACGTGTATGGTAAAAGTTTATAAATATAAACATTTTCCATCTTAATACATGTATATATATATGTATATATATATATATATATATATATATATATACAATTTTTTTTTTTTTTGGTCGGTCGTGAGGCCTGAACTCTGGGCCTGGGCGCTGTCCCTCAGCTCTTCAGCTCAAGGATAGTGCTCTACCACTTGAGCAATAGCGCCACTTTTGGCTTTTTCTGCTTACGTGGTGCTGAGGAATTGAAGCCAGGGCCTCATGCATGCAAGGCAAGCACTCTACCACTGAGCTATCTTCCCAGCCCCTCCACCTTAATACTTTAAAAAATGAAATTGATTTAATAATATAATATTCAATAATACTCAATACATATCCTATGTATTGATATTCATAATATTCAATACATATCCTTTGAGGGAAGGATGGACTTGGAAGGGAAAGGGGAGAATGATGAAAAGGGGTGATATGCAGACGCAGTGTACTTCTAACTGACAAGCTGAATGGTAGCCCCTCTGTATAAAAAAAGATGGAATTAAAGACAAGTTTCAGGCCTTTAAATATGAAACAAAAATCATTTTTTTAAACAGCAAGAGGAAAAAAGCTGGGCGTTAATGGTTCATGACTAATCCTATCTACTCAGGAGACTGAGAACTGAGGATTACAGTTCAAAGCCAGCCCAGGTAGGAAAGTCCAAGTGACTTATTGCCAATTAACAACCAGAAAATCAGAAGTGATGTTGTCACCCAGAGTGGCACCCAGGCCCCCAAGTTCAAGCCCCACACTGACAAAAATAAATAAAAAAAGCAAAAAGAATAAAGTTACTGACAAAAAAAATGCTGTATTCTATGTGCTGGTTCAAACTGAAATGATTTATGAAATATGTGGTAAAACCATAACATTCTACTCCTGCTTTGGAGAAGGACTATCATACAACATTCAGTCAGTTAAAGATGGACTAGTAGAGATGTGTCATACAGAAGCCGTTTTTGCTTTTGCAGACACATGCAAATCTTCCCAAGACTGAATTAGCAGTCCTATGGCTTTCTTTCTTTTCTATATTCCCAATAAGGGTACAACAAAATTCAATTGAGCTTCATAACTTCATGAATTAATTTACTGGGTATTGGGAATGAATTTAGGGCCATGTGCTTTTTAGATCATCACACTGTAGTATCTCTAAAGGCAATGGGTGCTACTCAGATGATTTGTAAGTACCTAGACACAGAATCCAGAGACCCCCATCCCAAAGAGCACCTAAAAATATACAATCTATTTTGGAACAAATAAGTTATCTATCAAGTTGTTTTTTTAAACTAGGAAATTCTGGGATTAAAACATAAAATGCACTTGCTTTTCAATTATAAATTCTTTTACAATTACAAAGTCTAATACCCTTTAGCCTTGAGCAAAAGAACTCAGGGACAGGTTCTAAGTTCTAGCTTAAGGAATGGGACAAAAAGCTGGGAAGGTGGCTCAGTGGTAGAGTGCATGCCTCGCATGCATCGATTACTCAGCACCACATAAGCAGAAAAAGCTGGAAGTGGCACTGTGGCTCAAGAGGTAAAGCACTATCTTTGAGCTGAAGAGCTGAGGGAAAGTATCCAGTCCCAGAGTTCAGGCCCCAGGACTGGCAAAGAAAAAAAAAAAAAAGGAGTAACTTTTTGGCTCTTCCTGTAAGCAGGGGAAGGTGATCCATGAAAATGTAAAAAACAAACAAAAGGACAAAGAATCCAATGGCCATTGTTAAGGCAACAAAAAGTTTTTTTTTTTTTGAGGCCACAAAGCCCAGCATGAATCTTGGCATTAGGCCTCTTTTCCACTGTGTTTCTAGATGTTTCTAAATTCCTGTTTGCTCTCTCCCTGTTACTTCTCTTTTGGGCCCACTTGCTTTCCAATGTCCCTCTCATCTCTACATTTCCTTCTTTTTCTTTTCTCTCTCCTTCCCTCTCTCCCTCCCTTTTTTCCTTCTCTCCTTCCTTCCCTTCTTGTCCTGCAGCTTCTTGTCCTCAGTGCCCAGGCACTGTTCCTCAGCTTTTTTTGTTTCAAAGCTAACACTCTACCACTTGATCCATAGTTCCACTTCTAGCCTTATTTGGTAGTTAATTGGAGGTAAGAGTTCTCATGAAGTTTCCTTCTTGAGCTGGCTTTAAACCATTATCCTCAGATCTCAGCTTCCTAAGCCGCTGCGGGGATTATAAGAATGAGCCCGCTGCGGGGATTATAAGAATGAGCCCGTGGTGCCAGGCTCTAATTCCAACCTTTCATACTAACAATATGAAGCAACAAAACCAGGACACATTTTATTTCCTAAAAGAATCATTTCTCTAAGTGTTGCAAATCTTCAGTCTATTCTTTTCTAGCTATTTAAAATTTCTTCCCTTTAAAAGAAGATATTGCCAATGCTTATCTAAGCTGTTTCTCTAACCAAATAGCAAGTGTGAAGCATACAATAAAAGAAATAAAAAAAACACATGTCCTAACAAATGGCACCCACAAAAGTAAATGGAAAGGACAACATTGGTAATCATGAAACTCCTTAATATATATTGAAATCAACTTTCTAAATTCATAAAATGTCTGAATTATACATTTTAAGTGTCTAGGTATAGTTCTTTCAATAATAATTTCATATCGTTGACTATAGTTCTAGCCACTCAAAGGCCAGGACTTAGATGAAATAGGTTGTACAAAACAGGGCTCAAAGCTACAATTAAAGTGACCATGGTGGCAATATAGCACAGTAGATAAAAGCAGAGGCTTTGTGGGAATCCTGGACTTGCTGTTTACTAGTGATGTCATCTTGAGAAAGTTATTTGCATGTTGCAGTTTCATCCACTACAGAATTCAATCTATGCAAGGTGATGATGAAGGTTACATAATACTTTAAAGTGGCCAACAATATCTTAAGCATAGCAAAGAGTATAAAATACAGGTTTGTTTTTTGTTGGTTGTGGGGCTTGAACTCAGGGCCTGGGCACTGTCCCTTAGCTCTTTTGTTCAAGTAGAGCACTCTACTACTTCAATCCACATTGCCACTTATGGTTTTCTGGTGGTTAATAGAGATAAAGGAATAAAGGGCTGGCTTTCAACAATAATCCTTAGATCTCAGCCTCCTGAGGAGCTAGGAATATAAGCCACTGGTGCCTGGTACACTTGCTTTTTAAAATCAGTATGGTTGCTAACCTAAAGTGTTTAAGTGTAATAATTTCTAATTAAAACAAAGAATGATGTTATTCATAAAAGATGAATAATTTACAAAACTAAAGACATTATAATAAACAACATAAAGCCCATAGCAATATAACAAGCATTTCAACTGAATTATTTTTTTGATCTTTTAAAATCAAACACGTATTTTTTTTTGTAGGTCATGGGGCTTGAACTCTGGGCTTGGGTGCTGTCCTTGTGCTCCTCAGCTCAACGCAAGCGCTCTACCACTTGAGCCACAGCGCCACTTCCGGTTTTCTAGTGGTTTATTGGAGGTAAGAGTCTCACAGACTTTCCTGCCTGGGCTGGCTTTGAACCGTGATCATCTGGCTCAGATCTCAGCCTTCTGAGTAGCTAGGATTACAGGTATGAGCCACCAGCACCCAGCCACATATATTATTATTTTTTTGTTTTTTGGGTCCGGTCGTGGGGCCTGAACTCTGGGTGCTGTCCCTCAGCTCTTCAGCTCAAGGCTAGTGCTCTACCACTTGAGCCGCAGCGCCACTTTCGGCTTTCTTTTTGCTTATGTGGTGCTGAGGAATCGAACTCAGGGCCTCAGGCATACAAGGCAAGGGCTCTACCACTGAGCCACCTTCCCAGCCCCACACATATTATTTTTTTTTAAGCAATATGTAGTAATATATTTCCATAACTCTAGCATTTGGGAAGCAGACACTGAAACATGTCCAATTCAAGGCTAGCCTAGGGTACATAGTGGTCCCAAACTGGAATGAGCTTTTCAAGTTCTGCTGGTGGCTCTAGCCTATAATCCTATCTACTCTGGAGGCGAAGATCTGAGGATCATGATTCAAAGCCCACTGGGAAGGGAAGTCTGTGAGACTAATCTCCAATTAATCTCCAGAAAACTGGAAGTGGTGCTGTGGCTCAAAGTGGTTGAAAGCTAGCCAATGCAAAAATGTCCAGGCACAGCATCTAGGCCCTGGGTTCAATTCTCCTGTAAAACAAAACAAAAAAGCAAAACAAAACCAATGAAGAAACACAGCAAAAGCAAACTACATATATGTATACATACACACAAACACATATACAAAGAGAAGATTCTCCTATTTGTTACCTGTATAATCATCTAAACAATAACTATGATTAAGAACCCTGTAACAACATAATTGAATTTAAATGCAGAAACATCCATATAACATGTTCTTCAAGGTAAGTGATAAAAATTTCACTTCCCCTAAGTCAGTATATTCAATATACATTACATAAAAATTGAACTATGTAAATGGAAGGTAGGGATGGAAAGGGAAAAAATGAGGGAGAATGATAGAATTGGTGACCCTGATCAAGATACATTGTACTCATAATCTAATTTATGGAATTATAACCTCTTTGTACAACTATTTAATAAAAATGTTTTAAAAATTATAATAAAAAAGAATTTCATTTTCCACTTTTCAACAGTATACTACAATCCTGTAATTTGTAGTTAGAATTTCTGAAATGCTGTTAATTACAAAATCCTGCATACTTTACACTTAGCTTCTAAGATAAGTTCTAACAGAGTTATGGACACAATCTGGCACACTGTGAAGATGCTTGGAAAATCCTTTGTCTTTTCAATTTACTTTCATATTCAATTACTTTTTGGGGGTGGGAGGATGGGGAGAAGTGCCAGAGAATCAAACCCAGGCCCTTATACATAGTAGGTAAAGGCTCTACCACTGGGCTACATCCACAGCTCCAATTACTTTTAAAATAGATACATGATGAGAACATAAAACTACATGTACCTCTGACTTTTATCTCAACTACTCACCTATAGTTGGCTTTAATAATATCAACATGTTTTTTTTCCCTTAAGAGACAGAGGCTTGCTGGGCGCCAGTGGTTCACGCCTGTAATCCTAGCTACTCAGGAGCTTGAGATATGAGGATCACCGTTCAAAGCCAGACCAGGCAGGAAAGTCCGTGAGACTCTTATCCCCAATAAAACACTCAGAAAACTGGACGTGGCACTGTGGCTCAAGTGGTAGAGCGCTAGCTTTGAGCTGAAGAGCTGAGGGACAGTACCCAGGCCCAGAGTTCAGGCCCCACAACCAGCCCCCCCCCAAAAAAAAAAAAGAGAGACAAAGACTTGTTATGTCATACAAGCTGGCCTAAAACACAGGGGCTTACGTGATTCTCTTGCATTAGCCTCTCAAATAGTTAGGACCTTAGGTAAGCCTAGCTCTTTAATTTAATATAGTTTTGGATTTTCAAATTTTACATGACCACAAGCTGGAGTCTATGAAACATCTAAAATTTAGAGACCGATAGAAAAATAAAAAACCTCTCTGTACATTTAATATTTCTATATATTCTTACTTACTACACAAAATTGGAGAAGAAGGTGTTTGCAATGTCAAAGTGGAGCCATCTTTTCTTGTGATATTAACTCGAAAAACCAATCTGGCACGAGTGCTTTTTTTCTTGGAACCAGCAATTCCTATTCTGGCTTCAACATCAGCATTCCTCAACTTCAATATCCCTACACAGTCCACCCTAACACAGAAAAAAATTATGAATTGACATGATTGTAAATGAAGCACAATGTTATTAAATTAGATTCTTTTAAAGAAAACTATGCTTATCTATTAATTTTTAAATATGCAATATAGTCATAAAATCTAAAGTCACAAAGTACAGAAGGGAAAATTTTAAACATTCATAGTTCCTAACCAACTGTTTGCTATAATGGAAGAAATAATAAATAAAAAATCACTATTTTAAAATCTGAATACAAGTAATGCCTTGTAAGACATTTTTTAAAATTTTTATTATTATTATTTTTTTTTGTTGGTCGTGGGGCCTGAACTCTGGGCCTGGGCTTTGTCCCTCAGAGCTCTTCAGCTCAAGGCTAGCATTCTACCACTTGAGCCACGGCGCCACTTCCAGCTTTTTATGGTTATATTGTGCTGAGGAATTGAACCCAGGGCCTCATGCATGCAAGGCAAGCACTCTACTACTGAGCCACCTTCCCAGCCCCAAGACATACATTCATTCATTCATTCATTCATTTATTTTTGCTTATGTGGTGCTGAGGAATCAACTCAGGGCCTCATGCATGCAAGGCAAGCACTCTACCACTGAGCCACCTTCCCAGCCCCGCCCAAGACATTTTATTTTATTTTTTTCGCCCAAGACATTTTAAAACAATTAATTTAACTTCGTTTTTGCAGCTTATATAGACATTAAAATAGAATAGGTTTACTTTTTCTGCGGGGGGGCGGTATATGTGTAGTAATACTTGAGTTTGCACCAGGGTTTCTTGCTTGCTAAGAAGCACTCTACTGCTGAGATATGCTTCTAGGCCTTTTTTCCACTGGTTATTTTGAGCTAGGGTCTAAGATTTTGCTGTAGTCATCACATATTCTAACAATGATCTGTGACCCCAGTCTCTATTGCTTTTTTCCTTACAGGATCTTTCTACATACCCTCTGCTAACCTCAAATTTGCTATACACCTGGCTTTAGCATCCTCCTAAGGGCTAGGATCATAGGCGTATAACACCCTATCTGGCTTTTCTCTATTTTAATGACCAGTATTCTCTTCCTTTCCTCTTCTACTACATATACTTAATTTAATAAATCAAACTTTTACTTTCTATATTAATATTATAAATCTCAATAAGTTCAAAAATTTCCAAAAGCCAGCATTCTACCTGGTTTTCTTTTCTTTATCTTTCACCTTGGCAAATGGTAAGATTTAAATTTAACCCATTTACATTCTATAGTAATCACTTTATATGTACAATTACTAAAACATTTTAGTAAAATCCTTAACGTGTTAGAATTTCATTTTCTTTACACTATTACACTAGAAACCGAGATATTTTTCTGCCCAGGACAAAATACAATATATAAAGAAAAGCTTGTACTAAGCACTTACGCCAGTGTCATATTGTTGCTAGGGTCAAGGCCAACTTCTATCACAGTGGTACCCTCAATGTCTACTTCTTTGCAGGGAGTTGTATTTCGTCCAGTTACCCTACAGGCTTGATAAAATCCATGTGGTTTCACTCGGCCAGAATCGTTGCCCACAAACACCTGCAACACTACTGGTTCATTATGGCCTTCCAGCTGGAAACAAAAACCATGAAACAGAAAAGCACTAATTACCATTTCAAATGAGCTATTTATAAAATTAAATATTTAAGACTAAAATCCTTTATTTGTAACTAGATTAAAATAAGTAATTTAAATCCTAAAGGAAAACAGGTCAAAAAATTGTTTGTGTGGTGCTACTAATCCAAATTCAAAAATGCTACTCAAACACTCTACCACTAAAAAATTTTTGTGTGTGTGCAGGTCCTGGGGTTTGAACTCAGGTCTGGTTGCTATCCCCGAGCTTCTTTTTGTTCAAGGATAGTGCTCTACCACTTGAGCCACATCTCCATTTCTGGTTTTTTGGTTGGTTGTTAGACTTTCCTGCCTGGGTTGGCTTGAAACCATGATCCTCAGATCTCAGCCTCCTGAGTAGTTAGGATTACAGATACAAGACACTAGTTCCCAGCTCCTAAAACTTTTTTTATAAAGGAGCCGGGGTCAGGTGATAGTGTTCATGCCTATAATCTTAGAAATTCAGGAGGCTGAGATGTAGAGGATCAAAGTTAGAAGCCAGTCTGGGTAGAAAAGTCTGTGAGATTACAACTCCAATTAATCAGTTAAATGCTTGACTGGAGAAATGGCTCAAGTGGTTGAGCACCAGTTAAGCAAGCATGTGAAGAGTTTGAAGCCTAATTCTTCTTAAAAACAATGTTTGGAGCTGGTAAAAGTAAACACTTTTATTTTTCAAAACATCTCATCGCTATGTAAACTAAAATTAAATGACTATCAAGGTAATATTTGGCTTAGGAGCCAATTAGACTTTCAGTATTCTTTTTTGTTTTGTTTTTTTGTCAGTTGTGGGGCCTGAACTCTGGGCCTGGATGCCATCCCTCAGGTCTTCAGCTCAAGGCTAGCGCTCTACCAGTTGAGCCGTAGTGCCACTTCTGGCTTTTTCTGCTTATGTGGTGCTTAGGAATTGAACCCAGAGCCTCATGCATGTGAGGCAAGCACTCTACCACTGAGCCACCTTCCCAGCCCTTTAAGTCCATTCTCTCTTATACAGAGATAATAATGTTGCCTTTTCTGCTTTAGGCAGCTTTTGCCCAAGTTAAAAAATAAATAATCATTAGGTTAGGGGAGTGGCGCAAGTGGTAGAGTGCAAAAAGTCCTGAGTTTAAAATGTAATACAACATAAAATAAAAATTTTAAATAGTAAAACTAGAAAAAAATTTATGTACTATTAAGCAAAATAAACACCTTTACTGTAGGAAAGCCTTGCTGTGTTCTATCTTTCACTGAGCCTCGGCTGCCCTCAGTCAGATAACGAGCTCGGTGTTGGGTCTCAGGCTGTACAACTATCTTCAGCTCTTTTCCCTCACTTTTAACAGGATACTGTCCACACAACATAGGGCTCTTCTTTACTCCAGTTCCTTTTTGGTTGTCCAATGTTCTGAGAAATAAAAGCACAACATGAAGAAAATATCAAAAACACTTTTCTAATAAGGTAAGCCATCTAAGATAAAGAAACAGAATAGGCTATAACATTAAATACAACTACTTAGCTTACTTATAAAACAGCCTCAAGGAAGAAACATTCCATAACCCAAGTATCTTCAAAATTTAACAAAGTTTGCCAGACACTAGGCACTGGTGGCTCATGCCTATAATCCTAACTAATTAATCAGGAGGCTGGAATCTGAGGATTGTGGTTTAAAGCCAACAAGAACAAGACAGTCTGTGAGACTCTTATCTCCACTTAAACCACCAGGAAGTCAGAAATGGAGTTATGGCTCAAGTGGTAGAGTACTAGCCTTCAGCAGAAATGCTCAGGGACTGCATCTAGGTCCTGAGTTCTAGCACCAGGACCAGCACAAACAAAAACACAACCCATAAAGCTTATAATATAAAAAACTGGACAGGAAAGAAAAAGAATGCATTTGAGTAAAAGCAGGAAGGAAGAAGAGTACAATAAACTAGAATCTTTCACATTGCTGAACAAAAGAAAAATTTTAAATTACACATATATGTGAGTTTATATAAAGCTCACAGGTGAACTATTACTACTTTTTTTCCCTGTATTTTGGGGACAGGATCTTGCTATGCAGCCCAAGCTAGCCTTAAATTCACTATATTGCCAAAATCAGCCTTGAACTTGAAATCCTCTAGTCTCTGCCCACCCAGTGTTGGGATTAGAGGATTAAACCACCAAAATTGGATAGTATTTTACTTTCTAATCAGATTTGCAAAGCAAAAGAAAAAAGTAGGAGAAGCAAAAACATACATATATACACACACCTAAAGAAGCCAACAACAATGAAAATATATTAAGTATATTCTTTTGGATCTCCTCCTTGGTAAATCACTAAGAAAAATTTATAATTAAAAAATGTGATTCTATGGGAAATTAGTTTTACTCTAGAAACAATCTCTACTCTAACAACATTCCCTAGCATTATGTTGTTTTTTTTTCAGATTATCTTTGTGATTGCTTAAATGATTAAATCCCTAAATAAAAATTTAACAATCTGGGCTTTACAGTACTGACAATACATGTTATTTAAAAATAATTTTTAAACATCTGTTTTTAATATTTTTGTTATAAGGACTGAATGTATCTTCAAAAACAGACAATATCCAAAATCACTATTAGGACTTGAGGCTAGTATATTTAATTTGTAAAGTTAACCACAACATTGTAAATATGTGATGAAAATAGTAATAATACTGTTGAACAACATAAAAATTTAAATTATTAATGTACATTTATTTTTAAAAGTACATTTCTAATGCTAGATCTATCATGTCTTGATTTCACATTAAGGATTTTGAAATCAGGAGACACTATGGACAAAATCTCTGAAAGTAACCAGGTCAGAGGAGAAATATTATGACTCCAAGTGAAGACAAACTAAAAAGCCTTAAAACCTGGCTCTAATGTTTACTGCTTCAGGTGAAAAAAAACAAACAAGCTGTTGACTCGGTCATCAGGAACAAAGGGAAGAAAGACAGTGACCTCAATAAAAATGGGAACTGGGTTGAACCCCGACTACTAAGAAAGGACAGAAGAATGAAGGAAAGCAGGTATGGAACTGACACAGAAGCAGTAAGTTACTAGGCAAAAGGAAAAGTTTTCAGAGCAAGTCTTGTGCTTGTCTTCATAAATTCACAAAACACAACAGAAGTGAAGTGTTTGATGATAAAAGCAAACAGAGCTTTTTTTTTGGGAGTGTGTGTGTGTGTGTGTGTTTTGAGCTTTTACATAAACCTCAAAGAGACAGAAAAGGAAAGGAAGAGAAAGTCACCAGATCATAACTGGACAAATGCCAGTCATAAAAATGTCATAATTAAATCGAAGATTACCTGTATAAGTTATTTTTTAAAAGACTTGGGAAGAATTTTATGAAAATATCAAGTTATGTCTGGAAAAGTGGGCAAGAAATTTTGCCTTTTTTTTTTTTAAATCATTTGGGGGCAAATTCAAGTCTGTTGGCCTGAATAGTGTGCCATTCTTCATATGAAATTCCTGTCATCCTAGCTACTCAGGAGGCCCAGATCTGAGAACTGCTGTTTGAAGTCAGACTGAGCAGAAAGGTCCCTGAGACTCTTATCTCCAATTAACCACCAAAAAGCTGGAAGTGGCTCAAACAGTAGAAAACTAGCCTTGAGCAAAAAGAGCTCAGGTATAGAACCCAGGTCCTGAGTTCAAGCCCCAAGACTGGCATGAGGAAAAAAAAACAAACCTGTAATAATGTTTTATATTCATCATTATCAAAGTAAAAACTTAATTTGTTGATACTATGTAAAATATCCCTCACAATCACATAAAAAAGGATTGCATATAGCAAAATGGCAATAAAAGTTGTACTGAATAGCTGGATTACAAGTTATTTAATTCCTTGTACTTTTCAAGTATTTATAATTCATATATATCAGCTTTATAACAAAAAAGGGGGAATTTTAAGTTTGAAATATAAGGAAAACATGTGTGGCACATCCAATAAGTTGGCCAGATAAGATTTGTATACTCATTTAAGCTCGGCAAGCTAGTATTTCATGAAGGTAAATAAATGAAAATAACTTTTACTATTCCAGGTAAACAAAATATCTTATTTAGAATGAAGACCACTGGATGAGTTCACAAAGTATACAATAAGGCATAAAAAGGAATAGAACATGGAATTAAGTAGTTTCTGAAATGCGTTTTTTTCTTTTGTTCTTTTCTTTTTTGTCAGTCATGGGGCTTGACCTAAGCTTGTCATTGCTCAGTGCCCAGCCTGGGCACTGTCCCTGAGCTCTTTTGCTCAAGGCTAATACTCTACCACTTTGAGCTACAGCTCCACGTCTGAGTTTTTCAATTCATATTTTTCCTATTTAGTCTAGAAATAATGTTTGAAAAGTCTTTTAAAATCTTTATTTTCTAAGTTTAAATTGTAAAAATAAAAAGTAGATATATTTAGGTCTATCTATAGGCATGAAAAACTAATTCTTTACAACGTGGGGGGGGGGGCGGGGGAGGAAGGGGGGGAAGGAGAAGGATTGGGATTGGGGGGGAGGGGGGAGGCTGGGAAGGGATGTGAAGGGTAAACCAAAGGAGGAGGCTGCAATGCTTGGTAAGAAATGTACGCATTATCCTGCCCATGAAATTGTAACCCCTCTGTACAGTATGTTCACAAATAAAATTAAAAAAGAAAAACTAATTCTTAAGGTACAATAGCATAAGGGAAAAAAAGTAACTATTTATTGATTATGATGTTGGAGATAACCTTATGCTAGAATTTTTTTTTTGTCAGTCATGGGGCTTGAATTCTTTTTTTTTTTTTTTTTTGGGTCTGGTCATGGGGCCTGAACTCTGGGCCTGGGCGCTGTCCCTCAGCTCTTCAGCTCAAGGCTAGCACTCTACCACTTGAGCCACAGCGCCACTTCTGGATTTTTTCTTTTTGCTTATGTGGTGTTGAGGAATCGAATCGAGGGCCTCAGGCATGCAAGGCAAGCGCTCTACCACTGAGCCACCTTCCTAGCCCATGGAGCTTGAATTCTGTGCCTGGGCACTGTCCTTCAGCTCAAGGCGAGCACTCTACCACTTGAGTCACAGTGCCACTTCTGGTTTTCTGGTGGTTTATTGGAGATGAGTTTCACAGCTTTTCTTACCTGGACTGGCTTTGAACCGCGATCCTCAGATCTCAGTCTCCTGTGTAGCTAGAATTACAGGCAAGAGCCATCGGCCCCCAGCTTAATTATAAAGGACAACTAAAAAGGAAAATGCACTGTTGTGGAATGCTCTATTCATAAGTCATTCTTTATGCTAGATAATCCTTCTGTGGTTGTTTACAAAAATAATTTTCACTATAAAATGTCTAAAATACATTTTTCATCTACATGCCATCATACCTTATCTTCTAGGAATATCTAGAAGACTTATAGGACTAACTGTTCAGGATATTTAGTTGAAGAACTGAAGAATAACATAGCAGAATATTTAAATGCCAAATTTTTTTTTTTTTTTGGTCGGTCATGGGGCTTGAACTCTGGGCTTGGGCGGACTGTGCTCTTCAGCTCAAGGTGAGCACTCTACTGCTTGAGCCACAGCACCACTTCCGGTTTTCTAGTGGTTTATTGGAGATAAGAGTCTCGTGAACTTTCCTGCCCTGGCTGGCTTTTGAACCATGATCCTCAGATCTCAGCCTCCTGAATAGGATTACAGGTGTGAGCCACCAGCGCCCGGCTCCAAATTTTTCTTTTAAACAGGTTTTTCCTTAATAAACAACATTAGGTTTTTTATTAAAAAAAATAGATTTTCTACAAGTTAAAAAGACTTCTTTAGGGAATAATGCATGCATATATGGTAATATCACAATGAAACTTCTTGGTACAAGTAACACAGGCTAAAAAAATAGGGGAGCTAGGTGCTGGTGGCTCACACTTATACTCCTAGCTACTCAGGAGCCTGAGATCTAAGTATTTGATTCAAAGGCAGCACCAACAGACAAATTTGTGATACTCTTTATCTCCACCATCTAAAATTCTAGAACTGGAGGTGTGGCTCAAATAGTGGAACACCTGACTTGGGAGTAAGGACCTGAACTCAAGCTCCACCACAAGCTCACAGGGTAAGGGGCATGTACATTTCTATGTACTATCTTGAAGAAAAACTGCTATATACACTATATTTGGAAGTTTATTTTCTAACTACTCAGTATTATATAAATGACAAATTATGGTATATAAAATGTAACTTTATTGCAAAATATTTTAAAATTTCATGTTGCTAGCATTTCTCTCATTGTTGAAATTGTAATTAGCTTAGGAATGCAAAATTATTTGAAGCCAGTGCTGGCTCATGCCTGTAATCCTGTTTACTCAGGAAACTGAGATTGTGGTTTGAAGCCAGTCTGGGGAAGGAAGTCCATGAGACTCTTGTCTCCAATTAACCTCCAAAAAGTTGGAGAAATCCATTTTTAAAAATTAAATGTTGGGGGGCTGGGAAGGTGGCTCAGTGGTACAGCGCTTGCCTTGCATGCCTGAGGCCCTGGGTTCGATTCCTCAGCACCACATAAGCAGAAAGAAAAAAAAAATTAAACGTTGGGCTGGGTATGTGGCTTGGTGGTAAAGTGCTTGTCTAGCATGCATGAAGCCTGGGTTCGATTCCTCAGTACCACATAACAGAAAAAGCTGGAAGTAGTGCTGTGGCTCAAGTGGTAGAGTGCTAGCCTTGAACAAAAAGAAGCAAATTAAATTTTAATGGCTCAAGTGGTAATGCTAATGTTGAACAAAAGCAAGCTCAGGGATAGAGCCCAGGCCATGAGGACTGGCACACACATTAAAAAAAAAAAAAAAAATTGAGACCAGTTTTTCCATGTGGTTCATTCTTTCCTAAAAATACATTTTTTTCTTTTTTGCCAATCCTGGGGCTTGAGAACTCAGGACCTAGGTACTGTCCCTGAGCTTCTTTTGCTCAAGGCTAACACTTGAACTACAGTGCTACTTCCAGCTTTTTATGTTTATATGGTACTGAGGAATCAATCTCAGGGCTTCATGCATGCTAGGCAAGCAACTCTACCACTGAGCCACCTTCCCAGCCTCTTTCTTGAATATATATATATATATATATATATATATATATATTTTTTTTTTTTTTTTTTTTTTTTTTTTTTTGGTCGGTCGTGGGGCTTGAACTCTGGGCCTGGGCGCTGTCCCTCAGCTCTTCAGCTCAAGGCGAGTGCTCTACCACTTGAGCTACAGTGCCACTTCCGGTTTTCTGGTGGTTTATTGGAGATAGGAGTCTCACGGTCTCTCCTGCCCGGGCTGGCTTTGAACCGTGATCCTCAGATCTCAGCCTCCTGAGTAGTTAGGATTACAGGCGTGAGCCACCAGCGCCCGGCTTGAATATATTTTTTATAACTAAAAAATTTTAATTTCCCTATAATTTCCATACTAGGGTCAAAAAATGCACATTTCTTCTGCTGCTTGATGGAGTTTCTGCTTCCAATAATTATCTTAATGAAAGATTTTTGTCTTGACCAGTACCTTTATACTTCAACTGGGTAACCTCAAATCTTTTCTAACCAGAGAATATCCCTTTTAGGTCAGCAGCAATGTATCATTGTATAAACTAACCCTAAGTTAAAATTTTACTTGCTCTTGCTCTTGGCTAGGTATTGTTGGCTCCCTTGTAATCCTAATTTTGTAGGAGGCTTGAGATCTGAAGATCCCAATTCAAAGCCAGCCCAAGCAGAAAAGCCTGCGAGACGCTCTCCAAGTAACCAGTAAAAAAATCTTCCTAGAGGGCTAGGAAGGTGGCTCAGTGGTAGAGCACTTGCCTTGAATGCATGAGGCCCTGAGTTCGATTCCTCAGCACCACATAAGCAGGAAAAAAAAAAAAGCCGGAAGTGGCAATGTGGCTCACAAGTGGTAGAGTGCTAGCCTTGAGGTGAAGAGCTGAGGGACAGCGCCCAGGCCAGAGTTCAGGCCCCACGACCGCACGCGAGGAAAAAAAAAAAAATCTTCCTAGAGGTTATGACTCAACTGGTAGTGTCAGCTGTCAGCAAAAAAGCAAAGTGAAACGTCCTGAGTTTAAGCTCCAATACCAGCACAAATTTTTTTTTAAACTTAATTTTAATTGGAATCTTTGTCATTTATTTTAGAAGAATGAAAAGCTCTTTGTAACTTTATACCTTCTTCTGTTGAAACTCAAAAACACACATGGATTTAATGGTACTCATGAACCTTTTAGATCTGTGCTACTAGTCATATTTACTTTAGTGACTTCTGGTTTTATGTTTCATAGTCTTGTATTTATTAGTTCTATATGTATATTCTGAAATTCTTGACTGTGTTAAGTAGCATCATTTTAGGAAAGGTAATATTCTATTTTCCTTTTGGAAACTTATTAATTTGTACTTTCTAAAACTGAAAAAATTAAATGTGCATTTTTATTTAACTCTATTATCCTAAAGGAGTTAAACTGAAAATTATAAAGGAAAATAGTATGAATCTTCTAGCTTATATGATGGTTATTACTTTAAAAATGTACAGAGGAAATATTTAAGGAAAAAGTTAATATGTAAGAAGATTGTAACATTCAACCAGATTTTAATGTAAGAGAGATTATGGTGTCCTAACTTAGTAAATCAATCTGAACTTTTTGGGCTGAAATTATAAGGGACTCACTAAAGGTTAACTTTTTAAAAAAAGATTATACTCTGCCTCCCAAAAAATTAAATTTTCAAAATCCAGTGAAATTTACTAAACAGTATTGACTATATATTGTAGGAAAAGCTACTTTTAAAACTCTAACAATTAACTATTAAATTAAATTACTAAAGAACTTACAGTTTAAAATATATCCCTGCACTGTAGCAGGGAATAATCTGTAATACAGCTATGAAATATCTTTCCTGAGAAGAGTGTAAGTTACACAGATAAATGCAAACTCAAATATGCACCATGATCTGGCTCCTTCACCCTTCAAGTAACCCAGAATCACAAAGGGGAAAAATGGTTCTAAAAAACAAATCCTCATCTGGAATAACATATCAAAGAAAAAAAGTTTAGAACACATAAACCTAAATAAGTGATGAGACAAGCCATTAATACCGATTGTTCTTGCCTTCATCAAGTGAAAAGAAAAAAACAAAAATAAGACCTAAAATCCTCTCAAAATGTAATGGGAGTAAACTATATGAAGATGCACTATAAAGAGAACAAATTACTTTTTGGAGAAGGTTTTTAAGTTGTTTTAGTTATACCTATCACAATGCTACTTATTTCTGTAAGTAAAAATGTTTAAAAAATCCTTTTAAAATACAAATTCATTTGAAATTTAAAGTTTATTTCAAAGCAGTTTACTCTCATTTTCTACTAGCACTATACCTCAAAGGTATCTATTGCTATAATCTATTGTTATTTTTTTTGTATTGCAAAATTTGATTATTTTAAGTTTTTGTGTATTTCAATGATAAACTTAGCATCTTTGCTTTATATGCACACTTATACTGAACAATTAAGAAAAGTTGGGAATGATTTATTTCTTTTGTTTTGCATAATGGTGATAGAACTTTAAAAAAATATGAATACCAACCCATTTCCAGCTTTTGAGTTGCCTTTGTTGTCCGTAGTAAGCTGAGAAAGCACATAGTGAGGTGCTTTGGCACTGTCGGCATCAAATATATCCATATTAGATTCTTCACAATCTCGTCGTTTGACCCCAGGCCTCTGCTTTGGATTTCGTTTTCGTGATTTACGAGGTACCTCTGTGTTATCATTGTAGGAACTGGTGCTCATGTTACTGAAGTTGGAGGGGGAATCCTCCATCCACATACTGCAGCTCTGCTCAGATTCCAATCCACACCCCTCATCCTGGCAGGACATCCGACTGTTATCCAGCAAGTCCTCGGGTGGTGGTGAGATGTACAAAACTGTGTGCCTCTTCGGGGTTGATGGATGCTGCTGAACTGTGTTACTGGTTAACTGCTTTTCACTTACCCCTCTGTTACTTACCCCCACGGCTGAGGAGCAGCTCTCCACTTGCATAGCCTTGCTGTCGGTGACTGAGGTAGAATAAATGGTAGGGCTGGAAGAGGTGGTAAAGGAGCTGCAAGCACCGCCCATGGAGGAAGAGGAGGGAGCTGAAGAAGCATCTGCAGTGTACAATTCAAGAGTAAATACACTATACATGTTTTCACCTGTGCTGGCTAGCAGTCCCATTGAAAATGTGATTTGTAAACAGATTGTTTTCCCCAAAATGAATAGTTGGAATTTGGTTAAGTTTTAGAATATAAATGCTTCAAGCGATAAAAGGCCTAAGAAATGTAATTTTTTAAATGCTCAAATAGCATCATTTTGTGTTATAATCAATAGATTTAAAAAAATCTAATTTAGTGTTTTAAGCTGTAAAGCAAGAACAAAGCTTTTATTGCCTCAGCTGGATGTTCTGTTGAATTTTAATCATTTAAAATAATAAAGAAAACCCCAATATGAAATATTCTTGTGGTCCACATTCAATGCCAATTAAATAATTCATTATAAAATTTGAGAAGTGGGACTGTGCTTAGCCACAAAATATTAAAATAAGTTTCTAACCTATGAAGCAGAGAACTACAGGTCATTTTTAATGCAGACACTCCCTGCTTCAGAGGCAAATCCTGGAATAAAAATATGAGAAAATAAATGAGAAAAGAGCTGCTGATTATTCCAGATATCAATTATAAAATGAGAAATAAATAGAAAAATATATAATCAACTGAATTGGAGGCAAAATGGAACTGGTACCGTCACTATGATTGACTGTAAAATCTATGAGAAAAAGATGAAAACAGTTTGATTTGGAATATGCTGGGTTGTAGAAAATAAACAAGTTAACTACTCAGAGTCTCCAGAACTTAGAAGTGGCATTTTAAAATCATGAGGTCTAAAATCCATTCTTTAAGACTGAATAAAAAGCAGAGTAAAAGACTATTAGATGGATTTCTCTTTTTAAAGTACTTGATTATGTGCTCAGAAATTGGTTGCCACTGTTCATTACCTTTCTCTTTCAAAGGATCTGTGTAATTGTGACCATTAACACACTTTCCTAATATAATAAACAGCAAATCTTACTGGTTTGTTAAACAGTAAGAATAATCTCTGGAGCACATCAAATTAAAAAAAAAAACCACATGTATCTATTATGTGGTAAGCAAAAAAGAAGATATAAACAGATCTTTTCAGATGAGTGGCAACTAGAAGTAGTAATATTGAAAATATTACTTTAATCTTAACCTTTAACTCTTAGCCTTGGAGGCACACTAAAATGTAGGCTGACAGTCATTACTTATAATACTTTAAAAATATCATTTATTTGATGTAAAATAGAAAAGATTTATAATCATACACATAAAAATAGGTAATGTGTCAGACAACTAAAATACTTAAATTTAACTGCTATCTATGGCAGTTATTACAGTTTTGAGATGTGCCATTACTGAAATTACAAAACACACATCAGTTATAAAGAATAAAATGTAGGAATATCAATTTGTAGATAATCAAAAGCCAAAGCTATTTTTAATTAAAAACATATCAAAATATGTAAATTATCTACAATTGACATTTTGTTATTAAGAGCACTATGATAAATATTAAAAAATACTAAAAAATGTGATCTACATAATGCCACTTTGAAAGATGTTTACCCAACTACTATAAGTCAAAGAACCTAGAGGAAAAAGATGATACCAGTTCCATTTTCCAGGTTGTATTCTTGTCAAATGCAGTAGCTGAAATTAGAAAATTCAGTCACTTTTAAACTGCATTCCAATTTAAAGAAAAAAAAAATCTATCAATTTTGTATCATGCATTAATGCAATGTTTTCTTAGTAAATAAATATTTTAAAAGACTTGTAAAAACTACAAAATCTAGATGCTAATGTCAGTGACAGTTTAAGAGCTGATTTGTAGCCACTTTGGGTTTAAGTATAAAGTTTTTTCCTTGCTTCTTGAAAAACACTACCACATTCATTTTAGAAAAAAAAAATAGAAAAGATGTGCCAAACATTCCTCCATCTGTTCCAACTATTGGCAAAAATGAAATAAATGTGTGTGTCTATGTTCTTGATTTTCAGAGAAATATAAGTAGGCAGCATGCAATATTTGCAGTGGAATACACAAAGCATACAGCACAAATGCTGTGAGCTTGTATTTCTATAAAGCTGCTTCCCCATCCATCCTTTTTGAATCACGCATGAGAATGCAGAACATCTCAGAGATCCCTGTCCATGACAGATGGAAAGTTTGTATGAAAACCAATAATGAATTCAACAGCATTTTATTATTTTTTGGTTCATCTCAGGTTCCTGACTTAAGAGTTTCGTTAACTCCTAAACAACTAGATCATTAAGAGTATTTCTGGTCAGGGCAAGGCAGTCCTATGCAGCCTGAATGTTCTTGCATGGTTCTCACACCTTTACTGGCTTTATCTCCTTCAGGAAAACATTTCATACCAGGGTGCAGGCATAGAGTCTGGGTGGCCAACTGACTAGGCCCTAACTAAACCCTAGGAATCTCCCTCCTGAGTCTCAGGTTCTTCAAAGGTCAAACAAGATTTCCTACCCTGGGTGGTTGTGAAAACCAGTAACAATTCCAAAAACCTGAGAGAAGTGCAAGGAGCAATGTTTGCCAGGAATTATGGGGGGAAATAGGCTGAATACAGAGGAATTTTAGGTCAGTGAACACTGATGGATACCTTACATCACCCATTTGTCAAATCCCATATAATAAACAAGCCATACCCTATAAACCATGGAGTTTGAGTGGTATGATGTATGGATGTGGGTTCCTGCATGTAACAAGCATACCAATGGTTGATGTTGGTAGTCGGGGAGGTTATTGGTACGTAGGGACAGGGGATATAGGAACTCCACTCACTTCTAGTGTGAACCTGAAACTGTTCAAAAAACATAAAAGTTGATTAATTTTAAAAAAGGAAAAAATATTTCTAGTTACAATTTTGGCCCTTTGCTTCAGAGTGATAAAGGAAAAAAGAAATCGAGGAAGTCGCTAGATAACCACACAAAGAATGGCAGGTTGCCAGGGGACCAACCATGTGCTCAAAGGGTGAGAATTAACAGAATTAACTCCATCCTCTCACCACTGAGGAAGGAAGTGAGAGGAAGGTTAAGCTGGTCACCAGTGGCCAATGATTTAATCAATCATGCCTATAAAATGAAGCCTCCATAAAAAGCCAAAAGCCTGAGTTCAGAAGCTTCTAAGGAAGTGAACAAGAACACATTCATGGGGCAGAGAGAGATGCATCCAACCACCACAGAGACGTTCTGTGCTCAGTATCATCCATCTACACCTTGCTCCATATATTTCTTTGTTAAAACTATTCATTTGTACCCTTTAAAATATCCTTTATAATCCTTTATAATAAGAAGTACTTCCCTGGGTTCTGTGAATTATCCTAGCACGTTAATTGAACCCAAAGTAAGGATCATGGGAACTTAAACTTACAGCCAGAAGCTAAAAATTGGAAATATTTACTGAATTATACAAGCTAAATTGGCAAATAAATATAGGTTAAAGAAAAAAGAAAGGATTTACACAAAATTCTTCAAATAAACATTAAAATAACATATAATCCAAGGAAAAAAACTATGTTTAGAAATAACTACTGACTATTTCCCAGAGTATTCTATTAATTCCTTTTAAAAAAAATTTTAGGGGGCTGGGAAGGTGGCTCAGTGGTAGAGCACTTGCCTTGCATGCCTGAGGCCCTGGGTTCGATTCCTCAGCACCACATAAGCAAAAAGAAAAAAGCCAGAAGTGGTGCTGTGGCTCAAGTGGTAGAGTGCTAGCCTTGAGCTGAAGAGCTGAGGGACAGCGCCCAGGCCCAGAGTTCAAGCCCCACGACTGGACCAAAAAAAAAAAAATTTTTTTTTTAGTTTATTATCAAGGTGATGTACAGAGGGGTTACAGTTACATAAGTAAGGTAATAAGTACATTTCTTGTCAAACTTGCTACCCTTCCTTCATTTTTCTCCTACTTCACCTACTTGTACATAATCTATAAATTTACCAAGAATAAAAATATTCTTAATATAATCTAATTAAAATATAAATATATTAAAATAATATTAAAAGCATTTTAGATACCTATTTTTTCTTTCTTTATAATTTATTGGTGTTAATGGGTATTGAACTCAAGGCCTCACACTTGCTAGGTTGCTCTACCACCTGAACCACTACCACTTCATCAACCACCAACATTTTAAATTTCTCAATTCCAAGGATTCCTAGGAAAGTATCATATAATATATCCCAAGGAATAAAAATGTACATAAAATATCTATAAAGCTCTTTCAGTCCTCTTATCACTAACAAGAAATAGTTTGACATCCTACAAAAACTAATATTAATGCAATCCTGACTTATCTGTATATACATTTTTAAAATAAATTCCTCCAAAGAAAACACAGCAACTACTTCTTTTCCTACTTTTTAGTACTGAGTCCCTATTTTTATCTGGTAGGAATGTGTAGTCTATGTTTAATTACTGCATACTAAAAATACAGAAACTTCAATATAAAAGATTTTACTTTTTTTTTTTTTTTTTGGGTCCGGTCATGGGGCCTGAACTCTGGGCCTGGGCGCTGTCCCTCAGCTTTTCAGCTCAAGGCTAGCGCTCTACCACTTGAGCCACAGCGCCACTTCCGGCTTTTTTCTTTTTGCTTATGTGGTGCTGAGGAATCGAACCCAGGGCCTCAGGCATGCAAGGCAAGCACTCTACCACAGAGCCACCTTCCCAGCCCAGTTTTTACATTTTTTACTGTATTTTTATATTCACTGCTTTTATTTCCTATTGAGGTATAATGAATTTCTACTTTATAGATTTGATTCTATTTGTTGCTTGTTTCTCTTAAGCAAACTATAAATCTGAAGTTCTCTTTATTTTTTTCTTAAAATTACTCATCTAAATAGCATGTGAATATGCTTTTATTCAATTTTACTTTTGTGAAGTTAATTATCTTTGAACCTACTTTAGTTTACATGTAAGAATTTATTTTTCCTAAAATGTTTTCTGTGAATACAGAGAACATCATGAACTGAAGGGGGGAGAGGGGAAACAAATAGATCAGTCTATAATTCACAAATGGAAATTTGTAATCTCAAAATTTTAATCAAGGGAAGGGAAGTATTTTATCTATAGCATTCTGTATTTAAGACTAATATTCTATTAGCAATAGCCAATTGCCAGTCCAAATGTCAGTAATGATAATGAGCCTCATTTGTATGTACGACTTCTTTTTAAGAACTGATAGAAGGGTCAGAGGTATTCTTGCTTGCCTAGCATGTAATTAAGTCCCTAAGTTCAAACTCCAGCAGGGAGAACTAACAAAAAGAATGGAGTCACTAGTAGGCAATGAACATGCAGAGTATTTGGGGTAAAGAGACTGGTAGACAGTATCTGACAATATATTCAATTTGTGTGTGTGTGTGTGTGTGTGTGTGTGTGTGTGTGTGTGTGTTAAAGAGACTGGTAGACGGTATCTGACAATATATTCAATTTGTATGTGTGTGTGTGTGTGTGTGTGTGTGTGTGTGTGTGTGTGTGTCATAGGGCTTGAACTCTGGACCTGGGTGCTGCCTCTCAGCTCTTCAGCTCAAGGCTAGTGCTCTACCACTTGAGCCACAGCACCACTTCTGGCTTTTTCTGTTTATGTGGTGCTGAGGAGTCAAACCCAGGGCTTCATGCATACTAGGCAAGCACTCTACCACTGAGCCACCTTCCCAGCCTAATATGTTCAATTTTGTGACAATGACAAAGATGAAAATAGACTAAGCAGTAGCACATACAGAAAAATGTACAGATTTTATAAGTTATTTAAATTAAAATAATATTTTAGTCCTTTAATGCCAAATAAGATATTTTAACTACAATAATATTTCAGTGCTTTAAAAGCCATACTAGTTATTTTAATAGAAAGCTCTGACATTAGAAAGATTCTGTACCCAATAAATATAACACATGATAGAAATATTTAACTACATTTCCTAAATCAAATCTGAACCCTATCATCTAACTATGCATATATGTTATAATTTTTCAACATCTGTGCAAAAGCAGTTTCTTTTAAAATGTCACTAAAAGAAATCTCTCTCTCCCTCCTTCCCTTACCCCCAATAGTACTAACTAGGGTTTGATTTCTCAACTTTCTGAGTAGCTAGGATTACAGTATGAGCCACTGGTACCTGGCTAACACTTGTGATTTTTGAGACAGGGTCTCACTTCCTGCCCAGGACAATGCCTGGGCTATTGATCTGCCTATTTCAGGTTTCCTAGCATATGGAAGGTAATAGACATATGCCACCACACCCAGCTCTGGGCTGACCTATAACTGCACTCCTCCCAATCTTAGCTTCCTAAGTACCTAAGAATACAGTCAAGAGCCAAAGGCACCCAGCAAAGAACCATCTAATATATATACATTTTTTAGAACCTTCTAATATTTTAAGCGTGCTAAGTGAACCAATAGTGGAACAGAGAAGGAGCAAACTGTTGATTATTCATACAATAATTGTAAAAACCAACAGGTATTTGGAAACAATTTCTAACCTAAAACACATTGTTGAACCCTAGTTATTCCTCATAAGAGTTATTTTTCTTAATGGTAAGAATGATTTCAAATTTAAACAGCCTATTTGATAAAAATTACCAGATATAAGAACATATTTTCAGATCAAACAAAAAAGATTTTTAGAGAAAAAAATTATAAGGCCAACATTTATGTTGCCAAGATACTAATATATCTCTAATACACAAAGTGGCTGCAAACCTGCTTTGTCAACACCTTACATGCCAACCTTCATTTTCTACTTTTCTTCTTCTTAAAAATATTAATGCAAAGTTTGAAGCTTTACAAAAAGGTTTAGTTTCAATCAGTATCAATCCACTAATTAGAAATAAAATAACAAACAAAAAAAAAAAGAAATGAAGGAAGAAAGGAGGAAAGAAAGAAAGTAAAAAAGACTTATGAAGAAGTCTGAAAACGAGACCGACCTATACCCTGGGTGAGATTGGATGGGTTAAGTGTCTCTGGCACTATTTCTCTTCACTATTGACAGACACTGTCACACAACCCACCACACGATGCCTGTCTCTGAATGGCGAAGCTAGAATGCAAGTTAAGTGTATTAATAGAAAAAACAACTGGCATCCCAGCATATAAAATAAACAATCCAGATTACTTTACAAAAAAATACAAAAAACAAAAATTGTAGGGCTGATCATTTAATTTACATGTTTAAAACAGTTTCAATTTCCCACTTGTACTTTTCCCACCCAACCTAAGTTTACATGCTACAATTAGCAATGTTTTAAAATTAAATTATTAACATCCAAATAAATGCATGTCAGAAAATTTCTTACTCCCAATTTTTGTTAACTCATATTCACCAATTTGTTCTGTTTACAAATGCAATCTAATCCATAAGCCAGAACTCTAGTTCATATGTTTTGTTTTGTTTTGGGGCTGCATCCTTACCCAAACTCTCATACAGAGTGGAAGAATATGTATTGTCAACAGTATACCCAGACTGTAAGAAACACCTGTATGTTAGCAGCAGAAGAAAATGTTTTTTATTTTTCACACTGATCCCCACACTGATTTTCCTTTCAAAATATTTGCCTATTTGTAATTTTAAATTAGATATGTTACTATGTATAAAATGTCTGATCCAAAGGCTTTTTAAGGAAAGTAATTAGCACAACCAATGGACACTGGAAGGTTTGCTGATTTACTGAGAGCATCTTTTTCTTCTGATGCCTTTCAAACTGTGATTCAAGACTCTATTTTATTTTATTTATTTATTTATTTTTGTCAGTCATGGGGCTTGAACTCTGGGCTTGGTCCCTGTCCCTCAGCTCTTTAGCTCAAGGCTAGTGCTCTATCACTTGAGCCCCAGCGCCACTTCCAGTTTTCTGAGTGGTTTATTAGAGGTAAGAATCTCATGGACTTTCCTGCCTGGGCTGGCTTTGAACTGCGATCCTCAGATCTCAGCCTCCTGAGTAACTTAGGATTAGAGGCATGAAGCACTGGTGCCCAGCTCAAGGCTCTATTTCCATAACATAATTACTTTTTAGTGTTTAATCTTCTAAATTCTCTATCTTTTGGATAAACTGACAGACTGCAATGGTGAGCTCCTAAGACTTTGTTACTTAGTGACATAGCAGTCTTAGTTTATGTTAAGTACACTCTATTACATTCAAACAACAATAAAAATCTCCTAATGACATATATCTCAGAACTTAACATCCATTGTTAACTGACACATAATGGTAATTTTTTGAGGGAGGAGGGGTGTACTAGGTTTAAATTTAAGACCTTACAACTGCCAGGCAAGTGGTCTACCACTTGAGCCAGTCTCCAATCCTTTTTGCTTTATTATTTTTTTTTTTCGGGTCCAGTCGTGGGGCCTGAACTCTGGGCCTGGGTGCTGTCCCTCAGCTCTTCAGCTCAAGGCTAGCGCTCTACCACTTGAACCACAGCACCACTTCCGGCTTTTTTCTTTTTGCTTATGTGGCGCTGAGGAATCAAACCCAGAGCCTCAGGCATGCAAGGCAAGGACTCTACCACTGAGCCAACTTCCCAGCCCTGCTTTATTAAATTTGCAAATAGTGTCTCATATTGATGCATAGGAGCTAGGCACTGGTCGCTCATGCCTATAATCCTAAACTACTCAAGAGGCTGAGATTTGAGGATTGTGGTTCAAAGACAGCTGGGGCAGGAAAGTCCATGAGACTCTTAACTACAATAAACTAGTCAAAAAAAAAAAAAAAAGCCAGAAGTATTGCTGTGGCTCAAGTGGGAGAGTGCTAACCTTGAGCAAGAGAAGCTCAGAGACAGCACCAAGGCCCAGAGTTAAAGCTTCAGGACCAGCAAAAAAAAAAAAAAAAGTAGGCCAATCTAGACCTCAACCCTCCTCCCCTTCCCATGTAGTTGGGATGACAGGCACATACCAATGTGCCCAGCTTTTATTGAATGCAATGAAGTTTCACAAACTTTTCTCCCACCGTTCCAACTATGATCCACCTGATCTATGAAAATGATGGCAGGCATAAGAAGCTAGGATGGCAGATATGAGCCACGGAGTCACCATTTTATTTTTACTTTGTCAGAATGTCATATACTCAGAATATTTATCAAAGAATGCTTCCTAAAAAAATGCTCGTTCTGATACAGCAATATTTAAAATGTATCTTTTGTTCTAGTCTACCCACAGTATTTATTTACAGGGTTAAACAAACTGTAAATACAAATTAAATAGCATGATTATTTTTTCTGATACTGGGCATGAACTCATGGCCTTGTTAAGTCAGTGCTATACCACTGAGCCATTCCTTCAAAATAATAACCTGATTTTTAATCCTTTCTAAATTACTGGATAAAAAGTATCCATTATCTGGTAGGGATTTAAGTACTACCAGGTAGCTTTATGGTAAAAACACAAAAGCCCAGACATATTCCTCTACCTCAAATTCAGACAAAAATAAACTGTATTAGTTGATAACTCTATGTATTGCACTGGTAAAGACACTGGCAAAAACCATGGGAAAACTTGCATTAGTAGAGGAGGAGGAAACAATGCTTGACAAGAAATATACTCATTACCTTACTCATGTAATCATAACCCTTCTGTACAGCACCTTACAATAAAATAAAATAACGACAACAAAAAAAACCTGCAGAAGTTTAAAAAAACTATTATTGCTTTTTTTTTTGTCAGTTGTGGGGCCTGAACTCTGGGCCTAGGTGCTGTCCCTCAGCTCTTCAGCTCAAGGCTAGTGCTCTACCACTTGAGCCACAGCACCACTTCCGGTTTTCTAGCGGTTAATTGGAGATAAGGTTTCATAGACTTTCCTGCCCAGGCTGTCTTTGAACCATGATCATCAGATCTCAGCCTCCTGAGAAGCTAGGCTTACAGTCATGAGCCACTGGCACCTGGCAAAATTTTAATATAGTTTAAATAATAAATGTATCCTAGTCCAATGTCTTCATATTATTCTTAGCTGTAACCAGAACAATAAAATAATATGCAGTATCATTAAAATCATTAATCAGGTTTAAACCTGTGGTCTGGATTAGTGTATATTAGCTCCCATTACAGGCAGCAACACTGGACACTATGTTGAAGAAAATGAACTATACAACTCGTGGGTGGAATGGGAGGGAAAAACCGGGAGAGAGCAAGGAAAGGGGTGACATTGTCCAAAAAGACAATGGGGCTGGGAAGGTGGCTCAGTGGTAGAGCGCTTGCCTTGCATGCATGAGGCCCTGGGTTCAATTCCTCAGCACCACATAAGCAAAAAGAAAAAAGCCAGAAGTGGTGCTGTGGCTCAAGTGGTAGAGCGCTAGCCTTGAGCTGAAGAGCTGAGTGACAGTGCCCAGGCACAGAGTTCAGGCCCCATGACTGGACCCAAAAAAAAAAGTACTCATTACCTGACTTACATAACTGTAACCTCTCTGTATATCACCTTTATAATAACTAAGTTTTTTTTAAATAAAAGGGGGAAGGGATATTGTTGTTTTAACACATGATCTCACTATGTAGAGCAGACCAGCCTCAAACTCCCAATCCTCCATCTCCTGAGGGCAGGGATTATATGCTCAGCCTGATCAGGCAATTTTATCACTCCATTAAAGGAAAGTGGGTAGAACTTTTACACAGTCAACTTTGTAGAATTTTATCCCTACAAGCATTCTCTATTTTCCTACTACTCATCTTCCTCTATCAATGTTCTTTTTTTTTTTTTTTGTCCATCTTGGGGCTTGAATTCAGGGCTTGGGCACTGTCCCTGAGCTTTTTCTTTTTTCCCCCTCAAGGCTAGCACTCTACCACTTGAGTCCGAGCACCATTTGTGGCTTTTTCTGTTTATGTGGTACTGAGGAACAGAACCCCCGGCTTTATGCACCGTAGGCAAGCATTTTACCACTATAAGCCACATTCCCAGACCTTAGCAATGTTCTTTTTATGTGCAAGGGCTCCTCTTGAGTGTCAGCATCAACAGAACTTAAGTAAAAATTGCACAGAACACATAAAAATAGAAATTGTGAAACTGGGTGCTGGTGACTCACACCTATACATACCTAGCTAGCTGGAGGCTGAGATCTGAGGATCACAGTTCAAAGCCAGCCTGGGCAAGAAAGTGCATGAGACTTTATCTCCAAATAGCCACCACAAAATCATAAGTGGCACTGTGGCTCAAAGTGGTAGAATGCTAGCCTTGAGCAGGGAGTGTCCAGAACCCGAGTTCAAGCCCCATGACTGACCAAAAAAATAAGTAAGATTTATACATTAAAAAAAAAACAGAAATTGTATCTATTTCATGTAAGTTTTTGGCCTATGATTGATAACCGGTGACAAGTTTTCAATTGCTTTTCTAAGCATTTTGAGTGCAGCCCAGAGGTTGAGGACTTGCCTAATACAAGTGAGATGTGATGTTTCCAACACCCAACATAATAAGTAATTTAAAAAGGAAAATGTTATTCTATAGACACCAGAATATAAAAATGTATCTACTGAAGCCAGGCACTGGTGGCTCACATCTGTAATCCTAACTACTCAGGAAGCTGAGATATGAGTACTATGTTCAAAGCCAGCCCAGGCAGGAAAGTGTTCGAGACTTTTATCTTCAATCAACCACTTTAAAAATCAGAATTGGTGCTATGGCTTTAAGTGGTAAAGTGCCAACCTTGAGTAAAAAAGCTAAAGGATAGTACTTAGACCCTGAGTTCAAGCCCCTGTACGAGCTCCATTAAAAAAAAGGAAAACAAGTAAGATTTTTAAATGTATTCCACAAAACATGTTTATAACTTCCTTCTAGGGTTAAGCTTAATTTTCTTTTTCTTCTTTTTCCTTTGTACTACTTTTTTTTTTCTTGTGGTAGTAGTGCATGCTTAGGCAAGTACTTACCACCAATGCATGCCCCAATCTTGTGTCTTATTCTTTATGAAAACTGGGACTACTCATATGGAATAAACCATCTGCACTCACAAAATCTATGTACATGGGGCTGGAAATGTGGCTCAAAGAGTAAAGCATTTGCCCAGCAAGTGCAAATTCCTGACACTAAACTCTAGAACTGCTCCCCCAACCAAAAGAAATTCTCAGCCAAACTACAAAACTTAAAACTTGATCAATTCATTGTTAAAATAAGTATTATTTATTTAGTATTTTGAAACAGGATCTTGCTATGTAACCCAGGCTGGCCTTGAAAACCCACAACCACTCCTGGACAGCTCAAGGTTTTTCGTGTGTAGAGGTTGATCCTTGGACCAACTGGGACTTGAACTCTGGACCTCACACTTTTGCTCAGCCTCCAATAAGAGAGAGAGACACAGACAGACAGACAGAGACACAGACAGAGAGACAACAAGAAGGTGGGGGAGGGGGGGCAGGGAGAAGGGTTGATCCTTGAACCAACTGGGACTTGAACTCTGGACCCCAAACTTTTGCTCAGCCTCCAGTCAGCTCAAGAGCTTGAATTAGAAACGTTAAAGAAATTTGAAATAGTCACTTTAGCAAAACATAATATTTTGATATAAACTAATAAAGATAACATCCTTAAATGAGAACAAATAATCTAGGGTAATACAAGATAATGATTTTTTAAACTAACCCAAAGTCATTTTGACTTCTGTGAAAGATTTTTCTATTGTGAATAAATTAATTCTAAGGATTAAAACCTCCACATCTACAGTTAATTACTATACATATAATTAAAGGCTGTGATCAGGAAGATCATGATTGGAGGCCCATCTAGGCAAAAAGTTCAGGATATTTTACCCCATCAAGAGCTCGGTGTGACTATGAGTCTATAATCCTAGTTATTCAGGAGGCTGAGATCTGAGGATTGAGGTTTGAAGCTAGCCTAGGCAAGAAAGTCTGTGTGACTTATTTCCAATTAACTACCTCCTCCCCCAAAAAAGCTGGAAATGGAGCTGTGGCTCAAGTAGAAAGAGTGCTAGCCTTGAGCAAAAAAGCTGGGGGGGGGGGGGGGGGTGTTGAGGACAGGGGTGTGCCGAGACCCTGAGTTTAAGCCCTAGCGTGCACGCACGCGCACACACACACACACACACACACACACACACACACACACACACACACACACACACACACACACACACAGCCAGCCTGAGCCAAGACCAAGATAACAAGAGCAAAATGAGTTGGAGACATGGCTCAAGTAGTAGTAGAGCACCTGAGCCCCTTGTTCAAACCCTACCATGCCTCTTTAAAATCCTAAAGTTTGCTATGATTGTTTTAGTGCTCTTAAAAAAATATCTATATTTTGATTGTTTATATTCTATAATACTTTAGGATTTTACAAAACAAAATCCAGTTTGGACTTGCATTTTTTTTTTCATTGGTCATGGGGCTTGAACTCTGGGCCTAGGCGTTGTCCCTCAGCATTTCAGCTCTACCACTTGAGGCACAGTGCCACTTCCAATTTTCTGGTGGTTTATTGGAGATAAGAGTCTCACAGACTTTCCTGACCAGGCTGGCTTTGAATCGCAATCCTCAGGCCTCAGCCTCCTGAGTAGTTAGGATTATAGGTGTGAGCCACTGGTGCCCTGCACATTTCTTTTAATTCTTTATTTTGCTAACACTTCCAATTCATTTGTACTTTGTTATTTAGGAAAAATGGCCTACACCTTAAATACTGAGATCCTAAAATACTGTTAGCTTCTATTCATGGACAAATTGGAACTACGTTTTCATGGGACAAATACAGAGTTCTTTAAAACAGGGAAATGAACAAATTTCAGACTGGTAACTCTCAATTACCTCCCAGATTGTGACACCTGACCCTGTGGAAATCCACCCTCCTTTCCTCCTTCCTACATTCCAGCTGTGGGACTAATAGAATAAAAAGATTTTATAGATGTGTGTATGTAAAGGTATGCAAATAGTATAGAGGCAAAGATTTAAAAAGTCAGGATTGAGAGAGATTCTTTTACTCAATATTCTGGATTGTGGATTAGCAGCATCATGATTACTTATGCCTTGGGTAACATATGAGAGGAGGGAGGAATTTATATTGGTGAATCTGAGAAACATGTTTTTCACAATTTAATAACAAAAAATGTACTTGAACATGCATATCCCAAGCATCTAAATTTTAATTTTAAATTGATTTAAAACTTGTGAAGCACAAACCTTTATGGCAGAACTAGAAGTCTGTTCCCACCAGGCCCTCATACCTGATAGCAGCCAATCCGGCTCCTTCAAAACACTATGAAGAATTAACTATATCAAGAGTCATTTTTAATGCATTTCATATTTAAACAGCAAATGCTACAATTTAAAAAACTCACAGATGTTTAATGTTCATTTCCCAGTCTTTTGACCAGAAAATAATGAATAATTTGGTAATGTATTCCAAATCTCTTTGATGATATATATATGTATATAACCAAGGATATTAATATAACAAATGAAAATGTGACTCTAATTATATGTATTAACATTACTATTCTATAAATTAAACTCTGTTGTTTATGATATGATAAAGGATTATTTTTATTTTATTCACTTACTTATTTTGAGATGGGAGTTTCTTTCTCTCTCTATTTCTATATAGTCCAGGCTGGCCTGGGAACTTCTAAGTAGTCCAGACAGGACTTTTAAGCATCCCCATATACTGATATTAGAGGCATGTACTATTTGCCCACCTTTAAAGGATTCTTTTCTACCAATCAGACATTAGAATATTAAAATAAATTAGGGTGATTACTGAAAAAGTAGATTGTGGGGAGGAAAAAAGAGACAGCAAATCATTTCATTTTAGATAACAGAAACTCCGTGTGAGTGAGAAAAATTTCAGTTACCTCCTTATTCTATCATCCTTACAATGTCAATCATTTCGAAGTAATATAAATTTATAGCTTCAGAATACTTCAAACATTTCAAATAATTTACTTTCATAATCTTTCAACTCATAGCTTCGAATCTAATTCATCTGTACAGGATTTTCTCAGTTATGTGTGGTGGTGGTGAGAATTAATATTTCATTACTGACCAAAAATCAAGAACTTTGATACAAATAATTTCTGAAATTGAGTTGGTATTACTTAAAAGCAAGTGCTGATATTTTTTTCCAAACCTGGCTAGAACTTTTTCAGCTTTGAAAAGGAAGTGAATGTACTATAAACAGATGTTAAAAAGCACAGAAGAAACAGACTTTTAGTTCTATACATATTCAACATGTCTTTTTAAAACAATCTCAAAAGATACAAAAGATATCAGTTAGTCCATTTCTACATGTGGATTTAAAGGGAAATACATTAATAAAAATATTTCATATTTTACTAGCTGATATAATTAGCTAGAACTAAAACTTTAAATTCCAGAAAAATATTCAGAGCCATTTTAGAATCCAGTAGGCAAAGTAAAACAGGTTATTTTTATTAATTTGTATTACTAAAAAGTTCACTAATTCACAATTAAATCCACAGAAACTGTTAGAAAATTTCTGGCAACACATGAACAGTAGCAGGGCCAATAAATTTCTTTGCCATATTTAATGTTTTCCTGACCTCAATATAGAAGGTTTCATATTGTACTATACAGTTTAGGAGAGACTGGTACACAAGGTTAATGGTACATATGTTAATACATCTGAAGAAAATATCTGACGCTATACTATAGTACCAAAATCCACATTCAGTTTACAACCTTCTATTTCTCACTCTTCTGTCTGTGAAACTAAAAGAATTTACTGAAAATAATGCTCTCATGGATTTTTCAATATCATTTGAAAAGATGAGAGGCAGTATATCAAGCAAGAAACATCTACCTAAGAAGGACAGATTAAACTTTAGGATATATAGATATATATTTTCCTTTTTCTACACAAAAATACTTAGCAATCTATAATCCCAACTTTAAAAAAAGAATTGTAGTTGGGCAAGTTAATATTATACAAAGCATTTATACTAATTTATCACTAATCAAAACTTTTCTATTAGCTTATCTGTTGATGTTTTACTCTAATTAAAATGAAATTTTGAACCAATTTTATATAGCTATAAAGTGTATGATTTGAGAGCAAGTACAAATAATCTTCATAAATTTCAAATATTACTTTTTATACTTTTATACTGACATAGAGAATGTTTAAGAATGATATCACAGATTTTTAAATGTAGAAAAAAGGTTATAGTAATATGTTACAAGCAGAAAAAGTATTAAGAGCTTGATTTTCAGAATATATAAAATACTGTCCTCTTTGAACAAGTCTTTAAAAATATTTCTTAAAGAGGTCTATCAACAGTTACTTTTTTTAGTGTGTGCCAGTCCTAGGGCTTGAACATAGGGCCTGTGTGCTGTCCTGAGCTTTTCTCAAGGCTAGTACTCTAGCACTTGAGCCACAGCTCTACTTTTGGCTTTTTGGTGGTTAACTGAAGATGAGTCTCATGGACTTTTCTTGCCCAGGCTAGCTTGGAACCTTGATCCTCAGATCTCAGCCTCCTGAACAGTAAGGATTATAGGTGTGAGCTCACCAAGTGCCTAGCTTATCTTAGTTACTTTTCAAAATTGCTCTTTTTAATGTATAATTTATTATTTTTTTAAGATTCTAAATACTATGTTTTATAAGAAAAAGTATTTCGTGACTAGGAACTCAAATACAATTTTTTAATCCATAGCTTGACAGTTGAGCTTTTAATGTGACTGTTATATAAACAATGCATATTTGAAGACAAGGCCCATTTAAAGGAGATGTCACAGATTTGCCAAAATGAAATTTTATAAAAAGAAAATTACATTAAAAATTTTACAGATTAAAGGTTTATATTTTAAAACCTTGTAGAACAAACCCTCAAATCACACACTTTTTAAAAATGAACTTTGCCAGCACTGTTCATGTTGGCCAGGTAACATATCCTAGCTTTCTTTAATAAAGTAGAATGAAGTGCATACCAGCAGCAACTACAGCTGGAGGAGGCGAGCCTGCCTCACCACCACTTGTCTGACTCATTGATGCTACAGATGTTTCTCTAGATGGAGGTAACTGTAACTCCTTTGGGAGAAGATCATAGACAGATTCTGTGGAAAGAACACAGGAAAAAAAAAACACTAAGAAACTCAGTCAGCAATTTCATTATATATGCATGAATGTCTTTTGTCTTTTCGATTATCTTTAGGTAACTGTACAAAGGGGTTACCATTCAACATGCCAGTTTATAAACACGATGAATCCTGATTGATATCACCCCTGGTATTATCTTCTTTTTTTTTTTTTTTTTTTTTGTCGGTTATGGGGCCTGAACTCTGGACCTGGGCACTGTCCTTCAGCTCTTCAGCTCAAGGCTAGTGCTCTACCACTTGAGCCACAGCACCACTTCCGGCTTTTTCTGCTTATGTGGTATTGAGGAATCGAATCCAGGGCCTCATGCATGCAAGGCAAGCGCTCTACCACTGAGCCACCTTCCCAGCCCTGTTATCTCTTCTTTTGTGAGAAGTTATTCACAAAAATCAACCCCAAAAGATGAATGTTGTAAAGTTATTAGCAATTTTTTTCTTTTTTTATTGAGATTAAGTGATGACATAAATTTCACATATTTCACAGTATTGTGGAGTAGTGACACTTATTTTTTTCTTTTCTTGTATAATTTTATACAATAAAATTTATACATTTTTTTCTTTTATTATATAATTTTATACAAAACAGAAAAGTAAACTTGCCATTAGTTCTGTGCCTTAGGGGTTTTTTTTTTTTGGGTCCGGTTGTGGGGCCTGAACTCTGTGCCTAGGTGCTTATCCCTCAGCTCTTCAGCTCAAGACTAGCGCTCTACCACCTGAGCCACAGTGCCACTTCTGGCTTTTTTCTTTTTGCTTATGTGATGCTGAGGAATCGAATCCAGGGCCTCATGCATGCAAGGCAAGCACTCTACCACTGAGCCACCTTCCCAGCCCCTGTACCTTAGGTTTTTGTTGTTTTGGTTTTGCCCCACATTAAAGCATCCTATATCTTTAGAAAGTATTGTTTATACTTTATTGTCCATTAAATTAGATGTACATCTAGTACTTTAAAATTCTTTTGTGGTTATCATTTTATGGTTTTTAGAAAGAAATAATTTCAAAATAGAGGTAGTGGAATCAATACTCGAAAGAACAATTAGAAGTATTTGTCCATTTTTAAAAGGATAAAAGCATAAAGTTTAAGTGTCTTGCCTAGTATCCCTAGTAATATTCTAACAAAGGAGATTATTATCTTCAGAGTGACTTAAAAAAAATGGTAGCACTATCAGACATTTCAACCTTGGTAAAAGACAATACTTTTAGTTAACTGATTACTGAGTTCATAAATACTTTGATCCAGTTAATCCCTAATGTATGTATCCTAACTTTGATGTCACTAGGGATAAAGAAGAGGGTCATGAAGGATAGTTAAAATTAGTTACTGCATCTCTCTGAATATAAAGTGCCTGACATAAAATTTTCAGCTTCTTAAAACATCTTTCCAATAAATAGGAAAAGAGGAGATATGGGAAATTAGTTAAATGGCATTATCATCAAATACTCATTTTTCGATCCATTTAAAAACAAGGATTGCTGGGGCTGGGAAGGTGGCTCAGTGATAGAGCACTTGCCTTGCATGCATGAGGCCCTGGGTTCGATTCCTCAGCACCACATAAGCAAAAAGAAAAAAGCCAGAAGTGGCGCTGTGGCTCAAGTGGTAGAGCGCTAGCCTTGAGCTGAAGAGCTGAGGGACAGTGCCCAGGCCCAGAGTTCAGGCCCCACGACCAGACCCAAAAAAAAAAAAAAAAAAAAAAAAAAAACAAGGATTGCTTAGACATGAAGAAAAACTCAAGAGGCTGGGAAGGTTTAAGCCCCACGACTGACAAAAAAAAAAAAAAAAAGAAATTGAGAATTATAACAAAAAATGAAAAATGTGGTAAAACAAATGAAGGGATTGATAAATACAAAGTTCAAATACTAGTTTCCTACGATAGGAGACACAAAGATAGGACAAAAGATAAAAGCCAGGTGTCTGTGGCTCATGCCTATAATCCTACCTACTCAGGAGGCTGAGATCTGAATATTGTAGTTCAAGGCCAATGCAGACAGGAAAGTCCATGAGACTCTTACCTACAATTAATCACCAAGAAGCCAGAAAGGGAGCTGTAGCTTAAGTAATATAGCACTAAACTTCGAGAAGAAAAAAAAAAATCTCAGGGACGTACCTGTACCCCAAGTTCAAGCCCCAGGGCAGCTTTCCCCTACTTCCCCCCACACTGAAAAGACAGGACAAAAGAGGAATAGAAATAAGTTGGGCAAGACAGTGAATTCATATCTTTTTACTAAGTATATGGACAAATCAAATAATAAATACAACAAAAGTAGAACTATAGCTGGGAATGATAGTGAATGTATATCATCCTAACACTTAGGAAACGGAGGCATTAGGATAATGGAGAGGTCAAAGTCATCCTCCACTACATAGTGAGTTTAAGGCCATTCTTTGCTATAGGTTGAGATTTTGCCTTTGGGAAGAAACAAACAAACCAAAACCAGAGTTTTACAAGTATAGACCCAGCCCCAAATAGTTACTATTTAAACAGTCTGTTTAAAAGTACTCTGTAGATTATTATTCTGTTTTGGATTACTGATGCTCACCTTATCTTTGTCGACCTGAAAACTGACTTTTAACCTGCTCTGGAGAGTGAGAGAGAAGAAAACAAAAAATTGCCAGAGCCATGTACTTCATGATATTTATCTGATTTATGTTCAGGCAATAATGTTGTATACAGATACTAGTAACTTACATCTATGCAGGGACAAAAAAATAAGAAGAAGCTCTATAAAAAGACTGTTTCTACTCAACTGTCAACAAGCAGCTAAATGGATTTTTTTTTTGTAAGAAGGATGTTTCTAAAATAAAGTTAACTAATGATCAAAAAAGATATTGGGGGGCTGGGAAGGTGGCTCAGTGGTAGAGTGCTTGCCTTGCATGCATGAGGTCCTGGGTTCAATTCCTCAGCACCACATAAGCAGAAAAAGCCAGAAGTGGTGTTGTGGCTCAAGCGTTGTGGTCGAGCGCTAGCCTTGAGCTGAAGAGCTGAGGGATAGCGCCCAGGCCCAGAGTTCAGGCCCATGACTGACAAAAAAAAAAAAAAAAAAAGATATTGTGGGGAGGTTAGAGGCATGGCTCAGTTCGTAGGACACCAGCCAATGAGCAAAACATCAAGTACTGATTTTGAGTCTCAGTCAAAGGCATTAAGTACTACACCAGCTGCAGATATAATGCTGAAAAATCTACATGTTATTGCCAATTAACCAGCAAAAAGGCAGAATTGGAAGCTCAGCTCAATGGTAAAGCACTAGCTACAGTAAGCCCAGTAAGAGCATGAGGCCCTAAGTTCAATTCCCTAGTGCTAGGGGAAAAAAGAGAAGCAATTTCATCTTTTTTTAAATATGAGGTTTCCTTCACCATTTTTAACTCTAAATATGAGTTTATATAAGGCATCTTAAAGTTTTATAAAGGTTTAAAAATGGTTTGGGAAATAACTGCTTTACTCTTCTATCTTTCCATTAATCATTTCAATAAGTTGGTGAATCCCAAAGCCAAGATTTCGCATCAACATTCTAAAACAAAGTGCCTGAAATCTTCAATGTGCCAATGTAGTTCTGTATAAAAAGAGACAATATTCATTTTGTTAAAAACACACTTCAGACTTGACAGTCATTGTACTTGGCATCTCCACTGGAAAAAATGTACTGGCTGCAGATCCACAGGGTATTTGGTTTCTGAAAGATTATAGACTCCAAGAATAATCGGTCAGTGATTCTCTGCTATAATAAAATTTTGTCAGTTTCTAAGTTTAAGCCAATTTATTAGTCTGATGCTATGTATTTACTTATTCACATTAGTAATTTGAGATTTTATTCTTTGCTTAAAACAATTTAGTATTCTAAGATAATAGAATATACAACAGTATGCATTATACCAAATTGTGGAACTTTATATCATATATTATTTCCTTTAGACATCCATTGCATTGTACTTAAAAACTTCACAATGATTTTCTAAATTACTTACTGAAATACAGGACAGAACATGTTTAAGCTATTATAATTATCTACATTTTAAATTTCATGGTTTTTGTTCCTAAAAAAAAGTACCCAGGGGCTGGGAAGGTGGCTCAATGGTAGAGCGCTTGCCTTGCATGCTCGAGGCCCTGGGTTCGATTCCTCAGCACCACATAAGCAAAAAGAAAAAACCCGGAAGTGGCGCTGTGGCTCAGGTGGTAGAGCCGCTAGTCTTGAGCTGAAGAGCTGAGGGACAGTGCCCAAGCCAAGAGTTCAGGCCCCATGACCGGACCCCCCCCCCCAAAAAAAAAAAGTACCCAGATGTGTACTAGAAGAACAAAATTCCAAAATCCATAAACCATTAAAAGAGATACATTTATGGCCTATTTAAAAGTCACCAAAATCTTACTTGGGTGTTAAAAACTGTAAGCTGAGGGGCTTGGAATGTGGCTTAGTGGTAGAACGCTTACTTGGCATGCATGAAGCCCTAGGTTTGATTCCTCAGTACCATATAAACAGAAAAAGCCTCAAGTGGTACTGTGGCTCAAGTAGTGAAGTACTAGTCTTGAGCAAAAGATGCTCAGGGACAGTGGCCAGGCCCTGAGTTCAAGCCCCAGGACTGGAAAAACAAAACAAAACAAACTATAAGCTGAGTATGACAGTATACATCTGTAAATGTAGTGCTTTGGAGGCTGAGGCAGGATAACTACAAGTTTGAGGCCAGCTTGGGAATTAAACTTGAGAGCAAGATCTTGTCTCAACAACAGCAATGAAAGAAAACAAAAAAACAACAAAAAACAAACTAGAGTAAGTATAGTACAAGAGAGATCTAGAAGTCCAAGAACAGGTTGTCAAAAACTTGGCAAGGGGAGAGGAAATTCAGAGCCCAAGTAGCCCAAGTGGAGAGTGAGAAAAGGAAAGGAATATCTAGGTACTAAAAAAGCAACATACAGGAGATATTCATATAGAAAACCTGGGAGTGTGGTATCACAGTCTAAGCATCATGAAAAATGTACTTTCACAGATGGCTCAACTTGAGATGCTGGAAATAATTAAACAGGATGAGGAGAGCAGTCATGCAAGCAGGAAGGATAACATAATGTAAGGTGGTTTGGAGAGAGAGGTTGGAACCCAAGCATAGTAGATAGCCCAGGCCAGGGAGTAGAAAGGAGCAGAATGAGAAGAGTATTTATGAGGGGGGGTAGGACAGCCTAACACAGATGTCAAAGGCAGAGCAATTAGGAGAGTTTCCATGTGGGGACACCCAATCCAGGGTGTAGAAGCTAAGCAATAATGAAGATAGCCATATTAGAAGGACTTCCAAAGGACAGATATCAAATAGATTATCCTGAAGGTATGAATACTGTGCCCATGTGAGAGGAGTAAGGGATTCCAGAAGTAGATTATAATCCAAGAAGATGGTCAGGGCATTAATGATTATAGAGCCTAAGCAGGATAAGGAAGGCTTTCCTGTGTGTGGGGATGTTAGAAAATGAGCAAGATGGGCTGGGAAGGTGGCTCAGTGGTAGAGCACTTGCCTTGCATGCATGAGGCCCTGGGTTCGATTCCTCAACACCACATAAGCAAAAAGAAAAAAGCCGGAAGTGGCGTTGTGGCTCAAGTGGTAGAGTGCTAGCCTTGAGCTGAAGAGTTGAGGGACAGCGCCCAGACCCAGAGTTCAGGCCCCACGACCGGACCCAAAAAAAAAAAAAGAAAAAAGAAAACGAACAAGATGACAAGGACATTTTTATGGATGGAGAAACTAACATTGGGTGTGGTGTTAAAAGTATTTTAAGAAATATATTCACAGAGGTCAAGAAAGCACAATGGAAAAGCAGTAAGGGACAGTATTAAAATCTTAGCAAGGTGAGGAAGACAAGGGATTATCTACTAAATAAGACTGCCCAATGTGGAGAATAAGAACACACGCAGGGTGAAACAGGTATCCACAGGTGTGAAGGAGAGTTCTGGGTATCAAAAGCATCCAGAAAGGAGGTACAATATGAAAGTTCAGGTTGGGCAACTAGGGTACTAGCATGTCAGAAAGGAGGATGAGAGTGGTAACAAAGAATTAGACTAATTAAATAAGCAAAGTATTAAGGTTTGGTTTAAAAATAAAAAACAAGAAACAATCACTGGTTGCTGGTAGCTCATGACTGTAATCCTAGCTACTTAGGATGCTGACAGAAGTTCAGATCCAGCCTGGGCAATAAAGTCCCTAAGACTTTTATCTCCATTTAGCCACTAAAAGGCCAGAAGTGGGGCTCTGGCTCAAATGGTAGAGCACTATAGCTCAAGGACATTGCCTAGGCCATGAGTTTAAGCCCAGCACACACATAAAAAGTCTAACTGAAAGCTTAGTTAATAGTATAGAACAAGTACAAAACAGGGTATCAGAGACTGAAGATAAAGCAGACTGATTAGATAAATCAGTCAAAGACAGTGAAAAAAAAAAACATTAAGCAAATATACATTTAAAGACCTTTGGGACACCATCAAAAGACCAAACCTATAAAGGCACAGACAACCTATTCAATAAGATAACAGGAAAAAGTTTCCACCACCTTGAGAAAGAGTCATTAAATAGAGGAGGCTTACAGAAAACCAAACAGGAGGGCTGGGAAGGTAGCTCAGTGGTAGAGCGCTTGCCTTGCATGCATGAGGCCCTGGGTTCGATTCCTCAGCACCACATAAGCAAAAAGAAAAAAGCCGGAAGTGGTGCTGGGGCTCAAGTGGTAGAGCGCTAGCCTTGAGCTGAAGAGCTGAGGGACAGCGCCCAGGCCCAGAGTTCAGGCCCTATGACTGGACCCCCCCCCCAAAAAAAAAAAAAGAAAACCAAACAGGCTGCAGGCCCACCAGTGATACACACCTATAGTCCTAGGTACTCATGAGGCTGAGATTTGAGGATCGCAGTTCAAAGCCAGCCCAGGCAGGAAAGTCTATGAGATTCATATCTCCAATTTTAAAAACTACTCAGGAAAAGCCAGAGGTGGCATTGTGGCTCAAGTGGTAGAGTGCTAGCCTTGGGCACAAAGAAGCTCAGGGCCAGGGCTAGGTCTTGAGTTCAATCCCCAGGATTCAAAAAAAAAAGTAAGAAAACCAAACAGGAAATATCAGAAGTAATACTCAGACAAATTACAGTTAAAACACTAAATATACAGAAAAGTATACAGTATAATATATGCAATAAAAGTTCCAAGAGAAGTGACAAGCTATATACAATAGTAAACCTATTAAGAATGACATTTTTCAATACAAACTCTAAATGGAAGAATATAATCCAAACCCTAAAAGGTAGTAATTGATTATTAGTGTACTCAGAAAAGCAATCTTTCATAGATAAAAGGCTTCCAAAGGCTTCCAAAAAATTAAAGGAATTGATGACCACAAAACCAATACTGAAGAAGATAGTTTAAGGAATCCTACACACCAAAAGACAACAAAAAGAGGAAAGTAAGCTAGTTGCTAATGGCTCATGCCTATAATCCTAGCTACTCAGGAGATAAGGATCTGAGGGCCTCAATCAAAGTCAGCTGGGACAGAAAAGTCCTTTCGACTCTCTCTCCAATTACCCAGTAAAATGTCAGCCTGGAAGCATGTTTTAAACAGTAGAGTGCCAGTCATTATCCAGAAAGCCAAGAGAGAGTGAGGCCCTGAGTTCAACCCCAATATGCACATGCATGCACACACACACACACATGCAAATGCATGCACACACGCACGCATGCACACACACACACACAACAGGAAGTACAGAAAAAATAAATCCACTGGATGAAATATCAAAGAAAGAATAGCCAAGAAGTAAACATCATAAAAACAACAACATAATAGGAAATAATTTTGAAATACCTTTCAAAATTAACACTAAATGTTAATGGTCTCATCTTTCCAATCAAAAAGGCAGAACAGCAAGCTGAATTTAAAAAAACCAAACCGTGAGCTAGGCACTGGTGGCACACTCCTGTAATCCTAGCTACTAAGGAGGCAGAGATCTCAGGATCTCGGTTCAAAGCCAGCCTGGGCAGGAAAGTCTGTGAGACTCTTATCTCCAATAAACCACTAGAAAACCGGAAGTAGCACTGTGGCTCAAGCCCTAGAGTGCTCGCTTTGAACTGAGGAGATGAGGGATAGCGCCCAAGCCCAGAGTTCAAACCCCAGGACCGACAAAAGACAAACAAACAGTGACCATTTGTTGTCGCAAGAAATACATTTGCTGACAAATACATGATTAGGGATAAAGGATGGGGAAAAAATTCCAAGCAAACTAACCCTGAAAACAAGTGCAAACACGGTTATACTTTTATCTGACAAAATATTTTAAATTAAAATTAGAAAGAGGGCAGGGAAGGTGGCTCAGTGTTAGAGTGCTTGCCTTGCATGCCTGAGGCCCTGGGTTCAATTCTTCAGCACCACATAAGCAAAAAGTAAAAAGGCGGAAGTGGCGCTGTGGCTCAAATGGTACAGCACTAGCCCTGAGCTGAAGAGCTGAGGGACAGTGCCCAGGACCAGAGTTCAGGCCCCATGACCAGACCCAAAAAATAAATAAATAAAATTAGAAAGAAAAAGGTCACTTCATATTAATAAAGAAAAAATGGATCAAAAGGAAAATAGAGACAGGAGTCAGTAACTCATACCTGAAATCCTACTCAGAAGGCTGAGAGCTGAGGATCTCGGTTCAAAGCCAGCCTGGACAAATCCAAGAGCCACTTATCTTTAATTAACCAACAAAAAGCCAAAAGAGGACTTGTGACTCAAATAGTGAAAAAGCTAAGCAAAAAAAAAATCAATGCCCTGAGGTCAAGCCCTAGTACTGGCACAAAAAATAAGATAGAGGTAAAACTGTTGTCACATTAAAATGTTTATACCAAATGCTGGCACATCAAGCTCATTAAACAAATACTTCTGGCTTATACATACTGATAGACCCTTGACATAGTAGGTTCAGTGGGAGATCCTACCATGGAAACTATTGAAGACTTTTACCCTGCAGTGGAAGACTTTTTGGGGAAGGGTACAAGTACTAAGACCCTAGCACAACAGGTTCAGTGGGAGACCCTACTATAGAATACTTTTATCTTTTTCGGGGGAAGGGCATTAGGGCATGAACTTAGGCCCTACTCTCACTCAGCTTTTTCACTCAGGGCTGGTGTTCTACCACCTGAGCCACACCCTTCAATCCGGTGTTTACTTGTTAAATGGAGAGTTTCTTAGATTTTTCTGCCCAGGTTGGCTTCAAACTTTGATCCTTAGATCTCAGCCAGTTGAGTAGCTAGGATTAGAGGCATGACCTATCAACACTTAGCTTCAGATTTTGGTTTCTAAATAAAACTTTCAACTAAAAGTAATGTAAGCTTTATAGAGAAATAGACCTGAGAACAGAAGAGGACAAAATGACCCTGGAATGTCTTACTTTTAAAATGTAAGAAGATGGGTCAGGGAATGTGGTTTAGTGGTAGAGTGCTTGACTAGCATGCATGAAGCCCTAGGTTCAATTCCTTGGTACCACATAAACAATATATAAAATTAAAAAGGTAGGAAGAACTAAAAGATCATAGGACACAGAAGTCACCTTGAAACAAGTTTTCATGGACCAAATAAGAGACAATTTTAAATAAATAAAAACAACATTATGATCTAATAAAAATATGTTAATCCATATCAAAATAAAACAATGAATAAGTTTAAAGTTTGATAAAAAGCAAGACATCTAGTTTCAAAGCACAACTTCATAAAAGTTACTCCAAAGGAGAAACAGGGCAAAAAGGACTATGACAGATAGTACCTAATCAAATGATCAAAGTGAATATCTTTAGTAATGACACAAATTAAAATTATAAAGCCACTTGATAGGATAAAAAAAGAATGAAACTTTTCTGTATCTTTCCTGCTAAAGACACATATTTGGATGCAACTCTTTTTTTTTGGGGGGGTCCGGTCATGGGGCCTGAACTCTGGGCCTGGGCGCTGTCCCTCAGCTCTTCAGCTCAAGGCCAGCACTCTACCACTTGAGCCACAGCGCCACCTCTGGCTTTTTTTCTTTTTGCTTATGTGGTGCTGAGGAATCGAACCCAGGGCCTCTGGCTTGCAAGGCAAGCACTCTACCACTGAGCCACCTTCCCAGCCCCTGGATGGAACTCTTAACTGAGACAGTCTAGTAAACTGGTTTATAATTTTCAAAAATATTAAAATCATTTTACTCAGTTTTTTTTTTGTATGAGAATAGTCAAGACTTCATCAAGAAATTTATTTCTTCCAGTTCTGAAAACTGGCAACTATAGTTCTAAGGATGAAAGCCAAAGCTGGATGAGAGCCTTTTTGCTAGTTGGTACCCCACAGAGACCCAAGATTCATTCTGCAGGCCATTACATGGTAAAACTGGGCAAGGAAGTCAGAGAGAGCTAGCTGCTTCTGTAACCAAGCCACTTCCATGAGAATACATTAATCCATTAATCTATGGATGGATGAATCCATTCATAAGAGAATCCTAATTATCCAAGTAGCTTCCAAAGGCTCCCACCAAATCTCACTAATATATGACAATGACAGGAATTCTGTGGAAACAAATATTCAGACTATAGCAAGCAGAAATGTCCAGGAAAGACCATTGAACAAACTCAAGATTGAAGAAAAGGATAGGTAATTCTATACTGGATTCTTTCATTATAAAGAACACTATGACATAAAAAGCAATGACATAAATCAAAACAATGATGACATCCATCTCACCCGTCAAAGTAGTTAACATCAAGAAAACCAAAGACATACATCTCCCAATGGTTTCCCATCTATGTCGGTTTTTTTTAAGCTCTAGATTCCACACATGAGGTCTTTATGAGTCTGCTTATTTTACTTAACATGATGATCTCTAGTTCTACTCATTTTCCTGCAAGTGACATAATTTCATTCTTTATAGCTAAATAAAATAATAATAAAAGTATGAACTTTAATAAAAGTGTCCTGTGCTATGCAAGTGGAAAGGAGGGACTCCTTAGCATTATCTGAGAAGAATCACAGGAAGACTTCAGAGGATGACACCTGAAAGCAATCTTGAACATTGAAAAAGATACTTAACATATAGACTTAGGGAAACAGAGAAGCTATAAAAAGCAGAGAAGAAAAATCTTTATTTCAGGTATTTCTTTCTCTCTTTTGTTAATCAAGTAATTCTATTAACTCCTTAAAACACAGGAATTACAAGGAGTAAATAATGTGGCTCTTACTAAAGGAGAAAGAAGTCAGGTTAAGAAATGCCTTATGGGGGCTGGGAAGGTGGTTCAGTGGTAGAGCGCTTGCTTTGCATGCCTGAGGCCCTGGGTTGGATTCCTCATCATCACATAAGCAAAAAGAAAAAAGCTGGAAGTGGCGCTGTGGCGCAAGTGGTAGAGCACTAGCCTTGAGCTGAAGAGCTGAGGGACAGTGCCCAGGCCCAGAGTTCAGGCCCCACGACTGGACCCAAAAAAAAAAGTCTTATGTATCAGGCTAAGAAAAATTTTATCACAAAAACAAATAAAGAAATAAAGGATATTGAGGGTTTTGAAGCAAATAAATTACAAGATCATCAGCTATATATGAGGAAGCTTATCCTATCACATATATGTGAAATAATCATAAAATGAAAGTAAGAAAAAATTTTTGTGGGGGCTGGGAAGGTGGCTCAGTGGTAGAGCGCTTGCCTTGCATGCATGAGCAGGCCCTGGGTTCGATTCCTCAGCACCACATAAGCAAAAAGAAAAAGCCGGAAGTGGCACTGTGGCTCAAGTGGTAGAGTGCTAGCCTTGAGCTGAAGAGCTGAGGGACAGTGTGCAGGCCCAGAGTTCAGGCCCCACAACCGAACCCCAAAAAAAAAAAAAAAAAAAAAAATTTGTAAGAGTCTACAGAAAGGAAGAATGGATTCCTGAACCAAGGTAGTAGCAGTTAGAGTAATGAAAAGGACATGAATGTAAAAATGTTTAGGAAGAGGTGGGCACCAGTGGCTCACACCTGTAATCCTAGCTACTTAGGAGGTTGAGATCTGAGAATCGAGGTTCAATGCCAGCCCGGGGAGGAAAGTCCCCGTGAGACTCTTATCTCCAATTAACCCTGAGAAAACCTAATGTGGCACTGTGGTTCAAGTGGTAGAGCACTCTCCTTGAGCTGAAGGGCTGAGGGACAGTGCCTAGGCCCGGAGTTCAAGCCCCATGACTAATAATAATAAGTAAATAAATAAATGAAATGTTTAGGAAGTAGATGAATTGAATTAGATGACTGGCTGCAGCAGGGGGACAGGGAGGGAAATAAAGATTTCCAACTAATTCATAGGAATTCTTACTTAGGAATTGATAGAAGGTAGAGCCACTTTCCATGACAGAATGCAGAAGTAAAAGGAAATATGGGAATCTGCGAAGTTCTCAGTTATTCCACATACATGCAACAAATATTAAGCACTCAATTGGCATCCAAGGAAACTCTCTGCAGATATAAAGCTCTATTTACCTCCTTCCAGTCCACTATTTTGCCTTGTGAAGTTCAGGCAGCTTGACTTTCTCAGACTCTGAGCTCTATTGCATCAATTCTAGATCACAGGCTTCTCCTCTATTTTTCTGTAAATGCTATTGTTTTTATCTTAAAAACTGACCTACCCACAGTCCCTTTGTTACTTGACGCTATGCTTTCCCTGACCATTTCAATATTATTTAGATATCTCTCCTATGTATTACCCTCACCAGAATATCACATATTGTTCAATAATTGCCTCCTGTATTTTTTTTTTTTTTTTTTTGCATGTCATGGGGCCTGAACTCTGGGCCTAGGCGCTATCCCTCAACTCTTCAGCTCAAGGCTAGCATTCTACCACTTGAGCCACAGCACCACTTCCAGCTTTTTCTGCTTATGTGGTGCTGAGGAATCGAACCTAGGGCCGCATACATGCAAGGCAAGCGCTCTACCACTGAGCCACCTTCCCAGCTCCCTTTATTTCTTATTAGCTGTATACATCATGAGGATGGTAGCTGGGTCAGTTTCACACTGTCTACTCACTCAACAGTACAGTGGTTTACATAAATATGGCATTCACTTGATGAGTGCATGAATGAACAAGAAAACACATTCCATGGGACAGGTCATGTAAGAGAAGAGGGAGAAGGATCAGAATGGCAAAAGAACCAGGAAAAAAGCTAGGTGGAAGAGAGAGAGGGAGAGAGACAGAGAAGGATAGAGGAAGAGAGAGAGGGGTGGGGGGGGGACAGAGGGACAGAGGGTCAGGCCCAGACAAAAGCACATCCCCTACCTGAAAAATAGCCTAAAACAAAAAGGATTAGAATGTGACTCAAGTGGTAGATCACTTGCCTAACAAGCAGGAAACATTGGAAGGAGGAAGGGAGGGAGGGAGGGAGGGAGGGAGGGAGGGAAGGAGGGGGAAAAAAAAAGAAGGAGAAAGGAGGGGAAGGAAATTACTAATCAATAAACTCTTCCCATAGGAAGGAAAGGATTTTCTTAAGAAGCCTGGGCCATATAAAAGACTTATTAAGTGAAATAAGAAATTGTATATATTTTACAGCATAGTCATTTTAAAAAATGTTTAGAGTCAAGATGATGGGTGCCAGAGACTCATGTCTATTATAATCCTAACAAATCAGGATACTGATATCTAAGGATAATGATTGTAAGCCAGTCTAGGCAGGAAAGTATATGAAACTCTTATCTCCAACTGGCCACTAAAACGCTGGAAGTGGAACTGTAGCTCAAAGTGGTAGAGTTCTAGCCTTGAACAACAACAACAAAGCTCAAGGAGAGGCTGGGAATGTAGCTTAATGGTGCTTGCCTAGCATGCATGAAGCCCTGGGTTTGATTCCTCAGTACCACCTAAACAGAAAAAGCTGGAAGTGCTATGGCTCAAGTTGTAGAGTGCTAGCCTTGAGCAAAAGAAGCTCAAGGACAGTGCCTAGCCCTGAGTTCAGGCCCCAGGACTGGCAAAATAATAAATAAATAAATAAAAGCTCAAGAATAGTACTCAGGCTCTGAGTTCAAACAATAGGATCAGTGTGAACACACAAAAAGATCATACAGAAGAGATTTAACTAAAAACAAAACAAAACAAAACAGTCAAGCCCTAGCTGTGTCATGTGTCTATACTCCCAGCTACTAGGAAAGCTGAGTAACCCTTATGTTACTTAATAATGGCCCCTAAGGGAAAGATAGTGTTGCAATGTTATTACAATATAGTTATAATTATTCTACTTTATTTCTAGCTATTGTTGATAATCTCTTCCTGAACTGAGTTTAGAAACTGTATCATGAAGATGTACATATATGAAAAACCACAGTGGTAAGACTTAGCCCTGTTGCTAAGTTCAGGCTTCCAATGGGATTCTTAGAATGTACCCTTTGCAGATAAGGGAAGAGCACTAGTGTATTCCAATATTGTTTGTGATAAGTAAGAAGCAGCTAGCATATTATAATGAAAGATCAAAGACAGAATCAAGCTTTCATTATGACTCTTACTTTTTCTTACATAACCTTGGGAAAGTTAAAAGGAACACTTAGTTGTCTCATTTGTACAAGTGTTTATATCAACTTATAGAGTAGTATGTGCTAGTAATGTGTACAACACATCTAAAACTAATACTACTATATTAGTTGGAGCTTCTAATAACAAATGAAAGCCATAATTCTGCCCTGAAAAGGGTATGCAATAATGAAATGTTACTAGGATACTGACTGGATTCTATGTCTTTTATTCTGAGGGCAGTTCCATGCTCATTTCAAGATGACTTTAATTTCACCTCAAAATACACAGCTTTTCTTTCCACAGGACTTGAGCTTCCTGTACATATCTAGACTACAGAAGGGTTCCTTACAGCAAATACCTGTAGTGTTTTAAAGACATTTTGAATTTGTTGTCAACATTGAACAATAACATTTTACATGAAAATCCAAACTGTGGGCTTCTCCTGACAAACCACAAGATCTGGCAACACAAAATCTATATTCTCAGAAGAAAAGCTGGGGCACCCTGCCTACTTTAGAGTTCTCCAGTTACAAAAGGTACTATTCAGCCAATATCAAGTGATGTGCATTATATCGTCTCCTGCAGGAGCCTAAGTTTACAATACCAACACTAGGTTACAAGGCTGAAGGAACAAGAGGAAGAGAGGACAAGAATATATTCCTGGCAGCCGGGCCCTGGTGGCTCACGCCTGTAATCCTAGTTACTCAGGAGGCTGAGATCTGAGGATTGCAGTTCAAAGCCAGCCCGGGCAGGAGAGACGGTGAGACTCCTATCTCCAATAAACCACCAGAAAACCGGAAGTGGCGCTGTAGCTCAAGTGGTAGAGCACTTGCCTTGAGCTGAAGAGCTGAGGGACAGCGCCCAGACCCAGAGTTCAAGCCCCACGACCGACAAAAAAAAAAAAAAAAAAAAAGAATATATTCCTGGCAAAACTTCAAGAGCTTATTAAAGATTGGAACAGTGAGTGGTTTCATCTTTCTGGACTATACACACTTTGGCCCTTAGAGGCAATTTAATAAGAAAGAAAGAAAAGAAAAGAAAATTAAAGAAAAGAAAAGAAAGAGAGAGAGAGAGAAAGAAAGAAAGAAAAGTATGAAAGAGAGAGACAAGCTTATAATAGTCAAAGGTTGGCAAATACCTGATCTTCCAGACAATGAAAATAAGGCTGTGATGCCAAGAAGAAAAAAAAAACTTCCTTTTTTTTTTTTTACTCCCACCAGTCCTGGGGATTGAACTCAGGGCCTGGGTACTATCATTAAGCTTTTTTGCTCAAGACTAGTGCTCTACCACTTGAGCTACAGCTCCACTTCTGGCTTTTTGGTGATTAACTGGAGATGAGAGTCTCAGGGACTCTCCTGCCCAGGCTAGCTTTGAACCGAGATCTTCAGATCTCAACCTCCTGAGTAGTTAGGATTACAGGTGTGAGCCAGGGCACCTGGCTAAAGACTAATTTCTTGGGAAAAAAAAAAAAGCTCCAATCTTATAGTCAAATTAATTAAAATTTGATACTCTTATACAAGTACTGCGTATTTCATAAACAGCAACACTATCTACATTAGCCAAAATGTAGAAACCAAAATACCTATTAATACATGAATAGTAAACTGAACAGTAAACCATGATGTTCATAAAACAGAATAGTATTTACCCAGAAAAAGAAACTAAATACTAATAAATGCCACAAAATGGGTAAACCTAAAAGACTTTATTGTAGGATAGGTTTCTAACTTGGTGGTACAGTTCCTGCCTAGGCATGTGTGTGACCCTGTATTTAATCCCCAGCACAGCAAAAAAATAAGGAAAACAAAATACTGAAAGAAGCAAGACACAAAAGGCTACATTTTGTATAATTTAACTCACATGATGCACAATATGTAAAGAAGCCAAGGGAGGAAACTAAGAAGACATGCTAACAGCAATAGGAATTTCTTACAAGGTAAAGGGACTGTAGTCAATAGACAGGAATAAGAAATAGGAAGTTTTGGAACCCAGGAAGAAACGGGGTATCTAATATCCAGGAATGTTTCTTCTTTCTCTTGAGCCTGAAGGGGCAGAGATACGGATAAGGAAATACGGAAAATTCACGACCTATAGTCCATTTTCTTTGTTGAAATAAATTGTTATTTGCCAAGAATGATAGATACAAAGGAGTAGCTTTAAGAGGTTCATTGTGAGGTAAAGCTGACAAGAAATACATCTTTAAAAAGAGCTCTTGAGCTGCTATGGGAAGGTCCTGAATTCACAGGATATTAGACTACATGTTATTTTCTCCATGGAACCCTAAAAACAGTAGTTTAGGACTACTGAAGATGAATGGTTAGGGTTATTCAGGGCATGATTAAATGGATGCATACGATAGGGAAACAACATAGGCAGAGTAAAGAGTTCTTTTTTTTTTTTTTTTTTTTGGGTCCGGTCGTGGGGCCTGAACTCTGGGCCTGGGCGCTGTCCCTCAGCTCTTCAGCTCAAGGCTAGCGCTCTACCATTTGAGCCACAACGCCACTTCCGGCTTTTTTCTTTTTGCTTATGTGGTGCTGAGGAATCGAACCCAGGGCCTCAGGCATGCAAGGCAAGCGCTCTACCACTGAGCCACCTTCCCAGCCCGAGTAAAGAGTTCTTTAGGACACAAACTCATACTTTATCTTATCCTTAAGGTTATTTTCCATTAATCTTTTTTATTTCATGTTCTTCCCTGCTTATACTGCCTTGTTTTATATCAGAATCAAAAACAAACACACAGGCTGGGAATGTGGCTGAGTGGTAGAGTGTTTGCCTAGCATTCATGAAGCCCTGGTTTTGATTCCTCAGTACCACATAAATAGAAAAGGCCAGAAGTGGCTCTGTGGCTCAAGAGGTGGAGTGCTAGACTTGAGCAAAAGAAACTCAGGGACAGTGCCCAGGCCCTGAATTCAAGTTCCAAGACTGGCAAAAAAAAAAACAAGCAAACAAACATACTTTAAAAATAATGAAAAGCGCCATGAGCTGGTGGTTCATGTGTATAATCTGTAGCCACATAGGAGTCTGAGATCTGAGGGTTGTGGTTCAAAGCCAGCCTAGGTAGAAAAGTCCATGAGACTCTTATCTCCAAAAAGCTGAAAGTGGAGCTGTGGTTCAAGTGGTAAAGTGCTAGCCTTGATCACAAAAGCTCAGGGAAAGCCACCCAGGCCCTGAGTTCAAGCCCCAGCACACCCATGGAAGTGGAAGAGTAAGCTGGACACCAATGATTCATAAATACCCTTAGCACAATGAAAGTTGACTTCACTGTCTGCCTGTACTTTCTCTATTCACATTTATTACTCACCCAACTATGTGGCTTGTGTTCACAACACTATAAATTATTGTTACTAATAAATTTCTAACTGAATTATTTCTCACTTCTGAAACAGTTGACTGCCAGGGCCTACTCTCCATTATCTTGCTAGCTTGTTTCTTTTCTTCCTTCACTTATACTAGGGTTTGAGCTTTCTGTCACTCAAGCCCCACTGGCTGGATAGGCTAGAAATTAGCCTCTCTGTCTCTTCATGTCCTGTATTGTGGCAGGAAGTTTTTGGTCCCTGTTTCAAATAATATTTAAAAATACTAGCATAGGGCTGGGAAGGTGGCTCAGTGGTAGAGCACTTGCCTTGCATGCTCGAGGCCCTGGGTTCGATTCCTCAGCACCACATAAGAAAAAAGCCGGAAGTGGCACTGTGGCTCAAGTAGTAGAGTGCTAGCCTTGAGCTGAAGAGCTGAGGGACAGCGCCCAGGCCCAGAGTTCAGGCCCCACGACCGGACCCAAAAAAAAAAAAAATACTAGCATAATGTAAAATCTTATTTTATATATGCTGGGCATAGTGGCACACACCTTTAATCCTAGCACTTGATTCTGAGTTTGAGGCCAGCTTAGGGTAACATAGCAAATTATATGACAGCCTCAATGCATTAAAAAATTATTGTAAGTTATTTCATATCAACTTTCATATATAATTACTTCACTATCTCATGTAAATTATGTACTTTTTATACTTCACATAAAGCAAATATTAAACTACCAAATTGTACCTACTAACCAAATCCTTCAATGAATTTAATTATACCTATATTTAACTAGCAGTTATCTAGGGTCCTCATTAACCCCTAGCAATGTCTAATTAATAATACAAATACAAGAATACCTTTTGAGATTTAGCAGAGTTTATAGCATCTGTAGATACAGAATTAAGTCTCACTTTACCAGTGTAGTTCTTTCTGCCTCTGAAATCTGTGGTATTTACTGGAAAACTGTAATTCTCTTGCTACTATTAAATATAAATATTTGCTTTCTATAAATCAACATAAGGGAATGACCATACATATTAATCTAAATGAGGCTAATATGTCTAAATCACTAATTTTTCAGTCATCTGTATTCTAACTTACTGAAATTTAGTTTATCAGCTCTTCAGCTCAAGGCTAGTGCCCTACCACTTGAGCCACAGCGCCACTTCCAGCTTTTTTCTGCTTGTATGGTGCTAAGGACTCGAACCCAGGGCCTGAGCCAACTTCCCAGCCCTCACTCTTAAAATTTTAACATGAGCTGGGCACTAGTGGGTCACACCTATAATCCTGGGCTATTCAGGAGACTGAGATCTGGAGGATCAAAGCTAAAAGCCAGCAGAAAAAGCCTGAGAGATGACACCACCAAAAATAATCAACATAAAGTCAGGAAGAAGGCCTGTCTCAAATGGTAGAGTACAAACTGAGAGAGCAAGCAAGCAAGTCAAGTTCAAAACTCAGGTTTTGGCACACACACAAAAAATTTTTTTATCATAATAATGTGGTCAAAATACAGAAAATGTATTCATTTTGTCATCTTAAAAGAAGCTCATTGATATTAAATACATTCACAATGGTGTATAACATAACCAATATGGCTTCTGTCTGGCTTATTTCATTTTTATGTTTCTGAGGTTCATTCATGTAGTAGAATGTATCAAAATTTCATTCCTTTTTAAGGGTGAATAATATTCTATTGTTCATGCATATTGTATTTTGTTTAACCATCATCTATTGAAGGAGATTTGGATTGCTCCTTCCCTCACCAAAAGACAGGGTCTTGTTATGTAACCTGGCTGACCTCCAACTCATAATCCTTATGCTTCAACCTCCTCAGTGCTAGGACAGGTATGCAACATGAAGTCTGGCCTTTCTTTTTCTTTTGGTGCTGGGGATAAAACTCAAGAGACTCACATCATAGGCAAGCACTCTATCACAAGTTTATCTCCCCAATCCTTTCATCTTCTAAGAGTTGTAAATAATGCTACTAGTGTACAAGTAGCAACTGAGTGCTGGTTTCCAACAACACTCCTTAAAAATCTCAGTATCCTCAGGCTGGGAAGGTGGCTCAGTGGTAGAGTGCTTGCCTTGCATGCATGATGCCCTGGGTTTGATTCCTCAGCACCACATAAGCAGAAAAGGCCAGAAGTGGTGCTGTGGTTCAAGTGGTAGAGCGCTAGCCTTGAGCTGAAGAACTCAGGGACAGCACCCAGGCCCAGAGTTCAGGCCCCACGACCAACAAAAAATAAATAAATAAATAAATCTCAGTATCCTCAATAGCTTGGATTACAGATATGAGCTGATGACTCCAGGTGTGTGTGAGTGCGCGTGCGCTAGTGCTTAAACTTGGGAGCCTGGGTGCTGTTCCTGAGTTTTAAATTTTTTTTTGGCTCAAGGCTAGTGCTCTACCACTTGAGCCACAGCTCTACTTCCAGCTTTTTTGGTGCTTAATTGGAAATAAGAGTCTCAGGGACTTTTTTGTTCAGGCTAACTTCAAACCACTTCTGAGTAGCTAGGATTACAAGCATGAGCCACCAGTGCCCAATTCTTTAAAGCCTAATATTTCATCTGATCATTTTAGTGTAATTATTATTCCAATTGAAGCTTGTTACATGACTGTGTATAATTGCAGCACAATCATCTCAAACTTAACAACCTCCCTTCTTTTCTGAATGCAGTATTTCCTCTTTTGTTTATTTAATAGGTATTAAGAACCTGTAATATTCAAAGCAATGTGCCAGGCAAATAAGTGAGGTCACCATCAATGTAACTCTTTTTTTAAAAATTGACTTTAATAAATGATGTTCTTTAGGCTTTATCATAGCTCTACTTCAATGAGTACTCCTAATATTTCACAGATATTATCTTAGCATGATTTAGATTTCTTTGTCTAAATGCTTGCACATATTAGTTTCCCCTTATCTGTAGTAGTTATATTCCATGACCGCCAGGGAATGGCTGAAAGATACCACAAGATAATATCCAACTCTACTTATCTATACATACATACCTATGATTAAGTTTAGTTTACAAATTAGGCACAGAAAGATATTAAATTGCTAATAACTAAGCTGAAAATTTAAAAGTACTGTAATAACAGTTATTATGTAAGCTGGGTGCTGGTGGCTCACACCTGTAATTCTAGCTACTCAGGAGGTTGAGATCTGAGAATCACAGTTGTTTTTATGGGGTTTTTTTGGTCTGTTTTTGTCGGTAAGGCCTGAACTCTGGGCCTGAGCGCTGTCCCTCAGCTCTTTAGCTCAAGGCTAGCGCTCTACCACTTGAGCCACAGCATCACTTCCGGCTTTTTCTGCTTATATGGTGCTGAGGAATGGAACCCAGGGCCTCATGCATGCAAGGCAAGCGCTCTACCACTGAGCCACCTTCCCAGCCCTGAGAATCAGTTTGAAGCCAGCCTCTGTGACACTCTCATCTCCAAAAAGCCAGAAGTGAAGCTGTGGCTCAAGGGTCACAGCACTAGCCTTGAGCAAGAAAGCTCAGAGATAGCACCCAGGCCTTTAGTCCAAACCCCAGAAATGGCACAAAGGAAAAAAAAATATATGTGACTATGATCTCTCTCTCTCAATAATCAAGACAAAATATTAACATTTTCTGACTGCAGCTAGTCCTGGATAACTGAAACCAAAGAAAGCGGAAAAAAAAGAGGGGAATATTATAACTTGAAATTTAAATAAAAGAGCTTTTCTAAATGTTAAGACCTTTAGTTAAAAAAAACCTTAAAAACTTAAAAACTATTCTCTCCAAAACAATTACTGTAAGAAATTAAGACCTAAAAAATGAGAAAAAATCCTATGTTCATAGACAAAACAACTCAGTACCAGTGCTGAGGATATAGCTCAGTGGGAGAGCATCACCACAAAACAAAACAAAACAAGTGATGTAAATTGAAACTGCTCAAATTAGCCTACAGATTCAACACAATGACTATGGAAGTTACAGCTAAGTTCTTTGCAGAAATTGTGACACTGCTTCTCTAATTTATTCCCAGAACACTAAACAGTCAATACAATCTTACAAAACAAAAAAGTTGAGCCAGGTGATGTGGCCCATGCCTATAATCCCAGAAGTAGGTAACTCTTGATTCTGAGGCCAGTTAGGGCAGTTTGAGACTCTATCTCAACACACCAGAGCTGGAGGTGTAGCTCAAATGATAGAGTAGTTAGGCCTTGGATTTAATCATCAGCTTGGTGGGAGATGGAAGATGACAAGAGAAAGGTTGAGACAGGTGGGAAGAAGATACAGGCATGTAATACAGCACTCTGGAGAATAAGGAAAGGATCCTAAATTTGAGGCCAGCCTAGACTGCATGGTGAGGCACTTATAACAGCAAAAAAAGAAAGTTGGAAGGCTCATAATTCCCGATTTAAAAACTGGTAGATACTAAGATAGGCTAGACATACAAATGAAAGAACCAAGGGAGGGTCTGGAAATTATCACATACATATATGCCCAACTTATTAATACCAAGAACACTAAGACCATTCAATGGAAAAACAATAGTCATTTCAACAAAAAGTGCTGAGACAGAAGAGTATCTACACACTAAAGAATGAAGCACTCCTACCTCACAGCATACCAAAATTAACAGAAAACAGAGTAAGGTGTGGAAACATATTTAGAATCCCAGCACTCAAAAGGCTGAGATAGGAAATTAGTGAGTTAAAAGAGTCTAAAAGAATGGACTACGTGTTTTTACAGGATATAAATACTGAAAGCAATAGCTTCTTGCCATACTGTTGAAAGAAGGGCAAGGGAGCCACAAGAAAGTTTACTGAGTAAGTTCGAATATGTACTCTTGAATAAAATCGAATTACTGTGAAAATTAATACAAGAACTGAGTATATAGTGGTACATACTGGCAATCCCAGCCCTGAGGAGGCAGATGTAGATGTAGGAGAATCCCAGGCCAGCCTGACCTACACACAAAGTTCCAGGCCAGCCTGGGCTACATAAGGACCCTGTTGTAGCCTTCAAAAGATATTAAAACAGTAATGCACAATTATTTATACATGAAGTGTTACATACAATATTTGTTTTTAAATAATCCAGCATAGGAGAATGAAAGAATAAAAGAAACTAGCTTGGTAATTTCTAAAGCCTAGAAAAAGGCACGAGGAATACATTTTATTCTATTTTTATGTATTCTTTATCTGTCTAAATTAGAGGTTAAAAAATAACAATGGGATGGCATAGATTAAATACTTCATTAAACAACCAAATAACTTTTTGTCATACCTGTGTCAAAAATACCAAAAAGGAACAGCTCACACATATAATCCTAGCTACTCCAGAGATTGAGAACAGGAGCACTGAGGTCTGAGGCCAATCTGGGCAGAAAGGTTCAAGAGACCTTATCTCATAAGCAATCAACAACAAAAAAAAATGGTATGAGGTGTTGCTCAAGTGGCACAGCACCAGCCCAGCAAACACAAGACCCAAAGTTCAAATCCCAATCCTACCAAAATATAAAAAAATAATAATTTTATAAAGAAAAGAACATGACACACTTAAGACATTGCTTTTTGGCTGGGAAGGTGACTCAGTGGTAGAGTGCTTGCCTTGCATGCATGAGGCCCTGGGTTCAATTCCTCACACCACATAAAGAAAAAAGCCAGAAGTGGCGCTGTGGCTCAAGTGGAAGAGCGCTAGCCTTGAGCTGAAGAGCTGAGGGACAGCGCCCAGGCCCAGAGTTCAGGCCCCATGACCGAACCCCCCCCCCCAAAAAAAAAAGACATTGCTTTTTATATGCAATCTTATAAGGGCGGTTTTAAATAGTTAAGTATCTTCTCAACCAAACCAAAAAATTTGTTAACAGGTAGATTTAGGCACAAACATGTAAAGATACATATTAGATGCTTTTCCTATAACTCAATAAAATTTTTTAAATAATAACACCTTTTTCATTTCTTTCTCCTGCTTGATAAGCTCCATGATTATGACACTCTTGTTTGTTAGCCAGGAAATGGATTGGTCAGGACAAATGACTCTACAACACAGAACAGGAATTAAAAACCCAGCTAGAGCCAGGTGCTGGTGGCTCAGGTCTGTAATCCTACTCAGGAGGCTGAGATCTGAGGATCTATATTCAAAGCCAACCCTTGGCAGGAAAGTTCGTGAGACTTTTTTTTTTTTTTTTGTCAGTCCTGGTACTAGTCTTGAGCAAAAAAGTTCAGGGACGTGCTAGCACCTAGGCTGAGTTCAAGCCCCCAAAACAGTACAGATGCATACACACAAACACACACACCTATCTACCTACCTAGAAATTGGTGGCTCTTGGGGCTGGGAAGGTGGCTCAGTGGTAAAGAGCATGCCTTGCATGCCTGAGGCCCTGGGTCCGATTCCTCAGCACCACATAAGCAAAAAGAAAAAAGCCAGAAGTGGCACTGTGGCTCAAGTGGTAGAGTGCTAGCCTTGAGCTGAATCGCTGAGGGCCCAGGCCCAGAGTTCAGGCCCCATGACCGGACCCAAAAAAACAAACAAACAAAAAAAGAAATTGGTGGCTCTCACCTATAATCCTAGTAACTGAGGAGGCTGAGCTTTGGAGGATCATTGTTCAATGCTAGCCTAGGCAGAAAATTCCAAAAGACTATAAAATAATCACTAAAAAGACAGGCTGGAGATGTGGCTCAAGTGGTAGAAAGCCAGATAAGCAAACAAGCCCAGCAGCTGGAAGGCCTAAGTTCAAACCCAATACTCCCCTCACCCCCCAAGAAGAGTAAACATTTTCTGCTTCACAAAAAACATTTCGAAACCTTTCTCTCTACAGACTATAGTTTTAAGAATATTTAAGTTTCAGAACTGGAGACATGGCTCAAGTGGTAGAGCACCTGTCAGCTGTGAGCAAAAAAGAAGGCAAGAATAAGAAGCCCTGATTTCAAACCTCAGTACTGGCACCAAAAAACAAAACAAAACAAAAAACTACTTTGAATTTTGTTCATACTAATGTATTTTATATGTTCTAAATTATACTGTCAAAACAATTTAGCTGATTCGAAAGGAAAAAAGCAAGTTTATTAAGCCAGACACTGCCTATATTAGGCATTTTAATATACACTAGCTAACTAAACTTGAAATATCTGTTTCTATAGAAACAATATTAAAGTTTAGAGAAGTAAAATCACTTGCCCCAGGTCAGAGCCAATATGTTGCTAAATTGGTATTCAAACTAAAGCTCAATTATAACACCCACTTTCCCCCCCACAATGCTTACTGGAGTACCTCTAAGGAAGGAAAAACCTATACCCAAGTCAAACTTGAATTCTTACGGCCTTATTTAAGTGGGTCATAAAATGCCTAAGTTACTGGTTACGCACACACACACACACATATATATATATATATATTTCATAGTGACAGAACTTGGCTTTGGATAAGGAATACTAACTGAAACACAGAAAGCATTGTTTCTGCTGCTGTGGGCCTTTTTTCCCCTCAAAGTCTTTTAATTTCAGCCTATTTTTTCATTTCTATAATATCCTTGTTACCCAATACAATGATTATAAGATTCAAAGATGATAAACATAAAATCTACAAAATCTATAAAAACAAGAGTATTTAATAAAGTGTTTACTAAAAACAAAGTTTCTATAATAATTTTCAGCTGTTTATTTTACAGAAAGTAACATTTTCAAAACTTTCTTAAGTCCCTTTTTTCTACACATAACTTAATTGTCTTGTTACTTGGCTTTTCTTATCCTTAAATATAGTGCAATAGTAGTAATATCAACGCTATCATAAATAATATACTTACTTTGAAATACACAGAATTTTTTAAATTCAAAATTTTCAAACTATGTGTTTGGTGTCACAATCAAAATTATTAATCCATCTTAATGTCTGGGCCTTTGCACATTTAGTTTGTATATAAAAAGATAGAATTAAGATCTGGAATTCTAAAGTAGAACACCCAACACATAATTTTATATGATTTTTGAGAATTTTTTTCAAGCCTTTTCAAAGCAGATTCCACAGCCAATAAGCACTTCAAGCACAGCAACAAAATCCACTGAAATATTTAGCTGCTCTAAAAGAAGGATCAGGCTCGTTAGGAAAAACTACATTGTGTGAGTCTGCAAAGTTTCCAGCTTTCCAATATAAACTAAGAAAACCTTTGCATACTAACACAATATGCTTTAAAATGCACTTTGCTGACCTTCCAATAGTCCAGCTCTATGAAAATTCTGTGATGGGTGTAACTTCAGAGAATCTGAAAAACACAAAAAGCATTAAGTACTTTTTATGCTGAATAAGAAAAAAATGCCAAGTATAGCATACATCTCTTACATAACTACCATGTATTTTTGAGAGCTAAAGCCCATATTTGTGAATTTATTCACTGCAAAAGGTCGAGTGCTTCCACACTGTTCTCCAGGCTAAACTTAGACTTTGATAAAGTATTTGTTTCATGGAAAATTATCTGAAGATTACTGCTCAAATGGTGTTAGTGTCTTTATTTTTAGCACCCAATTGTACTACATTAGTCCTAGTCTAAGAACCATCTCTTGATAGTGATCCTTCCTCCTGACGCTCAAAACTACGATATTTCCAGACTACTTCAGGTAATATCTGAAAAACATCCTACCGGATGGTGACTGCCAACTAAAGCCATTAGAGCAACAGACAATGGCTTCAGTTACTAAGTAGGACTCTGTGTACAAACTCAATAGTCTATAAAGTCCAGTGCCTTCCTGTGTAAACCATGTCATTCTAATTCACTTAAATTCAAATTTAAATGTGAAGCTCGAGCACAGAATCAACTGAATAGATACATAAAACCAAAAACAAGAGGATTGCTGAAATTTCTCAGGAAAGGGGTTCACAGTGTCACATACTTAATCTTTAAGATGAAATGAAGAGCTAACCCAGTTCCATCTCTTATCCTATGCCAGGGTAAAAACTGGTGATCGATGCAGTGAGTGCATTTTTTGTGAGATGCCCCTTACACAGAGAACCTGTTTTGACACATTCTTGTGTCAAGTATAGGAATTTGAGCCCAGTAGGGATCACCTCAAAGAGTTAATATTTTAGATGATGGGAATCCCCTGCAGGCCTTAGCCAGCAAGAGTTTTTAAATGGGAATCTCTGTCCAGTGCCCCCTCTCTGCAAGGAGCCCTTGAACGGCAAAGAAGAGAAAATTCTCAGAGGACGGCGTCTGTGCCTGAACCTGGCACTCCAGGGAGAGAGATGAGGAACAAAACTAATCCAGAAAAAAAGCTCCCCAATCTTTGTAAAAAGAGAGGGAGAAGTAAGTTTATTCGAATGCCACGGAGGTGGCAAAAAAAAAAAAAAAAAGAAGAAGAAAGAAAAAGAGAGAGAAGAAAATTCGGGCCCTTTCCAGCAAGAAGATGACGAGGAAAGGAAGAACGCCTGGGTCGAGGGGGGCCGTCCCGACATGGGGAGGGAGTGGACTAGGCCCAGAGCAAGAGCTGGGTACAACCACGGCGCACAAACAAGCCGAAAAGGGGAGGAAAAAATGGATGACGGTGACCCCGGAGCCCGTTCCCCGCCTCGAAGCTCTGTGGGGAGGATCGGAGAAGGGGAGCAACTTTACTGGGAAGCAGAGCCGGGGGGTAAGCGCGGCGGCCCCGGCGCGGGGCCCAGTCCAGGGTGATCCCCGAGCTGGGGAGGACGGCGGGGGGGGGGGGGGGGGCGCGGGGGGGAGGCCTGGGCGGGCAGCTCGCGGAGGACTGGGGGGGGGGGGTGGGAGTGGGAAGGGGGGAGGGGGGAGAGAGAGGTCGAAACGGCCCCAGAGCTGCAACTCCGTACCCCGCCCCCCCATCCCGGTGCCGCAGAGACCCCCGGGGCGCCGACGGAACCCGGGGCCTCCCCAGGCGCCTCCGCGGGGGAGGGGCCGCCACTCCTCCGCCGGCGCCGCCACCATCCGCGCGACCCCCCAACTCCAGCCAGGACTTCCGGGGTGCTGAGGTGGCCGGCGCGGGACGAGGACCCCCCCCCCTCCCCTCACACACACACACGGGGGGGGTGTCTCCCGGAGCCGGCTCGGCCCCCCCCACCCCCCCCACCGGACTCACCTCGCGAGTACAGGGACTTGGGCGACTCCAGGTCTAGGTCCGCGCTGAGCAAAGAGATGAAGTCCGAGGGCATCGCAGCTCGACCCAGCCCGGCCCGAGGGCGGCGGGAGGGGGGGAGCGGCGGTGGCGGCGGCACCTCCTCTCCGGGACCGCGGGCACCGAACCGGGGGTGGCGAGGCGAGGGCGGCTGCCGCTGCCTCCTCCTCCTCCTCCTCCTCCTCCTCCTCCTCGAGGGCAGCGACTTCCACCGGGCCGAAGACCGACGAAACGGCGGCGTGGATGGAGGGCAACTCCACAGGGACTAAGTCCCGACGAGCCGAGAGAGAGCGAGAAAGAGAGAGAGAGAGAGGTTCAGGGCGGGGAGAAGGTGGGGGAAGAGGGGAGAGCCAACGGGTCCGTGTCGGGCTTCTCCTCAGCGAAAACTGACGGTCGCAGCCGCCGCCGCCGCCGCTGACAGGAATCTGAGCCCCGCCCCCGCGCGCCACTGCGCAGGCGCGGAGGGAGGAGATTCAGAACTGGGAAGAGCGGCCGCGGCCGCCGGAGGGCGGAGAGGCGCGCCAAGGAACAGCATCAACAAGGGCTTCGCTTCCTGCCGCCGCGGCCGGGGATGGCTGCTGCTACTGCTGCTGCTGCTTGCTGCTGCTGCTTGCTGCTGCTGCTGCTGATCCCGAGCCGGGAGTTGGGCCCCGCCGGCGGGGAGGGCGGGAGGAAGGGAGGCCGGGTGGCGACGGCGCGCTGGGGCCCCGCGCAGGGAAGAGATGTGTGCACCGACCTGGTGGCGGCGAGCTTGAGGCGGCCGGCCCCGCTCGCGCTGGGCACGGGAGGACACCGGCCCTGGGGAGCCGACATGTTTGCCGGGGAGGGAGAGAGGGACCCCAGAGAAACGCCGGGCGACTGGCGGGGGGGGGGGGAGGGGGAGGGCAGGTGTCGGGGGGAATGGAGTTTTATCATCTGGACCGACACCAACCCTTTTCTTTGGGGGATGGGGGTGGTCATAGCAGGGTCTGCAATGAGCTGGCCAGAGGATTGTCCAACTCATTTGTTAATTAGAAAATAGCCAACCATTTCCGAAACCGCCCCCCCTCCAAGTTATTGGTGCTTTTTAATTAAAGTACTTTCTACCTTGTCCCCTAGCCTTGAGAGAAAGAATATATATATATATATACATACATACATACATATATATACCTTTTCTTTTTTCAAAGAGTCCTCTGATTATGCTACATCGCCCACATTTCCTCAGCGTGGAAAATAGCAGATAATTTAAAAATTGGATCATGTGAATCCGCCTGGCTCTTATAAAGGAAAAAGCAAACCTAAAACACTCCTCTTCCAAACAGGTTTTTCCTTTTTTTTTTTTTTTTAACTTTGGGATTAGGCGAGGGTGGAGGAAGAACACGTCAATGAGTTTTTTTGCTATTCTGTTCATGGGGGCCAAATGTTTCCGTTGCAAAAAAAAAAAAAAAAAAAAACCCACCCTAAAATCCTCACCTACACTGCAGACTGTTTCCTGATAATAATAGACTTCTGGGAAATTTGTAATCAAGTTATTAAAATATCAATTGGACCACAGGGTGTGCATCTTGGGAAATAATTTTAATCTTGTCTGGGATATTGATGCCAGCAAGGTTTGGGGGCTATTGGAGACGGTTTAGTTGTTGTTTTTTAATCTACAAAGACAATTAGAATTTTTTCTTGAAAAGTTCTATTCTATATATACATATAATTTACCAAGCTTTTCTCCCGTTAATTCGTCAGCCTCATTCCCAGCATCTCATCTGGGCTTGTGGTGCTGGACTTAGCACTTCTAGCAAAAGATGACCCAGCTGTAGCTCACACCTGTAATCCTAGATACTAAGAAGGTTGAGATCTAAGGATCTTGGTTTGAAGCCAGCCAGACAAGAATGTCCCAGAGACTCATCTCCAATTAACAAGCAAAAAGTCAGAAAGGGAGCTGTGGTACAGTGGTAGAGTGCTAGCCTTGAGCAAAAAGCCCAGGGGTAGCACCCAGGCCCTAAATTCAAGCCCTAAAATTAGCACACACACAAAAAAAAAAAACACCAAAAACTTGACCCAGTACAGTCATGGGTGGGCCTTTTTCCAAAGCTTTACCTGCAGACCTAGAATTTAACCTTGTGTCATCAAAACCTGTCTATCTTTCTATCTGGACATCTGATTGAGGTTGCTCAATTATCTTCACTGAACTCTGTGTAGTAATTAATCAATGCTGTGAACATTTTACTTCTGTGAGAGGTGAGAAAGATTTTTAGAACCACCCCCAAGATGGCAAAGCAAAACTGGAAACTACCTCCAAATTTCTGTAGACTTGTAACAAGTCCCAAGGGAAGTCCCTCCATTACTAAGAAACCCACTCTCACTAGAGAGGGGAAGGTTCAGACCTCACACTGTCTAACAGGCCAAGGCCTATTGAAATCTAATGAGCCTTTGAGCTGCAGTGAACACCTGTTAAGAGATCTCCCCCCCCCCCCCTATTGATCACCACATAATACAAAGGGGAAATTGCAATGCAGCAGGCAGAGCCCCAACACTAAGAAAGCCATTCCTTTTCTTTTTTAATATATATTTTTTATTGTAAAGATACTGTACAGAGGGATTACAGTTACAAGAGCAAGGTAATGAGTCCATTTCCTATTGAGCATTGTTATACTCTCCTTTATATTTCCCCTACCATCCCTTTCCTCCCCACCTCCCCAACTCCTCCCCACCTCTCTCCCCACCTCCCCTCCAAGTTGTAAAGTTAGTTTTCAACATACTGTCTTGTGCATCTTGTTGTTACAATGAGTCATCCTGTATCCTTATTTCAGCATTTTGTTATTTCCCTTCCCCTCCCCAAATTAGAGAAATGTATATACAAGATGCAGGACACCAGAATCATATACAGTGACAACAGGGGTTGTACCATGGGGGAGGAACATACAAAAGAAACAAAAAAAAAAAATCACATAGTATATTATATAAGTACATTAAGCCATTCCTTTTCTTCAGACTTAGGCAATCATATAGTGTTCTGCCCCTTATTAACAAATCAAGAAGTGGGGCTGGGAAGGTGGCTCAGTGGCAGAGCGCTTGCCTTGCATGCATGAGGCCCTGGGTTCGATTCCTCAGCACCACATAAGCAAAAAGAAAAGAGCCGGAAGTGGCGCTGTGGCTCAAGTGGTAGAGCGCTAGCCTTGAGCTGAGGGACAGTGCCCAGGCCCAGAGTTCAGGCCCCACAACCGGACCCAAAAAAAAAATAAAAATAAAAAAATCAAGAAGTGGCTAGGCCCCTTCCACTTCCTCTCAATACTCTGCCCTTTGATAACATTTTCCCCCACACTATGCCATATTGTTTATATTAATTAGATTTCCCCTGATTAGGTGGGAGCAAAATGAAGGACAACCCAAAGTATGACTTGGCACTTATTGTGAATTCCCTTAGATCAGATTTCCCGGGCTCAGGCCCCACCCTTTTAGACCCTGCATTGAAACTGATTATATCTAAGTAAATATTTGAAAATTCAGTGTTCCCCTCCCCACCCTCATTGTGTCCTTTTTCAGACATACATTCTTTGAAAAACTGCTTAGATGGATGATTTTTATGGCCATGTTTTGCAGCAACATAAAAACCTAGATTTTCATTTTGTCTTTCAAATTTCAGTGACTAAAAACAAGTTTGTTCATATTTGCTGTCTTCTGATTTTAAAAAAAAAATACCATGACTTACATTATAGTCAAGGTCTGATCATGGTGTCTATAGTAAATTATATGCCACTTTTAGATCCAATGCTATTTCCTTCTGTGGTCATTTATGTGGTCATTTATCTCCTTTTTTATAGAAGTAGTGTTTTGTTTTGTTTTGTTTTTATGCTGGTACTGGGGACTGAACTGAGGGCCTGGGAAGTATCCTTTAGCTTTTTCACTCAAGGCTGAGCAAACACTTCTGCCTTTTTGGTGGTTAATTATTGATAAGAGTCTTAGAAGCATAGTGCCAGTGGCTTACATCTGTAATCCTAGCTACTCAGGAGGCTGAGATCTGAGGATCATGGTTCTAAGCCAGCCAGGGCAGAAAAGTCCCCATGAGACTCTTATCTCCAATTAACCACTCAAAAACCAGTAGTGTGTTGTAGCTCAAGAGGCTCAGGGGCAGCACCCAGGTCCTAAGTTCAATTCTCGTTACCAACAAAAAAAAAGTCTTATAGACTTTTCTTCCCCTGCTGTTTTTGAACTGCAACTCAGCCTCAGCCTCCATATAGCTAGTATTACAGGTGTGAGCCATTGGCGTAAAGCCAAATGATGTATTTTAACAACAGCCCATCGTCCACACTTCATAAAACAATGAAATGCACAATGAAAAAAAAGTAAAATGTTTAAAGCTAAAAATTTGGAAATTTCCTCTCCTTGAAAATTACAATAGGATCATAGAACAAAGCATACAGATTTAGTAGTTTGTAGAATTCCTTTATATTTTTACTTCCCAATCATATATCACATTCCCTACTCACTTGATTAAAATTTCACAAGAACCCAGGTTCAACTACAAGATCATATACAGATGATGCAATAGTGTGGCAGTTTTTATATTGGCAGTGAGTTCTTTAACCTCTCCTGGACCTGTTTAGGCACTTTGTGAATTGGGTAGTTGGATCAACTCTCAATGAAAGAGGGTCAAATATCAACCACTGAAAAGGAATTAAACTACAGAACAATGTGTTGTCTCAAGATCTACAGAATCTTTGTCATTGTAATACAATTAAGGCTGCTAAAATAATTTTAGTCACACATACAATCTGAAGAACCTGCTAAACACAAAATCTGAAAGGAAAATTTCCAGAGCAATTCAAGTAATAAACTAAAAAAGAAAAAGTTTAGACCGCAAATTATTTTGGCCCCACATTGGAACACTCCTTGATAATCATGGAGAATTGATAGTGGTGGGAAAGAGTAGTGACCTCATTTGTGCTGAAATGATAAATACATTCTTGTTTGGTTATATTGATGTGTCAGTTTTCACCCTAAGAATAGGTTGTAGCAAATACTTCTGAAGGAAAAATTAGTTTCCATACTACCTCTGTGTGTGTGTGTGTGTGTGTGTGTGTGTGTGTGTGTGTGTGTGTGTATACTGGGACTTAAATAAAGGGTCTTGGAGGTGTCTCTTAGTTTTTTTAGTCAAGGCTAGCATTCCACTATTTGAGCTTCAGCTCTGCTTCCAGCTTTCTGCTGGTTAACTGGAGATAACAGTCTCATGGAGCTGAGTGCCGGTGGCTCATGCCTGAAATCCTAGCTATTCAAGAGGCTGAGATCATAGTTTGAAGCCATCCCAGACAGGAAAGTCCATGAGACTCTTTTTTTTTTTTTTTTTTTCCGGGGCGGGGGGGGGGGGGGGGGGTAGTCCAGTCGTGGGGCCTGAACTCTGGGCCTGGGTGCTGTCCCTCAGCTCTTCAGCTCAAGGCTAGCGCTCTACCACTTGAGCCACAGTGCCACTTCCGGCTTTTTTCTTTTTGCTTATGTGGTGCTGAGGAATCAAACCAGGGCCTCAGGCATGCAAGGCAAGCGCTCTACCACTGAGCCACATTCCCAGCCCCAATGAGACTCTTATCTTTAGTTATCACCATAAAAAAGAAGGGCTGTGACTCAAATGATAGAGCAGTAGCCTTGAGCAAAAAAACTCAAGGACAGTGACCAGACCCTGAGTTCAAGCCTTCCCTCCAAAAAACAAAAAAGAGAAAAAAGTGTCTTATAAACCTATCATCCAGGGCTGGTTTCCAACCTAAATCTTCATATCTCAGCATCCTGGGCTGCTAGAATTACAGGTGTGAACCTCTGGCACTCAACTAGTTTTCATACTATTTGCCATTGGACCTAACATTCTCACCCCTTCAATCATCCAAAGTTCCTAAACCTTATTATAAACAGGTATTTTCATTCCAGTGAATTACTTTGGTATTTTATTCATTTATCTGCATCAGTTTCATCTGAAGTCTTAAGTATTTTTTTTCCCTCCTTTTTTATGGGGAAGTACGTGTCAGGGTTGAACTCAGAGCAGGTGCTTTACCACTTGAGCCATGCCCCCACCCCTATTTCATTTTTCACTGTCTTATTTTTTGCACCTGAATGCATAGACATCTTAAGTCAAGATCTAGAGTAATTCTAAGCCCAGAGAAGCAGTGCAATCAGCTTGAATTTGAAAGACAGTGAGCAGAAAGGATGTAAAAGCAACAGAAATGTGAAGAAGGGATTAGCAGAAGAGAAATTCTAATGAGAAGTAGAAAACCCCGAGTCATTAAATCAAGAAGGAAAGAAGGTAATTTCTCCAATTCATCCCACCACTAGTTGAGTTAAACATAAGCAAACTTCAAGCAAACCCTAATTAATACAGGTACTGAAATTACTTTTGCTAGCTACTCTTTACACCTGTAATCATAGTACTCATTGAGTGTACCTCATAGCCCTATCTGGCATGTGACATTAATTTAACCAAGGCTATGAATTTTCTCTACTCTCCCTTAATTCAGAATTTCAATCAGAGGTCCATGGGTTTGCATGAAGTCATTTGTCATCTTCTTAAACTTGTGAGCACAGGTTTGCAAGCTTGAATCAACGTGATCTCTTTCTTTGGCAAACACAGGAAATAAAGAAAAATTAAAAGTCTGCCGGGCGCTGGTGGCTCACGCCTGTAATCCTAGCTACTCAGGAGGCTGAGATCTGAGGATGGCGGTTCAAAGCCAGCCCGGGCAGGAGAGACCGTGAGACTCCTATCTCCAATAAACCACCAGAAAACCGGAAGTGGCGCTGTAGCTCAAGTGGTAGAGCGCTGGCCTTGAGCTGAAGAGCTGAGGGACAGCGCCCAGGCCCAGAGTTCAAGCCCCACGGCCGACCAAAAAAAAAAAGAAAAATTAAAAGTCTATCCTTCAGAAGCTTTCTGAAAGACAGTTCAGTAATCCAGAGAAGATGGAAAACCATTCTTCTACATGAAGCAAATCCATTCTTCTCTCATCCGACAAAATGAACACCAGAAACTCTAGTAATAGAGACACAGAGATTTTACAACCATGAATTTAAAAAGTAAACTCATGCCAAATGTTGGTGGCTCATGCCTATAATCCTAGAATCTCTGCAAGCTGAGATCTGAGGACCTCAGTTCAAACCCAGCCCATGCAGGAAACTCTGTAAGATTCTTCTCTCCAAACTAAGTACAAAAAAAAACTGTGGCTCCAGTGATAAAGCACTAACTAGCCTTGAGCTAAAAAGCTCAGAGCAGCAAAGCCAGGCCCTAAGTTGAAGACCTAGGACCAGCACACACACAAAAAGTCAACTCAGGGGCTGGGAAGGTGGCTCAGTGGTAGAGCGCTTGCCTTGCATGCATGAGGCCCTGGGTTCGATTCCTCAGTATCACATAAGCAAAAAGAAAAAAGCCGGAAAGTGGCTCTGTGGCTCAAGTGGTAGAGCGCTAGCCTTGAGCTGAAGAGCTGAGGGACAGCGCCCAGGCCTAGAGTTCAGGCCCCATGACCGGACCCCCCCCCCCCCCAAAAAAAAAAAAAAAAAGTCAACTCAGCCTAATGGAAGAAGTATACTACAAAAGCACATGCATTGTGATAGAAGCCAGGCTAAAAATGTATACAGGTATCTACAAACAAATTATGCATTTGCTTTCTTAGTGGTTTGATAGAGGCAAAATGGTATCTCACATTCTTACTTGTATCCTCTAGGGATGGTCTCTTCATTCCAACAGCATTTTCCTGCCTAGGCCGAAAGGAGCTGGGTAGTTGCAGGGCAAAGTCCTGACACATTCATGTTTACAATGTAATGCATCACAGCTATGAGGTGTTGATGCAAATATTCCAAGAAATACCTGGGCGTCATTGGACTTTGTCATTGGATGGTCAAAAAAAACACCAAGTGTCTTTGTTTCAGCTTTTCTGAGGATTATAGCTAAATACTCAAGTTAAGGATACAATGATAAAAATAGCTGAATTGGTCATCCACAACTAAACCTCAAATTGAAGGGCTAAGTAGAAGTTATTGCATAAACTAGACTGACTTTAAAAATAATATATTCTATCTGAGAAACGTTTGTTTCAACTAAATAAAAAAATTTTAAAAATAATAAGTGGATTTCCACAAACATGAGAAGAAATATACTAGAGATCTGTTCACAGGGGTTAGAGTCCAATTATACAGTAAAAAATTATAATATTCCTTTATTCATTCAGTTTCTCCACCTGCAAAGTCCCTGCTTTACCAGCTGTTCACTGATGGCTCATGCCTATAATCCTAGCTACTCAAAAAGCTGTGATCTGAGGATCAGGGTTCAAAGCCAGCTCTGGCAGAAAAGTCCATGACATTTTATCTTCAATATACCAGCTAAAGTTGAAAGTGAAGGTGTAGCACAAATGGTAGAGTGCCAGCCTTGAGAAAAAGCCAAGTAAGGCCTTGAGTTCAAGCCCCAGCACACACACACACACACACACACACACACACACACACACACACACACTAAATGGTACAGGAGTGTAGAGTGCTTGCCTCACTTGCGTGAAACCCTGATTCTAACTTCTAACACAATAAAAATTAATAAAAATGCAATCCATGTCTAGAGACGTAACTCAAGTAGCAGACTATCTTCCTTGTAAGCACAAGACTCTGTTCAAATCCTAGTAAACAAACAATCCATTCCTTAAATAGCTTATAAGTGATTTTAAATGCAGAGCTTTACTACCCTGGCAGAATGAAGTAAACTCTTTCATAGCCATCTATCTGTCAACATTTTAATAGCAATTGTATGTTAGGTTACAGCAATCATTGGACTAGGAGAAGAAATTGAAAAGGCAAGAAAAAGGCAGAGGGGGAAGGCCTTGAAGATTAAGCCGATAACTTTGTTGTTTATGCTATAGGCACTGTTAAGCCACTGACAATATTATTTGTTTGATTTGTTTTGAAACCAGTTCTCTCAAGGCTGGCCTGGAACTCATAATCTTCCTGCTTCAGCCTGCATTGTAAGTATGAGCCACAGTTTCTAGCTCCTTAGCAGGTTTTTGAAGAGGGCAAACACTGACCTGACCAGAGCTATGTTCTAAGAAAATAACAGAAGCAACAGTGTACAGTGTGAATGAGAGAAGCTAGCCAAAAGCCAATGAGGCTCTAAAGAGTATACGAAAAAGTGGAAAGAAGGAATTGTATGTGTTAGCTATTGCAGAAGTAGAGTCTAAAGAACTAAGTAACTGCTCCCAGATTGAGAGTGAGTTAGAGATGCAGAGATAAAACATTCTCCTTGAAATCCAATAGCTTAATCCAGAAAAAAAAAACCAAAAACACAAAAGCAAACACATGAATCAACCAAGAAACTTTACACTCTTTGTTATCTGGAATGGAAAATACTCTAACCTTAAAGGACATGATCTTAAACTTACTCCTTCCCGGTAGGAAGTCTAGGTAAACATGAAATGAAAAAGTGAAGTGTTGAGAAACAAATCTATAAAAAGCATGCATTTGGATGAGCACCAATGCCAGTGTCTCACACCTGTAATTCTAGCTACTCAGGAAGCTGAGATCTGAGGTCTACAGTTCAGAGCCAGCCCCGGCAGAAAAGTCCTTGAGATTTTTATCTCCAGTTAACCAGCCAAAAGCCAAAAGTAGAGATGTGGCTCAAGTGGTAGAGTGCACCAACCTTGAGTGACAAAGCTAAAGAACACAGAGTAGGACCTGAGTTCAAGGTCCAGTGCTAGCATGAAAATAAATAACAACAACAAAAATCATGCATTTCAAGTTTTACTCCAAACATACTTGAAGATTCCTATTTATGTCACTAAATGCTCACTTTCATAACTAAATGTGGAAGAAGTTCAAAAATTCTAAAGATCGATAATTCTCCTGGAAAAACAACAACAACAACAAGAGCTAGTAAAAATAAAAAATAACTGTCCCTGCTCCACCCCCCCCACCCCCACGCCCCTCGCCCAGCTATCATGGCTTTCTAGAGGCAAACGTTCCCTTCATAGAAGACTTAAGATACTAATGAACACAAGATTACTCCTTAAGGTCTGGACCAAGGAACAAAGCAAGTAAAAACCAGGTGTAAAGAGGAGGGAACTCTGAACTCAGCTCTTAACAGGATGAACCAAAGTTCAAAAAAGTAGATCCTCTATCTATGCCCTCTGGCTATTAAAGTTTTTTTTTTTTAAATTAAGAATAATTTTTAAAAAGAGAGAAAATCAGAAGGGAACATGCAAGCTTCATATGAGTAAGGCCCAGGAATTAATCTTTAGCATCAGAAGAAAAAGAGCCTGGTTGATGGTATCTCATACCTGTAAGCTACTCAGGAGACTGAGATCTGAGAATCAAGGTTTAAAGCCAGCTCAGGTAGGAAAGCCCAAGAGACTTATCTCCAATTAACCACCAAAACACTGAAAGTGGAGGTGTGGCCCAAGGATCAAGGGCAGTGTCCAGGCCACGTATTCAAGCCCTAGGACCTGCACATACAATAAATAAATAAGTAAATAAATAAAATAAGGGTTAAAAGAAAACCCTGAGAGAAACTCTCTTTATAGAGAGTCACTCCAGTAAGCTCCCTTTAAAGCAAAGGGGAAGATGTAACCAATATCACTGTTCATGAACAGATCAACTTTAAACCCCAAACTAGACTTGACCTTTAGTGTTGAGGCCATCTTTAGTCATGGTGCTGAATGAGTTCTCTAATTTCTTTTAGACTTGATTCCTCTCCCCCACCCCCCACCCTACCCCCTCTGGTGCACTCTTACGATTCAATAATCAAAGCTCCCAAAGGAATAGTAATGTATGTGATTGATGGGAATATCTGCTATTTCTTCTGGATGCTACTGCATGTATATATGAATGTATATACATTTTATTACAGGTTATTTGCTAAAGCAGAAAATGAACTTACCCAGGAGATCTTGGAGTCCTAAGTTCTAGTTCTAGTTTGACACCTACCCAGTAGAGGATGTTCACTTTTGCCAGGCCCAGCAGGAACTCATACTTCGGGGTCTTGTGATTTTCCTCCACAGAGGAGTTTTTGCTTTCTCTCTGGGCTTAATCCTTGTTAGGGTAAGAAAAGAACTACCAGCAGCTACCCTGCCACAGAAGGAAGAGTGGACTTACCACCACAAAGCAGGGCCAGGCGATGGGAAGAAAGAAAAATCAGAATCTACAGAAGTGAGAAAAACAGGAAGGAAGGGAGAAAGGGAAGGAGGGAGGGAAGGAGGGATAAGCAAAGAGAAGAGAAAGGAGGGGGGGAAGGAAAGACTAGACAACAAGGAAAAGAAAAGAAAGAAAAAGAAAAGAGAGATCACTTGATTCTCTGGAGGAAGCCAGAGTTGGCTTTAATGATGTGACTTCAATTGTCTGAGTGAATAAATGATACGTTTTTCCTTAAGAGTTTCACATTGGGTTTCCTTTCCCTTCAGAGTAAGAAAATCTGACAAGTTATAGAACTTTCTTGGCCTTGTCTCCTATGAAGTGAATTAGATTATGTATAGTCAGGGATTGTTTGCTGTGAATGACAAACACCAGTGACCTAGAGGGTTTTTTTTGTTTGTTTGTTTGATTTTTTGTGCCAGTCCTGGGGCTTGTTCTCAGGGCCTGGGTGCTGTCCCTGAGTTTGTTTGCTCAAGGCTAATGCTCTACCACTTGAGCCACAACTGCACTTCTGCCTTTTCGTTTATTTGTTTTAGTTTAGTTTATTGGAGATAAGAGTCTCGTAGACTTTCTGCCCAGGTTAGCTTTGAACTGCAATCCTCAGATCTTAGACTCCTGAGTATCTAGGATTACAGATATGAGCCACTGGTGCCTGGGTTGGTTTAGAGGTCTTATTTTCCTCATACAAGTATGGAGGTAGGCTTTCAGAGGCTAGTCTCACAAGCCTTTCTCTTCTCACAACTTAAAAATGATCACGTCTTCATACTTAGAAGATGGTTATTACCTCTAAGCATCATTGCATTCTAAACCAAAGAAGGAAGAAGATTGAAGGACAAAAAGAACAGCTCAGTTTATGGAAAGACCTAAACACCTACCTCGACTTACATTTCATTAGGCAAGTTTGAGTTATGTGGTCACCCATCGAAAAGGGAATACTGGGTAATGTGGGGTTGTGGATGGGTACACTGAGGTTCTGAACAAAGCTAGAGGTCAGTTGGAAGTAGAGAAAACAGAAGTGGAAGACAATTAGAATATCTACATACATAATAGTGAAGAAATTCTCCCTAGCTGAAATTCTGTAATTGTACAGAATGTGTTTTTCTTTTCTCTTTGTGACGCTGGGGAAGGAACCAAAGGCCTTGCACATTCTAGGCAAGTGCTCTAACACTAAGCTACACTTACTCAAACATCCTAATACTATTTTTTTTTGTCGGGGCTTGAGCTCTGGGCCTGGGCGCTGTCCCTCAGCTCTTCACCTCAAGGCGAGCGCTCTACCACTTGAGCTACAGCGCCACTTCCGGTTTTCTGGTGGTTTGTTGGAGATAGGAGTCTCACGGTCTCTCCTGCCCGGGCTGGCTTTGAACCGCCATCCTCAGATCTCAGCCTCCTGAGTAGCTAGGATTACAGGCGTGAGCCACCAGCGCCCGGCTCCTAATACTATCTTAATAGAACAGAATCAATCTGGTCTGGTGGGACACATCTGAAGTCTCTTCTCTTGGGAGACAAAGGTCGAAGATCTCCAGTTTGAAACTAACCTACGCTACATAGAGAGTTCAAGATCAACTTGGACTACATTGCAAAGTCATGTGTCAAACACACACACACACACACATACACACACACACACACATACACAAAGCAAAGAAGAGCTAAAAATGTTAGCCACATAGGAAGGTAGGATCAGAAATGAGAAAATGCACAGGATTATAAGGATCCATTCTTCAAGCCCCAGAAGTTTCATACCTGGACCAACAGTAGACATAATGGCTCTCGCCCTGGGCCAATGATTAGGATGATGGCCCTTTATCCCACTCTAGAGCCCACTCTAAGTTTCAAGATTAGACCAGGAAGGGTGAAGAGGACCAAATGGGAAGGGTCAAATGCACAGAAATAACTTCCTATACCCAGGTAGCCTCTTCACAGTGGCCACTCCATTTGGAGAGGGTCATGGGGGTAGGGGAGACTCAGATTTGAACCATCTAATAATCTAGTAATCTAACCCTATTGGATAAAGCCCCAAGCTCAATATCTTCCAAACAGTCAATATTTATCCAAATAGCCTGCCTCACCCCTCAGGATGTACTGTTCCTGTTGAGGCAGCTGATGCTTCAAACTGTACACCTTAACACTTTTTGTTGATTAAATGGAGAGAAGAGTCTCCCAGACTTTCCTTCCCCAAGCTAGCTTCAATCCTGATCCTCAGGTCCTAGCCTTCTGGGTAGCTAGGATTACAAGGCATGAGCCACCAGCATCTGTCTTAGAAATCACTCTTTATTATGTTCTTGTTCTCTGTGGTTCTCCAGCTGTACCTGGGCAACATCTTAATCTGAAATACCTGAACTACAAATAATAGAAAAAGAGCAATTTTTTTGTGCTATGGAGTTTGAATTCATGGCCTAGAGCTTGCTAGGCAGGCCAATTTAAGCCATGCCACGCTTGGTTGGTTGGTTGGTTGCTTGTTTGCTTGCTTCCTTCCTTCCTTCCTACCTTTCTTGCCTGTATTGGGACTTAAACGCTGGTCTTTGGCCCTCACTCAGTTTTTCTACTTATAGCTAGTTGGCTGGCACTTTATCTCTTGAGCCACAGCCTCCACTCTCAGCTTTGTGCTATTTAATTGGAGATAACATCTCTCCTCTTCATCTGCCTGGCAGGCTCCAAGCCTCAATCCTCAAATCTCCAGAATAGCCTCCTTACTAACTAGGATCATAGGCACAAAGCACCATCAGGGCCCAGTTTTGTTTTGTTTTCTTTTGGGTCCGGTCGTGGGCCTGAACTCTGAGCCTGGGCGCTGTCCCAGCTCTTCAGCTCAAGGCTAGTGCTCTACCACTTGAGCCACAGCGCCACTTCTGACTTTTTTTTTTTTTTTTTTTTTTTTGCTTATGGGTGCTGAGGAATTGAACCCAGGGCCTCAAGCATGCAAGGCAAGCGCTTTACCACTGAGCCACCTTCCCAGTCCCCCAGTTTTGCTTTAGTTATTTTTACTTATTTAAGATCTTGCATTTATGCCCAGGCAAGCCTACTATTTACACTTTGCTCCTAGCTAGAATGACAGGCATGTATCACCATGCCCAACTTTTATTGGTTAAAATGAGGCCTCTCAATTTTTGCCCAGACTGGCTTTGGACCACAATCCTCTTGATTTCCTCAGTTCCTGAGTAGGAAGGATTACAGGTGTGAGCCACTGGGCTTGATGAAGGGAATACATTTTAAAATATATCTTGTATATACAGTATGTTATTATAGTCAAAAAGGTCTTCATATTTGTTATCTTTGGCTTTAAGTTTTCTTAAACTTTAAAATTCCAATCTTTAGCAATTTATTCATATTAATCTCAGGTATTCTGAGATAAGTGAACTAAACTATTTGGCTTTTCCTTTTGATATCTAGTCCTTCTCAAATGATTTTGTAGCTTTGTGTTTCATCTCTCCAGCTGAATTGTAAGAGCAATTGTCCAAGAGCAAGGCCCAACAGTGAGCACAATGCTGGATTTGTAGTGAGCAATCAATAATGTTTGAGCAATAAATGAGTGAATGAATAATTGAAATCTGAGTTTCTCTTTCTTTCAACAGGACTCTTCTCAAAGCATGCTTGTTAACTGACTGCTTCAGAGTCATTACCAAGGCAATTTGTATCCTAGGTAGCCAAGTTTAGAAAGCCTTTTATTATCTATCTTCAAATTCTCTCCACCTTTATAGTTTCAGTCCTGCCCAGCTGAGATTTTCCTCACCACCTCCCTTTGCCTAATTGTTTCTCAGAGGCCCCTTCCCATTTTAACAAATTAAAGGGTTTATCTTCAGGAAATTCTTCTATGTCTAAATTAAATTCTGTACACAACTATTTCCGCTTCCTTTGCTCTGTAAGTTGACAGAATATAGCAGGTACCTTGTTTACCAATGCTTTAGATAAGTCTGTGCGAAAGGCTCAGGGTGTGTGTAAACTTGTCTAGTGTTTTTGAAGCCCTGGATTTGATCCCTAGGACCACAACATGAAAAAAGAAAGAAGGAAAAGCATTCAAAGAACTGAGGGTTTGTTGTTGTTTAAAAAAAAAGCAACGTTTTGTAGCTATTTAATACCACAAAAAACAGTGCCTTATCTTTTTTGAAAAGTTTCTCTGTATATTTTGCATTACATGTTACAAAAATATTATATGTTTATTATCCTGGGGATTTTTGTTTTGTTTTGTTTTGTTGTGCCAGTACTAAGGTTGAACTCAGGACCTCATGCTCAAGGTTAGTGCTCTGCGACTTGAACCATAGCTCCACTTGATATTTATTTGCTTGTTAATTGGAGATAACAATCTTATGGACTTTCCTGCCCTGGCAGGCTTTGAACCTCCATCTTTAGATCTCAGCTTTTTATGTAGCTAGAATTACAGATGTGAGCCACCAACACTCAGCTTTATCTTACCTTTTTGATCATATTGTGAACATCAATTCACATCAGTAAATATTCTTTTTTTTTTCCTAGACTGAGACTCGAACTTGGTATCTGATGCCTTTGTTCACTGGCTGGTGCTCTATCACCTGAGCCATCCCTCCAATCCCTCAGTAAATATTCTTAATGTATAGTGCAGTATATTCCATTACAGGAAATACAATATTTAGCCAATGTTCTACTTTGGGCATTTATTTCATTTCCTTTTTCAAACCCTTTATAAACATCATTGAAATGAACATCCTTGTAGCTAAATCTATGTTTATGGCCTTTGAAAAATTATTCCCTTTGGGAGGGGGGAAATTATTCCCTTTGGATACATTCCTCAACAAAATTGACTTTGATATTTAGTAAGAAGAAACATATTTCAAATGAAATGAGAGTGAAGCAAGCCCAAAGTAGCACTTTGCCATTATTTGGGGACCTCAAATGTGTTTATCTCGCAAGTTCCAGAGCTTATTCAGCATAAAAACAATGCAATGGTTTTAAAATATATTCCCATAGTGCAACACCTGGAAATCTGAGCTCTGCAGAATACTGTAGAAATGCTGACAAGGAAACTTAACAATCACAGAACATGCAACTTCATGCTAAGTCAAATGCCATCTTACTGCAGCACCCAGTACAGATCCAGTACGAAATATCCATTTATGAAAAGCACATCCAGGGAACAATTCGTCATTGAGAAAGTTTGGCTCATTAATTCTTTTTCTACTTGAAACTGGAATAAGGTTGGCATGATCTGATTTGGTGGAGGTCAAAAAACACGAGTGCAAGCGGAGAAACAGAATATTTGTTTTTACTCTCCACAGTGCCTTTTATTAAATACATAGATCTTGTTGTGGGTTGGTTTGTTTGGTTAAGTAGTCGGTTTGCTAAACTGGGGATTGAGCCCAGGGCCTTGCATAGGCCAGGATGTAGCTAGCCCTGAACGCTCTTAATCACTTTGAAAACTGTCTTCTCTCTGCTAAATAGGTAATAGGTGTATGTGTGTATGTGTGTGTATGAATATATATGTATGTATGTTTGTGCATACATGTACTTGTGCACCTGTACTGGGTCTTGAACTCAGGGCCTGGGCTCTGTTTCTTAGCTTTTTCACTCAAGGCTGGCACTTGTTATTTAAGACTTTTGTTATTTTTTTCATACATGGAGGCTAAACATCTCCACTATAAAAAGAAGTAATTTTTCATGATGCAAAAGTATATATATTTAATATATACAGTATATCATGAGCATAAACAAGAATATAGAAACAAAGACTGAAAATAATAGGTAAAAATATTGTTATATTTGTCAATTTTATATATCACTTTTTCATAAATCATGCATCATTTCAAATAATTTTTAAATAAACAATTTTCCTCTGTCATATTTCATCCATTTCTTTAAAATTTAATTATAGTTACCTAAGAAAATTCATTTTAAGAAATTTACTTCGGGCTGGGAAGGTGGCTCAGTGGTACAGTGCCCAGGGCTTGGTGCTGGGTGCTGTCAGCCTGGGCGCTGTCCCTCAGCTCTTCAGCTCAAGGTGAGTGCTCTACCACTTGAGCCACAGCACCACTTCCAGTTTTCTGGTGGTTAATTGGAGATAAGTGTCTTATGGACTTCCCTGCCTGGGCTGGCTTTGAATTGTGATCCTCAGATCTCAGCCTTCTGAGTAGCTAGGATTACAGATGTGAGCTACCGGTGCTGGGCTTTGTGAGACTCTTATATCCAATTAAACCACCAAAAAGCTGAAAATGGAGCTATAGTTCAAGTGGTAGAGTGTTAGCCTTGAGCAAAAAAGCTCAGGGACAGCACCCAGGCTCTCAGTTTAAGTCCTCAGAACTGGTGCACGCATGTGCATGTGCGCACACACACGCACACGCACACACACACACACAGATAGAAAAGAAAAAAGAAGAAAAGAAAAAGAAAAAAAAAAGAGTTCTGTGTTCCCCAGTCAGTTCATTCCTAGCCAACTTTCAAAATATTTCTAATTAGGCAGGAAACATACCCTTTTAATCTATGCTCTGGAATAATAAATCTTCCTCTTCTGGTTAGTAAAAAAATACAAGATAAATAAATGTTACAGGTGAAGTAGAAAGATAGGAGAGAAATTTTGTGGTCAGTTCAATCAGTGCAGAAAAAATGCATTGTGTGCTATGAACCATTCTTTTAAATTTCTAAGCAAACCAGAAACACAAAAGCCTTTCTTAATCTAATAGAGATTTAATTAAGATAGGGTTAAGCACAAATGACCAAATGTATCTCTCTCTCTCTCTCTCTCTCTCTCTCTCTCTCTCTCACACACACACACACACACACACACACCAGTAGTATCAGCAGCTTGATTTTCTTATTTGTGTGAAAGGCAGCTGGAATGGCAGCTCCAAGACCTTCATTTCCCAAATTTATTCTATTTTGATATCTGTCTATGCCATCAGCCCTAGTTTATTGCAAATCAGGATGGCTATTTCACCTTGGCTAACAGAAAGGGGGGAATGAACGAGAAGGGTCTTCTTGCCCTTTACAGACAATTTTAATTATATAATATTTACCAAAGCTTGGAGACAAACCACATCTGGGGGGCTGGGAAGGTGGCTCAGTGGTAGAGCGCTTGCCATGCATGCATGAGGCCCTGGGTTTGATTCCTCAGCACCACATAAGCAGAAAAAGCCAGAAGTAGTGCTGTGGCTCAAGTGGTAGAGCACTAGTCTTGAGCTGAAGAGTTGAGGGACAGAGCCCAGACCCAGAGTTCAAGCCCCATAACTGACAAAAACAAAATACACCACATCTCTTAACTATAAAGAAGCTGAGCAAGGGTATTTTGGAAAAGTATATAACTAGCTAAAAAATCTGGGGGTCTAATGTCACAAGAGGAACAGAATAAGTAATGAGTAATGAGTGACAATTAACTTACCAAAAACTTGCAAAAACACCATAGTTGATGGAAATTTTAGAAGAAAATTTAAAAGAATTTCCTTGTAATAGGATCAAGACAAAGTTACTTTCTACTCTTAAACGTTATCCAAAAGGGTCTGGTCAACATACTATGAAATAAATTTAATAAGAAAAAATAAGGATTGGAAAGTGAGAAAGAAAACATCTTTATTATTGGCCATTGAAATAGGCCTGGGAAGGTGGCTCAGTGGTAGAGCGCTTGCCTTGCATGCATGAGGCCCTGGGTTCGATTCCTCAGCACCACATAAGCAAAAAGAAAAAAGCTGGAAGTGGTGCTGTGGCTCAAGTGGTAGAGCACTAGCCTTGAGCTGAAGAGCTGAGGGACAGCGCCCATGCCCAGAGTTCAGGCCCCATGACCGGACCACCCCCCCCCAAAAAAAAGAAATAATTGTCTACTTTGGGAAGACACTGCCCCCCCCCAAAAAATTAAAATAATTCAGAACAGAAATTGTTTTTGCCAAAAAGCACTGACTCCACTTGAGCCTGGTTAACTAAAAATAAGAGAAAAGCTAGACATCTTAGCCTCCGTTTTGTATGTCTCTTTCAGTCTCTCTCTCTCTCTCTCCTCTCTCTCCTCTCTCTCCTCTCTCTCTCCTTTCTCCTCTCTCCTCTCTCTCTCTCTCTCTCTCTCTCTCTCTCTCTCTCTCTCTCTCTCTCTCTCTCTATTTCTCTCTGTCCTATAATCGCATTGGATTCCAGGAAGATCAAGACTGATGAACAGCATCTTTACCACAAGGGATGAAACTCTACCCAGGGAAGACCACTGGCCAGGTAAGAATGACTTCTTTATTGTGGCGGAACTCAGCATGAACCATCTGAAATAATGAATACTAGATCCTAGTTCTAACCCTGTTGAATACCCTTTGCCCCAATTCTATCTCTATTTAAGCCTAAATAAAGCTCATATATACTGAGGATCGACTGAAGTGTTTACTTTGCATCGTCCTTCAGCATGCCCATGCCACGTAATAAAACTCCTTTTGCCCTTCGCCATTACTCATTTTTTTTTTTTTTTTGGCATGTTGGGGCAAGTAGCTAGAACAGGTATGTGGAATCTCAGAGAGTCCAGCCTCTGGCCTAGAACCCTTAGTAATAGCAATTTTCTGGTAATAAAAGCATTCAAAAATCAATAATGTTGTTAATAAAATTTTAAGTACAATTTGAAGAGTAACAAAAACTATCAGATAGATGCCCAAGAATAAATAACAAAAGATGGACAAGAGTTTCAGGGGAAATTTACAAAACGTTATTGAAGGATATAAAGTGAGAAGTTTTTAAATGGAGAGCATACTATATTCATGGACAGTTTAATATTACAAAGGCAATCTACAAATTCATTGCAATAGGGGTTGGAAGCGTGGCCCAGTTGGTAGAGTGCTAGCCAGTGACCAAAAGAGGCAGGTACTGAGTTTGAGTCCCAATCACAGACCTAAAAATAATAATTATAATAGTGAGACTGTCTCAAAACAAAAAATTCATTGTAGCAACAATCAGAATTCAAAAAGACTTCTTATGCTCTTAGTACTGATAACTGAGCCTAAATTTAACAGGAAAGAACAAATAGATCAAAATAGCCAAGAAAATTTTGGAGGGAGGAAAAGGGGGAGGGAACTTGACCTCGTAGGTAAGAAAAATTTATCACACAGCCTTATTTTTAAAAATACAATATTTGGGGTTTTATTGTTTGTTTGTTTTGGATCTGGTTGTGGGGCCTGAACTCTGAGCCTGGGCGCTGTCCCTCAGCTCTTCAGCTCAAGGCTAGCACTCTACCACTTGAGTCACAGCGCCACTTCTGGCTTTTTTCTTTTTGCTTATGTGGTGCTGAGGAATCGAACCCAGGGCCTCATTCATGTAAGGCAAGCGCTCTCCCACTGAGCCACCTTCCCAGCCCCTACAATATTTGTTTTGAGATAGAGAAATAGATTAAGGAGAAGATAGGCCAGAAACAGCTTCAATGTATATGAGAACTTTGCATGAAACAGAAATAGCATAATAACAGTGGAAAGAGATGAAATGCAATGGTGCTAGAACTATTTACTATTCATTATACAAAGTAAATTAAGCCCTGTGGCTGACAAAAAATATAAAAGACAAAGACAGAAGAAGGAGTAAGAGGAAGGAAGGAAGGAATAAGAAACAGGAAATTCAATTTTTCATACTATGCTGATATAAGTGGAAGTAAAATTGGAAGAAAGAAACTATCTCTTTGGCTAAACATTGTCACTATCTGGAAAATTTGGAACTATTATATATATATATACACACACACACACACACACACACATATATATATGAACTGTTTTATATAATATAAATGTGTGTATGTATATGTTGTGTGTTTGTATACTGTTGATCTGACAATTCCATTTCTATATTTGAGAAATTCTCTCATTTGTATAAGATTTCATGTTTATTACAACATTTTTTATAGTATTAAAAACTAGAAAGTGGGCCGGGCATGGTGGCTCACGCCTGTAATCCTAGCAACTGAGGAGGCTGAGATCTGAGGATCTTGGTTCAAAGCCAGCCTGGGCAGGAAAGGCCGTTGAGACTCTTATTTCCAATATACTACTCAGAAACCAGGAAGTAGCACTGTGGATCAAGTGGTAGAGCACTAGCCTTGAGCTGAAGAGCCAAGGAACAATGCTCAGGCCCAGAGTTCAAGCCCAACAAATGACCAACCCACACCCCCCCAAAAAACCCAAAAAACTAGAAAGTGGGACAATATATTATCACTTAAAATCTATTGGCACTTAAAGCATGACCAGCTCTCATGCAATTCCAAACTCTTCAGTAACACATCCAAATAAAATTCTATCTTAAACCTACCTTATATGATTTGTCTGTCACTCACAACTTTACTCAGTCCTGACTGATATATCTAGAGATTATCCTCCGATTATTCTAAATCCTTATGCAGTTACTTTTTTTTTTTTTTAAGGGCAAGGTAACAATTAAACACTTGCACTATAGACCCTAGAGGCTAATTAAACCACAACTTCCAACATCTCTCGTGTTTACAATGAACAAAATATTTCACAGCAATGTGTTGATCAAAGCACAAAAGCAACAAATGGGAAAAACATAATACTAATACAGAAAAAGAATTTTATAAAATGATGTCTTTTGAAGGTTTTGTTTGTATCAATCAGCTCAAGGTAGGTTTTTTCCCTACCTATTTGCTTATTTTAGAAGAGGAAATATTTAAAATATCCATGAAATACATGCCATTTTTTCACTACCTAGATTTGACAGATATCGAATATCACTTGTATTTCTTTACCACCACCACCTTCTTTCTCCTCCTCCTCCTTCTTCTTTTTCTTCTTCTGGACCCAGTAGCAGAGCTTGAACTCAGAGCCTCAAGTTCTCACTTGCTTTTTTTCCACTCAAGGGTGGCCATACCTCCACTTTTGGCTTTTTGCTCGTTAATTGGAGATAAGTCTCATGGACATTTCTGCTCAGTCTGGCTTTGAACCATGATCCTCAGAACAGCCTCCTGAGTAGCTAAGATTATAGGGGTGAGCCACTAGTACTTGGCTTCATATTCTTATTCTTTTTTGTTTTGTTTTTATTTGTTTTTAATTTTTATTTATTTTTTTATTGTGAAAATACTGTACAGAGGGGTTACAATTACATGGGCAAGATAGTGAGTACATTTCTTATCAAGCATTGTAGCCTCCTCCTTTGTTTCCCCTTCCCATCCTCCTCATATTCTTATTCTTAACAAGAAATAATATATTGCATACATAGCACTGAAATCCATTTCCCATTCCTTTTTCTTTCCCTTCTCTCAAGGCCTGGGCTCTTGAGTTCAGTACACACACACACACACACACACACACACACACACACACACACAGTGCTATTTTATATAAAATACAGTTGGTTGTTTGGTATTTGCAAAGAGTTATTCCAAGATCGATTCCTCAAAGTTGGTTCTGAAATCTTCAACTGTTCTAGTTCCTTCTATAACACAGTATAAAAGACAGTATAAAAATATAACCTACATATATCCTCCTGCATATTTTATCCCTCATAGATGACATAATATCTTTGTCAATAGTTGTTATCTACTTATTTATGTTTTTCTTTCAATTTTCCAAGATTGCGGGGATCAAACCCAGGGTCTGGCAAGCTCTTTGGAATACTAGTAAGAAAAAAATCTGCATATGTTCAGTACACACAGAGCGTTATGCAATTATACATGTTATTATACTTAATTATTTTTTGTTGGAGTTTAAACTCAGGGCCTCATGCTCGCGTAGCTTTTCTTGTTCAGCTGGCACTCTACCATTTGAGCCATGTCTCCAGCTCCTCTTTTTATGTTAGAGATGCAGTCAGAGACTGCAGAGACTTTTCTGCCCAGGTTGGCTTTACTGCAATCTCCCAAATTTCGGTCTCCTGAATAGCTAGGATAGACACGAAACACCAGCACCCAGTGTATTTTTATGGTTTTTGTTTTATAATTTTGGTGCCAGTCCTAGGGCTTGAACTCAGGGCCTGGGCACTATCCCTGAGCTTCTCTTACTCAAGGCTAGCATTCTACCCCTTGAGCCACAGCCCCACTTCCGGCTTTTTCTATTTATATGGTACTGAGGTATCAAACCCAGGGTTTCATGCATGCTAGACAAGCACTCTACCACTGAGCCACATTCCCAGCCCTGTTTTTATAATTTTCCGAGGGTAGTCCTTAGGACCTTGTGCTTGTTAGGCAAATTCTTTCTCACTTGAGCCAGGATTACAACCCTTTGTGTTTTGTAAAAATGTTAAAGAAACTGGGGGAAAAAATCAAACATCATGATAAGGGGATCTTGATGAAATCTCTCTTTAATTTTCTCTGCAATGTTTTGAAGCTTTTTGTTTTAGAGAGGAAGAAAGGAAACAAAGGCTGGCAGCATATGTAACAAAATACTCGGTGGTGAAAGTGGGGTGAGGCGCTATAGCTACATTTTGTTCTCAAAATATAAAAGAATTTCTAAAGGAAAAAAAAAGGGAAGGAACCACACCAAAATAGTAATAGTGATCATCCTTTTATCCTTTCTTCTGCTTTTCGGTAATTTCCAGTTTTTGTAATGAGGAAATGCATAAGCAGAAGGAAACTATGAAGTCACTTCGTTTTGTTTCTTAGCTGCGTCCTCATATGTATAAATAGTTACTATTAGTATAGAAGCAATACTGAACTATCATATATACGTATACATACACACATATATGAACATATGTACCTATATGCACATATACATATAGGTACATATATCTGCACATGTGTACACATGCACATATGTGTACATATATCCACATATGTGTACACATGCATTTTTTCCCCAGTCCTGGTGCTTGAACTCAGGGCCTGGGCACTATCCCTGAGCTTCTTTTGTGCTCAAGGCTAGCACTCTACCATTTGAGCCGCAGTGCCACTTCTGGCTTTTTCTGTTTATGTGGTACTAAGGAATCAGACCCAGGGCTTCATGCTGGGCAAGTGTTCTACCACTACTCTGCCACATTCCTAGCCCTCATATATATTTATATTTATATACATTTGTTTATATATTTATTTATATATTAATTATATATGTATTTACTAATGCCTACTATATTACGTATTATATTAATATAACACATTAATATAACATCCATTAATATAATATATAATACATTAATATATCTGTTATTATATTATATAGTGCTATAATATTGTATTCTAATATATTATTACATATTATAATATATATTTACTAATATACTGCCCAATACTTAGTATTGAAATTAAATTGGAAGGTCCATGTTGTCCTATTCTCTCACCCTGATAAATGGGTTAAAACCTTCTCATGAGTTTGGAGTCATGAGGACATGAGTCATGGCCAAGATGTCAAGGACCATTGTATCTTAATTCCTAGGGAAGAGAAGATGTTTGTGTGCACATGTACATATTCTCAAATGCTGAATTGTGGTTACTGCCCAAAGACAACCGACACATTCAAAATTAGTAGAAATGAGGCACTTCCTGGAATCAGATAGGGTTCCTCTTACAGCCCCTTCTATCAGCTGGGGCACAGCAGGTGTGAGTAGGTACAGCAACTCTAAATCACAGTCACATGAGGAAAGTTAGAAAACCCATGCATAGCATGGAAACCTTTTTACTTTTGTAGCTATCTAAGCAAGAAAAGCTTGGGTTTCCAAGTTTCTTTGACAGATTTATTTGAATGTAATTGAATAACTGGAGTTTTCCACTGCCAAAAACTTTTATCCACTTCATTACTTAGAGGATTAAAATAAAATTTGATCTAGTGTTTTATGAAGTTTTTTTTTTTCTTCCCAGAGACCCAAAGAGGGAACAACTGGGGATACATGACCCTGGCCATTATCTTCTTTGTTTCATCTGATGGAACACAGTATAGACTAGATCACTGCCAATAATTCTAAGCCTGCCTTTCACTTCTATTGTTTTAGAAGTATTGGGATTTAATACTAGGGAAAGAAACCTCAGAAATCATTGTACTGTATTCATCTTACAGGTTGAAAAAAATAGGGCCCAATTTTTACAGAAACTAATGAAATTAAACCTATATGCCCTTCTGTTGTTGTTGTTGTTTTATTTTATTTCGGTTGTGGGACTTGAATTCTGGGCCTGAGTGCTGTCCCTGAGCCCTTCAGCTCAAGACCAGTGCTCTACCTCTTGAACCACAGCGCCACTTCTAGTTTTCTGGTGGTTAATTGAAGATAAGAATCTCACGGACTTTCCTGTCCTGGCTAATCTGATCCTCAGATCTCAGCCTCCTGAGTAGCTAGGATTACAGGTGTGAGCCACTAGCACTTACCCTTGCATACACATTTTGACCCAGAAATTCCACTGGAGCAATACTGAGGAGAAGCCCAAAGCAACATGTAATGATGCTCATTGAGGCTCGGTTTATCACAGAAACTTTTTTGTGTGCCAATACTGAGACCTTAAGCTCTTGCTTAGCTTTTTTTCCCTCAAGGCTAGTGCTTTACCAATTGAACCACAACTCCATTTCTTTCTTCTTGGTAATTATTTGGAGATAGAAATCTCATGGACTTTTCTGTTCAGGCTGGCTCTGATCCTCACTCCTCAGATCTCAGCCTCCTGAACAGCTAGGATTATAGGCGTGAGCCACTGGTACCCAGCTGTAAGAAGAGCATTTTAAAAAATTGAAATAAGCCACAATATCCATCAGAGGAAAATGACTGAAAAATGCAAAGCAGACATACTAAAATCACTATGCAGTAAATAAAAGAGCCAAGTGGTAGAATTTATGGAAGTGTATTTCTATAGACTCAAACAATATTAGTTTTAATATTGGGAACAGTATTGGTGATATGTCATACAATATTCTTCTGAAAGTTCAAATATTCTATTTTCAACATAGTAGCTACTATCCACATGAGATTGCTTAAATTTAAATGAATTAAAATAGTCACACTTTCAAGTTTCAGTAGCCATAGGTGGTCAATCACTACTATATCGAACTGCATATTGATGACTGTATTGAACAACGCAAGCATTTGTTTGTGTTATAAGTGGAGGCAATGCCTGGGACAGGTTTTACAATCTATGCAGAACTGCAGATCAATTCTGGTCTAGAAAGATAAGATCACTTCAGTTGGGTATTGGTAAAGCCAAAACTGGGGTTCAAAACTACTGAGGGATTTTTGGCATCTGGGTCCAATTGGATCATGAATGGATGGGAAAATGAATGGATAGATAGATGGATAGAGGAATGGATGGGTGGATGGATGGATAGATTCATTCATTCATTCATTCACAGATTCTTCATTTGTTTAATTAATTAATTTTTATTTTTTCCAGTCATGGGAGCCTGAACTCTGGGACTGGAGGCTGTCCCTGAGCTCTTCAGCTCAAGGCTAGCACCCTACCACTTTGAGCCACAGTACCACTTCTGGCTTTTTCTGTTTATGTGGTGCTGAGGAATTGAACCCAGGGCCTCACGCATGCAAGGCAAGCACTCTACCACTGAGCCACCTTTCCTGTCCCATTTATTTACTGTCATGCTTATCTTTTCTTCAAGTACTGGGTTCAGTTTAGTTTCCTTATGTTGACTTATGTACTTGGTTCAGCTGAGAAATGAAATTCGGACTGAGGCCATCTAAATCCCAGACATTGTATGAGGCAGATGTCACTTCTCAGCTACACATCAGATCTTTTCTGGTGACAAGTTCCATGAACTTCCTCGGGTCATTTTGAATAAAATAGACTGAGACCATATCCTCATAGTCTTTATCATCTCCTGCAGGATTTCTCAACACTGAGTTTGGGTTGCTGGAGCTGTCCTGTGCACTGTAGGGTGTTTAAGCACACCTCTGGTCTCTACGTACTAAGATACCCACAGTATACCCATTGCCTACTGTGACCACAGATTATAAAAGGTCTTCAGATATTGCAAAATGTCTCTTGGGGAATAGATTTGTCTTCATTGAGAACCACAAGGAAAGACACTAATGAAGTTACAGTGTGCTGACCACGCTATATCACTTCTTCCTTGAGCTACACCTGGACTGAATCTGCCCACCATGGACACAATTCTAAACAAATGGGTCCATGCCAATAGTTTAAAGAAAAAGAAATCAGATGTCAGGTTCCTCTATGGTAGAACCAACGTGGGCTGTTTTGTTTTCATTTGTGTCTCAGGAAACTAAACCCAGGGTCTCATGCTTGCTAATAAGCACATGCTCTACTGAACCCCACCTCCAACCACAGTAGAATGAGTTTTGATGCAAAATTATCCATTTCAGATCTTCCTATCTACAGCTCACTCAACTGGCACACTTTGGGCAGGCTGCCATGAACTTTAGACTAAACCAGCTAGTGAAAAACTGGGAGACTAACCTCAAATCTTCCTTCACAGAGATCTCAAGGTCACAAACGTACTAGGGGAAAACAAGAATCAAGATTTACTACATTTCTCCTTTCTGAAAGACTACAGATAAAAATCTTCCTCTGTCTCCCTCAAAGTCTTTGTTATAAAAATAAACCCTAGTAGAGAGAAATGGAAAAGACCTGTGAGCTCCCCAAATACCTTCATCCCCAGTGGCCCTGGTACACAGGAGTCCCAAGTTGGAAGATGTGATTAGATCTTTTAACTGTTCCTTTCGTTAATGAGGCCAAAAGGGATTCCTTGGGAGCTATGGCATCTCTTTTAATACTTTGAGAATTTTTATTTTAAAAGTACCTTTGCATCTTACAACTTTCTCTCTTTTTTCCCCTCCCCTGCAAACAATAAAGCTTGTAATGTAAGAGAGGTAACTCCTCCGCCACACATCCTTTCTCCAGAGAACACTGAGGTCAGAGAGCAGACATACTGGCTCTAACTTGACAGCTATATGTAGCAAAGTCATTTTCAAATGTCTTAATCCCCCCTCTTCCCTGTGTGTGGAAGCAACAACAACAACAACAAAACCTATGTGATATACTTATTTATATTCTACACCACACATCCCCACATATAGATATATGTATTGATAATATGTATGTGCAATGCTACATGAATTATTGGAACAAACAAAGGACATTTGTGGGAAAACCAATGAAATAGTAGTAAAGTTTGAGATTTAATTAGTATCCTGTATGAATACGGTTGTTTCATTTTTCACCTAAGGTTTTTCTTTTGGTTTGTTTTTGTCTTGTTTTGTTTTTGTCCGTCATGGGGCTTGAACCCTGGGCCTGAGCGCTGTCCCTCAGCTCTTCAGCTCAAGGCTTGTGCTCTACCACTTGAGCCACAACACCACCTCCAGTTTTGTGAGTGGTTTATTGGAGATAAGAGTCTCACGGACTTTCCTGCCCAGGCTGGCTTTGAACGGTGATCCTCAGATCTCAGCCTCCTGAGTAGCTAGAAATACAGGGGTGAGCCACTGCTGCCGGGCCTGTTTTTGTTTTGTTTTTATGTGTGTGTGGTTTTACTAAGATTTGAACACAATGACTTGCACTTGTTAGGCCGGTGTCCTACCACTTCAGCCATGACTCCACCTTCTAAGTTTGACAAATATTAAGTAATATTTGTCAATAACATTTCCCATATGGGGAACTTGTGTGGAGAATAAAAAGGAATCTACCCTTCCTGTAGCTCTTCTGTAAATAATCTAAATTATTCCAAAATAAAGCCACTATTTTTTTTAAAGTAATAAAAGCCATTAACAAGTTCAAATTTAAAGAAATAAGAGCCAGGTACAGTGGCTCAACGCCTACAATCCTAGCTATTCAGTAGGCTGTGATCTAAGGATCACAGTTCAAACCTAGCCGGAGTAGGAAGGTCTGAGACCGCTCTCCAAAAAAGTACCAAAAAGGGGCTGGGAATGTGGCTCAGTGGTAGAGTGCTTGCCTTGCATGCATGAGGCCCTGGGTTCTATTCCTCAGCACCACATAAGCAGAAAAAGCTGGAAGTAGTGCTGTGGCTCAAGTGGTAGAGGGCTAGCCTTGAGCTGAAGAGCTGAGGGATAGTGCTCAGGCCCAGAGTTCAGGCCCCACAACCAGCAAAACACACACACACACACACACACACACACACACACACACACACACAGAGGAGGGCAGGGAGGGAGGGGGTGGGGTGGGGGAGGGAGGGAAAGAAGCACGGAGGGAGAGAGAGATTTTGATAGACCTGGGGCTTGAACTCAGGGCCTGGGCATTGTCCCTGAGCTTCTTTTGCTCAAGGCTAACACTCTACCACTTGAGCCACAGTGCCACTTCCATCTTTTTCTGTGTATGTGGTACTAAGGAATCAAACCCAGGGCTTCATGCATGTTAGGCAAGTACTCTACCACTAAGCCACATTCCCAGCCCCAGAAATATTTTTAAAATTAACATTTGTCCTTTATGCCTTGTAATTCTGCCCCTAAATTCTAACCTCACTTAAGAGCTCCGTATGTATATCTTCTTTTATTTATGTGTATTCAAATACACATAGAGGTTTAAAGTATTCCATCTTATTTAGCTCTTTTTTATCTGGGACCACAACTTGAACTTAAGTCCGGTGCTTTGACTTACAGGCTGGCACTCTACTACCTGAGCCACACCTCCAGCCTTGCATTTAGCTCTTGAAACAGTCACATGACTGTTTACTAAGTCATATGCCTTAGGGAAGGTCCATCTGCCTGGAGGAGAGGGAGGGGTGTGCTCCTTTGCTTGGCACAAGGCTCCCACAATCTAGCACCAGACCTCCTCTTTTCCCTCTATCCTATGCCAAGAGGAAGGGAAGGCTGACCATGAGCATGATTGTTGTAGAAAATAATGAGCATGTCTCTGGATGTAGTCCATGTTGCCATTGCTACAGGATAGGAAGAGGAATGTATTCAGTAAATATCAGGAAACACGGGGTTGTGGAATTCCATAAACCGTTATAGCAAGCTCAAATGATGGGCGTACAATTTAGATCTTCTGATCTTAACTAATAACAGTAGATTCAAAATACAAAATACCTTCAGTTTGTGCTCTCTCTCTCTTTCTCCCCTCCCCCCCCCACTTGCTAGGAATGGAATTTTCACACATTTCAGGTCAAAGTGAAATTTCTGGGAGGAATCTCGTGAATCATAAAGCCAGTCATCACTTGCAAAGTCTCTGAATAGGAGGAAATCAGGACAACAATATGCTGTGGGCTTAGCCACCAGCCTGTGGGCAGTTCAGGATATGCAGCCCTGGGTGACCTTCCCAACAGAAAAATCACCTTCAGATCCATTAGCAGAATGGCAAAACCCATCCTAAGACTTGCCCCTGAGGAAGGAGGAAAATGCCTTCTCTATTGCTAGCCTTGCCTCCTGCCAAGCCCTGCATTAAACAACCTCACTCGTGTAGGCTTTCAGTTCATCTTTATTTCACTCCCAGGAATACATTATATCGGTCCCATTTTACAGTCGAGGAAACTGCGCCCAAAGAATTGCGCCCACAACCAGCCAAGGACAAATTCCAACTCAAATCCTTTGCATTTGACGCCAAAGCAGGTGCTTGATCCAAATGTTCCAGAATAACTCTGCAAACAAACTATATATTTTAATCTCCTAAGTTAAAAAAGAAAGAAAGAAAAGAAATGAAACACCAAATCACTTCCACAGCATATGCTATCCCCAGCTCTGTGGTTTATAGTCTGAGACCAGATGGTAAAACAAAACCTAACAGTCCTTTCCAGCGCTCACATAAGCTTCTAGACATGCTTTCCTATAGCCAACAAGAATCTAAATAAATTCAATATGACATCCAAAGTATAGATCCCACATTTTCACTTTTTTAAAAAATTTAATTTTATTGTCAAGGTGATATATAGAGGGATTACAGTTACATACTGAAGGTAGTGAGTACATTTCTTATTGAACTTGTTATCCCCTCCCTCATTTTTCTCTCACTCTCCCCTCCCCTTCCCCTCGCCACCCCCACCCCCCCGCAAGTTGTATAGATCATTTCCAACATACTGTCTTGTGAGTCTTGCTGTTGTATTGGTTTGCCCTTTGTCCTTTGTCTCGCCATTTTGTTGTTCCCCTTCCCTTCCCTAGTTCAGATAAACGTATGTGCAAAACCCAGGGTACCAAAATCAAATACAGTGACAGCAGTGGATAAACCATAGGGGGAAGAACACACAAAAGAATAAAAACAAATCACGTAGTACATTAACAACAACAATGACAAAGAAAAATCTCTAGTATATATCTAGGCTAGTCCTAGCCAATGAGTAGAATAGCTTAATAGCTGTGTACATATGACCATATAAGATGATGCTAAGCGAAATGAATTCCAAGACATGGGCATTTTTTTGTGTGTATGCCAGTCTTGGAGCTTGAACTCTGGGCCATGGCACTGTCCTGAGTTTCTTTTGCTCAACGTGAGTGCTCTACCACTTGAGCCATAGCACCACTTCCAGTCTTTTCTGAGTAGTTTATTGGAAATAAGAATCTCATGAACTTTCCTGCCCCACTGGCTTCAAATTGCAATCATTACATCTTAGCCTCCTGGGTAGCTAGGATTATAGGCATGAGCCACCAACACCTGGCAGATCCCACATTGTGAACTGAGTTTTTCTAATATTTGCCCCATTCACTGATACCAAGTTTTCTTTTCCCAACATTTTACTATGAAAAGTTTCAAACATAAAGTGAGAAGGACTATATATGGTCATTCATATGCCCATCACCTAAATTCTTCCAATGTATCACTGTGTTGCTGAAGCCTTTTTATGTTAAAAAAAATGTACAGGAAGCCGGGCACTGGTGGCTTACGCCTGTAATCCTAGCTACTCAGGAGGCTGAGATCTGAGAACCACTGTTCAAAGTCAGCCAGGGCAGGAAAGTCCAAGAGACTCTGATCTCCAATAAACCACTAGAAAACCAGAAGTGGAGCTGTGGCTCAAGCGGTAGAGTGTTTGCCTTGAGCTAAAGAGCTGAGGGAAAGCGCCCAAACCCAGAGTTCAAGCCCCACGACCAACAACAACAAAAAAAATGTACAGGGGGCTGGGAAGGTGGCTCAGTGGTAAAGCGCTTGCCTTGCATGCATGAGGCCCTGGGTTCGATTCCTCAGCACCACATAAGCAAAAAGAAAAAAGTTGGAAGTGGCTCTGTGGCTCAAGCGGTAGAGCACTAGCCTTGAGCTGAAGAGCTGAGGGACAGCACCCAGGCCCAGAGTTCAGGCCCTACGACCAGACCCCCCCCCCAAAAAAATGTACAGGAACATTGTGTAGATTATTTTCCTTAGTCTTTAAATAATTCTCTTTGGGCCAGACTGTGGTGGATTGTGCCTATAATCCTAGCTATTCAGGAGGCTGAAATCTGAAGATCACAGTTTAAAGCCAACCCAGGCAGAAAAGTGCGAAATTCTTTTTTTTTTTTTTTCCAGGGCTGAGAACCGAAAAGTGTGAAATTCTTATCTTCAATTAACCAGCCCCCCCTGCCAAAAAAAAAAAAAAAAAACTGGTCATGGGGGTATGGCTCAAGTGGTAGAGTGTCAGCCTTGAGTGGAAAAAGCCAAGCAAGGGAGCAAGGCTCTCAATTCAAGCCCCTGTACCAACACACACACACATACACACACACACACACACACACACACACACACAGAAGAAAAGAGAGAAAAAGGAAGGAAGGAGAAAGAAAGAGAGAAAGAAAGAAAGGAAGGAAGGAAGGGAGGGAGGGAGGGAAGGAAGGAGGGAAGAAAGAAAAGAAGGAAGAAGGAAAAAGAAAGAAGGAAGAAAGAAAGAAGGAAGAAAGAAAGAAGGAAAATCTCTCTGAATTTGGAACTATTGTCACTCCCACTTATTAATTGACGAAAATGAGCCTTACAGACTTGGAAAAACAGACAAGTGTCCTCAAAACCACTATCTAAAAAGACACTACTTAGTTATATTAATGACATGGAGGCCAACTGAAGCTGAATTTAATTAGATCTTCTTTTTTGGTCCTAGTACTGGGGCTTGAACTCAGGGTCTAGGCACTGTCCCTTAGCATTTTTGCTCAAGACTTTCATTCTCCCATTTGAGCCACAGCTCCACTTCTGGCTTTTTGTTGGTTAATTAGTGATAGGAATCTCCTGGGCTTTCATGTTTGAGCTGGCTCTGAATCATGATGCTCAAATCTCAGCTTCCTAAGGATTACAGACTTGACCCACTGATGCCCAGCTATAAGTTCATTTAATGTCAAAGATTTGTTTTTTGAATTAGCAGAGGACTTTTCAGGTATAAAATTCAATAAAAGAGTCTGAGATGAGCAAAGGGGTTGTTTCCTTTTGTATTCTCAAGAGAATTTTCTGATCCAAAAGAAAATTAAAAGGGCATGACGAAAAATATATGCACAAGGATGTTCGCTGTGTATTTTAAATGGAAAAGTAGGAAACAATGTGAATTTCTCAAATCTTGGAAAGCAGTTGATTTTGGTAGGCTCAAAAGACAGCATAGAAGATAATGTTAAACATTTATCTTTCTTGCTTGATGTGGTGATACATTACCTGTAATCTTCACATTTAGGAGGCTTAGTCAGGAAAAACACGTTTGAGGTCAGCCAGGGCTATGTGGTGAGTTCATATCTAGCCTAGGCTACATAAAAAGTTCAAGGCTAGCTCAGACCACATAACAAAATCCTGTCTCAAAAATAAATAAACAAAAAAAGAAAGGAAAGATCTTTATAGAAATGTTTGTCAATCTAGCGAAGAGAATCCATGTAAAATCCAACTTTACTGTGATCTTCATGGATGTGACTGCTGATTGTATCTATTTCTCTTTGCTATATGAAAATAGTAAGTTGATCAGCAGAACCTGGCAAGCATAGAACGTCAGGGACAAAGGAGATAAGTCACTTTATCACTCAAGGCTGGCGCTCTACCGCTTGAGCCACTCCTAGCTTTTTATTGATTTATTGGTGACATGAGTCTCATGGACTTTTCTGCGCAGGCTGGTTTTGAACCACAGTCCTTCAGATCTCAGCCTATTGAGTATCTAGGAATTACAGGTATGAGTCAAAGATGCCCAGGTGGGAAGGAAACACAATTATCTGGGATATGTCTTGCGTGCATTTGACTTAAAAATCCATGAGCATTCTTCACTGTGCTCACATTTATTGAGTGTTTGCTGTATGCAGACCCTGGAGACCTAATGGTGGGGAACAAACAATTCCTATGGTTGTTAAGCAAGGCAGTCTCTTGAGGGAGGGACTGTCCTGTCTAGTCACCGTATAACATCAATTGACTGGGAAAGAAAAGACTTCTACATCTGACACTGAAAGCAGTAATTCTCAACTATAGGGTGGGATGAAGGCATTGGTGAGTAGTAGGTAGCGATTAGAGATGTTGGTAAACATTCTATAATGCACAGGACAATATAGAATGGCTGGACTCTAGTAACAGTGGTGTGCAATTGAAAAACCCTGGCTTAGACATGCATCAGAATTCTTTTTTTGGAAGTTGCAGAAGAGAAGCCTGGAAGGAAAGAATGTTCCACGAGGCGAGGCTGGCAGCCCTGGAATAATGTGGGTAGAGACAGCAGAGGACCACCTGGGTGAAAATGGAGTTTGTTATGCAAAATGAAAGGTATCCTACTCCAAAAGTTAATTTATAAATTGCTTCCTTGGCAAATCCTGGATCCCCCCCTCCGTCCGACCCTCCCAAATGAGACCCTTGGTTAAAAACCACAGGCCCTGGGGCTGGGAAGGTAGCTCAGTGGTAGAGCGCTTGCCTTCATGCCTGAGGCCCTGGGTTTGATTCCCCAGCACCACATAAACAAAAAGAAAAAAGCTGGAAGTGGAGCTATGGCTCAAGTGGTAGAGTGCTAGCCTTGAGCTGAAGAGCTGAGGGACAATGCCCAGGCCCAGAAAAAAAAAAAACAAAAAAAACAAACCACAGGCCCTGGAGATAAAATCAGAACTCAGTCAAATCCAAACTTGGTGAGAGTCTCTTTGCTTTTCTACTTTATTTTTTATTTTTTATTTTTGTCGGTCGTGGGGCTTGAACTCTGGGCCTGGGCACTGTCCCTCAGCTCTTCAGCTCAAGGCGAGTGCTCTACCACTTGAGCTACAGCGCCACTTCCGGTTTTCTGGTGGTTTATTGGAGATAGGAGTCTCACAGTCTCTCCTGCCTGGGCTGGCTTTGAACCGCGATCCTCAGATCTCAGCCTCCTGAGTAGCTAGGATTACAGGCATGAGCCACCAGCGCCCGGCTTCTACTTTATTTTTTACTCTGTATGTGTGTGTGTGTGTGTGTGTGTGTGTGTGTGTGTGTGTGTGCGCGCGTGCCAGTCCTGGGGCTTGAACTCAGGGCCTAGGCACTGTTCCTAAGCTGGTCTTGTTCAAGGTCAAAGTTCTACTTCTTGAGCCACAACTCTATTTCCACCTTTTTGGTATTCATTGGAGATAAGAATCTCATAAACTTTGCTTCCTGGGCTGGCTTTGAACTTCAATGCTTAGTCTCATGAGTAGCTGGGATTACAAATGTGAGTCACTGGCACCTGGCCTCTTTGCTTTTCTAGAGAGTCAGTGACCATTGGAGTCAGAAACTAGGAGGATCAGAGTTTGAAGCCATCCTGCTAAAAGTTCATAAGACCCCCATCTCAACCAGTAGGAAGGCATGGTGGTACACCATCTAACATCCCAGGTTAAGAGCAGGACGATGGTGGTTCTACAGACTACCTGTGAAAGTCCGGTGCTTATGGCTCACGCCTGTAATCCTAGCTACTCAGGAGGCTGAGATCTGAGGATCACAGTTCAAAGCCAGCCAGGGCAGCAAAGTCTGTGAAACTCTTATCTCCAATTAACCACCAGAAAACTGGAAGTGGCACTGTGGCTCAAGTGGTAGAGCACTCACCTTGAGCTGAAGAGATGAGGGACAGGCCCAGGCCTAGAGTTCAAGCCCCACAACTGAGAAAAAGAAAAAGACTGCCTGTGAGATTCCTCCTCTCAATGCCAGTAGCTGGATATGTGCCAGTCATCTCAGCCACAATGGGTAAAAGTGGGAAAGGTATAAAAAGGGCTGGAGTCATGGATCAGTAGAACACTTGCCCAGTGAGCACCAGGCTCTGAATTTAAACCCCAGTAAACTTCCCTCTTTCAAAAATATACTTTTTGATAGGAGAACTATTCAAAACACAATTTAAACAAAAGTGAAGTCAGAATAGAAATTGGTAAATGCGAACCCAATCCCAAGTTGCTACTCAGCACATGAAATTGGCCCATCCCAAACTGGAGATGTGCAAATACAGAAAATGTCTCATTGATTTTATGTTTTGGTACTCCCGGGGTTTGAACATCAGGGCCGCAGGCTTGCTAGGCAGGCAGACATTCTGTCGTGGGTTCACACCGCCATCCCTGCTTTTTGCTGGTTATGTTTTAGGGAAAAGTCTTACTTCCTGCTCAGGTACACACTGGAACCATAGATATGCCTGATTTAGGCTTGCTGTAGTTACTGTGTGCCACCACACCTAGCTTTTCTCTGTAGAGGTGGAGTCTCTTTTCTGCCTAGGCTGGCCTTGAACCTTGATCCTTCTGATCTCAGCCTCCTAAGGAACCAGGATTATATCTGTGAGCCTTCAGTGTATACCTCACTAATACTTTATTTTGATTTATAAGAGAAAATGATAAGGTTTTAGATATGCTGAGTTAAATGCAATACATGATTAAAGTCAGTTTCACCTGCTTTCATTTTTCTTTAAGGAGGCAACTGAAACATTTAAAATTATATATATGGCTCCCATCTGTCATTTGCATATTTCTTTTGGATCATATTGATATAGATCAGACAAACTTGGCTGTAAAATGAAAACAAAAATGCAGAGGGGAAAAAATACCTAAAGCCATCACTATGATTAAGTGTGTGGTGATAGGATTATGGGTGAGTTTTTTTTCATCTTCTGAGATTCTTTTTTTTTCCTGAGCTTTCCCAATGTTCTCTGGACGTGTGGTTATCCCTATGATCATCTAGAAAAGGGCAGTAGATGTCTAGGCTCTCTCCTGTACCCCAGGGGCAAAACTGGCTTTTCTGCTAAGGACGACATCTCCTGGAGACTCTTATTTTGTGCATGACAAACGGATGTTCGAGGCGCTTGAGTTCTTCTTTGGTCCTGGGGGATGAAAGAGGAACTCCATCATCTTGCTCCTCCTCCCTGTGGGGAACAGGGGTATCTTCCCCCCCCCTTCCCTCCCCCTCAAAGAAAAGAGGAGGAGGAGGAGAAGCATGGTGGATACTCTGAGCTCCCTGGGCAAGGAAGTGAGTCACTCAGTGAGTCAGCCACACCGCCCTGCTTTCATTCTTGGTATTGTTCCATGTGGCTTCTCTTTGTCACTTTGGAGCCGCATGTGGGGCCTGGAGGTGGCCCAGGCTGATCTTGCTGACCAACTCATGTGGGCTGGTCATTCATGGGGCTGCCCGTGGCATGCTGTCATCTTACCCTCACCTCAACCTAGCTGCCGCCAGAGGTGTTATTAGCAGCCCCAAGTTATGAAGGGGGAAACTGAGGTGGGAGAAACTGAATAGTTGGTGCCAAAGGCTCACAGCTAGGAAGAAACTGAGGTGAGTTCAGGTTCTGACTCTAAAGTCCCAGCTCCAAAGCATGATTGAAGCTTGCTGCTCTAAGTTGCTTAGAAGGCTCTGGGAGGCCTACCCCAGACAAGAAGGAAGGAAGTAACTGAGTCTTCCAAGTTTCTGTCACCAGTAGTTCATTTGTTCAGGGCCCTCACTGCTCTTGACAAAACAGATTCTGGAAAAGACTCTAAGGGCCTGGGGGTATAGCTCAGTGGTAGATGCGCTTGCCTGGCATGTGTAAGGCACTTAATTCAATTTCCAGCAATAAGGGGGGCAGGGGGCAAGAAGCTGGGTGTTGGTGGCACATGCTGGTAATCCTAGCTACTCGGGAGGCTGAGATCTGAGGATCATGGTTCAAAGCCAGTCTGGACAGAAACGTCCTTGAGAATGCTATGTCCCATCAATGACAAAAAAAAAAAAATCAGAAGTGGAGCTGATAGAGGGATAGCTTTGAGCACAAAAGCTCAGGGACAGCTTCAGGTGTGAGTTCAAGCCCTATGACTGATGAAAGTAAAGAGAGAAAGAGAGTAATCATTCACTGACACTCAAGGATGAATTTGGCCCATCCTTACTCCTTCAAAGGAAGACCTGTAGGTGAAATTCTGTTCTAATTGTGGCATGAAAGCATAAAAAGTTATTTCTGTCCTAGAGAGACGGGGGGGGGGGGGGGGGGGGGGGGGAAGGACAAGGAGGAAGGGTGCTTTCAGTTCTAGTCTCTTGTGGCCAGCCCACCAACCACTTGCAACCACCTCCCCAGGCACCCAGTTCACTTTCAGTTTATTCAGATGAAGCAGATGTGCATAAGATGTCCTTGTCCCAGATCACCACCCCAAGAGTCATGCCTGGGGACCAAGGCTTCTCCTTTCTTTGATTTTTGGCAACCAAATGCTTTATAGTAAATATAATCACATGGCTTAAAATTTACATAGAGTTATGCACACATACAGTAATTTGAAAAATATCTCCATCCAACTCCACTTTCTACTTCACCCTCATACTCTCTGCCATTATTCATTTCTTATGCATTTCTTTCTTTTGTTTTTCTCTTTTTACTTTTTTTTTTGTCAGTTGTAGGGCTTGAACTCTGGGCCTGGGCACTGTCCTTCAGCTCTTCAGCTCAAGGCTAGTGGTCTACCACTTGAACCACAGAGCCACTTCCAGTTTTCTGGTGTTTAATTGGAGATAAGATTCTCAGGGACTTTCCTGCCCAGGTTGGCTTTGAACCATGATCCTCAGATCTCAGCCTCCTGAGTAGCTAAGATGATAGGCATGAGCCAATGGTGTCCAACTCTGATTGATTTCTATACATATAGAAATAAGCACACACACACACACACACACACACACACACACACCACCTTTCTTTTTATTTTTTTCCCCAGTCCTGGGGCTTTAACTCAGGGCCTGGCACTGTCCCTGAGCTTCTTTTGCTCAAGGCTAGCACTCTACCACTTGAGCTACAGCACCATTTCCAGCTTTTTCTGTGTATGTGCTATGGAGGAATCGAACCCAGGGCTTCATGCACACTAGACAAGCACTCTATCACTAAGCCACATTCCCAGCCCCACCACCTGTCTTTATACAAACTTTGTGGGCCCCTTTTACAAATAACAAATGCTAGAATAATAATGCATTGTTGTTGGGCATGTTGGTGAATGTAGTCCTAGCTACTTAAAAGGAGAAAAAGGAAGACTACAGTTCAAGTCTAGCTCGGGCAGAAAGTTAGAAGACCTATCTCAAGAAAACAAACCCAGGGTGGGAATGTGGCTTAGTAGCAGAGTGCTTGCCTAGCATGCATGAAGCCCTGAGATCGATTCCTCAGTGCCACATAAACAGAAAAAGCTGGAAATGGCACTGTGGCTCAAGTGGTAGAGTGCTAGCCTTGAGCAGAAAATAAAAAAGAAAGATAGAAAGGAAGGAAGGGAGGGAGGGAGGAAAAGAGGGAGGGAAGGAAAGAAGAAAGAGAGAAAGAGAAAGAAAGAAAGAAAGGACAGAAAAGAAAAGAGAGAACAAGCAAACAAACTCCTGTGGTCTGAGCTACTAACAAGGCAGAAGTAGGAGGATCACAGTCCAAGGCTGTCCCAGGCAAAAGTAGTGGGAGATCCTATGTAAAACAATCTAAAACAAAATGGGTTGGAGGCATGGCTCCAGTGATCAAGTGTTCGCCTAGCAAGTGTGAGGATCTGAGTTCAAATCTCAATACTAGGGACTAGGAAGGTGGCTCAGTGGTAGAGAGCTTGCTTTTCATGCATGAGGCCCTGGGTTCGATTCCTCAGCACCACATAAGCAAAAAGAAAAAAAGCCGGAAGTGGCGCTGTGGCTCAAGCGGTAGAGCACTAGCCTTGAGCTGAAGAGCTGAGGGACAGCGCCCAGGCCCAGAGTTCAGACCCCACGACCGGACCCCCCCCCAAAAAAAAAAATCTCAGTACTATAAAAAAAATGAATAAACCAGAAAGAATTCATGGTTACTAACACTTCAGTGAAAAGAGTCTGTAGGTACTTTCTTCCAGTTAGAGCCTTTTTCGTTGCTTTTGCTTTCTTGTGTTAAAGTTATGCTTTATGAGTCATAACTTACATATGGTAAAATTCACCCATTGTAGTGAACAGTCCTACAAGTTTTGAGAAATGCATACAGACATGCATCTGTTAGTACATGAACAGTGTTATTCCCCTAATCCTTTCATCCCATTGGGTGGACATTTTTTGGTGCCTCTTCCATCCCCTGACAAACTCTGATATGTCCCCCATCCTTATACCTTTGTCTTTTCTAGAATGTCATACAAATTACTTTTTTTTTAAGTGCAAGTAACAGGTACCTGTGGCTCACACCTGTAATTTTCATTACTTGGGAGGCTGAGATCTGAGGATTGAGGTTTGAAGTCAGCCCGGGCAGGAAAGTCCATGAGACTCTTATCTCCAATGAACCATAAAAGGCTGGAAGTGGAGCTGTGGCTCAAATAGAAGAGCGCTAGACTTAAGTAAAAAAATAGTCTTAAGTAAAAAAAAAGTCTGGGATAATATTCAGGCTCTGAGTTCAAGCCCCAGGACTAACACACACACACACACACACACACACACACAGTACAATCTTTTCTGTTTGGGATTTCTCACCTAAAATAATGCATTGAAATACATCTCTGTTGTTATGTATGTTACATTGATCAAGGATCTGTTTCTCATAATTGGTGAGCTATATTCCATAAAATGGATGTGCCATACTTTGTGCATATATCAATCAATTAAAGGACATTTATGCTGTTTACTGTATGGCTACAGACATTCATGTATACTTGTTTTCTGGCGCAGCCATTTTTATTTCTTTTGGGTAGATAGATTGGACCAGAGAGTAGTGCGTGCTCATACTAGGGCTTGATCTCAGGGCCTGGGAGTTGTCCCTTACCTTTGCTTTTGTTTTTATCACAGTTGATACTCTACCATGTGAGCCACAGCTCTTCTGACTTTGTAGTAGTTGGTTAAAAATAAGAGTTTCATGGACTTTGTTGCCTGGGCTGGTTTTGAACTGCAACCCTCCTATCCCAGCCTCCTGAGTAACGAGGATTACAAGTATGAGCCGCCAGCACCTGGCTTGATTCCAGGCATTAAAAAACAACAACAAAAAATAACCATAAATCTCTCTTTCTAATTTTGGTTCCCTTACCAGAATTCTGTCTTGTGCAGGGAGGAAATCCTAGCTGGGGCCCCTCAATCCTCGATTCCCTAATAGATACGACTAGCTATCCCTAAGAGAATGGTCCCTGATGTTTACCAGTGGTTAGGAAATGTGCTCTTAAAAGTTTATAGTTCACTTACATGCATCATGTCATCAGAGAAGGACTTCATGAGGAGTGGGCCTGTCTCAAGCCACCTACAGAGCCACGTGGCCAAATATGTGGAAAGGAAGCCTATATGTGACCCTTATTATTTCGCTCTGTTCTAAGCCACATGGTCTTCCCCCTTGTGCAATGACAACCTGGCAATTCCAAACAGCCTTCTGGCATGCCTGGATTGGTAGAGTGGTAGCGTGGAAAGGCCACAGGCCTAGAACTCCATCCTTCACTTGGAAGTTCATGGGGGGGATTGAGGAAGGTTGTATGGGTATTCTGGATGGGGTCTGGCACCCAGGAGGCAGTGGCAAATTTTGGACCCTCTCCTCCACTTTCCCTAATAGAAGGAGACGGATACAAGCCAGCAAAAAAGACCCTAGAAGTTACGTGACTACCAATAAGCTGTGTGCTCAAGGAAGTCCCTTCTTCATTTCTGGAGAGCATGCGCACTTCACTTGATACCTCACTGATGTGAAATGCTATTATGTGAGAGCCAGAGATCTCATATGATCTACACATAGGGGGACCAGCTCGTCCTGATTTACAATGAAAAGTGCACATCTAGGAAAACTCTTAGTCCTGGATAAACTGAGACAGTTGGTTACCATAAGTTCAGTCATTTAAAAAAAAAAAAATCAGCTGGGTGCTAGTGGCTCACACCTGTAATCCTAGCTACTTTGGAAGCTGAGATCTGAGGGCCACAACTCAAAACCAGCCCAGGCAGGAAAGTCCCTGAGACTCTTATCTCCAATTAACAAGCATAAAGATGGAAGTGAAGCTGTGGCTCAAGTGGTAGAACGCCAGTATTGAGTGAAAAAGTAAATGAACAAATAAATAAAATTATGCTTGGCTGTAGAACTGCAGTTTGCAACTTTCAGTGGAAAAACTCTCTAAACACCAAAGAGCTTGAAAAACAGGAGTTGAAACTGTAAAATGCGGGCTGGGAAGGTGGCTCAGCGGTACAGTGCATGCCTTGCAAGCATGAGGCCCAAGGTTTGATTCCTCAGCACCACATAAACAGAAAAAGCCGGAAGTGGCGCTGTGGCTCCAGTGGTAGAGCGCTAGCCTTGAGCTGAAGAGCTAAGGGACAGTGCCCAGACCCAGAGTTCAGGCTCCGACCGGCAAAAAAAAAAAAAAATATTACCTACTTCTAGGCTGGGAAGGTGGCTCAGTGGATAGAGTGCTTGCCTTCCATGCATGAGGCCCTGGGTTCGATTCCTCAGTACCACATAAGCAGAAAAAGCTGGAAGTGGTGCTGTGGCTCAAGTGGTAGAGCACTAGCCTTGAGCTGAAATGCTGAGGGACAGTGCCCAGGCCCAGAGTTCAGGCACCATGACTGGCAAAAAAAAAAAGAAACTGTAAAATGCTGCTTTATTTCAAATAGTTCAAGATAGAAATGTTTTAAGAGGTTACGAAGCACCACCCATTTCCTTTCTGATCATTGGTTTCAAAAGCAAAGTAATACAAATTATTAGATTCTACCTAAAGCCATTCATATGGCTCATACCTGTAATCCTAGCTATTTAGGAGACTGAGATTTGAGGATCTTAGTTTAAAACCAGTCCAGACAGGAAAGTCTGTGAGACTCTTCTCTCCAATTAACCTCCAAAAAGCCAGAGCTCCACTTCTTGAACAAAGTTGATGCACAATCCTTGAACAAAAAAAGCTAAAGTACAGCATCGAAACCCTAAAAGTTCAAGCCCCAATACTGGCATGAAAGAAAAATAAAAACAAGGGGGAGACCAGCTCAAGATGGCGACGGGGCAGTAGGGAAACGCCACAGCTCTCTCCAACCAAAAAGAGAGTTCGAGTTCCAACCTTTAATCTCCCCAAGAGACCGACAACAACAAAAAGACGAACACTCAGAGAAAAACCAGAGGTGGAAAATAACAAAAAAAGAAAGAGAGGAAAAGAAGAATTTCAGAACAGAGAAGAGCGAAGACCCCTCCCCCAACCTTTACTGGCCGCGCGGCAGTGCGCCAAGCTGCCGGCCAGCCAGCCCGGCGGGGGCTGCCGGAGCCCCAGAGACACAGGGGGCTGCTTGCAGATCACCAGGTACCGGATTGCAGAACAGCGGATCGCCAGGAACAGAGAAACCTACCAGCCGGGAGTCTCCAGGAGGATCCCACCCCACCCATCACTCTCCACCGGAGCGGAGAGGCTCCATCCCGCCAAAGCCGCCCGGCACCAGCAGCGCCACAAAGGGACCTGTCCGCAGACCACCCGCCCAATCGCGATCGCAACGACCCGGCGGGGGGCCGCCCAACCCAGCCCGCAACCACCCCAACTGAACTCGGACTGCAACAACAACTGACGGACTGCAACAACAACTGACGACCTACAGGGTGAGTACCCATCAGGGGACAGGGAATCCATCAAGGGAGACCAGAGCTGGAGGGAATCCCCAGACCCTGACCTAGACTCCCTACCCCAACACCCGGACCACAGGACCCACTAAAACTGGGAACTGTTCGAGAGCCCCACCAGCCGGTGGAGCACACTCTGCTGGCCAGGCCAGAGCAAGAGCGCCCCGGGAAGGGAGCTTAAATGCCCAAGCCAGGAACAGCGCCCCTGGGTCAAGACTACCAACAGTAGAAGAAATTTGAACTGTGTCCTCCAGGCTGCATAACCAAGGTGGTATACACATTAGCACAGGCCTAACGAGCGCGCTCCAGGCTGGGGCCGGAACCAGGCCAGGGGACCGGCGCCTGAACAAAGCAAAAAGGGTCAGAAGTGGGGCTGTGGCTCAAATGGTAGGGTGCCAGCCCTGAGCTGAAGAGCTGAGGGACAGCACCCAAACCTAGAGTTCAAGCCCACAACCAGCCCAAAACAAACAAACAAAAACACATCAGGAGCCCATAGCAGACTCCAGTATTTGGGAGAGTGCATCCAGAGCATCTGATCTTCCCAAGAGCACCCGCAGGAGCAAACACAAGCAGTCTAGGCTGCTCAACCCTTCCAAAGGCGGGAATTGCTACAGCAGAGAGCTGAGAATCCTAAGTGAATAGCAGCTGGAAATAGGCTCCCAACAGAATCCAGATCAGGCACAGACTCTCTCTACCAATAGAGAATCAGCAACCAAGCAAAGACAGACACACCAAAACAAGATTGAAGAGCAGTCTCCTGAACCCCCATGCGAAAATCACAGAGAAAAATCACAAGGTTTACCACTACCCAGGACAGCAAGCTCACCTCAAAAGCCAGCAGCCACGCAGGGGAGAGCCCCAGTGGGAGCAAAGCAGGAATGGAAGACAAAAACTACATCCAAGGGTTGCTGGAGGCAATGACTCAAGAAATAAAGCGAGAAATGGATCAGAAATTGAAAGAGCACAAGGATGAACTATCAAAAGATATACAGGATATCAAACAAAAATTGGATGCAAAAATAGAAGCTGCACAAACCTCAGTAAGAAGTGAGATAAACGCCAAATTAGAGGTAATGCATACTGATATCACCTCATTGAGAGGTGAGATCAGTACTCTGAGAACCAACATTGAATCCATAAAGGGATCCATTTCCACCATGCAAACCACAATAGAAGCCACGGTCAACAGAGTGAATGAAATGGAAGGTAGAGTGTCAGATACAGAAGACAGAATACACCAACTGGACCAAAAAGTGACAGATATGGAAAAATCACTCAAATTAAACCAAAGGGAAATTCAAGAGCAAGCAGATAATGCTAAAAAATTTAACCTTCGCATAATCGGAGTGGACGAAGGTGAGGAATTCCAGAGCAAGGGAATGCAACACCTATTTAACAAGATAGTCAATGAAAATTTTCCCCACCTCAAAAACGACCATCTTAACTACATCACAAAAGCTTATCGAACACCCAACAAGCAAGATCCCAGGAGAAACACTTCTAGGCACATAATAGTAACAATGATGGATCTGAATAATAAGGAAACAATCCTGCATGCAGCAAAAATGAAGAAGGAGCTATACTACAACGGGAAAAAAATTAGAATCACTGCAGATCTCTCCACACAAACAATGAATGCAAGAAAAGCCTGGGAAAGCACCATACGAGCCCTGAGAGCCAATAACTGCCAACCCAGACTGATATACCCGGCAAAGCTAGCATTCACATTCGATGGAGAACTGAAAACTTTTAATAGCAAAGAAAAACTAAATGAATACATAAACATTAAGCCAGCATTACAAAGAATTCTAAGAGGGGGGACACAACCTGAAGAAAGCAACCAGGAACTGGGACCTGCCCCAAACAGGCATTACTCAAAGTCTAACTGAGCAAGCACAGGAGGAAAGGAAAGAAGAAAAACTTAGGAAAACGGAATGGCAGGGACAACAATGCATCTCTCTATACTTTCTCTTAATATAAATGGGCTGAATTCGCCAATTAAAAGAAAACGAACTGAGGACTGGATCAGAAAACAAGACCCATCCATCTGTTGCCTTCAGGAGACCCACCTCTCAGCCAAACATACAAACAAACTCAGAGTGAAGGGGTGGAAAAGGATCTACCAATCAAATTCCCCCAATAAGAAAGCAGGTGTAGCTATCCTGATATCTGACAAAATAAACTTTTCATTAAAATCAGTACAGAAAGACAAGGACGGACACTACATATTAATAAAGGGAACAATCCAAGAGGAGGATATAACCATCATCAACTTATATGCCCCAAATATCGGTGCACCCAGATATGTTAAACAAATGCTCTCAAACTTACAGAATAAAATAGATCCCAATACGATAATACTAGGAGACTTTAACACGCCACTCTCACCAAAGGACAGGTCTACCAACCAGAGGATTGGCAAAGAAGCTACCGAATTAAGTGAGGCCATACTTCAAGCGGAATTAACTGACATCTACCGAGTATTTCACCCTAAAACAACACAGTACACATTCTTCTCAGCAGCTCATGGAACTTTCTCCAAAATAGACCATATCATAGTTCATTCAAGGAACTTAAGCAAATACAAAGGGATCGACATAATCCCCTGTATCCTATCTGACCACAGTGGAATCAAGCTAGCTCTCAATAACAAAGCATACCGCAGAAATTTCTCTAATACATGGAAATTGAACAGCACACTCCTTAACAAGGCCTGGGTAACAGAAGAGATCAGAGAAGAAATAAAGCATTTCCTAGAACTCAATGAAAATGAAAACACCTCACAAAGAAACTTGTGGGACACAGCAAAAGCAGTCCTGAGGGGCAAATTTATTGCCCTCAGTGCCCACATCAAGAGAATGGAGACAGACCAAGTAAATAATCTCATGTTGCAACTAAAACAGCTAGAAAAACAAGAAAAAATGGGACCTAAAGCTACTAGACGAAGCCAGATAACCAAATTGAGAGCAGAGATTAACCAATTAGAAAATCAGAAAACCATAACCAAAATAAACCAAACAAAAAGCTGGTTCTTTGAAAAAATAAACAAAATTGATGGCCCGTTGGCAAGATTAATTAAAAAAAGAAGAGAGGAAACCCATATTAATAGGATTAGGGATGCCACGGGAAACATCACAACACGTACCCAAGATATCCAAACAATTCTAACAGACTACTTTCAAAAGCTATACTCTCTAAAGGAAGAAAATCTGGCGGAAATGGATGCATTTTTAGAGAAATACAAGTTATCCAAACTGAGCAAAGAAGAAGTTAACCAATTAAATAAGCCAATATCCTATAATGAGATACAGGAAGCTATCAAAAGTCTTCCAACAAAAAAAAGCCCAGGACCAGATGGATTCACAGCAGAATTCTATAAGACCTTTAAAGAAGAACTAATACCCATACTCCTCAAGCTCTTCAGAGAAACAGAGAAGGAGGGAGCTATCCCAAACTCATTCTACGAAGCCAATATCACACTCATCCCCAAACCAGGCAAAGACCCAACCAAAAAGGAGAATTACAGGCCAATCTCCTTGATGAACACAGATGCAAAGATCCTTAACAAGATTCTAGCTAACAGAATCCAGAAACACATAAAAAAAATAATACACTATGATCAGGTAGGCTTCATCCCAGAGACACAGGGATGGTTTAACATACGTAAGTCAATAAATGTAATCCAGCATATCAACAGAGCCAAGGTCAAGAATCACATGATTATCGCCACAGATGCAGAAAAGGCCTTTGATAAAATTCAACATTCATTCATGCTAAAAGCTCTGGAGAAAATAGGAATAGAAGGAACATTTCTAAAAACAATAAAAGCCATTTATGACAGACCAATAGCCAATATTATACTTAATGGGGAAAAGCTACAACCAATCCTCCTAAAAACAGGAACAAGGCAAGGATGTCCACTGTCTCCACTCCTCTTCAACATAGTCCTAGAACCCTTAGCCAGGGCAATAAGGCAAGAAAAAGACATTAAAGGGATCCGCATAGGGAAAGAAGAAGTGAAACTATCCCTTTTTGCAGACGACATGATACTATACCTCCACGATCCCAAAAACTCCATCCCCAAACTTTTAGAAATCATAAGTCACTTCGGCAAAATAGCAGGATACAAAATAAACCCACAAAAATCAGTTGCCTTCCTATACACTGATAACGCACAGGAAGAGAGGGAAATAAAGGGAGCAACCCCATTCACAATAACCTCCCAAAAAATAAAATATTTAGGAATTAACCTAACCAAAGATGTAAAAGAACTATTTAATGAGAACTATAAAAAGTTAAAGAAAGAAATTGCAGAAGACACTAGGAAATGGAAAGACCTCCCATGCTCCTGGATAGGCCGACTTAATATAGTAAAGATGGTGATACTTCCAAAATTAATATACAAATTCAATGCAATTCCTATTAAAATCCCAATGACGTACATCACTGAAATACAGAAAACAGTCCAAAAATTTATATGGAACAACAAAAGACCTAGAATAGCCAAAACAATTCTAGGGGATAAAGACAATATGGGAGGGCTATCCATGCCGAACTTCAAACTCTACTACAGAGCTATAATCACAAAGACAGCATGGTACTGGCACAAAAACAGACCCGAAGACCAATGGAACAGAATAGAAGACCCAGATATAAATCCACAGGCCTACAGCCAGCTGATATTCGACAAAGGAGCCAAAGACATACAATGGAAGAAACACAGCCTCTTCAACCGCTGGTGCTGGGAAAACTGGGCAGCCACATGCAGAAAACTAAAAGTGGACCCCAGCCTATCACCATGCACCAACATCAACTCAAAATGGATTAAAGACCTTAACATTAAACCTGAATCTCTGAAACTACTGCAGGACAGAGTAGGAGAGACACTTGAACTAATAGGCACAGGAAGGAACTTCCTGAACAGAGTCCCAGGGTCACAACAAGTTGGAGAGAGACTCGACAAATGGGACTACCTTAAAATAAAAAGCTTCTGCACAGCTAAATCTATCGCAACTAAGCTAGAAAGACAACCAACTAATTGGGAAAAAATATTTACCAGCAATATATCAGACAAGGGGTTAACATCCTGTATATACAGGGAACTCAAGAAACTAATCCCTCCCAAACCTAACAAACCAATTACTAAATGGGCAAGGGAACTAAAGAGGGACTTCTCAAATGAAGAAATAAAAATGGCAAAGAAACACATGAGGAAATGTTCATCATCCCTGGTGGTGAAGGAAATGCAAATAAAGACAACCCTGAGATACCACCTTACCCCAGTCAGAATGTCCCACATCCACAAATCAGCCAACGACAAATGCTGGAGGGGATGTGGAGAAAGAGGAACCCTATTACACTGCTGGTGGGAATGTACACTTATACAACCACTTTGGAAAGCAGTCTGGAGGGTCCTTAGAAAGCTAAAGATTGACCTCCCTTACGACCCAGTCATACCACTTCTAGGCATCTACCCTGAACAACAGGAACCAATATACAAGGACACGTGCACCTCCATGTTTATTGCAGCACTGTTCGCAATAGCTAGGATATGGAAACAACCTAGGTGCCCCACCACAGATGAATGGATCCAAAAATTGTGGTATCTATACACAATGGAATATTATGCAGCCATTAGAAATGACAAAATAATGGCATTTGCAGGGAAATGGATGGAGCTAGAAGGAATCATGTTGAGCGAGGTAAGCCAAGAACGAAGAGACAAACGGTACATGGTCTCCCTCATAAGTGGATGCTAAATCCAAAAGGTTAGTGATACGACAAAACTAACAGGACTTAAGAAACAAAGAACTCCCGCTCACCTGGTTGAACCACTACTAAATATCCTCATGCTGCTGATCACAAATATGGTATATAACATGTGAACACTGTTATATATTACAGACTGTGGTAGACAATTTGCTCCAGGGAAGTTAGAATGAACTTGTGACTTTGAAATTATGTAATCATTTAATCACAATCAAAAAAAAAAAAAAAAGAACCTCGGGGAAGGGAGGGAGGGAGGGGATGGTAGGGGGAAAACAATGGAGGGGGTAACAATGTTCAAGAGGAAGTGTACTCATAACCTCACTCATGTAACTGTAACCCTCTGTATAGTAGCTTTACAATAAAAAAATAAAATAAAATAAAAAAAAAAAAAAAAAAGAAAAATAAAAACAAAAAAACACCTTATTTACCATAAAACGCAAAAGTATTGCCCTTGTTCAATGTAAACAAAAAGCAAACTTCCTAAATTGACTCTCAAGTACACATTCTAATTTCAAGTAACAGAATCTTAAATCTAAAGTTGAAGGAGGGAGGAAGCAAAGAAGAAAAGGAGGGAGGGAGGGAAGGAGGGAGAGAGGGAGAGAGATTTAATGAGTTCTGCAATCAAATTGCAGATCACTGGGAGTGCATGTCTGGATCCTGGCAAACTGGATTGAGAGACTCTGGGCTCTGTCCCAGCCAAAGCTCTGTAAATGAGCTTCATTCTCTCAGGCCAGCTTCTCCTGTGGAGGAGGAAATGAGCAAAGACAGTCTGAACTCACATCCTTAAGTTCTGAAGTCCAAAATGGGGGCAAGTGATAGGAAGACATTCTCTTTTCTACTAGCTGGAAAAATCCTAGAGAAGAATTCTGATTGGCTTGCTTTGATTTCTCTGTTGCTGTTCCTGGGCAGGGTCTACTTCCAGAAAGAAAGAGGGATTGGTGTTAGGCAGGATCAAGTCATAGCCATTAATAGGTGGTTTACTCTGTGCCTTTTTTTGGTTTATTTGTTGTTGTTGTGCTGGTACTGGGGCTTGAACTCAGGGCCTAGCTTTTTCTCTCAAGACTGGAGCTCTACCACTTGAGCTACAGCTCCACTTCTAGCTCTTTGCTGATCAATTGGAGAGAAAAGACTCACAGACTTTCCCACCCAAGCTGGCTTGGATGTGAGCCTCAGATGTCAGCTCCCTGAGTAGCTAGGATTACAGGTGTAAGCCACCAGTGTGTGGCTCTTTGCGGGTTTTAATGATCTCCAGGGAGAGCCCTTCTGAATGGGAAACTCAACTTTGTAGTCTAGCTGTGTGTTTTTTGTTTTGTTTTGTTTGGTACCAATTACATTAATTATGATCGATTTTCATGGGCCAGCCACTGTTGGCATTATGTGGTATATCAAATGCATATGTACGACTGCATATGATTTCATTAATCTTCTCAGCCTCCTTTCCTGTTTTACAAATACAGAAACTAAGACACGGCATAGAGAAGTAGTTGAGACACATGCCCAAGTGGCAACCCTCAATTGTGAACCCGAGTCGTCTGGCCAGAGCTCATACTGATCAGTCATATCACAGCTGACTAAGGCAGCTCCATGGGAAACTAAAGATTTGTCACAAACGCCTGCATGCTGGCAGTGCTGAAAGGTGTGACCACTAAATGGTGTGGCTTTCCATCTGTGAGTGTGGGTGGGAGACTGGGCGAGAGATCCCCCAGATTCCTGCCATGCTTGCTGACGGTGCTGGGGAAGCTGGCTTTGATCTAGGCCCGGAACCACTGAGCACAGCACTATCTGTTTATCTAGCCCTCTGCTAGGTAACTTGGCTCTGACTCTCCTTCTGTTAATTTTTGCTTCTTACCATGTCTGTCTCCAGTGACCCGAGCCCAGTATCAGTAATCAGAAAAATCATGTTTGTATTTGTGTGTGTGTGTGTGTGTGTGTGTGTGTGTGTGTGTGTGTGTGTGTGTGTGTGTGCCTGGTCTGTTCCTAGTTGAACAGAAAGAGAAACATGTTTGTTGACTGTCTGGGTTTTAGGGGAATTCAGTTCAATTGAAAAAAAAATGTCTAGTGAGTTTTTACCAGGAACCTTACTATGTAACTGGGGAATAGAGCAAAAAATGAGAATCAGGCTCTATTCTTTTTTTTTTTTTTTTTTTTTTTAAGGTTATAGCCAGGCACTGGTGGCTCACATCTGTAATACTAGCTACTCAGGAGGCTGAGATATGAGGATCACAGTTCAAAGCCAACCCAGGCAGGAGAGTCTGTGATACTCTTATCTCCAATGAACCACCAGAAAACTGGAAGTGGTGCTGTACCTCAAGTGGTAGAGCACTCGCCTTGAGCTGAAAAGCTGAGGGACAGCGCCCAGGCCCAGAGTTTAAGCCCCATAACTGACACAAAAAAAGAAATAAAAAGAAAAGAAAAGAGAAATAGGTTATATTAAAAAAAAATAAAAGAGGGCTGGAAAGGTGGCTGAGTGATAGAGCGCTTGCCTTGCATGCGTGAGGCCCTGGGTTTGATTCCTCAGCACCACATAAGCAGAAAAAGCCACAAATGGCGCTGTGGCTCAAGTGGTAGAGCACTAGCCTTGAACTGAAGAGCTGAGGAACAGTGCCCAGGCCCAGAGTTCAGACCCCACGACCCACCAAAAATAAAATAAAAAATAAAATAAAATAAAATAATATCTTTTTCCCCCCCTCACACTGGGGCTTGAGCTCAGGACATGAGCACGTCCCTTAGCTTTCCCTCAAAGCTAGCCCTCTATTACTTGAGCCACAGCTCTACTTCCAGCTTTTTAGTGGTTAATTGGAGATCAAAGTCTCATGGACTTTCCTGCTCAGGCTGGCTTTGAACTGTGATCCTCATATCTCAGCCTCCTGAGTAGCTAGGATTACAGGTGTGAGCCACTAGCACCCGGCTTCAAAATAAAAAAATCTTTACTTGTAATTTCTCTGATCTGAATTAAGCAAAAGCTTTCTTGATGCTTTGGGCTTCTTCAGCTTCTAAAATCTTTCCAAGTTCTCTGGTGGATGGCAGCCAGTCTATTGCTTAGAATGCTTATTTGTATTGACCGTTGGAATGCCCTCATGTCCCCAATTCAGGCCCAAATAAAAACCTCCCTCCGCCACTTCCTTGCAAGTGAGTAGATTTATTCCCTACATTGTCAGCTTGGAGGAATCAAACTTACCTATATTTGCCTTCTCATCTACACCCTTTCTTTGCAATTATTCTAGCTCTGTCATTCATCATAAGCTAAGGCAGACATTCTTATCACGTGGTTTGCCTCTTGATGAAAGCTGATTGGTTCTGACTGGTCATTTGACCTAGGGTAGGCACCAATAGGCTTGATTGAACCAATCAGCTTCTTAATCCTTAAAATTCTAACAAATATTTCCGAGTGAATGAGGATGGCTGGCCCTAACCAATGGAGGACTAGAGGATGGCCCAAGGTCTTAGTTCCTGAGTAGCTAGAATTACAGGTGTGAGCCTCTGGTAGCTTGCTCCATTGAAGAAATATGAATCTAGTAAAGTGGCATAATTATTTGAGCAACTTTGATATGGACTCATTTCTTGCAACCAAACTATGACTAGAACATACAAATATTTTGTCCAGGCCATTATTATCTCAGGTATTACAATAAAGGGCAGATATTATTGTGCCTCTCCCCAACAGAGGGTGATGTTTTTAACCCACCTTTCTCTGCCTCCACTTCTGTCCCCTGCTCCTGGGCCTCACATACAGTCTAAGTTCCAGAAAAGCTAAATGCAGCTCAGTAGTAGAGAGTAGACTTTACCTAAGACCTTGAGTTGAATCCCTAACACACAGAGAGACCCAGGAGACAGAGACAGACAGACAGACAGTCAGAGAGAAAGGGAGACACAGAAAGACAGAGAAGAGAGGGGGACTGAGACACAGAGAAAGAGACAGAGAACGAACTTAATAAAGGAATGTTTATCTCTTCTGAATTTCTTTGCCTGGCTTTCCAGTCTTCCCCCATCTGGCCCTGCATCTAACCTCATTTCCCACGACTCCTCACTCCACACCCTCCACTGTGGCTAAACCAGTCTCACCGAGACATCCAGCTCATTTCTCTGGGCCTTTCCTTGGGTTGGAATGCCCTCCTCCCCCTTCTTTACCTATTTATCCTTCCTCTAGGAGCCACCTCCTTCTTCATTCATTCCTGAAATATTTACTGAATGCCCACTCTGTCAGGCATTATGCTAAGTGCTGCCTTGCGCTCTGCGCCAGCAAAGAACAAAACATGCCTATGGTCGTTCAATCCACCTCCATGACGCCTTCTCCATGAGCTCCCGCGCCTGCCCTCAGCCCCACACAGGATCTCTTCCCTCTCTTTCTCATGTACGATCATCGATCATCGGTTCTCAATTCCTCACACTGCTGTTTATTAACTTTCTCGTGAGTTTGCTTGGCTCGTCGACCTCTTCCTGCCAAGTGAATTTTATGGGTTTTGAAGGCTGAAGCCTACGTTTGTTACTTTTCAAAAATTTATTTACATGCCTCAGCATTGGAAACACAGTAGGCCCCTAAAAAAAAAAAATCACTCTTCACAGCCTGATGCTTGATTGGAAGTGTCCCCTCCTGGTAAAGCCAAGGACAGAGAAGTATTTGTGTGGTTTTGCCATCCCCAAAATAAACATTCTGCCTGGGTTTCAGCTGATCCCAATAACCCTGGCCATAAAGCCCCATCTAAACCCAGGGTAGAAAGGAACAAATAGAGGTTTTATTTGTTCTTGTTTAGTCCTCGGTGCTCTGAAGGAGAGCTCCGCAGACCTCCCCACCACAAACAAACAAGAAGCCATTTCTCTGGCAGCCTCTACTCCAGCGTCCTTCTAACTACAAGTCAGCTTCCCTTGTCCCCAACCCTTCTGAAAGACATCATTCATCTCTTGGACAGGGTGGCAAGGGGAAAAGATGAGGACCCTAGATTTCATTATTTCTCCCCAGACATAGAAGCAAAGGTGGTTGGTTCATCGCAGGCCCACCCAGCCAAACCTCACTGCGACATTTCTCTGCACAAAGTGAATGCCTTTTGGAAACACAAAGTCACTCTTTCAGCCTAAGAAGGGGGAGAAAAATAATAACCCTTCAACCAGCTCCAAACCTGCACTTGGCTAAACCCCGGAGGTGGATGGTAGGACCGAAGTGAATCATTTCTCTTTGCTCTGATTACATCAGCAACAGGAAGTTCACAGCTAGTTAGTCTCCAGCAGAGGCTTCACTCTACATCTGTGCCTAATTCTGTGCTTAATTCTGATGCCATTTTTTTTTATTGTGAAAATACTGTACAGAGGGGTTACAATTATATGGGCAAGATAATGAGTACATTTCTTATCAAGCATTGTAGCCTCCTCCTTTGTTTTCCCTTCCCATCCCATCCTCCCCCTCCCCCCCCCATGATGCCATTTTTTTAAAACTCTAAGCTAATTCAGGGTGGGAATTGGGCTCAAGTAAGCTGGCAGAGTCTGAGACAGAAGCTAGGCTTGGTTTGGTTTTGCATGCAATACTAGGGACAGAACCCAAGGCCTTGAGCTTGCTAGTCAAAAGCTCTGCCATTTGAGCCACACCTCCAACCCCTTTTATTTCTCTATCATTTATTATTTATATAACTGTATTGTATGTATAAATACATTTGTGTTCATTAATATATCTTGTTTATATAAATATTATTTATAAATACATTACTAGTATGTATTTATTTATGTGGCACCAGCCCCCAAATGGTGTGATACTGTATTTGATCCTCTTTTTTCCCCCCTTTCCTGATATGGGGTACAGGTCCCCATGAGAAGAGGATATTAAATAACCATTGGCTAAGATCTAGGCCAATATGTTAATCTTGGTTAATACATGGGTAGTTACATCAATTGTTGGTCAAGTTGTAGGCCACTAGGGGTTTTATGATTTTTGTCTGGGGAGGAAAGTTCATGAAACTCTTCTCTCCAACCAACCAGCAAAAAGTTAGAAGTGGAGTTGTAGCTCAAGTGGTAGAGCACCAGCCTTGAGCAGAAAAGCTAAGGGAAAGCACCCACTTCCTGAATTCAAGACCCAGAACTGTGAATAACAAAAAAGAAAAAGAAAGCCTAGGGTTCTCCATACTCATTTTCAGATATGGGACCTGAGGTGCAGAGAAGGAAAATGACTTCACAGCTGGATGGGGGTGAGGGAAGAGGACTTGAACCCAAGTGGCTAATTCCTACACCCCATGTTCTTAATCTCTATGCAAATAATCTTCTTACCTTCCCAAGACCGCCTCATTTGCTAGACTGGAAAATTCCACCCTTCCCAGATATCTGCAACCCACTGTGAGCCCCATTTTCTCTGACTTTTATGTGTGTGGTGTGTGTGGTGTACACTTGCACACATGTGCATACATATGTACATGTCATTACTGGGGACTGAACCCAGAACCTTGAGTTCTCACCCAGCCCTTTTCTGCTTATGGCTGTACTTTGCCTCTTGAGCAATTCCTCTATTATAGACTTTTTTTTTTGGTCGGTCATGGGGCTTCAACTCTGGGCCTGGGTGCTGACCCTGAGCTCTTCAGCTCAAGGTTAGTGCTCTACTACTTTGAGCCATAGTGCCACTTCTGGTTTTCTGATGGTTAATTGGAGATAAGAGTCTCATGGACTTTCCTGCCTGGGCTGGCTTTGAACTTCGATCCTCAGATCTCAGCCTCCTCAGTAGCTAGGATTACAGGCATGAGCCTCTGTCCCTGGCTCTAATTTCTTCTTGTCTGGTAGCTCTTGGACTATTCTGAAATAACTTCATGCCTGCAATAAATACTGAGCACCTGTATGTACCAGATACTGTTGTAGAGGACTTAGCAGTAAACAAAAGACAGGATACCTTCCCCTCAGGGATTTGACATTCTAGGGTAGCGAGGCATACACTGAGCAACAGAAATGTGTAAAAATGTGTTAGATGACAATCAGTGCAGGAGAGAAGGCAGAGAAGGGAGACAAGGAATGTTCGAGAAAAAGTATACTCTTAGGATGGCCAGAGTAATCCTTACTAGAAGATGATACCATACTTAAAATCAAAAGCTAAGGGACAGCACCCAGGTACTGAGTTCAAGCCCCAGTTTTGGCATGCACACACACACACACACACACACACACACACACACACACACACACACGAAGATGGAAAGACTAATCTGAGAGGAATATTTAGACACCTCTGTACAGAGACTATCTTTTGTCAGTTGTGGGGCCCTGAGTTCAGAGCCTGCGTGCTGTCCTTCATCTCTTTTTACTCAAGGTTAGTGCTTTATCATTTTGAGCCACCATGCCACTTCTGGTTTTCTGGTGGCTAATTGGAGATGAAAGTCTCATGGACTTTCCTGCCTGGGTGGGCTTTGAACTGCAACCCACAGATCTCAGCCTCCTGAGGAGCTAGGATTATAGGCATGAGCCATCAGTGCCAGCTTGAGAAGACTTCTTTTGCCTTTGAAAAAAAAATGCCTACAGCATTTAGTTGTTCTATGGAAGTAAAGGAATGTTTCTTGGGGCCCCATGGCTCCTTAGTTTAGGTCATTAATGAACCTTTTTTTTTTTTCTTAGTTGGATTCATCCAGCAGCCTAGGTTAGGGGTAGAGGATGAAAACTAAATTCCTCAGCACTGAGTTTTTCCCTGGCAGGTGAGGAAGGCGGGCATGTCAGAGCCTGGGAACAGGGAGAAGAGAGATGGGAGAAAGATGGTTGGCAAAGGATTCCCAGAGGTGGGGCTGGGCTGAGGAACCTGTTTTAGGAACAGTGAAGTCTAACATGAAATTTGGGGAAACTTGTTGAAGGACAAACTAGGTAAGAGAGAGGCATGAGTACCACTCAATGATCATGCCCCCCCACCCCCCACAACCAGCCTGCTTATCAAGCCACAGCTAACAAGCACCCCAGGAACCCACTTAGGAACCTTTTCTTTCAGTTACAACGCTGCTGCCTGAGGGTCCTCCCTATCCCGACTTTAAACAGCAGGGACTAGTTTTGCCTGTTTTGGAACTTTCTATAAATGGGTCCATGCTGTTACGTACAATCGTATATCTGTCATTTGTGTTACTGTATTCTCTTCCATCATAGGATTACACCATCGTCCACTTATCCCTTCTACCGTGGATAGACACTTGAGTGTGGAGAGTTCACTTGAGTCACATCTCTACTTCTGGCTTTTTGATGTTTTTTGTTGTTTTTTGTTTTTGTTTTTTTTTTTTTTGTCGTCACAGGGCTTGAACTCTGGGCCTGGGCGCTGTCCCTGAGCTCTTCAGCTCAAGGCTAGTGCTCTACTACTGGAGCCACAGCGCCACTTCTGGCTTTTTCTCTTTATCTGGTGCTGAGGAATCAAACCCAGGACCTCATGCATTTGAGGTAAGCATTCTACCCCAGAGCCACCTTCCTAACCCCTTTTTGGTGATTGGAGATAAGAGTCTCACAAAAGCCTTGTTACTAACCACTTGGGTAGTATGGGGAAAAAAAATGTCCACATGGGGCAAAGTACTACCAGAGAGGGCCACACTGCAGGACATGAGGTCCCTCGGGCACAGAGGATCATTGTGAGCTGTAGTTGAGGACAGAGATAATGCATCCAGGCTGCCATTATTGCTTCTTTTTTGTTGTTATTGTTCCCCCTCTCCCAGACTTTTCTGGTACAGGGTATTAAGCTCTGGGCCTCCTGCTTGCAAGCATTCTACCACTTGAGCCACGCTCCCAGATAGGATCTCATATTTACTCCTGGGATCAGTCTCTGATCATAATGGTCCTCCCGAGGTTCCCTGGATACCTGGAATCATAGGTGTGTGCCACCATGCCTGGCTTGGTTATAAGTTCTCTAATTTTTTGCCAGGCTGAACTGATTGAGATCCTCCTGTCAGTAGCCCCTGAGTAGTTGGGATTAGAGTTATGTGCCACTCAGAGTCTAACTGTGTAGCCCAGGCTGACCAAGAACCTAATGTGTAGCTCAGGCTAGCCTCAAACTCACGATCTTCTTGCTTCAGCCTCCCAAGTGCCAAAATTACAAGCATATGCCACCACATCTGCCAAGGCACCTTTTTCCTATATAAAATTTAAAAACTTATTTATACTAATAACAGCCAACTGAGGGATTTGGGTGAGATCTTGGCACAGTTTGCTTAACAGGTTTATAAATAGGAATTCTAACAGATTTCTGGATCCAAGAGTAAACTTCATTAATTAAAATGATCCTAAACTTCCTCCTTTCAACAGAAGAGACTAAGAATGAGCTTGAAAATTTCAAGAAATTTGAGTATGTTTTGTGATGTTGCTTATAATGTGCCTTAATATATACTTGTTATGTATTCAAAGCTTCAGATGGGTAGAATAACTGAATCTCAGATCTAATACTTGTTGCAGAGGATGATAGTATGAATACACCAGAAGCTATTCCATCCCTCTTATTCAATCCCATTCCATGTACGTATAGGCAGTGGAATAATAGAGAACACTAGGTCCTATTTTTTTTTTTTTTTTGCCAGTCCTGGGTCTTGAACTCAGGGCCTGGGAGCTGTCTCTGAACCTCTTTGTACTCAAAACTAGCATTCTACCACTTGAGCCACAGTGCCACTTCCATCTTTTACTGAGTAGTTTTTGGAGATAAGAGTCTCATGGATTTTCCTGCCCAGGCTAGCTTTGAACTGCAATCCTCAGATCTCAGCCTCCTGAGCAGCTAGGATTACAGGTGTGAGCCACCAGCTCCTGACTAGGTCCTAATTATGATGTGTATTACCCATCGTAGTTTGCGAAAGACACTAAATAATCCTCTGATCTCACTTTCCTTCCTATAAAATGGGATTACAATTTACATTAAATACCTTGTCACTAAAAAGACAAAGCAAGGGCTGGGAATGTGGCCTAGTGGTAGAGTGCTGCTTGCCTAGCATGTATGAAGCCCTGGGTTTGATTCCTCAAAAACAAAACAAAACAAAACAAAACCAGAAGTGGCACTGTGGTTCAAGTGGTAGAGTGCTAGCCTTGAGTAAAAAAAAGAAGCTCTAGGAAAATGCCCAGGTTGTGAGGTCAAGCCCCCAGGACTGGCAGAAGACAAAAACAAAAAACAAAAACAAGGGGCTGGGAAGGTGGCTCAGTGGTAGAGTGCTTGCCTTGCATGCATGAGGCCCTGGGTTCGATTCCTCAGCACCACATAAGCAAAAAGAAAAAAGCCGGAAGTGGTGCTGTGGCTCAAGTGGTAGAGCGCTAGCCTTGAGCTAAAAGAGCTGAGGGACAGCGCCCAGGCCCAGAGTTCAGGCACCAAGACCGGACCCAAAAAAAAAAAAGAAAAGTGTGTGACTAGCCTGTGAAAGGACTTAGGTTCCAATCCCAACCAGCAAACAAACAAAAGTCATCTTAATCACCCTCCTTTCTTCATCTGAAATAATTACAGGCCATCTTGATTTTCCTTGGTCTTTATCATGACAATTTTAGAACATGTTCATCAAAATCCATAAAGAAACCCTGCACCCTCTAGCAGTTCATCAAAATCTATGCATCCGGCCTCCACAGCCCTACACAACCACAAATGTGCTTTGCCTCTCCATAGATTTACTTATTCTGGACATGTCCTATAAATGGAGTCATGCATTATACGTTTTTTGGCGGGGTTTTTGCAATCAGCTTCTGTCACTTGACATAATGTTTTCGAAGTCCATCCATATTGTAGCATGCATCAGAATTTCATTACCTTTGTTTGCTGTGTTTGTGGTGGTAATGGTGGTAGTTATAGGGAACTGACACTAGAGGTTCACACTTCCTACACAAGCCCTCTACCACTTGAACTATAAACCAGAACAGTATTACTATTTTGTGACCGAATAATATTTTTTTTTGTTTTTTTTTGCTTTTGGTCCGGTCGTGGGGCCTGAACTCTGGACCTGGGCGCTGTCCCTCAGCTCTTCAGCTCAAGGCTAGCGCTCTACCACTTGAGCCACAGCGCCACTTCCGTCTTTTTTCTTTTTGCTTATGTGGTGCTGATGAATCGAACCCAGGGCCTCATGCATGCAAGGCAAGCGCTCTACCACTGAGCCACCTTCCCAGCCCCTGAAGGATCCATTTGTAAGTTGGCTCACTCATAAGGCTGACAAGTTCATGCTGGCTCCAAGCTGGGGACCACAGCTCCTCTCCACAAGGGTTTCTCCACAGAGATCCTGAGGTATCCTCAAAACACTTGGCTTCCTCCAAAGCAAGCTAGCCAAGACAGCAAAATAGATGCTGAAATATCTTTCCTGACTATGCCTCCAAAGTCACATCCTATCACTGGTTCTGCCACCATATTGTGTTTTGCATGTGTGCTCAACTACACAAGAGAATACATCTACCTGTTATTATCAGAGGAGATTTATTGGATTGGTGTACATGATTGAAGACTGGAGAGTCCAACAGCAGCTGCTCAGCCCAAGAAACTAGAAATTTCAGAATGAGGAACCAAGGAAGCCATACACAAGTAGCTCATACTTACCATCTTAGCTATTCAGGAAGCTGAGATGTGAGGATTAGGGTTCAAGCCAGCCCAGGCGGAAAGTCCTTGAGACTCTGATCTCCAATGAACCCCTCCCCCCCAAAAAAAAGTCATAAATGCATGAGTGGTGTTGTGGCTCAAGTGGTAGAGTGCTAACATTGAGTGAAAAAGCTAAGGAACAGCACCCAGGCCCTGAGTTCAAGTCCCAGTATTGGCAGGCGTGCGGGCACGCATGCGCGCGCACACACACACACACACACACACACACACACACACGAGAAAAATAAAACTTCAAGCCTAGAGGAGGAGTAATTTATAGACTGGGTAAATTTGATCCAAGTATCTATACAATGCAATTACTTTACACAATTAATTTATGCTAGGAAAACAAAAATCTTCAAGCCTGTGTGATACCCTTGGGGTAGTGCACTGTGATATTCACCTCTAGAAGAGCAACCTTTTGTCTCTCTATTTTACATCAGCAAAACCTTCCTGGAATGGCATTTGGGTTATTTAATACAAGAGCCAAATCCTCTTTCTTGCCTGGCAAATTGGCAAGTACTTATTAAACGTCTACTGTGTGCTCAGGAGCAAATCCCAGGATCATTTGAGACTAGTACAGACAGATAAGCCAAAAATGCCCAGGCGTGACTAAAATAGATTGTTGTCAGAGCCACCTGTCCAGAGGCTTCAAAGGCAAGGAACCGAATAGGTTTTCTTTCTTTCTATTTGAGCTGGTATTCAGAGTACTCATGATCCCAAATAGAACTTAGGGACATGAAAGACAAAAGAAGGATTGGGGGATAATTCTAGATTAAAGAAGACTACAGGTACCTGGCAACAAAATATACAGCCTAACCTCGCTACTCAGGAGGCTGAGAGCTTAGGATCATGGTTCAAAGCTAGCCTGGGCAGGAAAGTCTGTGAAACTCTTACCTCCAATTAACCACCAGAAAACCAGAAGTGGCATGGCACTGTGGCTCAAGTGGTAGAGTGCTCGCCTTGAGCTGAAAAGTTCAGGGACAGCTCCTAGGCCCAGAGTTCAAGCTCCACAACCGACAAAAAGAAACAAACAAAAAAAAGCACATTATTGGAAATTGGTGAACTTAAATATAACCTGCAGATTAGGCAAGAGTATTGAGCACTGTTAACTTCCTCTGAATTTTACTATATTGTATTAGGTATGGTAAGTGATTGACATGACTCAAATATGTGGGAAAATGTGCCTGGGTTACTTCATTTGGTATTGTAAGAGACTTAAGCACCTGTGGATTTGGGTATACTCCAAGATACTGAGGGGCAACTGTATACATTGATGTACATGTGTGCATGCATGCATGCAAAAGAGAGAGAGAGACAGGAGAGAGAGAACCTATGTGGGGGGGGGGAGAGAGCACAAGAGAGCAGCAAAGTATTAGCCCCAGTGAAATAGATAGGAAAACTTGGGGGATGGGGGAAAGCAGTACTGGGATTTGAATTCAGGGCCTTGAACTTTGCTAGGTAGGTACATGAGTTCTTTATATTGTTTGCAGTTTTTCTGTAAATGAGAAATTATTTCACAATAGAAAGTTAAAAAAGAAAAGAAAAAAAAAAAAAAACTATGCTGGTATCATTGGCTCCTGTCTGTAATTTTAGCCACTCAGGAGGCTAAGAGCTGAAGATTGTGATTTGAAGCCAGCCTGGGCAGGCAAACTGGAGAGACTCTTATCTCTAATTAAGCAGTAAAAAAAAAGCCAGAAGTAGAGATGTGGCTCAAGTGGTAGAAAGAAAGAGAAAAGTAGGAAGGAAAGAAGGGATCGAGGGAGGGAGAAAGGGAAGAAAGGAGGGAGGGATGGAGAGAGGGAGAAGGGAAGGGAAGGGAAGGGAAGGAAGGAAGGAAGGAAGGAAGGAAGGAAGGAAGGAAGGAAGGAAGGAAGGAAGGGAGGAAGGAAGGAAGGAAGGGAGGAAGGAAGGAAGGAAGGAAGGAAGGAAGGAAGGAAGGAAAAGAACCTTGTGAAGATCTCCCCTCAAGGAAAAAAGAGACTGTGATGTCATTGCGTCTTCACAGAATGTAGAAAGGCAAACAAGCAGGAGTCACATGGTTTGGTGTACCCACAGATCCAGCCAACCACTGGGCCTTGGTGCTGGAGGTGACAGAGTCTGAATTGACATCTACTGGCAGGTGTTAGGAAGTCAGCATCCCCAACGCTGCCCTGCCCTTGCGACCCCAGGGGCAGCTCCAGAAAGTAGCTATCTCAACTTGCCAAGAACCTCCCTTAGGTGGGTGGCCCCAGGGCAGAAGGAGAAACATCTCTCAAATCCCCTAGATCAGAGGCCAGAAAGGCTAGTGCAAAACCCTCCACATCCAAGAGTATCTCAAACACCAAGACTTGATATAATCGGCCCAGAAACCTCCCCCTTCAGGACACCTGGTCCAATCCTTGTCCACTGCAGGTGGGGAGTGGGGCTCCAAGAGACAGGAGTCAGAGCATCAAGGCCGGGAATGCCCAAGTGAAAACCTATTGGCTCTTCATCCTTCAGAACTCACTGACTCTGAACTCGACAAAATAGTTTCAACAATATCCCTGCCTGGGTATCACCATCTGCTTGCCAGAGCCCAGACACGGACTTCCAATTAAGCAGTGAGGAAGTGGAGAGGGCACTCAGCCCTGGGGCTTCAAAGAGGAGGTCAGCAGAAGCCTCAAAGAGAGCATCAATCACAGAGCGCCTGGGGAGAGCAGCAGCAGAAGGAGATCTTTCTAGTTTCCATGAAAGTGGTTACTGACTGTAATGGCCTACAGCCCAGGTGGCCCCCTCCTGGGGACAAAGACCTTTCTCCTTCAGCTCTCCAGCGTGGGGTAGGAGGAGGATCAGCCTCCAGCTGTGACCCATTACAGAGGATGCTCAGAATGGGGAGGCGGCCTCCAGATCACCTGAGATCAAGCAAATGAATTCCAGGCCCCAGAACACAGCTGGTTCTTCATAGCAAACTTGCTTCTCTTTCCTCTTTTCTTTTCTTTTCTTTCCTTTCCTTTTCTTTCCTTTCCTTTCCTTTCTTTTCTCTTCCTTTCTTTCCTTTTCTTCTTTTCTGTTCTGTTCTGTTTTGTTCTTTTTTTGTGTCAGGGCCTCATTCTCTCAGTTGGCTCTTTTGTTCAAAGCTGGTGCTCTACCACTTAAGACACACCTCCACTTCTAGTTTTGGGGGGTGGGTTTTTTGTGACAGTATTTGGTGCTTGAACTCAGGGCCCTAGCACTGTCCCCTTAACTTTTTCACTCAAGGCTGATGCTCTACCACTTGAGCCACACCTCCACTTCCAGCTTTTTGCTGTTTAATTGGAGATAAGGGTATCTTGGGGGCTGGGAAGGTGGCTCAGTGGTAGACTGCATGCCTTGCATGCATGAGGCCCTAGGTTCAATTCCTCAGCACCACATAAACAGAAAAAGCTGGAAGTGGAGCTGTGGCTAAAGTGGTACAGCACCAGCCTTGAGCTGAAGAGCTGAGGGATAGCACCCAGGCTCAGAGTTCAAGCCCCACAATTAACAACAACAAAAAAAAAGAGTATTTTAAATTTGTCTGTCTGGGCTGGCTTCAAACTGCAATCCTCAGATCTCAATCAGCTGAGTAGCCAAGGCTATATGCATGAACCACTGGTACCTGGCTGCTTTCCTTTCAAAAATTTAATTAATTAATTAATTATATTTATTATTTTAATATATTAAATATATTTGTATGTGTATATGTGTGTGTATGTGTGTGCGTGTGTGTGCGTGCACTGGATTTAAACTTAAGGCCTCACAACAGCAAAGCAAGTATTCAACTACTAAACCTTTCCTCCAGACAGTTTTTGCAGCTTTTTGAGCTAGGAATTTGCTTCATGTCTGAGCATATTCCTGGGCCATGATCTGCCTATGTTAGCCTTCCTCTTCTAGGTGGGTTGACAGGTCCCTGCCACTGTGCTCAGCTCTTGATGGAGAAGGAGTCTCACAATGTTTTCTGCTGGGAACATCCTCAAACAATGATCCTGTTGATCTCAGCCTCCCAAGTCCTTGGGATTACAGGCATTAAGTCACTGCTACTCAAGCTATTTCTATGTGTGTGTTTTTTTTCTGTTTTTTGAGACAGAATCTCAAGATAGCATAAGCTGGTTTCAAACCTGATATCCTCCTAAGTGCTGGAACTACAGGCTGTGCCACCACATCCAGCTCCAAGCCAATATTTTCTCAGTGATTACCAAATGCTATCCCAAGTGCCTTATAGATCATAATTCATGTAACGCCTCTAATAACTAGGATGGGCCTGCTGCTATAATCTTCACTTGACAGAGGTAGAAAGCAAAATAAGGAATGTATTAGTCAGCTTTCCCTTACTATGACAGAATGTCAACTTTAAAAAAGTGAAGTTAGGTTTGACTCACAGTTTTCAGTCCATGATCAACTGGCCCCATGGCTTCAGGTTTGTTGCCAGGCAACATCCATCATGGCAGGAAGCTGTGTTGAGCCAACCTGTTCCCACCATGGCAGCCAGGAAGAAGGGAGAGGGAGAGGAGGAGCAGGAGGGAGGGAGAAAATGGGAGGGAGGGAGGGAAAGAAATCCCAGATTCCCCCAGTCCCTTCCAAGGGCACATGACCTACCTCCTATTAGGCTTTTAAAAGTCCTACCACCTTCCAACAGTACCAAACCGAAGATCAAGTCTTTAACTTGTGAGCTTTCCCCTCACCCCCTCACAGGGGATAGGAAGGTTATTCCACAGCCAAACTGTAAAAGAAAGGTTAAGGAACATACTAAAGTCACTAAACTAGTAAATAATGAGCCCAGGGACTTGAACCCACGCATCTCACCTGAGTCTGCCTTTTTTTTTTTTTTAATGCTAGGCCTTCTAGCTTGCTCTGCATGCTGTTCCTAAAGAACCTTTCCATGAAAAACTGAACATTCACATGGTCCAAGAAAATGGTATGCAGACAGAGACAGATGGACAGCAGGACCTACAAAGTAGATTAGCGGAAGAAGGAACGGATCCCACTCTTAGCTGATGCACTTTTCATGTGCATTGTATCACTCACTGATGGGTACAGTCATCCTCATATCATTAGAACTCTGGGTTACAATGGGGAAGTGGACCCTGTGCATACGTACAGTGAAATGATCAGAGCAGCATCTGACAGGCCCAAAAGTGGTGCCAGGTAGACTCAGGAAAGAGGACTTGGGCAAGTGGAAGGGGGCAGAGGGCCATGGCTCTGAGCAGCTTTCCCTACCCCCCCCCCCCCCACTCCACCCCACTGTAGGCTGGAAACCCTTCTGTCCTCCCTATCCAACTCAATAGGCATCTGGATTTTTAGCATTTCCTCTACTGAAGTTTCCTATTTGCTTCTCTCCGGTTAATTTTTTTTTCCAGTCCTGGGGATCTAATTCTGTCCCCCTGATCTTAACCATGCTAGGCAAGTGCTTTTCCACTGAGCTACATCCCTAGGTCCTGTCTGCATGTTGATTTCTTGATCAGTGCTAAGCATGAACTTCGTGGTGCTTGAATGACTTTCTGAATGGAAATGCTACCAAGGGATGGGGTGGGAGGGAATAACCTTATGTCTCTTCTCAGGTACATAAGAATAGCCTAGGAACCTTGTGTGAAGGCAAACCCTGCATCCATTGGTGAGGGATGGGGCTCCCATGATTCTTTGTTGCCAACTATTGGTGGTACTGGTACCTCAAGCCCACTACCTTCCATTGAATTCTGAAGCGCTCGATCGTCCCTGATCCTTGCCTGCCCCCATGGGAGCCTAGTTCCACGCTAGGATTCTGTTCTCTGACTCTCAGGGTGGTGCTCCTGCAGCCTTAATCACACGCTGTTCCCATTTTTCTCCTCTTTCCTGGACCCAGATTTGAAGAACAATCTACCTAATCCCCGAAGTCCCCAAGAAATGGGGCCCACAGGTCACAAAGGCGGCCCTGCAAGGGGACTTGGGAGGCCCAGACATCTCAGCATTGGAGATCACTTCAGTCTCCAGAAGCTTACGTCTTCTTTGAGACGGTAAGAGGAGTTGGAGTGACAAAGCTTTGCTCCGGAGCCGGGGCTGAAGCAGGTGGAAGACAGAGAGGACCAGCTCTGTGAAGATGGAGGCTTCACAGTCTTCATCAGCAACCCTCCCCAGAGTAACCCTCCTTCACAGCTACTCAGTGCTAAGTCAAGTGTCCAGGTTTGCCGTGGAACCACAGTTTCCCCGTCCATCCAGACTGCTGTCCGTAAATCCTTCCATGCAGAAATTCCAGACCCAGCGCTGGATGCAGGCCAGGTCTGTCTTATTTTGAAGAGGGCGAGGAAGAGAAGCACCCTTTCTTTACCCGGTCATTGACCTTCTTTTTCTTCAGGACCTTGTGTCCAATCTTTGCTCACCCCCCCCCACCCCCGCCCCTTTCCTGTCAATACTAGGATTTGAACTCAAAGCCTTGAGCTTGCTAGGTAGGCACTCTACCACTTGAGCCACTTGGATAGCGTCTCATGGTTCTTTTCTTGTCCTGGGACCAGCCTTAGACCTTGACCTTACTATCTGTAACCACCCAGGGAACTGGGATGACAAAAGTGCATCACTATGCCAAGCCTGCTGGTTGAGATGCACATCTTGTTAATTTTGCCTAGGTTGACCTCAAATCACAGTCTTCCTGATCTCCACCTCCAGAGGAGCTGGGATTACAAATGTACACCCTGGCACATGGATTCTCATCTTCTTTTTGTTGCTGTTGGTGGTGGTCTTGGGGCATGAACTTGGAGTCTGGGCACGGTCCTTGTGCCCATTTGCTCAAGGCTAGCGCTCTACCACTTTGAGCCACAGTGCCACTTCTCATTTTCTGGTGGTTAATTGGAGATGAGTCTCATGGATTTTCCTGCCCAGGCTGGCTTTGAACCTTGATCTTCAGCTCTCAGCCTCCTGGGGTAGCTAGGTTTACAGGCATGCGCCACGGGAGCCCCTCTCATTCATTTCTTCTTCTTTATTAATCCCCCCCACACCTTCAAAACCTTTTGAATGTGCCTTCTGTTTTCCTGCTGGGCCTCTGACTCAGAATGTTACATTTTTATCAGGTACAAGGTTTCTAATTTGGCTTAATCCAAAAGACATGAAGCTTTTAATCAGCAGAATTTGGGGGCAAGAGAGAAGGTATTTTTTAAGGAGGAGCTGTGTGGATATTCCTTTTAACCTTAAAATCTAGCTACCTCAAGGCCCTGAGGTTGTTTTTTCTTCATTTGTCACCTCCTGTGAACCTCCAAGCTGGTCAGGATTGTGGAAACCCAGGATGACCACGACACTCAGGGCCTCCCAGCCTAGCATCGGGATAAATGCCCTGCAAAGGAATTGAATGTGACAGGCCACCAGGCATCAAGAGCTGGCTAGATAAGGGCCTACTCAGAGTTCAGACAGAGCCGTAACCGGCGGAGGCTGTGTGCCAGAGCTGGGAACCTGGGAGGACCTCACAGGCCGGGGCTATGTCCAAAACACTTGTCCAAGATTTTGTACATGGGCCACGGCAGGATCCAGGGTTTGAAAAGACACCTTCTCCACCATCACCACCTTGATTTTGAACTCTGGTAAGAATAGCAGCTTGTCCAACCAGCCCTAGATATGGAATATCTCAGTTAGTCCTCACAGCACCCCCACGAGGTGAGCACTGGTATTACCCCCACTTTACAAAGAAACTGACCTACCAAACAAGTGACATCATTCTACGAAGGGCCACAGCCAGGTCCTGGTGGATCCGGATTTCAATCCGAAATTCCAACTTCTAAGTGCATGGTTCCAGCAACTAGATTCCTTGAGGAGGAAGCCTACGTAATTATTTTGTAATAAACTCTCCTAACCTTTCTGGCTCTCTGATTTTTCTAATTTTCCTGAGTTACAGAAACATTATGAAGATAATAACAGAGTCTCCCACATACCTTAAGCTCCATTTCCACCACTGTCATCTCATATTAATAGGATATATTTCTCAGCATGTACCAAGATTGATTTATTATTAAAGTCCATCATTTTTCCCATTTCCTGAGTTTACCTAGTGGCCTTTTTGTATCCTGGTACCCCATCCATGATGTGATATTACAGTGGATTGTATCTCTTTAGGTTCCTATATTACTCAGACTTGCCATTTTCAAAACTCTCTCTCTCTCTCTCTCTCTCTCTCGCTCTCTCATTTCTTTCTTTCTTCCTTGTCCCAGTCCTGAAACTTGAACTCAGGGCCTCAGCACTGTCCCTGAGGTTTTATGTTGTTGTTGTTTTTACTTAAGACTGCCACTTGATGGGCTGGGAAGGTGGCTCAGTGGTAGAGTGCTTGCCTTGCTTGCATGAGGCCCTGGGTTCAATTCCTCAGCACCACATAAGCAGAAAGAAAAAAAAGCTGGAAGTGGCACTGTGGCTCAAGTGGTAGAGTGCTAGCCTTGAGCTGAAGAGCTGAGGGACAGCACCCAGGCCCAGAGTTCACACCCCATGACCGGACCCCCCCCCCCCAAAAAAAAAAGACTACCACTTGAGCTGCACCTTCACTTCTGGCTTTTTGGTGGTTAATTGGAAAGAAGAGTCATACATACTTTGCTGCCCTGCCTCGCTTCGATCCTCAGATCTCAGCCTCCTGAGTAGCTAGGATTATAGGTATGAGTTACCAGAGCCCAGCCTTCTCTACGATTTTTTTGGTATCTTGTTAAGAACATTAAAACATTTTCTTTTCTCTCCTAAACTCTGAATTGTCACACAGACGGAGTTTGTCCTGACCAGGAGTAGTCCCTAACAGGAGACAATCCAACAATATTTTCTCCTTGGCTCCAAAACATGTTTGTATGAAGTCAGGAAATCTGGGTTTCAGCTCTTAACTGGCCACGTATCACGTGTGTTTCTGTCCCTAAAGTTACTGCCAGCTCTGAGATATTATGACACCACCATGAGCCTTCATTTTTTCAATATATTCTTTTTCTTCTGACAAAGGAACATGTGTTCACCAGAGAAAAGTTAGAAACGACAAATAAGAGCAAAGAAAGTAGAAATTGCTTCCTTTCACCACCCACTCTTAACATTTACCCATTCATCTAACAAAGACTTAACTGAGTATCTGCTGCAGATGGAGCTTTTTGAAATATTTCTAGGCTATTTCTATTAGTTTAACAAAATCGTTCTGCTTTGTAACATACCTCTCACTTAATACCGTTGTAAACATATTCTGATGTTGGCAAGTATTTTCCCACACTGTTCTAGTTATTCATGATGATAAACACTCCTAGAGATAGGTTTTTTCAGGGAAGGGTCCATCATGGGACTTGAACTAGGGGTCTGGACACTATCCCTGAGCTTTTTGGCTCAAGGCTAGAGCTCTATCACCTAAGCCACAACTCCACTTCTAGCTTTTTTGATGGGTAATTGCTGATAAGAGTCTCAAATACTTTCTTGCCTAAGCTGGCTTTGAACCGCAACCCTCAGATCTCAGTCTCCTGGGTAGCTGTGAGCCACTAGAGACTGGCTCCTCCTCCTCTTCTTCGTTCATTTCTTTTTTTTGGGGGGGGGGGTCCTGTCGTGGGGCCTGAACTCTGGACCTGGGCACTATCCCTCAGCTCTTCAGCTCAAGGCTAGCGCTCTACCACTTGAGCCACAGTGCCACTTCTGGCTTTTTGCTTATGTGGTGCTGAGGAATCGAACCCAGGGCCTCATACATGCAAGGCAAGCACTCTACCACTGAGCCACCTTCCCAGCCCTCCTCCTCTTCTTCATAATCTTCTCCCTCCTACTTCTCTTTCCAGCAGATGTTAGTGGTACATGACTATGTGTGTGTTTTTTTTAACAGCAATATTAAGGATGAGATTCAGGACCTCATACCTTCAGTCCCTTTTTGCATTGGTTATTTCCAAAAATCATCTCATTTTTATACCAGGCTAGACTGTGATCCTCCTGTTTGTGCTTCCCTTTGTCAATAGGATGACTGCACCCAGTCACTGTGCTTCACCCACAGTGCGGGATGGCATCAAGCTCTGCCATTGATTAAGATGGAGTTTCCTACACTTTTTTTAAATTCATTTCTTTTATTGTTGTTAGAGAGATGATGTACAGAGGGAGTTCAATTACCTGAGCCGGTAATGAGTACATTTCCTTTCATACAGTCTCTTCTGTTCCCTCTCTCCCAAACTTTTGTGCCCAGGTTGGCCTTGTCCCCCAATCTCTGCCTCACAACTAGCTAGGATAAGATTGAGTCACCATGACTGGTTCTACCGAAACCTTTTTTTTTTTTTTTGGTCTGGTCATGGGCCTTGAACTCTGGGCTAAGACACTGTTCCTCTGAGCCACTTGCTAGGAGTACAGGCATGAACTAGCAGCACCTGGCTATGGCTATTTCTTTAGGTTTTCTTTAGGATAATTTCTAAAAGTAGAATTCCTGGATTCTACCCCTGCCTTTCTTATGTCCTTCCATTGCCCACATGCATAGAAAAGGGTCAAGAACTGGGAGGTCCTTCCCAGCAGGTGCTAGCGGCACATGACTATATTTAGGTTAAAGTTAACTTTTAAAAAAATATAGTCAGTCCCTCAATTTCAATGGCCAAATTCCTAGTGTTCAATAGGCATGAAAAGCTGTGATCAGTGTATCTGAAACACAGCAAACATTTCCATCCTCTCAGAAAGTTCTTCTGGACAATATCACAGACTAGAATACTCTTCAATTGGTGTTCATCATCATTACTTTGGAGCTGAAAGATCTGGGATAATTTCTTACTTGTTGTATTTCTTTGTCTCTTTTATGAGCATTTACAAATTATTGAGATGATGTCCTAAAATGCATAGTATAGTTGGAAAATAATGTTCAGCACAGGAGCTGATTACAGTAGTCTGTAATCCTAACTACTCAGGAGGTGGAAATTAAGGGATTGAGGTTTAAGGCTAACAGGGACAACAGTTTAAAAGCAGAAGTTCATAATACTTTATTTATTTTTATTTATTTATTTTTTGGGGTCCGGTCGTGGGGCCTGAACTCTGGGCCTGGGCGCTGTCCCTCAGCTCTTCAGTTGTTGACTAGCACTCTACCACTTGAGCCACAGCACCACTTCTGGCTTTTTTCTTTGTGCTTATGTGGTGCTGAGGAATCAAACCCAGGGCCTCATGCATGCAAGGCAAGCGCTCTACCACTGAGCCACCTTCCCAGCCCCCCAGCCCCATTTACAATACTTTATATCAGCCAGTGGTTGAGCAAGATGGTTTGTGCTTCTCAAGTAACACTGTAAAGTACAAATAGGACCTCTGTCTCTCTGTCCTCAGACAACTCTTATAACAGTTATTTTCTGTGGTATCTGTGTGGTGGCTTGAACTCAAAGCCTCTTACTTTTGCTTGGCTTTTTCACTCAAAGCTGGTGCTTTACAACTTGAGCCACACCTTCACTGCCGGCTTTTTACTGATAAATTGGAGACAAAAGTGTCACAGATGTGTCTGTCCAGGCAGTTTTCAAACCGGTGATCCTCAAATCTCAGCCTCCCAAGTAGTTAGGGTTATGGGCGTGAGCCACCAGCCACTCCAATGACAGCTCTTTGGAGACCTCCCCTCTCCATGGATGGTAGCTCCAGCCTCCGAGAAGAATAAGTCTCAACTCTTCCTTGGAACCTTCTTTGCATTGCTCAGAGAGCTTGGCCCCCTTGATCTGAGAGAGCCCCTTCTCCTGTCCTCCATTGGGTGCCTCTGGAGAATTTTCACAGGACTGACTGGGTCATGGATTGGGGTGAGGGAAGAAGTGGGGACAGAGGCCCTGGGTCACCTGCAGAGGTCTTAGGAGCTCTTGGATGTTACCATCCAGTAACAATAGACAAACTGCAGTTTGGGCCTTTGCTTTGGCTGGTGGTGAGATTTCCCTTCCTTGAGAGGCCAAGGGACTGGTCTAGCCTCTAAGTGTTCTGGCCCCATTGGACTGGAACCAGCAGATCCATTGAGACAGGAAGACATGAGTGGCTGTCCCATGCTGGGGTTTAAGAATATGGGTAGTGACTGTCAGTGGATGTAGAGTTTATTTCTCCACTGATGGAAGTATCTTGGGTTTGATGGCTGCTATGTACATACATAAAAATCCACCAAATTGGGCTGGGAAAGTGGCTCAGTGGTAGAGTGCTTGCCTTGCATGCATGAGGTCCTGGGTTTGATTCCTCAGCACCACATAAACAGAAAAACCCAAAAGTAACGCTGTGGCTCAACTGGTAGAGCGCTAGCCTTGAGCTGAAGAGCTGAGGACAGAGCCCAGGTCCAGAGTTCAGGCCCCACAACTGACAAAAAAAAAAAGAAAGGAAGGAAGGAAGGAAGAAAGGAATCCACCAAATTGTACGCCTTCCTTATTTTGTGGTACTAGAGTTTGAACTCAGGGTTTTGTGCTTGCTAAGCAAATGTTCTACCATTTGAGCTATACCTGCCTTCGCTCTCTCCCCTCCCCAGCCTCCAGCCCTTTTTGCTTTCATGATTTTTGTGCCAGCATGCCTAAATTAGAAATTCTCCTTCAGGAGGTGTCTCCTGAATAACCAAGAGGACAAAAATGTGCCACCATACCCCACTTATTGGCTGAGATGAGGTCTCACTTATATTTTGCCTGGGACTGGCCCTGGACCTTGAACTCTTCCAGAGCATATGGATTACAGGTGTGCACTACTGCCTTCATCCTCTTCTGTTTTCTTACTGTGACACTAAGGATTAAAGTCAGGGCCTCACACATAACGGACAAGGTCTCTGCCGCTGAACTGCATCCTCAGCCTTTGTTTTATTCGTTTATTTATCTATTTATTTATTCTTGGTAATGTAACTTGAACTCAGGGCTGAGCAAGCACTCTGCCATTTCAGCCACATCTCTAGACTCTTTGTGCATTGATTATTTTCAAGGTAGGGCCTGGCTCTGTGCCCAGCTTGGCCTGGGCTGCACTCTGCCTACTTGTGATTTCCTGTGTCATTAGGATGCCAGTGAGCCACTGGGCCAGCTATTGTACTTCTCCTGTAACTGGGACAAAAAGCATGCACCATCAAGCTCAGTCATTTAGTGAGATGGAGTCTCTCAAACTTTTATGAAAAGTGAATTGTATCTCAATGCAAAATTAATTCACAGTGTTGCAAATCTATTGAGTTTGGGGGGGGGGGATGGGGTGCTGTGCATGCTAGACATTCACTGAGCTACCCCTACCCTAGGCAGAGAGTTCATTTACAGGGAATAAAATGCATGTGTAAACGTGGAGCTTAACAAATTGTAACAAATACCCCCATGCTACCATTACCCCCAATCAAAATATAGAACCTGTCTATCTTCCTAAAACAGTCCCATTGTCCACGAAATGCACTAGAATAGAAAAGATCAGATTTTATCACACAGAGGGTATTATTCTGAACAAGTTGTGTTGTGGTTATATTAAAAGCTATATAGAAAGTGTCCTGAGAGATCAGATTGCTGTCTGACATGGGCCCAGGACATAAACATGGACATGGACATAGCCATCGTGAAATTGAACTTCCAGATTATAGACAGTGGAAAATAGAAGGGACATCATTAGAACCTGAGCAGAAGATGCTACACGAGGGTGAAGAGATTCATGGCCCGCAACAAAGCTTGGAGATACATAGGAGCTTTGCAAACCAACTATTTTTTTTTTTTTTGCCAGACCTGGGGCTTGAACTCAGGGCCCAGGCACTGTCTCTGTGCTTATTTTGCTCAAGGCTAGCACTCTACCACTTGAGCCACAGCACCACTTCTGGCATCTTTTGTTTATGTGGTACTGAGGAATCGAACCCAGAGCTTCATGCATGCTAGGCAAGCATTCTACCACTGAGCCACATTCCCTGCCCACAACTATTCCTTTATTGGTGTCATATTTAAAGGTTTCAAGTGGGGATTTGCTGCATTTATGATAGCATCAGGGGCTGGACATTTGTTGGAATCTCAGAATAACAACAAGCACCACTAAAGAGAGTACACAGAAGTATTTTATGATAGCCAGGCACCGGTGGCTCAAGCCTGTAATACTAGCTACTTGGGAGGTTGAGAACTGAGGGTCACGGTTCAAAGCCAGCCGGGCAGGAAAGTCTGTGAGACTCATATCTCCAATTACCCACCAGAAAACCGGAAGTGGTGCTGTGGCTCAAGTGGTAGAGCACTAGCCTTGAGCTGAAGAGCTCAGGGTCAGCACCCAGGCCCAGAGTTCAAGCCCCACCAACAACAACAACAAAAAAAAATTTATGACTTTATAACTCCTATACAAATAATATTTCTTCATTGTAATCCACTTGTCTCTGTGATTGTTCCTTAATAAAATAATTTTAAAAAACCATGAGGGGAAAAAAAGATACATATAATCTGGACACCAGCCTGTAATCCTAGCTACTCAAGATGCTGAGTTCTAACGATTGTGGTTCAAAGCCAGCCATGCATGAAAGTCTGTGAGACGCTTATCTCCAATGAACCACCAGAAAACTAGAAGTGGCACTGTGGCTCAAAGTAGTAGAGTACTACCTTTGAGTATAATTGACAAAAAAAAAAAAAAAAGCTAGAAATATGGAACTGTGGCTCAAGTAGTAGAGTGTTAGCCTTGAGCTAAATAAATAAATAAATAATAAAAAGGCTCAGGGTCCTGAGTTCAAGCCCCACAACTGGCAAAATAAATAACCTAAACCCAAGAAAGGATTGGAGTGTGATTCAAGTGGTAAAGTGTCTGCCTAGCAAGTCCAAGGCCCTGAGTTCAAACCCTAATACTGTCAAAATAAGAAGAATACTAATAGGGATGATAATGAGAATAAACAATAAGAGTGAGATAAATTCCTCCCTCCAAGGAGTTCGCTGTCTACTCACCCACCTACACTACAAGCTCGAAGGAGAAGAAGGCTCTCCAGGCCATGCTCCCCGCTGCCATCCTGGGTGTGGTTAGGTAGTTGATTAGACTTGATGGCTTGGCTTTTCCTACGTGCTGGCTCTGGGAATGCTGTCCCAGCCTTTCTCTGAAACAGTAGGGCAGTTCGGGCAGGTGGAACCTGCAAAACCTACTTCCAAGCACACCCAGGCGGTTCCGGGACCTCTCCTTCTACTAGGAGTTCTCACTTTGCTGTTTCTTTTGCTTTCAAATAAATGTTTCAAAATCAGTTAGAAAATAAATACATAGATAGTAGGTAGATAGATAGATAGATAGATAGCTGTGGATCTAGTGGTAGAGTGTTAGCCTTGAGCAAAACGCTCAAGGGCAGCACCCAGGTTCTGAGTTCAAGTCTCAAGACTGGCACAAAATCACAAACAAAAAACTCTACTCCCTCTGGGTTGTTCCCATGAGTCCTGAGATCTGGTGAGGCATGGTTCGCTCAAACCTATAATCCAACATGATTAGGGAGGCATAGATCAGGAGGAACGCAGTTTGAGGCTGGTCCAGGCAAAATGAGAGGGCAACTCCTCTTTCAACAAACAAATCCATGCCACCAGGCCTGTCACAGAGCTAGGAGGAAAGGCGTAAGTGGGAGGATTTTGCTATATCGAATGGCCTTGTCATGAGGGTCCTGGATCCTGGAATCCCCTCGGTGATCCACTGGTAGCTCTCATTGGTTTCTCTTTTTGAATGAACAGATAGCATCAGTTCCACCTTGCAGTCAGCCCTAATGGGTCTCAGCCCTAGTTGATTTATTGCTAGATAATGAGCTTGTTTACTTCAGGATCCAAACTCCCTTTTCTTCATTAGCGTCTTTGGCATCAATAAATCTTGACCTTGGAGAGGGAGATCTGAAAAGGTTATTCTTGCCAGGGTCTCAGTGGCTCAAGTCTATAATCCTATCTACTGAGGAGACTGTGATCTGAGGATCTTGGTTCAAAACCAGTCGCAGGCAAAGCCAAGAGACTGGTATCTCCAATGAACCAGCCAAAAGTCAGAGGTGAAGGCATGGTTCAAGGGGTAGAGGACCAGCAGTGATCACAAAAAGATAAGAGTGAGCATGAGGCCCTGAGTTCAAGCTCTCATACTGGAATTTAAAAAAGAACAAAGCAGAAAGCAAAGCTAATACCATTAACCTTGTAGGGTTATTGTGGAATCAGAGGAGATCAAGGTATGTAATTGATCCTTAATACATATCTACTCTCTGACTCTCCTGCCAGCTGAGGAGAAAAACACTCTGTAGAGACAATCAGCCAAGAAACTTTTCTCTTAGGGAGATTTTTGGTTTGTTTTGTTGTTGCTGCCTGTTTGTTTGCTAGTTTGTTATAATTTCTTCATTTTCCTGGAAGGACAGAAACAAAGGACTTTGGACTAGGAAGAGCCCTGTAACTTTGGCTCTAATATGAAGTATTAACTAAAAATTTCCCAGCTAGGACAGGGTCCTTAAGACTCTTATCTCCAATAAAAACTACTCAGAAAAAACCGGAAGTGACCAGGTACTGATGGCTAATGCCTGTAATCCTACCTACTCAGGTGGCTGAGATCTGAGGATCACAGCTCAATGCCAGCCCAGGCAGGAAAGTCCATGAGACTCTTACCTCCAACAAACCACCAGAAAGCCAGAAGTGGGGCTGTGGCTCAAGTGGTAGAGTGCTGGCCTTGACCTGAAGAGCTGAGGGACAATGCCCAGGCCTAGAGTTCAAGCCCCACAACCGACCAAAAAAAAAAAAAAAAAAATCCAGAAGTGGGGCTGTGGCTCAAGTGGTAGAGTGCTATAGCACCTTGAATGCAAAAAGGCTCAAAGACAGTGCCCAGGCCCTGAGTTCAAGCCAGCAAAAAAGAAAAGAAAAGAATAGAAAGGAATTGAGGGAGGGGAGGGGAAAAAGGGAAGGGAGGGAAGGAAGGAAAGAAGGCAGGCACCAGTGGCTCACTCTTGTAATCCTAGCTACTCAGAAGACTGAAATCTGAGGATCATGGTTCAAAGCCAGTCCAGGCAGGAAAGTCTGTGAGACTCTTCTCTCCAATAAACTATCAGAAAAGATGGAAGTGGAGTTTGACTCAAGTGGTATAACACTAGCCTTGAACAAAAAAAAAGCTTAGTGACAGCACCCAGGTCCTGTGTCTAAGCCTCAGGAATACTCAATTTCCTGAGTCTTCACTACAATGAATTTGTAACACACAAGGAGGAGAAATTCATTCATTCTTTCTTTCTCTCTTTCTTTCTTTTCTTTCTTTCTCTCTCTCTCTCTCTCACTTAGCATCTGTTGGTTGTGTAAGAGGACTTCACGGTGAGAATTCACACATGCATACAATGTCTCCTGATCAAATTCACCCTCTCTCATTCCCTGTGTCCCCTGCCACCTTTCCCCACTTAAACAAATTGCAACATGTTCCACTGTCGTATTTTCAAACATGTTTATAAAGAACTTTTACTACCTTTTCAATTTGCCCTCCCATTCTCACTCCCCCACCAGAACCTCATTTACTCTTCTTTCATCCATTTTTAGTATATATTAATTGCTACAAAGGGGTTTAACCATGGTATTTCCCACATGCATGTTTTCCGCCTTAATCAGATTAACATGTATTGCCCTCTCTTTCCTTCTTTCTGTCACATTTGCAACAAAACCCCAGTTATCTTCCCTGGAGGACTGCAAAGCCTTCACAGGACCTGGGCTCTTCTACTTCGTCTAGCTCACCTCCTATCTTTCTGACCCCAACACACACGCACACACACACACACACACACTTGCACCAACCATATTTTTTGTTTGTTTTTCCTGCAGGCTTTGGGGCGTTTGCAGCAGTGGCTTCTTCTGCCTGGAGTTCTCCTCCTCCAATGGCTCCTCCCTTTCCACTACTGTAATCCTCTTCTATCCATGAGAGATATAGCTCAAAACCTCCAGTGAATGCCCCAAATTTCAGTTATTGAGCCACAGATGTCTTCCCTATGCATATATACCTAGGATAATTTTTGCTTTATAAACTAGACCCAGTAAGAGAGAATTAATAAGGAAGCAGAACCATTATACCAATGTAGGGTAATAACAAGTATTGAAATATAATCTTTCTCAAGTATCTCCCAAGTGTCTAATGGGGTGGGTAGCATATACAGCTTGGATACAGTAGGTGAAGGAATGAGTCAGGTTTGGGGTGGGACAGATGAGACACGAGATAACAAGAAGCAATGTCATCATGTCACTCAGGATGGTGCACTATTTAAGACATATACGTTGTTTATTTCTGGGAATTTTCCATTCGATCTTTTCAGACCACAGTTAGTTAAAGCTACAGCAAGGGAGACTGGGGATCACCACAGAAGTGGGGAATTCTTTGGGGGAGATCTCTGCTCAGGCCCATCATCACCCTGTGTTATTGCCACTCCCTAAAACCAGTTGGTTCTTCTACATCCTATCACCCGATGCACCAGGCACCCAGAACACGGGGTGCACAGCAGCCGCTCAGTCCTTGTTGGTTAAGTGACCGAACCCCAAGGTGGTGCCACGCAAGCGTAAATCCACGACGTCAGAGGCGGTGTCTCTCTTCTTATTAGAGCTTCCAATGTGCAAGTGTCTAGACAGTCCTTTTATTTTTGGCATTTTTGGCAAAGTGACTCGTTTCTGGAATTTAACAAACTCAGACAACGCCTGTCTCCCTAGAGTCTCTTCCAAAGTGCTACCCCCCCCTTTTTTTTTTTTTTGAGCCAGCTGAGGCTCCTGAGGCCCAGCCCCTCCCGTCATGAAGAAGCTCCCCTGAGACAAAAGCTTGACAAATCTCACTGGAATCTTCTGGTGCTTCGAAAGAAAAAAATCAAGAGCTCAGGCCAGAGCACCGCCTTGGGCTGGAAGGGGCCCTATGACACCAACAGCCTGGACACATGGGAGTCATTGGGGTGTGAGCCAGGCAAGAAATCCTGACCCCACAAGTGCTAAAGAAAGGGAATTTAAAATCCAGACTGAGGGAGAGCCGGGGCAGGATGTTAAAAGCACAGGAAGAAAAATTTTCCCTTCACCCAAGGGATCTTCACCTGCTAGGATTGCAATGAATTGTTTGATTAGGGGTATTTACAGGGAGCATGTGTATATTTGAGGGAGAGGATTCGTGTGTGTATACATATATATAGACATATATATATAATCGTTTTATTTTTGTTCATCAGGGTTACAGTAGAATCTGGGCCCCAAAAGGTTAAAGAATCACGGGGTGTCATTAGGCTAGCAACTCATCATCCTAAACATGACCTGAACTGTAACAATCACGAGAAAGGAAAAGTGTTTTCTGCTCCAAAGAAAGCAAAAGCACTTCCAACAGGAATTGGCTGTAACATTCTCTACGCTAGGGGAGGAGGGTGGGGTGGGGGGAGGGAGAGAGAGAGAAAAAAAAAACTAGAGCATCCGCCCAGCCTGCCCAAGGCCCAGCCCTTAAGCCCAAGTCTCCAGGGAACCGAGCCTGAGCTTTGTTTTCCAATCTGTGGGCAACTGGCTAGGCAAGGAGCCAGCGGGAGAGACCTCGGTGGAAGAAAATACCGCCAGGTGCCAAGGTGCACAAGCCTAGAAACTCCCCCCAAAAGTGTGCTCTGGCTTTGCTGGGACAGGAATGCCTGAAGCCACACCCCCAACATCTCGCCCCCGACCTGGGTGCTTTTTCTCAGTGGATTCTGGATCCCAGGAGGTTGACAAGGCCACGTTTCTCCCTGGGGGCGGGGGGGGCGGGGGGGGGGGTGGCACTTCAGCTATCAGATTGGAGCTCCAGCTTGTTCCTGGCTGTGTCCTATTTGGTATGGAGGGATGCTCCCTTCCCCTGGTCTTTCTTGGCTTTGTAGGGGGGTGGGGGGGACCTGGGAGGGGCCAGAGGGCCCACTTAAAGCTGGAAGGAGCTCAGGGCCCAGTCCACATGCCTCCTGGCTTCTGAGGCAGGACCTGGGTGTCATTCCCTGCCCACTCGCCCCATCCAGCCACCTCACCCAAGGCTGGGGAGGGGGGAGGAGGGGCAGGAGGTCACCCTGCACAGAGCCACAGAGCTGCTCTCTGTTTGCATCGCTAGCTATTCACGAGACTGAGATCCGAAGGTTCAAAGCCAGCCCAGGCAGGGAATTCCTGAGACTGTTATCTTACCACTTAACCACCAGAAATGCTGCAAGTGGAACTGTGGCTCTAATGATAGAGCCCTACTAACCTTGAGTGAAGGATAGCCCCGAGGGCCCCAAGTTCGAGCCCCAGCACCGGGACAAAAACAAAATCATACTCCAGAGGGCCTGGTTTCCCCCTTCCAAACTGATGGACAAGGTCATCCTTTGGCCACGCAGGTGCGCAGCCTCTGGTCCCAACTGCCCGCCACCCACGCCATGCTCAGCTCACATTCTGGAATGATCGCCGTGTTGGTATTTTGTCAAATCTACAGGCTAGGGCCGGCCGACCTCTCTGCCTCTCGCTTCTCCCGATGGCCTCTGTTATCTTCCTCTTTTGCACCCCACGGGGCCCCATGGGGACCAGTGCCAAAGGCTCTGCAGGCCTCAGGGCTGCATGCGCGTGCGCGCACCCGCGCAGCCGCCACCGGTGGTTTCCATTGGCCAGACTCCCATCCCCCTCTGGTTCTCCAGATGGGTGCCCTACTGGGAGGCACTGGTCCGAGATGGGAGAGTCAGGGGGCTCCCCCGCAACCCCTAGCCGCAGCTCCTGCCAGCAGCCCCTCTGTGACAGTTTGTTGCTGTCTTGGCACTTTCTCCCCTTTCAGGCCCTGGTCAGGAATGGCTGTCATCTGTCACCAAGCCTGGATTGCTTCGCTCTGCCTCTAGCCAAGGTTTTCCTTGGAACCCTGTCTACACTTCTGCAAAGCATCTCCTCACTAGCTCCCTAGGAATGGCCCACAACAATGCCGGCGCCATGTCTAATGCAATGGCTGATGCTTCCACAGCGAACTGCTGGGCAAAACATAGCCAGTCTTGGGCACTTACTACACGTGTGAATGATAAGGATGATGTGCTTTTATTTATAGTTTTATTAAGATGCAATTCTCACCTCATCAAAATGCGCCCTTTTGCGGAATATAATTTCACCATTCTTTTTTTGTAGTGTATTCATTCACAAACTTGTGAGATCATCACTAGTAATTCCAGAACATTTTCCTGACCTCAAAAGGGAATTCTCAGTTATTCCTCGGTTCTCCTTTCTCCTGGCTCTAAACAATCTACTTTGAGTCTCTATGAATTTGCCTGTTTTGAACATTTCCTATAAATGGGATCATGGGGCTGGGAATGTGTCTCAGTGGTACAGTGCTTGCCTAGCATGCATGAAGCCCTGGGTTCGATTCCTCAGCATCACATAAACAGAAAAGGCCAGAATTGGTGCTGTGGCTCAAGTGGTGGGATGCTAGCCTTGAGCAAAAGAAGCTCAGAGACAGTGCCCAGGCCCTGAGTTCAAGCCCCAGGACTGGCAAAAAAACAAACAAACCAAAAACAGGATCATATTATACATAGCTTTCAGAGTTTGACTTCTTTCCCTCAACATAGGTTTTCATAATGTATCCACATTGTAGCATGTATCAGTGTTTTGTTCCTTTTTAAGGCTGAATAATATTCTATTGTATGCACATACCATATTTTATCCTTCAGATATTTGAATAACTCAGCTGTGCATATTGAGATACACATTTTTCTCGAATTTAAATTTTTTTTCTTCTTCGCATATGATCAGAAGTGGAAAGACTGTGTTACAAGATCACTCTAAATTTAACATTTTCAGAAAATATACTGTGGGCCACACTGTAGCTTCTTAACCCTGTGGTCCCAGGTATTGACTGACATATGCATGGAAAAGAACCCAAAGAGACAAGGATATGGAACAGAGGAAATCTGGAACCTGCAGAACTTCTCCTAGTTCCAGAGTAAGAGATGTTTTGTACAGAAGCTCCAGCCTGTACAAACAGAAATGTTCATAGCAGTGAGGTTGCTTTAAAATTGATAGTAACCCAATGTCCATTATCAATCATTGATTGAACATCAGTGAAAAAAAAAATCAATGCAGAACACCATACAGTAGAACATAAGAAGTCGCCCAGACATGGTGTTGAAAGAAAGGAATCACAAAAAGACACATGTAGTGTGTATTGTTCAAAGTTTAAAACAAGCTAAAAAATTAACTCCTGTGGCTTCATGTTACAGAGGTAGGTGGGAAAACTGCTTTAAAAATATTATAGCAGCGGGCTGGGAAGGTAGCTCAGTGGTAGAGTGCTTGCCTTGCATGCATGAGGCTCTGGGTTCGATTCCTCAGCTCCACATAAGCAGAAAAAGCTGGAAGTGGTGCTGTGGCTCAAATGGTAGATTGCTAACTTTGAGTAGAAGAGCTGAGGGACAGCACCCAAGCCCAGAGTTCAAGCCCCACGACCAACAAAAAAAAAAAAAAAAAAGAAAAGGTACTGTTCTAAGTTTGGATCAAGAGTCCACCTCTGATCTATTGAACCATGAAAAAAAGGGACAGAATAATATGAGAAAAATGAAAAAACCACACACAGGCTTAAACTTAAATTGGGCACTAAGGTGTAACTCAAGCAGTAGCTTTTGACTCGTGCATGCAAGGCCTTGGGTTCAATCCCCAGTACTGCAAAAATTAATTGATTGATTAATTGAAAGCTATTTCACATGTGAAGTCAGAGGAATAGCTTAAGAGGTAGAGCTGTCTGCTTAGCATATACAACACCCTGATTCAATCTGCAATGCTGAAAACAACAACAACAACACTAATAGAAAAATAAAATGGAGGACTAGGTGCTGATGGCTCATGCCTGTAATCCTAGTTATTCAGAAGGCTGAGATTGAGGATCAAGGTTCAAAGCCAGCTCAGGTGGGAAAAGTCCATAAGATTCTTATCTCCAAATAACCAGCAGATAACTAGAACTAACAGCATGGCTTAAGTGGTAGAGTGCTAGCCCTGAGCAAAAAATCCAAGCAATAGTGTGTGGCCCTGAGTTCAAGCCCTAGTATCAGCAAATAAATAAATAGGGACTATGGTGGTTGGCTCTCAGTCCACAGAACCCAAATTCTATGGAGACATGTGGTCTTAAGAGGCCAGTCTATAGAACAGGTGGGGAAGGGAGAAGAGAAGAGAAGAGCAGATAATCCAATAACTATTGTCTAACATAATCTTTCTAAATGACCCTATAGGAGGCAATGCCTCCTATAAGACTGAGAATCAGCACAGCCTAGGGATTTTCTTTTTTTTTTTTTTTGGGTCCGATGTTGGCGCCTGAACTCTGGGCCTGGGCGCTGTCCCTTAGCTCTTCAGCTCAGGGCTAGCGCTCTACCACTTGAGCCACAGTGCCACTTCCGGCTTTTTTCTTTTTGCTTATGTGGTGCTGGGGAATTGAACCCAGGGCCTCATGCATGCAAGGCAAGCGCTCTACCACTGAGCCACCTTCCCAGCCCCGAGCCTAGGGATTTTCAACAGCAGCACGGATCTCTGCCCATTAGACAGGGAGCCCCCTGTCACTGTGACAGTTTAAAACGGCTCCAGTAGTGTGGAGGTGCTGGTCAGTAATACCCCATGTGCTTAAAAATATATATTTCTATACACATATATAGACGCTCTCTACATATATATACACATACATACATTATACATATACATACATTATATATATATACATACATTGTATATATATATGTATATATATATATGTATGTATGTATATGTATGTATGTATGTATGTATCTCCAGGTGTTACCAAATGTCTCCTGGGGTTGAGCCACTGAGTCAGGGGTAAGGTGGTAAATTGTGTAATATTACTCTACTAGTGTGACAAGAACTAGACTCAAACTCTGACTCTGGTCTGACTCCAAAGCCTGTTCTTCATCCTTGTCTCTGGTGATAACATTGCTGGCATCACAAGGTTGTAGAGAGGATGTCAGTGTGAGAGCCTTCTGAGTGTGAGGTGAACACCAATAAGAGGTCGGAGTGTTGTATGAGCTTCCAGTTCCCCATGCAATTGTGAGGCTTAAGAGGACAGGACTCCATGGGTTTCAGGATGTGGCCCCTCCTCAGCCTCTCCTTCCCCACTTCACCTGTCCACTTCCATTCCCCAAGCTATGATTTATGAGAACTTATCTGAACTGGGATTCCTCTGAAAGTCACATCTATCTCCAGATAATCTGGTCCCCAAATCCCACAAACCAAGGACAATGCAATGTGACACATCATCTTTGTGAGCAAGAGGGCTCAATACCAGGGCTGCATGATAGATCAAGCCCTTCCATACTTCAATTGGTCAGTTTTTATTCTGTTTTTTTTGTTTTGTTTTGTTGGTCATGGGGCTTGAACTCTGGGCCTAAGTGCTGTCCCTTAGCTCTTCAGCTCAAGGCTAAGGCTCTAGTGCTTGAGCTATAGCGCCACTTCCAGTTTTCTGGTGGTTTATTGGAGATAAGAATCTCATGGACTTTCCTGCCTGGGCTAGCTTTGAACCTCCATCCTCAGATCTCAACCTCCTGAGTAGCTAGGATTACAGGCGTGAGCCACCGGCACCCAGCTTATTCTGTTTTTAAAATATATGTATAAATATACATTTTTAATTTTTTTTGTCGTTTGTGGGGCTTGAACTCAGGGCCTGAGTACTGTCCCTGAATAATTTTGCTCAAGGCTAGTGCTCTACCACTTTGAACCACAGCTCCAATGCCTGTTTTTGAGCCTTTCATTGAAGGTAAAAGTCTCAGGGAGACTTTTATGCCCTGGCTGGTTTCCAGCTGTGATCCTCAGATCTCAGCCTCCAGAGTAGCTAGGATTACAGGCATGAGCCACAGGCACCTGGCTGTTTTTTTTAAAGTATTTATTGTGACTAGATTCTAAAAACAATGGTCTTTCATGTGTGAAGCTTGTGTGTGTGTGTGTGTGTGTGTGTGTACATGCACACGCACACATGCTGATTGGACCTGAACTCAGGACCCCAAGCTTTCACTTAGCTCTTCCATTTGAACCACACTTCACTTCGGGCTTTTTGCTGATCAATTAGAAATAAAAGTTTCTTGGATTTGCCTACCCACACTGGTTTAGAACCATGATCCTCAGATCTCAACGTGCTGAGTAGCTGGAATTATAGACATGTGCTGCCAGCACCTGGCTATGGGTGAAACAGTGAGGCCCTTCCCTCCAAACCCAGAGGAGAACCATGTTGGCTGAGGTCGGAGTGGGTTGGCCCCACATTAGTGACAGGAAAACTCTGTCATGAGCTCTGAGAGTTTATAAACAAAAGCATATCCCCACAGTTTCATTTGGTTGCTTAATAAAAATGACCATAACATGCCACCCATTTCCTTCCAGGCAAGATTTAAAAATTGAAATAGAACTTACAGGCCGAAAAGTACACACATCATTAAGTATACAGCTCAATGAACTTATCCCAAAGTAAACACACTCGTGGAACCAATACACCGTGGAGAAATTTCTAACATTCCAGAAGCCCCTACGAAGTTCCCTCCTTGGCACTCATCCCCGCCCTCTCCCTCAAGGCAGCCACTATCATTTTAATCCTGTGACCTCCATATTTTTTCTGTATCTGATGGCCCAGATAATTATCTCGGGAGGCCAGAGTTAATCAGAAGCTGAAAGGATTCTTTCCCCATGAGTCATTTCTCTTCAGAATAGTTTATCAGTGAGGATGCTTCCAGCTGCAAGTAATAGAAACGTCCGCACTCCACACAAATAGCGTCAACAACAGGAAAATGAATGAGGACCAGGTCCATGGAAGTCCCACTGTAGGGTGTAAGCTGTAAGCTACCTGGAGTGAGCAGCTTTGTGGACAGAGATCCAGTCTCTATTTGGTCATGCTGGCTTCGTGCTTCATTCTCTAGCCAGTAGCAAGATGGCCAACATAGCTCTTCCGTGGCTCTCTCTTTCCTTTTCTTTCCTCTGGACAGAAAAGTCTTCCCAGATGTCTCATGGACACTGAGAAATCCACTGTACAGCTCCTCACAGAAAACCATGGAATCAACAGGGAAAAAAAGAAAGTCTGCTTCTTCTTGCTAAATGGTAGGTAGCAAGGGTTTCTAACCCGATGAGATTTGTGGCTGAACATAACTACTGGAGATTCAAGGTTAGGGGTAACTCTGTGTGAGGAAAGAATAAATTGACCATGACAAAATAAACACAGCAGCTCTAGCCTTCTCTCCTCTGAATGCTAACAAATCTTTCTCTTTGAACTGCCCGTTTGGGTCCTGAGTCATTGTTAGTTGTTGTTTCTGTGTTGGTTTCTTTTTTCCTTTTTCACTTATTGGGACAGTGTCTGTTATAAGTTATACTAAGCACAGGACATGTTTCAGTGTACACATAGGGCAAATCCTACCTCTCACCAAGTCAACCACGGTGGCATGCAGCTCACATGAGTATGTCATTTACATGCTACAAAGTATGCAAATCATGGCTCCTTTAAAAGATTCCACAGTCCTAGGGACCAGCAACCACTCAGCTTCTCCACCACCACAACACAGTAGAATTATTCTCACATTAAAAGGTCCTTGAAGAGGGACTGGGAAGGTGGCTCAGTGGTAGAGTGCTTGCCTTGCATGCATGAGGCCCTGGGTTCGATTCCTCAGCACCACATAAGCAGAAAAAAGCTGGAAGTGGCGCTGTAGCTCAAGTGGTAGAGCACTAGCCTTGAGCTGAAGAGCTGAGGGACAGTGCCCAGGCCCAGAGTTCGGGCCCCATGACTGGCAAAAAAAAGTCCTTGAAGAGACCAGCACTGGTGGCTCATACCTGTAATCCTAGCTACTCAGGAGGTTGAGATCTGAGGGTCACCGTTCAAAACCAGCCCAGGCAAGAAAGTCCATGAGACTCTTATCTCCAATTAACCACCAGAAAACTGGAAGTGGTGCTATGGATCAAGTGGTAGAGCACTAGCCTTAAGCTGAAGAGCTCAGGATCAGCGCCCAGGCCCAGAATTCAAGCCCTACGACCAAAAAATAAGAAAAAGAAAGAAAGAAAGAAAGAAAAAAGAAAAAAAAGGTCCTTAAAGAGCTGGACCTGGTGGCACATGCTTGTAATCCTAGCTATTCAGGAGGCTGAGATCAGAGGATCAATGTTCAAAGCCAGGTAGCGCAGGAAAGTCCGGTGAGACTCTTCAATTAAATCACAGAAAAAAAAAAGCTAGAAGTGGCACTGTGGCTCAAGTGGTAGAGTGTTCACTTTAAGCAAAAGGAGTCAGAGACAGTGCAAGGACCAGACAGGACCAGAATTCAAGCCTCAGGACTGGGAAAAAAAAAAAAAAAAGTTCTTGAAGTGTCAGGCGCTGGTGGCTCCCACCCATAATCGTAGCTACCTAGGCAGGAGGCCGAGATTTGAGGATCATGGTTCAAAGCCAGCCCAGTCAAGAGAGTCTGTGTGATTCTTATCTCTAATTAACCACCAGAAAACCAGAAGTGAGACTATGGCTCAATGTGGTAGACCACTAGCCTTGAGTAAAAGAGCTTAGGGACAGAGCTCAGGCCCTGAGTACAAGCCCTACAATCAACAAAAATTAAATAAATAAATAAAAGTTTTGAAGGGCTAGAAGCATGAATCAGTGGTTTTATATCACCTAGGAAGCTCCAGGCCCTAAGTTCAAACCCCAGTACTGAAAAAAAAAAAGGCAAATAATAACATAAATACTTATTAGGCTTGAGGTTATGGTTTAAGTGACACAGCATATGTCCAGTAAATGAGAGACCTTGTGTTCAATCCCAGTAATTGAAAAAAAAGCCCAAAACAGTTTTTCATAAAAAAATTATCAGTCATGTATGTGTCTGCATTTTCTTTCTTTTTTTTTTTTTTTGTCGGTCGTGGGGCTTGAACTCTGGGCCTGGGCGCTGTCCCTCAGCTCTTCAGCTCAAGGCGAGCACTCTACCACTTGAGCTACAGCGCCACTTCCGGTTTTCTGGTAGTTTATTGGAGATAGGAGTCTCACAGTCTCTCCTGCCCGGGCTGGCTTTGAACCACAATCCTCAGATCTCAGCCTCCTGAGTAGCTAGGATTACAGGCGTGAGCCACTAGCGCCCGGCTGTGTCTGCATTTTCTAATACTCATTTTCTTGATGTAGCTGGGATGTAACATTTGTACCTCTTTTAGCTGGAACTAGGATTTAAACTTTGCACTGGCTAGATAGATGCTCTACCACTGGAGCCATGCCTCTATCCCTTCTTACTGTTGATTTTTTACCTGGGCAAGTTTGAACCACAATCCTCCTATTTATATCCCCCACTGTAGCTAGAGTGATAAGCATGCCCCAGGTATTAATTGAAATGGAATCTCTCAAACTGATTGCCCAGGCCAGCCTAGAACCATCACCATCCTGATCTCTGCTTCCCAAGTAGCCAGGATTATAGGCATGAATCCCCTTGCCTGAGTTTATATCCCATTTCTCAATGTGCTATATACATATTATTACAACACTTGATGGATGCCTACTGAAGGAATCTGTCAAAGAAGATCTGAGTGGGGAAGATTTACACGTCATTACAAAAGCATTAGGCTCAACTGAAGACAAGAAGGGTTTTTTTTTTTTGCTGTTTTTGTTTTCTTTTTTGTTTTGTTTGTTTATATGTCTTTGGGAGTGTATGGGAAGGCACAGAAATGGGATGGAAGGACAAAGGGTGAACAAATGCAGCCGTGGCACTCACTGGACTCTTGGTAAAAATGAACTATGCAATTTGTTGGGGAAAAACTGGGAAAGAGAGTGAGGGAAAGGATGAGTTTCAGACCATTGTGAACACAATGGCCAGTTTGGGCTATTTAAAAAAAAAAAAAGAAGAGCCGGGTGCCAGTGGCTCACACCTGTAATCCTAGCTACTCAGGAGGTTGAGATCTAAGGATTGCGGTTCAAAGCCAGCCTAGGCAGGGAAGTCCATTAGATGCTTCTCTCCAATAAACCACCAGAAAACTGGAAGTGGTGCTGTGGCTCAAGTGGTAGAGCACTCACCTTGAGCTGAAGAGCTGAGGGACAGCTCCCAGGCCCAGAGTTCCAGCCCAAGACCGACAAAAAAAAAAAGAAAGAAAGAAAAGAAAAGAAAAGGCAACAGGCTCATGCCTATAATCCTAAATACTCAGGAGGCTGAGGAAAATTTGTGAGACTCTTATCTCCAATTAACCACCAAAAATCCAGAAGTAGAGCTGTGGCTCAATTAGTAGAGTGCTAGCCTTGAGCAAGAAAGCTTGAGGACAGCACCCAGGCTCTGAGTTGAAGCTGTAGAATTAATGTGCACATGCATGCACATGCGTGCACACACACACATACACAGCAGTCAAAATAGTGGTAGGTTAGTTATGTTAAATGGTAAAATGATGTATCATAATGATAGGAGCAATAATAGATAGACTTCAAAGATGAAAGCTCTCATAGTGAATTCATTACACAGCTGGTATGGTTCTCGGAACCAACAAAAAAGTTTGAATACAACACAATTCCAGTTGAAGAGACCCAGCATAAACCAGATACTGGTGGCTCCTGACTATAATCCTAGTTGTTGCAGATGCTGAGTTCTGAGGATCAGCCAGCCGGGTCAGGACTTTTTTTTTTTTTTTTGTCAATCACAGAGCTTGAACTCTGGGCCTAGGCACTGTCCCTCAGCTCTTCAGCTCAAGGCTGGTGCTCTACCACTTGAACCACAGTGCCACTTCCAGTTTCCTGGTGGTTAATTGGAGATCAGAGACTCACAAATGTTCTTGCCTGGGCTGGCTTTGAACTGTGATCCTCAGGTCTCAGCCTCCTGAGTAGCTAGTATTACAGATGTGAGCCACCAGCGCCCAGCTCCTGGCAGGACTTTTATCCCCAATTAGCTAGCAAAAAGCCAGAAGTGGAGATGTAGCTCAAGTGGTAGTGTTTGCCTTGAGCAAAAAAGCCAAGCAGGAGCACAAAGGCCCTGAATTCAAGTTCCAGTACCAGCACACACACACACACACACACACACACACACACACACACACACACACACACACACACACACACACACACACACCAAATCCAGCCTATCCTCCTGAAAATATTTACCACACAACTAATCTTCCTGGAGAAATATTTCCCTTACAAATGTCTCCAACATTTTAATTGCACTCTTTTTAAAAGGAAACACCAGCACAAATAATATAATTACTATAATACATAATACTGTTCTAACACAAGATACATTTTTTTTTTCTCCTTGGGCTGAAATCTCCCCAAATTCCAAATTTACTTTTACAAAAGTAAAAATATAATAATGTATAGTCATCAATAATTTCAGCTGCTATTAAGATATAGATATAAGCTACTCAATATCCTCTCGATGTTTGAATTCGTGTTCTTGTTAGAATCCCAACCCTTCCTCAAGAATGACGTGAGTCACACATATTTTACTGTTCATTCTTATGTCAGGTGGGAATGTATCTTTTGTTATAACCCAATACCACCCTGCTTTGCTTTAGGCCTTTTTTGAAACAAGTGGAATATTTCATGATGTCAGGATCTGGTACAGTCAAGGATTCTGCTTCATAGCATTTAGGATCCTCATTAGAGCTGAATAAATGTCACAAGCAAGTAAGTCTGTTCATTTGCTCCAAGGTCAGATGAAGGTTGGAGGGATTTGAATAGGCATGCTATTTTCCACCAAGCCAGCAGAGGGCACAGTTTCCACTTCTGTTTTGCTCTACTGACCCCAGCCATGCAGAGGACAGCGTGTGTGTGTGTGTGTGTGTGTGTGTGTCTGTGTGTGTGTGTGTGTGTGTGTGTGTGTGTGTGTGTGCGCACACATGGTAAGGGAACACAGGTGTATTATCAACCCCTTGGTTGATGGTGTGAGAGAGACAGGCACACAAACAAGGGAGAATTCAGCAGATTGGACTGTGATTCCATGGAGAAAATGAACTGTGGCCTGTGGATGACTCAGTGAGGCCTACAAGGTAACTGTGCTGCCTGGCTCCTGCCGCTCTTCCTCAGGCCTATGGCAGAGATCACTGAGAAATGCCCACTTGGGTCCACACAGTGCTCCAGGCATCTACACACCCCGCAACTGGAACAGAACTCACGACCAACCCTATGAGGATGGAGGGGGTAGAACGGGAGCTGGCTATGGACCCGTTAGAGAACTCTCGGGTACAAAAGGCAGAGAAGAACCAGAGGATACTAGAAAAGTAGCCAGGTGAGAGTAGATTTTCTAGAGTAAAATCTCAAATTGGAGGATGAGCCCGGCCTGGTGTGGCTCACTCCTGTAATCCACCTATTCAGGAGACTGAGATCGAAAGTTCATGGATGAAGCCAGCTCAGGCAGGACAGTCTATGAGATTCTTATCCAATTAACTACCAAAAAGCCAGAAGTAGAGCTATGGCTCAAGTGGAAGAGTGTCAGCTTGAGCTATAAGATGAAGCTAAGACACAGTGCCCAGCACTGGAAAGAGAAAGAAAGAAAGAAAGAAGGGAGGGAGGGAGGGAAGGAAAAAGAAAGAGAGAAGGAAAGAAAAGAAAGAAAGAAAGAAAGAAAGAAAGAAAGAAAGAAAGAAAGAAAGAAAGAAAGAAAGAAAGAAAGAAAGAAAAAGAAAGAAAGAAAGAAAAGATGGCTGGGAATGTGGTTAGTGGTAGCGTGCTTGCCTAGCATGTATGAAGCCCTGGGTTCGATTCTTCAGTACCATATAAACAGAAAAGGCTGGACGTGGAGCTGTGGCTCAAGTGGTAGAGTGCTAGCCTTAAGCAAAAGAAGCTCAGGGACAGTGCTCAGGCCCTGAGTTTAAGCTCTAGGTCTGGGGGGAAATCAAAAGTGGGGGTGGGAGAGGATGCATCCTCGACTAGCAGCAGGCAATGAATGGGGCAGAATTACCCCAGTAACTGACACGTCCTGGGTAGGGCCCTACCCCTGCTTAACTTCCAGCACAGGAACGGTGGGGAACAGACTAGGATTGAGTAAGGCTGATTCCTTTTTCCCGGAATTCCCCTCTCCGTTCAGAGAACCCCCTTCCACCAAGGGCAGGAGTCCACCAGTGCTCTGCACCTGGAGGCTTCTGGAGTAGCAAAGGGCCAGTTTGTCCTAGCAATAGCCTTGTTAAAACTATTTAACCTTTTGGACTATGTGCATGTGCAATTTAGAAAGTGGCCACACACTCAGTGGCTCACCCCTGTAATCCTAGCTACACAGGAGTTGAGATAGGAGGATCAAGGTTCCAGGCCAGCCAGGGCAGGAAAGTCAGTGACCCTCTTATCTCCAATTATAACTACCAAAAGAGCTGAAAGTGGCCCTGTGGCTCAAGCACAAAAGCTACAGGACAGCACCCAGGCTCTGGGTTCAAGCCCCAGTCACTGGCACCAAAAAAAAAACAAATAAAATGAAAAGGTGAAAACACAAAACTTTTAGGAATGCATTGTTTTCCCCCCACTGTGTTTACATTGTACGACACACAGGATAAAATCAGAAGGCTATTAAAAATCAGGCAGCATTTCATAAATAGCTTTCTGGCTGTTTAGAATGTGTTGGTTTCAATCCTCAGCCCTGATACAGTTTATTTCGTCAATTCAAAAGAATGGTTTAGAAGGAATATTCACAGTAATTCAGAAAATTATATGGGTGTATCCACATTTTTTTTAAGTTCCATTTAGAAAAAAATTCAAACCTCTTAATTCCTTCAATGTTATTCCTTCTTTCCTTCCCTGAGCAAATACAATAACCAATAATACAGTGTAATAGGCACCTTGGGTACTGGTGTTGGTACTGAAACGTTGTGTCCCCCTTAGAAGGTGATCTGGTACAATAAGCACAGCCTTATCCATGACAAAAAATTATTGTTGTTGTTGTTTGGTCATTGGGCCTAAAATCAAGGCCTGGGCGCTGTCCCTGACCTCTTTTGCTCAAGGCTAGTACCCCACCACTTTGAACCACAGAGCCACTTCCAATTTTCTGGTGGTTAACAAGAGATTAGAGACAGAAATCTCCATGTCATTCTCCTTCAGGGTTCCTAGACTTTTCTGCCCAGACCAGCTTTGAACCAAAATCCTCAGACCTCATCCTCCTGAATAGCTAGGATTATAGGTGTGAGCTGTCAGTACCCAGCAAATTTATTTTTTAGAAAATGACGAAAAACTTTCTGACAAATTTCTTGGCAAGGCTATTTGAACAACAGATTATTACAAGCTAAATTAAATAAATTCTCTTGCTATACTAAAATATAAAGTTCTAGCTGGTTGCCAGTGGCTCATACCTGTAATCCTAGCTACTCAGGAGGCTGAGATCTGGGGATCACAGTTCATAGCCAGCCCAGGCAGCAAAGTCCTTGAGACTCTTATCTCTAAGCACCAAAAAAGCCAAAAGTGGAGCAGTGGCTCAAATGGTAGAACACTATCCTTGAGCACAATAAACAGGGACAGCACCTAGGTCCTGCATTTAAGCCCAAATAAATAAATAAATACACACATACAAAAGAAATACAAAAGAAATACAAATAAATACAAAAATCACACAGTATAAATGACAGCATCTATTCTTCCCAGGCTGAGGAATGGAGTCCCTATGGCTTTGATGGGATTGGATGTAGATCCTCTGACATCACCAAGACAATCCCTGGTGGGAATTATGTTTTCATCAGCACTTTGGAAAGTGATGTCATCACGTTAATTCCTAGATCCTCATGAGGATCACGTGGGATGTGACCCTCCTGGGCCACCACATACTCATTAAAGACTGATTACTGGGCTGGGAAGGTGGCTTAGCACTGGTAGAGTATTTTCCTAGCATGCCTGGGTTCGATTCCTCAGTACGACATAAAACAGAAAAAAACAGGAGTGGTGCTGTAGTTCAAGTGGTAGAGTGCTAGCCCTGAGCAAGAGAAGCTCAGGGGTAGTGCCTAGGCCCTAAATTCAAGCCCCAGGACTGGCAAAATAAATAAATAAGTTAATGACAAACAAGACTGATTACTCTCTTTTGTTAGGTTAGAAAGTTCGGAGCATTTTCCTCTAAGACAAGTATCTATTGTGCCCAAGTGAACAATTTATCAGATGAGAAATTCCACAGCACAGAGCAGTCAGTGGTGAGAATTCCAAGAGCACAGAACTTCTAACAGATTATGCTAACCAGAGCATCAGCACCACCATAAGTAAACTCCACCCTTCCCGATGCACTTTTACCCAGAATACCTGAGATCAGAGCGTCAACACTTTTAGTTTGTGTGTTTTTTTTTAAGTATTTTAAAAGGCTTTTTGTTTTGTTTTTTGTGTGCTGACCCTGGGGCTTGAACTCAGGATCTTGGTACTGTCCCTGAGCCTTTTCACTTAAGGTAAGCACTCTACCACTTGAGTCACAGCTCCACTTCTGGCTGCCCAGGCTGGCTTTGAACTATAATGCTCAGATCACAGCCTATTGCGTAGGTAGGAATACAGGCATGAGCGAGCCCAGCTGGGTGTTTTGTTTCAGTTTAGTTTTTCTAATAATGGTAGCCAGGACAAAAAAAAGGAAAACACTATCTTTATTGTGTGTGGTTCTAACAGATACTCACTGTATATGCATTCCAGCAGAGACAAAGATCTTTGTTTCAAAATACGCTGAAATAAAACAGGTAAACAAACTCCATTATTGAATACACAAAAGGAATAATCATATTATTTATTCATAACACAGGGTACAGAAAAAAAGAAAGTTAAATAACCAAAATCATGTTTTGCTCAAAGAGCCAATGAAGGAGATAGTGTTATGCAAGGGACAGCTACTGAAACTCGTAAGATGCGGGATATAGGCTTGGTGTCTTGACAGATCTCTGTTGCTCTGGAACCTTCCTTCTAAAGCACCCCCACAAACTCCAGACCTGGCTCTCAGAGCCTAGTAGCCTCTCCATTACTTTTGTGATACTTGGCAACAAAATGCAATGGTTTTTAAAAAATAAAAAGCAAATTTCTTGTTGAGACAAGAAATGTCTGAATTCATTTCTCCTAAAAGTTAAAGAACTTTGATGTGCCACATTTCAGTCCCCCTAAAATGGCATTTAAGCACATAGATACACTTGAGATTTTAAATAGGGAACATACTTATGACACACGTACACACATGATACACCTGACCTGTGAAACCATGTTTCATGATTTCACAACAGAACTTAATAAGCACAAGCCAAGCCCAAGTTTTTAATTTACAATGTAACCATACATGTATTACTTAAAAACAAACAGCAACAACAGAAAAACACCTTCAGGCTCAGTAAAGATAAGTACTGATAGATTTTTGTCTATGCCTACACATCCACAAGGAAATCTATCTAATCACAATAAACTGTGTCCTCATTGCTTTTTTTAAAATCATTACAGATATGTAAGTCACCTGGAAATCAAAACAAACCTATCAGGGCTGGGAAGGTGGCTCGGTGGTAGAGCGCTTGCCTTGTATGCCTGAGGCTCTGGGTTCTATTCCTCAGCACCACATAAGCAAAAAAGAAAAAAAGCCAGAAGTGGCGCTATGGCTCAAGTGGTAGAGCGCTAGCTTTGAGCTGAAGAGCTGAGGGACAGTGCCCAGGCCCAGAGTTCAGGCCCCATGACTGGACCCAAAAACAAACAAACAAACAAACCCATCAGGAGCTCCAACATCTGTATTTCGGGGGCACCTTTCTCTTTGTGTTCCCCAGCCATCATGTGTATATATGGGACCCAGAAACAGCTGGTCCACTTTAGAAATAAACAGCCGGGTATCAGTGGCTCATGCCTGTAATCCTAGCTACTCAGGAGGCTGAGATCTGAGGATTTCCATTCAAAGCCAGCCCAGGCAGGAAAGTCCATGAGACTCTTATCTCCACTTAAGCACCAGAAAACCAGAACTGGCACTGTGGCCCCAAGTGGTAGAGCATTCGCCTTGAGCCGAAGAGCTCAGGGACAGGGAGTGCCCAGGCCCAGAGTTCAAGCCCTATGACCAACAAAAAAGGAAGAAGGAGGAGGGGGAGGGGGAGGGGGAGGAAGGGAAAGGAGGGGGAGGAGGGGGAGGAGGGGGAGGAAGGGGAGGAGGAGGAGGAGGAAAAAACAAGCAAGCAAACACCCCACAGACCATGAACAAGCAGTCTGCAAACAGGGACTGACTCCACTGTTTAGAGAATTTCCGTCTACTTCTTAAACAAAATTCTTTCAGGTGGATTTGGCACCCATGCTACATGACTTGTTTAGAAAAACCTCTGCTCTACTCAATTCCTACCTCTCACCTCACTGTTTATGCAGGTAGCAGGTTTATAGTTAATGGACCCCAAAAAGTGCTCTTCATAATACAAAGTGGCATCACATTTGTAATCATTTAAATGAAGCCCTCCCTGAGTATTAAATGGATTTCATGGATGGCAGAGACAAAGTCTGAAAAGCTTTTTGTTCTGGCTCTTAGTTAAAAAACAAAAAACAAAAATGAGTCCAGATGTAAACAGGAAAAAAAAAAACAACAATTTAAAATAGAAAAACACACTTTCTGCATGGATGTTTACCCTAATATATATATATATATATATTTTTTTTTTTAATCCAAGAATTTTACCTAAGAATATTATTCTTTAATCTTTCCTATAAGCCAGATGTTTTCCATTCTGCTAACATCCCAGCTTTTACAACTGGTCCAAGTAATCTTCTGGCTTCATTTTAGCTCGAAGGTTCCCTTTCCACCTCCCCAACATGCCTTGTTCTGTACCCCAATGTATTCCATGTGACATCATCATGAGAGCAATAACACCCCAATCCTCATTCAATGCAACCTTCAGTCACACCACTTCTGTTACAGAAGAGCCAACTATTTCTCCACCTATATTAATATCATAAACATCTGGTTAAGATCAAAGTTCCATTCAACTCCTTTCTCTAATACGTAAAAGTGAACCAGAAATTACTTCAAAGTATAGTATGCAAGGGAAAAGGCTAATATTATTTGGATGAATTCTGAATTCATTCAACTGTTAAATCACAGGATACAGGACCTGAAATGAACTTTGTAAAACAGTTTGCATGGGCTGGCCTTGGTTTGCTGGGCAGCTTTCCTGTCTTGTCCAGCTCTTGGTAAACTGGAAGGGAAGGAGGAGGTTGTACCCCATCCAGCTGTTCCCTGCCAGACAGACAATGGCCCAGAAGCAGAAAGATAACCCCCTAAGGGCAGGCATAAAAATCAGCATTCACACTGGGCACTGATGACTCATGCTTGTAATCCTAGCTACTCAGGAAGCTGAGATCTGAGGACCACAGTTCAAAGCCAGCCTAAGCTGGAAAGTCCATAAGATTCTTATCTCCAATTAAACACCACAAAACCAAAAGTGGTGCTATGACTAAAAGTGGTAGAGCACTAGCTTTGAGCAGATAAAGCTCAAGGGTAGTCTCCAGGCTTTGAGTTCAAGCCCCGAAACCAACAAAAATAAATCAGCAGTTGGAAAACAGTTGGTACACAATCTACTTAGTTGCTTCCACAGGGGAAACATAAAGTTAAAGATGCCAAAGAAATGCCCAGACCTATGACATAATTTTAAATTAAAAACCTACTTTTTAATATTGAGGAGGAAGAAAAAAAAAACCCAAAAGACTATTTTTTTAAAGCATTTTCGGGGCTGGGAAGGTGGCTCAGTGGTAGAGCGCTTGCCTTGTATGCATGAGGCCCTGGGTTTGATTCCTTAGCACCACATAAGCAGAAAAAGCCAGAAGTGGAGCTGTGGCTCAAATGGTAGAGCACTAACTAGCCTTGAGCTGAATTGCTGAGGGACAGAGCCCAGGCCCAGAGTTCAGGCCCCACGATCAACAACAACAAAAAACAAAAAAAAATCAAAAGCAAAACAAAACTTTAGTTTTTGGGATGATGAAATAGAAAATAGTCTCTTGTCGGGGCTGGGAAGGTGGCTCAGTGGTAGAGTGCTTGCCTTGCATGCCTGAGGCCCTGGGTTTGATTCCTCAGCACCACATAAGAAAAAAGCCGGAAGTAGCGCTGTGGCTCAAGTGGTAGAGCGCTAGCCTTGAGCTGAAGAGCTGAGGGACAGCGCCCAGGCCAGAGTTCAGGCCCCACAACCGGACCCAAAAAAAAAAAAGAAAATAGTCTCTTGTCATGAATGGTCTCCCACTCTTAAATGATGAAGCTATTTTATTAAGGCAGACAGAAGATCAAAGTGGCGTCTTTTTTCTCTGGTCAAACAGGGAAATCAAACATTTGTTACTCTATTTAAAAAAGCCACCAGAATCCCTGGTAAATTTCTAAAGACATAGCATGTGTTTACATTTTGCCAATAATAGAGAGCTAGGAGAAAAGAGGAGGGGTAGTTAGAAGGTAGTGCCAAATCAGAGAAAGCTTCGGGAGTTTTGCCCAACTCCTGTCAAAAGTAGTGCTTTCAATATTTTTCAAAAGAAAGATCATTCTGAACTCACCAGGGTTCTAGCTTCCAAACCACCCCTCCTCCTTCTTTCAGCTCTTCCCACCCAAGCAATCAAAGTAAAGCATAACCTGCTCCCCCTACCCTTGGGAGGGAAGGTGGCTGGATTTTGGAGGTAGGAATAGCATCCAGTTATATTCACATGGATAGGGGGGGATGGCCACAAAGCTCTTTCTAGTTTTAACAAACATAAACAAGGTCAAAGCTGGGGCTGGGAATGCGGCTTAGTGGTAGAGTGCTTGCCTAGCATTCATGAAGCCCTGGGTTTGATTCCACAGTACCACATAAACAGACAAAGCTGAAAAGTGGTGCTGTGGCTCAAGTGGTAGAGTGCTAGCCTTGAGTAAAAGAAGCTCAAGGACTATACCCACACCCTGAGTTCAAGCCCCAGGACTAGCAAAGAAAAAAAAAAAAGCTGAGAGCTAGTGGTTCATGCCTATAATCTTAGTGATTCAGGAGTTTGAGATCTGAGGGTTCCAGTTCAAAGCCAACCCAGGCAGGGAAAGTCCACAATAATCTTATCTCTAATTAACTACAAAAAGCTGGAAGCAGAGTTATGGCTTCAAAAACCTCAGGGACAGAGCCCAGGACCAGCCAAAAAATAAAAAATAAAGAATAATAATAAATAAATAAGTACAATAAAATAGAGAACAGGAAAATAAAAAAGCTAATTTTGTAGTTGTGCTTTCAATCATTGGTATATATGTATCAAACCTTTTGTGATAAATAGGAAAATTAAACCAGAATTTTACAAAAAGTATTTACTAAAAAGGAAAGCTTCAAAATTGGGTTAAGAATGTCTAATGTAGCCTGGTACTGGTAGCTCACGCCTGTAAAATCCTAACAACTCAAAAAGCTGAGATCTCAGGATTGTAGTTCAAAGCCAGCCTGGGCAGGAAAGTCATATCGCCAATTAACCAGAAAAAGCCAGAAATGACACTCTGGCTCAAAGTGGTGGATCGCTAGCCTTGATCAAAAAAGCTCAGGAGTAGCACCCAGGCCCTGAGTTCAAGCCCCAGTACCAGCACAAAAAGAACATCTCATATACAGTCCAACTCTTAAACATCAGGCTTTTTTTTTTTTTAATCAAACAACGTCACTACATCGTAAGAATTGAAATCATTAACATAAGTGTGTGAAATGTAAGGTAGTTGTGGAAACCAGGGAAGATGCCCTGGGGAAGATAGAGCAAGTGTGCAGGTGCTTTGAGAGTAAGGCTCTGGAAAATGAAGGATATTGGTCCCAGATTGGAGGTGGGTATGTGGCCAACCATCCTGGCTTCAAAGACGATTGGGCAGGAATCAAGGAGGGGCCACTGCTGCAGCTCCCAAAGCAAGTCTCTACTTCTCACTCCCAAGATGTGTTCCCAGGCTTCAGCAGGTCTCAAGATTTGCTTTCCATCTTGTAGTAGCGATATAGGACACCTATGAGGACCGCGCTGACAATGGGGAGAATCCAATATGCCCAGCAACTAGAATAAGGAAAAACAGCAGCAAAGGTGTAAGGAGTTTATACAATCTAGACTTTCTTCCTTCTCTTTCACCTCATTTCATCCCATTTCATGTCACTATTTTTGGGGCCGGTACTGGAGCGTGAATTCAGGGCCTTGCATTCTCATTTGCAGCTTGTTGTTGTTGTTTTGTTCAAGGCTGGCAGTATACCACTTGAGCCACAACTCCACTTCCAGCTTTTTTTGCTGGTAATTGGAGATAAGACTCTCTTGGGAGTCTTTTCTGCCCATGCTGGCTTTGAATCATGAACCTCAGAGCTCAGCCTCCTCAGTAGCTAGGATTACAAGTGTGAGCCACTGTTATCCAGCAACACTATCTTTCAATATCTGTTCACTAATAAATATTTATAGGGGCAAGAATCACCTTGGGAAATTAAACTGCTTTTATTACACAACAAACATCTCTATAGTCCTAAGTCAAGCAAAGAGCACTGGCTTGATATGTATTATAGGTGACACTCCTTAGAGTTTCAGAACAGTAATCGTTTTTTCTTAAAATAACTCTAATAGAGTTTATCAAGCAGTAATCCTAGCTACTCAGGAGGCTGAGATCTGAGAATTGCAGTTCAAAGCTAGCCTGGGCAGGAAAGTCTCTGAGACTCTTTTTTTTTTTTTTGGATCCAGTCATGGGGCCTGAACTCTGGGCCTGGGCACTGTCCCTCAGCTCTTCAGCTCAAGGCGAGTGCTCTACCACTTGAGCCACAGTGCCACTTCCGGCCTTTTTTTTCTGCATATGTGGTGCTGAGGAATCAAACCCAGGGCCTCATGCATGCAAGGCAAGTGCTCTACCACTGAGACACCTTCCCAGCCCTCTCTGAGACTCTTATCTCCAATAAACCAGAAGTGGTGCTGTGGCTCAAGTGGTAGAGTGCTTGCCTTGAGCAGAAAAGCTGAGAGACAGCGCCCAGGCCCAGAGTTCAAGCCCCATGACTGACCAAAAAATAAATAAATAAATAAATAAAAATAAATATAACATTAAGAGTAATAATTAAAATAAAATAATAATTAAAATTATCAGCAGCTAGTTTGTTTTAGTTTTGTCGGTTGTGGGGCTTGAACTCTGGGCCTGCATGCTGTCCCTCAGCTCTTCAGCTCAAGGTTAGTGCTCTACCAGTTGAGTCACAGCACCACTTCTGTTTTTTTTATGTTTTATTGGAGATAAGAGTCCCACAGACTTTCCTGCCAAGGCTGGCTTTGACCCCTGATCCTCAGATTTCAGCCTCCTGAGTAGCTAGGATTACAGGTGTGAGCCATCAGTGCCTGGCTCAGCAGCTAGTTTTAAGGTATAACTCTTTTCTGGTTCAAATGACCAAGCTGCCTCGCTAGTTAAGACATATCTAGCTTCAGTATTAAATAGTTTCCAAGCCAATAAAAGCAACTAACATTCATAATAAAAATGATTCTGTTTGCCTAAACATGCCCACCACTTTGTATACCAAAGCATGTCAGAAAGCTACTCCAAACGATGTTAGAATGTCAGCCAAGTAACTTAGTTAAACAATAAATAAATCAATCAAGATGACTTGTGTAGTAGCAAGATGGCCCATGGGAACTGTTAAGTAATCTCTTCACAATAGAAATGAATTCAGATTTCTTGAGGAGCAACCACAAAAGACTCATGTCCACTGCAGATATTCCTTAATATACAAGACAGAATGGTTGACCACCAAGCCTCGTGTAATCTTTCTACTAAACTGCCACTGAAGGGAGAAATGGAGGGAACACATTTATACTGCACGGAAGGAGATTTACATTGCACAGCAACTTCCTGCCAAAAGACAGAATTTTCTTCCTGTTGATCCATCCAGGCTAGTGCATGGAACTGCACACAATTGTGATTCATTTACTTTTAGCCCTCTGTAGTATTCTACAGGATGAATAGACTACAATTCATTCATTTTATTCAAAAATCTGTGTGTATGTGGGTGTGTATATGCCAACTCTGGGCTTGAACTCAGGGTCTAGGCGCTGTCCCTTGAGCGTTTGTGCTCAAGCCTAGTACTCAACCACTTAAGCCACAGCTCTCCTTTCAACTTTTTTGGTAGCTTATTGTAGATAAGAGTCACATGGACTCTCCTGCTCAGCTCTGAGCTGCAATCCTTAGGTCTCAGCCTCCTGAGTAGCTATGATTACACTGGTGCCTGGTTCTTGAAGATTTCTTTACAATCCAGGCTGGCCACAGTCATGGTAGATAATGCACTTATGAGTGGGTGGCTTACTCCATTTCTCAGAGCTACAAACCTCTGTATTTCTAACATTACTGGGGGACACAGTACAAGGGACACACTACAAGTAAACCTTGGAGAAAAACAGAATTATTGACTATAACTAAAAATGTTTCTTTTGCACTTCACACAGATCAAGTTTCAGGTGAAAGTCAGGTAATGGCATCAGAGAATTAGTTACTCATGTACACCAGCCTCTTTTTGGATGTGATTCCAATTTATGTCACAGATTGTAATATCACTCAATGAAAGAATCTTCATTATTCAAAATGGTTGAAATTATAAAAATGAACTTGATGAGTATCATAATAACTACTGAGTTTGTGAAGACTTTGTCCAACAAAGCATTAGCTGTCAGCCTGTGCTCTTAAATTAGGTTCTGCATGTATATCTGCAGAAAAGCCTCAAGGCAGAAATTGGGGAGCACAAGGAAATCCATTAAAGAGGTACTCACCTTTTGCACGTATGGTTTTTCAAAGGATCCTGGTAAAGTCACATATTCAAAAATAACAAAAGAGAAAAAAGAAAAAAAAGATTAACAGTGCATATAAGTCTTAATTATCTGTATAAATTCTGAAGCCCTGGGGCTGGGAAGGTGGCTCAGTGGTAGAGCGCTTGCCTTGCATGCATGAGGCCCTGGGTTCGATTCCTCAGCACCACATAAGCAGAAAAAAAAAAGCCAGAAGTGGTGCTATGGCTCAAGTGGTAGCACATTAGCCTTATTAGCATAAAAGACCACATTTAACCAGGCACTGGTAGTTCATGCCTGTAATTTAGCTACTTTGCCCCAGGACTGGCAACAAAAACAAAACAAAACAAAAGACATCCTGGACCAGATATACTTTATAGAGTGGCCCACAAATTGAGTTTTAATTTCATAAGACTGTCATGCAGATAAAACACATCCCTCAGGAAGTGGCGCTGTAGCTCAAGTGGTAGAGCGCTCGCCTTGAGCTGAAGAGCTGAGGGACAGCGCCCAGGCCCAGAGTTCAAGCCCCATGACCGACAAAAAAAAAAAAAAAAAAAAAAAAAAAAACACATCCCTCAAACTTCAAAGAAATTTGCTCATAGGAAGTAAAACTTCCAATAAAAGGGTTTTGATAAGCCCTACTCATATAGTATCACAATTACTTGAGATTATTGTTATCTGCTTATCATTATACCATGCTAGCATGGCATAAACAGGCTAATTACAACAGTATGGGTCTGTCTGAGAAATAACAACGAACAGTTCCATTTTCAGAGACTCGGGAAGGGGGTGTGGTAGGGACAATGATGCATATGTGAGGTGTGAGCTATGGAAGAGATGGTTAAGGCATAATTAGCAACCAAGTCCTTCAGCTAAGTTTAGAAAGAAGCCAGGTAAGGTGGTTGTTGTTGTTTTTAATACCATATTTGCATATGTAGTTTTTTAAAGTATGATGTTATTGTTATTATTAAGGTGTGATACAGAGGGATTACCATTTTCATAAGTTTGGTAATGAATACATTTCCTTTTTGTCACCCCTGCCTTTCCTTTCTCCAGTTATGTAAGGTGGGTTTTTTTTTTTTTTTTGGGGGGGGGGGTTGTTGTTTTGTTAGTCATAGGGCTTGAACTCAGGGCTTGGGAGATGTCCCTGACCTTTTGCGCTCAAGGCTAGTGCTCTACTACTTTGAGCCACAGCACTAACTTCTGGTTTTCTGGCAGTTAATTGGAGATAAGAGTCTCGTGGACTTTCTGCCCAGGTTGGCTCTGAACTTCGATCCTCAGATCTCAGCCTCCTGAGTAGTTAGGATGATAGGCGTGAGCCACCAGGGCCCAGTTTTATGTAAGGTTTTTTTCTTGTTGTTTTTAATCCTATAAGACTGAAAAGAGTTTTTGATTTTGTTTTTTGATCGTCTTGGGGCTTGAATTCTGGGCCTGGGTGATGTCCCTGAATTTTTGTGCTCTACCACTTGAGCTACCACATAGCTCCAGTGCCAGCTTTTTGGTGGTTAATTGGAGATAAGAGTCTCTCACAGACTTTCCTGCCTAGGCTGACTTCAAACCACAATCCTCAGATCTCAACCTCCAGAGTAGCTAGGATTATAGGTGTGAGTGACCAACAACTAGCTTGAAAAGTTTTAATAATATATAATCTTCCTTTACCCACACTCTTCCTCTGAGCACAATGTTTCAATCCTAATCTCCATGTCCGAGGTCTGCTGAAGGGAACAGAGGCTTCAGTGACATGCCTAGCTTGTAGATTTATCCCTTTAGGTATTCAAGCACTTGTGACTGGTTATTTGTGTATCCAGACTATAATGCTCTCAACCTAGTCTACAGAAAGTACTAACTGCAAAACTATGATTTTAGTTATAAAACAGCAGATCCAATATAATCCAAAGTTCTTCAAGCACAAGCCCTACTACATATACTTTATTTATTTATTTATTTAATTTACTTATTTCCTCGGTACTGAAGGCCTAGGGGCTATCTCTCAGGTTTTGTTCTGTTTTTTTTTTTTTTTGCTAAAGGCTGGTGCTAAATCTCTTGAGCCACACTTCCACTTCTACTTTCTTGGTGATTAATTAAGAGATAAGATGTTCACAGGCTTTTCTGGCTGGACTGGCTTTGAGCAGAGATTATAATATCAGCCTCCAGAGTAGCTAGGATTATAAGAGTGAGCTATCAGCACCCAGCTTTAAGACATGTTTCTTTATTCTCCAAGTAGTTTATAACAGATTTGTACACAACAAATTGCTATGATTTTTACCTCAAAACTAATAGAAATTAACCCTGTAAGTAAAACTGATTCTTTTTTTTTTTTGGCTAGTGGTGGGGCCTGAACTCTGGGCCTGGGCGCTGTCCCTCAGCTCTTCAGCTCAAGGCACCACTTCCGGCTTTTTTTTTTCTACTTATGTGGTGCTGAGGAATCGAACCCAGGGCCTCATGCATGCGAGACAAGCACTCTACCACTGAGCCACCTTCCCAGCCCAGTAAAACTAATTCTTAAAAGCTCGAAATTTATTAATGTTTTAACTCTTCCATAAAATAAATAATAATTATATGTAGTACATATAAATACTTAAGCGGGATTTTGTAGGTTAAAAGGAAATACTTTAGCCTATCTGAGGAAACTTCTTATAAAATGATGTCTGATATCTTGCTGCTGAATGCTAAAGCTGTTTCCTCATTTGTAAAATGAAGGACTCAAATGACCTGGAATTGTAAAATCGTATCTAATTATTTCAACACAATTTTCTGAGCCAAGGGCATTTTATTGAGAGCTATGGGAGCAGCCTTCTAATGGGTGGAGAGAAGGAAACAGGAAGTGTTATTCTTCTACGTCTAGGAACTCTGAAGGAGAATGACATGGAGATTTCTCTCTTCCACTAGCTCCATAATGGAGTATTTTCCCAGATACTATTTCAACAGGCAATGAACCCAATTACTCACTCAATCAGATTTAGCTGCAAGAACAAGAAAGTAGTGTCACATCTGGCCACCCCAGGGCATAGGTCTTGGGGGTCAGCAGATAGGGATATCACTATAAGCTCTGTTTAAGAGAAAACATGAGCAAGGGTACACACACACACACACACACACACACACACACACACACACACACTTAAAAAATGTGGTGTATTTTATCATCAGGACACAAATGTAGGGAAGAATGATCCAGAATGATGATGATGTGTTAAAACATAGACAAGGAGTATTACAAGTATACCTCTGGCCTGTCATAGTTTATTATGTAGGCTTTCAAAAGCTTAAGTAAAAGGTGTAGAAAGTGTATAAAAAGCTTATGTTTCACTTCTTAAATGGGATGTTTGCTATTCCAAGTATTTAAAATTGGAAGCAGATTTTAGGACACAGGACACCTTCAGCAAATTTAACAGAGTGGTCTGCTAGCATTCAGGCAGCTTCTGACTTATGCTGTGTGTCTCTGTGGCCAGTAACTGACGAAAAAAGATAATTTGGAAATTTCTGGCTTTAAACACCACTGGAAAAGGGGCTGGGAATGTGGCTTAGTGGTACAATGCCTGCCTAGCATGCATGAAGCCCTGGGTTCAATTCCTCAGTACCACATAAACAGAAAAGGCCAGAAGTGGTGTTTTGGCTCAAGTGGTAGAGTGCTAAGCCTTGAGCATAAACAGCTCAGGGACAGTGTCCAGGCTTTGAGTTCAAGCTCCCAAAAAAACAACAACAAAAACCACCCCTGGAAAGGACTCCTCCCCTCTAGAGGGAATATCCTGTGAATGAAATGTTCACCTCTGAGGGTAAGACTTTTGTTTTTTTTCTTCCAATCCTGGGGTTTGAACTCAGGTCCTGGGCACTGTCTCTAAGTTTTTTTTTTTTTTTTGCTCTAGGCTAGCACTCTACCACTTGAGCCACAGCACCACTTCTGGCCTTTTCTGTTTATGTGGTACTGAGGAATCGAACCCAGGGTTTCATGCATGCTAGGCAAGCACAATACCACTAAGACACATTCCCAGCCCAGAAAAGTATTTTCCTCCTGGTAATCAGTCAGGGTACATTAAGATTTTCCAAATACTCAGACTTCTGATTGTACCTACATAGTCATTGGAAAGGGTATGGGCCTATGTGAACCTATGTGACCAATGAATTAAATTTAGGAATCCAAGAGGAAAAAAACCTCTCTATTATTCATAACAAAGATAACTTTTAAGAGAAAAGTAACTTTCTCTTTCTTTATATAGAAGCAATTATTATCGCACGTTCTACATAGGCAAGAGTAAGCTGTATTTCTCTAAACTTTAACCTATAAACAAATTTCTATAAGCTTGGCACTGGTGGCTCATGCCTGTAATCCTAATTACTCAGTAGGCTGAAGTCTGAGGATTGTGGTTTAAAGCCAGTCCAGGCAGGAGAGTCCGTGAGTCTTTAATACCAGCAAAAAGGTGGAATTGGAGCTGTGGCTCAAGTGGTAGAGTACTACTAACCTTGATCACAAAAGCTCAGGGACAGTGCCCAGGCCCTTACTTAGTTCAAGCCCCCAGACCCAGCACACACAAGCATACACATACACACACACACATACACACAAGCAATTCTACTTGAGTAAACAAATATAAACAGTAGAGACACACAAGATAAACTGATAAACCCTTACCTTTCTACCACTATTGGGTTTAAGGTCATTCTGTGAAAAAGAAAACAATGTTTTAAGACACATCCACATGATCTCTTCTGATTTGTTTGTTTCTAATCTTGGAACCTGAGGCTAGTTTTTGCTGGCAGTGTATTATCTGTGGGAACCAGGGTCTGAAGAACTAGCCTGACCCACCTCCCCTCACTTCCCCCACACACATTTAGCATATCAGGGTCTCCTGTTAGAATGGTTAAGTATGAAGGATTTAAGTCTATAGTTACCACCTTTAGTGTGTATGCCAGCTCTGGGGCTTGAACTCAGGCCTGGGCACTATCCCTGAGCTTCTTTTGCTCAAGACTAGCACTCTACCACTTGAGCCACAACTCCATTTCTGGCTTTTTTTCTTCTTGGTAGTTATTATAGATAAGAGTCGTACAGACTTTTCTGCCCAGGTTGGCTTTGAATCACGATCCTTAGTTCTCAGCCTCCCAAGTAGCTAGTATTACAGGCATGAGCCTCCAGTACCCAGGCTTACAAGGGGCTTTCAAGAACAACCAAACCACCACAGTTTTACATATGGATTCATTCACTACAGGAATCAATCATCAATAAAAATAATCCAAACACCAGTCCCTTTAGCTTTTCAGAGATACTGTGTGCTATATACTATAAGGCTAGATGATTCTAGAACAATGTAACCTAGTAGCTAGGCTGAATGGCTTTCTAATCATTCATTCTCATGTTATGTGATGTTGTGCTCTATTATTGATGCTGTGCTGTGCTATGCTCACAAGTTTGTTCTCTGACCATTCTTACCGGGTGGACGTCACCAATGTAGTACTGCTTCAGCATCTCTCTGGCATCGGAGGAGTGGCCTATATCTTCAAAGCTTTCGCTTGCATCGGTACCAGCCTGTTCCAGCAGAACCTCTTCTCCAGCAGGATGCTGGAAGGAAAAAGTATTTAATGAACCAAGGGTTTTCTGAGAAGCAAATCCATGTATATTTTTCCTTTGGTCCCCAATTCTTCTTGTTCTTTTCTCCTTTGAATGGGAGTAATGGAACAAATTGCCATTGTGTGTTACCTGGGAGGATGCAACAGGAAGGAATAGAATTTCTGTAATATTCTGGCCCAAACTGCATGCTAAGGGTATGATGGTGAGTCTAAGACAAGTGTGTAAAATGAGTGACAGTCCAGAAGATGAATGGCCTGTGACACTCAAAAGTAACTGAGGTCAGCAAGTCAAGAAGAAACTGTTCAAGATTTCAGAGACTACGGAGACATGACTACTGGGCACAATGTGTGAGTGTAGGTTGGTTCCCTTCCCTGTCATTATTAAGACTACCACAGCCAGTGGCTCATGCCTGTAATCCTAGCTACTAAGGAGATTGTGATCTGAGGATTGTGGCTAAAAAGCCAGCTGGGCACAAAGATCTGAGGGTATCTCATTGCCAATTAACCAGCAAAAGATGAGCTGGAGGCATGGCTTAAATGGCAAGAAATAGAACTATTATTGATCTAATAATCCCAATCGAGGGTGTGCGTGTGTGTGTGTGTGTGTGTGTGTGTGTGTGCGCGCGCGCGCGTGTGTGTGCGTGTGTGTGTGTGTGTGTGTGTGTGTATTAGCATATGGTCTCAAAGTTGGTTTTTTTTGTAATTTGTTTAGATTGGGGGGGGGGGGGGGGAACACAAGGGCTTACTATGTATCAGAGGTTGGCCTCAAACTCACAATCCTACCTCTGCTTCCAGAGTACCTGGCACTTGTGACTACACCTGGCTTCAAGAAGTATTTGTAAAGTCAGGCACCGGTGGTTCATACCTGCAATCCTAGCTACTCAGAAGCCTGACATCTAAGGATCGTGGTCAAAGCCAGCCTGGGCAGAAAAGTCCCCATGAGACTCTTGTCCTCCAATTAACCACTCAAAAACCGGAAGTGGCACTATGGCTCAAGTAATAGAGCACTAGCTGTGAGCACAAAGAGGCTCAGGAACAGTGCCCAGGCCCTGAGTTCAAGCCCCACAACTGACCAAAAAAGTATTCATGCTACCACCTTCACAGCAGCATTATTCCCAGTAGCCAAAAGGCAAAAGCCACTCAAATGTTCATCAGGAGATAAATGAGTTAAACAGAATGTGATGTATGTACATACAACTGGCTATTATTCATTCTTAAAAAAATGAAATCCAGTCACATTCTCCTGCAACAAATGAACCTCAAGAACTTTATGCTAAGTGACCCAATCAGAGAATGGATTCTACCTTTATATGACATTTCTAAAATTGTCAAATTCATAAACAGAAAGTAGAAGACTAGTTGCTATCCAAAGAGGAGAAAAGGGATTTGTTGAATAGTCTAGTTTGAAGTTTTCAAGATTCAAAAGTTCTGGAGAGGGCTGGGAATGTGGCTTAGTTGTAGAGTGCTTACTTAGCATGCAAGAGGCCCTAGGTTCGATTCCTCAGTAACACATAAACAAAAAAATTAAAATTAAAAATTTTTTAAAGTTCTGGATGCCTGATTCACAGGTATGGACAATACAATTGCTGGACTGCACATTTTACAAAATTTAAGATGGCAGATTTTATGAAATACATTTTCATAATATAAAAATGTCAATAATATAGAAAAGTAAAATAAAATCAATTCCATATATGACGTGTGTGTGTGTGTGTGTGTGTGTGTGTGTGTGTGTGTGTGTGTGTGTGTGTGTGTGTTGATCATGGGGCTTGAACCCTGGGCCTGGGCACTGTCCCTCGGCTCTTCAGCTCAAGGCTAGCACTCTATCATTTGAGCCACAGTGCCACTTCCAGTTTTCTGTTGGCTTATTGGAGATAAGAGTCTCATAGAGGGATGGGAAGGTGGCTCAGTGGTAGAGTGCTTGCCTTGCATGAATGAGGCCCTGGGTTCAATTCCCCAGTACCACATAAGCAAAAAGAAAAAGAAAAAAGCCGGAAGTGGCGCTGTGGCGCAAGTGGTAGAGCGCTAGCCTTGAGCTGAAGAGCTGAGGGACAGCGCCCAGGCCCAGAGTTCAAGCCCCATGACCGGACCCCCCCACCAAAAGAAAAAAAGAGTCTCATAGACTTTCCTGGCGGGGCTGGCTTTGAACTGTGATCCTCAGATATCAGCCTCCTGAGCAGTTAGGATTACAGGCATAAGCCATCAGCTCCCGGCCATATATGACATATATGACATGTATATGATATACATGCCAGGCAGCTGAAAAAAAAAGAACATGTATATGGAGTATATTATGTGGGCAATGGCATCTGGAGTTGGAAGTCAGGACAGCGGTGGCTTTGGAGATGGGGCGGGGACAAGCTGGGAAGGAGCACTTCTAGGTTGCTAGTATGTTCTTCCTCCACTCGGAGGGGATTTCGCAAATGTGCTGACTTAGTGAAAACTCACTGAATGTGCTTTCAGGTTTTGTGCATTTTTTTTTCTGTTGCTGCTTTTAAAAAAAAAGCCTTAAAAAAAAAAACCCAGGCACTTGACATTTGAACAGAGGAAACACCTGGATGTGTTTACTGACTGGATAGAGGGCAGAGATTTTTCACAACATTTTTAGCTGCAGAACACTTTCTGGAAGCAACATTTTGGATGGAAGCCCCATACACACAATCAAGTAAGTGTACATGATTAAAGTGCTCCATGACCGTCAATAATCAATTTGAAAATCACTAATTACACACAAAAGGGACAAAGAAGACTAGGTTTCAAATTAAGCAATATTAGCAGCAGACATAGGGCAGAGGAGTTTGGAGGAAGATGAATTTATTTTCAGTCCTGCTTAGTCTTAGAAACTCCAAATACCAGGCTAATCTCAGTCCTTCAGGATTTACGAGAACAGACTTGTGGGACTGTTGGTTAATACAGTGAAAACAAGCCGTAGAAAAAATTTAAATGCACCAGAGAAGTGGCTGGATAAGGGAGAAAGAAACTAGAATACATACAAGCATTTTTACTCCTTAAAGTGATCTAAGGATCAGTGTGTTCCAATGCTAGCCCGATGTTTTTAAGATGGATGGGACTAGGTTTGATTAAAACAAACAAACAAACAAAAAACCCTGCTCATCAGAATGGCCCAACCAGTTTCTATAACTAGTGATAGACTTCATCTCACAGCTCCTGAAACAGTGATAAACATCATCTTGGCTTAGAATACATAGGAACACATTTTCATTACTTTGGAGTTTCTTCAAGATGCCAAAACCATAAGCAACAAAATTTAAAAACTTTATCAAAAATTAAGAATTTGGCCAGGCCCCGGTACCTCACACCTGTAATCATAGTTACTTGAAAGGCTGAGAAGTGGAGGATCACAGTTTGAAGCCAGCGCAAGTAGAAAAGTCCCCAAAATTCCATCTCCTGGCACTTGGGCTCAAGTTGTAGCGCAAGCCACTTGCCAGCTATAAGCAAGAAAGCTCCATTGACTTTTGAGCTCTGAGTTTAAAGCCTGGTACTAGAAAAAAAAGGTACCTATACATCCTATAACAAAGATAAACCTTGAAAACATTAAAATAAGTCAGTAACAAAAGGCCACGTATTGTATGATTCTATTTATGCAAAATGTCTGGAGATGGAAAATCCACAGAGTTGAGTATAGGAGAGGAAATGAGAAGTAATAGCTAATAGGCATGTTTCTTTCTGATGTGATAAAAAGTGGAAGTTAAAAACCAGACCTCTAAGTCCATGCCTACAATCCCAGCACACAGCATCACAAGTTCAAATCCATCTTGGTATAGGAAATTTGAGGCCAACCTGGGCTACACAGGAAGACTCTGTCTCAAAAAAAAAAGGGGGCGGGGGGGGGGGGGGAGTTGGGAAGGTGGCTCAGTGGTAGAGTGCTAGCCTTTCGTACGCGAGGCCCTGGGTTCAATTCCTCAGCACCATATAAGCAGAAAAGGCTGGAAGTGGCACTGTGGCTCAAGCAGTAGAGTGCTAGCCTTGAGCTGAAGAGCCAAGAGATAGTGCCCAGGCCCAGAGTTCAGGCCTCAGGACTGACAAAAAAAAAAGCAAGAAGATAAGAAAGCAAGCAAGCAAGCTCTGACATTTGTACAACCATTTGGAGATGACGAAAACCACTAAACTATACACTTATTTTTTATTTTATTTTTTTCAGTTGTGGGCTTGAACTCAGGGCATAGGCATTGTCCCTGAGCTCTTTTGCCCAAGGCTAGTGCTCTACCACTTTGAGCCACAGCTCCACTTCTGGTTTTTGAGTGGTTAATTGGAAGTAAAGAGTCTCACAAGGACTTGTCTGCCTGAGCTGGCTTCAAACCACGGTTCCTCAGATCTCAGCCTCCTAAGTACCGAGAATTATAGGCATGAGCCTGGACATCACTTAAAGGAAACAACAACCCAGGAGTACCAACCTTGAGTTCTGCATGCTTCTACAAAAGATAACATCTTATTTCAACTAACAATTTTCAACATTATTCCTCTTCAACCTAAAAACACTTGTCTGTTTAAAAAAGAAAAAAAGGTCTGGTGCCAGTGGCTCCCACCTATAATCCTAGCTACTCAAGAGGCTGAAATCTGAAAATCAAGGTTCCAAGTTCACTTGGGCAGACAAATGGGACTTTTATCTCCAGCTAACCAGCAAAATGCCAGAATGGATGAATGGTTCAAGTAGCAGAGTGCCAGCATGAGTGAAAAGCCATGTAAGAGTGCAAGGCCCAAAAATCTTTCTGAATTTTATTTCACTCGCTCCATTGACTCTTCAATTATTTATTCAAGAGCCTCAACTTCAAAAACCTTAAAATAGTTCAGTAACTACTGGGACCTTTCCAGCAGGCCAACACTACACCCATTCACTCCAATCCAGGAAATGCTTAACCTTGCCCATTGGCCACTATTAGCAACAAACATTGTGGAGTGGTGGCATATATATGTCCCAGTTCTTGGAAGCCCGAAGAAGAAGGCTGCTGAGCTTAGAAGTTCAAGACCAGCCTGGACAGCATGGGGAGAATTCATCTCTTCCCCAAATTGAATGAATGAATACAAACAAATCTAAATGCTCCTCCTTTTCAAATTCCTTCCCCGTTCCAGTTGGTTGTTGATCCAACAAAGAAAAATGGTTGGCAAAGAGGATAAAACCTTCCATTATCGGTGAATAAAATAGTAACACTCCATCAGGAGTGAGAGACTGTGTAATAAGTTCAACAGCAAGCCAAGGCAGAGGCTTGGGACGCACCCAGGCATTTTCTTATTACTCAGTATCTGCCCTAGAGGTAACCTCTGCCATTTAATTGACACACTTGCAAGCTGGATATCAAACAAAAAAGGACATTATTCACCCAGTTCCCAGCAAGGTCAATGCTGGAGGTTCAAAATCAACTGCTCATTTTAATCTTAATATATGCAGATACATACAAATCATGCTTGAGGGAATAAGTTAGAAAATGCTGAGGTAAGTATTGTCAGACCAAAATACACAGCCAGTGGCTCAGAAGGCTGAGATCTGAGGGACAGATGCCCAGGCCTTGAGTTCAAGCCCCAATACCAGCACACGCATACATACACACACACATACATACACACAAAGGAAGAAAGGAGGAGAGGGGAGAGGAAGGGCAAGGGAGAGTAGGAGAAGGAGAAGAAGGGAGAAAGAAGAAAGAAGCCGAGTGCTGGTGGCTCACCCCTGTAATCCTAGCTACTCAGGAGGCTGAGATCTGAGGATCACAAAGCTAGCCACAGCAGGAAAGTCCATGAGACTCTTATCTTCAATTAACCACCAGAAAACTGGAAGTGGTGCTGTGGCTCGAAGTAGTAGAGTGCTCACCTTACGTGAAAAAAGTTCAAGCTCCACGACCAACAAAAAAATAGGAGGAAAAAAACAATACACTGCCTCTCATTCTTGAAACAGGACATTTAATCAGGCTAACCACTGCCTGGTCTACAACTCCACTCTTTTCATTCTTTTTTTATTTTAATTTATTCTTGTTGTTGTTGTTCACTATGGGAGCTGAACTCTGGGCCTGGGCACTGTTCCTCAGCATTTCAGCTCAAGGCTAGCGCTCTACCACTTGAACCACATCACCACTTCTAGCTTTCATTCTTTTTTTTTTTTTTTTTTTTTACTACATTCACTATATTTATAAGAATTAAGAAATCATAATTATGGCTTCTGGTCTAGAATAGACCATCAAAGCCCCTCTGACTGACTACATGCATTTGAACTTTGATGGTAGACATTGCTTTAAACACATCCAAGACTGTTTCTTCGGTAAGCAGCTTCATCGATAAGTCTAGTTTGACTCCATTTGGTACCACTGCCCACAAGTGTTCCAGGACCCTAAAGACAGTTGTTTGGGTCCCTCAAAAATAACTAGGGGTAGCCGGGCGCTGGTGGCTCACGCCTGTAATCCTAGCTACTCAGGAGGCTGAGATCTGAGGATCGCGGTTCAAAGCCAGCCAGGGCAGGAGAGACCGTGAGACTCCTATCTCCAATAAACCACCAGAAAACCGGAAGTGGCGCTGTAGCTCAAGTGGTAGAGCACTTGCCTTGAGCTGAAGAGCTGAGGGACAGTGCCCAGGCCCAGAGTTCAAGCCCCACGACTGACAAAAAAATAAATAAATAAATAACTAGGGGTCAGTAAGCCTGGTTTCGTGGGACTGTGGGCCCAGCCATCTCTATCCCAGCCTTCTCCCCACTGCCGCTCTGCAAAAACTACATTCTTGACAAAACCACAAGGATTTTTCCCCCTGTAAACACTAGGAGAAAAAGGCAAACAACTATACACAACTTATTGAAGACAGCATTTTTTTTCCTCTATTAGTCTACTTTTTTCGTAGTGATAGCACCTCAGTCACACTAGGCAAGTGGTCCTAGCTATATTCCCAGCCCTCCACTGTTTTCAAATACTACCTTTATCACATGCTAAGTTGTCTTGCATAAATAAGAACTTTCTGTACAACTCCAATTTGTTTCCATGGATCTATTTGTTGATTCCTAATGAACAAATTATCTGCTCAGATCACTATCTGACAGATTTTCAATCCCTAGTCTCTTTATTAAATACTAGTGGAATGGTAATTAATGCTAATGGAAAGAACACAGAAGAAGAGAGAATTCTAAGAATGATAGAGTTACAGAATAAAAATCTTGTTGGAAAAAAAAAATCCCGTTAAGTTCTTTGTGGATGGAAATTCCACCCTGACGTAATTAAAATGGAACAATAGAGTTACTAGACACCACCTGACTTGGAAAATGAAATGGAGAAACATGGAGGAAGCTATGACATGAGGCGGAATGATGAAAAGAGTGACCTCTAGCCCAACATATTACATCACCTAAGTAAAATACAGAGATTAAAGCTTTGGAGAGGATTAAAACCCACTTCCTAAACAATCTGACAAGGCAAGGAAAGATAATAGATATGGATGGTGAACAGGAGGAAATGGTGAGGGCCCATAGGCATTTGCTTCCAGAAGAGAACGAGCCAGGTAAAACAGGCCAAATAGCTCCCGGCTGGCAAAGGTACAACCAGGCCGAGTTGAGTCAAGTCTGTGGATTCAAACATAACCAGAGATCTTGGACCCTGTCACCGTGCATCTCGCTGCTGCAGAAAGGGCTTCTCTTCTTCTTCATCTTCTCTTCTTGGAATTTACTCCTCCCCACTGCAATTATTTCATGCCTTTCCTCCCACCAGATTATGAACTCTTACACAGAGAGCCAGGGCTCTCTTATTGGTGATAATTTGAGAACACAGCAAGGAGCCTGGAACATAGCAAGATGTAGGGAGGGAGCGCTGACTTTATCGTTTAGGTGCACATAGACCTGTCCACACCCCCATGCAAAATGCACCTGTCCACACCCCCATGCAAAATGCACAGATAAATCAAAGTAGATTCACTCATCAGGTCATCTTACCCATGTGGGGCATCTCACCCACAAGTCAGTCCACAGCATTCAATTTACCATTATTTGCAATCTGTTTATTTACTTATGTACTGGCTTTTTAAGACAAGAGTCTCAAACTGGAGATCCAGTTTGGATCAGCCAGGCATGAACCACTGCTCCTTCCCACTGCCAGATGGAATTTACCTTCAAATCTCTCAAAGTACCTCTCATTTACTACTACTCCAAAGATATTACTAGAATCCTGAGGTCCTGAGTTCATCCCCAGAACCACATATACACACAGACACACATACACAAAGCTAAAACGAATATAATTTTGTATTCATTACAAAAATAACCACCAGGGCTGGGAATGTGGCTTAGTGGTAGAGTGCTTGCCTAGCATGCATGAAGCCCTGGATTCGATTCCTCAGTACCACATAAATAATTTTTTTTGGGGGGTCCGGTCTTGGAGCCTGGATTCTGGGCCTGGGCGCTGTCCCTCAGCTCTTCAGCTCAAGGCTAGCGCTCTACCACTTGAACCACAGTGCCACTTCCAGCTTTTTTCTTTTTGCTTATGTGGTGCTGAGGAATCGGACCCAGGGCCTCAGGCATGCAAGGCAAGTGCTCTACCACTGAGCCACCTTCCCAGCCCCATAAATAATTTTTTTAATCCCTTAGAAAAAAAAAAATTTTAGGGCTGGGAAGGTGGCTCAGTGGTAGAGCGCTTGCCTTGAATGCCTGAGGCCCTGGGTCCGATTCCTCAGTACCACATAAGCAAAAAGAAAAAAGCTGGAAGAGGCGTTGTGGCTCAAGTGGTAGAGCACTAGCCTTGAGCTGAAGAGCTGAGGGATAGCGCCCAAGCCCAGAGTTCAGGCCCCATGACCGGACCCCCCCAAAAAAAAGATGCCAATATGCTACACATAGAAAAATTCCTAAATCCCTGAATTATTTCCCTAGAAATATTTGCACATATTCTCTTTGGGAAGCTAAGTTTTTAAAGCATTTATGGAATTGAGTCAGAGTGTAGCAATGAATGGAAAAACTATTTTACTAGCCCTCAAATTAATAGAAAAAAATATTTTCCTAGTAATTTGCCTCCGAGAAAATGAACAGGAAAAAATTTTCTCAGTTACAGTAAGGTTATATTATACAAAGCTAGTACAGGAAATTGACCACAGAATATTTTCTCTATTATAAAATAAGCACACATAAATCAAAGCTTCAAATTTATCTTTAGTGCCTGAACATCAGTAATTCTCTAGGGCTAGGGCGAATGATAACCACAGCAAAGGGACAAAGATAACTACTTAAGATAACAGAAATATTTTTTTCTTTTGGCAATGCTAGGGCATAAATTCAAGGCCTCATACTTGCTAGAGCAAGTGCTCTACCACATCTCCAGCCCAAGTCTCTTATTTCTTAATCGGGTTTATAATGAGAAGGCTGAACACATTTGTCAAAGCTTATCAAGCATGTACATTTTATTTTTTCCGGTCCTGGGTCTTGAACTCTGGGCCTGGGTACTATGGGTGGGCTCCTTTTGGAGCTGTGGCTGAGCCACAGCCCACATCCGGCTTTTTCTGTGATTAATTGGAGATGAGAGTCTTTTCTGCCCAGGCAGGCTCTGAACCGTGATCCTCAAATCTCATCCTCCTGAGAAGCTAGGATTCCAGGCATGAGTCACCGGCGCCCGGCAAATATGTATATTTTAAATGAGTGCAAGTTATTGTATGTAAATTCTGTCAATAAAGTTACTTTAAATAAATATTTTTAAAACTATCTCCTTAAAAAAAAAATCACTCAGTTGCACAATGATCTCTGAGACTTGTGTAACCAACTCTAACACAGCAAGTTTGAAGAGTGAATCTTACTAGGTCAATGGGAAAGAAAAAAGTTCATCTCATGATCTTCTGGACTCAAGGTCAACTCGAAGCAGGAGAGGAAAACACATAATCCAGAAAAGAGGGCCCCAGATCCTCAAGAAAGTATTAATCCTCACACGGTTTTACTTCCGAAGGCATTCTGGAAAGATCACAGGTATGTGGCTCTTCCAACGTGGGTTCGAACAGGGATCAGAACCTTGAGAGTGTATGACCTTGAGAGTTCTCTGCCTCTGAGCCTCAGTTTCCCTAGGTGTAAAATGGGACTGATGACGGCCTAGAGTTTAACCTAGCGCACAGAAGCTGCATAAGAAATGCACGCGATTACATAATTGGCAAGGGAATTGGTACTGGCTGGAGATCCTCGCCAATCTGCGACCTCCCGCCCCCGGCCCCCTGAGGGTCGCGGTCCCTTTGGTCCGCCTTATCGCCCACTGCCAGGCCTCGTTTCCTTCCTGTGCACGCTCGGGGCCGCCCGGTCACCCCTCACCCTGCGGCTCCCGGGGGCCGCCCTCCCTCCTCCCCGCCCCACCTCGTTGAGGAAGCGGGTGACATCGTAGACTCGCCCGTGAATCACCAGCCACGTTTCCTTCGCGGTGTTGTGCTTCGCCACCTCCTCCATCCGATAGTAGGTGACGGACGTCTCGCCGTCCTGGCTTTTCCCGCCGCTGCCGCTAGTTCCCGTGGTCGCCATTGAGACACAGACACCTCTTCTAGGCTGCTAGGGTTGCTGCAGCCTTTACTTCCTAGAGATGGAGACGGCTCTTGGCCCTTCTCGGCTTCCGTAACCGGGTTGCACGCCTGGCCTGAGGCCGGATGAGCCAATCAGGGTCGTCCAACCCCTCCAATCTGACCAATCGCAGGCTGAGATTTTGGAGCGGTGCCCAAAAGCTTCTCGGGGGCTGGTGTCTCCTCAGGAGACATTTCCACACACAGGTACGCGCACCCACGGCTGATCTGCGTTCTGCTGAGCCCCCAAACCGGGGCCCAGGTCTCCAGAATCCTTCCTGCTTCCCTTCCCAGTTTCCCCCACCACTAGGCAAGGCATGTACTGAAGCCACGTGTTCATATCCCGCCTGATCCCAGGCTGTGATCTGCCCAATCCCCTCTCCCTCCAGGCTCAGTTTCCTCACCGGTAAAATGGGTGTGAGAGCCTCTGCCTTCCTAAGGGGTTGGCACTTTGAATGAATGTGCCTGTAAAACGCTTAGCACACAGTAATCGAATAACCGGTGTTAGAGATTCAGGGTGACTGGCCTGAGGCCTCAAGACTGCGATTAGGAGTTAAGATATGGAACCCCAAGGTTGACCACTACTAAGAATCTGATTTTTAAATGAATTTCTTTAGTGATCAGGACCTGTCTGCACTGTTTTAGATTCTTTGTGGCCTAAAATAGAATTCACTTTAGCTGTCCCTTCACCAGAGGTCCTAACATCTTGGAATTCCAAGTTTGGTTCACGAATATTACCTGTTAAGCCGTCAGTTGTAGAGTGCTTATCTGGTGCACGCAAGGCCCTCGGTTCTATCCCTAATATTGGTGGGAGGGGAGAGCGCATATATATACACACATATATACGAATGTATATATACATATATATGAATGCATATATACATATATACACACGTATACATTCTCAATTTTTACCAAATAACCACTTTTATTTGGCAGTACTGGAGTTTCAGCTCAAGGCTACACAATTGCTATCACTTAAGCCATATCTCCCCACATTGCTCTGAGTTTGTTTTGTTTTACGCAGGCACTAGGGTTTGAAGTCTAGGACTCTTGGCCTTTTCACTCAAGGATGATATTCTGACACTTTAGCCACAACTCCACTCCTAGTTTTTTGTTGCCTCATGGACCTTTCTGCCTGGGCTGGCTTTGAACCACGATCCTCAGATCTCAGCCTCCTGAGGAGCTAGGATCATACACATGAGTAAGTAGCTCCGGTTATTTTTGAGATAGGGTCTTGGTTTCTGCCCAGATCACAATCCTCCTACTTAATGTTTCCCTCCACCTGATATGACGGGTGCACACTATCCTACCCAGGTTTTCTGTTGAAATGGGGTCTTCCAAACTTTTTCCCAGGTTGGCCTCAAGCAAGCTTCTGTCTTCCTGATATCAGCCTTCTGGAATAGCTAGGATTACAAACATTAGTCACTATACTTGACTTTTTTTTTTTTTTTTGTCAGTTGTGGAGCTTGAAATTTGGGCCTGAGTGCTGTCCCTGAGCTCTTCAACTCAAGGCAAGTACTGTACCCCTTGAGCCACAGTGCCACTTCTGGTTTTCTGGTGGTTTATTGAAAATAAGAGTCTCACTGACATTCCTGCCCTGGCCGGCTTCAAATTGTAATTCTCAGATCTCAGCCTCCTGAGTAGTTAGGATTACAGGCGTGAGCCACTGGCACCAGGCATACTTGGCACTTTTTATGCAGAGTATGTCCATTGTGCATATTGCTTTATTCACTTAACAATTTTGCATACCTGTTTCGAGAAAGTTTAAACTCAATATGCAGCCCAAACTGACATTGAACTCCCCATCTTCCTGCCCTAAGCCTCCCAAGAGCTGGGATTATAGGTGTGCACTACCACACCTATTTAGGGATTCTTTTCATTAAAGTTAAGCCAGGTGCAGTGACTCATGTCTATAATCCTAGCTACTCAGGAGGCTAAGATCTGAGGATCGTGGTTCAAAGCCAGCCCGGGCAGGAAAGTCCCTGATACTCTTATCTCCAACAAACCACTCAGAAAACCAGAAGTGGCACTGCGGCTCAAGTGGTAGAGTGTTTGCCTTGAGCTAAAGAGCTGAGGGACAGTGCCCAGGCCCTGAATTCAAGCCCCATGATCGACACAAAAAAAAATTTTTTTTTAAAGAAGATAATCAAGTTAGTCAACTACACAATTGTCAGTTTTTCCTCTAATCTTTTGGCAAAGGGCTACCTTGAAAAATCATTTTTCCATACACACAAAGTTTCCTTTATCAAGGCTTTGCCCTTGGAATGTTCCAGTTGCCTTTGGTCAATGACATTTCTCTGCTGTGTTAAAGATAAGTAACCCACAGGTCTCCATGATGAGTCAATTAGCCTTCAGTGTACTTTTTTTGTAGGACATGCTGGGGTTTGAACTGAGGGCACTTGCTTGCTAAGCATATTCTGTACCACTGAGATACACACCAGCCATTATAATTTATTTTTAATCAACTTTATCAAGATACCATTTATATGCCTTTATGTATTTTTTTATTTATTGCTTTCTCAAGGGTGTGGCTAGAGAGATAAAAATAGTTATGGGTTAAATAAATTGCTTCAACTAACTACTAATATCGAACCTCCTGGTTCATTGTTACAATTTCATAGTTTTCCACTGTTCAGTACTCATGGATTGGCATAAATATACCATAAGTTAAGCAGTTTCCTATTGATGCTTATTTGGGTCATTTCCAGTTTTGTTTGTTTTTTTGGTATTTTTTGTTTTTTGTCAGTCGTGGATCTTGAACTCTGGGCCTGGGCACTGTCCCTCAGCGTTTCAGCTCAAGGCTAGTGCTCTACCACTTGAGCCACAGAACCACTTCCAGCTTTTTCTGTTTATGTGGTGCTGAGGAATCGAACCCAGAGCCTCATACATGCAAGGCAAGCACTCTACCACTGAGCCACCTTCCCAGCCCCCAGTTTTTTTTATTTTATTTAATTTTTTGGGTGGTACTGAGGTTTGAACTCAAGGCCTGTTGCTAGGCAGGTACATGACCATGGAAGACATACCTCCAGCTCTTGTTTCTAGCCTTTTGAAATTACAGACAAAATACTTCATTATTTGCATGTACAAGAAAGAATAAGAGGGCTGGGAAGATGGCTCAGTGGTAGAGCACTTGCCTTGCATGCTCAAGGCCCGGGATCGATTCCTCAGCATCACATAAGAAAAAAGCCAGAAGTGGCACTGTGGCTCAAGTGGTAGAGCTCTAGCCTTGAGCTGAAGAGCTGAGGGACAGCGCCCAGGCCCAGAGCTCAGGCCCCATGACCAGACCCCCCCCCAAAAAAAAAGAAAGAATAAGAGCCGGGCACTGACAACTCACGCCTATAATCCTAGCTACTCAGGAGGCTGAGATCTGAGAAAGCCAGCCAGGGTAGTAAAGTCAGTGAAAATCTTAACTCCAATAAACCACCAGAAAACCGGAAGTGGTGCTGTAGTTCTAGTGGTAGAGCACTAGCCTTGAGCTGAAGAGCTCAGGGACAGCACTTAGGCCCAGAGTTCAAGCCCCACGACCGACAAAAAAAAAAAAAAAGAAACAAAGAATAAGACTTCTAAATCAAAGGCATTTGTACTGTTAGTAGTCACACCAATTTATATGCTCACTGGCAATGTGTTTGAGTGCTAGTTTGCTCAGCTCAACAAAGTGTGTTAGCAAAGTTTTCAAATTAAACTGATCATACATTTTAAAAATTTATATCACACTGTAGTTTCAGAAAGGAATTTACTAATTTACTAACCTTTCTCCCAATCAAGTGCTGGAAAACAATTCTTTTTTTGGGGGGGGGTCTGGTCGTGGGGCCTGAACTCTGGGCCTGGGCACTGTCCCTCAGCTCTTCAGCTCAAGGCTAGCACTCTACCACTTGAGCCACAGCGCCACTTCCGGCTTTTTTTTTTTTTTTCTGCTTATGTGGTGCTAAGGAATCAAACCCAGGGCCTCATGCATGCAAGGCAAGCGCTCTACCACTGAGCCACCTTCCCAGCCCTGAAAAACAATTCTTATATATGGCTTGATTTTCTTTCTTCTTTATTTCTTCTTCTTTCCTTTCTTTCTTTTTTTTTTTTTTTTGTGGTACTTGGGTTTGAATTCAGGTCTTTGCTTTTGCTAGGCAAGCACACTACTGCTGAGCTATACTCTGGTCCATTTTTACACTGTTTATTTTGAATTAGCCACCATGACTGGACCCACCTTTTTATTTTACACTTCCTACAGTTGCTGGGTTAACAGACACATACCAACACTCCCAACTATTATTTGAGATGGGGTCTTGTGACCTTGTTGCCTAGATTGGCCTCAGACCACAGTTTTCTTCCTGTTTCCTGAGTAGCTAGGCTTATAGGCATGAGCCACTACTGCACAGCTTGAGATGGCCCAATTTCTACATATCAATCATGACTCTCTCTTGGAGGATAACCCCTCTGTGTAGAATAGTGTCTCCTACCCCAACTTTTTATATATAGTACTACTCAGGATTGAACCCAGGACCCTGGCATATGATAAGCAAACACCCTACAAATTACTTGAACCATATGTCAAATTTTTCTGTGTGTGTGTGTGTGTGTGTGTGTGTGTGTGTGTGTGTGTGTGTGTGTGTGTTAGATCTTGTTTGTTGGTTTGCTTTGGTTTTGGGGGGGTTTTTTGGTTGTTGTTGTTTTTTTGTCGGTTGTAGGGCTTGAACTCTGGACTTGGGCGCTGTCCTGGTGCTCTTCAGCTCAAGTCGAGCGCTCTACCACTTGAGCCACAGCACCACTTCCGGTTTTCTAGCGGTTTATTGGAAATAAGAGTCTCACGAACTTTCCTGCCCAGGCTGGCTTTGAACCGCGATCCTCAGATCTCAACCTCCTGAGTAGCTAGGATTACAGGTGAGAGCCACCAGCACCCGACTTGGTTTTGGATTTGAGATATGTTCTAACTTTGTGCAAGCTGGCCTTGAACTGAAGATCCTTCTTTCTCTGCCTTCTGAGTAGCTGGGGTTATAGACATGTGCTAGCATTCTCAGTCTCATATTGATCTTCTCCGGATGTTAACTTAACTATCAGCACCCAAATAAGGCCTAAGCTAGTCACCTTGTCCTGGTGATCACCTAGTCTCTAGAAAATTGTCCTACTTTCCTTCTCTCCATGAAACTTTTGACAACATAATCTGTTCTGATGCATGTATTGGTTCATCTGTATGCCTACCATTGTATTCTCACTGACATGATGCTTGGCACACAGTAGGTACTTAAGAACCATCTTTTGACTTGCTAATGTCCAGCTTCTAAAATGAGTGGAAAGCAGGGAAAACTCTCAACAGCCTTTTGTGCTATTGGAGTATGAGAAAGGAATTTGGCCCTGCTGCTGGGTTGAAAGTGCCTTCAGGCAGCTCCAAAGCTAATCCTTTATTCTCAACTCATTTTAACTTTGCGCTGACTTTGAGCAGTGGACGTGAGACCCACTCCCGGTTAAGTTCAGGTTAGGTTTGGGACACTGAAATATTTTCTTTCATCCATAATCATTAGATCAAGGCCTATAAATCAACTCATTAAGACACAAAACACAAACAAGGTCGTAATTTGTTTCTTCCTGCCCTCTGTTTTTCTTGGCATGGAAAAACTCAAGCTTTTCCTGACTGGAGATGGGTAATGACACTAGGGGGTGATTCATTAAAAGCAGCCTAAGTAACTGGCCTTTTATTTCATCTCATTCTTTCCCCTTATTGTCCCAACCCATGTAAGGAAACACGTTGAATAAAATAATCCTCCTGCTGATAAAGAACTTTCCTTTGACTTTGTGTTCACGTACAGCTATATGTTCCCAGGATCAAGTTCTTGGAACTGGAGAGGCCTAGTGAGGAAGGAATGGTAGATGGAGATTGCTGGTAGAGAAGGAAGGCTGAGAGCCTTGTGAAACTCACTTTTCTTACCATCTGTTCTCTCTCTCTCTTTCTTCCTCTCTCCATCCATCCCTCTCTTTCTTTTTCTCCCTCTCTCTTTACTCATGTTTAGGTTTTTCACTTAACGCTGGCATCCTACCACTTGAGCCATAGCTCTAAACTTTCGGGCTTTTGGTAGTTACTTAGAGGTAAGAAACTCAGGGACTTTGGACGCTGGTGGCTCACACCTGTAATCCTAGCTACTCAGGAGGCTGAGATCTGAGGATCACGGTTCAAAGCCAGCCCAGGCAGGGATGTCTGTGAGACTCTTATCTCCAATAAACCACCAGAAAACCAGAAGTGGCACTGTGGCTCAAGCGGTGGAGTGCTCACTGAGAGACAGTGCCCAAGCCCAGAGTTCAAGCCCCACAACTGACAGAAAAAAAACAAAACTCATGGACTTTCCTATCCCCGTTGGTTTCCAACTTCCATCCTCCCTTCTCAGCCTCCTGAACAGAGAGATTACAGGTGTGAGCCACTGGCATCTGGATCTTATCATCTTTTCTTAACATCTCTTCTGACCCCAAGGACCCTGACCACATGACAGGGGTCAAGTATGGCCATAGGTTTGATCTAGGGGTCTACAATGAATGCCATGATACCAGCACCTTCTTCTCAAATGAGTGCCGTTCATTTCAACTATTCCTAAGGCCAAGAGAAAGGAAGGTGGTAAAATTTAAAAGCATAATTATAGTACATATACATCATATTAAGAGAAACAGCAATCTGAGTGTGGTAGTACACACTTTAATCCCAGCTACACAGGAGGTAGAGATAGGAGGTTCAAAGGTTTGAGGTCAGTCTGGGCCACACAGGAACACCTTGTCTCAAAACAAAAAAAAAGGATCTGAGTATGTATAATCCTAGCTACACAGGAGGTACAGAGAGAAGAATCACAGTGTGAGACCAGCCCATGGAAAGCACTAAACACACTAAAGGAAGGAAGGGCTGGCGGTATAGCTCAAGTGGCAGAGCACTTGCCTAGCAGGTATGAAGCTCTGAATTCAAGCATCAGTACTACAATCAAAAGAGAACCAGATGCTAGTGACCCAATCCTAGCTAGCTACCTGGAGACTGAGATCTAAGAATCACAGTTCAATATCAGTCTAGACAGGAAAGTCCATGAGATTCTTATTTCTAGTTAACCTCAAAAAAGCTAGAAGTGGAGCTGTGGCTCAAATGGTAGAGTGCCAGCCTTGAGTGTAAAAGCTAAGGGATAGAATCCAGACCTTAGTACTGACACAGAGAGAGAAAAAGAGAGAGAGATTTCATGTTCATTATCTACACTATATATACTTCTCAATTATTTGAACTACTTATCTAAAACTTTTAAAGGACTAATGAAAAAACATATATTCATGCATACATATGTACCCCATAAGTATCTAAGATAGATCGATAGATAGATAGAGGCTGGGCAGTAACAAATCAAAATACTAACAATCTCACAGAGTTTGAGTTGATTTTAGCTTTCCTCTTTATACACACGTGCGCATGAACACACACACACACACACACACAGAGTTCATTTCAAAGATTGTACTTTACTCTTGCAATTGAAAATCAGTAAAAACTTTGAAGTTGGTCTGTGAGCCACAAGCTTGTGTACCACTCTGGAAGTGGAACAATTTATTTTCCAAAAGAGCTAAATGGAGGGACGGCGAGGTGGGGGAGCCATGTGACTACCATCCCAGTCAGAGTGAGACCGTGGAAAAGTACCAGGGACGCCCCACCCCGCACATGGTTCGGGTGCACTGGCGCAGGCCACTGTTGGGTCACCTCTCCATTGTTTCTGTGCAATCACAGGTCCTTGCATGGCTGTTGTAAGTAAACCTAGCTGCCTTGCCTTTCTGGTGACTTCCCTCCCAACCTACTGCAAGCATGTATTTCCCTGTCTCTGTGAACTCCCAAGGCCAGCTGTTCCTTGCTGCCCGAGTTGGGAACCCAGCCAGGAAGAGGAAGCTAAGAGACTGGGTCCCCGATGCTCTGAAGCAGTACTTCTAGTTGGCTTTTGAGAAGGAATTTAATAAGTAGCAGACCTCTTTCTTCCTAGGCTCTAAATCAAAGAGGAAAGGAAGAAAAAAAAAAAAACTGGTTATCTGCTGATAAAGACTAGAGACTGTGGCAGAGTATAAGTGTCTAATAAGCTCCCTTATGTCTGTATTAAACAAACTTGTCCACCAGTCCCAGGTAAAAATGGACCAGGGTGCCGCTCTCTAGAGTGGGTAGAACTCAGAACCTTTTCTTTTTCCTTTGTGTGTGTGTGTGTGTGTGTGTGTGTGTGTGTGTGTGTGAACTGAGCTTGCACTCAGGGCCTAGGCAATGCCTCTAAGCTTTTTTTCTCTTTTTTTTTTTTGGTCGGTCATGGGACTTGAACTCTGGACCTAGGCGCTTGTCCCTCAGCTCTTCAGCTCAAGGCTAGTGCTCTCCCACTTGAGTCACAGGGCCATTTCCAGTTTTCTAGTGGTTTATTGGAGATAAGAGTCTCACGCACTTTCCTTCCCGGGCTGGCTTTGAACTGTGATCCTCCGATCTCAGCCTCCTGAGTAGCTAGGATTACAGGTATCAGCCACAGGAGCCTGGCTAGCTTTTTCTCTTAATGCTAGTGCTGCACCACTTGAGCTTGGCTTTTTGGTGATTAATTAGAGAGAAGAGTCTTGCAGACTTTCCCGCTCAGGTTGGATTCAAACCACGGTCTTCAGATCTCAGCCGCCTAAGTATGAAGGATTACAGGCATGAGCCACAGGCATCTGGCTCTTTTTTTTTTTTTTTTGGTAGTGCTGGAGATCAAACCCATGGCCTTGCTTATGCTAGGCAAGTTTCCAGCACCAAGCTACTCCCTCCTATTTTTCTCCTAAAGCCCAAGAAGAAGAAGGCACTTAGAGACCCAAGCCCAGTTTCTCCTAATACCCCCCTTTTTCCCCTTTCCCTTTGTGTAAAGAGTGAAGAGGATCTGGAGCTTTATAGTAGTTACAGGCCCTCCACAACCACAGGAAATATCTGTAATGGAAGGAAGGACTTTCCTCTCCAAAAGTTGTATTTCTAGGATTGTAGAACACTTTGGAGGTTGGGGGGGGGGGGGGGTGTGTGTGTGTGTGAAGCAAACTCTAAACCATTATCTCAGAAAAATGCATTTTGACACTGATGCAGACTTAGGCACTTATTGTTCATATCTGCCAGCCTTTCCCTTCCTTCTGGTTTTAGCAGCTCATCTTTGAAGAAACCTGACTCCTCTATTTGACCTGAAAGTGATAGAGCTGCCAGTCAGTATGCTCCGCCCCCTTGGTGTTAGGGTTGGGCTATATGTTTCAAGCTGTCCAATCAGCAAAGCCTATTTTCTTGGCTCTCTTGTTTTATGAATGTGCACAGGATTTAAGACAGCCAATCAGGGAAAGGGAACTAAGGAGATGGGTAAAAAAGACTACTAGTTTCTATTTTAAGAATACTAGCCAGGCGCTGGTGGCTCACGCCTGTAATCCTAGCTATTCAGGAGGCTGAGATCTGAGGATCGCGGTTCAAAGCCAGCCCGGGCAGGAGAGACCGTGAGACTCCTATCTCCAATAAACCACCAGAAAACCGGAAGTGGCGCTGTAGCTCAAGTGGTAGAGCGCTCGCCTTGAGCTGAAGAGCTGAGGGACAGTGCCCAGGCCCAGAGTTCAAGCCCCACGACTGACAAAAAAAAAAAAAGAATACTAAACTAGGGCCAAAGGCATGGTTCAAGTGGTAAAACAAATGTCAAACAAGCACCAGCTCTGAGTTCAAAATCCCAGCACCCCCCCAAAACAAAAAACAAAACAAAAGGTATACTGGAAAGAAAAAAAATAAAGAAAAGCTAGACCTCACTGTAGCTGTTTCCTTTTCCAAGTGGAAAAAGAAGACTGGAGCCCAACACCATAGAAAGGTGTCATGGGAACACTGTTGAACACTTGAATCCAGTCATAAATGAATTCTTTTGTCTGGTTATGAGAACTACTAACTTTACTTTTTTTTTTTTTCCTCTCAAGGCAGTATGAGAAAAACTTCTGCCTCCACTCCACTCGGCCTCCACTCTACAGAGGTGCTCAGGTTATGAGCCCAAACTGCCACTGGAAGTTAAGAATTCCTTCTGTCACTAGTGCCCATTATAAACTTGGAATCCAATCAAGCATTCCGAAATGCTCCGGCAGATCTGGCTGCCCCCTTAGCTTTTGGACCAGTGTACTCACTTCTTCTCTTTGGCCCTGTTTCTGCTTGTCAGCATTTGGACACTATAGTGAAAAGACAAGCCAGCGGGCATATAGTTGAAGAGAAAACAAGACACATGGGTGTGTTAGAACGCAGGAAATGCTAGAAAAGTGTCTGCTTCACTCGAGAAGGGACAGAATCATGATCAAGTTCAACATCCCCTTTTCTCTTTACCTGACGGATGGGAGCTAGAGGTGGGAAAGGGAGGGAAAAAAATCCCAAAGAGGATAGGTAGGCAAAGTTAATTTGCAAGAAGCACTACAAATTTGATGCAAAATTGTATAGGAAATGTCTCTCTGGCATAATTATTTACCTTTAAGCATATCCTTTCGGTTGGTTATTAGGTGTTATATGTACTTAAAGCAATTCAAGATGGTGGATTCTATTTTTAAGGCCATTTTATACATTCTAAACCACTGAGACGTTGGACACTGATGGCTCAAGCCTGCAGACCTAGCTACTCAGGAGACTGAGATGTGAGGATCCCAGTTTGAAGCCAGCCAGGGCAGAAAAATTATAAGACTCTTCTCTCCAATGAACCAGCAAAAAGCTGGAAGCAGAAGTATAGCTCCAATGGTAGACTATCAGCCTTGAGCAAAACAAGAAGCGAGCATAAGAGGCTCTGAATTCGAGTCCCAGTACTGGCGTGAAAAAATAAAATAAAACTACTGAGAAAAGTTAGGAACTTGTTCAAGGGTCCTTCAGTTGGTGAGGCCAGGATTTAACACCATGGCCATCTGAATCCTATAAGGACCTGAGTTTCAATCTAGCTCTGTTACTTGTTGGTTTGAATGACTTGAGCAAGTCAGCACAAAAACCTGTCTCCTGCCGGGTGCTGGTGCCTCACATCTGTAATCCTAGTTACTCGGGAGGCTAAGATCTGAGGATCATGGTTCAAAGCCAGCCTGAGAAGGAAAGTCCTTGAGACTCTTATCTCCAATTAACCATCAGAAAACTAGAAGTGGGCTGTGGCTTGAGTGTTAGGGTGAGCACCTTGAGCTGAACAGCTCAGGGAAGTACCCAGGCCCAGAGTTCAAGCCCCATGACTGACCAAAAAAAAAAGGGCTGAGAAGGTGGTTCAGTGGTAGAGTGCTTGCCTTGCATACATGAGGCCCTGGGTTCGATTCCTCAGCATCACATAAGCAGAAAAAGCAGGAAGTGGTGCTGTGCCTCAAGCGATAGAGAGCTAGCGGAGAGACAGTGCCCAGGCCCAGAGTTCAAGCCCCATGACCGACAAAAAAGACAAAAAAAAAAAATTGTCACCTCAAATGGAAGATTTGGAAATTTGATTAAGAATTTTTTTTTCTATTTCAAAATTAAAAAGAAAAATAGAAAGGATGACTTGGATCAAACTACATTATAAGTTTGTGTAGAAACACCATAGTGAAACCTCTTTGTATAAATTAATATATACTAATAGAATTTTTTTTTAAAAAACACACAAAAAAAACCTTGAATATCTCAAGCTTTTAATTTGTATTCTTGCCCTGAGCTTTCTCTCTCTCTCCCTCTCTTCTCCCTCTCCTCCACCCCCCTCTGCCTCTCTCAAACCCTATAGAGATTGCTTTTCCCATGGATTTGGGATCAAAGGGCTCCTTGGGGTTATGTGTTCTTTTGAAATAGATTCAAAGCAGAGGAACTGGAAGGCCTTCTCTCCTCACTGGGTGATTCAGCGCAGGTAACCAGTTCAGACCCATTCCATCACTGTCTGATAAACCCAAAGGTCACCGCTCTGAACTTGAACCCACTTTCCCTTCTTCCTGCCCCTTTTATGGGCTTTTTAGATAAGGTGCCCTAAGCGAGTTGAGACACTTTTTCTCTGCTCCTGCAAACATGATCCCTGGGCATGTACTCTGTCTGCAAAGTCCCCAGCTGCTTCCGGCTCTCCCTCTGCCCACAGCCCTTGATTGCTGCATTCCAACAAATTAGCCATGTGACACAAGATTATTTTTAACTTCAATAGAGCAGCTCCTTCTCTTTTAATATATCATGCTTAGCCCACATTCCCCCCGGTGAAAAGGGCACCAGCGGCTACTTCTGAGAGTGTTTAATTACTCCAATTGTTTGCAAACTTCTCAGAAACTTGTGGGGGCACATTTCTTTCGACCCCCACCCCCCACCCTTAACATACACACTTTTTTTTTTTTTTAATGTAATGAGAACTGAGGCTGAATCTGACCTGAGGATTTACCAGGGCACCACAAATCTCTTCTACCATCCTGCCACCCATTTGCCATTGAAGGGCTCTTTCTTTCTTTCTTTCTTTCTTCCTTCCTTCCTTCCTTCCTTCCTCAGTCACGGGGCTTGAATTCTGGGCCTGGACACTGTCCCTGAGCTCTTCAGCTCAAGGCTAGCACTCTACCACTTTGAGCCACAGCGCCACTTCTGATTTTCTGGTAGTTATTTGGAGATAAGAGTCTTAGAGACTTTCCTGCCTGGGCTGGCTTTGAACTGCGATCCTCATATCTCATCCTCCTGAGTAGCTAGGATTCCAGGTGTGAACCAGGGGCGCCTTGTTGTTTGCTTGCTTGCTTGTTTTCGCGCTGTCCCTGAGCTCTTCAGCTCAAGGCTAGTGCTCTACTGCTTGAGCCACAGCACCACTTCCAGTTTTCTGGTGGTTTATTGGAGAAAAGTGTCTTACACACTTTCCTGTCCAGGCTGGCTTTGAACTGTGATCCTTAGATCTCAGCCTCCTGAGTAGCTAGGATTACAGGCATAAGCCAGGGCACCTGGCTTCTGAATTTCTTAAGACCCTAAATTTCCTAAACCCAGCTAATCCTCTAATTTCAAGAGGCCAGTTCAAGCAGAGAAGCTAAAAATGATTGAGATTATATTATCCACCACTAGAAAGTAGACAGCTGGGCCATAATCTAGAACTCTAGTAACAGTAAAAGAGAAGCAATGGAAACATTAAAAAAGAAAATAAAAAACAAACACTGGGTCTGGGAGCTGGTGACTCATGCCTGTAATCGCAACTGCTCAGGAGGCTGAGATTTGACTACAGTGGGTCGGTGAATCTTATCTCTAAACCAACACAAAGCCAGAAGCGGAGGTGGGGCTCAGCTGGTAGAGCACAGGCTATGAGTGGAAAAGCCAAGTGAGAGCTCAAGGCTCTGAATCAAGCCCCAATATCCGCACAGAGGCATGCCCGTACAAAAAAGCCAGTGTGTGGGAAAATGCGTGGTGTGTTTGAGGAGCTGAAATGGCCAGCATGATTGTAATTCAATGAGAGCAAAGGTGTTACGACACCACAGTCTAGTTCTCTTGTTTCAAAAGTAAAGCATATTTTATATAAAATTAAATATCTACATTTTAGACTACCGATAAATGAGTTTCAGCAAGTGCAAACACTAATGCAACCGCCACTCAAGATAGAACTTTCCCATCTCAGAAAGTCCCCTAGAGGGCTGGGAAGGTGGCTCAGTGGTAGAGCGCTTGCCTTGCATGCATGAGGCCCTGGGTTCGACTCCTCAGCACCACATAAGCAAAAAGAAAAAAGCCGGAAGTGGCGCTGTGGCTCAAGTAGTAGAGCGCTAGCCTTGAGCTGAAGAGCTGAGGGACAGCGCCCAGGCCCAGAGTTCAGGCCCACGACTGGACCCAAAAAAAAAAAAGAAAGTCCCCTAGAGCCAGGCACTTATAGCTCAGGCTTGTAATCCTAACTACTCCAAGAGGCTGAGATCTGAGAATCGAAGTTCAAAGCCAGCTCAGGCAGGAAAATCCATGAGACTCTTATCTCCAATTAACCACCAAAAAGCTGGTAATCATAGAGTGCTGACCTTGAAAGAGCTGATGACCAGCACCCAAAACCTTGAGTTCAAGCTCTAGTACACACACACACACACACACACACACACACACACAAACACACACAGAAAGAAAAATATATTAACATAGTATGTTATCATTCGTGCAAGAATAAAAAGGTGAAGAAGACATAAATGTGTTTTTCTTTGTTTTTTGGTTCAAGTCCTGGGGCTAGAATTCAGGGTTTTCTTCCTCCCACATGGCTTTTTCACTCAAGTCTGGCACTCTACCACATGAACCATACCTCACTTCCAGCTTTTTGCTGAGTAATTGTAGATATACCTCTCTCACTGAGTTGTCTTCCTGAACTGGCTTCTAACTTTGATCCTCAGATCTCAGCCTGCTAAGTTGCTAGCATTATACTCCAGAGCCACCAGCCTTCAGTATGCATAAAATACTGAGCTCAGAAAAGATATCCTAGAAACTAGTAGAACAAAGAGATGAAACTGGGAATCTGAGATACAATGGGTAGAACAAATTTCACTTTATGCTTTTTGCATCTTCTGAATTTTTAAATCATAAGAATGTATGACCGGGGCTGGGAAGGTGGCTCAGTAGAGCACTTGCTTTCCATGCATGAGGCCCTGGGTTCGATTCCTCAGCCCCACATAAGCATAAAGAAAAAAGCCGGAAGTGGCGCTGTGGCTCAAGTGGTAGAGCGCTAGCCTTGAGCTGAAGAGCTGAGGGACAGCGCCCAGGCCCAGAGTTCAGCCCCACGACAGACAAAAAAAAAAAAAAATGTATGACCTAATGCAGAATTAGGGGGTTTTGTTGTCATTATTTTCTGGTCCTGGGGCTTGAGCCCAGGGCCTGGGCATTGTCCTTGTGCCTCTTTGTGCTCAAGGCTAGCACTCTACCATTTGAGCCACAGTGCCACTTCTAGCTTTTTCTGAGTATATTGGAGATAAGAGTCTCACGGGGACTCTCTTGCCTGAGGTGGCTTTGAACCCTGATGCTCAGATCTCAGCCTCCCGAGTAGCTGGCTGAGGGGGGGGAGAGGTTGTTTTTTTTGTTTTGTGGTGTGTGTGTGTGTGTGTGTGTGTGTGTGTGTGTGTGTGTGTGTGTGTGTGTGTGTGTGTAAGAAGTATTTGGCAGCCTTTCCAAGCACCTGGGACTTCCAGTTTGGGGAAACGCCCTGCCATTTATGAACTGAAGCAGGAGGAAAGGGCAAAGCTCCCAACTGCCAGTCAACACAGTGGTGAACCGAAGCCACCGCTTCACTCCAGTGAGATAAAAGACACTCCAAGCAGGCAGCAGGAAATCAGATGAGTCTTAAACCACATATGTGTCATAGGTGTTTATAAAAGCCTTAGACAGCTCCTTCCTAAATTTGAACTTGGGTCAAGAGAGAATCCTATCAGGAAATACAAGTTCCTCTCTCCAAACCTCTCTGGACAATCGCCTTCTAGATTGAATAGCATAGAGCTAAGCTCATTTATTCCACATCTGTGTGAGAGGAAGAACGGAAGACCAGGGCCATAATAAAAGATCACCCCACACTGAACCTGGACATCTCTCTCTTCCCTCCCACCCCTAGCTTCCTTTGCTTTGTCTGTTTGGTTGGTTCTATGGGAAGGAAGGTCTGTACAGTGTTTTAGGATTTACAGTTTAGATTTATTCAGGGGATGTGAAAGTGGCGTGTGGAAGAGGAGCTGGATGCGAACCCACACTCTTTGTGAATAATTGGGGGTTTTATTTTTTGCTGTTTGTTTTAGTGTTTCAGGATTATCACCTCTTTGTAGCCTCTACTCAACCAAAATAGGAAGAAAAAAAAACTTGATTTTAAATAAGAAGCTTACAATTATGAATTAATAAATTAGCCCCATTTTTTTTTTTATATTTTATTCACTTTTCTGTAGCACCAGGTTTTTTTTTGTTTGTTTGTTTTTCTGGTGTTGTTTTGTGCTGGTCCTGGGGCTTGAACTCAGGGCCTGAGCACAGCCCTTGAATTTTTTTGGCTCCAAGCTAGCATTCTAGTGATAGTAGTAACAAATTCTATAATATATGGCACAGGGGACCTACTATGTGCCAAAAAATATCCAAATAGGTGTTCTACAAACCTTATCTTTATCTTTAGTCCCATACAACCTCTTATATTGAGACTAGTATTTTGGGGTTCTTTTTTTTTTTTTGCCAGTTCTGGGGCTGGAATTCAGCCTGGGAGCTGTCCCTGAGCTCTTTTGCTCACTGCTAGTACTCTACTACTTTGAGCCACAACTCTACTTTTGGTTTTCTAGGTTTTCTAGTGGGTTAATTGGAGATAAGAGTCTCACAAACATTCCTGTGCAGGCTGGCACCACCGTAGTCAGATCTCAACCTCCTGAGTAGCTAAGATTACAGGCATGAGCTGCCAGCACCTAACTTCATTTATTTTTTTATAGCAACTTTAGATCACATATTACCCACAACACACAATTTGCAATAGGGTCCTTCTATGGTTTTAACAAATGTACAATGAACTCCAGCTTTTTGCTGGTTAATTGAGGATAAGAATCTCACAGACAACAGGCACCAGTGGCTCATGCCTGTAATCCTAGCTACTCAGGAGGCTGAGATCTAAGGATCATGGTTCAAAGCCAGCCTGGGCAGGAAAGTCCATGAGACTCTTATCTCCAATAAACCACTAGAAACCTGGAAGTGGTGCTGTGGCTCAAGTGGTAGAGCACTTGCCTTGAGCTGAATAGCTCAGGGACAGCGCCCAGGCCCAGAGTTCAAGCCCCACGACCAACTAAAAAAAAAAAAAAGAAAACAAAAGAAAGAGAATCTCACAGACTTTTCTGCTCAGGTTGGCTTCAAATGGTGATGCTCATATTTCAACTTCTTGAGTGGGTACAATTGCAGGCCTAAGCCACTGGCGCCCAGTTCACTGGTTATTCTTAGGATAGGGTCTCACTCCCTCTTGGGAGCATACATGAACCTCAATCCACCTAGGCATTCCACCGTTACTTTGCTTACAGGCACCACCAAATCTAATTTCCCATCCATGGAGACAGATTCTCATGGGTTTTTAATGGGCTGGCCTCCAGGTCTTAGCTTCTCCTATAGTTTGAGATGAAGGCACATGCCATTGTGCCCAGCTAATGGGTTAAGGTGTGTCACAAACCTTGCTGCAGCTTTCTGCCTGGGCTGGCCTCCAACCAAATGGGATCCTCCCATTCTCAGCCTCCCATAATCACAAGCATGTGCCACAGGCGCCCCAGATCATTCGCCATCTGTATATCTTCTTTGTGAACATATCTATTCAGGCCTTTGCCCGTTATTTATTCAGGTTGTTAATTTCCTTATTTTTGAGCGTTAAGACTTGTTTGTTTTGGATAAAAACCATCTGAGGTGTGTTTTTCACATACTTCCGCCACATGTCTGCTAATCTTCTTGGTCTCTTGACAGTAACTTTCACAGTGCCCAAGTCTTTCAATGAAATCCAGCTTATCATAGCTGCACCTCAACTTAACATGGGATTACAGTCCCATAAATCCTAACACTCAGGATGCTGAGACCAGAGAATCATGAGTTCAAGGCCAGCCTGAGCTCCATAGCAAGACACTGTGTCAACAATAATAAGAAGCCAGGGACCTGGTGGTTCATGCCTGTAATCCTAGCCACTCAGCAGGCTGAGATCTAAAGATCACAGCTCAAAGCCAGCCTGAGGGCTGGAAACGTGGCTTAATGGTAAAGTCCTTGCCTCGCATGCATGAAGCCCTGGGTTTGATTCCTCCATATCACATAAACAGAAAATATCAGAAGTGGCACTATGGCTCAAATAGTAGAGAGTGCTAGTCTTGAACAAAATAAGCTCAGGGACAGTACCCAGACCCTGAGTTCAAGCCCCATGAGTAGAATGAATGAATAAATAAATAAATAAATGCCTGATCAGGAAAGTCCCTGAGATTCTTATCTCCAACAAACTACTCAGAAAAGGAAGCTATGCTATGGCTCAAGTTGTAGAACACTAGGTTGAGCACAAAGAAGCTCAGGGACAGTGCCTAGGCCTTGATTTCAAGTCCCAGGACTGGCAAAAACAAAAACAAAACAACAATACTCAACACAGCTTAACACATATCACCACATTTCTTCTTTCTGCCTGGTTATCTGGCTGCCTGGGAGATATGGCTGGATGCCACCACACAGCTTCATGACTTGGCTGGCTTTGAACTACAATCCTTATATCTCAACCTCCTGCATAGTAAGCTTATAGGCATGAGCCACCGGCAACTAGCAGCTTGGTAGTATTTTGATTGGGATTCCACTGAATCTATAGAATAAATTGGGTAGAACAGACATTTGGGCAATAATAAGTCTTTTATTTATTTGGTTTTCTTAAATTAATTAATTAATTATTATTATTATTATTTTGCAGTGCTGGGGATCAAACCCAAGCCTTGAGAGAGAGCTAGCCAAGTACTCTACCACTGAGCTAAATGCCCAGCCCCATAATGAGTCTTCCCATCCATGAACATTCACTTTTCTTTTCTTTCTTTGCCTGGGGATCAAACCCAGGACATTGCAGTTGTTAGGCAAGCACTCTGCTACTGAGCTACATCCTAGCCTTCCATGAACATTGAATCTCTCTTCATTTAGCTAGTTCTTTTATTTCTTTTACTAGAGCTTTATAGATTTCCTTATATAGATCCCCTTTTTATGTTTATACCTAGTTCATCTTTTTGAGTGTTAATGTGTTCATGGGTCTTTAATTTTAAAACTGTTCCTTGCTAACATATAAGAAATTTTTGTTCATTGCTGGTATCTAGGAGCGTAATTGACCTCAGCACATTAACCTTGTTATCCCACAATCTGGCTATAATTGCTTTTACTTCCAGAAGGCTTTTCAAATTTTATATATGGACAATTATGTCATCTGCAAACAAAAACAGTTTTATTTCTTCCTTCTTAATCTCTGTGCCTTTCGCTTCCTTTGTTTTATTGCAAATTAGCTAGACTTCCAGCACAATGTTAACCCCATCATTAAAGAGTTTTATAAGACAGTAATGATCCAGAAAGTACTTCACATACTCTTAGCTAGTAGTCAGTTTAATGTTTTCTTACCTGAAATGCGATCCTGACTTTAGAAATGTGATCCTGCCTTTCTCTGAGAAAATTTCTTTTCTTTTCTTTTTTGTCCCCATAGTGGGGCTTAAATTCACATCCTGTGTGCTGAGCCTTAGCTTTTTTGTACAAGCCTGGCAATCTACCCCTTGAACAACACCTCTACGTCTGGCTTTATTGCTGATCCGTTGGAGATGAGTCTCACTCACAGACTTTCTTCAAAACTTGATCCTTAGACCTCAGCCTTCTGAGGAGTTGGTGTGAGCAGGTGTGAGCCACCAGTGCCTGCCTGTTTTGTTTTGTTTTGTTTTGTTTCCAGTTCTGGGGATTGAACACAGGGCCTGTCCCTAAGTTTCTTTTGCTAGCACTTTACTACAGCACCACTTCTGTTTTGTTTTTTGTGTTGTTTTTTTTTGGGGGGGGGAGGGGGCTTTCTGTTTATGTGGTGATGAGGAATCAAACCCAGGGTTTAGTGCATGCTAGGCAAGCACTCTACCACTAAGTCACATTTCCAGCCCGAGAAAGTTTTAGTATAATGGTAACTGCTAACGTTCATTAAACATTTGTTTAACGAAGTCTGCAAATAGCAGATGTCACTCTGGTGGATTTAAGCACAAAGGGATTCGTTGAGGAAAGCTGAAGAAGTAGCTACTCAAGCATCCAAGAAAGATTTTCAAGAGTGCCCTGCAGAGCTGGGCTGGCAAGCAAGCTGTAGCTTTTGGTACCATCCGGAAACTCCAGTACTACTGAAGCTCCAGAATCTTATTTATTGCCTCTACCCTGATGAGCAGCAGGAAGATGAAGGCTGAAGCCTCCGGTACTGGTCCTCCTCACTCAACTTCTGAAGTCTCTTGTAAAAGTGGGGAATCTGACTGGCATACAGAACCACGGCTTGCCAAGAGAGCTTGAGAAATGCAAGGATTTAGCTCTCCTGCCTCTGCAGTCTGGGAAGAAATCTAGAAAGGGCTTGGAAGGGGTTTTAAACAAGCCAGGCTAAAGCATCTGCCACAACTTGCCAAGTGCCAAGTCCTACAAACATGCCAGGTCTCATTTCGTCCTTAGAAGAATTCAGTGAGGAAGGGACTATAATTATCCCCAATTGACAGATGAGGCCTGACAATAAACGGGACAGCTCACAGTGTCTGGGAGGAGTTAAAAGAAGGGACAGCTGGCCTGGAGAAGTTGGGATGGGAGACAACAGCCCACAAGAATGAAGCATCAGGTCCAAGGTGGTCAAGGACAGCCAGAATGAATTGGAGAACTCAGGAGTATGGATGCCAAATTCCAGACCACCCCCCCCCCACCCCCCCCACCTCTTCCTCCAAGGAACTACACTGCCCCCTATCGGAGGAACCAGGACTTGCACCCACCACACAAAGACTTGCAGACTCTGACATTCCCACAACCTCATGGCATTCATGACACAGAACATAAGAGCTTGAAAGTAGAAACCTCATCAGGGAAGATTCCAGAAGCAAGAGAGCCGTTAGTTGGTTTTAGAAGGGCTTGTGTATGGCTGAGAGAAGGCTGCGGTTGTGGATGAAAGAATTCGCACGCCCTCACACCGCTGCTCTGAAGCTGGAGGGCACAGACCCTGTGGCCTTTCAGAGCAGTGTCCTCGACTGGGGATGAAGGGAGAAAACAATAAATAAACTAGGGGTGGGAGGGGGGGGGCTGGCTGCAGAGTAAGATCATAAACCCTTCCAGTGATTCAAGTTCTATGAAAATATTAGTTCCAGTATGTAATGAAATTTAATTTGGAGGAGCATGAACATCTCAAAAAGCAGGCCCTGGGAAGATTTTTAAACAAATGCTAGAGATGAGTCTCACACAGCCCGAGCTGGGTCCCCCCTTCCTACTCTGCTGCCCTGGGATCTAACCCAAGCCTTTCTTGGCTGGGGACTGAAGGCATCTCCAGGGCTTTGTTTTCTTTATGATTGTGATCAACTCCTCCTAGCAGATACTCAGCTTTAAGAGAACACTGAATCAACCGAGTCCCTTGCTTGAGCTAGCACCATAGGATCTTAAAGCCAGAGACAGGTTTGAATTCTGCCTCAGTCACATACTGTGACTGTCAGCATAATCTTGGACAAATGTCAAAAGAAAAAAAAAACGATACTCTTTCCCTGACTTATGTAACTGTAACCCCTTTCTACATACCTTTATAATAACAATATTTTTTAAAATGAAAAGAAACCAGTTATAGCATTTATAAAGGGTCAGCTGGCTAAGTTCTGGTGATTTCGGCCTATAATCCTAGCTACTCAAGTGGCTGAGATCTTAGGATCACAGTTCCAAGCCAGCCCTGGCAGGAAGGTCTGTGAGACTCTTACCTCCTCTCAATACCAAAAAAAGCTAAAAGTGGACCTTTGGCTCAAGTGGTAGAGTACTAGCCTTGAACAAAAATAATGAAGGGGCAGCACCCAGGCCCTGAGTTCGAGTCCATTATCACTTTGTGTATACACACACACACACACACACACATACAACGTCATCTGTGAAAAGAGCCCCACTGCTTGAACATAAAGAAAAACTGGGAAACTTTAGAATTTAGATATTTAATATATGTTTTCTAAAAGTGGCAGGAGGGTGGGATTTTTGTTATGTTTGCTTGTGTACTACTACTGGGGCTTGAACTCAGGATCTAGACACTGTCCCTGAAGTTTTTTTGGGGGGGAGGGGGTCCGGTCATGGGGCTTGAACTCTGGGCCTGGGCGCTGTCCCTCAGCTCTTCAGCTCAAGGCTAGCCCTCTACCACTTGAGCCACAGCGCCACTTTTTTCTTTTTGCTTATGTGGTGCTGGGGAATCGAACCCAGGGCCTCATACATGCAAGGCAAGCACTCTACCACTGAGCCACCTTTCCTGCCCAAGTCCTTGAAGTTTTTGCTCAAGGCTAGTGCTCTACCACTTGAGCTTTAGCTCCACTTCCAGTTTTTTTGATAGTTAACTGGAGATTATAGGATCAGACTCCTGTTGGGGTTGGCTTCAAACCATAATTCTCAGATCTCCACTTCTTGAGTAGCTAGGATTATAGGCATGAGATCAACTTCTTGCTATAGTAACAAGAGCTCTGTCACCCTCTCAGGGGCCTCTCTGTTGAGGACAGAACAGTAAGAACTGATATTTATGGTTAAATGTTAACTTGTGTTTATTTCTCTACAACTGCCTGATGTTGAATTTGGCCAGCCCAATGAAGATTCTTTCATAGGCCTGTGTGTCATTTTAGAACACCAAGCCTACGACCTTTATACACATGCTAAACATTGATCAAGTGGGAGAGTTCTCTTTTTTTCTCCATCATTGAGTTGAATAAATACTAAAAAATATATATATAAAATACCCAATCAGAAAAAATTCTTTGATGTACACTTAAGATAAACTGGTAATAATTCATCCTGATCAGCTAGAGTGGATTCTTTGATAAGTCAATTAAGTTCAGAGGGCAATGGGGCTCATTCCCTGATGCTGATTTTGATTGGTAATGTCTGATTTTTTTTTTTTAGAGCTAGAAAAAGAACTTTTTAAATGACTTTGTCAAATCCTTTTTCATGGATTTGAAAATTGAGCTTCATGATATTACTAAGGGAACCATAGGAAAATGCTTTATAGAGACAATCCCAACAGTATTTTGTTGTTGTTGGTGGTGGTGGTCGTGGGGCTTGAACTCTGGGCCTGGGTGCTGTCCCTCAGCTCTTCAGCTTAAGACTAGTGCTCTACCACTTGAGTCACAGCGCCACTTCTGGCTTTTTCTGCTTCTGTGGTGTTGAGGAATTGAACCCAGGGCCTCATTCATGCAAGGAAAGCCCTCTACCACTGAGCCACCTTCTGAGCCCCTCCAACAATATTTTTTTGTGTGTGTTTCCATCCTGGGATTTAACCAGGACCTGGGTGCTGTCTTTGAGCTTTTTGGCTCAAGGTTAGCACTCTACCACTTTCTGTACAGCTCCCCTTTCGGAGATAAGTGTCTCATGGAAGGCTGGGATGCAGCTCAGTAGCAAAGTGCTTGCCTAGTAAGTGCAACATTCTGGGTTCAATCCCCAATTCCAAAAAAATAAAATAAAAGCCCCCCCCCCCCCCCAAAAAAAAAGAGTCTCATGGACTTTCCTCCCTTGGTTGGCTTCAAACCTCAGATCTCAGCTTCCTGAGTAGCTATGATAATAGGTATAAGCCACTGGTGCCCAGCTTCCAACAGCATTTGAAGCTTGCTTTTTGTTTCCTTTGTGATTTGTAACTCAAGGTCAGTATTTGGGCCTGGATTTGGAAACCTGTGGACTCTTAATCCTCAATTAGTGCTGACGCCAGAAATATTTAAGAATCATTGCTGCCCCCTGCTGGAAGTTGAAAGTCTCAGACACTCACAAGATTACCTGGAATTTTTTTTTTTTTTTTTTGGGTCCAGTCGAGGAGTCTGAACTCTGGGCCTGGGCACTGTCCCTCAGCTCTTCAGCTCAAGGCTAGTGCTCTACCACTTGAGCCACAGCATTACTTCCGGTTTTTTTCTTTTTGCTTATGTGGTGCTGGGGAATCGAATCCAGGGCCTCATGCATGCAAGGCAAGCGCTCTACCACTGAGCCACCTTCCCAGCCCCCTACCTGGAATTTTTGTTATTAGTTTATTAAAGCAGAAAAGCAATAAATCACTTAGGCTAAAATTTTCAACAACCCGGAAGGATATAAAGAGAAAAGCAAAATCTTAACCTTTCAATTCTGTTATCTGGTAAGTAGCTATTCTTAATTTTAAAGCATTCTTCCACAATTTTAATGAACATATATGCATGTATTTATTATGTACATGTGCCTAATTTTTATGCACAAATAAGAGCATACTGTAACGATTTTTATTTGATTTATTTGTAATAGGAAATATACTCAAAAGTTTGCTAATTCAGCTGGGTTCCAGTGGCTCATGCCTATAATCCTAGCCACTCAGGAAGCTAAAATCTAAGAATCACAATTCACAGCCTGCTCAGTCAGGAAAGGCTGTCTGAGACTTTGATCTCCAAGGAACCACCAGAAAACAGGATGTGGCACTGTGGCTCAACTGGTAGAGTGCTCACCTTGAGCTGAAGAGCTCAGGGACAGTGCCCAGGCCCAGAACTCAAGACCCACAACCAATAAAAAAAAAAAAGTTTACTAACTCAAAGAATCTTGAGTATATCTTTCAAGGCAATATATATTAACAAACTTCATTTATTAGTTTGGCATATCATAAATTATTCATTCCATCTCCCTTTGATGGACTAAAAAGTAAATCTCTCCAATAGAAAGGATTTTATTATTTAGTTGTCATTACTCACTGTTATTTCTGTAGTGGGATTAATGCTCAATAAGATGGATCAAATGAATGAAGACATTTTCCTAGTTTTGAATAGTTCTGGTTGAAAAGTGTCTATCTGCCGAGCGCCAGTGACTCACACCTGTAATCCTAGCTCAGGAGACTGAGATCTGAGGAGCAAGGTTCAAAGCCAGACTCGGCAGGAAAGTCCGTGAGACTCTTATCTCCAATAAACTACTCAGAAAACTGGAAGTGGTGCTTGTGGCTCACGTGGTAGAGCGCTAGCCTTGAACTGAAGAGCTGAGGGACAGCGCCCAGGCCCAGAGTTCAAGCTCCATGACCAACCAAAAAAGAAAGAAAGAAAAAAAGAAAGGAAGAAAGAAAGGAAGGAAGGAAGAGAGGAGAAAAGAAAAGAACAGAAAAAAGAAAAGTGCCTCCCTGAATATCCTAGGTGGAGGACAAGGTTTAGGAGAAAGGGTAGACTGAAAAGCTTTTGAAGCAAGGTATGGTAGTGCATGCCTGTAATCCCAGCAGTCAGGAGGCTGAGGCAGGAGAATCACAAGTTCCTCTGGGTCAGCCTGGGCTACATAGTGAGACCCTGTCCCAGAAATAAATAAATAAATGGATGTGAACTTGGAGTTTTAATAGATACTGCCAAATTGGTACTTTGTTGTGTGGGTTGGGTGGGTGGGTATGTGGGTGTGTTGGGGAAGGAAGGGGAGGGAGATTTATTGGGGCTTCAATTCAGGGCCTGTGTACATTCCCTGAGCTCTTTTGCTCAAGGCTAGCATTTTACCACTTGAGCCACAGCTCCACTTCCAGCTTTTTGTGTATGTGTGGTTAATTAGAGATGTCTCGTATTTTTCCTGCCCAGGCTGGCTTCAAACTTTGATCCTCAGATCTCAGCCTCCTGAGCTAGGATTATAGATGTGAGCCACCAGTGCCAGGCTCTATATTGTTACCTTTTTTCTTTTTTTTTTTCTCAGTCATGGGGCTTGAACTCTGGGCCTGGGCGCTGTCCCTCAGCTCTTCAGCTCAAGGCTGGTGCTCTACTACTTGAGCCACAGTGCCACTTCCAGTTTTCTGGTGGTTTATTGGAGATAAGAGTCTCACAGACTTCCCTGCCCAGGCTGGCTTTGAACCGTGATCCTCAGATCTCAGTCTCCTGATTAGCTAGGATTACAGGCATGAGCCACTGGCGACCGGTTTATATTGGTTTTTATTTTATTTTATTTATTTATTTTAACCAGTCCTAGGGCTTGAACTCAGGGCCTGGGCATTATCCCTGAGCTACTTTTGCTCAAGGCTAGCACTCTACCACTTGAGCCACAGTGCCACTTTCAGCTTTTTCTGTTTATGTGGTACGGAAGAATTAAGCCCAGGGCTTCATACATGCTAGGCAAGCACTCTACCACTAAGCCACATTTCCAGCCCCATATTACTTTTGATGATAAATAGATACTGATGGTTAGTAATTGCTCAATCTCCCAAATAGCTTAGTTTAAAACACAAGCTAGCTCCCTTTCACATACTCAGCTCCCTCTTGGGCCTGTGGGGGAAGGAGCAGGAATCTACAGATTGACCTCTCAATGGTGTTAGTGCTCATTCAGGGTGGGGAACGGCCACGTTGTCTCTCCAATCTTGATGCAAAACAGGTGTGTGGGGTGGGGGGTGTTGTCTGTGTGTGTGCTAGTACTGAGGTTTGAACTCGGGATATTGTGGCTCTTGCTTGGCTTTTCTCACTCAAGGCACAGTGGTACTTTACCACTTGAGTCATAGCTCCACTTTTGGCTTTTGGCCGATTCAGTGGAGATAAAAAGTCTCACAGAGCTGTAGTTCAGGGATGGCTCCAAACTGGGATCCTCAGCTCTCAGCCTCTTGAGTAGTTAGGCATGAAATACCACACCCAGCTTCCCACATCCTTATCTTACTGTAGCTGGGCCTGGTGACTCCTCAGATGCTTACTGTGAGTTGACTAGGTGCTTTCTTCCACAGCAAGACTGCCTTTGGGGGTGTGGCATGAATTCCACCACCACTCCCAAGGGTGAGCGGGTGGATTGGTTGGTGTACATGTGGGCAGCTGGCTCAAGCTTGGGGAAGGAAGCCATGTGTGGGTGAGATTCAGGAATCTTGTAGCGCTACAGTTGGCAGAAACTATAAGGAGGTCCAACCCCAGCCCTCGGTGACATGGATCTGTGGCTAACCAACATGGAATTCATATGTTCTAATAAGAGTTTGACAATGAGTTGTTTGGTTTACTGCAAGCCAGTATGTGAGGCACACTGGACGCTTCCAAATCAGATAAAATAGAAGACAGATGAAAGCCGGGTAGGAAATGTGCCATACAGATAGCAAAGAGATTGCAGTCATAAAAAGAGATGACAGATTTCACCGTCATGAGGACCCACCCAGGTGTCACGTCCTCTGGGCTTTTGCCCTGGCAATCCCTGCCCCAGGTGGGCGTTGTTTCTGTGTACCTCATGCACTTGATATATAACAAGAGAAAAGAAATACGGGGGGTGGGGGGAGGGCTGGGAAGGTGGCTCAGTGGTAGAGTGCTTGCCTTGCATTCATGAGGCCCTGGGTTCAATTCCTCAGCACCACATAAGCAGAAAAGGCCAGAAGTGGCACTGTGGCTCAAGTGGTAGAGTGCTAGCCCTGAGCTGAAGAGCTGAGGGACAGTGTCCAAGCCTAGAGTTCAAGCCCCACGACAGATAGGAAGGAAGGAAGGAAGGAAGGAAGGAATGCTGGGCGATGGGGAGGGGAGATGAGGGAGAGAGACAGAGGAGGAGAGAGAATCTGATCAAGACACATGGTATGTATATTGGGGTATGTCAAAATGAAATCCCCAACCAGGCACCAGTGGCTCACACCTGTAATCCTAGCTACTCAGGAGGCTGAGATCTGAGGATCAAAGCCAACATCAGCTAGGGCAGGAAAGTCCATGATACTCTTTTTTTTTTTTTTTGTCGGTCATGGGGCTTGAACTTCAGGCCTGGGCACTGTTCAGCACTACTTCTGGCTTTTTCTGTTTATGTGGTACTGAGGAATTGAACTCAGGGCCTCCTGCATGCAAGGCAAGCACTCTACCACTGAGCCACCTTCCCAGCCCCCATGAGACTCTTATCTCCAATTGACTGCCAGAAAACTAAAAGTGGAGCTATGGCTCAAAGTTCAAGCTCCATAACTGACAAAAAAAAAAAGGGGAGGGAGAGGGAAGAAACCCTCATCTACAACTCAAAGATGCTAGTAACTCATGTTTAAGAAAAGTGCTACCAGCTGGGCACCAGTGGCTCAAGCCTGTAATCCTAGCTACTCAGGAGGGTGAGATCTGAGGATCGAGGTTTAAAGCCAGCCGGGGCAGGAAACTCTTATCTCCAATAATCCACCAGAAAACTGGAAGTGGCGCTGTTGCTCAAGTGGTAGAGAGCTAGCCTTGAGCTGAAGAGCTGACGGACAGTGCCCAGGCCCAGAGTTCAAGCCCCACGACAGACACGAAAGAAAGAAAGAAAGGAAGAAAGGAAGAAAGGGAGAAAGAAAGGAAGGAAGGAAGGAAAGAAAGAAAGAAAAGTGCTACCACTGCCAGGCACTGGTGGCTCATGTCTATAATCTTAGCTACTCAGGAGGCAGAGACCCGAGGATTGTGGTTAGAAGTCATCTGGGGCAAGAAAATCTGTAAGACTTTTATCTCCAATTAACTAGCAAAAAGCCAGAAGTGAGTGGTAGAGTGCCAGTTTGAGCAGAAAAGCTAAGGGACAGCACCCAGGGCCCTGAGTCCAAGCCCCAGTACCAGCATGCATGCACATACACACACAGACACAGACACACACACACACACACACACACACACACACACACACACAATTTATAATAAAGATGGCTCTACAGAGACATGGAACAGCAGATAGTTTTCACCAAAGGTTCTAAGACAGCTGGATACCTCTGTAAAAAAAAAAAAGGAAACTGTACCTTATTTCATATTATGTGAAATCATCAAATTTCCAGTACATAGAAAGACTTAATATGAAGTCAGGTACTGGTGGCTCATGCTTATAATCCTAGCTACTCAAGAGGCTGAGATCTGAGGACCACGGTTTGAAGCCAGATCAGGCAGGAAAGTCTGTGAGACTTTTTTTGAATGTGGCACTGTGGCTCAAGTGGTAGAGCACCAGCCTTGAGCAAACAAAAAAGGAGCCCAGGGACAGTGCCCAGGCCCAGAGTTCAAGCCCCAGGATTGAAAAATTAAAATCGATAGTCTTTAGAGGATGATATAGGCAAATATCTTCATAGCTTCTGAACAACAAAAAAAATGAGTTCAACAAGCTCCTGTGAAGGAAAATGGTAAATTCAACTACACTGAAGTAATTTGGGTATACTACACTTTAGTTAATAAACACACTCCACAGAGAATGTAAAAGAGAGACCACAGAGTGAAATAAAAAAAATTTTGGGGGGGTGGTCGGAGCAGCATGCAAATGCATGCCTGTAATCCCAGCTACTTGATAGGGATTAGTGGGACCTTGGTTTGAGGCCAGCTTGGGTAAAAGGTTAACAAGAATTCATTTCAATAGACAAGTTAGGTGGTGCAGTACACATCTGTAATTCTAACTATGCAGGAGGCAGAGGAAGGAGAATCTTGGCCTAAGCTGGCTCCTAGGTAAAAGGTATGAGATCTCATCCAACAAATGTATTAGGACTGGAGGTATTGGTCAAGTGGTTGTGTGTAAATCATGAGCAAAAAAGCTGAGCAAGAATGAAATTGCCCTGAGTTCAAGTCCCAGCACCAGCACAATGAAATAATATTAACAACAACACAACTAAAGGGCCAGGGTGCAGCTGAAGCAGTAGTTATATGTGTGTGTGTGTGTATCTTGGGTAATGTAAAAGATAGTTATATATGTATACATATATATGTAACTTTCTGTTCACTATAAAGTGTTAATGGTGCAACTACTTTGGAAAATAATCTGGAACTCTTGTGTATGACTATTTCCCAATAAAGAAAAAACAAACACCATCTAAAAATGTGTTAGCTATCCATTGCTTTTTTTTTTTTTTGGTCAGTCTTGGGTCTTGAACTCAGGGCCTGGGCACTGTTCCTGAGCTTCTTTTGCTCAAGGCCAGTGCTCTACCACTTGAGTCACACGACATTTCCAGCTTTTTCTGTTATGTGGTACTGAGGAGTCGAACCCAGCACTTCATGCATGCTAGACAAGCACTCTACCACTAAGCCACCTGCTCAGCCCTGAGCAGCCTGTCAATTGGCCCTGTTTGGGATCTTGCTGGCTTTATAAATTATTTATTAAAATATCAATTTATTAAATTTTCGTTTGTTATGCTCCTTGTCACAATTCTCAAAATGTCTAATAATCTACACGTTATTTTCTATTTTTCAATATTATTTTTTCAATGTTTTTAACTTGTCCCGCGTGTCCAGTAGAAAAATTCTGTAAACTCAAAAGCTGAACTACTGGGTGAACAGTGACTTTTCAGCATCCCAGGGTAGTACGGACTACAAGTTCCAGAACGCACCGCGGCGAGCAGTTCAGGAACTACGGCGTCCGAGGAGGATTTCCCGCCCGCCAACCACCCTCGCGTCTTTTCCCTCCCAGAAGCCCGCGGGCGGCTTGGAGCGCTGCCCGTATCATGGCCGCGGGAGCCGGGACGGCGGGCCCTGCTTCCGGCCCGGGCGTCGTGCGTGACCCAGCGGCGTCACAGCCGAGGAAGCGGCCCGGACGGGAGGGCGGGGACGGCGGGGAGGGCGTGCGGCGGTCGGATGCAATGGCGGGAGGAGGCGGGAACAGTGACCGCAGCGGGCGGGCGGCGGGCCGGCGGGCGTCCCGGAGCGGCGGGCGGGCTCGGCGGGGGCGCCACGAGTCGGGGCTGGGGGCCGCGGCAGAGCGAGGCGCGGGGGACGCCCGGCTGGAGGAGGCGGTCAACCGCTGGGTGCTCAAGTTCTACTTCCACGAGGCGCTGCGGGCCTTTCGGGGTAGCCGATACGGGGACTTCCGACAGATCCGGGACATCATGCAGGGTGAGGGCCGGGCCGGGCCCGGGCGAGGAGGCGGGGGTCTGTGGGGCCCGGGTCTTGGGGCCTTGCGGGGGTCGCCGAGCCAACCATGTCTTTTTTCCCAGCTTTGCTTGTCAGGCCCTTGGGGAAGGAGCATGCCGTGTCCCGGTTGCTGCGTGTTATGCAGTGTCTGTCGCGCATTGAAGAAGGGGAGAATTTAGGTATGGCTGTTCTCGCGGTTTTGTTTTGTTGCTGGTGGTGGTTTTTCTCCCGAGCTTACTTGAGTAGGGTTTTGTTGTTTTACAAACTTAGATCCGGGACTGAAGGATTGATTCCTTGTTAAAATAAGTACGCTCTTGTCATCAGGGGGATCTCTTATATTCTAAAATGGGTTATTTGGTTTCTTGTTTTGTCCAGTTCCGGTTGAGTTGGATTTTTTTTTTTTTAAAGCTTTGCTGTATTTCTTTATCTGTGTGTGTCCCACCTGTTAATTGCTCACTTCACTTTAATATTGTCCAAAGCTAGTTACCTCAATGTGAATACATCCCCAACCTCACCCCCTTGTAGAGTGCTTTTTAGAGTACGAACACGTTTTATTTATTTATTTATTTATTTATTTTCTGAACTGAATTTGACTGAGGCTTAACAGATGATCTTGTTTCTGGTCACATGTATCAGAGGAAGATAGATGCCTTTACTCTGAATCTGAGGGGCAAATGCAGGTGTGGAAAAATAATCTGTCTTAAGCTGGGTGCTGATGGTTTACACCTGTAATCCTAGATACTCAGGAGGCTGAGATCTGAGCATCGAAATTCATAGCCAGCCTGGGCAGGAAAGTTGCCAATTAACCACCAGAAAACTGGAAGGGGCACTGTGGCTCAAGTGGTAGAGCACTTGCTTTGAGCTGAAGACCTCAGGGACAGCACTTAGGCCCAGAGTTCGGAAGGAGGGAGGGGGAAGAGGGGAAATATATATATATATATATATGCATATATGTATGTGTGTGTATATATACATATATATATACATGTATATAGCTATATATATAATTTATTTTTTTGTCAGCCCTGGGGCCTGAACTCTGGGTCTGGGCGCTGTCCCTCCCCTCAGCTCTTCAGCTCAAGGCTAGCACTCTACTGCTTGAGCCACAGCACCCCTTCCAGCTTTTTCTGCTTATGTGGTGCTGAGGAATTGAACCCAGGGCCTTGTGCATGCGAGGCAAGCACTCTACCACCAAGCCACCTTGCCATCTTGAAAGTACTAAAAGCGCTGGTTGGTGGTGGCTCACACCTGTATTCCTAGTCACTCAGGATCTTAGGATCTAGTTTGAAGCCAGCCTGAGCAGAAAAATCCTAAAGACTCTACAAGTAACCACCAAAATGACAAACTGGAGGTGAGGCTCAAGTGGTAGAGCACCAGTGAGCAAAAGTTCTGAGTTCTGGTTGATAACTACAGGCCAGGAGTTCAAAACCCTGGTAAAAAGAGAGAGTATTAAAAGCTGACCACTTTAAATTCACTAATTTGAATTTAGACCCTTACTATATATGTAACATTGTAGCAAGTACATCTCCAAATAACTGTGGATCTTACTATCCTTGCATGTTCCTTTCCCATAAATATATGTATATATAAATGTGCATATACATATGTGTGTGTGTATATATATATACATATAGGGATATATATATGTATACATATATCTATATATGGGCATAACTTTTCTTCTCTGTAGAAAAGAGCTTAAAGTGAAAACTCTGCTTTGTCCTAGACTGTTCCTTTGATATGGAGGCTGAGCTCACACCATTGGAATCAGCTATCAATGTGCTGGAGATGATTAAAACGGAGTTTACATTGACAGACGGAGTAGTGGAATCCAGTAGAAAACTGGTCAAGGAGGCTGTAAGGCTCTATTTTCCTTTCTTTTCCTATTCTTTGTTTTTACCCTTTTAACAGAAATCAGGGTCGCGGGTCTGAGGACACAGTGCTTAATCTTTTCGTGTGGTCTGGAGGTAGGAGTGGTGAAAAGCAAGCAAGCTTGTGCAAGTGGCGTCATCTCTCCATGCCTCCCCTTCACCACCAAGGCCTTTGGTTTCTTCTTTTTTAAATTTTAAGTGGCCTTCATCCTGGCTCTAGCAGGAAAGGATGCTGTACATGGGAAGTAGATTGGTAATGAAGGCTGACAGTTCAGGAGTTCTATAAAAGGGCCACCAGTATCTTTGGTCTAGGGTTTGGTCACCTTTGTCTAATAAATCAAAGGGAGTACTCGCAGCCTTGGGAAATGTGAGGCAAACTGAGCTCTTTCATGCACTTGTCTGCAGATAGAGAGGCTTAGAGAGCATTCCTTTTGAGCAGACTACAATCTGCTAGGATACTGAGCCAGCTAGGCAAGAAGGAATGGCAAGGCCGTATTCTTGGAAGTCAAGGAAAAAAGCTAATGAAGTATTTAGGAATTTGAAACTGTCCCTGTATCATGGCTCAGGTGGCATCAAGTCGTAGAACTTAAGTTTTATTTCAAACATAGAAGTGGCTGTGGGAAAGGATCATAAAATGTTTTTTTCTTCTTCAGTGACCAAGGCATGCAAAAGTGGGGGTTGAAGAACAGCTCAGTGTTTTCTTGGTAGGGGAATGTAAGGAACCTGGAAGAAAAGAGCACCTCTTAAAAGGCTGGGATCTTAGAACGGCAGGGGAAAGTGAAAGGAGAAAGCCTTGCTTACTTCAAGTGTCCTGCTAGAAACAGCTAGTGTGCCTGGGTACAAATACTTTATCTAGTGAAAGAACTTGAGCAAGAACTTCTTTCAGACTTGAAAGAATGTTTAAGTACTGATTCATTTTCCAGAAGGAATAAATCCTCATTTGATTTTAGTATAGTTTAGTATAGCTTAGTAAAGTTTGGTTTGTCATCTGGCTCCTCTCCTGGAAGAGTCTTTGTGGATGGATACATAAAGTCTCTCTGTCTTTTTAAAAATTTGTTTTATTTATTTTATTTATTTTTGTGACAGTCTCACTGCATAACCCAGTTTGACCTTGAACCTGAGATCTTCCAACCTCTTGAGTACTGGGATTATAGGTGTGAGCCACATTCATAGATTTCTTGTTAAGAGTACAATCTGCCAGCAAAATCTGAACACCCTTAAGTAGTCAGCTACATTCTTACCTTGACTGCTTTATGCTCTTCCTACCCTGAACTAGGTTCTAGATACCTTGTTATACTTACTCTCTTGCTGTTAGTACAGTGTACCAAATTACTCCAAGACTTAGTAGTTTAAAACAATAAATAGTAACTTTAAGTTTGCAAAGGTCAGGATCTTGGTAGTGGTTTAGCTGAGTGGTTCTAGCCCAGGGTTTCCCATAAGGCTATAGTGAAGCCGGCAACTAGAATTGCAGTCATGCCCTGGGATGTGATCAGGCACATCCTAGTGAAAGAAGTCCTGAACTCAATCCCTAGCAAAAAATAAATAAAAAGCCCTGGACTGATCCCAGCAAAAAAATTAAAAGAAGTAAAGGAATTGCAGACATGCTGGACACTGGTGGCTCACACCTGTAATCCTGGCTACTCAGAAGACTGAGATCTGAGTATTATAGTTCAAAGCTAGCCCAGGCAAAAGACTTTTTTTGGGGAGGAGGAGAGGCATGGGGACAGTCCTGGGCTTGAACTCTGGGCCAGGGTACTGTCCCTGAGCTTCTTTTTGTTCAAAGCTAGCACTTTTGTTCAAAGCTACTACTTGAAAAACAGCGTCACTTCTGGCTTTTTCTGTTTGTGATACTGAGGAATCTGAACCCAGGGCTTTATGCATGCTAGGCAAGCACTCTTCCACTAAGCCACATTCCCAGTCCCACATGAGACTCTTATCTCCAATTAACCACCAGAAGACGACAAGTGGAGCTGTGGCTCAAAGTGGTAGAGCGCTAGCCTTGAGCAGAAAAAGCTTAGGGTCAGCTCTCAGGCCCTAACTTCAAGCCCCATGATAGACAAAAAAAAAAAAGAATTGCAGTCACTTCAGGACTCAGCTGAGGCCAGGTTTGACAGTGCATGCCTTCCAGCACTTGGGAGATACAGGCTGAAGGATTTTGAATTTGAGGCTAGCCCTCAAATTAGACCCTGCTTTTTTTTGGGCGGGGTCCGGTCGTGGGGCCTGAACTCGGGGCCTGGGCGCTCTCCCTCAGCTCTTCAGCTGTAGACTAGCGCTCTACCACTTGAGCCACAGCGCCACTTCCAGTTTTTTTTTTTTTTTTTTGCTTACATGGTGCTGGAATCGAACCCAGGGCCTCATGCATGCAAGGCAAGCGCTCTACCACTGAGCCACCTTCCCAGCCCTAGACCCTGTTTTAAAAAAAAAAAAGCTGGGGCTAAAGTATTTCTTTTGCACTTAAATGGTTGCTAGGACTCAGGCAGTCTAACCAATGCTGGTGCAGTGTATGAATGGGAGTGTTGGAGCCACAGTTATCTTGTATCTTAATTATTAAATGGTACTTGTTGTTTGTCTTCAGTTTCTGAAGCTTTTCATTTAGAGTCCTGGTCTGTTAATGATCGTTTTGGGGAAAATATCATGGGGTACCTAGGCTCAGTAAGGCTTTTGGGGCTGGGAAAGTGGCTCAGTGGTAGAGTGCTTGCCTTGCATGCATGAGGCTCTGGATTCGAATCCTCGGCACCTCATAAGAAGAAAAAGCTGGAAGTGGTGCTATGGCTCAAGTGGTAGAGCTCTAGCCTTGAGCTGAAGAGCTGAAGAGCCCAGAGTTCAAGCCCCATGACTAACCAAAAATAAATAAAATGAAGTAAATAAGGCTTTTTGATGCATTTAAGCAAATCACACAATAAGCAAATGTGTGTGTGTGTGTGTGTTTTAATTTTTATTTTTTTGTCAGTTGTGGGGCTTGAACTTGGCCTTGGCGCTGTCCCTGAGTTCTTCAGCTCAAGGCGAGCACTCTACCACTTGAGCCACAACACCATTTCCAGTTTTCTTGTGATTAATTGGAGATAATAGTTTCACAGACTTTCCTGCCCGGGCTGGCTTTGAACCATACTCCTCATATCTCAGCTTCCTGAGTAGCTAGGATTATAGGTGTGAGCCACCGGTGACGGGCTTTTTTTTTTTTTTTTTGTCACTCAGGGCCTGGGAGCTGTCCCTGAGCTTTATCACTCAGGGCTAGCACTCTACCACGTTGAGCCACAGTGCCACTTCTGGTTTCTGGTGGTTAAGTGGAGATAAGAGTTTCAGACTTTCCTTCCCAGGCTGTCTTCAGGCTATGATCCTCAGATCGCAGCCTCTTGAGTAGCTATAATTACAGGAGTATACTAAATATGTATATACTAAAGTATATTACATCTTAAGTAAAGTTTTATCAAGTTAGGTTAGGAGTTAGGGGTATGTCTCAAGTGATAGTATAAATGCCTACCTGGCAAGCTAAAGGATCTGAGTTCAAAGCACACTACTATTTTTTAAAAAAGGTAAACTGCATTAGAACTTCTCAGTATGTGGAGGTCCCTGATATGAAAAGTGTTACTTGTTTTTATTAGTCCTGAGTCTTGAACTCAGGGCCTGTACACTGTCCTTGAACTTTTTTGCTTAAAGCAAGCACTCTACCACTTCAGCCACAGTTTTACTTCGGGCTTTTCATGATTAATTGGAAATGAGAGTCTCATAGACTTTTTTCTTCCTGGGCTGGCTTCCAGCTATGATCCTCAGATCTCAGTCTCCCGAGTAGCTAGAATAATGGGGCATGAGCCACCAGTGCCTGGCCAAAAAGTGTTAACAATACCAAGACATCATTAACTCTCAGTGCTTTAATGTGTGGATATTTGCACTTAGAAAACCAAATGTAAAATTGCTAGTGCCTTATCAGAGGTTTGTGGTAAATCATATTTCTCATTGCCAAGTACAGTTTTTAACCACCAGTTTCAGTTAAGAGTGTCTTTGCTCAAGAAGTAAAAATTCACCCATTACAGTAAATATAAACCCCTATGTAAACATATTTTCAGGATTTGGGTGATGAAACAGGGTTTACTTGAAGCATTTCTTTCTGCTGCACACCAAAACATGCTGTCCATCCTTAGAAAAAGGACTTGTGTGGTTGAGTTGCCCACAGAACTACTTCTTTTTTTTTTTTTTAATGGAACACTGTTTTGACCAAAAAAAAAAAACCAACTGACAAACTGGGTTGCTCAGACATGTGTGATTGGCAGCCATTTTTCTAAGAATGGAGCAAAGTGAATCTGTTCATTAAAACAGTTGACAGTGTTGATTACAAATGGCAAAATTCAGGCTTTTAAATGAAAATTAGACTTTTGGAAGATTTAGAGTCCTGGGACTTACAGTTCTCCAATCCTTAGATTTTTCTGAAGATAGTTAAGACTTTGAAGTTTTGGATAGCTACGTAAATCAGTGGACCAACGTTTTCCAAGAACTCAGTGTATGGTGTTAGAAACAGATTCAGGAATGAGAGATCTTTTTAAAGTACAAGATAGATGGATTTTTATTTATTTATTTATGTATGTATTTATTTTTTGTCGGTCATGGGGCCTGAACTCTGGGCCTAGGCGCTATCCTTGAGCTCTTCAGCTCAAGGCCAGCATTCTACCTCTGGAGCCACAGCGCCACTTCTGGCTTTTTTGCTTAAGTGGTACTGAGGAATCGAACCCAGGGCTTCATGCATGCAAGGCAAGGGCTCTACCACTGAGCCACCTTCCCAGCCCCAGACGGATGGATTTGCATGCAGTTGATTATGAAAAGTTTGCTTGCTAAAGTTTGGTGTACAGTCATGGCATAGCCACAGTACAGGTCTGTCATTTCAATGCTTGGGAAGTGGGGCAGGGAGATTGTGGGTTCCAATCTATCCTGGACTACATAGTGAGACCCTGTGTCAAAAAACCAAATGAGTAGATAAATATATTTCTTCCAACTTCTTATTTGTATAAAGCTGAATTTTAAAGTTCTCCCTCAACAGATTTAATGCAGTAACAGTTATTAGAATATAGCCATCTATGTCGAACCGGATATTATAATAGAGAATTATAAGAGTGGAAAACAGTGTTACCCTTCCATGAAACTTCTAAGAAAGTGTAGTGACTTTTTTTCATGATGATATTGGTTATATTAATATATAATGAGTTTGTCTATTAATGAATTATATTTTTCTTTTTTTCTTTTTGTCTGTCATGGGGCCTGAATGCTGGGCCTGGGCGCTGTCCCTCAGCTCTTCAGCTGTAGACTAGTGCTCTACCACTTGAGCCTCAGCCCCACTTCCAGCTTTTTCTGCTTATGTGGTGTTGAGGAATCGAACCCAGGGCCTCATGCATGCAAGGCAAGCACTCTACCACTGAGCCACCTTCCCAGCCCCATGAATTACATTTTTCTTGGTCGTATATTTCTTTTATACAACTCACATAAACAATAGCTCTTTGAAGTCCTCATTAACATTTAAGAATAGTAGAAAAGGCTGGGGTGCTGGTAGCTCACACCTGTAATCCTAGCTGCTCAGAAGGCTGAGATCTGAAGATCACGGTTCAGAGCCAGCCTGGACAGGAAAGTCCATGAGACTCTTTATCTGTAATTAACCACCAGAAAATCTGAAGTGTCACTGTAGTTCAAAGTGCTACCCTTGAGCACAAAGAGCTTAGGGACAGATCCCAGGTTCTGAGTTCAAGCCCCACAACTGACCAAAAAAAAGTAGAAGTTCTTTTTGGGGAGTGGGGTGGGAGGTGGGTGCTATCCTAGTTTATGAACTCAGGGCCAGGTCAGTGTTCCTGAGCTTTTTGCTCAAGGCTAGTGCTCTACCACTTGAGCCACATTTCTACTTTTGGGTTTTGGTGGTTAATTGGAGTTACATACTTTCCTGCCTGGGTTGGCTTTGAACCACAATCCTTAGATCTCAGCCTCCTGAATAGCTAGGATTATGGACATGAGCCAAAAGCTGCGTGGCTTTTTCTCTCTCTTTTTTTTCTTCTTTTTTTGCCAGTCTTGGGGCTTGAACTCAGAGCCTGGGCACTGTTCTTGAGCTTCTTTTTGCTCAAGGCTAGTACTCTGCCATTTGAAACGCAGCACCACTTCCTGCTTTTTCTGATTATGTGGTACTGAGGAATTGAGCCCAGGTCTTCATGCATGCTAGGCAAGCACTCTATCGCTAAGCCACATTCCCAGCCCTCTTCTGATTTCTTCTGATAAGTAATTAGACATTTCAGATAATTTGCTTTTCTTTTTTCTGTTTAACCAGGAACTCTTAGGAGTCTTAGGAGCTGAGTTTTACCAGTTTCAGAAGCCAAGGTTGACAGTCCTTTCATCATCTCAGTTAAATAAATCTTTCGAGTAAACATTTGGTTCTATACTTACATCCTAGTCATCTATACAAGACCTCCTGTTTTGTTGTGAGGCAGGTACTCAAATGCTTTGTCCAGTGGCTGGCACTCTACCCACTGAGCCAAGCCTCCATATGAGGCTTCCTACTAACTGGAAGGCAGATTGTACCTTCACATTTTCTTTAGTACCTTAGGAATTGCTCTGTTTGCTCTCAGCGTGGTTTTTCGAAGAACATAGCAAAGGTAGGCATTTCTGTCTCTTAATTGCAATAACAAGCCATAGGAAAGCAAACACTCATAGGTATGTGGAAGATGCTACTTAATAGAAGCTCTGCATTCTTCAGATCAGAATTGAGGCCAATCTGAGCTACATAAAGAAATTCTGTCTATACAATAATGGTAACAAGAGACAAACTCTCTTTCCATAAAGAACTCTAATTCTTGAAACAGAAAGCACAGTCAAGACCTTTCAAATATTTCTGTTCTCCAGAGAGCCATGTTTCTTTTTCATCTGCTTCTTTATAGTTCCTTCATTTCGGGAAGTTTTGTTTAGTTCACTCATAATGTGTTTCTTCTAACATGAACCTATTTAATCTCTTGTGAAAAATCTGAGCTTGCAGTTTAAGTTAACCAGATACCATTGATAGGGCTGACGCTCCATAGGACAAAGGAAATTATACTTATTTCTGAGAATTGCAAAGTGAAAAAGCACTTGTTCATCCGTTCAAAACGAACGTTTTCCTACAGGAAATTAATATATAATTTAAAATTTAAGCTTATAATAAAATATTGCAGTTTTTAACTTCAATTTTGAAAAGATTCACATTTCCTTTCTTATTTCACAAATTAAATATAGGAAGACCTGTTTCAGTTCTGGGGGAGGTAGAGCAAACACCTTTCATTTCTGTTAATACAACTAAAAGTCTTAAAGAGAATGCTGGCAGTAGTGAAGATTTTGAAATGTAAATGCCAGTGGGCAGGTTGGCAAGAACAGAATTTGAAGTTTTTCCAAACTAGTGTTGACTAGCTTATCTTTTCCCCCCTTCTGTGTGTCTTGCGCCCTGGCTCTGGCAGCCAGAACCCTGGAAGTACACTCCACGTGAGAACACAGAACCTCAAGAGCAGCTCTCTGTCTGAGGGACCCTTCCAATGGTCAGAGGTGGTGGGAGAAATCCATTTGTTCTTTTCCCTTCTGCCCTGGTGCCTAGGCAAATTACTACCTTGCTTCATGGGCTGCGGCACTGACAGTGGCACCCAGAGCTGAGGAAGGGAACCTTTCCTGTCACCAGGGCAAGCTGGATTCCACAGAACTTAGAACAGATTCCATCGTTTGTTTTTTTGTTTTTTGTTTTTGTTTTTGTCGGTCGTGGGTCCTGAACTCTGGGCCTGGGCAATGCCTTCAGCTCTTCAGCTCAAGGCTAGCACTCTACCACTTGAGCCACAGCGCCACTTCTGGCTTTTTCTCCTTATGTGATGCTGAGGAATTGAACCCAGGGCCTCGTGCATGCAAGGCAAGCATTCTACCACTAAGCCACCTTCCCAGCCCCGTGTTTTTTTATTTTTTACCCGTCTCCAACCTGCTGATTGGCCCTGGATGCAGATGCATTAATGTGTGGCAAAGTAGACAAACCAAGCCTCCAGGACCACAAGCCTGATGCTTGAAAATCAGTTGGTATAATCTGCCATATTCTTCTATCAGTTGATGTAGAGAAAACATTTTTTTTGGGGGGGGGGGGGTCCGGTCATGGGGCCTGAACTCTGGGCCTGGGCGCTGTCCCTCAGCTCTTCAGCTCAAGGCTAGCGCTCTACCACTTGAGCCACAGCGCCACTTCCGGCTTTTTTTTTTTTGCTTATGTGGTGCTGAGGAATCGAACCCAGGCCTCACGCATGCAAGGCAAGCACTCTACCTTCCCAGCCACCTTCCCAGCCCTAGAGAAAACATTTAACAAGGCGCAGTATTAACATAAGATTTTTAAAGTATCCAAGAAAAATTAAGGGCCTGACTCAAGGAAAATAGAGCACTTGCCTAGCAAGTATGAGATTCTGAGTGGGGTCTTTAGTACTGCCAGAAAATAACAGCAGCAACAAAAGCAGCAAGCCAGAAATAGAGATGCCCTTAACCTGATAAATGATATTTACAAAACACCCAAAGCTGACATGTTTAATAGTCAGAACCAGAGACCTGAAATAAGGCAGGGAATGTCCATTCTCACCACTTATCTTTAGTATCCTACTAGAAGGCCTAGACTTCAATAAAGCAACAACAACAAAAAAGCGTATTCCTAACCAAGCACTGGTCACTCATGCCTGTCATCCTAGCTACTCAGGAGGCTGAGATCTGAGAATGGTGGTTCAAAGCCTACCCAACCAAGTAAGTCCGTGAGACTCTATCTCAAGCACTAGCCTTGAGCAAAAGAGTTCAGGAACAATGCCCAGGCCCTGAGTTTAAGCTCCAGGACTGGAACCAAAAGAAAGCATGTTACAGCAGGGAGCTGGTGGCTTATACCTGTAATCCTAGCTACTCAGGACTGAGGATTATGGCACAAAGCAGGAAAGTCTGTGTGACTCTTACCTCCAATTAACTACCAGAAAACTGGAAGTGGAGCTCTAGAGCCTAGCCTTGAACAAAAAAGCTCAGTGACAGTGCCCAGGAGCCCTGAATTCAAACCCCATAACCAACAATAACAAAAAGTATCAGCTGGAAAGGAAGGAATCAAAGTTATCTCCATTTGCAGTTAACAGTAGAAGCCCCATGGAATACAGAAAAAGCTCCTATAATAATTGTTAGCAGTTGTAGGTCAACAGAGATGTCAGTCGTATCTGTATGATAGCAGTGAAATATGAAGCGGAATTAAAAGTGTCCTTTATAATAATTGAAAACAAAGCCCTACAAACCTTTGATAAAAGTAGTAAGACATGCAGAATCTGCCGTGTGGAAATCAAATGCTGATGAAAGAAATGAAGACCTAATTGAAAGATAAACCATGTTCCAGGGTTAGAGGACTTAATAAAGTGGAGATGTCAGTTCTCTTGAAGTGATCTTAGAGTAAATAGGACTCCATTCACAATCTCGGCAAGGTTTTCTATAGATAGAGACTAGCTGACTTGAAAATGTATATGAAAAGAACGAAATTACTACCCAAAGCAATTTTGTAAGAAAAAGTTGGACGACTCATGCTACCTAATTTCAAGAACTGCTGTAAAGATAGAAGATTCCAGAATCACACACACACAAGAGTCACTGAATTTTTACAAGAATTTGAAGTTGGGGCTGGGAAGATGGCTCAGTGGTAGAGTGCTTGCTTCCCATGCATGAGGCCCTAGGTTCGATTCCTCAGCACCACATAAGCAGAAAAAGCCAGAAGTGGTGCTGTGGCTCAAGTGGTAGAGCGCTTGCCTTGAGCTGAAGAACTGAGGGACAGCGTCCAGGCCCAGAGTTCAAGCCCCACAACCGACAAAAAAAAAAAAGAATTTGAAGTCAGTAGGAAAAGATATCCACAAAAAAAAAAGTTTCCAACAAGTGTTGAAATAATGGAGTATGCAGAAATCAGTCAACTTTGTAATTATAATAAAAAGTTAAAGACATTATAAATGTAAAAACCATAGTGTTCTAGAGAAAACATGAAAATCTTCATGCTCTAGGAAAAAATTCATACAAAGAATACCAAAAACATAACGGGGAAAATTTACATACATGCTAGGCTTCAAAATAAAGCTTTTGCTCTGAGGGAAACACTAAAAAGAAGGAAAAGAGAGCTACAGGATGAGAGAAACATTTGCAGAGCTGATAAAAGACATCCACAATATATAAACTCTTAGGAAAAAAAGCTCTCCTGTATCCAGAATGTATAAAGAACTCTCAGAGCAAGTCTATTCAAATCTTCTTTTGTTATTTTTTAATGGGCAAAAGGGTCATCAAAAAAATACAGAAATGTCAGGTGCTAGTGGCTCACACCTATAATCCTAGCTACTCAGGAGACAGATGTGAGGATTGGGGTTCAAAGCCCAGGCAGGAAAGTCTGTGAAACTGTAGCCACCAGAAAAGCCAGAAGTGGCGCTATGGTTCAAGTGGTAGAGCTTGACCTTCAGCTGAAGAGCTCAGGACAGCACCTAGGCCTAGAGTTCAAGCTCCATGACCAACCAAAAAATATATATAGAGAGAGAGCGAGCGTGCTGAGCACTAGTGGCTCATGCCTATGATCCTGGCTGCTCAAGAGGCTGAGATTTGTGGTTCATAGCCAGCTCAGGCAGGAAAGTTCAAGAGATTCTTATCTCCACTTAACCACCAGAGAACTGGAAGTGAAGATATGGCTCAAAGTGGTAGAGTGCTAGCCTTGAGTGAAAAAATCTCAAGGACAGCACCTAGGCCCTGAGTTAAGCCCCACAGCTGAGAGAGAGAGGACAAAGAAAAAACATGGCTGGGAATGTGGCTCAATGGTAGAGTGCTTGGCTAGCATGCATGAAGCCCTGGGTTCAATTCCTTAGCACCACATACACAGAAAAAGCCAGAAGTGGCACTGTGGCTCAAGTGGTAGAGTGCTATCCTTGAGCAAAAGAAGCTCAGGGAACTGCCCAGGTCCTGAGTTCAAGCCCCAGGACTGGCCGGAAAAAAAAAAAAGCACATGAAAAGATAACCTCATTTACACAGCTGTTGAGGAAGTAGCCATTAAAACCATACATCAGGGCTGGGAAGGTAGCTCAGTGGTAGAGTGCTTGCCTTGCATGCATGAGGCCCTGGGTTCAATTCCATAGCACCACATAAGCAGAAAAAGCAGGAAGTGGTTCTGTGGCTCAAGTGGTAGAGCACTAGCCTTGAACTGAAGAGCTGAGGGACAGTGCCCAGGCCCAGAGTTCAGGCTCCATGACCAACAAAAATAAAATAACTAGAGCCTGAAAGAACTGAAGGTAGAGTGCTTGCTTAGCAAGCATAGGCTTCAAAGTCAACCTCGAGACCCACCAAAAAGGTGTAGATATTCCTGGGGATGTAGAGCGAGCTGCTGTAGCTCAGTGCCTGCGGTCTTCAGACCCAGCCTCACTTGGTGCTCTTTTTTTTTGTTGGAGACCAGGAGTTGAACTCGGTGGCTGATGCTTTACCATCTGAGCCACAACTCCAACCCCAAGAGTTGGTTATTTTCTTCTTCACTTATGACTTGTTTTTGTTTTTCTTTTTCTTTTGGTCCTGAACTCTGGGCCTGGGCGCTGTATCTGAGCCTTTCAGCTCAAGGCTAGCGTTCTACCACTTGAGCCACAGCACCACTTCTGGCTTTTTCTCCTTATGTGGTACTGAGGAATCGAACCCAGGGCCTCATGCATGCAAGGCAAGCACTCTACCCCTGAGCCATTTTCCCAGCCTAGCTTATTTTTAACAAGGTCTTTTCCAAAGGTCTGTTTCTTCTTGTTTTCTTTCTTACTATGTAGCCCAGGCTCACCTAGGTGCTCCTTTTGAACTCTTCTTGATCCTCTTGCCTCAGCCCTCCCAGACACCTATCCTTTTTGGTCTTTGTTTTTTGTTTCCTGCAGTGTTAGTGATTGGACCTAAGGCCTTGCAAATACTAGACAAGTGCTGTAATACTGAGCTCCCTCCCCATTCAAAGGTCTGTCTATGCTTGTCTTTGAGACAAAATTTAAGGTAGCTACATTACATTTACACAACTCCCAGTGCCCTTCATTAATTAGCTTACATTAGTTATACAGGGGAATTTCATCGTTGCCTTTCTACATGTTTTGAATGTGTTCCCATCTCCTGTCCCGGTTTTTAAATTTTTTTAATGTTCACAATATTTGGTGTTTTTTGTTTTTGTTTTTGCCAGTCGTGGGGCCTGAACTCTGGGCCTGGGAGCTGTCCCTCAGCTCTTCAGCTCAAGGCTAGCTAGCGCTCTACCACTTGAGCCACAGCACCCCTTTTGGCTTTTTCTGCTTATGTGGTGCTGAGGAATCGAACCCAAGGCCTCATGCATGCAAGCCAAGCACTCTATCACAGAGCCACCTTCTCAGCCCTAATGTTGACAATATTAAAGTTTCCTTTTAAGGCCATGTGCTCGTGGCTCACACTGTAGTCCTTGCTACTAGGGAGGCTGAGATATGAGGATTGCAGTTCAAAGCCAGCCTCTGTGTAGAAAAGTCCTGATAAGACTCTCCACTCAAAAACCATAAGTAGAGCTGTGGCTCAAAGTGGTAGATCATTAGCCTTGAGCAAAAGAGCTCAGGAACAGTACACAGGCCCTGAGTTCAAGCTCCATGACCGAGAAGGAGAAAAAAAATACTTCTTTTAAAATTTCAGTCAATGGGGCTGGGAATGTGGTTTAGTGGTAGAATGCTTGCCTTGCATGCATTGAAGCCCAGGGTCCTATTCTTCAGTACCACATAAACAGAAAAAGCCACAAGTGGTACTGTGGCTCAGATGGTAGAGTTCTATCCTTGAGCAAAAGAAGCCCAGGAACAGTGCCCAGGCCCTGAGTTCAAACCCCCAGAACTGGCAAAAAAAATTAAAAAAAAATTTTTCAGTGTTACTCTATTGCTACATATATTCTCCTGAGATGTCTTTATAGAAAGCAGTTTTTTTCTGTGGTTGATGAGAACACTTCATCTCCCTGAAATTTCCTTCTTTGTAGTTGCTTCTTGTGGATGAACTTGGTTTGTTAGTCTCAGTAATTCCGTGTACATTTTGAAGTTGCCAGCTGATGTTTACTGGTTTAAGAGGCTTGTTTTTTCACTCCCCTGCAGAATTGGTCTCAGGCTTTTCCTGAATAGAACTAGTGCAAAACTCTGGTCAGCAAATCACTTGTTTGGTTATTTTCCCCCACAGTATATCCTCCCTACTCCATTCCCCACCTTCTGCTTTAAAATTCTTAGATCAGGCTGGGAAGGTGGCTCAGTGGTAGAGCGCTTGCCTTTCATGCATGAAGCCCTGGGTTCGATTCCTTAGCACCACATAAGAAAAAAGCCGGAAGTGGTGCTGTGGCTCAAGTGGTAGAGCGCTAGCCTTGAGCTGAAGAGCTGAGGGACAGTGCCCAGGCCCAGAGTTCAGGCCCCATGACTGGACCCCCCCCCAAAAAAAAAAAAAAAAATATATATATATAATAAAATTCTTAGATCAAAAAAAAGAAACCAGTGTGCTTTATAGACCTGAACTTTTGGATGTCTAGAATGACTCCCATCTGTCATATCTCCAGTTAGGAAGGCTCTATTCATATTGGTTAAATGGTCTGCAGTATAGTGAATCATATGTTACTGTCGGCCATTAAAAAATACCTTGTGGGCTGGGAGGTTGGCTCAGTTGCAGAGTGCTTGCCTCACATGCATGAGGTCCTGAGTTTGATTCCTCAACACCACATAAGCAGAAAAAAGCCGGACGTGGTACTGTGGCTCAAGTGGTAGGGCGCTAGCCTTGAGCTGAAGAGCTGAGGGACAGCACCCTGGCCCAGAGTTCAGCCCCTCACAACCGACAAAAAAATAAAATAAAAGTACATTGTAGTAATAAATAGCTACTACCTTTCAGCTGAGATACCTTACAGTAGTTCACAGTGCTTGAGCAATAATTATTGGGTTTTAAGAAATTTGATATAGTATGAAAAGGTTCTTGGTTATGTAATGTTTTAGTACTTTATTTTGATGTTTGATATTCTCATACTTGTCATTATAAAAGTTAAAAAAATGTTTTCCCCCTTTTGTAGGCAGTCATTATTTGTATCAAAAACAAAGAATTTGAAAAGGCGTCGAAAATTTTGAAAAAACATATGACCAAGGACCCCACAACTCAGGTAATTTTATATATTTTTGCTCCTGTGATTTAAGTCATCTCATTCCCCTCTCTGTCCCTTATACTGAGGTTGGAATTCAAGGCCTCACAGTTGCTCGATTGACACTATATCTACCTCTTGTATCATACCTCCAGCCCTGTTTTTTGTTTTGTTTTGCTGATTTTTTTTTTTTCCCGGTCCTGTGGTTTGAGCTCTGGGCCTGGGCTATCCCTGAACAACTTGCTCAAAGCTAGCACTCTACCACTGGAGCCATACAGCCACTTCCAACTTTTTCTGTGGTTTAATTGGAGATAATCTCATGGGGGCTGGATGCTGGTGGCTTGTGTCTGTAATCCTAGCTACTCAAGAGGCTGAGATCTGAGGATCATAGTTCAAAAAGACAGCCCGGGCAGGAAAGTCCTTGAGACTCTTATCTCCAATTAACCACCAGAAAACTGGAAGTGGCCCTGTGGCTCAAGTGGTAGAGCACTTGCCTTGAGCTGAAGAGCTGAGGGACAGTGCTCAGGCCCAGAATTCAAGCCCCACCACTGACAAAAAAAAAAAAAAGTCTCATGGACTTTCCTACTAAGGCAGGCTTTGAACTGTGATCCTCAGATCTCAGCCTCCTCAGTAGGATTACAGACATGAGCCACCAGCATCTGGCCATCTCTCTGCTTTAGAATAATGATGAAAGGATTCTTTATCAAAAATATTATCTAAATGTTCACCTTTAAATATGCAACATTTTAGCTAAGTGATTCAGCATGTTAATCCGAGAATCCTAGTATTTGGAAGGCAGGAATATCACAAGACTGTCTCAAAAAAAAATAAATCTGGCTAGGCACAGGTGGTTTATACCTGTAATCCTGGCTACTCAGGAGACAGATCTGAGCATCACGGTTCAAAGCCTGCCTGGTCAGAAAAGTCTGTGAGACTCTTATTTCCAATATGTCACCAAAAAGCTGGAAGTAGAGCTGTGGTTTAAGTGGTAGAGTGCTAACCTTGAGCAAAAGAAGCTCAAGGACTGCTCCCTGTGATTAAGCCCAGGACCAGCACGAAAAAAAAAAAGAGAGAGAGAAACATTTGAGCTTAATTTTTTGATTTATTACTATTTGCTCAGGCTTGAATTCAAGACCTTGAGGCTTGCTTATCAGACACTATCACTCCTTCAGCCCCCCCCCACCCTTTTTAAGGCAACATCTCTATAGCCTGGCTTCAAACTCTCAGTCTTCCTGCCTCAGTTTCCCAAGTGCTGAGACTAAAAGGCATGGTCTTAAATGCAGTTTTTGGATAAGGTAATACATGTAACACAATACAACATTCAAAGGGCAACAGAAGAGTTCAGTGATCTAGCATGGTTATGAAAGCCTATACTCCTAGCTACTTAGGAAGCAGAGATCCAAGGGCCTGAGGTTGTAGGCCAGCCCAGGAATAGAGAGGCTAGGAGATGGTGTGTGCTTGTTATTCCTGCTACTGGGGAAGCACAATGGCTGGGCATGGTGTGGCGGGTGCCTCTTACTGCAGCAACATAGGGATAACAGGCCAAGTGGGCCTGAGCATAAAGTGAGGCCCCTGCCTCTAAAAGAAGGCAAAAAGGGGCTGGAGGTGTGGCTCAATTGTCAGAGTGTCTCCCCACCATAAATGAGACTCCAAGTTCAGTCCTCAGTAGTGCCAAAAAGAAAAAAGAAAAAAAAATTCTTGGCTTTAACCATTGCCTACCTGTTCCTCTCAGAAGCAATCACTGTTACTCCTTTCATCCTTTCAGAAATATACATGTATAATGCACAAACAAGTTTGTGTGTTTGTAGACTATACCCATTTTGCCTGTTTTTCCATCACATATGCGACAACATACTCTGCACATGATTTGAGCACTTAAATTTGCTTTTACTTAATATTATATCTTAAAATTCTATTAGCATATAGCACTTTATCTCTCTTAGTTAGTGGGGGAGGGGTCAGTCCTGGGGCTTGAACTCAGAACCTAGGCACAGTCCCAGAGTTTTTTTTTTTTCCCAAGGCTAATGCTCTACCACTTGATCCACAGCTCCACTTCTGGATTTTTTTTTTTTTTTTGCTGGTTATTTGGAGATAAGAGACTCTTTTACTTACCTGCCCAGGCTGGCTTCAAACCATGATTCTCAGATCTCAGCCCCTGAGTAGCTACGGTGTGAGGCACTGGCACCTTGCTTGCTTTGCCTCTTTCTTACAGCTTCATGATTACTCATTGTGGCTAAACCATCATCTGTTGATCAGTCCTCTGTGTTACATATGCTGTTGATTTTTACTGAAGGCACTGCAAAAGTTCTGATAGTGTGCTGTCTAACTCACTGAATTTTTACTGCTGTTTTCCTTTCTCACGTTTCAAATGTTGGTCCTTTATATAGAAACTGAGGAACGATCTCCTGAATATTATCCGAGAAAAGAACTTGGCCCACCCTGTTATCCAGAACTTTTCCTATGAGACCTTCCAACAAAAGATGTTGCGCTTCCTGGAGAGCCACCTGGACGACACTGAGCCCTACCTTCTCACGGTACGCCTTCATCTTTTCTCTTCTATAGTCATCACGTGCCTTCGAGGAAGGCTGGGAATTAGGAAACCACAAGTGAAAAGACAAAGATTGAATTGTGTCTTCCTTAAATGCCTCAGAAATACCAAGGAATAGCCAGGCACCAGGAGCTCACACCTGTAGTCCTATCTACTTAGGAGGCTGAAATCTGAAGATCAAGGTTCAAAGCCAGCCTGGGCAGGCGGGAAAGTCTGTGAGACTCTTTATCTCCAATTAACCGACAGAAAACCAGAAATGGAGCTGTGGCTCAAAATGGCAGACTGCTAGCCTTGAGCAAAAGAGCTCAGAGACAGTGCTCAGGCCCAGAGTTTAAGCCCCAAGACCAGCACAAAGAAAAAAGAAATTTGACTTTGATACATGATGCTAAAAGTATACTTGGGAGCCAAAAACTGGAACTGGATTGTGATTGAGATTGGAAGGACAGAAGATACATAGAGTAAAATTTTGTAATTATTTGATATCTGAAACATTTTAACGGGCTAGTGATGTCTAGGGGGTTAACGACACTTAAAGTGAGTTGCCTTTCAGTGAAGACACCTTGACCCACTTGGGGAAGTGTTGCTGTTTTGGTTTTTTGTGGGTTTGTGTGTGCGTGTGCGGGCATGTGTGCGTGCATGCGTGTGTGTGTGTGTGTATGTGTGTGTGTGTGTGTGTGTGTATTTGTGTATTTGTTGCCAGTCCTGGGGCTTGAACTCAGCCGGGGCACTGTCTCTGAGCTTCTTTTGCTCAAAGCTAGCAGTCTACCACTTGAGCCATAGCTCTACTTCTGGCTTTTTTCTGTTTATGTGGTACTGAGGAATTGAACCCAGGACTTCATACATTTTAGGCAAGCACTCTACCACTAAGCCACATTCCAAGACCTGTGTTTTGTTTGTTTGTTTTTTGTGCCAGCCCTGGGACTTGAACTCAGGGCCTGGGCACTATCCCTGAGCTGTTTTGGCTCAAGGCTATGGCTCTACCACTTGAACCCCACAGTGCCACTTCTGGCCTTTTGTTTGTTTGTTTGTTTGTAGGGCTTGACCTCCGGGCCTTGCTAGTTCTTTACCCTACCACTTGAGCCACAGCACCACTTCCGGTTTTTGAGTGGTTAGAGTATGTTTATAGTGAAAGAAGCAGAAAATAAGTGAAATTCTGTTTCCTCTTCCTGATATCTTTCCTGTTTCAGATGGCCAAAAAGGCTTTAAGATCTGAGTCCGCTGCCTCAAGTACAGTGAAAGTAGATAAACAGCCAGCACCAGAGCCTGTGGAAAAGCCCACCAGAGAGTCTCCAAGGTAAGGGAGATGCCTTTGGTGACTTTGGGGAGCACGCTGAACAGAATTATTTCCTCAAGGTGGCAGAACGGGCTTAGTGGGCTACGACACTGGGCAATAGACAGTGGCAAAGATGACCTGTCAGAGATTCCCCACAGAAGATCCTGGCACGCTCTTCCTCAGAGGTGATGTTTCCCCTTTCTGCTTCACTCACACCTGCAGTAGTATTCAGATGTTTGAGTAGGAATCCCAAGTGTGGTAGCTAAAGCCAGGGGTCTCAAGTTGAGATGCATTTGAGGACCTATGTGTTAGTCCTTTTTGCATTACTCTTAACAATTTCATAAAGAAAAGGGGTTTGTTTTTAGCTTGTGGTTGTTAGATTTGAGGGCCTGTGATTGTGATGGCCTTTCCTAGCAGGGCACCTGTCATCACATGCTAGGTGATAGGGAGAATGTGGATGTCTCTGCCTGTGACTCCTAGTCTCTCTCTCTGTCCTTTTTTTTTGGGGGGGAGGGGTCCATTCGTGGGGCCTGAACTCTGGGCCGGGGCGCTGTTCCTCAGCTCTTCAGCTTAAGGCTAGCACTCTACCACTTGAGCCACAGCACCATCTCTGGCTTTTTCTGCTTATGTGGTGCTGAGGAATTGAACCCAGGGCCTCAGGCATGCAAGGCAAGCGCTCTACCACTGAGCCACCTTCCCAGCCCCTGTCCTTTTTTTTTTTTTTAATAAGTTTTTTACTGTGAAAATACCGTACAGAGGGATTACAGTTACATGAGCAAGGTAATGAGTACATTTCTTATCAAGCATTGTTGCCTCCTCCTTTGTTTCCCCTTACCATCCCTGCCCTCCCATCTCCTTTCTCTCCCTCGACCCCCCTTTCTGGCTTTTTCAGAGTAGTTTATTAGAGATAAAAGTCTCACAGACTTCTCTGCCCTGGCTAGCTTTGAGCTGCGATCCTCAGATCTCATCCTCCTGAGTAGCTAGGATTACAGGTGTGAGCTATTGTGTCCAACTTGGTGTGTGGAGTGGGGTAGGGGGCTATTGGGTTCTGAACTCAGTCTTTGTGCTTGCTAGGCAGATGCTCTATCTGACCACAACTCTAGCCTTTTATGCTTTAGTTATTTTTCAGATGAAGAAATTTGTTGTTTGCTGCCTAAAATCATTACAAGTCAATCTTAGGTGGGAGTCAGCATTCAATACATGGATAAGATTTTTTGTCGTTGTTTTTATTGTAACGGTAAGGGAGTTTTTTCATACCAACATTAACACTAGGTGACATCATAGGCCAGATGACAAAACAAACCAACCTGAGAGAGCCAGACCTTAATCCTCCTACCTACATGTCCTATTTCGTTGTCATTACCGGTATATTCCACCACACCTGGCTTGTTGGTTGAGATGAAATCTCCCTGACTTTTTTTTTTTTTTTTTTTTTGGGTCCGGTCGTGGGGCCTGAACTCTGGGCCTGGGCGCTGTCCCTCAGCTCTTCAGCTCAAGGCTAGCGCTCTACCACTTGAGCCACAGTGCCACTTCCGGCTTTTTCCTTTTTGCTTATGTGGTGCTGAGGAATCGAACCCAGGGCCTCATGCGTGCAAGGCAAACGCTCTACCACTGAGCCACCTTCCCAGCCCCTCTCCCTGACTTTTTGCCCTGGCTAGCCTCAAACCACTTCTTTCCTGTTTCTGCCTCCCAAGTAGCTGGGATTATAGACATGAGCACTCTACTGGCTCGTGTCTTGGTGTTTTAATGCCGAGTTGTCTGTCTAATTTGAAACCTTCCATTGAGAAGTAGTAGTGCCTATTTGGATGAGCTTTGGCAGTGGTGAACTGACCCTTGTGTGTTTGCTTTATATGTAGGCAGCTGCAGAGTACTCCAACCACCATTGGGATTCGGACTCTGAAGGCAGCTTTCAAGGCTTTGTCCAGTGCACAGGATTCAGAGGCAGCTTTCTCAAAACTGGACCAGAAGGATCTGGTACTTCCTAATCAAGCATCCCCATCATCAGTAGCTCTCAAAAACAAGAGACCCAGAAAAGATGAAAATGAAAGCTCAGCTCCTGACAGGGAGGGCAGCTCAGAACTGCAGCCCAAAAACAAGCGCATGACAATAAGCAGATTGATTTTGGAAGAGGACAGCCAGTGTACTGATCCCAGCACAGGCCTCAACTCCTCCCAGGAGTCCATTCCATCGTCACCATCCAAGCCCACAGCTCTCAGCCACATGCGACCTGGGGAGAAGAATCCCAAGTACGAAGACCTTTGTAGTTGTTTGGGGGCTGGTTGGCGATCCTGGTTGGGCCTGGGATTACTTCCATGAATGAAGTAACTTTGAACTAAGTTACTCACCACCAAGGCTTACTCAACGCGCTAGAATGTGACTTGGGAGCAGGGAGTGACAATGTAGCCTCCCTGCTAGTTGCAAAGCCCTGCATGTAGGCTGCCCAACATTGCCCTAGGGCGTAAGTGAGGATGGAAAGGTTCCCAGCCTCCCCATCGCCGCTTTCATTTTTAGCAAGTTTCTGTTCCAAGAAAGCTGTTTGAATCGGGCTACGTTCCACCTTGATCTGTTCTAAAAGACTGAATACTTGCAGTTTTGCACTTTCTATGAGCGTTTGAAACTCTGAGAAATTGAGTAAATACCTGCTAACCTTACACATTCTGCTAGGTACTGTGGGGCAGTGGTTAGAGTACTTTCATTTTACTCTCATCTTGACTCTCAGCCTAGCTTTTAAGTCTTGCTGCCCATTGTGCCCTCTGTGGGTCCACCCTCCAGGCAAAGTGCTGTGCTTGCTCTCTGGGACACGCTGCCTGTTTTCTCCTGCTGTGCTTCTGCTGCTTCTCATTCCCCACAATGGACTGTCATCCTTCCATCATTGCTTGTCACAGTCCTGTTCATCTTCCAAGGGAAGAGAAGCTGTTAAGTGCTTCCTGAAACCAAGCACCTTCGTGTGTTACCTGAGTCTCAGTCCTCACACTGTGAGGTGGTATGCTAGCCCCACTGTGCAGGCCAGGAAGGTATAGAAAAGTTACTAGCTTTCTCGAAGACAGCTGAAAGTGGCAGAGATGGGCTTTAGGCTGTATAAGCCAGGTTGGTCTTTTTCTTTTTTTCTGTTTGCTAGTAGTAGGGCTTGAACTCAGGGCCTTGTGCTTTCATTTGGCTTTTTCTGCTCACAGCCACTTGAGCCACATCTCCACTTCCAGCTTTTTGATGGTTCACTGGACATGAGAGTCTCATGGACTTTTGTGCCTAAGCTGGCTTCAAACCAGGATCCTTGGATCTCATCTTCCTACGTAGCTAGGATTATAGGTGTGGGCCATCAACACCCTGGCTCAGATCGGTCTTGGTACAGAAGCTCGGGGCCTGGGTGCCATGACCTCCATCTTGCCTCTTAAAACCACTTCCTCCATGAACTCTTCACTGTCACCCGGCTGTAAGTGATCCGCCTTGCTGATCTGCGACTTTGTCATCTTCACACTGCTCCCTGTTGTAGTGGTTAAGGGATTCCTGCTGTGGCCTGTGCTGGGTCCCCTAAGGTTTGAGGCACAGGTTGTGCAGTGTGTGCATCACCACTTGCACTTGGAAATTAGTTATTGGATTTTTAGTCGGCATAGCTGATGCAGCACTGCATTGTCCTCATTTGACACATGAATGGTTTATCGTCTTGGAAGTACTGTGCATGGAGCTTTGCCCCCACAAGCAGGCAAGGCTGGGGAACATGCAGGGTTTAGTGGTTTTGTTAATGGGAGTATTTGTGGGGTTGGTGGATGTACCCACTTGTCACATATGGCATGACAAAAGCATGACGTGTACTAGAGACTCTTCAAAGTAGGGGTTGGCAAACTGGCCTTTGAGCCAAATTCACTGAGGCCTTTGCAAACAACGTTGTTTTTTTGTTGTTGTTTTGTTTTTTTGTTTTTGCCCAGTCCTGGGGCTTGAGCTCAGGGCCCTGAGCTACTTTTTTGCTCAAGTCTAGCACTCTACCACTTGAGCCACAGTGCCACTTCTGGCTTTTTTTCTGTTTATGCGGTGCTGAGGCTTCATGCGTGCTAGGCAAGCACTCTACCACTAAGCCACATCCCCAGCCCCAAAGTTATTTTTTGTTTTGTTTTTTGTGTGGAGCGTGTGCGTGTGTGTGGAGTGTGTGCGTGCGTGTGTGCGTGTGTGTGTGTGCGTGCGTGTGTGTGTGCGTGTGTGTGTGTGTGTGTGTGTGTGTGCTGGTCCTGGTCCTGGGATTTGAACTTAGAATCCAGGCTTTGTCCCTGGGCTTTTTTTTACTTTTAGTAGTGGGGCTTGAACTTGGCTTGGGCTCTGTCCTTGAGCTTTCTGCTCAAGGCTAGTGCACTACCACTTTGTGCTACAGCTCTACTTCTGGTTTTCTGTTGGTGAATTGGAGATAAGAGTCTCAGACATTCCTTTCCTGCCTAGGCAGGCTTTGAACTGCCATCCTCAGATCTCAGCTTCCTGAGTAGCTAGGATGACAGGCATGAGCCACTAGCACCCGATATCTTGAGTTTTTTGCTCAAGGCTAACACTGTACCATGCCACGGCTGTACTTCTATCTTTTTTGGTGCTTAATTGGAGATGAATGTCCTACAGGCTTTCCTACTCAGGTGAGCTTTGAACTGTGATCTTCAGATCTCAGCCTCCTGAGTAGCTAGGGTTACAAGCATGAGCCACTGATGCCTGGTTGTAAATAGAACACAGCTACATCCATTAATTACGGATTTCTCATGGGTGCTTTCAGTGCCTGTGATCATGAGTCGACTAGCCATGACAAGACAGTAAGGCTTGCAAAACTGAAAATACTGTCAAGTTCTTACAGGAAAGTCGTCTTGTGTTCTCTGCTGTAAGGGAAGTAAGAGGTGCCCTGGGACAGCTTGAGGAGAGCTGTAGGAGCTCAGTGCAGAGGAGCATATGAGCTAGCTTTGGAAGATGAGTAGGAAATTACAGACAGATTAGGCGCAAAGGGTTCTGGGGAATGGGAACTATGTGGTCATCCTGGAGTGCTGCAAAATATCCCGTGTACTATGGTGGGCAAATCCAGTGTGGGAGAGAAGGAAGCAGCATTCTGGATGGGTAGATGGGCTAGATGTTGAGTTCATTGAAGTCAGTCAAGCAGGGTGCCTCCACCTACTTGAGTTGTAATCACAAGTATGCATTTCCAGGCTCCTGACCACTGAATTTGAAGAGGCAGGAGAATGCTCTGTAACCTGCTTTAAAAAAAAGGGGGGGGGGGGAGTAGATGGGAAGGTGGCTCAGTGGTAGAGCGCTTGCCTTGCATGCATGAGGCCCTGGGTTCGATTCCTCAGCACCACATAAGCAAAAAAGCCAGAAGTGCCGCTGTGGCTCAAGTGGTACAGTGCTAGCCTTGAGCTGAAGAGCTGAGGGACAGTGTCCAGGCCCAGAGTTCAGGCCCCACGACTGACAAAAAAAAAAGTATACCCCATATAATTCCAAAGGCCCATGGGCTACCACGGAGGAAAGGCAGGGAGCTAGAGACAGGTGCAGGTTTTCAGAGGGCCTGTTCCACAGAAAGTTTGTGTGAGGTGTCCTTCTGAAGGGGAAGGAAGGGTCTCCCAGGAGATCGCCTGGAGGAACAGTCCTAGACTTTTCCTGCACAGCAATTGACACACAGCAACTTCTTACTTGGTACTTGCTAACCAAGTAAAATGATATTCTTGGGTCTTGCATTTTACCTTATTGCATTATAAAGCACAACATGCAAACCATCTGTAAAGCTAGCAGAGGACTAACACATGAGTTCTCCGTCCCATATTCTGGTTTAACTTTTTTCCTTAACACTTTAAAATGTAAGAAACATTCTCAATTAAAGCCTCAGATATCAGCCACAGACTAATTTACTGGCCTCTGCTAGGCTGGTGCTCACTAAGTTGTAATTCCGCCAGGAAGCACAAGGCCATCTTCCAGGAAGCACAAAGGCCATCTTCCAGGAAGGAGGACTCTGAGCTCCGCTCCTTCCCCCACAGGGGCAGTGAGCAGCAGCAAGAAAAGCAGAGTTCAAATGTTTTTATGCCAGCACTGGGTAAGGAGATAGAATTCTTAAACTGTGACCCCTCTACCTTCTGCTTGCCAACAGTAATTAGCAGCGTGACTCCTTAGAAGGAAGACCACATGCAAGTGTTCTTCACTTTGTCTCAAGCAAGTCATCCCCAACCTTCTGGAGGCTCATCGATGGCTCATACTTGAATCCTGGCTACTCAGGAGGTGTCAGGGAAGCCTGTGAGACTCGTCTCCAATTAAGCACTAAAAATGCCAAAAGGGGAGATTGGCTCGAGTAGTAGAGCACTAGTCTTGAGCACAAAAGTTCAAGGACAGTACCCAAGCCATGAATTCAAGAGCTCAGACACTGGTATAGATAATTCCTTAGAAAACTTAGGGAACTCAAGGAATTTTTTTCAAGCCAGTGAATTTTTATTACTCACATGCTAAATATTACCCTGACAGCAAGAAATACCATTTGTCATTTTGTCAACTTTTTTCCTAAATCTTTTTGTCAGTACAGGGTTTGAACTCATGGCCTTGTGCCTGTTAGGTACTCTACTGCTGAGCCACACCTGTTTTTGTCAACTTTTACAGGTCATTCTGACATTTTTTTTTTTTGGGGGGGGGGGGGAGTCGGGTCATGGGGCCTGAACTCTGGGCTTGGGCGCTGTCCCTCAGCTCTTCAGCTTAAGGCTAGCACTCTACCACTTGAGCCACAGCGCCACTTCTGGCTTTTTTTTTCCTGCTTATGTGGTGCTGAGGAATTGAACCCAGGGCCTCAAGCATGCAAGGCAAGCGCTCTACCACTGAGCCACCTTCCCAGCCCCTCTGACATGTTTTAATTCTTCAAGACTTACTGCACATATGTTTGTTGTAGTTCTGTGACCTATCCCCAGGGCAGTTCATTACTAATCAGGTAATTAGTTAAGATTGACTAAAAAGGCAGAATGTAAATGTACTTTGTACTTCCATTTAGTTTTGGATTTGGAGTATTTGTCAACTGGGGGAGGGATTTTTTTGGAGGAAGAATCTGCATTTTAAGGGAAGGATTTTTGTTTCGATATTCTGTTGGATATAATTCTTTTGTGCAGCTGTGTGGGGGGGAGGGAGGTTTCAGCTTAGGGCCTCTCAGCCTTGTTGGGCTTCTTTGCTTGTTGGGCTGATGTTCTACCACTTGAGCCACACCTGTTTCTAGCTTTTTGCTGGCTGATTGGACATAAGAGTCTCAATATTTTAATTCTGAGATCTTAGCCTCCTGAGAAGCTGGGATTACAGGCATCAGCCACCAGTGCCCAACCCTTTTTGTTGTATAGCTTTAATCCCAGTGTAGTTTAGGAAGCATATCTCCAGCTCATGTTGGAGTATGTGTTACACGCTAGGTCTTTATAGTAGACAAGTGGTGCATTTCCTGCCTTTAAGGAGTTCATGTTTAGTGGCACACTATGTAGTGACTGCTTACAGAGCAAAATCAGTGTGTAGTGGGACAGAGGACTTGAGTCAGGAATGCAAGGAGATGTCTTTGAGAATGTGTCTTTGAACGACAGCAGAGAAGGACTTCCAGGTGGAAAGAGAAGGATATGGCCAAGGCAGGAAACTGCAGAGCTTGTATTGAAGGAACCAGGCAGCCCAGCTCTGCTGTTGAAGCGGGCTGTGGCTTGGGTTTGGTAGGCCCCTTTAGGAAATGGGGCCAGCAGACCATACCAGCATTTAGGTTCCATTGGCTAGGCAGAAAGAAGCCATCGTGCAATGGAGGAGAGATGTTATTTTAAGTTGGCTCTCAGGGGAGGAAGTTTGAACTATAGGAACAATGAGGGAAATGAAGAACGGGAACGTTAGCCCATTCTAGGATACATTGCACAGATCGTTAATAGAGTCAAAACTGCCCAATATGTCATGAACGCCTATAATCCCAGCATTTAGGAAGCAGAAACAGGATTGTGAGTTTGGGGCTATCTTGGGCTTCTTACTGAGACCCTGTCTCAAAAAAAACAAAGCCAGGCACCGGTGGCTCATGGCTGTAATCCTAGCTACAGCTACCAAGGAGGCTGAGATCTGAGGATTGAGGTTTAAAGCCTGCCCAGGCAGGAAACTGAAACTTTCATCTCCAATAAATTATTCAAAAAAGCTAGAAGTGGCACTGTGGCTCAAGTGGAAGAGTGCTAGCCTTGAGCAAAAGATGCTCAGGGACAGTGCCCAGGCCCAGAGTTCAAACTTCAGGACTGCCCCCCCCCCCCAAAAAAAAAAAAAAAAAATCAAGGCTAGGATGTGGCTCAGCAGTAGAGTGCCTACGTAGCAAGCTTGAGGTCCTAACCAAGATGAAGGAAATGAGCAGATTGAAGGGGGGAGGCGTGGACTTGGTGCTGGGTTTGAGGCATGGTCCTGCCGCCTGCAAGTGTTTTTGTATGGCGCTCCCTAGCCAGCCCAGGAAGGATGGCTGATTTGGGATTTGTATGTGTTGAACCTTGAGTGAGTGAGCTAAGCTTGAAAAAATTGCTGTGACTGTACTGAGAGTTTCCCACCTTGTCCTTGATCTCACCTCAGAGCATCCGGAGGCAAGTGGAACAGCTCTAATGGCGTTGAAGAAAAGGAGAGCTGGGCTGGAGAGGACGAACTGTTTGCAGTGGAAGGTAAACTGCAGATTCTCCTTGGCCTCCCCACACTTACGAAGTATACATGCATGGCCTCTCCTGTCCCTATTCCTGCCAACTAACTACAAAAGAGTTACAGCTGTCAACCTCGTTTTGATTCCTGTGGAGTCAGCTTCCCGTCCTGTCCTCTGTGTGCCGGCTGCGTGTGTGCGTATGTGCATGTGTGTACTAGGGTTTGAACTCCGGGTTATCCTTTAGCTTTTTCCTCTCAATGCTGGCACAGCTCCACTTCCGGCACTTTGGTGGTTAATTGGACGTAAGAGTGTCATAGACTTTACTGCCGAGGCTGGCTTCAAACCAAAATCCTCAGATCTCAGCCTCCTAAGTTGCTAGGATTACAGGAATGAACCATCGGAGCTTTACCTTTTAAGCAACAAATATGAAAGTGCCACTCCATGTTTAAATTCCTCAAGGTTCGTTTATCTTATTTTGTCTTGTTTTATCGGTCCTGGGGCTAGACGCTGTCCCTGAGCTCTTCAGCTCAAGGCTAGTGCTCTACCACTTGAGCCATAGTACCACTTCCAGCTTTTTCTGCTTATGTGGTGCTAAGGAATCGAACCCAGGGCCTCATGCATGCAAGGCAAGGGCTCTACCACTGAGCCACCTTCCCAACCCCGAGGTTCGTTTATCTTAATAAATCCTAGGAAGTTAGATGCCGGTGGCTAACTAGTCAGGTGGATGAACTCTAACAATCGCAGTTCAGAGCAGGAAAGTCCATGAGACTTACCTCCATTTAGCCACCTTATAAGGCTGGAAGTGGAGCTGTAGTTCAAGTTGTAGAGAATTAGCCTTGGGCATAAAAAGTCAGGGACAGCATCCACGCTGTGAGTTCAAACCCCATGTCTTGGGCATGCTAGGCAAGCACAATCATTGTTATGCCCCCAGCCCAAGTGAAAAAGTGTCAGCAATCTTATATACTTATACTACTTATCCCTAGTTAATACTAAACTCGTAGCATTTGCATCAGAATCTCTCCCAGCACCTCTTTTACCTTCTAATAATAATATCAACTGCTAAATCAACTTCCCGTGGGATTCTATAGCAACAATAATCCTTTACCAATCCCACAGTTTTGCCTTAAAAACATTCCTTCATTGCAAAGAGCAAGATCACATGGAAATGGAAGAAGTAACAGAATAACAATAAAAAGGCAACAGATAGTAAAAAAAAATTTTTTTTAGGTCTAGGAAGGTGGCTCAGTGGTAGAGCGCTTGCCTTGCATGCATGAGGCCCTGGGTTCAATTCCTCAGCACCACATAAGCAAAAAGAAAAAAGCCGGAAGTGGCGCTATGGCTCAAGTGGTAGAGCGCTAGCCTTGAGCTGAAGAGCTGAGGGACAGCGCCCAGGCCGAGTTCAGACCCCAGGACCGGACCCAAAAAAATTTTTTTTTAAATTTTTAAAGATTAAAAGGTTGTAGAAAATACCCATTTCTTAACACAGCGTCAGTCATCTGCTTCCGCTGTTAGGAAATATTTCATAAAAGCAGTCTAAGCATTCATCTTTTAGAGCCATCTTCCTTTGTTATTTGGGAAACATTACCAGGGCAGTGATTGCTGGGGCAGACGTCCCACAGGCTGCGCTTTTATGCATCTTTACCTCCTCAGTTTTTTAACTGGCTATAGTTGCTTGAAATGTCATGTTTTATACTTGTACATGTTTATATGATGTACACACAGAGTTGTCTTTTTTTGGGGGGCGGGGGCGGCTAGTTGTATGTAGTACTTGAGCTCAGGGCCTGGGAGTTGTTTTTGAGCTTTTTTGCTCAAGGCTATAACACTCTACCACTTTGAGCTATGCCACTTCAGGTTTTCTGGTGGTTAATTGGAGATGAGTCTCTCAGACTTTCCTCCCAGACTGGCTTTGACTGTGATCTTCAAATCTCAGCCTCCTGAGTAGCTAGGATTACTACAGGCATGAGGCATTAACGCCCAACTCTTTCTTTCTTCTAATGCTGGGATTGAACCCAGCGCCACACGTTAGGCAAGCTCTCTACCACTGAGCTACACCCCAGCCCTATATCAAGGTTTTAAATACGATGAATCCCTTGGTAATATCATAGAATAACAACTTCACTAAAAGGGTTGAAATCCATCTTTAACCAATATTTACTGAAAGCTCGTTTGTAAAGCACTTGCTTTGTACAAATTCTATGGGCTGAATGACTGTGTGTATAAACAGGACAGATTGAATTATTCTTTATTGATATCCTTTTTCTCCTCAATGTCTGCAGAATTTGTTTTGGTTTTGCACTGCTGAGGATTAACCTAAGGCCTTATTCACGCTAGGCATGTCCCCTATACTGAGCTGTGTCCCCAACCCTCTGTGTTTGTGAACTCAGAATCAGGTCTTCCCTTTGAGAACCATCTCTTTTTTCTTGTGTTTTTTGGTGGAGGAAGGTGAGCTCTAAAATGAATTTACTCTTAATGTTTTCCAGCAGCACCTGATGAAGACAGTACAACCAGTATAACAAGGAAGCAGGTAACCTAGACCTCTTTTGTGCTGCAAGTTTTGTAGGAAGAACAGAGGTAAAGGAAGTCCCTCTTCTCATAGGCAAAGACTGTCCATCATCTAATAAAAATCCCTTTTGAGAGAATTCAAATTAAGCTCAAGTAATAGTTCTGTAGAAGAAAAGTCTAGGCGGGGACAGCACCTGACACTTTCTGGAGCATGAACAACACTTGTGCATTTGGCGATTGGAACACAGAAGTGACTGTTAGTTGAGAAGGACATGGCAGGACATTGAACTCAGAAACCTACAGCCTGCTTTTTTGGGTTCTGATTCTTCTAAGGCTTTTGAGTTGTCCTCATCACTGTATTGGAGAAGATGTGACTAGTGATGAGTTTTGATGTCTTGGTTTTCTTTTGCAGAAGTGGACAGTAGAAGAAAGCGAGTGGATCAAGGCTGGAGTAGAGAAGTACGGAGAAGGAAACTGGGCTGCCATTTCTAAAAATTACCCCTTCGTTAACCGAACAGCTGTAATGATTAAGGATCGCTGGCGGACCATGAAAAAACTTGGCATGAACTGAAACAGGCATTGATTTCCACAGGATTTGCAGGAGCGTGGTTCTAACAATAGTCCCTGGTAGTCTGCTGTATGTTTCAGAAGCTGAGCTGGAAGGAGAATTTGGGGACAACCCCCTTCCAATATGATTAGGCCTCCATCCAACTCATCACTGTTGGAGATCATGGAGCTAAGAGGCAGAGGCAAACGTACCCCATGTCCTTGGCAGAGAACAGGCACACTGCTTGTACTGTGCCAGAGTATCACTAGTGTTTCCCTTTAGTGGTTTGCTTACATTTGAAATCCCCACTAATCTGCAGAGCCTTCTCCTAGGAAAAGATGAAGTCCAAGAGGAGCCACATAGGATGCCATGATCTGTGAAAACCAGCAATGTGAGCATTATCTGAAATGAACTTGTTCCATATGGAGTTTTGGCCTTGTAATGCAGACGCGAAGGAACTCTGTCTGTGATGAGCCCAGGTTAATGACAGACCAGTCCTCATGGAATCAGATTCCTTTTAAAAACTGTTTCGCCACTCGTGACGTCAACCCTAGGCCTGACTGCCTTGGCATTTGCTCTAAATATGTGCTGAGCAACATCGGCGGGTTTGTCCTCCACTTGTTGTGGTTGAACCAGTGTGGTTTTTTTTTTTTTTTTTGGTAAAATGGTGATTGTACATAAGCTTAGTTCCCCTACCTGCCCCCTCCTTTCTCAGTTTCTTTCCTTATGCTGGACTTTAAAAGCTTAAAAAAAAGTCCTGGCTGAATATAAATGCCTAATTCCATTCTTTGTGAAATGGTTGCTTCTGTCCCCTCCCTAATTGTGCTGTTAGTGTCTTGTACTGGGGTTCAACATTCCCTTCTCCTTTTGTACTGTGTCGTGCTTGCTGTCAGACATCCCAAAAGACTGTCTTTTTAGCAAAAAATTTCAGTAAAGTGTTTTCTGTAATCTTTTTTAAAAATGGGAGCTAATTATTGTCAATACTTGTAGCATTCTTCATTAAAGTCTTGCTTCTCTCCAATAGAAGTAGCTGATTAATTGCAGCACAGCTTGTGTTCCTGAATGGAACAGGAAATTGTTGAACAAACTTGACTCAACTCTTTTAAGAAACTGCTATACGCCAGGTGCTGGTGGCTCACACCTGTAATCCTTGCTACTTTGGAAGCAGAGATGGGAGAATCAAGCTTCAAAGCCAGCCTAGGAAGACTGAGAGACTCTATCTCATTTAACCGGCAGAAAAACAGAAGTGGAGGTGTTGCTCAACTGGTTGAATGCCATCCTTGAGCGAAGAAGCCAAGTGAGAATGCAAGGCCTTGTGTTCGGGCCCCAATGCAGGCACACACACATACTACTGTGTGCTGATCTTTGCAAGCCAGATCAAATAGTCGTTATAGACATTTTGTCTTATTTGTTCATTTCCTCATGCAACATACTTTTCCTAGAGACTATAAAGCATTCTCTCTTCCAGATGTCACAAGTTAGAACATCTGCCTAGCTTTGTTGCCTGTCAACTGTGTGTTAGGGTTTGGTACTACTTTTCTCTCACCCAACCCCAGATGAACCACAGGGAGGGAATGCTTACAATTGCTTGTGCCAGTTGTACACACAGGCCACATGAGTGACCGCTTTTCTTGCCTGTCTTGCTGTTAGGATGTGCTCAGGGCAGAAGGATGAACTTACAATGCATCTAGGGAGGCAGAATTCCCTAGAGGGTGTTTGTCAGACTTGAGGTAAGAATGGGTTTCATGAACATTTCCTCACTGGACCTTATGAAAGCATTAATGAATATGTACAGTCACAGATCTGTGCTTTGGCTCCATCTGAGCAATGAGGAGGCCAGAGGTGCCTGTGTCCTGGCTAAAAGGTCAGCTCTCCTGCCTTCTCATCAGCAAGACTGCTGGAGCTGCCAAAACCCATGTGCCGGGTGCCATCTGGCTTCCGCTGGCCTCTGGGAATTCTCTACTTAGCTGTGATGAATTAATGTGAACTCAGGAAACGTTCCAGATGTAATGAACTAGTGCAGTTTGGCTTTTTAAAGAGTGAAATAGGGCTGGGAATGTGGCTTAGTGGTAGAGGGCTTACCTAACATGCATGAAGCCCTGGGTTTGATTCCTCAGTACCATATAAACAGAAAAAGCCAGAAGTGGTGCTGAGGCTCAAGTGGTAGAGTGCTAACCTTGAGCAAAAGAAGCTCAGGGACAGTGCCCAAGCCCGGATGGACTTGAGCCTTAGGACTGGCCAAAAAGGAAAAGGTGAAATAAAAATGTTTGCAATCTAGGCATGATGGTGCATGCTGTAATCCCAGCATTTAGGAAGCTGAGGCAGGGGGATCGTGAGTTCCAAGCTAGCCTGAGACACACAATGAAGTGCTATGTCCAAGCCAGGCATCAATGGCTCACGCCTGTAATCCTAGCTACTCAGGAGGCTGAGATTTGAGGATCGTGGTTCAAAGCTAGGCCCAGCAGGAAAGTCTGTGAAACTTCTTATCTCCAATTAATCACCAGAAATCTGGAAGTGGCGCTGTGGGTCAGGTGTTAGAGCACTTGCCTTGAGCTAAAGAGCTTTGGGACAGCGCCCAGGCCCAGAGTTCAAGCCCCACGACCGACAACAACAAAATGATATCTCCAAAAAGCGGGGGGGCGGGGGGGCTAGTTAGGGGTTTTTAGCTCAGTGGAAGAGCAAGGCCTTATGTTCCATCCTCAGCTCTAAAGTTTAAATATCAGTTCAGGCTTACAGCTTGAAAACACTAGAACTTAACAGTGGACCTCCACACGGCACCTCCCTTAGTGCTGCTGTGGAATGAGAAGAGAATGTCAATTTCTTAGCTAGGTGCCTACCATGACATCAGTGGTATTGATATCTTGAGTAAAAGAAGAAGAAAAAAAGACCAATAGTAGGGGATTTTTGTTTTGTGTGGGTGCTGGGACTTGAATTCAGGGCCTCCTGCTCTCACTTAGCTTTTTTGCTCAAGGCTAGGATTATAGACATGAGCCACAGTGCCTGGCCAACAACCAACAACCCAAACCTTCAAGTAGGTTTTGGGGTTTTTTTTGCTGGTGTGGGGCTTGAACTCTGGGCTTGGGCGCTGTCCCTCAGCTCTTCAGCTCAAGGTGAACGCTCTACAGCTTGCTTGAGCCACAGCGCCACTTCTGGTTTTCTAGTGGTTTATTGGAGATAAGAGTCACAGACCTTCCTGCCTGGGCTGGCTTTGAACTGTGATCCTCAGATCTCAGCCTCCTGAATAGCTAGGATTACAAGTGTGAGCCACAAGCACCTGGCTTCCGGTTTTTGTTGTTGTTTGTTTTTGTTCTGCCAGTCCTGGGGCTTGAACTCAGGGCCTGGGCACTGTCCCTGAGCTTCTTTTGCTCAAGGCTGGCACTCTACCACTTGAGCCACAGCACCATTTCTGGCTTTTTCTGTTTATGTGGTATTAAGGAATTGAATCTAGGGCGTTATGTATGCTAGGCAATCACTTTACCACTAAGCCACATTCCCAGCCCTTCAAGTAGGTTTTGAATAGCTTTAAATAAATATAGTCATAAGCCGGAAGTGACACTGTGGCTCAAGTGGTAGAGCGCTCGCCTTGAGCTGAAGAGCTGAGGGACAGCGCCCAGGCCCAGAGTTCAGGCCCCATGACTGGACCCAAAAAAAATTAAAAAAATAATATAGTCATGTGGAAGTTGGCAGAAGAACTCTGAAGGAGGCTGACCACTGTCTTGTTACTCTGTTCATTAAAACTCCATTGGGTGCGTCGGTACATGCCTTTAATGCCTGCTACTTACAAGGCAGTAGGTAGATCATGGTATTGAGACCAGCCCTGGAGAAAAGCAGGACACTACAAAGAGAAAGGACTGGGGGACATGGCTCAAATGGTGGAGCAAAGCCTTAAGTGTACCCGCTTTTTCTCTTCACTTCTTGCTGGGCTTTGCTCTGAGCTGCTGCATTGGGCACGTTGACATGAGTTGTCCTATAGGCACAATAGGTCTCATAGCTAACTTTTGTCAGTACATAAATGTACTCACCCAAATAATCCCCATGAAACAAGAATCCCCCCAAAAACTCAAAAGAATGTATAGAAAATTCCTCCTCCAATGGTTTATTTTTTTGTCTGTCATGGGCCTTGAACTCAGCGCTGTCCTTGAGCTTTGGTGCTCAAGGCTAGTGCTCAGCCTCTTTGAGCCACTTCCAGCTTTTTGGTGGTTTATTGAAGATAAGCGTCTCATGGACTTGGACTACCCTAGCTGGCTTCAAACCATGATCCTCAGATCTCAGCCTCCTGAGTAGCTAGGATTACAGACGTGAGCCAGCAGCGCCTGACTATTAGGCAATCTCTTATGTCCAGCCCTGAGAGTGTCTGGCATGTGACTGTGGAGTTAACGATTAGCCCTGCGCTTGTCTGAATGACCTAGTCTGGCAGACTGCGGTCTCACCTGCAGAGGCCTCTACAGGTCGCAGCATGGCCCCTTTGCCCCTCAGAGTTGGGCTGCTGGTGCTGAGTCTTGTTCATTATGTTGGAAGCCAAATGACAGAACCCCAGAGTGGTTCTGGGGACCAGCCACTCCTCCGTGGAGGTGACAGACATGACTTTGCCGTCATGATCCCCATAGGAGATTCCGAGTGCTTCTGGCAGTTTGCCCACCAAAACGGCTATTTCTACTTCAGCTATGAGGTACGTGGCTTCCTCTGTTTATGTATACTGCAGACTTTTCTTTCGTCCTTTGGAAAATGAGTCATGTGTTAGACCAAACCAAAGGCTGGTTGTCCCCACCTGCTAACAGTGGCAGCTCACAGATTGGGTGAATTGTCACCATCAGGAGACAAAGCATATGCTTAGCCCCTCAAACGGTGCTCTTCCCGTTAACCGTCCCCTTAGTGCCTGTGTGAGAGTACAGGAGGAAGAATATGTTTTTTAAATGGTTAAGACAACATAGATGATAGTATGAGGTCAAGTGAACTTCAGTGATTGACCCAGATGTCAAAGAAAGTGACTTTAGTGAATCAGGTTAGGGGCAAAACATCTGCTCTCGTTTTAGTGGTTAACTTGGGCCAGCTGGAGAACCTCTGGCTCAAGGCTTCTTCGTGCAGCAGATAATCCTGCAGCTTTCAGGAAGGTGAATCGTTCAAGTCACCAGTTTCTCACTTTTGACACTGCCCAAGAATGGTGAGCTTAATTAAACTTAAGCTGCTCTTTTTGTTATTTATTTATTTATTTTTTTGCCAGTACTGAGGTTTGAACTCAGGGCCTCGAGCTTCCTCTGCAACTTTCCTTTGTTCTTTATCTTAAAAACATGTGCACTTTTTCATTTTTTTGGGGGGGGGGGTCGGTTGTGGTGGGGGCTTGAACTCTGGGCCTGGGTGCTGTCAGCTCAAAGGAAGTGCTCTACTACTTGAGTCACAGCGCCACTTCTGATTTTCTGATGTTTTATTGGAGCTAAGAGTCTCACCGACTTTCCTGCCCGGACTGGTTTTGAACCATGATCCTCAGATCTGAGCCTCCTGAGCAGCTAGGATTACAGGTGTGAGCCACTAGCACCCGGCTTACTTTCTAATTTTTTATAGACACAGTAATGAACCACTGTCAATCTGGTTCCACTCTACTAGAACTTGGAGTGAATTCATCAGAGGTTTTTGAATCTAAATTAATGTTAGAACAATAGCTACAAGTCAGCGTGCTGTAGCTAGAGCTTGTGAAGTTCCAATTTAGCAACAAGCATTCTGGTTGTGTCTGCAGCAGAAAACGCCACATCTGGAATGCCACCAGAGTTCAGCCACCAAGCCAGTCCAACCAATCACTCCACGGGCAGAATTGTACCTATCAAATGATCACATCAGCAGTGTGGGTCGAGACTGAAGGGCGGCTGTGGGCACTCTGGGCAATTTTTATTATTTATTTATTTTTTGCTGGTCCTGAGGCTTGAACTCTAGGTTTGGCCACTGTCCCTGAGCTCCTTTTGCGCACTCTACCACTTGAGCCACAGCACCACTTCCAGCCTTTTCTGTGATTTAATTGGAGATAAGAGTCTCATAGACTTTCCTGCCTGGGCTGGCTTCCAACATCGATCCTCAGATCTCAGCCTCCGGAGTAGTTAGGAACCATCCATACTCACGCTGGGCTGCTGACTGAGGCCAATGACCATGGCGTGTCCGTCTTGTAATGTAGCTGGTTTCTTAGCCATGTAATGAGCCTTTTCTTCCTCCTGAATGGGATTTATTGGCAGGTTCAACGGACCCTCGGGATGTCACATAACCGCCATGTTACTGCGACGGCCCACACCCCGCAGGGGTTTCTCATAGGCACCTCCATGGATGTTCGGGGCCAGATTAACTTCGTTACCCAAGAGACAGGTCTGTTCTCCCAAGGGCTACTATAATTCGCAGGCTCTGTGACTTAGGGAAATGAAGTAGAAGGGAAAATTCAGCCTTCAACACTGAAACCGTGAGATCAGAGATATCTGGGACATCAGCTGGCCACCCACTGGCAGTTTGGGGCCAGGGCCTCAAGGTGACCGTTCAAACTCCCAGGCCCAGAATATCAGTTGTAATACAGAAATTCCATTTACTAAATTATCAAGTCACATTTCCAGTCATCAGAACACATGCGTCAGCCACTGCCAGAAGCAGCGTCAGAATATGTGGGGATCCACAAGCCGTAACGACACAGCTGCTTCTCCAGAACCTTCCTGTAGCCAGATCAAGGCCATCCCATGGGCAGCACGCCTGCTCTAACTGTCCTCTTTCCTAGCCAGGTGTTCTGGAGAAGTCCAGGCCATTGCTTTCCCCAGATAGTCCTTCAGTGGACACATATGTTTGTGTGTGTGTGTCGGTCGTGGGGCTTGAACTAGGGCTCAGGATAGCTTCCAGGTCCTGAGTTCAAGCTCCAAAACTAACACACACACACACACACACACACACACACACACACACACACAGACACACACACACACACACACACAGACACACACACACACACACACACACACACACACGGGGGCAGGGTGGGGGGGAGGGGGCAGGGTGGGAGGGAGGGAGGAGATGGGGAAAGGGAGGGAGAGGGAGAGATTTTGACAGACCTGGGGCTTGAACTCAAGGCCTGGGCACTGTCCCTGAGCTTCATTTGCTCAAGGCTAGCGCTCTACCACTTGAGCCACAGCACCACTTCTGGCTTTCTCTGTATGTGGTTCTGAGGAATGGAACCCAGGGTTTCATGTATGCTAGGCAATACCACTGACCACCTTCCCAGCCAATTCCACTCATTTTTAACTTCAAAAACTGTCACAGCTTTATAATTCTACAACCACATTCACTCCCAGCCTTCCAGCACCACATACAGGGAGGCATGAGGACACTAGTGTCCTCTTCAAAATACCTTAACAGAGCCCCACACCACTGTCCAGCCCTGGCTATTTATTCAGGGCCAGAGCTTTACCACTTGAGCCATGCCTTGAGTTCCAAATATTTTGAATTTCAACTCAATCTGCTGAGTAGGATTCCCTTAACAAGTGTTGTAGGAGTTACATATGTGTATGTAGTTAATGTTTCCTGCCCATCATAGAACAAAAGATACTGATACTTTTTTTTTTTTTCAGTCATGGGCTTGAACTGTGGGCCTGGGCGCTGTCCCTGCACTCTTCAGCTCAAGGCTAGCACTCTACCACTTGAGCCTCAGCGCCACTTCCAGTTTTAGAGTGGTTTATTGGAGATAAGAGTCTCACGGACTTTCCTGCCCAGGCTGGCTTTGAACCACAGTTCTCAGATCTCAGCTTCCTAAGTAGCTAGGATTACAGGCATGAGCCACCCGTGCCTGACTTAAAAAGATACTGATACTTATCAAAATGTAATTATTACTAATACTGAGCAAAAGAAGCTGGATGTCAAGTCGGCATCCTAAATGAAAGAGTGCTGTTGCCGGGACACTGGTGGCTCACGCCTGTAATCCTGGCTACTAGGGAGGCTGAGATCTGAGGATTGGGGTTCGAAGCCAGCCTGGGCAGGAAAATACGTATGACCTTTTTTTTTTTTGGTCAGTCATGGGGCCTGAACTCTGGGTCTGGGCTCTGCCCCTCAGCTCAAGGCTAGTGCTTTACCACATGACCCACAGTGCCACTTCTGGCTTTTTCTGCTTATGTGGTGCTGAGGAATCGAACTCAGGGTCTCATGCATGCAAGGCAAGCACTCTACCACTGAGCCATCTTCCCAGCCCTCTGTGAGACTCTTATTTCCAATAAACCACTAGAAAACCAGAAGTGGCGCTGTGGCTCAAGCGGTAGAGGGCTTGCTCGCCTTGAGCTGGAGTGCAGGGACAGCATGTTGTAGTGGGGTTTGTTTTTTGTTTTTTTTTGTCGGTTGTGAGGCTTGAACTCTGGGCCTGGGCACTGTCCCCCAGCTCTTCAGCTCAAGGCTAGCGCTCTAGCACTTGCGCTACAGTGCCACTTCCGGTTTTCTAGTGGTTTATTGGAGATAGGAGTCTCACAGTCTTTCCTGCCCGGGCTGGCTTTGAACCTCACTCCTCAGATCTCAGCCTTCTGAGTAGCTAGGATTATAGACGTGAGCCACCGGCTTCTGGCTGTAGTCGTTATTTTATTTTGGTGCCCATATTAGAGCTTGTACTTGGGGCCTGGACACTGTCCCTTACCCTTTTCACTTAATGCTAATACTGTACCACTTGCTCACCTTGGCTGGCTTTGAACTGCCATCCTCAGATCCCAGACTCCTGAATAGCTAGGATTATAGGCAAGACCACTGGCACCTGGTTTTTTAGGGTGAATTAAAACTGAAGAAGAGACAGGTACTGGTGGCTCACTCCTGTAATCCTAACTACTCAGGAGGCTGAGATCTGAGGATCAGGGTTCGAAGCCAGCCCAGGCAGGAAAGTCTATCAGATTATCTTTTTTTTTTTTTTGTCGGTTGTGGGGCTTGAACTCTGGGCCTGGGCACTGTCCCTGAGTTCTTCAGCTCAAGGCTAGCACTCTACCACTTAAGCCATAGTGCCACTTCCAGTTTTCTGGTGGTTGTTTGGAGATAAGAGTCTCATGAACTTTCCTGCCCCTGCTGGCTTGATCCTCAGATCCATGAGATTCTCTCCAACTAATCACAAAAAAAGCCAGAGTGGAACTGTAGCTCAAGTGGTAGAGCTCTAGTCTTGAACAAAAAGAGCTTAAGGACAGCGTCCAGGCCCAGGGTTCAAGTCCTAAGACCAGCAAAACAAACAAACAAATCTCCAAAACAACCAAAACTGGGGAACAAATCATATATGGTGGCACATGCTTAAAATCTCAGTAGTCACGAGACCGAGGCAGGAAGATGACAAGACCAAGTCTGCTTGGGCTTTGTAGTGATGGTCTGTCTCCAGACAAATAAATCAAACAAACCTGGGGTCAGGTATGTCTAGGGGAGCTGTAACACAGGGTAAGAGATCTAGAGTAATGATCTAGAAATTCCTGCAGGTTTCTATCAGCTTTGTGTAGGAAATGACCAAAATCACTTTGGTTCTGCACAAGTATACCTCAACTTCGGCATCTTTTATGAGGGGCCTGAGATGGACCACAAACAGAATCAAAGGAAGCAATTGAACGATACTCTGGATGCAATTGAGGTAAAGGAGTGTTTTGTGTTAAGAGGGACATTCATGGAGTGGATTAAATTTGGAGGAAAGCTGAAAAATTACACAATATCCACCGAGTGAAGCATCATGAATAGAAAGAAAAAGCAAGGGTATCTGAACTCTTTAATGCATTTTTGATTAGGAGCTCTTAAAATCCCTCCTGTTTTATGCCAGGAGCTGGCAAACTACCGCTCATAGGCCAAGTCTGGCCCACTGCCTAAATTTTACAAACCTGAGATACAATTACATTGTCTTATCATCTAAAGTGCACAACTCAAGGTGTACACTCCAATAGTATATTTAAAAGGTTTATGCAGCAATTCCCAGCAGCTAACCCAGAATAAAGAAGCCTCACGTGATGTGCTGGGCTAGGCACGTGGCTCAAGTGAGTGATGAGTGCCTGTCTAGCAAGCCTGAGACCCAATTTCAATTCCCAGTACCAAGAGAAAGTGGGTAGGGGAGACGGGTACTGGTGGCTCACACCTGTGATCCTAGCTCTTCAGGAGCTGGAGATCCAGAGGATCACAGTTTGAGGCCAGATGGGAGGGAAGTATGTGAGAATCCATCCCCAAAATAACCAGCAAAAAGTAGGGCTGGGGGACATAGCCCAAGTGGTATGTCCAAGCCATTCAGGAGGCTGAGACCTGGAGGATCATGGTCCCAAACCAAACTGGGGGTGGAGGGGTGGGGGGAAGGGGACTATAAGACTCCATCTCTAATTAACCAACAAACTGCCAGGCCAAAGGTGTGGGTAAAATGGTGGAAGACCAGCTGTGTGGCTCAGTGTTTAGAGGCTTGCCTTGCATGCATGAGGCCCTGGGTTCGATTCCTCAGCATCACATAAGCAGAAAAAGCCGGAAGTGTCACTGTGGCTCCAGTGGTAGAACACTAGCTTTGAGCTGAAGAGCTGAGAGACAGCACCCAGGTCCAGAGTTCAGGCCCCACGACCGGCAAAAAAAAAAAAAAAAAAAGAAAAAAATAATCCAATCACCCACCAAAAAACCCAAACTATAAACTATTTCTCACTACAACATAAGTATCATTTACCAATAACTGTAGTAGAATTATGAAACTTAAAATCCCGAGTAAACTCCTTGACTTTCCAGGTAATGTAGGTTACTGTGCCACACAACCAGGGCATAGAAGGGAGAGGGTGATGGCAAGAAGACATTTATTTTATCATCTCCCCACAGCAGAGTACAAGGAAGGTGCAGAACAATGTTTTTCACACATGGCGATTCTACAACTTTGCCCGGATGAGGAAAATGGCTGACTCTTTCCTTCTCCAATCAAACTACACCTATGTGAACAGGTGGTCCACAGTCCAGAGCCTTGTTATCATTCTTTCTGGGCTCCTGCAGCTGTATTTCTTGAAGCGTCTCTTCAATGTGTCATCGACTACTGACACAAAGCCTAGATGCTAAGCTAAGCTGACTTTTCTTCAGGGGTAACAAAGCTTGTTATTGGAGTAAAACAATTTAGTGCTTTTATCTATTGTGCTCATCAATAAAGGCAAAATGGCAATAAACCAGTACAAATGCTGAGGGTGCTGAGGTTACTGTGTTTAAAGTATGTGATAAACACCATACAGTGGTCTTAGCTTCTCTGAGATACCACAAAACTATGGCAGAAAGAAGACCTGACAAAGATGGGACAAAGCCCAATTTGTTTATGGAATAATAGGAGTTGGTAAGAGGGCCTTTTTACTTTGAAAAATGTTTAATTATAGACACAATCTTTGGAATTAAAGATTAGTATATGCACGCAAGATTTTTTAAAAATATAACACAGGTTGTTTCCTAGAAATAATCTAATAGTACGGGAAAGGACAGCAGGAGCTAATCTTATTTCAGGGTCTCTTGAGTACTTTGTTCAATCTACCAGGAAGTATGAAATCAGTGATTAAACACTTCAACCTAGGATTATCCCATTCACGATACAAAACACCATGTAAAAAGCAAGGCAATATACTAATAGAAATATATGTAATATAAAAATAGCATTTATTTTAGACTGACCACATGCCCAGCACTGTGCTAGATGCTTTATAATCACCATTGCTGTTTCTAAAACAATAAAAAAAATTAAGTGTTGATGACAAAAGTCAAGTTGTACATCTCTTTTTTGTTGTTGAGTTGTGGGGCTTGAACTCAGGGCCTGGTGCTGTCCCTGAGGTTTTGTGCTCAAGGCTAGTGCTCTACCACTTAGAGCCATAGCGCCACTTCTTGTTTTCTGGTGGTTAATTGGAGATAAGAGTCTCATGAACTTTCCTGCCCAGGCCGGCTTTGAACCATGATCCTAAGATCTCAGCCTCCAGAGCAGCTAGGATTACAGGTGTGAGCCACTGGTACCTGGCTCAAGTTGCACATTTTATAAACACATCAAGAGTGACTGATTTAAGACCACTAAGCTGGCCGGCAGCAGAAATGGGGTTTTAATCCAAGCTTTTCTTCCATACATTTTCTATACAGTACTAACTATATAGGAAAACTATTTTATCTAAATTTCATTTGTAGAGTGGCCTACTATTTTTATATAGCAACGTCTTTTCTTGCATGTTATTAATCACAACAAAGAAAATGAACAGTGCTATCACAGATAACAATAACTCCTCTTGTCCTGGTTCAACAATTTAGGACTTACTACTCAGAACAAGAAGCCTTGATTCAAGTACAGAATAAGAACATTCTATTTCATCAAAAATATAAAATCTGAAACCCCACTTCTTACTTTTGGATTTTTGAGTCAAGCTCAGGCTTGTTTTTTATCTGATTCTCCACTTTTGAGCCCTTTCTGTAGAGTATGAATCCAGCCTGCACTTGTCGGCACTAGAAGATCAAAGTAAGAAGTCTCCACGGAAGTCAGTGTTGATAAAGCCCAACAGGATGGAGGCATCTGCACAGACACTGGAAACAAAGCTAGGTCCTTCCACATCCATCCTTGGGATGACTTCACATTAAGTCAACGTCTCTTCATGCCGTACATACTCCCCAATGTCCGCCTGATGAAATACCACAATTGCCATGGGGTCTACTTTCCTGCAGTCTTGTGTAGACTTGGCTGCTACCCCAAAACCCTGAGATTCAAAAAAAAAGAGAAAGAAACACTAATTCACTTATTTACTAAGCCAATGCTGTGGGCTGGAAATTATAACATAGTTTTTAACTCATGTTTGTAAAGAAAGTATTTTGAACCATGCCACTAATGAAAAGAAATCCTATGTAAGAAAGTGCATGCTTATTTCTGGAGTTTAGATCAAAGTTTTACACTCCTCAGGTGCTCTACACTTAAACCCTACCCCCTTCTTCTTTTTTTACCATCGGTCGTGGGGCCTGAACTCTGGGCTTGGGCACTGTCCCTGCACTCTTCAGCTCAAAGCGAGTGCTCTACCACTTGAGCTTCAGTGCCACTTCCAGTTTTCTAATGGTTTATTAGAGATAAGAGTCTCACAGACTATCCTGCCCGGGCTGGCTTTGAATGGAGCTCCTCAAATCTCAGCCTCCTGAGTAGCTAGGATTACAGGTGTGAGCCACTGGAGCCCAGCTCCTATCCCCTTCTTTGTATTTAATTTACTTGCCAGTCCTGGGGCTTGAATTCAGGGCCTGGGTGTTGTCTCTCAGCTTCTTTTGCTCAAAGTTGGTATTCTATCACTAGAGCCACAGCCTATTTCCAGCTTTTTGTGTGTGTGTGTGGGGGGGGGGGGGGGGGGGGGAGGGATGTAATTTATTGGCAATAAGAGCCTCACAGACTTTCTTGCCTGAGCTGGCTTCAAACTATGATCCTCAGATATCAGCCTCCTGAGTAGCTAGGGTTACAGAGGTGAGCCACTGGTGCCTGGCTTTATTTTTCCTAGATAAGGTTTCCCACTTCTGCTTAGGGCTGGTCTGAGAATTTCCTTCTCCTACCTATGCCTCCTGTGAGGATGGTATGAACCACCACAGCTGACCATCTTTACAGTGCTGGGTTCTACCAGCACTGGTACGGCCTACTGCTGGGAAATTAGAAACAAATCTGAAATCATGTCCTTTTAATTGTATTCTCTACTATTATAGATATACAACAGTACTACATCTGGCTTTATACATAGTAGCAACAGTGCTTTATGAGAGCTGTTTATGATTACATTGTTCTAGAATGCTTTCTTTCCAGATGATGACTGAATTTTGCTGTATTCTGGTGTTTAAATGTGGGATGCTGAAATGTCTTTGTGATTTGATTATGTGGTACTGAGGAATGGAACCTAGGGTTTTATGCATGCTGGGTAAGTACTCTACCACTAAACCACATTCCCAGCCCAATACTGGTCTTCTTAATACAATCATATACGTAGAATTTCAATTTTTGCAAAATTTAGTTGTACTATAAATTTGGAGAAAAAAAAAGTATCCCATTTTAATGGGTTGAACTGGCATTGTACAGAAGTGAATAGCCATAATGGAACAGAAATGAAAAACCTAACCCTTTTCCAACCATACAGGGTAATGTTCTATATTAAATATTGGCAGACTTAGGTACATGCTTGGTTCCAGAAACTAGAAGTCCTTCCTAGAAGTTCCCAACTCTACTCACCAAAGGGACATCTGCCATGGAGTACACCACCACTCCCTGGTACTGAGAAGTATTTTCAGTGATTCGACCCAAACCAGATTTCAACACGTGGTTTCCATACAGGAAGGACTGCTCTGCTCCAGGCTTTATCCACACTTTATACTGAAAGACCAGAATGAAAATCAAACAACAAAAAAGATGCTAGTGGTTAATTATCTCTCTGCAGGTAAATCAGCTGCTGATGTTGTGCCTGGAGACAGACATGAAAGGAGGGAGGATGAAAGGGAGAAGAGAAAGGTGTTCATTCCCTGAACACACTGCCATTAAGTTCTTCCCTCAACTCTACAAGCCATTTACCTTCCTGGACTTATTAACAGTTCTTTTTCTTCTTCTTCTTCTTTTTTTTTTTTTGGTGTCAGACCTGGGACTTGAAATTAGGGTTTGGATGCTGTCCCTTTCTGTTCAACACCAGTGTTCCACACACTTGAGCCACAGCTTCACTTGCTGATTTTTGGTGGTTAACTGGAGATGTCTTACAGATCTGCCTGTCTAAACTGGCTTCAAACCATGATCCTCAGGTCTCAGCCTCCAGAATACCTTGGATTTACAGGTGTGAGCCACTGGTGCCTGGCAGCCTTTTTTTCTTGCACTCTGATGCTGTCCTCATTCCAACTACTTATCTATTACTCTCCGGTATTGAGCCGGGTCCGCACGTGTTGATTCTGTTGGGCTAATTACACCAGCAGCTGGCTGGGCACTCCAGCACCATCGCTCTAACCATGCCCATCCATGCTGCAAGCCCTACAGACATATCCGTCTGCTTGGCAGTGACAGGAACCGCATGGCCCGCTGTCCAATCAGTCATCTGTGTTCTGATCTAGATGGGGCCTCATCCCCTGTGGCAAGATGTAGAGAAGTCACTCCACAGACCTTAGCATAGGGTGCAAGGAAATCCAGAGCTGTAACGTGCAGGCGGAACTTGTGGGTCTTCGTGAATTTTCCAAAGCAGGTCCCCAGCGACACCAGCTTGTCCCCAGAGATGTTGGCGGCCAGCTTCAGGATCTTCTCACTGCAAAGCACAAAGGCAGTCGCGGGTGAGGGGAGGCGGAGGGACCGGGCTCCCGGCCAGCCCCGCGCCCCCCGGCTCCGGCTCACCTCACGTAGTACACTCGGTCGTTGTGCAGCCGGAAGCAGTAGGTACCGTCGGGCCTGTCCACCAGCAGCTGCAGATTCTCCCCGATGCTGGGGGCAAAGACGGGGCTGGAGGCTGCGCCCGAGAGGCCTCGCCCGCCCCCAGCCATCCACGCCCGCCCGACACCCACCGCCTCGTCCCCCTCCCGCCATCCTACTATTTCGCGATCTTCTCGAACATCACCCGGGTCTCCTCTTCAGTCAAAGGCCGCATCTTGCCGCTGGGTCGGACCACCGGATCCTCGTGCCTCGGGAACCGGAAACGGAAGTCGACTGCCAGCTGCTCCCTGGCAACCCTAAAGCCGGCCTCTCTAGCCTCTTCCTAGTCGGTTTCTCACACGGCTGCCCCCTAGCGGGGAGGACCGCCGGCGGGTGTGCAACCATAGAGACCGGAAGTGGGTTCCTGTTACTTCCGTTCCTACGTGCGGAGCCGGCGCCCTCGCTGGTGTGGACGGGGAAGTCACCGGGCTGCTTGGAAATGGCGGCGGTGGAGACTGTCCCCACTTCGACTACGGCGTCGGCCCTTGGGGAGGTGGAGGATGAGGGTCTGCTGGCGTCGTTGTTCCGGGACCGCTTCCCCGAGGCCCAGTGGCGGGAGAGGCCCGATGTGGGCCGCTACCTCCGGGAGTTGAGCGGCTCGGGGCTGGAGCGGCTGCGGCGGGAGCCGGAGCGCCTGGCGGAGGAGCGGGCGCAGCTGCTGCAGCAGACGCGGGACTTGGCCTTCGCCAACTACAAGACCTTCATCCGCGGCGCTGAGTGTACCGAGCGCATCCATCGCCTCTTCGGCGACGTGGAAGAGGCGCTCGGCCGCCTGCTGGGCCGCCTGCCCGGCTTCCAGCAGAGCTGCAGGTGGGCGGGCCGGCGCCCGGGCTCCTGACCCGACAGCTCACGCCCGCCGAGCGTCCGACTCTTTAGTAGCCCGTTGAAACACTGAAAAGAGGCAGCTTAACGTATATGCACGTTTCTGTGGCTATACACACATATGTATACACACACACTTATAATAGTTTGGATCATCAGAAGTTAACTCCAAAACACCCACTGATAGAAATCTGTTGTCACATTGATTCAGATCTATCAACCCCCTTTTTACCGGGGTGATTTGGGTAAGTTCTTAGCCTCTGTGACTGAGTGTCTTCTTGGCTGGTAGCACTTAACCTTCTTTGGTGTGAGGATTAAATCTGATCAATCATCCGGCCCAGCTATTTTCCCAGTTAAGTGCTTGGTAACAAGCTAAGATTTGGGTGTGCAGGAGTGAGGGAGCAACATTTTCCTAATTGGTTCTAGGAATTTTGTGAAGGAGGCCGAGGAGATCAGCTCCAATCGCCGGATGAACACCCTCACGTTGAACCGGCATACGGAAATCTTGGAAATCTTGGAGATTCCTCAGCTCATGGACACTTGTGTCCGGAACAGCTATTATGAAGAGGCCCTGGAGCTTGCCACCTATGTACGTCGACTGGAAAGGAAATACTCCTCCATCCCCGTTATCCAGGTAGGCAGCATGCTATAGTTCTTATATCATTAATTGTGTGGTAGTGACCTTTTTTCTTTTTTCGTACTGGTCCTGGGGCTTGAACTCAGAGCCTGTGCCTCAGTTTTTGTGCCCAAACACTTTACCACTTGAGCCACAGCTCCACTTCCTGAACACTTGTGTATATGTATGTGCTTACTTGGAAACGAGTCTTAGACCTTCCTGCTTGGTCTGGAGTTGAACCCTGATCCTCAAATCTCACTCTCCTGAATAGCTAGGATTACAGGCGTGAGCTGCTGGTGCCTAGTACTATCACTTGAGCCATATTTTCACTTTTTTTTTTTTTTGGCGGTCGTGGGGCTTGAACTCTGGGCTTGGGCGCTGTCCCTGTGCTCTTCAGCTCAAGGCAAGTGCTCTCCTGCTTGAGCCACAGTGCCACTTCCAGTTTTCTAGTGGTTTATTGGAGATAAAAGTCTCACGGACTTTCTTGCCCGGACTGGCTTTGAACTGTGATCCTCAGATCTCAGCCTCCTGAGTAGCTATGATTACAGGCATGAGCCACCGGCGCCGGGCCATCTTTTCTCTTCTAGTGACTGAATTTTTTTTTTGGCCGGTTGTGGGTCTTGAACTCTGGGCCTGGACACTGTCCCTCTGCTCTTCAGCTCAAGGCAAGTGCTCTACCACTTGAGCCACAGCACCACTTCCTATTTTCTGGTGGTTAATTGGAGATAAGAGTCTCATGGACTTTCCTGCCTGGGCTGGCTTTGAACCATGATCCTTAGCTCTCAGGCTCCTGAGTAGTTAGGATTACAGCCACTGGTGCCTGGCCAATGACTGAGAAACCATTGCATGTTTCCCATCAGTTTCTGCCCAGGCAGGCTGGAACAGAAAATACACTCCATTCGTTCATTTATCCATTCATTCATTCAATCATCTGTTCAAAGGTACAGTTTAGTCATGTTCTAGCACTAATCTAGGTGTTGAGGATACAGTGTAACCAAAGTAGTCAACCATGATTGTGGTGATGTGTACATTCTAACAGAAATCCTATAATTGATATTAACTAAATACTATAACTTCAGATGATGATGTCTGAAGAAAATAAACCAAGGTGGGTTGGGCAGAGCTTAAGTGGTCAAGCACTTATCTGCAAGTGTGGGAATCTGAGTTTAAGCTCACTTACCAGTCAGTTAATAAACAGTGTAGAAGGAAAAGAGTAAGGTCAGTTACTTTAGGTAGAATATCAGGAAAAGCCTTTAAAACAGCATTTAAGCTGAAACAAACGATGACCAGAGCTAGGGTGAGCAGAGTAGAAAGGCCAAACAGGATTTGGAGTACTTAAGGGATCTGAAGCCAGTGTTGGTGGACTGTATTGAGTAATGGTACATGAAAGTGGAAACCCAGCAGGGCCTGGAGGCTACGGTGAGTAGTTCGAATTTTACTCAATGCCATTGGAAGTCCTTGGAGAATTTTACACATTTCAGTTCATTTTGTTTGTTGAGGTTCTGGGGTTTGAACTCGGATCTCACATTGTTAGGTGGGCAATCTACCATATAAGCCAGGCCCCCAGGCCATTTTCCAAGCAGTATCTTTATTTTTCCTTGTGGTTCTCCTATGCCCTGTGTAGTTCATACTACAGGCACGTGCCATGATGCCTATTTATTGAGATGGGGGTCTTATTAACTTTTCTCAGGCTGGCCTCAAACAGATGTCCTTCTGATCTCTGATTCCTGAGTGCCTGGGGTGTACGCATGAATTAATGTACAGTTCACATGGAAGGCTTAGAGTGAGGGCGGTGGTACCAGGCCAGCCTTATCTCCATGCGGAGGAAGCTGGACGTAGTAGTAGTATGATCCCTGAGAACATGGAAGTCCATGGTAGGCAGATTGTGGCTCAGGGGCACTCTGGTGGGAAGAGAGAGCCCTCCGTCCTAAAAACCAACGAAAAACAGGCCTGGAGGCACAGATCAGCAGCATTAGCCAGCCCAGCAGACATTAGGCCCCAGTACTGTCTCCCTCCCCAAAAGTTAGCCAACCAGACTTTCAGATATCAGCTTTAGAAGTCCACTTTATTTGTGGAGAGAGCTGGTGAATGTCAGTCTCCGATGTTGAGGGTTACTGGGAAGGGCTCCAGAGACTCTTCGCCAGTGTGTTGTGACTCACTCGCTGTATTGTCAGGGCATTGTGAATGAAGTGCGCCAGTCCATGCAGCTGATGCTGAGCCAGCTGAGCCAGCAACTGAGGACCAACATCCAGCTGCCTGCCTGCCTGCGTGTTATTGGCTACTTGAGGCGCATGGATGTCTTCACTGAGGCTGAGCTACGGGTGAAGTTTCTTCAGGCCCGAGATGCTTGGCTCCGCTCCATCCTGACTGCCATCCCAAATGATGATCCCTATTTCCATATCACAAAGACCATTGAGGCCTGCCGGGTGCATCTCTTTGATATCATCACCCAGTACCGTGCCATCTTCTCAGATGAAGACCCCCTGCTGCCACCTGCCATAGGTGAGCACACCGTGAATGAGGGCGCCATCTTCCATGGCTGGGTGCTGCAGAAAGTCTCCCAGTTCCTGCAGGTGCTGGAGGCTGACCTTCACCGTGGGATTGGTGGCCGCCTAGACTCTCTGCTGGGCCAGTGCATGTACTTCGGTTTGTCATTCAGCCGGGTGGGGGCTGATTTCCGGGGCCAGTTGGCTCCTGTCTTTCAGCGGGTGGCCATCACCACTTTTCAGAAAGCGATTCAAGAAGCGGTGGAGAAATTCCAGGATGAAATGAACTCCTACACCCTCATCTCAGCTCCAGCCATACTGGGCAGCAGTAACATGCCTGCTGCCATTCCAGCCACTCAGCCGGGGACGCTGCAACCACCAATGGTGCTTTTAGACTTCCCGCCCCTTGCCTGTTTCCTCAACAACGTCCTGGTTGCCTTCAATGACCTGCGTCTCTGCTGCCCTGTGGCCCTCGCTCAGGATGTGACAAGGATCTTGGAGGACGCCCTTGCCAAGGTAAGGGCGTTCATTGGTTTTCTATTATCCTAGACGTTCTTTGGTAGGAAGATGAGGGGCTAGACTTACTAAAGCAGTCCCTATAACTGGTGCCTTAGTTGGAGAGGTTTAATGTTCTGTCAGAATTTTCTAGGTTATGGTTGAATATCCCCTTTATGGGGCGTAGAACAAGCTATGAAATGGCTCACCTGTGGTAACAAATCAGTAGTGTGTTTTCTGTTGCTTTATTTGTTTATTTATTTATTGTCAGTCATGGGTCTTGAACTTTGGGCTCAAGCACTGTCCCTGAGCTCTTCAGCTCAGGAAGTGAGCACTCTACCACTTGAGCCACAGTGCCACTTTTCTGGTGGTTAATTGGAGATAAGAGTCTCATGGACTTTCCTGCCCGGGCTGGCTTTGAATGGGGATCCTCAAATCTCAGCCTCTTGAGTAGCTAGGATTACATGTGTGATCCACTGGTGCCCAGCCAGTTGCTTTATTTATTTATTTTTTGGTCCGGTTGTGGGGCCTGAATTCTGGGCCTGGACGCTGTCCCTCAGCTCTTCAGCTCAAGGCTAGCGCTCTACCACTTGAGCCACAGCGCCACTTCCGGCTTTTTTCTTTTTTGCTTATGTGGTGGTGAGGAATCGAACCCAGGGCCTCATGCATGCAAGGCAAGCGCTCTACCACTGAGCCACCTTCCCAGCCCCAGTTGCTTTATTTTTTAAAAACATTCTTTGAATTTAGGTTAAAACAACACATTTCTTTCTTTTGTTCTGTGCTAGTCCCAGGGCTTAAATATGGGGGCCCATGCTCTCACTCAGTTTTTTCTTCCTTTTTTTTCTGCCAGTCCTGGAGCTTGAACTCAGGGCCTGGGGCGCTGTCCTTGAACCTCTTTTGCTCAAGGCTAGCACTCTACCATTTGAGCCACAGTGCCACTTCCAGCTTTTTCTTATTTGTTTGTCATGAGACACCCATCTGGAAAATTAAACAGTTTACTTAGGATTTTAAGTTTCATGAAACTATTACACCTTATGCTGTAGTGAAAAATAGTTTATAGTACTAGTTTTTTGATGAGTGTTTGGCTTTTGTGTGTGTGTGGGGGTGCTACGTGTGGTCCTGGGACTTGAACTCAGGGCCTGGGCCACTGACCCTGAGCTTTTTTGCTCAAGGCTAGTGCTCTACCACTTGAGCCACAGCTCCACTTCTAGTTTTTTTAGCATTTAATTGGAGATAAGAGTTATATTGATCTTTCTGCCTGGGCTGGCTTCGAACTGCAATCCTTAGATCTCAGCCTACTGGGTAGCTAGGATCACAGGTGTGAGCTACTAGTATCTGGCTTACTTAGCCTTTTCTGTTCACAGCTGACACTCTTGCCATTATACTTCCAGCTCCAAAACAGCACATTTCTTGCCATTGTGAATTAGTCGCTCAGGTGCAACCTCTGTGGGTCTTGTGCTCAGGAAATCACAGGCTGTGTTCAGGGTGTCAGCCAGCCTTCGCTGTCAGCTGGAGCTCAGCACTCCCTTGCAACTCATTCTGGTTGGCAGGTTCATTCTGTGCTACAGTAGAAATCGCAAAACCATGACCCTTAGCTCCTAGAAACTGGCCCCTCCAGAGGCAGCTCCCAACCTTTTTTTTTTTTTTTGGTGTCAGTCGTGGGGCTTGAACTCTGGGCTTGGGTACTGTCCCTGCACTCTTCAGCTCAAGGTGAGCGCTTTACCGCTTGAGCCACAGTGCCACTGATGATCTATTGGAGATAAGAGTCTCACGGATTTTTCTGTCCAGGCTGGCTTTGAACCGAGATCCTCAGATCTCAGCCTCCTGAGTAGCTAGGATTACAGGTGTGAGCCACTGATGCCCGACTCTCCCAACCTTCTTGACCTCAAAGGCCAGCAGGAGAGTATCTTCCCTGTTTCAGTCTCATATACCCCATTTCAAAAGGTTCGACTAAGCCAGACCCATCCAGGAGGATCTCCCCCATGACTAATTCAAAGTGAAGGCCTTGCCAGGTGCCGGTGGCTCATGCCTGTAATCCTAGCTACTCAGGAGGCTGAGATCTGAGGATCACTGTTCAAAGCCAGCCCGGGCAGGAAAGTCCATGAGACTCTTTTTTTTTTTTTTTCCGCCAGTCATGGTGCCTGAACTCTGGGCCTGGACACTGTCCCTCAGCTCTTCAGCTCAAGGCTAGCGCTCTACCACTGGAGCCACAGCTCCACTTCCAGCTTTTTTGCTTATGTGGTGCTGAGGAATCGAACCCAGGGCCTCATGCATGCAAGGCAAGTACTCTACCACTGAGCTATCTTCCCAGCCCCTCCATGAGACTCTTATCTCCAATAAACCACTCGAAAACCGGGAGTGGGGCTGTGGCTCAAATGGTAGAGTACTCGCTGCCTGAGCTGAAGAGCTGAGGGACAGCGCCCAAGCCCAGAGTTCAAGCCTCACAACCAAAAAAAAAAAAAAAGTGAATGCCTTCCTTTTCTTGGACCCACACAGTCCTGCCAGCCTGATGATGATAAGACTCTTGTATCTCCATCGTTCCATGACTTCTTCCACCGGAGCTGGAAAGTGTGCCGGTAACGAGTGAGGCATAAATAATCCTCGTCAGCGATGTGATAGAGATAACGTCTGAGGTTGAGCAACACAGAAATATAACATTCTGCTCAGTCAGTGACTTCCTTCATGAAAACTGGAGGGCTGCGTGTCTGTGCTTCGTCACACACTGCTAGTATTGTTGTGCCCTTGTCCCATAGGTAACCAAAACAATCCTGGCCTTCCATCGTGCGGAGGAGGCCGCCTTCAGCAGCGGGGAGCAGGAGCTCTTTGTCCAGTTCTGCACTGTCTTCCTGGAAGACTTGGCTCCTTATGTAAATCGCTGCCTTCAGGTCCTTTTCCCGCCGGCTCAGATAGCACAGACTTTAGGTAAGAGAAAAAACGAGGAGTTTTTTAAGCAAATGTACCAAGGTGTATGATCATTACCAGCATCCAATTTTAGAACATTCCTGTCACCCCGAAAGATCTCTCATTCCCTCAACTGCATGCTTAGCCACTGGCTAACTCCCTTGGGTTGTTTTAGCTCCGCCTTTTCTGGACACATTACAGAAAGGGAATCATATCCTGGTTTTGTGGAAGAATCCAGTCACCTACGACTGTGTGATTCCTTTATGTGAAATAGCCAGAAGAGCAGTCTTCGGCACCTTTCTCCCAGTTCGCCTCCTCTTCCTCTGTAGAGCTGCGGAGGTGGAGGAGGCGCCATAGCTCCCCAAAAGGCAGGGGTGAGGACCCCACTGAGCTTGGCCATGCCTTTGGCGTGTCAGGAAGCTGGGCCCTACTGAGCTGCTCCTGGCTGTGGCTCCTCCCACCCTCCACGGAGCTACTTCTCTTTACTTTCCTGCTGCTTCTCAGTATCGCTTCTTTATCACAGAAGTGGTTTTGACTAGAGTGAAATATATAATTTTGTCCATTCTGCCCCGTGTTTTTCTTCCCCTGTGACCTTGGCACTAGATTGTATTAATGGTTTTTTTTTTTCCATTTTGCTTTTCTACCATCTGATTAGGCATTCCCCCCAGCCAGCTCTCCAAGTATGGCCACCTTGGGCGTGTCAACATCAGCGTCATCCAGGAGCCTCTGGCCTTTATCCTGCCTAAGAGAGAGCCGGACTTCTCCTTAGATGACCAGGAGCTGGTGCCGGAGCTCCCGGCTGCAGCCCCGCAGCATCCTGCCCCTCCTGCTCAGGAGGAGAGCCGGGCAGCCGCCCCTGCAGCCCACCCTGAGTGCGGGCCCTCGGAGGGGCAGCCCGGGGACCAAGAGCCCAGGGCGCCACCCAGCGAGGGGCCCTAGCCACCGCGGCCGCTTCCTCCAGGCCAGGTCGGGGAGGCCGGGGACGCCCGCCCGCCCGCCCGCCCGCCCGGGGGCTCCGCGGCGCGGGTGAGAGATAATAAAGAGCCCAGCTGTCTGTCAGCTCTCTGCCGCTGTCGTCTGTTTGCGGCCCTCGCGCCTGCGCCGTCCGGAAGGGGCTCGGGAACTACGCTTCCCGGCGTCCTCTGCGCCCGCGGCGCGCGGCCACCGGAAGAGTCCGGGCGGCGGGGCTGCGGGCTGGCGGGCGCCATGGGCCGGTTGTGGGGCGGGCTGCTGCTGCGGCTGCGGGGCGGCGCGGGGCCGGCCTCAGCGGGCCGGGGGCTGGCGCGGGCCTGCAGCTCCGCGGCTGCCGCCGCCGGCCCCGAGGGCCCCGCGCGCCCTCGCTCCTACTGGAAGTACGTGCGGCGGCTGGTGCGCGGCGCGCCGCAGCCGCCGTACGAGCACGTGTGCCAGGTCGGGGACCCGGCGCTGCGGGCCGTGGCGGCCCCGGTGGAGCCGGCGCAGCTGGCGGGGCCCGAGCTGCAGCGGCTGGTGCAGCGGCTGGTGCAGGTGATGCGGCGCCGGCGCTGCGTGGGGCTGAGCGCCCCGCAGCTCGGGGTGCCGCTGCAGGTGCTGGCGCTGGAGCTCCCCGAGGCGCTGGTCCGCGCCTGCGCGCCGCGCCTGCGCGAGCGCCGCCAGATGGAGCCCTTCCCGCTGCGCGTGCTGGTGAACCCCAGCCTGCGCGTGCTGGACAGCCGCCTCGTCAGCTTCCCCGAGGGCTGCGAGAGCCTCCCGGGCTTCCTGGCCTGCGTGCCGCGCTTCCAGGCCGTGCAGATCTCAGGTGCGCCTGGCGGGAGCCGCGTCCTGCCGCCGGCCCGTGGGGGCGGCGGCCTGGAGCCCGGCCGGGACGGCGCGGGCCCGGGAACCAGGGAGCGAGGGACCGGGCCGACGGGCTGGCGGGAGGAGGCTCCGGTGGGGCGGCCCGAGCGGGTTGAGCGGCCCTGCCCTTGGTTCCCACGTGGAAGCCAGCTTTGCCCAGGGTGGGTTCGGGTAGTGTAGGGTGGTTGTGTGTTGCTGAGCCAGCCCACGTTTCGCGTTTGTGGGGCTGCAGCCCTCCCTCTCTTCCCCTCTCTCACCGCTCTTTCTCTCCCCTCCCCTCCTAGCAAGGCAGCTCTTGCTAGGCTTTTTTGCTTATAGCTGGCGGGCCAGTCCAGGCGTTTTTAATTGGCTAATTGGGAGTCAAACTCTCGGACTTTGTTTCAAACAAGGTTCCTCAGGGCTCGCCTACCGAATATAGCTAGGATTGCAGGTATGAGCCATGGACTGATTTTGGTTTGGTTTGGTTTTGAAAGCCTTTTGGTCCGAGAGGGTCGGAAGGCTGGTAGTGTCCCTTTATTTCTACTGTATGCGGGTGAAGTAGCTCTGCTAGGAAGCAACGCTTGAGAAGTTAGAGCAGGGTTCAGAAAGGAAGCACCTTAGCAAAAGAACGCCCTATCTGGCCCTGTGCTGATTCCAGTATTCGAATTAGCGGAGCTGGGAGCCGCTCTGGATACGTGGTGCTGGGCACTGTTGAGGCTTCTCTCCTGGGAGGTTCAGGGACTGCTGCCCACATGTGCCCTCTGGTGTCCCTTGTGGCTAGGGCAGGGCACAGGGACAGGAGGAGCCTGATGCAGGTCCTGTCCTCAGCCAGCCTGTCACTTCCTTTGCAGGACTGGATCCCAGAGGAGAGGAGGTGGTGTGGTCTGCAAGTGGGTGGACAGCCCGAATCATCCAGCATGAGATGGACCACTTGCAGGGTTGCCTGTTCATTGACAAAATGGACAGCAGGACTTTTACAAATGTCCACTGGATGGAGGTGAATGACTGAAGTGTGTGTGGTGAGCCGAGGATCTGGGAAGATGACGCAGACGTGTCAGCTTGAGCTCTACCCATCTCACCTGGCGTCATCTTGGAGTTGGCTCCAATCTGACAGCAAACAGAGGACTGCACATAGGTGCTGAGAGGAATTGGAGGGAATTGGTAGCAAGGTTTGCCCAGAAATCAGCTTTGGATAAAATAATACTAACTTAAGAAATGACCAACCCCTTGAAGGAGGGGACTCTGTCATATGGAGAGAAGTTAATAGTAATTCTTAGTAGAAATAATTTTGTAAGACTTATATCATCTACCCAAAGCCAAGGTGTGATAATAATGTAGTCCCCAAATACCTGAAAGCTGTGTTTAGAAAGGCAGGTAAGGCAACTGGACCACTTCCCTGAGTTCTTTTCACAGAGGGCTGTGTGTGACTCACAGGATCTTGGGTTTGCTTGATGTCGGTTGTGGAAGTAAAACATGGGACAGTGGTCCCAGTTCAAGGATGTGTTTAGTAACTGTACGAATGTAAATACCCACACACTTGGACAGCTTCACATACAGTGTGAAGGGAAGATGGAGGGAAGAAATTGTGCTGAGAGGGACACCTGGGCATCTCTTGGCTCATGCTTTGGGTGGAGGCCATGGAGGGAGCTGAGGACAGAATGGTAACTGCCAGGAGGCAGAGCCCCTTTCTCCCTCCATTAGGATAGAAATAGCAGAACTGGTGCTTGCTGGTCATAGTACTTGTTTTGAAGAGAAATGATGCTCACCAGTGCTTGTCTCTAAGAAGCTAGCAGAGGTGAGGGAACCATAGAGTAACTGAAGATGTATTACCTTTTTATTTTTGCCAGTCCTGGGGCTTAAACTCAGGGCCTGGGCGCTGTGTCTGAGCTTCTTTCCCCAGCACTCTACCGCTTGAGCCACAGCGCCACTTCAGCTTTTTCTGTTTATTTGCTACTGAGGAATAAAACCCAGGGCTTCATGCATGCTAGGGAAGTACTCTACTAGTAGTGTACATTCCCAGCCCTGGAAGCAAGTATCCTTGTAAGGCAAAATCCTCTCAAAAGTGCTCAAGTGGCAGAAAGCCCAGTAAATTGTTTTGTGAATGTGTTTGTTTTTTTAAGAGGGTCTTGCCTAACCTGGGCTGGCCTTGAATTCAAGGTTCTGCCTCAGCTGGGTGTTAGGATTACAGATGTAGGTCCCCACCGTGGCTGGTCAAGAATATGTGGTTTAAACACCAGGCAAAACCCATTTTCCCCATGGCTTTCTCTGGGAGATTCATGCTGAACAGGTGGTAGGTAGTCAGACATGGACTCATGACCGAGCTCCGCTCTGAGGTCAGAGACAGCCATTAGGGAAGTTTCTCGAAAGCACTGAAAAACTGGTCTTTCTAGAAGAGCAGCTTCTTCAGTCTTAAGGTCATCCTTTCCAATGTTGCTCGGTAGCAACAAATCCTTACATTTCCAACTAAGAAAATCTCTCCCACTCAAGGTAGGTGCTAGACGGAAGCCACATGCACAAATCAGTACCTTCAACTGAGGGAGTTTTGGAAACTTAGGCAGAATTGAGACCAAAATCTCCTGAAGTGACTTTGAGAAAATAGTTTTGAGAAGAAATTCCTGTGCTCTTATCAGGACTAGCTGCTGCTGTGGCCCTGCGCTGCTTGAGGCTGCTGCTTTAATCCCAGGCCAGTTGAGCATGAGTGGTGCTAACCACCGATCTGGAAACATGGAAAGCCAGGTTTCTGTAAACATATCCAAAACCGTGCAGTTGAGCAATAATGGCTCTAAAGCCAGTTTCCTCCTGCAGCTGATCAAAGTTTTAAGCAGTAGAACTGAGGAAGCAGATGAAAACAGGAGCAAAGACCCTCCTGCTTCAAGGTCACCAAGTAAACTGTGGAGACACCCGACTAGCTGAGTTGAAGCTCTATAAACGCCATGTTCTGGGTTTATTCAGAACTTAGAAATTTGTGCTAGGGATGTGTAACTAAGCAAGAATTGTCCCGGTCACAGTGCTGTGGAAGAGGCCTGGAGGTCAGGGCTACAGATGTTCCAGGTAAGCTGGGAGACAGTGGCAGGTGGTCAGTGCACCAGCGCACTGGACCATAGCTGTAGGGCCCAGCCTTTGCGCTGTGGGTGAAAGCTGGCTCAGCAGCTGCTCCTGCCAGCCCAGGGGAGAGAAGCTAGTGAAAGAGCAATTTGACTGTGGACTTGAACACAGAATGCGTTGTGTGGCTTTACTACTGGTAGAGAGTTCAGTTCTAGCACCCCTGGATACCCATTTCTACACAAGGCTAATCCCATGAACAGGCTGCAAACTCTGACTCCTCTGCCAGGCTTTGTGTGCACGCCACAGCACATGACAGGCAGCAGTGGAGAGGGGGCCTGCCTGTTCTGAGTCCAGCAGCCTCTGCTCAGTAGCACCTCATTGACTCTCTCCAGGGATGCAGGCTCAGCAATATCTAACCTAAGGTTCTAAAGCTAGAAATCAGACTTTATGATAACAGGTACAGGGCACTGTCAGACCCGCAGGCCTGGCAGATTGCAGTCCTTCCCAATGCTGGACAGCACTGTCAGGTAAGACCCTTACATGCCCCCGGCAAGCTTCTGAGGAGCAGGCTTGAGAGCTGTGTGGGGTGAGTTCTCGCCTTCCTACCCTGCTGAGCGCAACAGAGCAGGGGAGCTGCTTACTGGAAGCAAGAATGGCCTTCAAAAACCTGAGGGGGGGCAAAGATGAGATCAGTCCCGAGGCTCGCGAAGGGAAAAGGATTTATTAGACCAGCTCCGGGACAAGGACCCGGGAAGAGGCAGGGCTGTGCTCACAGAAACCATCTCCGGCCTGGAAGCCCCGGGTGCCTGTGCACGCCTAGAAGGGCTGGTGGCTGTTCTCACCTAGAATCAGTCTTGTCAGGGGGAGCCATTTTGGGGTGGGGGGGTGGGGTGTCCTGGCTCCCACAGCTTGATTCGTCTGGGTGATTTCATCTTTATTTATAAATGAGACAGAAATCAAAGCAGCATTAATTTAGAACAAAAAAGGTTAAAAAAAAAAACCAACACAAAAAAACCCTAAACCCACAGATGGGCGGGGTGGGGTGGGGTGGGGCGGGGCAGGGCGGGGAGTTGTGAGCCACGTCCGCAGTGGAGGGCGGAGCATTGGGTCTCGGAGCCCTTCCTTCCTGCTCTTGCACCGGCGGCCACACAGCACTGGAGACACCACAGCGACCTCACGACCAGCCCAGGAGCCCCCGCCGGTCCCGGGGATCTGCCCCGACTTTCCACCTTCACATTTAACTCTCCTGTCCAAAGTCCTCTGAGAATTTCTTCACTTTCAGGAGGTCGTCCGCGTTCACCGTGGGCCTGGTAGTGGCCAAAGACCGGAGCATGTCTGACTGCAAAGACAAGAGCACGCCACTGAGAGCCAGCATCCGGCCAGCCTCGCCGCCTCAACCGAGAGAGGCCCGCGGCCGACATTGCTGCAGGTGCTGCCAGCGGCAGGGGCTTCTTCCTTTCACCGGCTGGGACTTCAACTCCCTTAACTGTATGCCCATTTCACCAGTGCCAGGACAGCACAGGCACAGTAACTGGGAAGACTGGGAGAGGTCCGGGCGCTCGGTGAGGGGCCACTGCCATCAGGCCACCTCCAACCAAAGGCCACTGACACTTCCTTACCAGTTCCTTCCACATCAAATAGGCCGTACTACTGCGGTGCCTGTCCCGAGCCCCCAGAGTCCTGGTAGGGGCCTCAGCTACCCACAGCCACAAAGGCTGCTCTATCTTGGTGGGCATGAAAGCCCAGGACGGGGCTGGCGACATGGCTCAAATGTTAGTGTGCCTGCCTCGCCAGAATGAGGCCCCAAGTTCAGGCCTCAGTACTGTCAACAACAGTAGCCCAGGACAGCCTGCCGTGTGTGTGCACGCGTGCGATAGCTGTAGCTCTGCTCCAGCAAGAAAGTTTTGCTCCTGGACCCCAGACCCCGGGTCCTGAGTTGTGCGTGCTCCGCTCCCAGGTGCTCACTTACCATGCAAACCACAGGCTCTAGGAGCTTGTCGCCAGGGACATCCATCCAGGTCATCTCTATGGCCCCGGGGTCTCCGGGGGAGCACGGGGTCAGGAGGTCGTCAATCATAATGCTAGGGTTGGTTCGGGAAGGGCCAGAGACCTGAAAGTAAGGCGTGTGACAGGCTGGCAGGCGCCCGGTGCTAGGTGCTAGGGGGTGGCGTTTAAAGATGGCTGCGAGGGCGGGCCGTGGTGGAGTTCTTAGGTCCATGGAGGTGGACCTAACTGCCGAGAGGTCAAAGTGGCTGAATGTCCCGGCCTCCAGTTTCTGCCCCAGATGCCTCCCTTCACTACGGCCTCTAAGTCTCACTACAAGTACAGCCGCAGCAAAAATGCCCTTCCCGCTCAATTCCACACTGGCAAAATGTGTGCCAGCTCCCAAGTTCTCCGTGTGTCCTGCTTGTCAACAATGCAGCCTCCCATCCCCCCGCTTCGTGAACTTCTGGTCTCCCATAACCTGTTCTAGTTCCCTTCTCCCAACCCCCCAAGGGTCACTGTCTTCCCAGCCCCCAGGACAGGGCCAGGGCCAGAGCAGGGCCCACAGCAGACGGCAGAGCAAGTGGACAAGTCCTGATGGCACTTTTGCGTGAGCATCTGGCAGGCAAGCACTTGGCGCTCCCTGCCCGGGGCACCGTGCTGTGCGGTGCTGCACACCCTCCTGTCTGTCTCAGGTGGAGAAGGCCAAGCAGAGGCTGCCCAGCCCTGAAGCCATGGTGCACACATCCCTGCTCCTGCTCTCTAGAGATGTTTAAGCAGCCAGGGAGGTGGCAGAGAAAGCAGACTCCCATCCTAGCAACTGTGTGCAATCGCTGGCTGTGTGTGTGTGTGTGTGTGTGGCAGAGAAAGCAGATTCCCATCCTAGCAACTGTGTGCAATCGCTGGCTGTGTGTGGTGTGTGTGTGTGTGTGTGTGTGTCCTGGGGTCTGAACCGTGTCCTTCAGCTTTTCTGCTAAAGCCTAGACCGCTACCACTAGAGCCACTGCTTTGCTCTGTTTTTCTCTGGTGATTAATTGTACATAAGAGCCTCAAAGAGCCGGGCGCTGGTAGCTCACGCCTGTAATCCTAGCTACTCAGGAGGCTGAGATCTGAGGATCTCGGTTCAAAGCCAGCCTGGGCAGGAAAGTCCGTGAGACCCCTATCTCCAATAAACCACCAGAAAACCGGAAGTGGCGCTGTAGCTCAAGTGGTAGAGCACTCGCCTTGAGCTGAAGAGCTGAGGGACAGCGCCCAGGCCCAGAGTTCAAGCCCCACGACCGACCAAAAAAAAAAAGAGCCTCAAAGACTTCCCTGCCCTGTTTGGCTTCCAACTGGGGTCCTCAGCGCTCCTCCTCTTGAGGAGCTAGGATTATAGGTGTGAGCAACTGGCGCCTGGCTCTCACCTTCTTGAAATGTGTTGCTGACTGCACTTTCCTGACAGGCTGCATGAGGGAGTCCCGCACGATGATGCTGATGTCTGCCCCGGAGTAGCCTTCTGTCTTCTGGGCCAGCTCGTGGATGTTGGCGTCGGTGAGGTTGTGGGGCGTGCTCCCCAGATGCAATCGAAACATCTGTGCACGCGCAGCTTCCTCTGGCAAAGGGATGTAAATGCGCTTTTCAAACCTAGAGAGCCATGTACACAGCAGGAAATGAGCAGCTTGGCTCAGGCTCTGCTGGATCTGCAGACCCACGAAGAGCCAGCGATGGGGCCAGGCTGTCCCCGGGGGCGGTCACAGGCTCATCGTGGCCAGGGGAAGACTCACCTCCTTCGAATAGCCGAATCCAACACCCAGGGGATGTTTGTGGCACCAAGGACCAGAGTCCCGTCGTTGTTGTTCCCCACCCCTGTGCAGAGAGGAAGCGGGGAGCTCACTGAGGACTCCAGCAAGCCAGACAACCAGCGGCACAGACCTGCATCGCTGAACCCGTCCCAGGCCACCGCTGGTAGGGGCCCAAGTAAACCAGGGCCTGGTCTGGCTTTGTGGGAGTGAAGAGACCTCAGTGCTGTCTGCCGGGGAGGGGCAGGCCGTGGAAAGGGCCTCGAAATCTGCTTAAAGCCCATGAAAGACCAAGGAGGTGTGCTGAGAGCGGCTGCTTCTCGCCAGGCGACAGTGGCTCAGGACGGCCTGCCTGGGCCGGCTTTGGGGGGAGGAAAGCAGGGGGCAGCTGCCACTGGCACGCACCCTGCATCTGGACCAGGAACTCTGTTTTGATCCTTCGGGCGGCCTCGCTCTCATTTTCATTTCGGGAGCCGCACAGGGAATCCACTTCATCGATGAAGATGATGGACGGCTTGTGCTGCCTGGCCAGCTCGAACAGGTTCTTGACTAGCCTGCGAAGTGCCAAAGGGTCAGGACCAGGTGCTCCTGAGTGCCCACCCAGGGTCCTGGCCACCACCACTCCTCTTCACCTAGGGAGGCTGAAAGTGTGTGTGTGTGTGCGCGTGCGTATGTGTGTAGGGGCAGCGACAAGTCCTCTGGCAGCAATGCAGTGTTAAGGAAGAGCCTGCTTCAGCATCAGCCTAAATCCTGGGCACCCCACTCACTAGCTAGCTCTGGGCTTAGGGGGAAGCCATTTCTCTCCTCGGAGCTTCAGCTTCATCATCTGCAGAACAGGAGCCAGTGTGGGGGAGAAGCTAGTGTAGGAAGCAGCACCCCTGTGGGATGTGCCTGCTCTGCCAGTGTGGTCAGTTCCCATTGTTCCCTGTCTACTGGGATTTTTTGTTTTGGTCGGTCGTGGGGCTTGAACTCTGGGCTTGGGCGCTGTCCCTCAGCTCTTCAGCTCAAGGCGAGCGCTCTACTGCTTGAGCCACAGCCCCACTTCCTGTTTTCTAGTGGTTTATTGGAGATAAGAGTCTCATGGACTTTCCTGCCCGGGCTGGCTTTGAACTGTGATTCTCAGATCTCAGCCTCCTGAGTAGCTAGGATTACAGGCGTGAGCCACCAGCGCCTGGCTAGTCTGCTGTTTTAAGAGACAAGGTTCCATTATACAACTCAGACGGGCTCAGATTCCATCTCAGCCTTCCTAGTATAGAGGTGCACTGTTACACCTTGACTTCCCTTTTTTTTTTTTGGTGCCACTCCCGGGGCTTGAACTCAAGGCCTGGGTGCCCTCACTGAGCTTTTGTGCTCAAAGCTAGCACTCTACCATTTGAATTACTTCTGGCTTTTTGAATTGTTAATTGCAGATAAGTCTCAGACTTTCCTGCCCAGGCTAGCTTCAAACCATGGACCTCAGAGTTCAGCCGCCTGAGTAGGTAGGAAAACAGGAAAATAGCTGTGAGCCACGGATGCCTGGCTCCTTCCCTTTCTTGAAAACTCCCAAATTGGGCTGGGAAGGTGGCTCAGTGGTAGAGCACTTGCCTTGCATGCATGAGGCCCTGGGTTCGGTTCCTCAGCACCACATAAGCAGAAAAAAAAAAAGCCAGAAGTGGCGCTGTGGCTCAAGTGGTAGAGCACTCGCCTTGAGCTGAAGAGCTGAGGGACAGCACCCAGGCCCAGAGTTCAGGCCCCACTCAAAAAAAGAAAACTCGCAAATTCCTCTCCAGATTCATCCTCATGTCAGGTCAGTGTCCCCACTAATAAGCTAGCAAGATGAGCAAGATGTCACCCTCCTGGCAACTGGCTGCTCAGCAGCTCCTCAGGAAGGAGGGGGACTCCAGGGAGCAGGGCGAGCCGGGCAGGCCGGCGGGACTTACTTCTCACTCTCCCCCAGCCACTTAGACATCAGGTCTGAGGAGGACACAGAGAAGAAGGTGGAGTTGTTGGCCTCTGTTGCCACAGCTTTGGCCAGGTAGGATTTCCCCGTGCCAGGGGGTCCAAAGAGAAGTATCCCTCGCCAAGGAGTCCGCTTGCCTGCAACAGAGCACAGCGTGAGGGAGGTGCTTTCGAGGCGGACCGGGCAGACAGACGCAGGAGGGTTTAGTCACCGGCAGTTCAGTAGGGAGGAGCACATTCTACAGGAGTAGAGGAGTGCTGGGAACTAAACACCTGCCCTGAGTTGACTCCTTGCCGGCTGCCACCGGCTGCCACTGGTTCCTGACTTTACCTCCCCACTCCTATACCCCAGCTCCTTACCCTTACTCAAAAGTGTTTCTGGTGCCAGCCACAAGCCAAGGAGTGAAGGCTGGGGATGTACTGTGTGCATGGCAGAGCGCTCGCCTAGCGTGCGCATAAGGCCTGAGTCCTAAGGAGCTGCTGGCGGTGGTGGTAGGCCCTGGCCCTCTCCCGGTACAGCATGGGCAGGCCGGGCCTGGCGAGTAAGCAGAGGCCGCGGGGCCATCTATGCTCGGGTACTGTGGGAGGGAAGCTCCAGCCGGCTCCTCAGAAGCACCCCCTTTTAATTGGTGGGTCGTGGGGCTTGAACTCTGGGCTTGACGCTGTCCCTCAGCTCTTCAGCTCAAGGCGAGCGCTCTACCACTTGAGCCCCAGCGCCACTTCCAGTTTTCTGAGTGGTTTACTGGACTTTCATGCCTGGGCTGGCTTTGAACTGCGATCCTCAGATCTCAGCTTCCTGAGGAACTAGGATTACAGGCGTGAGCCCCCGGTGCCCGGCTAGAAGCGCAATTCTTTCGTGCCTGGCCTGGCAGCTCTGTGCTCACCTGTGAACAAGTGTGGGAATTTAATTGGTAAAATGACGGCTTCTTTGAGGGCCTCTTTGGCCCCCTCCAGCCCGGCCACATCATTCCACCGTATGTTGGGTTTCTCCATCACCACAGCACCTGTGAGAGGACGGAGCGTGAGCATGAGGACGGCGCACGAGCATGAGCACGGCCAAGGCCCGGCCCCGCCCCGCCCCGCCCCGCCCCGCCCCGCCCCGCCCCGCCGCAGGCTGCGCCGCTCACCCATCAGTTGCTCTTGCAATTTCTTTTTCTCTGGGTTATCCCCTTCACTGTCACTATCGCTGCTAGAAAAGGAGACAGAACGTGGGTCACAAGCTGGCCCTCCGCCGGGGAGCTGGGGGGCTGCACGCCCCACAGTGGGTAAGGAGCTCCGCCACCCAGCATCGGCCCACAGCCAGCATGCAGGAACCCCCATGGCAGGTTCTCGAGTCTCCTCTAGGAAACACGCGTAACCCACCCTCGTTCCGTCATTAAGAGAACTGCGCAGAGACGTCAGCTCCCTCCAGAGGGAGGGAGACACGCTTTGCCTGGTGGACATGGCAGCCGGGAGCCGTTCCTACCGACTCAGAACTGACACACGATCAAGACTCCAAAGTTAGCCGGGCGCCGGCGGCTCACGCCCGTCATCCTAGCTACTCAGGAGGCTGAGATCTGAGGATCGCAGTTCAAAGCCAGCCCGGGCAGGAAAGTTCGTGAGACTCCTATCTCCAATAAACCCGCTAGAAAACGGGGAGTGGCGCTGTGGCTCAAGCGCTAGAGCGCTCCCCTTGAGCTGAAGAGCGCAGGGACAGCGCCCAGGCCAGAGTTCAGGCCCCACGACCAACAACAAAAAAAAAAAGACTCCAAAGTTCTGAAACACAGAGAAGAAATAACGCTTAAACCTGAAGGGGACCGCGGCCCCACCCACCAGCAGCAACCACCGCCACAGCCTTTCTTTGCCATCACTCTTAGAGGCCCGCCCCTGTCCCTTCATCTTGTCCCTCTTGTGCTGGGAGTCAGCCTGATGCAATCCTCCTCCAGAAATCACCCCACACCGCCCTCGCACCTGCAGCCCTCCGGACACTGGGACGCTGCTGAGTGCGCTCGGACGGCGTGGGCGTGGGATCGACACGGGCCCTGCATGGAGGTGACTCCATCATGTCTCAGCTCCAGGACCTCAACCAGTCTCCTAGCATCTCCACAGTGGCCACCTCTTCTGTCAGGTGAGGTGAGGTGAGGACTGCAGCGCCCTGCCCCGCACGTGGCACCAGCGACGGGAGGCGTCATCAGACTTAAGAAGGGGAAGTGGGCTATGCAGCGGGACAATGGCAGAGCCCACAGCTCATACCTCACGCTACAGTCCCTGACATCACAGCTCACCTGCCTTGCTTTCTTCTTCCTTTCCTTTTCCTTTCACGTTCTCTCCTGCACTCCTCCTCTCTCCTTCCAACCCTCTCTTTCTCTTTCTCTCTGACTTTTGTGACTGTCCTGGGGCTTGAACTCAGGATCTGGGCTGTCACTGAGTTTTTTTGTTCAACAGCTTTGCTTTAGGCTTTTTGGGTTGTAACCTGGAGATGAGTCCCATGGACTTCCCTTCCTATGGCTGGCTTGGAATCACAATCCTCAGCTCTCAGCCTGAGTAGCTAGGATTATAGGTGTGAGTTACTAGTACCTGGCTTCACAAGCTTTTCTGTCCAGATCCAATGAAGAACACAGGAAAGAGCTTTGATAAGCACAGTGAGAGGGGCCCGGAATGTGGCTTAGTGGTAGGACGCTAGCCTTGAGCAAAAGAAGCCCAGGGACAGCGCCAGGCCTGAGTTCAAGCCCCAGGACTGGCAGGGGGGGGGGGGAGGGGGAGGGATGGAGGGAGCTGCACTGGGTATTCTGGTGCTATTGCCGTGAGAAGCCTGCGCAGGAGGGCGCAGGCGGCGGGAGGCCTGGGGACTGGAAGGCGCAGGCGGCGGGAGGCCTGGGGACTGGAAGGCGCAGGCGGCGGGAGGCCTGGGGACTGGAGGGTGCAGGTGGCGGGAGGCCTGGGGATGGGAGGGCGCAGGCGGCGGGAGGCCTGGCGGGAGGCCTGGGGGCTGGAGGGTGCAGGTGGCGCGAGGCCTGGGGATGGGAGGGCGCAGGCGGCGGGAGGCCTGGGGATGGGAGGGCGCAGGCGGCGGAGGCGGCGCCCGTCTGCGCTGCGCGCTCACCCCTTGCCCTCGCTCTGGTTCTCTTTGACTGGCTTCTTGCCATGCTTCTCTTTGTTTCGTAAATAATCCTTCAGCTTCTCGGCGCGGTCTAGGTACTGCACGCACTTGGCTCGAATGCTCTCCTTGGCCTTGTCACTGTGTGCCTCATCTGCAAAAGGGGACCCAGAGAGTGGCCCGTGAGCACCGTGCATCCCTACGTGGGGTTCGGAGGCCAGGGGACCCCAAGCCCGACTCACACTTGATGGCGTGTAGGAAGTACTCCACGGCATGCTGGTAGAGCCGCAGCGCCTCCTCGTAGTTCTTGGCTTTATCCTCTTCTGTGGCTTTGGTCACCAGATCAATGGCTTTCTGGAAAGGCAAAGCAGAGTTCAGGGCTTCCCAGGAGACCCAGACAGCCTCTGGGGTCACCCCAGTCGCTGAGGAGTCAGTGCTGGGCTGCACGTACTGGTCACGGCTGGATGGCCGCCCCTTTTGGCCGCCCCTTTGCAGAAGCGCGTGGCGGGGCAGCCACACGCTGCAAGCTCCAGCCCACGGCCGGGGAGAGAAGCTGCCTGAGCCGAGCCCGGCCATAGCAAACCCCAGCCATCCACGGCCGCGGTGCTGCACAGGTGCAGAAACCGCACTAGGAAAGGCCTTCCTCAAGATGGATCCCAGGCACAGCTAACCCTCTCCAGACCCGATTGGCTCCTCTAGGCTCCAAAGGGCCAAGCTTTCCTCGGCCGCCTGCCTGTAGTGGACATGTGGAAGGAGGCTCGGGGCCAGGCCAGGGCAAGCTGCCGGCAGCGGGGCCTGTCCCCGGACTTACCCTGAGTGAGCCAGGTCTTGGGGAGACTCATACCTACAGGCCACTGCCTCAGGCTCCGCTAGAAGCACCTGCACCACGCCGCCGCTAGCTTTTAGAAACCAAAGCGGTGCTGGTGGTCACACTTAGTCCTAGCTACTCAGGAGGCTGCGATTGTGAGGCTGACAGTTTGGACAGACAAATCTAAGCCTCTACTCCCCAATTAACTAGCACAATGCCAGACTGGAGGTATGGTTCATGTACACAGAATGCCAATGGAGAGCAAGAAAGCCTAGCAGGAGCTGGAGGCCCTGAGTTCAAGTTTCCGTACAGACATCCACACCAACTCCTGCAGCTTCTCCACCCACACGCCCTGCATTCTCTTCCACCTGGTGTGCCATTAGTCATCTGGTGGCCAAGCTCACTGCAGCCAAAGCTCCAGCCCAATCAAACCATGACCTGACCCTCCTGGGGAGGGTGGCTTTGTTACCCACAACAACCCCTCCCCCAGTTCCTGTGGCTCAGTCATGGTGAAGGAGGGACTCAGCTCTGCAGCAGGCGCGGCAGGGCAGCGCAGCCCATCCCCTCTGTCCCGATCCTCAAGCATTTCCCTCTTCTGTCTTCTCATGCTGGAAGCCGTCCATGGCGAGGAACCGCTTTGTGTAACAGGAGAGTAACGTGACAATAATGCTGCCAGCGCTGCCACATCTCTGGTAACGCCTGTGGCAAAGGCTGAAGGCCAAGGAAGGGGGAAGAGGCGCTGGCAGGGTGGGCATCGATCGGCAGCTCCGGCCTGCGTCCTACTTTCTGAGACCTGGATGATCACACAGGTTTGAAGCCAGCCTGGGCAGGAAAGTCTGAGAGATTCCATCTCTAATTAGCCAGCAAATACTGGAATGGAGACGTGGCTAAAGTGGTAGAGGATAAGCCACCAGCCAGAAAGCTAAGGGAGAGCCCAAGGCTCTCTGAGTACAAGCCTCATTCTAGCATGCACATATGCACACACGCAAGGAAAAAGGACAAGATAATAAATGCTTTGGGGGCATATGGGATGGAGAGGGTTGAGACAGGATCTCAACCCAGCTAGCTCAGGATTTACTATGTGGTCCAGGCTGGTCTTGAACTCTCCATCCTTGCCTCAATCTCCGAAGCATCAAACCTTTGCCTGCTGCCGCCCCTGACAGTATTTTAGGTTTTGTCAGCCACACTGTCTCTGCAACAACTATTCGCTCTTTCTATGTAGCAGCTGCAGACAGTATGTAAATAGATGAGCAGCAATGTGGTTTCAATAAAACTTTATAGGCACCAGAATCTGAATTTCAGATTATTTTCATGTGTCTTTTTTTTTTTAGATGACCATTTAAAAGATGTAAAAGCCTATGACAGAAGAGGCACTGTGGCTCAAAGTGGTAGAGTGCTAGCCTGGTGCGAAAGAGCTCAGAGACAGTCCCCAGGCCCTCAGTTCAAGCCCCATGACTGACACACCCATAAGAAAAGTCCCGAATAGGCAAATCCACCCAGACCACTGAGCAGATTAGGGAGTCCTGGGCATTGGAGGGACAAAGGGTAGAGCAAGCCACAGCTGAGGGGCATGGGGTTTTCTTTTGGAGGGTGATAAAAATGTATAAGCCACTACTTCCGACTTTTTCTGTTTATGTAGTGCTGAGGAATCGAACCTAGGGCCTCAAGCATGGGAGGCAAACACTCTACCACTGAGCCACCTTCCCAGCCCTCAACGTGAAACTCTTATCTCCAATTAACCACCAGAAAACTGGAAGTGGTAGAGCACTGGCCTTGAGCTGAAGAGTTCAGACACGGCCCTCAGGCCCAGAGTTCAAGACCGACCAAAAAAAAAAAAAAAAAGGAAAAAGAAAAGAAAAAGAAAATGTGGTGTAAAAAGCGACTTGTGATGGTCGCACAGATCTGAATATGCTAAAAGCACAGAACGGTGCCCTTTCCGTGGGTAGATGGTGCTGGACGTGGGTAAAGCCTTAATAAAGCCGTGGAAAAGAAAAAACTGAACACAAAACAAACAAAAGCCACCGTTCAGAGTCAGAGCTCGGCGGTGTCCCACCGCTGGGTCCCGGCGCAGGTGCACGGTCAGGTCTGGCTCGCTGTCGGGCGCCTGCCGGGCCGGCTCCCCACCGCGGGCGGTGCGAGCGTCCGCGCCTCCCCGGCCGCGGCCGCGCCGGCCCCGCCGCGCAGCGCTCACAGCCGTGCGCCGGCTTAGCACCGCCCGCCACGCATCGCCCCATTCTACAGACCCGGGGACCCGGGACGCCGGCAGCCCAAGGTCACGGGCGGAGGGCTGCGGGGCTCCCACTGCGGGCTGAGGCCGCGGGCGCGTGTGGATGTTTTCTGACAGCAGCCCAGGCCGGGCCCGCGCCCCGCACAGGCGGCGCCGCCCGGGCTCCACCCCGCACGGGTCGGGAATGAATGAGGAGCGGGGCCGCGAGGAGGGGCCGGGGGCCCGGGGCGGAGCAGGGTCCCCGGCGCCCCAGCACCGAGCGGGCACGGCGACGGGGGCGCGGGGATTTCAAGAGAAACCGAGGCGGGGCGCCGGGGCCGAGCGGAGGCCGCGAGGCCGGGGCTCCGAGGAGGGAGGGAGGCCGTCGGCCGGCTCCGCGGCCCGCAGGCCCGGCCGGGCGCACCGCCTCGGCCTCCGCAGCTGGCCCACGCCGCGCCACCGTACCTGGAGGGTTGACGTTGTCATTTCATCTCCTGGGTCCGCCCCACAACCCGCGGCGCTGCTGGCGGCCTCGGTCGGGGCCCCGGGAGCCGCGGTGCTGGGTCGGGCGCGGGGAGCCCGGCGGGTGGGCGCTGGGCGCGGGGAGGGCGGCCGCTGGCAGCCGGGGCCGAGTCCGAGGACTAGCGATGAGCGCGGTCCAGAGCGGTGGGGCCCCGAGCGGCGCGGCTGCCCCCCGGTGGCCACCGCCAGTAGTGCAGGCACCGCTTCCGCCGCCGCCGCCGCCGCCAGCACGGAGAGAGCAGGGGCGGGGCCGAGCGGAGGCAGGAACCGGAAGTCCTGGATCCCGCGGGAATGAAGCATCTCTGTGGAGCGGTTTTCTTCCGTGGTAACCCCAAACCTCCCTGAGCCCGTAGGGAACGACAGTACCTGCCCGGGCTGGCTTTTACATGGCGTTAGCCACAGCACAGTGGGGACTCAGTCCCTAGTTAGCTAAGATGCAGCCACTTGTGGTGTGTGTGTTGTCGGTCGTGGAGCTTGAACTCTGAGCCTGGGCGCTGCCGCTCAGCCCTTAAGCTCAAGGCGAGCGCTCTACCACTTGGGCCACAGCGCCACTTCCGGTTTTCTGGTGGTTTATTGGAGTTAAGAGTCTCACGGCCTTTCCTGCCCGGGCTGGCTTTGAACCTCGATCCTCAGATCTCAGCCTCCTGAGTAGCTAGGATTACAGGCGTGAGCCACCAGCGCCCCGTTTGCTTTAAAATTCGAGCCGGTGAGACTCCAGAGAGGTCTTCGCCTGGTCTGGAGGTTGTTAGCCACGATTTTAGGAGGTAGAAACCAAGGAAGTTGAATAAAGCACGTGCATCTTCCCAGCTGTCATCAAAGCTGCCCCTCCGAGCCCCGTGCTGGCTGTGCGCTCCCTGCTTCGTGTTGTTATACTAAAATAAACCTCGCTAAACCCGAGCCTGTGAGAACCCTGGAAATTTCTGTCACGTGTGCATTGAGTGCCTGGGGCTTGTGTGGAAGCCGGGGCGGTAGAGAACCCCCTTATCCTTCATCTAACGTCAGGGGTATTTAGGATGAAAATACAGGTGGAGGTGTGGCCTTACCCTGCCGTAGGATGAGTGTCCCCATTATTCTGGACCCCTGGTTTAGTCCGTCATCCTGGCGGTCAAGAATTGGGCCCAAAGGTAGCGAGGTGGGCCGCTTGATTAAATGTGTGCCATTATGCCATAGATACATTTGAGTTTCCCTTTTAAACAAAGGATGGGTTCTGCCAGACGCTTCTTTTAAGACAGCTGTTTGTCTTTGAGATAGTTTATCTGCAAATTCATAGTGTTTATCACTGAACTCCTCTCTTTTGCTCCTCATGCATCATTTTCCCCTGTCTATCCTGTCCCAACCCTTCTATTTTCCTTCTTAGGAACCTGGTGTTTTTAGCCACTTGGTTTCTTTTATTTTTTTTCTTTTTCTTTTTGTGGCGCTAGGATGGAAAATAGCCTCCCTCAGGCTAAGCAAGCTCTGAGCCATTGAGCTACACCCCCACATTCTTCTCTTCCCCCCCCTTCCTTCCTCTCCCCCAGCAGTAACTAGGGATTTTTAAGTAGTTCTACAAAGCAATTGCCATTTAAGAAAGTAGTTTATGAATACGTCTTGACTCACTGATTCACTTAGCCCTTTTATCATCCTCCCCCCCAGCCCCACCCCTTCCTTCAGTTTCCTTTCATTTTGTAGAATTTACATTGAGTACTAGGGTTTGGACTCAGGTCCTCATGCCTGATGGGCAAGCGCTCTACCCTCCTCATTCTGTAATAAAGTTTTGGAGAAGTAGAGGAAAACCGAGCTGTCACCTAGAATAAGTGGCTGATAACCAAATAATTGGAATGTTGATCATTTCTTTTTTTTTTTTGTCGGTCGTGGGGCTTGAACTCTGGGCCTGGGCGCTGTCCCTCAGCTCTTCAGCTCAAGGCGAGTGCTCTACCACTTAAGCCACAGCGCCACTTCCGGTTTTCTAGTGGTTTATTGGAGATAAGAGTCTCACGGTCTCTCCTGCCCGGGCTGGCTTGGAACCTCGATCCTCAGATCTCAGCCTCCTGAGTAGCTAGGATTACACGCGTGAGCCACCAGCGCCCGGCTGGAATGTTGATCATTTCTAACCGTCCTAAGAAACTCCCCGTCACTCCCTCTTCTCCACGAATCAAAAGCTTCAAAGGCTGTTAAAAGACCGGTCCAGCTTACCTCACACAGAAAGTGGTGCAGCTAGAATCAAACCTAGTTGAAAGAGTGGAGTTGTGCTGTTTCACGGTGGCACCAGAGGCAGGAAATTCATTTATTTGTCCTCAAGTCCCTTTTAGGATACAAAAAAAATTTGAGGGCAAAAATGATGCAAGTGCTTTCTCTTCCTTCCTTTTGCTTCCCTGCCCTCTCCCCGTTCACTGCTAAAATGTTACTTACAAGGTAGACAGAGGCAGCTAAGGGTGTCAGGACAGGGGAGAAGTCTCAGTGGTTGAGATACTAGGTACACTGGGTAAATAATTGTACAGAGAATAATGGAAATCAGGTTACAAGGGGATATTAGATTTTTTTTGTCAGTTGTAGGGCTTGAACTCAGGGCCTGGGCGCTGTCCCTGCACTCTTCAGCTCAAGGCCAGTGCTCTACCATTTTGAGCTACAGCTCCACTTCCGGTTTTCTGGTGGTTAATTGGAGATAAGAGTTTCACAGGGACTTTTTTGCCCAGGCTGGCTTTGAACCTCAATCCTCAAATCTCAGTCTCCGGAGTAGCTAGGATTACAGGCATGAGCCACCAGTGCCCAGCTGGAAACTCGATTGTATATGTATCAGAATGGACAGTATGAGCCCATGGTTTCTAAACACCATCTAGAAACAATACAGATGCATATGTATGCATATCTATACACATTTTCCTTGCTCTTTTTTTTTTTTTTTGTCAGTCGTGGGGCCTGAACTCTGGGCCTGGGCACTGTCCCTCAGTTCTTCAGCTAGTGCTCTACCACTTGAGCCACTATACCACTTCTGGCTTTTTCTGTTCATCTGGTACTGAGGAATCCAATCCAGGGCCTCATGCATGCAAAGCAAGCACTCTACCACTGAGCCACTTTCCCAGCCCTCCTTGCTCTTTTTGATCCAAGGTCTTACTATTTAGTCTACTTGCTTTGTAGTCTAAGAGCTGGCCTGGACTTTGCGGTCAGTCCTTACTGTATGTGTGTGGTGCTGGGATTACAGCTAAGCATCACGAAACCCAGATACACTAGAAACTTTTTTTTTTTTTTTTGTCGGTTGTGGGGCCTGAACTCTGGGCCTGGGCACCGTCCCTCAGCTCTTCAGCTCAAGGCTAGCACTCTACCACTTGAGCCACACCACCATTTCCAGCCTTTTCTGCTTATGTGGTGCTGAGGAATTGGACCCAGGGTCTCATGCATGCAAAGCAAGCACTTTATCACTGAGCCACCTTCCCAGACCCTACACTAGAAATTCTAAGTGTGATAGAGTATTATGCCAGAAAAAGACAAGACAGGGTTTTAGAACAATGTAAAAAATGTCAATGGGGGAATATGGGTAAAGGGGATATTGATGTTCTTTGCGCTGATTTTGATTTTTCCTGTGGGTTTGAAACTATTTCAACATTGTAAAAAATGAAAAAAAATTACAAGTCTAAAAGCAATTTTTTTATTTACAATATAAAGGTTACAAAGGTGTATATATATGTATTTATATGTGTATATATATATATATATATAATACCCTTAAGTTACAAAGTTTCATTGTAATGTACAATGGTATGTTTGATGTGCAACTCAAGAAGTGTTGTCTAAGCATCTATATTTATAGAGTATACATAAAGCTTTTGTGAAAATTAAGAACACAAATATTGCCCTGTCCTTATACCATGGGTTTTTGATTTCAAAGCCAGAAAAATCAGAGTTAAATTTTAAACAAGATTTTAAAAGACATCTTATTTATCTTGTTTAAATATGTAATTCTAAAGAGAAAACAACCAGATAAACTCAGAATGTATCACATACTCTTAATTATCTGCAGAAGTATTATTCTTGTTTACCAAGTATTCATATGTAACAAAAACACAAGTAGTATGAATATTGTAATAGTTTGCACAGATTAGCCAAAACAGGTCTTCAAAAGGCAGTGGTTTCCCACATTATCTTCTACAAGACCTCAGGTCTGGTGCCAAAAAGGAAATATTCATTGGGCACCAAGGTATTCTAAAGTAGAACTCATCCCATGAGCTGTAAACACAACACTAGCTCGCTGGACACAAAACTCATCCCAGGTCCTGTGCTGTGGACGGACTGGCTACATGGGATTAGGCTCATGGGGCTCAGGGGCTGTGCAAACCTGATACTTACTTCAAATCATTCCTTTCTGCAAATTCAATGAATTCACAAAGCAGAGGTGAAGAGATGGAACTAACACCCACTCAAACATGATTGAGCTAGAAGAAAATCACTTCTTCCAACCTAGAAGGAACACTTATATGACAATACTTAATGTGCTGGTTTTGGTAAAAAATACAATCATTAGCACCTGATTGTCAAAGGGCAGGCTTACAGTAAAGACCAAGACACTAAAGGTATGACCTAATTTTGGTGCACAAGTCTAGGACACTTGAAAAGGAAGGAGAAGGAAGCCATTCCCATTTCTGCACAATCACCAAAGATGTGGCCTGAAAAACTCACCCTAGCAATGAATGGGAAGCAAGATGGACAGGAATGGACTCTTGAAGTTATAACAAACTCAATCAACCTATTTTCTTTCTCCTTTTTCTTTCTGAAATTCAATTAACAAATTCTTTTTTGGGTGTGGTACTGGGGCTTGAACTCAGGACATCTGGCTTGCTAGGCAAAGGTTCTACCACTTCAGCCAAGCCTCTAGCCAATCTTTCTTATTTTCTTTAGGACTATTTCATTGAATTTGAATACTAGATTGTTCTAGAATAAGTACATTTTTGCTAAGTTTTAATTGACTTTAATTAACTTTGATCATTAACGGAGAAACATTCCACCACGTATGTAAGGATTTCATTTAGAGATGCTTTGGTTTAAGTGGGGACATGAATGGATCAGCAAAATTTAGAAATAGGTGTTGATTAAATACACACTTATAAAAGAAGCAGTTAAAGATGGACTCGCACCTGTAATCCTAGCTCCATCTGAAGCCAGCAGGGGTAGACAAACTTGCCATCTGCCATCTGATTTCCAAATAACAAGGGAAAAGCTTAAGTGAAGGTATGGTCCAAGTGGACTCATGGTCCAGCCATGAATAGAAAGCCAAAGCTGAATGAGAGCATGAAGCCTGAGCTCAAGCCCCAGTACTGGCATGTGTGCTCAAGCACACACACGCAGTGACTATTTATTGTACCTTTCCCTTACCTTGAAAATCTGTCCTTCAACAAAACAGATGTATCACTGAGCAAGCAGATGTGTTTTCTTTTTGGTCTGTTTTTATGGTGGCAGTAATGAAGACCTGGGGCATAGGAGGTAGGCACTCTACCACTGAAGGAAAGACCTTTTTTTTTTTTTTTTGTCTTGTCGGTCATGGGCATGACTCTGGGCCTGGGCACTGTCCCTCAGCTCTTCAGATTAAGGCTAGCGCTCTACCACTTGAGCCATAGCCCCACTTCTGGCTATTTCTGCTTATGTGGTGCTGAGGAATTGAATCCAGAGCCTCATGCATGCGAGGCAAGCACTCTACCACTGAGCTACCTTCCCAGCCACCCCCCCCTATTTTTTTTTAAGAGAAAAGATTTCATATCAGCCATTCAAGCAGTCTGAAGTAGCATAAAATAAACCCTACTTACCATCATTATAGCACAGGAATAACTACATTGCTCCAAACCACATCCACCTGACATATAGCATAGGGTTTTAGAACTACCATGACACAGTTATTGAATGTCTATAAATGTAGTGAGACAGCTTAAAAAAACAGGGCAAGGCAGACTGCTGCTATCATCCTTTAAAGACGGTATGTGAAAATAATGCGCAGTTACCAAACAATTAAAATAAGGACTCAGGAGCATGGCAGGTTCATCTCCTTCCATCTTCAACAGGGGAAAAAGAAAAGCCATGTAACAACTGGAATTTCACTGAAAGAGATTCTAACGGAGAAGAAAAAGAATGAAAATGACTATAGTCAAATTCAAATTAAACATTTCTGCACTATGGCAATTTAAAAAAAAGTCTCAGTTACATAGATATTAAGACCTGTTGAGAGCAATTTGCTTTGAGATCAAAGTGACCTGGCATTTTACTTCTTTCTTAGGGGCTGGAAAACAAGACCTTTGGCTTTCTAACCAGCCATTTCACAGCAGCCACGTGGAAACGGAAGCTGGATATTTGGATAGTTTAAACATTATGTACAATCAACAGTTATAACCAATGAAAAGAATAGAAACACAGTTCTAAATAAGTGTCCAAGATACAAAAAAGCAGAGAAAGTCTAAAGATCCTCCCTGACAGCTTAAAACAATGTTTAACTCTTTAAGCAGATAGGGCTACAATATAATTTGCATAGCAGCTTAAAAGGTAATTTGCATAAAAATGGATATATTCTTCCATGGTGTTGAAAATGAACAAATATAATCACATACATTTAAATGAAAGGAGACTGATTGTTACTCACAAAGTTTTAACAGATCTATATACTCATCTCACATTTTTGTCTACTCACTGCAAAATCTGTTTCTGGGGAAAACAATCTTTTTTGTTGCTGTTGGTCATGGGGCTTGAACTCTGGGCCTTGAGCGCTGTCCCTCAGTTCTATAGCTCAAGACTAACGCTCTACCACTTGAGCCTCAATGCCACTTCCAGTTTTCTGGTGGTTAATTGGAGATGAGAGTCTCACAGCCTTTCCTGCCCGTGCTGGCTTTGAACTGTGATTCTCAGATCTCAGTCTCCTGGGTAGCTAGGATTATAGGCGTGAGCCACCAGTACCTGGCTAAGGGAAACATAATCTTATCCAGATTCCACACAGATTCACTTTTTTTAAGAATAAATTTTGGTTTGTCAGCTATTAAAGTTTTAACTGGCTTTATTATTCTCTTTATGAGCCCAAGTTAGGAAAACAGTAATGTTAGCTATCTATTGGTCACAGACATTTTTCTATTTATGTACATAGAAAAGAAATTAATTCTATTTCCTGCCATGCAATAATTTCCAGGTACAAAGTTTGTGAGAGTTCAGATGATGAAACCAGGTACGGTCAGACTTTCCCTAGCTGAAAAAGTGCTAAGACATGGCTTTAAAATAAGTGAATGACATTTAAAGTAATATATATATATATATATATATATATATATATATATATATATATGATATGCTATGTGTGTGTGTGTGTGCACATGCGCGTACCAGTCCTAGGGCTTGAACTCAGGAATTCGGTGCCATCCTTTAGCTTTTTTGCTCAAGGCTAGTGCTCTACCACTTGAGCCACAACTCCACTTCTGGCCTTTTTGGTAGTTAACTGGAGATAAAGAGTTTCATGGACTTTCCTTCCAGGTCTGGCTTTGAACCATGATCCTTAGATCTCAGCCTCCTGAGTAGCTGGGATTACAGGCATGAACCCTAGCACCCATCTAAAGTACTATTCTTTACTTCCTGGCCAGATCCCATTATTCAACTGAAACTCCATCTACTAGGTAGGAGAGTTTACAGTTAAAATTATCTAATAAATAGTGCATAAACATACATCTAAGTATTTCTTCAAATAAAATATTAGAAACCAATTTCCAGAATAGGATGGTTTGATGACTTTAGGAGAAGACTCAACAAGAAAAAAATTAAGAAATTAAGAAAGAAAGGAAGGAAGGAAAGGAAGGAAGGAAAGAAAGAAAGAAAGAAAGAAGGAAAGAAAGAAAGAAAGAAAGAGAGAGAGAGAGAGAGAGAGAGGGAGGGAGGGAGGGAGGAAGGAAGGAAGGTAGGTAGGTAGGTAGGTAGGTAGGTAGGTAGGTAGGCCGGGTGCTGGTGGCTTATGCCTGTAATCCTAGCTACTCAGGAGGCTAAGATCTGAGGATCGAGGTTCAAAGCCAGCGCGGGCAGGAAAGTCTGTGAAACTCTTATCTCCAATAAACTATCAGGAAACTGGAAGTGGCATTGTAGCTCAAGTGGTAGAGTGTTAGCCTTGAGCTGAAGAGTTCAGGGACAGCACTCAGGCCCAGAGTTCAAGCCCCATGACCGACAGAAAAGAAAAAAAGAAGGAAGGAAGGAAAGAAAGGGAAAAAGGAAAGAAAAGAAAGAGTAAAAGAGAAAGAAAAGCTAGGCTAAATTAAGCTAAACTTAAGCCAAGCTAAGCTGAGCCTTTTCCCCTTCTTGGGTTCCTGTTCTGGGAGAAGGAGAGGCGCACGGGGAGGGGGAGGCGCGCTCTTCATGGGAAGCAGGCTGCATGAGTGTGGACAGGATGCTGAAGCCAGGGTTTGGGAAGGGGGCTGGGCTACGGGAAAAGCAGCACAGCTCTGCAGTCCCCTTTCTATTCTCTACACAGGAGCTCAAAGCATCCTCAGCAATTCCCCTAATTCAAAATGAAAAATGACAACTCAACTGGCTCTATAAAAAAAGAGGAAACATTGAAGATGAAGATCATTTGAAAATGATCTGCCATACTTTGGCATTTAAATACAAAATAGGTACATTTCAAGGTGCCCCGCACGTAAAAGCACTTCATTTGTGGTCGGAAATCCCACACAGAGTAACAACCTTGCCCACCTGTGACGGGCTGGCGGTTAAAGTATGTAGAACAGGCAGTAGATAAAACAGTGGCAGAGGGCTTTTGCTAGGGGATGAGAATTTCCCTACATTTTAATTTCACTTTAAGTCTTAAATGATATTAAACCCCTGTGGGGCCTCAGTGTTATACATGACAGTCTATAAACGTGAACAAAATCAGCTGAAATGTCTTCCCTGCCCACATTGTCATACACCTCTTTTTCGGACCTTCTTTCACAGTAACACAGAAAGCTTCAACCGGGTGGCTTTACTGCTGAAGTCCAAATGCATCATTCAACTTCTCATCTTAATAATAAGAGAAGCCAACAAGTTCTCTTTCCTGAGATTGCTGTTTGGTGAAATTCTGCTTGCAGAAATCAGGGCTGGACCTTGAAAACATTTCTCCCTGAATTGCGAATGTGTCTCAGATGGAACCAACCTTAGGTTTACGGATTTTCAAACACATAAAAAAAAAAAAAAAAAAAAAAAAAAAGCTTGAAAACACTTTTGTCTAGATTTTCAGTTCCAGTCAGACCATTCATTTTTGGAGCTTTAATACTTATTTTCTTACTATAACCACAGACGGAGGCCGATGGTGGGACTACAGAGTTGGCTGAATGTCTATCTTCCGCACGGCCCTCCATCCGTCTGTTCAAATCAAACAGCTCACGGTTTACATCACAGTTCTCTCTCTCTCTCTCTCTCTCTCTCTCTCTCTCTCTCTCTCTCTCTCTCTCTCTCACACACACACACACACACACACACACACACACACACACACACACACGGGAATGCCACCAACTGTAATGCTCATATCCTTGTGTGCTACTCTTGATAAATCTAGAAAACGAGAGCTAGTCCTAGACTTTCTTTGGAGAGCTGAGAGTTTGTATACATGATCCATTTTAAATGTTTTCAGACTATTTATCTCTCCTCTAAAATTAGGAAAATTAAGTTGAATATGATTCTCTAAGACCACAAAAAAGTGCAATTTCACTGCTACTGTGTCCTAGTGATGATCCTTAGCCATGTGAACAAAATTCAGGTAACTGAGCCTCATCACCCTGGCCACACATAGTACCTTAACCACTGAAGGGCTATGGGGGAGGAAGGCTGGGGCTCCTGCATGGGTGCACACAGCCCAAAGGCCCCACATATTTGTGCTGAAAGGCTGGCCTAACCCATAAACCCACAAACTCCTTAAATCAGCTAGTTCTTGCTGGATTTATCTTTCTCCGAGATCTGCACACTAAACAAGATGCCATTAAAGTAACCCACCTCAAGGATAATTTTTCAGAGCTAGGATAGACGATATCCCTGAAATGGCAGTGATATCTAGTAATTAAAATAGCCACTAATAAAGCTCCACCAACCCTAACCAAAGGCACATTTGGTAAGCAATAAAAAATGGCTTAGCTTAAAATGAGGATTTTCTTTTAAAATAAACCTTAGACCATTCATTCCCTGGCTCTTGCCAAAAGTAAAATCAGAGAAATCTACAAGAAGTCAAATTTTTTCTTTCAAAGCAATGTTTTCCAACTTGCTTTTCGACTTGGACACCACTAATAAGAGAGGCAAGATAAATCGCATTTTGCAAGTTCTGAGTCCTAAGATTAGCACTTTCGAGGGACAGAGCTGGTGATAAGGTGGGCAGTGATGGGAGGGGCCAGGTACAGTGAGAGCCAAGGCAGAGGGAAGAACCCTTTGGTGATGCAATTGAAGGACTGTCTATAGAGAGGAAGGAACAGATAAAGATGTGGACTCCGACAGCCCATATGACTTGTCTGAAATGATCAAGAAGCAACGGCTGCTACACACTAGCACCTGGGAAGAAACAGTCATCCTGAATAAAACACAGAGGCTAAACTTGAGACAAATCCTACATAAGAAGAAAAGAAAAACCTTTCTTGGCTATTTGGTATTCAAAAAGGGAAAACAAAGAGCCACCAGGAAATAAACCTAATTACTTGTAAACCACATTATGAAAGGAGAAGATACATCAACAGCTTCATTTTGGAGCTTATTAAGAGTCCTAGAAATTCTGGCCTAGGTGGCTTGGGAAAAGTAGGCTTTTCTTTAAACCAGTTATAGTTTAGCAGTGATTTGCAGGTCCTTGGGAAGGCACTGTACTGGAGGAAAGAACACAGAGCTTTCATTTGTGCGAGGTGGAAATACTTCTTGCGGTAGCCAAGGCTCTTCTCTGACGTCTGCTGCTCACACGAGCAGTCCCATGCGAGTGACTTTGGCTGACAAGAAAGTATGCAGCACGAACACAATTGGCTTTGGACAAGAGTGCAGGTCCATGGCCTGTGGAGAAAGGACATCAGCCATCACTACCAGAAACAGACAGTTTGCAAAATAAACACATTTAGATGGTATGACCTTTCATAGCTGCAACCAGGAGACACTTGTGGGTACCATGCCTTGTAGTTAGAACTATAAGTAGTGTTTAAAATAAAGAGGAATATCTTGTCTGGAGAACATTAATGCTAACTGTATTTCCCAGGAAAAACCAGTGGATTCAGCTGAAGCATGATGGTCCACAGACACCATTTCTGACTGTCTGACTAGATTGCTGTGGGGATGATTATGTGCAGAGGTCTTCAGTCTGGACAGCTGCCAAGAAGAACCAGGAGATCTGGGATCAGGTTGCTGAGTTCAGCAAGCAGTTAGTTAATATTTGGCATCAATAAATTAAGGATATAGTTAACTATAGTTAACTCTTACCTCTAAAACCTGATCACAGCAATGGACAGAATTTTTTTTTTTTTGGGTGGGGGTCTTTGGAATTGAACTCAGGGCCTGGGTGCTGTCCCTGAGCTTTTTGTATAAGATTGGGACTCTACCACTTGAACCACAGCTCCACTTCTGGCTTTTTGCTGGTTACTTAGAGATAAGCAACTCACAGACTTCCTGCCCAGGCTGGCTTCAAACTGTGATCTTCAGATATCATCCTGCTGAGAAGCTAGGATTACAGATGTGAGCTTGTTTTTTGTATCTTATTTTTATTTATTTATTTTGTCGGTCGTGGGGTTTGAACTCTGGGCCTAAGCGCTGTCCCTCAGCTCTTCAGCTTAAGGCTAGCACTCTACCACTTGAGCTACAGCGCCACTTTGGGTTTTCTGGTGGTTTATTGGAGATAAAGAGTTTCACAGACTTTCCTGCCCAGGCTGGCTTTGAAACGCGATCCTCAGATCTCAGCCTCCTGAGTAGCTAGGATTACAGGCGTGAACCACTGGTGCCCGGGTTTGTATCTTATTGTTGAAAAAACCTTACTCTTCAGCCGGGCGCTGGTGGCTCACACCTGTAATCCTAGCTACTCAGGAGGCTGAGATCTGAGGATCACGGTTCAAAGCCAGTCCGGGCAGGAGAGACTGTGAGACTCCTATCTCCAATAAACCACCAGAAAACAGGAAGTGGCGCTGTAGCTCAAGTGGTAGAGCGCTAGCCTTGAGCTGAAGAGCTGAGGGACAGCGCCCAGGCCCAGAGTTCAAGCCCCACGACCGACAAAAAAAAAACAACCTTACTCTTCAAATGCTATCTTGAAAACTGAAGAAGAATTTCCTGGCTCCAATGAGTGTCAAATGTCAGGCCATACTTGCCTACTTGAGGTAAAAGCAATAAGGAGCAGACTAGTTATTAGTGTAAACATGTTTTCAGAAGTACCCTTACCAGCTCCCCCTCAGGACCACCAAAATCTAGGTAGAGGTTTCTGATGCCATCATCAGCAGACATTTTCAGCCGTTCAAAGGGGTAGCGGTATACAATGCTGCTGGAGCCTCCATTTTCCCTGGAGACAGTGAATCCATTTTCATAGTGGACTGTGAGTCTTACTTCTTGGCCATTTAAGGTGCAGCCTGGAAAGATAGGCAAAAACCATAGCTATAACGTTTCTACCTTAGTAATTAAATAGAAAAGGGTTGTCCTAGCTTCCAAAAAAGAAAAAAAAAAAAAAAACTTTTCTTGAAAATATATGAAGGCTGGGAAGGTGGCTCAGTGGTAGAGCGCTTGCCTTGCATGCTCGAGGCCCTGGGTTCGATTCCTCAGCACCACATAAGCAAAAAGAAAAAAGCCGGAAGTGGTGCTTTGGCTCAAGTGGTAGAGCCTTGAGCTGAAGAGCTGAGGGACAGCGCCCAGGCCCAGAGTTCAGGCCCCACGACTGGACCCAAAAAAAAAAAAAAAAAAAAAAAAACAGGAAAATATAATGAAGCTTTACGCTTACCTATTTGGAGCCTCCTAAACTGGGTTTGTTTTGCTCACTATCAGTTGTGGGGCCTGAACTCGGGGCACTGTCCCTGAGCTTTTTCACTCAAGGCAAGTGCTCTACCCCTTTGAGCAATAGTTCCATTTCCGGTTGACTTTGGATCGTGATCCTTAGATCACAGAATCCTGAGTAGCTAGGATTACAAGCGTGAGCCACAGGTGTTTGACTGGAGTGACAGATAAAACAAAAATTACCTAATTCTCCTTGATCCCTGACTCAAGTAAGTCACAATCAAGACACGGACAACTGAGTTGGCAAGTGTGTGAGCTGTATGCAGTACTGGAGAAGCAATGGGCATAGTGCCAGCTGTTAAGGACTTTATCAATACACAAGCATCAGCATGGCATCCCTAAACGTATAAGGTAGAATGTACAGGACCTGAGTAAACCCCAATCAAAGGCATGGAAAGGTGTCCTGAAGAGAGGAGAATTCAGATAGGCCCTAAGGAACAGTCAAATGTGACAGGCTGGGAGGAAGAGGAAGGATTCCCCTGAGCAAGAAGAAGGAACAAAGGCAGAGGTGCCTTTCAGAGGCAGTAACTTGGCTGCTATTGGGAAGAAGAGAATGTTTATCAAAGTAAAGGTTATACGCAGCAGAAGTTACAGTCTTTTCAAAGACGAACATTTAAAAGGGATATCTGAATTGACAGGACACTAGCACATGCTTCCTATCGTGATAGACTGGTGAAGATGATTTCATTGTCATTTAAGAAAAGATTTGCATTAGTGCAGCGCTACAAATGAGGAGCTGTGACTTGGCTATCACACAGCATTCTAAGATGAGTACTGAAGATGGCCTAAGATGCTGAGTGTGTTGATCACACAGGCAATCCTAGCACCTGAAAGGTGACATGAGTATTTTGAATTCAAGGCCACCCTGGGTTTCAAAGTGGCTCATGCCTAAAATCCTAGCTACTCAAGAGGCTGAGATTTGAGGATCCTGAGTCAAGGCCAGCCCAGGCCAAAAAAAACAAAAAAAAAATCCCCATGAGACTCTTATCTCTAATTAACTGCTCAAAAACCATAAGTGGCACTGTGGCTCAAATGGTAGAGCACTAGCCTTGAACACAAAGAGACTCAGGGACAATGCCCAAGCCCTGAGTTCAAGCCCCACAACCAACCAACCAACCAAGAAAGCAAAAACAAAAATAAGAAAAGGACAGCTGGGGGGCTGGGAAGGTGGCTCAGTGGTAGAGTGCTTGCCTTGCATGCTTGAGGCCCTGGGTTTGATTCCTCAGCACCACATAAGCAAAAAGAAAAAAAGCCGGAAGTGGCGCTGTGGCTCAAGTGGTAGAGCGCTAGCCTTGAGCTGAAGAGCTGAGGGACAGTGCCCAGGCCCAGGGTTCAGGCCCTACGACCGGACCCCCCCCCCCCAAAAAAAAAAAAAAAAAAAAGAAAAGAAAAGGACAGCTGGGTGCTGGTAGCTCATGGCTATAATTCTAGCTGAGACCTAGGTGATTGCATAGTTTGAAGCCAGCTTGGGCAGATTAGTCAGAGAAACTCCATTTCCAATTATCCAGCAAAATAGCAGACTGGAAGCATGGAGGAATATCACTGGCTCTAAGAAAAAAAATGCGTAAGCCCTGAGTTCAAGTCCCAGTACCAGATAAAAAAAAGAAAAAGATAAGACTTGAGCTATGCTTGGTCAATTTAAGCAGAAGGAATGGCTCTGAAACAAGAAAGTAGCTAGGATTACAGGTGTGAGCTACTATACTTGGCTTTTTACTTATTGTAATTTTTGGATTTGGGTTTGTTTTTGTTTTTTTGCAGTGATGGGGATAAAACCTGGGACCTTGCACATTGTAGGCAAGCAATCTACCTACTTTGTAAAGGAGAGACAAGTGGTAGTTACCAGTTTACCATGGAGAACAAAGCCCTAATAGTAAGTTTATGGTGTAAATTCTGTTTAATACTGCAAAACCAGTTTCTTAGTAGAGAAATCTGGTACTGTTCCCTTGTTTGGCAGCCACAGGACTGTTGTGTTACCCTTGGTTCTTCTGGGCCATGCAGGGCAATTTAAAATAAGTCTGCCCAGGACTGTGTCAGGGAGTCTGGGGCAGCATTTCTGGTGACTGTGCATAGAAAAAGCCAGTTCTTGAAGTATAATCAATAGGCTCATAACACAAAACAACCTGACACGGTTCTCATAGTTACTTGATCAAGGACACTGATTTATTTTCAGCTTTCTCATTATAAAGCATAGCACTTGGCAAATATTAAAATACTTAGTAATGCTGATGCCGGAGGCTCAGGCCTGTGAATCCTAGCTACTCAAGAGGCTGAGATCTGAGGATTGTGGTTTGAAGCCAGTCTGGGCAGGAAAGCCCATGACACTCTTATCTGTAATTAGCTACCAGAAAACCAGAAGAACAACTGTGGCTCAACATGGTAGAGTGCTAGCCTTGAATGAAAAAGCTCAGGGACAGCTAGCGCCCACGCCCTGAGTTCAAGTCTTATAACTGACCAAAAAAACAAAAAACAAAAACAAAAACAGTAAATATTTGCTGATTTCATGAAACAAGAGGTGTCTTGCAGGTGTTTAATTTAGTCCTAACTATAATTCATTTTGAGAGAGAAATGCAGGGAATGCATTGGCTTTGGAGTCAGAAAAAAAACCCCAATTTTAGTCCTAGCCACACTGACACTAGCTCTTGTTAAAATGAAAAGGCAACAGCAGGTCTCCAGTGTCCAGTGGCTCACACCCATAATCCTAGCTACTCCTGAGGATCAAGGTTTGAAGTCATCCTGGGCAGGGAAGTCCATGAGATTATATCCAATTAACCATCAAAAAGCTGGAAGTGGAGCTGTGGCTCAATTGGTTAGAGCACTAGCCTTGAGCAAAAAAGCTGAGAGACAGTGCCTAGGCTGTGAGTTCTGTTTTTTTTTTGTTTTTGTTTTTGGTCAGTTATGGGGCCTGAACTCTGAGCCTGGGCGCTGTCCCTCAGCTCTTCAGCTCAAGGGTAGCACTCTACTACTTGAGCCACAGCACCACTTCCAACTTTTTCTGCTTATGTGGTGCCGAGGTACTCAGGGCCTCATGCATGCAAGGCAAGCACTCTATGACTGAGCCACCTTCCCAGCCCCAAAGTCTTAAGATTATTTTTGTTGTTGGTGGTCGTGGGGCTTGAACTCTGGGCCTGGGCACTATCCCTCAGCTCTTCAGCTCAAAATGGTGCTCTGCCACTTGAGCCACAGCACCACTTCTGGCCCTGTGTTCTAACCCCCAGTACTAGCACCTTCCCCATTCCCCCGCAAAAAGCAGCAAACATAGAAAGGTATAGCATTGGTATATATAAATATTATACATGAAATGATTCAGAGAGATTTGCCACAAGAGGGCGCCCCACAATGGAAAGAGGTACCAACTTCTCTCTTCTAAGTGCTTGAGTAAATGCTAGTCAAACATTTTCAAGCCTCTGAAAAGAAACTTCTATCCCAAATCCTTTATTTTGTATAGCCATAAGCTTACCAGATGCTCACAGTTAAGGGTGTCTATTCATATCTCAGGCTTTCAAACATTAACTGCAAAATCAATGCATCTAATTCCTAGTAGCCGAATCCTTATACTAAAGTGCATATTAAAATGTTGGGCAGTGAAAATGCAATGTTGTGGTAGGGAACCATGAACATGCTTACAGCCATACGCGAGGCTTAGAACACTGCTTATAAAATACGGACGCCAGGTTTCCTTCTACTATCACCATTGTAACTGCTATACTTTAGCACACTTCCAGTCTGGCACAGGTAACAATGGTTCACTTTTTTGTTTTTTGAAACAGGGTCTTGCTACTCCAACTTGTAGCCCAGGCTATCCTCAAACTCAAGATCCTCCTGCCTTCACCTCCCTCCCGAGGACTAGTATTATACATGCCACTGTTCCTGGTGCTAGTCTTACTTTATAATAAAGCCTACTCAATAGACAGACACTCTTGAAAATGAACTATACCACTTATAGGTGGAGACAGTGAAGGAAGGGGTGATATTGTCCAAAAAGACATGTACTCATTACCTGACTTATGTAACTATAACCACTCTGTGCATCACCTTTATAATAACAATTAAAAATTAAAATAAAAAGAGTGAAATAAACAAATAACATAAAATAAAGCCTAATTAGTCATTGTCTTAGAATGAAATGTGTCTCTACCTAGGGAGACTTCCTTGATCAGCTCAGCTGCAGCATGGCAACCCTGAACAAGTATCCTGGTCCAGGTCGACAGATCCCGGTGTGTCTCCACCCGGAAGAGATGCATCTCAATGCCCTGCCGAGAACCTGTCCTGGTAGCAAATGTAAGGTCAGATCCAAGGGAAGGTGACCGACATCCAGATCCAGAATGTACCAACCTAGGACCACAAACAGAGAAGACATCAAAAGTAATGACTGTATCAACAGAGGGAAATGCCAGAATTTTGGCTCACTGATAAGCAAACTCTTGTTTGTTAGGGTTGTTTTTTTTTTGTTTTTTTACAGTTGTGGGGCCTGAACTCTGGGCGCTGTCCCTCAGCTCTTCAGCTCAAGGCTAGTGCTCTACCACTGAGCCACAGCACCACTTCGGCTTTTTTCTGCTTATGTGGTGCTGAGGAATCGAACCCAGGGCCTCATGCATGCGAGGCAAGCACTCTACCACTAAGCCAACTTCCTAGCCCAAGCAAACTCTTATAAAAGCCACCAGCAGTTTTTAGGTAAGTATACTGACTTGTGCCACAGCAAGACAGGTTATTGTCTTTGTAAAGGAAATGTTGAAAGAATAAAGGTAAATTCAGGCAGCTATTGTGGCACATACCAACACAGTAATCCCAGTACTCAGGAGGCTGAGTCAGGACACACCACCACAGTAATCCCAGCACTCAGGAGGCTGAGTCAGAAGGATGATGAATTTGAGGTCAGGCTGGACTACAAAGTGAGATCCTATGCCAAATTTTAAAAATCAATAAAAGAAAAATTCCCTGGTATATTCCATAAAGTGAATGAACATGAATTCACATAACTGAACACATGAATGAACTCTGAGGACACTGTAAGAAATCCAAAGCAGTTCCAGAATTCTAGTTTTTTTTGAAAGATAGGAATTTATCATCTCCTTAAGTGATAGCCTTTCCCTCCCTCCCTCCTCTTCCTTTCCTTCCTAGCTCCCTCCATCCCCTCATCCATTTAGGTTTTTGAGCCAGGGTCTCGCTAAAGAGGCCAAATGGGCCTTGAACTTGAGATCCTCCTGCTCTGCCTCCTGAGCACTAGGATAGAAGTTCAAAGGTGGCCTGGGCAGAAAAGTCCATGAGATTTCTATCCCCAATTAACCACCAGAAAGCCAAAAGTAGCACTGGCTCAAAGTGGTAGAACACTACCCTTGAGAAAAGAGCTCAGGGACAACACCCATGCCCTGAGTTCAACTGCACAACCAAAACCAAACCAAAACAAACCAAAACAAAAAAATTCCTGAAAGTGTTAAACAAAGTTTCAATATGTTCCAAGTAAGATAGAGAAAAGAGACAGAATTACCATGCCATATTCAGTTTGAATGCTAATCCCAAGTGAGACATTACAAAATATAAAGTCTAGAAGAATTTTTTCCTTCATACTTGATTTTGAAATCCTTGGCAGGGGGAATCTAATTCAAACCAGCTGCTGGAATCCTGCTGAGCAGCGGTTGGCTAGAACACATTGCCAAAGGCCCCCCCTTCTGTGGGGAGGCCAGATGAGTTCATTGGAAGGAGTTTTAGCACACTGCCACTCAGTTTCCCACACTGTGAAGTAGCCACATTTTCCTTAGTGTCTTTTTCTCTGTCAGTCAAAAAGTTCCAGGAACAGACTATCAAATTCACAACATCTACAAAATCAGTATGTATTCTGCACATATCATGTATCTGGCTTCAAGAAATGTATAAAATAGGGGCTGGGAAGGTGGCTCAGCGGTAGAGTGCTTGCCTTGCATACATGAGGCCCTGGGTACGATTCCTCAGCACCACATAGGTAAAAAGAAAAAAGCTGGAAGTGGCGCTGTGGCTCAAGTAGTAGAGCGCTAGCCTTGAGCTGAAGAGCTGAGGGACAGCGCCCAGGCCCAGAGTTCAGGCCCCACAACCAGAACCCCCCCCCCCAAAAAAAAAGAAATGTATAAAATAAAAATTCCCCTTATCATTTCCATGCTTTATTTAATCTCTCACTGGCCTGAAATGCCAAATATGCTCATGTACATATAAACACATGCACAAGCTTTGGTTTCTAAGAATCTGTAAACATAGCCAGGCACTGGTGGTTCACACCTGTAATCCTAGCTACTTAGGAGGCTGAGATCTGAGGATCATGGTTCAACAAAGCCAACCTGGGGAAGGAAAGGCCATGAAACTCTTCTCTCCAATAACCAATTAACCTGGACAGAGCCCGGGCCCTGTGTTCAAGTCCCATGATGAACAGAAAAAAAAAGCATCTGTAAACATGCAATCAATTCAAACTGTATTTCATGTTATACCAACCAAACAATGCTATCAGGTTGTGAATTATAATTAATTGTGAGCACCCAAGATCTTTTTTAGTGTCTTTTCCTTTCACATGTTTTCATGCTATCTTTATTCTGTTCACTCATAAGAATACATTCTAGGGTATTAGAAATAAAAATACAGAGACTGAACATTCAGTTGGATGCAACTGGTTCATGTCTATAATCCTAGCTACTCTGGAGGCTGAGATCTGAGAACTGCAGTTGAAAGCCAACCCAGGCAGAAAAGTCTGTGAGACTTTTATTTTCAATTAACTACCAAAAAGATAAAGTGGAGCTGTGGCTCAGGGACAGTACTTCCCAGGCCCTGAATTCAAGTCCAAGGACCAATACCAAAAAATTAAATAAATAAATAAAAAGAAAATTCAGCCCTTTCTCATTACTCACACAAATTTCAAGTCTCCTCTTTGCCCTGCACTAAGACAACATGCATGCCACCCTTCAGCTTGTCTTACTGAGGAGGACAGACCCTGTCTGCTTCCTCCCCTGCTCTCCTCAGTGGCTAGGCTACCCCTTCAGGTTAATAGAGGATTTGCTAAACTCCCCGTGAGGATTCTCTCATCAGTGATTTCAAGATCCCTACCCAATCAACAGGGCCACATGGAAAAGCCAAACCTCTCACCTGTCTGTCACCTTTGATTGTAATCTGCCAGTACTTTCTGAACAAGGAGGAAGAAATGTGGGCTGTTGTATTAATTAAACTGGTAAAGAAACAACAGGATTAGAAAATGGGATCCACTTAGTTAATGGCTAGTTCAGTTTTCATGTCTAGGTTGTCCAAATAATACATTTGAATTCCTCATATTTCACATAAATGTTGACTACTTGTAAGAACTGCTGAATCTTTGCTCCACTTTTAACAATGACCAAAGCCAATCTTAAAAAAAAGTATGCCCATTTGCCAGGCGCTGGTGGCTCATGCCTATAATCCTAGCTATTCAGGAGGCTGAGATCTGAGGATTGTGGTTCAAAGCCAGCTTGGGTAGGGCAGGAAAGTCTGTGAGACTCTTATCTGCAATTAACAACCAGAAAACCTGAAGTGGTGCTGTGGCTCAAGTGGTAGAGCGCTCACCTTGAGCTGAAGAGCGAGGGACAGCACCCAGGCCCAGAGTTCAGGCCCCACAACTGACAAAACAAAACAAAACAAAAACAAAAAACTATGCACATCTTTGATACAATTTCCATTAAATAATTATCACTATTATATTTAAATAAGCCTATTTTGAGCAGTTACAATGTGGTAAGTACCAGTCTCGGCATTTTGCAAGTATTAACTCAGTGAATGTGATGCCCCATCTAACTGGGTCCACTTGAAGAATGAAAACTGACACAGTTCAGTAATGTGCTTGGAATTCTTTAAGAGGAAGAATAAAACTCTTCACTGTGGGTTGGTCTCTGACCCTTTTATTTAATCCTGTTTTTGTTTTAGTCATAAAACCTTTATTCAGAATAATTCACATACCATACAATTTACCCATTTATTTCAATGCTGTCTTCTATATTCATAGCTGTACAACCATTATCATATTTTGAGTGAGCATGTTTTGTTTTTTATCAGTCGTGGGGCTTGAATTCTGGGCCTGGGTGCTGTCCCTCAGTTCTTCAGCTCAAGGCTAGCGCTCTACCACTTGAGCCATAGCGCCACTTCTGGCTTTTTTCTGTGTATGTGGTGCTGAGGAATCGAACCCAGGGCCTCATGTATGCAAGGCAAGTACTCTACCACTGAGCCACCTTCCCAGCTGAGGGAGCATGTTTTTATCACTCCTAAAAGAAGTTCTATGCCACTGGGCCCTGGTAGCTCATGCCTGTAATCCTAGCTACTCAGGAGGCTGAGATCTGAGGATCACCGTTCAAAGCCAGCACGGGCAGGAAAGTCCGTGAGACTCTTATCTCCAATAAACCATTAGAAAACTGGAAGTGGCACTGTGGCTCAAGCAGTAGAGCACTCTCAAGTGCAAAGACAGCACCTGGGCTGGCTTTGAACTGTGATCCTTGGATCTCAGCCTCCTGAGTAGCTAGAATTATAGGCGTGAGCCACTGGCGCCCAGCTTACACTGTGTTTTTGATCATAGCTGGAGCTCTCCCACTTGAGCCATACTTCTATTGTGGTGTTTTGCTAGTTCATTGGGGCTAAGAGTCTCTTGGATTTGTCTCCCTGCGCTGGCTTTGAACTAAGATCCTCAGAGCTTAGCCTCCTGCGTGGCTAAAATTATAGGCACCAACACCCAGTTCATGAAACAAAGAAACCAGGAAAATTTCCTCTATTTCTTTTTTTTTGGGTCTGGTCGTGGGGCCTGAACTCTGGGCCTGGACACTGTCCCTCAGCTCTTCAGCTCAAGGCTAGTGCTCTACCACTTGAGCCACAGCGCCACTTCTGGCTTTTTATTTTTTGCTTATGTGGTGCTGAGGAATCAAACCCAGGGCCTCGAGCATGCAAGGCAAGTGCTCTACCACTGAGCCACCTTCCCAGCCCTCCTCTATTTCTTTTATCCTCAAAAAAATACAGACAAGCCGGGCGCTGGTGGCTCACGCCTGTAATCCTAGCTACTCAGGAGGCTGAGATCTGAGGATCGCGGTTCAAAGCCAGCCCGGGCAGGAGAGACTGTGAGACTCTTATCTCCAATAAACCACCAGAAAACCGGAAGTGGCGCTGTGGCTCAAGTGGTAGAGCGCTCGCCTTGAGCTGAAGAGCTGAGGGACAGTGCCCAGGCCCAGAGTTCAAGCCCCACGACCGACAAAAAAAAAAAAAAAAAAAATACAGACAATTTCTAGTTTGTTAATCACTGTATTTCTAGTTCTTCTTACTGTCAGTAAGTATCATTTATTTTTGTTTTTGTGTGGTATTGGTGGGTAAATTCAGGGCCTTGTCCAAAGTGATCTAACATCTGTCTCGGGCTGTTCTTTGTTAATGTGTAGCTTCTCTGACCCTCTTTCCCTCCCCTCTTCATCCCCAATCTCTCTCTCTTTCTGAGACAAAGTCTTCCTTGAGGCTAGTTTAGACTAGCCTCAAGCTCACTAATGTACCCCCTGACTGGACTTGAACTTATGATCCTTTGGCCTTAGCCTCTCAAGTGCTAGGATTACAGGCATATGCCACTATGCCTGGCTGATTTTTTTTAAGTCTCCATAAAATCTAATTTGACTATGTTTTCTAGTCTTACATTTATTATCACTTGAGTACCCTGGCCCCTCTAAATCTATATTTATTCTTTACCCTTCTAATTTGCCCACATCTGGCATGCTAGAAACATTCTATTACTTCGGGTCAAATAAATGTTTATTTGGTAGAATCAAAATTATCTGCATTTACTTTAGAGAAATGAGAGAATATCTTGGCTATATTGTGTGGTTTATCCTCAGTACCACATTCTGGTTTAAATAATTTCACCATTCAGTCACAACTGTAACTAGAAACTACAATTTCAGTGGTTTTCTAGTCATGGTCAATAAAATAGAGGAAGGGAAAAAAGCCCATTATCTCCATGACTAAGCAAGTCTTGAAGGCAATGGTTAGGAAGCTGCTTCAAAATTTAAAAAGCACACATGAAAAACTAGTGTCAGAAACAAGTCATCTAAACTAGAGCTGCAAAATCATCAAGGGCTGTGGAAGGTTTTGTCTACCTCAGTGACTGAAATGCTGTTTTTGGCAGTGAAGATGGAATTCACTTTACCATTCTTGAGATTTGAGTATATTTTCCCCTTTAGTCCTACCTTGTGGCAACAAGAGGGTAGCTATGGCATGGTGATGCCCAGGCATCTCTTGTCCATGGCATACAGTCATAAAGCAGCAAGTCCTTCTCAGTCACAGCCATGAGGACAGGCCTCCATTGTTGTCTTCCACCATCCAGCTTTGCCTGCAACAACAGTAAAATCCAGAAGTTACTATAGTGGTATATATAGTGATGGCCCAGTAGATCTCCTTGTTTCTCATCTCAACTGACTTAAAAACAGGTTGCTTCCCACTAGTAGGGATTCTTCACTGGGAGGTGTAAGGTGGTATGTGGACTTGAAAAAGCTCGCCAGGCACTGGTGGCTCAAGCCTATAATCCTAACGACTGAGGAGGCTGAGAGCTGAGAATTGCAGTTTGAAGCCAGCCCAGGCAGAAGTCCTCATGAGATTCTTATTTCCAAATAACTACTCAAAAACTGGAAGTAGAGTTATGGTTCAAGTTATAGAACTAGCCGTGAGCAAAAGAGCTCATGGACAACATTCAAGCCCCAGGAAAATGAAAGAAAGAAAAGGAAAGAAAGGAAGAAAGAAAGGAAGAAAGAAAGAAAGGAAGAAAGAAAGAAGGAAGGAAGGAAGGAAGGAAGGAAGGAAGGAAGGAAGGAAGGAAGGAAGGAAGGAAGGAAGGAAGGAAGGAAGAAAGAGAGGAAGGAAGGAAGGAAAGGCTCACAGTACAGTACAGACTTCAGCAAATGAAGACATTTTTCCCTTGCTCTAAAAAAATTATCACTATTTCTAATTATTAGATATTCTAATGATTAGAATTAAATATAGTTTCAGAATATTTAATGTGTAAACCTAGAGTAACATCTTCTAAGTACAAGGTAGAAACTCAGGCTGCTCCTACTAGTAGGACAGAAAATCTTCCTATCAAATGTCTGCAGAATCTAAACAGCAACAGTTTTTAAATGTTTGTGAACAAGATCTATAGTAAGTAATATTTTGCACTGCAGTCCAATACACATATACATATTAGTGTTTTCAATATTTTCCAATATATTTGGAATATTTTCCAACCACAAGAGAATATGAGGCCTGAATTTTAAGTCATTCTGTTTGTCTGCTGCCTTAACTTCTAAGGTACTGTTTGCTTTAAACAGAGTCCTAATGCTGCTTGGTGGTTTTGGTTGGGGGTAACAGCATAAGCAGCCTTGGGCTCTAATATTAAGTGTCTGGCTGGAGAAAAATGGATATTAATATTAAGGCTTCAATTTGTTTGTGTCTAAGCATCATCACATTAACATACACCTAGCTACACAATACCCTTCTCCAAAATTTCTAATAAACAGAATTGGACAGAACTAAAAGTGATTACTTGTTCTCTAAATCTCTTTTTTTGTTTTTTTTTTGGTTGGTCGTGCGGCTTGAATTCTGGGCCTGGGCACTGTCCCTGAGCTCTTCAGATCAAGGTGAACAATCTACCACTAGAGCCACAGTGCCACTTCCAGTTTTCTGGTGGTTAAATGGAGATAAAGAGTCTCACGGTAAATGGAGATAAAGAGTCTCACGGCCGGGCGGGGGGGGGGGGGGGGGGGGGGGGGAAGGGGGGGAGAATTGGGGGGGCAGGGGGAGGATGGGAAGGGGAAACAAAGGAGGAGGCTACAATGCTTGATAAGAAATGTACTCATTATCTTGCCCATGTAATTGTAATCCCTCTGTACAGTATTTTCACAATAAAAAAAAAAAAAAAAAGAGTCTCATGGCCTTTTCCTGCCCGGCTTGTTTCGAACCACGATCCTCAGATCTCAGCCTCCTGACTAGCTGAGATTATAGACATGAGCCACCTGCAGCCAGCTTCTAAAGTTCTTTTTTTTCTTTTTCTCGGTCGTAGGGCTTGAACTCTGGGCTTGGGCGCTGTCCATGCGCTCTTCAGCTCAAGGCAAGCGCTCTGCAGCTCAAGCTACAGTGCTACTTCTAGTTTTCTAGTGATTTATTGGAGATAAGAGTCTCATGGAGTTTCCTGCTAGGGCTGGCTTTGAACCGCAATCCTCAGATCTCAGCCTCCTGAGTAGGTAGGATTACAGGCATGAGTCACCAGTGCCTGGCATATTTTTTAAAAGTGATTTTATAGGAAATACAAGTGTTTCATTTGGTGTCTTCATAGAATTTTGAGTTCTTTAATTTTATTATTTTTGAGTTATTTTACCATGAGCCAGGTGCTGTTGGCTCATACCTATAATACTAGCCACTCAGGAGGCTGACGTCTGAGGATCACAGTTTGAAGTCAGCCCAGGCCATAAAGTCTGAGACTCTAATCTCCAATTAACCACCAAAAAGGCAGAAGTGGAGTGGCAGCTCAAGTGTTAAGGCACTAAATGAGCAAAAAAGCACCAAGGCCCTGAATTCAAGCCAAGGACCAGCAAAAAAAAGAAAGAAAGAAAGAAAGAAAGAAAGAAAGAAAGAAAGAAAGAAAGAAAGAAAGAAAGAAAGAAAGAAAGAAAGAAAGAAAGGAAGGAAGGAAGGAAGGAAGGAAGGAAGGAAGGAAGGAAGGAAGGAAGGAAGGAAGGAAGGAAAGAATAGAATCATAAGATTGGTGGTATGGCTAAAATGACAAAGCAAACAAACCTAGCAAACCTAAGGCCCTTAATTCTGTAGCTAGTAATGCACCCTTCCCAATACATGTAGTACACATAAGACCTTGGATTTCATTCCAGTAATAGAAATAATGAAACAGTAATAAGAATATAGCCAGTGGCTGGGTGCCAGTGGCTCACATGTGTAATCCTAGCTATTCAGGAAGCTAAGATCTGAGGACTGTGGTTCAAAGTCAGCCTGGGCAGGAAAGGCCATGAGACCTTTAGCTCCAATTAACCACCAGAAAACTGCAAGTGGCATTATGGTTCTTGAGTTGAAGAGCTGAGGGACAGCATTCAGGCCCAGAGTTCAAGACCCATTGGCCGACCAAAAAAAAATAAGAATATAGCCAGGGGCTGGAATGTGGCTTAGTGGTAGAGTGCTGGTCTAGCATGCATGAAGCCCTGGGTTCCATTCCTCAGTACCACACAAACAGAAAAAGCCAGACGTAGCACTGTGCTTCAAATAGGAGAGTGCTAGCCTTGAGCAAAAGAAGCTCAGGACAGAGCCCAGGCCCTGAGTTCAAGCTCCAAACCTGGCAAAAAGAAAAGAAAGAAAGAAAAAAGAATTTAAGTAGACCTCCAAAACCAGGCAAGCAAAAGCAAAATCAGACAAACAGGTTTCCACAAAACTGAAAAGCTTCTCCACAACATAGTTAGCAGAGTAAAGAAACAATAAGCCAAGCACCAGTGGGGCTCACACCTGTAAGCCTAGCTAGGCTCTGAAGAGGCTGAGGCCTGAGGATCATGGTTTGAAGCCAGGTGGGGCAGAAAAGGAGATTCCTATCTCCAAGAAACTACTCATAAAAAGCTGAAAGTGTCACTGTGGCTCAAGTGGTAGGCTAGCCTTGAGCACAAAGAGCTTCAGGGACAGCACTCAGGCCCTGGGTTTGAGCCCCTAGAATAACAAAAAAAGAAAGAAAAGAAACAATAAAATGATTGTGGAAAAAAATATTTGCATATCATACATTGGAATAAAAGGCAAATACCCAAAACATGTAAGGAAGGCAAAATACTCAAAATGAGCAAGGCTGGGGGAGAGCTCAGTGAGAGAGCTTGTTTGCTTATCCCCACCCTCTACAAAGATCTGAATAGGAATTTCTTACATGAAGACATACAAATGACCAAGACACATGAAAAAATACTCAACATCTAATCAGGTGAATGCAAACAAAAACCACAATGAAATATGTTTCATCTGTTAAATTGGGTATTATAAAGAAGATGATTGGGGAGAGGGAAAGAAGGAAGGGGAATATGGTGAAGGAGGTGAATCTGTTCAAAGACAACGTGAACATGTATGGAAATACAACAAAACCCTCTCATATTACAAATGTATGTTAGTTCAAGGAGAAAAAAAAAGGAGGGCTACCATAGCTCAGAAGAATACCTGTCTACCAAATACAAGGCCCTGAGTTCAAACTTCAGTATGAGCACATTAATGGCTGATTCATCCCTTTTGTTTTGATAAGGGTGTTGTTCAGACAGGGTCCCTGTAAGTAGCCCAGGATGGTCTTGAAATGTGATTCCCCTACCTCAGTCTCCCAAGTGCTTTAGTTATTTTTCTCAGCAGGGTCTTACTTTTTACCCGTACAGCTCAGGTCATGATCCTCCTACTCATACTTCCCACATGGCTGGGATAACAAATGCACATCAACATGCCAAGGTTTTTTAATTTTTTTGAGATAGGGTCTTGTAAACTTTTTTCTGTGGCTAACTTCAAGCTGTGATCCTCTAAATCTAGCTCTCTAAGCAGGAAGGGTTAGACATAAGCCACCATACCCAGATCAGACACATTAATTAAACAAGAATAAAAAAGCCGGGCGCCTGTAGCTCATGCCTGTAATCCTAGCTACTCAGGAGGCTGAGATCTGAGGATCATGGTTCAAAGCCAGCAAAGGCAGAAACATCCATGAGACTCTTATCTCCAATAAACCACTCGAAAACCAGAAGTGGCACTGTGGCTCAAGCAGTAGAGCACTCACCTTGAGCTGAAGAGCTGAGGGATAGCACCCAGGCCCAGAGTTCAAGCCCCACGACCAACAAAACAACAACAAAAAAAATAAAAAGCTGGGCACTTATTGCTCACGCCTGTAGTTCTAGCTATTCAGGAGATTAAGACTTGGAGGGGGTGCTGGGAAGGTAGCTCAGTGGTAGAGTGCTTGCCTTGCATGCATGAGGCCCTGGGTTCGATTCCTCAGCACCACATAAGCAGAAAAAGCTGGAAGTGGCGCTTTGGCTCAAGTGGTAGGGCGCTAGCCTTGAGCAGAGGAGCTGAGGGACAGTGCTCAGGCCCACAGTTCAGGCCCTATGACTGACAAAAAAAAAAAAGACTTGGAGAATCACAATTTGAAGCCAGCCCAAACAAAAAAGTTTGTGAGGTTCCATCTCCAATTAAGCAACAAAATGCTTGAGTAAGTGAATGGCTCACTTGATAGGGTGTCAAGTATAGGCAAGAAAGCCATACAATAGTGCAAAGCCCTGAGTTCAAGTCCCAATACTGTCACAAAAAAAATTAAAATATAAAGTTCTGGGCTGGGAAGGTAGCTCAGTGGTAGAGCGCTTGTCTTGCATGCCTAAGGCCCTGGGTTCGATTCCTCAGCACCACATAAGCAAAAAGCAAAAAACCAGAAGTGGTGCTGTGGCTCAAGTGGTAGAGTGCTAGCCTTGAGCTGAAGAGCTGAGGGATAGCGCCCAGGCCCAGAGTTCAGGCCCAACGACTGGACAAAAAAAAAAAAAAATATATATATATATATATATATATATATATATATATATATATAAAGTTCTATTCATCATGTTATCTTTTCTATCAGAGAAAATATATGTTCATATGTTCATATCTTCTTATACTCACACACACACACAATGTGAAAGGATTTGCTAGGGAAAAAAAAGTAGCCAGGTACCCATGGCACTTGCCTAATCCTAGTTACACAGGAGGCTGAGATATGAGGATCACAGTTCAAAGCCAGCCTGGGCAGGAAAGTCCATGAGACTCTTTATCTCCAATTACCATCAGAAAACCAGAAGTGGCACTATATGGCTCAAAGTGGTATAATACTAGCCTTGAGTGGAAAAGCTCAGGGACAGTGCTCAGGCCCTGAACAGTTCAAGCCACGACCAACAAAAGAAAAAAAAAAAAAAGAAAAAGAAAAAGGAAAGTAGGGGCTGGGATGTGGCTTAGTGGCAGAGTGCTTGCCTAGCATGCATGAAGCCCTGGATTCGATTCCTCAGTACCATATAAACAGAAAAGGCTGGAAGTGGTGCTGTAGCTCAAGTAGTAGAGTGCTAGCCTTGAGGAAGAGAAGCTCAGGGACAGTGCCCAGGCCCTGAGTTCAAGCCCCAGGTCTGGCAAAAAAAAAAAAAAATCCAGAACCCTAAACCCTAAAAAAATAATAATAATAAAATAAAAGTAATTACCCTGCCTTGGGGGTAGGGATGGCAAATAGTAAATGGGGGGCAGAAATGAGTTAAATTTTTTACTGACTTCTGAACCATGTGAATGTGTTACCTGTTTAAAATAAAAGATTCCTGGGGGCGGGGGAGGATGGGAAGGGGAAACAAAGGAGGAGGCTACAATGCTTGATAAGAAATGTACTCATTGGACTGGGAAGGTGGCTCAGTGGTAGAGCGCTTGCCTTGCATGCCTGAGGCCCTGGGTTCGATTCCTCAGCACCACATAAGCAAAAAGAAAAATACCGGAAGTGGCACTGTGGCTCAAGTGGTAGAGCGCTAGCCTTGAGCTGAAGAGCTGAGGGATAGCGCCCAGGCCCAGAGTTCAGGCCCCACTACCGGACCAAAAAAAAAAAAAGAAATGTACTCATTATCTTGCCCATGTAATTGTAACCCCTCTGTACAGTATTTTCACAATAAAAAAATAAACAAATAAAATAAATAAAAGACTCCTAACATTTCTGCAAACATAGAACAATTACTACTCAATCCAGTTTCTTTGTTTTTAGGAGCCAATGATTTAGTCTGTTTCTTTTTTTTTTTGCCGGTCGTGGACCTGAACTCTGGGCCTAGGCGCTGTCTCTCAGCTCTTCAGCTCAAGGCAAGTGCTCTACTGCTTGAGCCACAGCGCCACTTCTGGCTTTTTCTGTTTATTTGGTGCTGAGGAATCGAACCCAGGGCTTCATGCATGCAAGGCAAGCACTCTACCACTGAGCCACCTTCCCAGCCCGATTTAGTCTATTTCTTACCCACTAGGACACACATGAGTCAAAGAGACGAAGAAAGTTCAATGAAGATGTAAAGCCAGTGAAAACCGTGTGTATGTATACATACACACACACTATATAAACAGGGACCAGACAGATAAATGCAGGGAGGAACCATTCTGGCTCTGATAAGGGTCCAGTGAACTCTGGCTGCCCTGCCTGCTAGCCTACCTGTTCTGCCAGCCAGGCAACGTGCTTGACTTCCTTGCTGCCTCCCGCTGTACTGGTAGCACCAAGCATGGCATTGAGTTCTGCCAACACCTGTGGGAGGAGAGCCATTATGTTGGTGTGGATAGCTACGAACCAGGAGTGTGCAGTGGCTGTATCCTTGCAGCGGAGGATCAACGTGTTCCTGCTATCAGGAGAATGTAGCTCTATCAATCTGTGTGGAAAAGAAAAGAAAAAAAGGAACTAGGTCAGAAGTCATCACACCTGCCAGAGTTTAACACACAAACTGAAAATCTAATTTAATTTTGTATTCCTCAAATAAAGGCACTTTTTCTCCATTCTCTAGAGTCCAATTTCAGAGAAAACCACACCTAGAAAAATAATCATCAGCAAACTTAACTGCTGGATCAGTTGTTGTACAATGTTAATGAAAGGAACTGATAAGGCACCTACATTATTCTCTACAGAATATATCACTTTGCCTTAATTCCATATCCAGAAATGTAAAGGATACTTGTTGAACTTCTTGGGTCAAAAGTGGAACTAATATTCTAAAACTATTTAGATAACTCTAGTATGTTATTAAAATATACAAATAATGAACTAAAAAAATTTTTTTTGGTTGGTCCTGAGGCTTGAACTCTGGGCTTGGGCGCTGTCCCTACACTCTTCAGCTCAAGGAGAGCGCCCTACTGCTTGAGCCACAGTGCCACTTCTAGTTTTCTAGTGGTTTATTGGAGATAAAGAGTCTCATAGACTTTCCTGCCAGCTAGCTTTGAACTACGATTACAAGCATGAGCCACCGGCACCCAGCAAATAAGCTAATTTTTAAAAATGTGCATGAACAAATTTCTTTTTCCTTTTTTTGCCAATCATGGGGCTTGAACCCTGGGCCTGGGCACTGCCCTGAACCTTTCTGTGCTCAAGGCTAGTGCTCTACCACTAGAGCCACAGTGCCACTTCCAGTTTTTTCTGTTTATGTGGTGCTGAGGAATCGAACCCAGGGCCTCATGCATGTAAGGCAAGCATTCTACCACTGAGCCACATTCCCAGCCCCATATGAACAAATTTCTTTCTTTCTTTTTTTTTTTTTTTTTTGGGTCCGGTCATGGGGCCTGAACTCTGGGCCTGGGCGCTGTCCCTCAGCTCTTCAGCTCAAGGCTAGCACTCTACCACTTGAGCCACAGCGCCACTTCCGGCTTTTTTCTTTTTGCTTTTGTGGTGCTGAGGAATCGAACCCAGGGCCTCAGGCATGCAAGGCAAGTGCTCTACCACTGAGCCACCTACCCAGCCCTGAACAAATTTCTTAAAAAGCAATTTGGGGGGGGGGGGGGGGGGAAGGGTAGGGTACTGTCATGTGTTCTGGATAAAGTACTTACTAAGATAAGTCAAATAAATGTGACTAACATACATGGGAATGCATTTATCTTGGAAAATGGAAAAAAGAAAAAGCTATTATGAATGTCTCCCCTGGTGGGTCAGAAATTGACAAAGTGTTAGTCACCAAGGAGAGAGCCTTATTTTCTGAAGACAATCTGTACTGCTTTGAAGTGCTTATTAGCCTATCACAGACAAGCACCTCCTACATATACCAGCATTTCTGCTTTGAAGCTTGACTCCATCTCCTTTGCCCTATTTTTTTTCCTTTTTCAGTTTTGCCACATTTTTAAGCCCTTTTCTGTTGCAAAGAGTCTAAGTTGTCTTATTTTATATGACAAATATTTATTCTCCTTTGAACTGTTTGGTCTATCCTTTCATTATTTTTGTTTGCTTGTTTAGTTTGGGGACTTAACTCCAGGCTCAAACTCTTGCTTTCAATAGGGGCAGGTACTCTATCATGTCAGCCGGTGCAGCCTTTTGCTGACTAGTTGGAGATAAGGGTCTCTTTTTGTTTGTTTTTCTTTGATTTTGATCAGGCTGGATCCAAACCTCAATCCTCAGACCTCAGCCTCCTGAATAGCTAGGATAGAGGCATGAGACACTGGTGCCTGGTGGTAGATCCTTTCTTAGATAAATATTTATTGGGCTCCCACTATGTGGTAAATACTATAGTAGATACTGGTGTTGGAGATACAGTACTACAAAAACAGAAAAAATATCTTGTCTCCATTCTTGTTGATTACCATTAGTCTAAATGAAACAATGATAAAACAAAAATAAATAATTTCTGGTAAAACAGAATTACCAGTTACAAAAAGGGCTGTAAAGGACTGTAATTTGTTGATAAAGTAGTGTGACTATTACTTCAATGCTCCCATGGTGGTAGTAGCAAAGCAGAACTGGCAAAGAAAACTTCTAGATCTCTAAGCTGGCATCATACTATGAGATAATCTATAAACACATCTATCTGGTAGAGTATCTATACTAACTCACATGCCCTAACAGTCTATCTACCTTTAAAGTTCTACAGCAATAGTCCAATAGGACAAAAGTCTTAGAAAATAGCCAAAACCCAAATAACTGAACAGACACTTTAAAATGTTCATGTTTGAAAGCTCATCTCCCTTAGAGAATCTTAAGACAACAGATTTCATGAACTACTTGCTTTTGATTTGGATGTAGATCTGATTTATTCATCTATTAGATTCCTTATCCTATATGTAAATATAGTGAGAGGAACCAGGGGATCTGAATATAGAAGGTCTTGAATAACAGGTTAAGTCTTGTTACTAATTAGTAAGCAATATGGAATCATTTAAGACTTTAAACAAGGGAACAAAGTGACGAACACAGTACACTGAAAAGATTATTTTAGGAGATACATCAGCAACTATATTATAGCAGCATTATTCACGATAGTCAAAAGGTGGTAACATCCTAGATGCCCATCAATGAATGAATAAGCAAAATACATTAAAAAAAAAAATCAGGCTGGGCACTGGTAGTTCACACCTATAATCCCTAGCTACTTAGGAGGCTGAGATCTGAGGATCGCAGTTCCAAGCCAGCCTGGGCAGGAAAATCCGTGAGACTCTTTTTTTTTTTGGGGGGGGTCCGGTCATGGGGCCTGAACTCTGGGCCTGGGCACTGTCCCTCAGCTCTTCAGCTCAAGGCTAGAGCTCTACCACTTGAGCCACAGCGCCACTCCCGGCTTTTTTTTTTTTTTTTTCTTTTTGCTTATATGGTGCTGAGGAATTGAACCCAGGGCCTCAGGCATGCAAGGCAAGCGCTCTACCACTGAGCCACCTTCCCAGCCCGTCCGTGAGACTCTTATCTCCAATTAACCACCAGAAAACCGGAAGTGGCACTGTGGTTCTACTGGTACAGCACTAGCCTTGGAGGGCTGAGGGACAGTACTCAAGCCCAGCGTTCAAACCCCACAACTGAAAGAAAAAAAAATCAGGGTTCAAGTGATAGAATACCTGGTGCTCTACCTTTGATGCCATTTAAATCTCAGCACCCCCCCAACCCCCCCAAAACAGCCAACCAACTAAACAAACAAAAAAAAGGAAAGAAATCCTTGCTGCAACATAGATGAACCTCTAAGATATTATGTTAAGTAAAATATGCCAGACATAAAAGTACAAATATCATATGAATATACTTATGAGCTATCTAAAGTAGCATCCCAGAAACAAAGTAGAATAGTAGTTGTTAGGAGCTGGGTAGAGGGGGAGTGAGGAGCTACTCTTTTTTCTTTTTTGTCGGCCGTGGGGCTTGAACTCTGGACTTGGGCGCTGTCCCTGCGCTCTTCAGCTCAAGGCGAGTGCTCTACCGCTTGAGCCACAGCGCCACTTCCAGTTTTCTAGTGGTTTATTAGAGATAAGAGTCTCACAGACTTTCCTGCCCAGGCTGACTTTGAACTGCGATCCTCAGATCTCAGCCTCCTGAACAGCTAGGATTACAGGCGTGAGCCACCAGTGCCCAGGGAGCTATTCTTTAGTCAGAGCAGTTTTTCTTTTATAATAAAGTACTGGAGACTTATTGTGTATTATCATGAATATGTTTAACATTAACGATTTGAGTGCATAAATATGCCTAATATGGTAAACTATTGGGCCTGAACACTGTCCCTCAGCTCTTCAGCTCAAAGCTAGTGCTCTACCACTTGAGCTACAGCGCCATTTCCAGTTTTCTGGTGGTTTATTGGAGATAGAGTTTCACGGACTTTCCTGCCCGGGCTGGCTTTGAACCGCGATCCTCAGATTTCAGCCTCCTGAGTAGCTAGGATTACAAGCATGAGCCACTGGCACCCGGCTACTTTTTTATTGTAAAAATACTGTACAGAGGGTTACAGTTACATGAGCAAGGTATTGAGTACATTTCCTATTGAGCATTATTGCCTCCTCCTTTGTTTTCCCCTACCATCTCTTCCCTCCCATCTCTACAACTACCACCCCCCCCCACCAAAGTTGTAAAGTTCATTTTCAACATATGTTTTGTTCATCTCATTGTTACAATGGGTCAACCTGCAACCTTATTTAAGCATTTTGTTTTTTCCCTTCCCCTCCCTGAATAGAGAAGTGTATATACAAGATTCAGGGCACTGACATCAAATACAGTGAAAACAGGGGTTATACTGTGGGAGAGGAACATACAAAGTAATATGGTAGACTTTATGTGCCATATTTTCTTTATCCATTCATTAGTTGATAGACATTGAAGTTAAATCCATAACTTGGTAATTCTTCATTAATTAATTTGGGTTTGAACTCAGGGCATTTTTTTTTTTGTCGGTTGTGGGGCTTGAACTCTGGGCCTGGGCGCTGTCCCTCAGCTCTTCAGCTCAAGGCGAGCGCTCTACCACTTGAGCTACAGCGCCACTTCCGGTTTTCTGGTGGTTTATTGGAGATAAGAGTCTCCTGGTCTCTCCTGCCCAGGCTGGCTTTGAACCGCGATCCTCAGATCTCAGCCTCCAGAGTAGCTAGGATTACAGGCGTGAGCCACTAGCGCCCGGCTGAACTCAGGGCATTTTGCTATGCAGGCATTCTATCACTTGAGCCATACCCCTAGTTCTTTTCTGTCATTACTTTTGGTTATTTTTCAGGTAGGGTCTCAAAACATGATCCTCTTACCTAAACCTGCCATGTAGCTGGGATCACTATATCTGGCTTATAGACTAAAAGGGGTCTGATGGCTTTTTGCCAGTGCTGGCTTTAAATTGTGACTCTCTTAATGTTTACCTCTTGAGAGCTAGGATTATACCTGTGGGTCACCACACCTGACCCCTAACGTGGTTATTGTGAATAGTGCCATAATAAACATGGGAGCCAGGTGCTGGTGGCTCTCATCTGTAATCCTAGCTATTCAAGCCAGCCTGGGAAGAAAGTCTGTGACTCTAATTTCTAGTTAGCCACCAAAAAGCTGGAGGTGAAGCTGTGGCCCAAGTGGTACCATATATCATCATAGAGGTACCATGTATTATCAGGCTGAATGTTTTCTAGAAGAATCTTTTGATATCCACCTAGTTACTTTGGCATTAGAGTCAGCAGAAAATCCTTTAAACACATGCTAAATAAATGTTCATTGGCAAAACCATGACAAGGAATTTCCTTCACTCCTCCTACTGACCTACATAGCACTAAAGATAGTACTCAGTTCGTCCTTCAAGTATAAAATAGTCACTTTCTAGAGGAAAAAAAAAAGTCTTTGCATTTCATGTAGCTCCTGGGACAATGTCCAGACTGGCTCCTTTGACAAAGTATAAATTCTGAAAACCCCATTAACAAAGATTGTAGTTATTACTAACTGAAAGAACAGAAAAAAAATATTACAAATTACAGCTCATTAAGTACGAGTGAGCACTGGACACCTTGGGGCTCAAAAGAAGGAAAATAGGCAGTAGGCTATTTCACAGGGGAGGATCACTAATTTATGAAAAGTACAATATCTTGAAAAGGGATTGTAAAACAGAAAATTTAAGAAGAGAAACCAAAAAGGATTGAGTCTAGGATCTATGGGAATCTTCTTAGTAGATAAAAACTCTCAAAACTTGCAAAGGGGATAAAGTCATATCTAAAGTCTGTTTGAAAAAAAAAAAAAATCAGCTAGGCTCACTCCTGTAATCCCAGCTATGCAGGAGGCTGAGATCTGAGGATCTTGATTGGAAGCCAGTTTGGGCAAGAAAGTCCCTGAGGCTTTTTATCTCCAATTAACTACCAAAAAGCCAGAAGTAGAGCTGTGGCTCAAATGGTAGAGCACTAGCCTTGAGCAAAAAGCTTATAGACTAGTCAGGAGCCAGTGGCTCATGCCTGTAATCCTAGCCACTCAGGAGGCTGAGATCTGAGAATTATGATTTGAAGCCAGCCCCTTCAGAAAAGCCCTCATAGACTCTTACCTCCAATTAACAACTCAAAAATCAGAAGTGGCGCTGAGGCTCAAAATGGTAGAGCCCTAACCTTGAACAAAAGAGCTCAGGGACAACCCCCAGACTCTGAGTTTAAACTCCAGGACCAGCACCAAAAAGAAAAATTCAAATGCAAACTCTGCTAATAAATGTAAAGAGGCATTTGCCAGTAATTGGGCCCAAAGGAAAGAAGAAGAGACAGCTACAATGTCAACAGTTTTGGCCTCTAGTCAAACCATTGAGGATTTCCTAAGAATTAGACAAATTTAATCAATGTTTAGGTACATATAAGCACAGGATCCTCCGTTGTTTTTCTGCAGGAGAAGAGTCTTAGATATGACTTAATTCAATTTAGTAATAATCATGTGATTTTACATGTTATAAAGCCAAATTTCTTTCTTTTTTTTTTTTTTTTGCTTGGTCGTGGGGCCTAGGCACTGTCCCTTAGCTCTTCAGCTCAAGGAGAGCAGTCTACCACTTGAGCAAAAGAGCTACTTCCCATTTTCTGGTGGCTAATTGGAAATAAGAGTCTCAGAGACTTTCTTGCCCAGGCTGAAAGCCAAACTTCTTACATGGAGAATAGCCAGTGTGAAGATGACTAAGATATTGTAAACCAGTGCAAAGGACACAGACATTTTCCAAAAGTGACCTCTAAGAACACCTTGTTCTTGCTAATTTTACATTGCCCACATATTGTTTGCTAAGGAATGTGCTCAAGTTCTGTCCTTTCACTTCATCATTATTTATTTAGTTTTCAAGTTCCACAATGAAATACTTAACAATTATCAGAAGTATCTAGTATCTAGTGAGGCTATGAAACTTGATTGTGGGGAAGGAAGTAAACTTCTTCCTTCCTATTAACTTACTCATTCCGACAACACTTTGCTTTTTTCTTCCAGCTCTACATAATGGAAGCAAATCAAAGTACTAAAGTAGCAGTAGAAGCAATAGTAACAATAGTGCCTTACATAAATAGAGGATGAGCCACAAAGATATTCTGCTACATACACCAGATTGGCTAACAGTAAAAAGGCTGATACCAACAATGTTAGTGAGAATGTGAAGCCAAGGAAACTTTCAGACATTGTTGATAAGAACATAAAATGGCAAAATCACTTTGGGAGTTTGGAAGAATGTCTGATAGGGTTTCCCCGACTTGGTGCTGGTGCTGGAGCTTGAACTAAGGGCTTCTTACTCTCACTCAGCTTTTTTGCTTATGGTTGGTACTCTACCACTTGAGTCATGCCCCAAACCCAGCTCTGAGCTAGTTAATTGGAGATAAGCATTTCTTGGTACTGTCTGAGAAGGCTAGCTTCAAACCACAATCCTAAAATCTCAGCGTCCTTGGTAGCTCAGAACCTTTCTTTGAGAAGGTGGCCTAGTAGGGATTCAAAACTAGGACTGTCTGATGGCAGAGCTCAGCCCTTTCCAGCTCTACTCTATTCCCATTTTATTCCCCAGGGGTAACCACCAATATACAGTATGTTGTGTGTCTGTCCAAATTTTTCATAAACACACAGACACACACACACACACATACTAGTGTAACATGGCACTTGCAAAATTTATCTGTATTAATCTTTCTTCTGTATAACTGAGTTAACAGACAGTTGTGTGATATTGGGCAAGTCCTTCAGTTCAGAGTATGATGTTCATGTTAGGTACAGCTCACCTGTTTTCCAGATCTGGCATGCTTAGGTTTCTAGCAGCAAAGCACATCCTGAGAGGGATGACTTTCCTGTCCTTGGTGCTGTTCTGGTGTTTCGGAGAACCAGAGTCCTCACTGCCACTAAAGCTTGGTGACTGGGGAGCCGCACCTTCCCATGGCAGGTCTGATACTAAAGATGGCTTCTTGATATATGGTGTTACTTCTCGGATGAACTTGACTATGAACAAAAATCAGAGAACAAGGTTAGCATTTTCTTTCTCATGAAAAATGAAAACTATGATAGTCACATGTAAGTAGTATTTACAACAAAGTAAAAACACAAAGTTCAAGAGCCATGAATTCTCCAGATAGATTTCAGTGCTTCCCGAGACAACACCATGTAGCTTCAGACAATTCTTTGCATTTAGAAATGTCTTAATGCTTCCACCTGTTGGTTTACTATCTACTGAAGCCATGTAGAATAAACAATTTCTCTTCACACGAGAACATTTCAAATATCTGAAAGATGTGTTATTTCTTTCTTGCTCTTATTCATACTAAGTAAGCATCATTACATTCTAAAAAACATAACCTAAAAATAAAATATAATCAAGATAAGCACAACAAAGCAGGCTCAACAGATAGTCTTGCTGTTTCAAAATGTCCTATTAACATCAAGGATACCTCAAATTAAAATACAGCTTTCAATAGACAAAAAACTTTTTCCTTTTATGTTCAATTTTAGGACTCATAAAACACTTCTTTTACCTCAGTCATGACTGGCATATTATGTTGAGGCAGGGTGTTCTTGCTTTAAAAAAAATAAACTGGCCAGGTGCCAGTGGCTCACACCTGTAATCCTAGCTACTTAGGAGGCTGAGATCTGAGTGTTGCAGTTTGAAGCCAGCGCAGGCAGGAAAGTCCATAAGACTCTTATCTCCAATAAATTACTCAGCTCAGGGACAGCACCCAGGCCTTGAGTTCAAGCCCTACAACTGACACACACACACACACACACACACACACACACACACACACACACACACACACACACACACTGAAGATTATTAAAATCTTAAATAACATTACAAGAATTTAAAATAGTTGAATATAGATGAATCAGTCATCATTCTCTCTCTTAATGGGCTGCCTCTGTATTTTACCTCATTTTCAAATTCCAATGTGATAGGTCACAAGAGTAACATCATAGGAATTGCAAAACTTAAAATGGAATCGTTTTATTTACACTTCTCACATAGCTTGGATGACAGATGTACACTACGACATGCAGCTTCTTATTAGTTGAGTGACGAGGGGATATCATCAACTTTTTGTCCAGATTGGTCACAAACTAGCATCCTCTTGATCTTTGCCTCCTAAACAGCTAAGATTCAAATGTGAGCCACCACATCCAGTTAAAAATTTTATTTTATTTTTTGCCAGTCCTGGGGTTTGAACTCAGGCCTGGGCTCTGTCCCTGAACTTCTTTTGCTCAAGGCTAGCACTCAACCACTTGAACCTCAGCGCCACTTCTGGCTTTTTCTGTTTGTGTGGTACTGAGGAATTGAACCCAAGGCTTCATGCATGCTAGGCAAGCACTCTACCAATAAGTCATATTCCCAGCCCCAGTTAAAATTTTCATCACTAATCACTAGAAGGGATGAAGCTATTTTCTTATACATTATCAAACAAGATCTGCTGGAATTAAGCACAATATTAGAGAATAGGATTCTAATGCTAGCATTTAAACAGTGTATTACTTGCTTAAGTGTATGTGCTTTCTGTACAGTTATGTGTGATTCTGGGTGGAGAAAGTAAAAGCTAGCTGCCTCAGGTCACCAAGGAGATTTTTTTTTCACACTAAAAGAATGGGGGGGCGGGCAGTGCAGTCAGCATATCCCTTGAGCGGTTAGCTGAGTCAGGCTTTTCAACACACAGTATAGTTCTGTGCTTTCAAGAGGATTAGATAACAAGAACTTGGCAGAAATTCCTAAGGCTTTCAGTCACCGCCAATGGCAGAGATATGTTTTTTGAATATTTGAAGAACTCTACCAATTACATATACCAAGTGGGGAAAAATAAAGACATCCTAAGTAAGTAATCTTGAAATTATAGTGATCTGAAAAGAATTCTAGTGATCTACTTAGAAGAAGCATCTAGGATCTGATGCTACACACACACACACACACACACACACTCTCTCTCTTGAGGATCATCTTATTAAAAGAGCAGCAAGCTGCACCTGCGTTTATGGTAATGCAGCCCATATTGCTGTCTAATTAGCTAAATGGCTAAAATATTGTACACTGACATCTGTTTCTAATTACATGAGATTTGGGAATGGTGAAAAGTTAACAGTATTCTGCTTTAGACTTGTGCTACAACCTCCAGAGCTGCCATAGGGCCTTAACCTGAACACCTGGCTGGTAACAGTACCATTACAACCCATGTGGCTTTTGGTTCAATTCAGAATGCACAATATAGCTCAGAGTTCTTTCATTCTCCCCCTACAGCTTAAGATTATCCTCAAAATAATTAAACACCAATGTCTATAAACTGTTTTAAATGCCTGGATACTGAAGCTCTCTCCCAGTTTTTCCTTCCCATTCCCACCCACGAGTTGTACAGTTCATTTTCAATAGAGTCTAGTGAGTATGATTGCGGTATAATTATGTAATTTTAAAAGCACTAAAAGCTTTTTAGTGCACTTAGAGCCCATGGCTGTAAATATACATATTTGGGTGAACTCATCATTTTATCTTGTAAACACTGCCCTCATATATCATTGCTTTCTTCATCTCTTAATATCTTTTTAATCCTTCTGGTATACTTTTTAATGAGTTCTAGTGAAATTAAGTGGGTGACAAAAATGTGAGGTGCTATTACTCTGCCTGTATTCACAAGCAAGTTTGTTTCTAGGTTATCTAAGGGTAGAAGATGTGGCTGCATTCTGCACAGGAATGTATTATGCTGATATCACTGCTAAAGTATTCTCTCAAGAGATTTATCACAAACTACTCCTTCAAACCAGGAATCTAACAGATGGCCACCCAAAACAGTGGGAATTGCTTTGCCTTCAGTAAAAAGCCTTTTACAAGCGAGGCATGGTGGCTCACGCCTGTAATCCTAGCTGCTCAGGAGGCTGAGATCTGAGGATGGCAGTTCAAAGCCAGCCTGGGCAGGAAAGGTCATGAGAAGTTCATGGGAAGGGGCGCTGTGGCTCAAGTGGTAGAGCGCTCGCCTTGAGCTGAAGAGCTGAGGGACAGCGCTCAAGCCCAGAGTTCAAGCCCCACAACTGAAAGAAAAAAAAAAGCCTTTTACATCTTCAATTTGTAGGTGACTTTTGGTTCAAGTCTACTGGCCTTTTTGGAATTTGAATAGACTATAGTCCATGACTTGATAAGAACCTTGAAAATATTCAGTTTCTCTTACTTCATTATGTTATGGTTTTTAAGACAAAGTGTTGCAAAGTAACCCAGTCTGGCCTTAAACTTGCAGTCTTTCTGCTTTAGCTTCTCAAGTGTTGGGATTACAGACATGTACCACCCCACTCAGCCTACTTCTTCATTTATTATTATTATATTATTATTATTGACAGTACTGGTGGTGTTAATCCCAGGATTTGTGCTTGCCCAGGCCTCTATCACGTGAGCCAAACCTCTGGCCTTTTTGCTTTACATTATTTTTCGGATCAGATCCCATGCTTTTTGCCCAGGACAGGCCTTGGGTCCCATCCTCCTACCTATGCCTCCTTTGGGACTACAGGAATGCTTTTTCACAACTAGTTTACTGAAATGGAGTCTTGCTTTTTGCTAGGGCAGATCCTCCCAATCTCTGACTCTCAAGTACCTGGGATTCCAGGTGCACTCCATTACATCTGGCATCTACCTCTTCATTTTAAAGTTACATAGCACACTTACTAATTTACTAATTTACTATGTACAAGGAACTGTTTTAGGGGCTGGGAAGGTGGCTCAGTGGTGGAGCGCTTGCCTTGCATGCAAGAGGCCCTGGGTTCGATTCCTCAGCACCACATAAGCAAAAAGAAAAAAGCCAGAAGTGGCGCTGTGGCTCAAGTGGTAGACTGCTAGCCTTGAGCTGAAGAGCTGAGGGACAGCACCCAAGCCCAGAGTTCAGGCCCCACAACCGGACCCCCCCCCCCCCAAAAAAAAAAAAAGGAACTGTTTTAGGCACTTAGAATAATACATCAGTGAATGAAACATGTGGAACAAACAAAAAACTCAACTTGGGCTGGGAATGTGGCTTAGTGGTAGTGCTTGCCTTGCATACATGAAGCCCTGGGTTCAATTCCCTAGTACCACATAAACAGAAAAGGCTGGAAATGGCGCTGTAGCTCAAGTGGTAGAAGACTAGCCTTGCGCAAAAGCTCAGGAACAGTGCCCAGACCCTGAGTTCAAGCCCCAAGACTGGCACCAAAAAACAGTTAAAAAAAAACTCAACTCTACAATTTATAACTAATGATATTCTAGACAAATGAAAGCAAAAACATAAATGTTAGCTGGGCACTGGCGGCTCATGCCTGTAATCCTAGCTACTCTGGAGGCTGAGATATGAGGATCACAGTTCAAAGCCAACCCAGGCAGGAAAGTCCATGAGACATGAGACTCTTATCTCCAACAAACTACTCTGAAAAGGCTGGAAGTAGAGCTGTGGCTCAAGTGTTAGAGTGCCAGCCTTGAGCATGAAGAAACTCAGGAACAGTGTCCAGACCCTGAGTTCAAGCCCCAGGACCAGCACAAAAAAAAACAAAAAACATTATAAATGTTTTTAAGCAGATTTATTCATATATTACAAAACTAGAAACAACCTCATTTTTTTCAATGGATAAATGGGTGAATGCAACCAGCTATAGAATACCATTCTGCATAATAAAGGAATGAACTACTAACACACTCAGCAATGTGTCTGGATTTCAAATGTATCAGGCTAAGAAAAGTCAGTCTCATTTCTAGCAATGAAAAGATAGATCAGGTGTATGAAGATGTATTTTTTTTTTTTTTTGGTTGGTTGTGGGCCTGAACTCTGGGCCTGGGCACTGTCCCTGAGCTCTTCAGCTCAAAGCTAGTGCTCTACCACTTGAGCCATTCTGGCCTTTTCTGTTTTATGTGGTGCTGAGGAATCGAACCCAGGGCCTCATGCATGCAAAGCAAGCACTCTACCACTGAGCCACCTTCCCAGCCCCTAGGATGTATGATTATAAAGGGATAGTGTGACAGGTTTTTTTGTTTTGTTTTGTTTGTCGGTTGTGGGGCTTGAACTCTGAGCCTAGGCGCTGTCCCTCAGCTCTTCAGCGCAAGGCATGCCCTCTACCACTTGAGCCATAACACCACTTTCAGTTTTCTGACAGTTTATTGGAGATAAGAGTCTCACGGACTTTCCTGCCCAGGCTGGCTTTGAACTGAGATCCTCAGATCTCAGCCTCCTGGGTAGCTAGGATTACAGGAGTGAGCCACTGGCTCCCGGCTCAGGTGTTTTTTTTTTTTTTTTTGCCAGTCCTGGGGCTTGAACTCAGGGCCTGGGCACTGTCCCTGAGCTTCTTTTGCTTAAGGCTAGCACTCTTCCAATTGAGCCACAGTGCTACTTTCAGTTTTTTCTGTTTATGTGGTACTGAGGAATCAAACCCAGGGCTTCATGCATGCTACACAAGCACTCTACCACTAAGACACATTCCCAGCAAGTTTGACAGTTTTTTGAAGTGTTGAACTATCTCATATCTGATTATGGTATTGGTTACAAGAATTTACACATATTGAAATTTACAGAACTGTACACCTTAAGGAGAAAAAGTGCATTAACTGTATGAAATTACAAAAATAAAAAATAACAAAATTATCTAGTATATTAGATGTTAAGTTATAGAAAAAAACTACAGCAATGGAAGAGGGATTGGGAATTCTACAAACAAAATCAGCATGCAATGTTAAATATCACGGTTAGCGTAAGTATAATCAGGAAGACTTTTGAGCAAACTTGAAGGAGGTGGTGGAGTCAGTCATGTAGATATTTGAGAAACATTCCAGCCAACAAGACACAACGTTAAAGCAGTAGAAAGCCAGTGTGACAGAGGTACAGTAAGCAGAGTGGACAGAGTAGAAGGTGGAGTCACAAAGGTAACGGAGGTGGAAGTAGATTGTAAAGTTTGCTTTAAGGACTTTGGCTTTTATTCTGAAATGAGTAGCCACTATTGATGCTCATGGGAGGGAGGAGTGTGTGTGTGTGTGTGTAAAAGTAGAAGGGTGAGGACAGAAGCAGGAAGACCAGTTGGCAGGTTCAGAGGGGAGGTAATGGCAACTGCACCAGGGTACTTGGAGTGCAGGTGCTAAGAATGGTCAGACTCTATGACTTTATTGCCAATGGAACTATTTAGGTGGCCTGACACACTGGGTAATGGGGGTAGCGAAAAGAGAAGAGTTAAGGATGATTTTAGGATTTTGTCCTTGCAATAGGAAGGGTAGAGTTGCCTCTGACAGGTTTAGGAAGAAAGATTGGGAACTTGAGACACACATTAGACAATCAAGTCTGGCAGGCAGCTAGACACATGACTCTGTAGTCCAGGAAATGGGTCTGGGCTGGAGACAGCAATTTGGGTGCTACTAGCATAGGGTTGATATTTAAAGCCATGAAACTGGATCAGATCACTGTCTCAGATAAGGTCCCAGTAGAGAACAGATGGTTCAGGACTTAATAAGGGCCAATCTATAAAGATGGGGGCAAGGAGCAGGGAAACCTTACTGGAAAAAGTGTGGTACACTTCAGAACTATGAACAAAAGGGTTGCTTCCACATCCAGGCTTGGAAATTGGAGAGGAGGAAAATACTACCAGACTCAGAAAACAAAAGACTTAGGAGAGACTGATTTGAGAGAAGCAGAGACATTTAGCCAAATACTTCAACCTCATTCTCCTCCTCTTCCCTCCAGTGATCCTGTTGGGTTCTTCACTGGTTTCACCCACCAAAACCCAAGGGTCTGCGGAAGCCTGTGAGGTAGCCTTCTGGGGCAGAGAGCAGCAGAAGAACAGGAATGGAACTAGGAAGCAAATGAAAACCTTCAGAACAGTCACCAAGTATGTGAGCGTAGATGAGGAAAAGGATACTCTTTACAAGGGGAGAAGAGGAGAGAAGGGGAGGGAAAGGGAGAAAAGGGGAAGGAAGAGGAAGGGGAAGAAGGGGAAGAGACAGACATTAAAGAGACTCACAAGAGATGTGTCCATAGAAATACTGGCACAAAACGAATAGCAGGTTTACCCAAAGCAGAAAAGGTCTGTCTTGACCTGACGCCTCTTTCTCTTAGTCATTCGGAAACACTCTCCTCCTGTCTCTATGACAAGTATGTCCCCCCAAGACTCTGATTTTAGCACTTTTTTCTTTCTCACTTATCTTCTCCTACCTGCCAAATCTGAATGCTAGATCTTTGGACTGATCTATATATCTAGAGCCATTATCTCTTGTTGGCCCCAATTCCTACAGCTGGGTGCTGTCCTGATTCTTTCAACATATCCAAATGTAAATTAATCTTCATTATCCTTAATCCCATCAATCTGTTCTCCCTGTTTCAGTTATTAAGATTAGCATTAGCATCTTTGTAGCTGCCCAGGACCTAACCTGGGTAGTGGTGTGGTAAGTGTGGTATAAAGTACAATTACTTTGCCTGGGTGGCTTATTCTCATGCTCATTCAAGATATGAGAACTGCTTTACTAAGGACTCTGTGAGCTACTCCCTAGTCACATGTAATCAAGTGCCAGACCATCTCCTTCCAGCACCAAGATTGTGGTCTAACCTACTCGCTTCCATTGCAGTATAGATCACCCAAACTATTAAAATACTTGATTGCTCCCCCTGCCTCTCAATTGTGGTAAAATATACACTACATTAAAATGACTATTTTAACCTCTTTTGGGGGGAATGTGTGTTTGTGGCACTGGGGACCGATTCCAGCGTCTTGAATTTGTTAGGCAAGCTCTATATCAAGTGGGAGTGTTTTTTGTTTTTTTTTTGGTCCAGTCATGGGGCCTGAACTCTGGGCCTGGGCGCTGTCCCTCAGCTCTTCAGCTCAAGGCTAGCGCTCTACCACTTGAGCCACAGCGCCACTTCCGGCTTTTTTCTTTTTGCTTATGTGGTGTTGGGGAATCAAACCCAGGGCCTCAGGCATGCAAGGCAAGCGCTCTACCACTGAGCCACCTTCCCAGCAAGTGGGAGTGTTTTTGTGATAGGTTTCCCTAAGTTTGCCCAGGCTGGCCTCCAACTCACAGTCCTTCTGTCTCTTTTTCCTGAGTAACTGATATTACAAGCATGTACCATCATGCCTAGCCTCATTTTATCCTTTTAAAAACAGGTTCCAGTTCAGTGGCATACAGTACACCATCAATACCACCATCTTCAGAACTTTTTCATTTCCCTGAACTGAAATCCTATGTTCATTAAAAATAACTGCATGGTCCTTTTTCTTCCTAGTCCTTGGAATCTTTCTATCTCTATGAATTTGCTTATGGTAAGTACCTTGAATTCCTTTATGTAAGTTGCCAGGGAGATTGTCCTGAACCTTAACTCATATTAGGCTATTCCCTATTTCAAAGATTTTCCTAATGCCTGAGAAAAGAGGTCCAAGCTGAGTGTAGTAGTGCATGCAGATGATCCCAGCCTCTAGAGAACCAGGAGAGTGGGGAGGACCCTAGCTCAAGACAGCCCAGGCAGAGAGTTGGCAAGACCCCATGTCAACAAACAAGCCAGATGCGGTGTTGCATGCTAGCGATCCTAGTTACTGAGAGGCTTAAGTAGAAGAATAATGACCTGAGGCTGGTCCTTGGCAAAAAGTCCAGATTGTATTGGAAATTTCAAAACAAAAAGCACTGGGGCAATGGCTCAAGTGGTAGAGTGCCTGCCTAGCAAGCACAAGTCCCTGAGTTCAAGCCTCAGTACTATTGCCAAAGTAAAATTAGAAAGAATGCATTCTGGGTGGGGGGTGGGGGTAAGAGGGAAAGTGGGAGAAAAACGAGGGAGGGTAACAAGTTTGACAAGAAATGTACTCACAACCTTACTTATATAACTGTAACCCCTATGTACATTACTTGACAATAAAATTAAAATAAAAAAGAATGCATTCCCCAGTTTTCAGTGTAATTTCATCTCTTCTATCCTCCCTTCCTGCCTATACATCTTATACTTAAATTCTCTGTACAGAAAAGCATACAAAGAATTTCAAGCATAGCACAGGCTTCTGCAATAGATGGAATACCTTTGCTAGCTCTTTTTACTCACATTTATTCCCTTCTTTCTTTGTCTTCAGATGCTCAGTCATACCCACAGCACATCTCATATTCTACTTTTTTTTTCCCCTCAAGGCTAGCACTCTACCACTTTAGCCATAGCTCTACACCCTGCTCCCTCCCCCTTCCCCACCTTGCCCTCCTTCCCCCCCACTCCCATCCCTCTCTTTCTTTCTCTGGGTACTGGAGATAAGAGTTTCATGGATTTTCCTACCTGGGCTGAATTTGAATCACAATCCTCAATCTCAGACTCCCCAAGTAGCTAGTAGCTAGGATTATAGTCATGAGCCACTGGAATCTGACTCATTCTGCTTCTTTTTTTTTTTGGGTCCGGTCATGGGGCCTGAACTCTGGGCCTGGACACTGTCCCTCAGCTCTTCAGCTCAAGGCTAGCGCTCTACCACTTGAGCCACAGTGCCACTTCCGGCTTTTTTTTTCTTTTTGCTTATGTGGTGCTGAGGAATCGAACCCAGGGCCTCAGGCATGCAAGGCAAGCGCTCTACCACTGAGCCACCTTCCCAGCCCTCATTCTGCTTCTTAAAGTTCAAACTAGCTAAGACAAACCACTCATCACAAGTACTGTATCTTCAACAACATGCTCTACCATTAGGTTCTTGTTGCTTCCAGTGGTTGTTTGAATATAGCTATTAACATTCTCATCCATTCCCCCAAATAATTAGGTTTGTCATATTTCCATTCAGACATTTTGGTCCTACTCTTTTTTTTTTTTTTTGTCTGTTGTGGGGCTTAAACTCTAAGCCTGGGCGCTGTCCCTCAGCTCTTCAGCTCAAGGCAAACACTCACTTGAGCCACAGTGCCACTTCTGGTTTTCTGGTAGTTTACTGGAGGTAAGAGTCTCATGGACTTTCCTGCTGGGGCTGGCTTTGAACTGTGATCCTCAGATCTCAGCCTCTCCTGAGTAGCTAGGATTACAGGCATGAGCCACCGGCACCTGGCTTAGTCCTACTCTTAACACACACAAAAAAGAACATTTTGCCATGTTATAGAAACCCTTTCTAAGAATCATGTAAAAGGGGCTGGGAAGGTGGCTCAATGGTAGAGCGCTTGCCTTGCATGCAGAGGCCCTGGGTTCAATTCCTCAGCACCACATAAGCAAAAAGAAAAAAGCCAGAAATGGCGCTGTGGCTCAAGTGGTAGAGCGCTAGACTTGAGCTGAAGAGCTGAGGGACAGCGCCCAGGCCCAGAGTTCAGGCCCCATGACCGAACCAAAAAAAAAAAAAAAGAATCATGTAAAAATACAAAATTCCAGGAGGAGGGATTAGGGGAGGGGAGGAAAAGAGGGAGAAAAATGAGGGAGGAGATAACGTTAGACAAGAAATGTACTCACAGGCTAGGAATGTGTCTTGTATGTGTTTTGCATGCATGAGGCCCTGGGTTCGATTCCTAAGCACCACATAAACAGAAAAGGCTGGAAGTGGTGCTGTGGCTCAAGTGGTAGAGCACTAACCTTGAACTGAAGAGCTGAGGGACAGCGCCCAGGCTGAGTTCAAGCCCTACAACTGACAAAATCAAGGAAAAAAAAAAAACTACCAGCAAAAAGAGAGCAGGAGATGTGGTTCAAGTAGTAGTATGATAGCCCAGGGAGCAAATAAACTAAGTAAGCACATGACCTCACACAATTTGAATCATATCTCTTGCTGGGCTACCATTTCCAGAGCCCTACCTCCCTTCCCATTATTGCCTTATCATTTAGCTGTGAATACTGTTCCTTTCTTCTTGCCGGGCATCTGGGAGAGAAAATACAGGCAAGCCAAGCATATTCTCAGAAGCTGTACGTATGCTTCTAAGATGTGATTTCAATATCTTGTGGTTTTAGACAAGTAACTGTGACTTGTGCAAGTACTGGGATTTTCAATTCAGTTTTTATCCATCCTTCATTTTCCATTTCAATCAAAGTCCTGTCTAAATCAATAAAAGTAGCAAAAATATCCTTTCTGAAGTTCTCAAATTGCTACTGGTCTGACAAGGAGAATTTAGGTTTTCTTCCAAACCTCTGAGCCAATGGTGGAATAAGTCCAAATAAATCACAAGTAAGTTAGCTCTGAAATTTGTCCCCAGTAATCAGAATTTCAGAATTTAAAAATTATGGCCTTCTGTAATGAATTTAAGCAAACTGGCAAAACAAGATACTGTTTCATTCTCAACTGAATTTTAACATGGATATCTATTATATTGATACAAGAGTATTAGCTTTCACAATTTTCTATTTATACACAAACAGAAAAATAGGCTAGACTGAAATAATTTAGGACTGTATAATTTCTCCTTGGGACTTCTTTAACTATTCATTTCAAATGGTCAAGCAGTTGTAGGATATTTATAAAGTAAACATTTCTCAAATGAATTTAAGAAGTGTTTTTCTTTTTTTTTTTTCCTGGTCCTGAGCCTTGAACTCTGGGCCTGCGTACTGTTCCCAAGCTCCTTTTGGTCAAGGATAGCATGCTACCACTTGAGCTACAGCACCACTTCTAGCATTTTCTGTGATTAATTGGAGGTAAGAGTCTCACAGACTCTCCTGTTGGGGCTGGCTTCAAAATAAGATCCCTAGGGGCTGGAAAGGTGGCTCAGTGGTATAGTGTTTGCCTTGCATGCATGAGGCCCTGGGTTCGATTCCTCAGCACCACATAAACAGAAAAAGCCAGAAGTAGCGCTATGGCTCAAGTGGTAGAGCACTAGCCTTGAGCTGAAGAGCTGAGGGACAGCGCCCAGCCCAGAGTTCAGGCCCCACGACCAAAAAAAACAAAAACAAAATAAGATCCCTAGATCTCAGCCTCCTGAGAAGCTAGCTAGGACTACAGGCATGAGCCACTAATGCCTGGCTAAGAAGCGTTTTTCTTAATCTGTTCAAAGTGCAATAGAATGTGAAAAATGTTCCTTTTTTTTTTTTAAGAATAAAATGTTTTGAACATTTTGGATTTGCACTTTTGATTTGGGGGAGGGAGATGCCTATTCGGAGACTTGAACTCAGGACTTGGGCACTGTCCCTGAGCTTTTTTGCTTAAGACTAGTACCCTACCACTCGAGCCACAGCTCCATTTCCAGCTTTTCGGTTAATTGGAAATAAGAGTCTCAGGGACTTTCCTGCCTGGGCTGGCTTCAAACTGTGATCTTCAGATCGCTGTCTCTTGAATAGCTATAATTACAGGCATGAGCCACAGGCATCTGAAACTTTAAAATATTTTTGTAAGAAAAATAGCTACCGGGGCTGGGAAGGTGGCTTAGTGGTAGAGCACTTGCCTTGCATACTTGAGGCCCTGGGTTCGATTCCTCAGCACCACATAAGAAAAAAGCTGGAAGTGGCACTGTGGCTCAAGTGGTAGAGTGCTAGCCTTGAGCTGAAGAGCTGAGGGACAGCGCCCAGGCCCAGAGTTACGGCCCCACGACCGGACCCAAAAAAAGAAAAAGAAAAGAAAAATAGCTACCAGCAAGTTTGTCTGTGGAAACTGACATACCCTAAATATATTTGTCTAAAATCCTTTATAAAATTATTTAAAAACAGTATACCAGGCATAACCAAGTTAAATATTTTTTCTTTTCTTTCAGTATTAAGACATTTATTTTCTATGCCAGATCTGCTTTTGTAGTCAATTTTATTATTTGTTTTTTTTTTTCTGAAAAAAAGTAGTGCTCTATGTAAAACAAGGTTCCAATTCATTTCATATCTTTCTTTCTTCAAACCATACAAAGCAGATAAACTGTTCACAACACCAGTAGAAAAATTGTCTTGTTTTTTTTTTGAGACAGAAAGTGATTATGTAAGCAAAGGTTGGCCTTGAACTCCAGATACTCCTGCCTCAGCTTTCCAAGTGTTGGGATTATAGGTATGTATCACTATATTCAACTTAAAGACTTTTATTTCAGTTTCATTAAATCAGAAGCCTTAAGATAGTATGTACAAAACAGTTTGGCTAGGAATAATTTATATTGCATCTGCTAAAATTGTAAAGTACAGCTTATTGTTTAGAAAAACATGAACTCTACCTTATTTCCAAAACCTAATAAAATAAATTACTCATATACTATAAAACTGAGAGTATCAGAGTTACTGTTAAGGATAAAGGAAAACATAGTTTTAAGAATTTAAAAGTTCAGGGGGCTGGGAAGGTGGCTCAGTGGTAGAGCACTTGCCTTGCATGCTCGAGGCCCTGGGTTCGATTCCTCAGCACCACATAAGCAAAAAGAAAAAAAAAAAAGCCGGAAGTGGCACTGTGGCTCAAGTGGTAGAGTGCTAGCCTTGAGCTGAAGAGCTGAGGGACAGCACCCAGGCCCAGAGAGTTCAGGCCCCACGACCGGACACAAAAAAAAGAAAAAGAAAGAATTTAAAAGTTCATTTTACACATCAGCATAGTCATAAAGAGCTAAGAAGTATGCCATTTTTGTTAATAGCAGTTATATTTTTATGGGTACAGTTGCAGGGACTTCTTTAAAAATTACACATTATGGAAATGTGGCTTAGTGGTAGAGTGCTTGCCTAGCATGCATGAAGCCCTGGGTTCGATTCCTCAGTACCACAGAAACAGAAAAAGCCAGAAGTGGTGCTGTGACTCAAATGGTAGAGTGCTATCCTTGATCAAAAGAAGCTCAGGGCCAGTGCCCAGGCCCTGAGTTCAAGCCCCGAGACTGGCAAAAAATAAAAAAGAAAGTAAACATTACTATAATGCTTCAGCTTTTTAAAGTAATAAGCATATGTTTTATAATAAATTATAATAGTCTGGGGGGTATTAGAGATTGAAATCAGGGCTTCAAGCTCACTAGCGACATTCTACCACTTGAGTCACACCTCTGGTCTCTCTAGTTCTCCACCTCCCTCCCTCCCTCCCTCTCCCTCTCCCTCTCTCTTTCTCTCTCTTTTGCCAATCCTCTACCACTAGCCCCACACCTGTAGTTCTAAACTTAGCTTTTAACTATAGCCCATCAAATAATAATAATAATAATTCACCAGCCAGGTGCTGGTGGCTCATGTCTGTAATCCTAGCTACTTCAAGGAGGCTGAGATCTGAGGATCACAATTCAAAGCCAGGCTGAACAGGAAAGTCTTGAGACTCTTATTTCCAATCAACCACCAGAAATCCAAAGCAGAGCTGTGGCTCAAAGTGGTAGTGCACTAACCTTGAGCAGAAAAGCTCAGGGAAATGGTACTCACTGGACACTATGTTGAAAATGAAATATATGTGGGAATGTGGCTTAGTGGTAGAGTGCTTGCATAGCCTGCATCAAGCCCTGGGTTTGATTCCTCAGTACCACATAAACAGAAAAGGCTGAGGTGGTGCTGTGGCTCAAGTGGTAGAGCATTAGCCTTGAATAAAAGAAGCCCAGAGACAATGTCTAGGCCCTGAATTCAAGTCCCAGGACTGGCAAAATAAAAGAAAAAAAGAAAATGAACTATTAAATTGCGGGTGGGGATGGGAAGGAAAATCTGTTGAGAGAACAAGGGAAGGGGTGACTTCTTTCCCTGACTTCTCATCTCTCTGTATACCACCTTTATAATAACGATTTAAGGGGGAAAAAAAAAAAAAGCTCAAGGACAGCACACAGGCCAAGTTCAAGCCCTACCACCCAAAAAAAAAAAAATCAGAGAAGTAATTTCAGGAGTGGGTGTAGTGGTACATACCTAAAACTGAGAGTTGCTAAGCACAGGAAGCTCAAGCTTGTAATCCTAGTTACTCATGAGACTGAGCTCTGAGCCATCTCAGACAGCTGGAGTAGAGCGCCCGGCTGTGAGTTCAAGCTCCAGTTCCAGCAAAACAAAAACCTTAAGACTAAGGATGTGGCTCAGTGGTAGATCCATTGTCCAGTCTGCATACAGTTCTGGACTAGATCCCTAGCAAAATTTAAAAAACAAAACAAAATACAGCTAGTTCAATGTCACCTTAGGCTGCATAGTGAGACTCTGCTACCAAATTAAATACAAACATAACAACAACAAAAATTTCAGTTATTGTTCTACAGTAAGGATTTTTGAAAATGTCAACAAACAAGCTGGCTGTAAAATGGGCACAGTTAGCTGATAGCTATAATCCTATAATCTCAGAAGGCTGAGATCTGAGGATCTAGGTTCAAAGCCAGTTTAGGCAGTAAAACCTGTGAGATGCTTCAATCAACTAGCAAAAAGCTGGGAGTAGAGGTATGATACAAGTTGTAGGTCCTTGGGCAAAAAAGGTAAGGGGCAGTACGTAGGCCTTGAATTCAGGCCTTAGTAACAGCACAAAAACAAAACAAGCTGGGTGCCAGTGGTTCATACCTGTACTCCTAGCTACTTAGGAGGCTGAGATCTGACTATCCTGGTTGGAAGCTAGCCCAGGCAGGAAAGTCCTCAAGACTCTTACCTCCAATTAACCACCAGAAAACGGGAAGTGGTGCTGTGGCTCAAGCAGTAGAGTGCTAACTTTGAGCAAAAATACTCAGGGACAGAGCCCAGGGCTGAGTTCAAGCCCCAAGACTGACCAAAAAAAAAAAAAAAAGGCAAAAAAGAGCTGGGAGCATGACTCAAGCCACAAGAGGGCATGAGTTCAAACCCTAATACTACCCCTCCAGAAAAAGAAAAAGGGTAAGCCTTATTTTGAGAATATTGGATTACATTCTTTTTTGCTTAGGTTTTGGTGGTGGTGAGACTTAAACTCAGGGCCTGGGTATTGTACCTGACCTTTTTTGCTAAAGGTTAGCACTCTACCACTTTGAGCCACAGTTCCACTTCCAGTTTTTAGGTGGTTAATTGGAGATAAGAGTCTCACTGACTTTCCCTGCCTGGGCTGGTTTCAAACTGCAATCCTCAGATCTAAGCCTCCTGAGTAGCTGTTAGAAGTATAGGCATCAGCCACCAGCATCTGGCTACATTCTTTTTTAAGTAAAAAAAAGTTCTCAGCTCACAAATCTAATTCGTAAGCTTTTATCTATTCCTGGCATAAATAATAGGAAACAGTTTTATGGTTTTGTTCTTGTTTTCTGAAACAGGGTGTCACTATGTAGTCCAGGATGGACTTCAACTTGCAATCCTCCTGCATCAGTATTCCCACCTCCCATGCTGGGATTACAGATGTGTAATTAAGCTTGGAGGTTGAGGCAGAGCAATGGTGAGTTCAAGGCCAGCCTGGACTAAATAGCAAAAAATTCTGCCTGGAAAAACAAACCCTATACCCAAGAAAAACCCAAAACATACTATACTGTTCACTCCTTTTCAACAACAAGATCTATTTAACAAAGCATGTGGAATATTTAAATTGTGTGATAAGCAAATTTTGAAGTCCAGCTTGTTGAGGGAAAAAGGACATATTCTCCTCAAATAGGCCAACCAATAAAGCAGAAATCATAAGGCAAAACATAACAAATACTACAGAGCTATAAATAACTTGTTATGAATAATTGAATGTAACAGCAAATCAAATTAAATAACTGAAGAATCTATATATATAATTACTTAATGAAATGGTTTTCTACTAAAATATTCTAGTATTTGGAGCACAAGGAAATCCATGCCTATAGTTTTTTTGTTTTTGTTTTTTTTTCTGCTAAGTGGTTTTGTCCAGCATTTGCTGGATAAACCGGATGGTTTGTTTTAGATCAGCACCTTGAGTGATAAACTATAGACGGAAGCACATTATTAACCCAGCACAATAGTTGTGTTCCAGGGGTCAGCAAGCACTCCATCCTGAACAGCCACCACTATGGAGTAAGAACACCATCCAAGTTTCCATATCTTTAAACATACTGTATTTTTTTTAAATTGTACAAAGGAACTGCTATTTAGTAACAGCCAGGCCTTTATTGTCATTAGGGATTTTCTGACCAAACTGGCAAAATTAACTCTGTTCAAGAAGAGAAAAGACAAAGATGTGTTCATGTTCCTTCCTTCTTCATTCTTACATAACTCATGACTAAGGAATTCCAGGATCAGATAGGGCTAGTTTCTGATGAGCTCAGTAACCTTTATCAAGTTACCCAGTTTTCAAATCTTCAATTTCTCCAATTTTCAGAGCACAGATTAGATAGCAAACTGTTATGGCAATTAGGAAATTCAAATAAAGCATTTGGATGCTCTGCAAATGCCACTGTGGTTGTTTCAGCCATCTTCGTCAACAAGCCCTGTGCTTGGCACAGATAACCAATATTTTCAAATATAAGTTAGCCACGTGTGGTGGTAGACACTCATAATCCAAGCATTTGGAAAGCAGAAGCAGGAGAACTGAAAACTAAAAGCCAACCTGGGCTACATTGAGATTATCTCTAAAAAATTCTTAAGGAAGAATGATAAATGAAAAAAAAATTTTTTTAAACTGTATGCCAGTGGTTCACATCTATAATCTTAGCACTCAGGAAGCGGAGACCCAGATGATCCAGGTTCATAGCCAGCTGGACAGAAAACTCTGAGACTCCATCTCCAAAATAACAAGCAAAAAAGCTAGGTGTTTTTGGTAGAAGGCCAACTAAGCAAGTAAGCTGAATAAGGATGAGACCCTGAGTTCCAACCTTGGTACTGGCCAAAAAACAAAAAGAACAACAACAAAACCAGCCCTGAAATTCCAGGTACTCCAGAGGCTAAAGCCATGGGGATGGCAAATTAGATGCCAGCTGGACAATATAGAGAGATTCTGTTCTGCTTCAAAACAAAATAGAACAACCTCTCAAATTACTTGTACAAGTATACATTTGCAAACGCATGTCAATATCTATTAGCTTAAGCAAACAGGAAAGCCAAAAATAAGGAATTTCTGCTTTATATTACATCAAAAAGAAATTTAACCAACTATTCATCGTTGGTGCTACCTATTACATGTTTATATATTATTTACATATAGCTATATATTTTAAATAGCTATGTATTATATATATATAATAGTGCTATATACAAACATTCTTGTTAAATAATATTAAGCTGCCAGGCACTGGTGGCTCATGCCTATCTATAATCCTAGTACTCAGGAGTAGATATGAGGATCAAAGTTCGAAGCCAGCCTGGGCAGGAAACTCCATGAGACTCTTATCTCCAATAAACTACTCAAAAAAGCCAGTAGAGCTGTGGCTAAAGTGGTAGAGTGTGCTTACCTTGAGCACAAGAAGCTCAGAGATGGTGCCTAGGCCCAGAGTTCAGGCCTAGGACTGGCAAAAAATAAATAAATATAAGCAAATAAATAATATTAAGCTGCTGGGTGCCAGTGGCTCACACCAGTAATCCCCTATTGAGGTGACTGAGATCTGAGGACTGGGGTGTGAAGTCTGCCCAGGCAGGAAAAATCCCTGAGACTCTTATCTCCAACTAACCATCAGAAAACTGAAAAGTGACCCTATTATTCTAAGTGGTAGAACATTAGCCTTAAGCAAAAAGAGCTCAGGGACAGTGCCTAGGCCCTGAGTTCAAGCCCGAGACTGATTAAAAAAAAAAAAAAAATCAACCTAATTCTCTACAGGTGTGTGTGTGTGTGTGTGTGTGTGTGTGTGTGTGTGTGTGTGTGTGTGTGTGTGTGTGTGTGTGTGTGTGTGTGTGTGTGTGTGTGTGTGTGTGTGTGTGTGTGTGTGTGTGTGTGTGTGTGTGTGTGTGTGTGTGTGTGTGTGTGTGTGTGTGTGTGTGTGTGTGTGTGTGTGTGTGAAGAGAGAAAGAAAGATGGGGTCTTGCTTTATATAGCCCAGGCTAGCCTCAAATTTACTATATGCCTAGGCTGGTCTTGAACTCATGTACTACCACACCTGGTTTTGTAGAAACTATGAATATGTAGAAGTTTGCCCTTGAAAATGACAGCCAATTTGTGGTTAGCTTCCTATAATTAGTAAGAATGATTATCCTGATTATATTTATCTTCATGCAAGTTAACTCCTCTTCTTAGAGATTATTCTAGGAAAAGAAAAAGCTTCACCACTGTAGCACACACATATGAATTAAACATCTATACTCAACAAATTCTCAGATTGTGGCCTCCAAGTCACAAGGATTACCATTGTGAGCCACTAGTGCTAGGCTGGAATGTATATTTTAAGAGAATTTGGTTAAAGAAAGGACAAGACACATATCTCAGCCATCCAACACATCACAACCTTGTTCAGAGACACTGACATATGATAATCTAGTACAAGTGTTCTATGTGCATTCCTAAACTATCAAGGTATATCAAATTTGGTCCTAGCCTTAATCTACAAATCCAAGTAAAACAACCAAATAATACATCACTGAATTTCTCGGAATAAATAATTTCCTCTTTTTTTTTACTTCCATAATACATTCAGCCTAACAGTCAAACTAGCAATTTGAATTAGACAGAAAGGCAGTATGATGCCAAGAAAGCTGTGGTAAACTAGAGAGTGGAAAAATACTTGCCTAGGCCACAGACCATCCATTGGGATGGAGTACAAAAGGGGCCAAGGTTGCAAATTTCCATATGTTGGCAGGTCATCTGAAAATATCTTCCTTCAATTTAAGACCAAATGTTCTTCAGTGTTTTAGGTTTCTCCAATTAAATCCACAGTTGTTCATTTAGGTTGTGGGAATTAATTCAAGATCCTTTCTTTTTACAGAGCACAATGAATGAATCACCTTTGCCCCTAACAAGAAATTGGTGACTGAAGATGTTTAAATCCATGCTAGGAAAGGCCTGAGGTGCTCCATGTAAAGGACTATACCAAAATCTCACTTAGAAATTACTGTCCTAACATGATTTTCTTTGGGCAAGCTATGAACTTCCCTATACGGAAAGATCTGATGAACGTGGTAGGTGATAGCTGGTGTTCCTAGTGACCTATGGAAGCAGCTGCAGCTGAGCAACTTCCATACTTGAAGCAAAGGCCACGTCTTCACCAGTCTCTTGCTTGTAAGACAGTATTTAGGAGAGACTCTCAATAGTAGACTCCTACTACAATTTAACAGGAGAAGGAAAGGGATATAGAAAGTTTTAAATGAGAAAGAGGAGACAAATAGCTAAAGGTTTTTAGAAATTCCACCAGTGGGGCTGGGAAGGTGGCTCAGTGGTAGAGTGCTTGCCTTGCATGCATGAGGCCCTGGGTTTGATTCCTCAGCACCACATAAGCAGAAAAAGCCAGAAAAGAAGTGGTGCTGTGGCTCAAGTGGTAGAGCGCTAACCTTGAGCTGAAGAGCTGAGGGACAGCGTCCAGGCCGAGTTCAGGCCCCACGACTGACCAAAAAAAAAAAAAAAAAAATTCCACCAGTGCATAAAATTCATGACCTGTACTTAGTTTAAACAGTAACAATCTTACCAATTTCCACTGTAAATGCATAAAAGGTAGGAATGTGTTTAAAAAAAAAAATGCCACCTAACCAACAGGATGTTAGTAGTTGCTCCTGCTTTCTCTGTAAGTCTTGACATGGAAGTTTGGAAGAATAAGAACAATAAGAAAGCCTGCCTGCCAAAGAAAAGGGAGAGAGAGACAGAGACTGTGCCTTAAACAATAATGATTGTAAAGAAGCTTGCCTAGTCATGGTTAAATCTGCTATGCTGGTCAGAGGCAGCAGTAGAACTGGGAATGACAAGGTGCAGCTATAAACATCATCAAGTAATAGCCGAAATCACAGGGAGCAGATGAACTAACCTAAATACCAGGTTTTCACCAGAGAGATGAATCAGGGCCCTACCAGCTACTGAACTGCTCCTATGCTAGTTAGCACCAGTTTCTCCCGATCTGCAGACTGACATTCTGTTTTGTTTTGTTTTGGGGGAGGGGGTCGTCCAGTCGTGGGGCCTGAACTCTGGGCCTGGGTGCTATCCCACAGCTCTTCAGCTCAAGGCTAGTGCTCTACCACTTGAGCCACAGCGCCACTTCCGGCTTTCTTCTTTTTGCTTATGTGGTGCTGAGGAATTGAACCCAGGGCCTCAGGCATGCAAGGCAAGCGCTCTACTTCTGAGCCACCTTCCCAGCCCAAAGACTGACATTCTGAAATGATTTTTCCACCCAGGTATGAAGTATAGAAAGGGAAGGGACTTAACATTTTTGAATACCTATTATATGCTAGGAATTTTACATAAAACATTTATGTAACCTTTGTGCTCACTTAGATAAATAAGAAACTGAAGATTCTAGTTATTTTCCTTACCTCACATAGAATCCGTAGGCCTGTCTGGCTCAAAGCCAGTGCTATTTCTACAACATAACACAGTCACTGGCAGAGATCGGGTTGCTTCTATCTTGCTCCAGTGCATTTTCTTACCTTAGAAGCTAGACAACCTTGGCCTGTTCTGATCATCTTACTTTAGTCATCTATGATTAGTGGATTTTTTTTTCTTCTCTTGAACTATAATAGGCCATTGATTCCTTAGCTCTTGCCTTGACTGGATCTCTCAGTCTGTGCCTACATTGGCCCATGACAGTGCACAGCTTTACTCCTATCAGTGAGAAGGAATTGTTGGGACAGTTACCTTGGAAAAGGCAAGGAAAACAGTGGGCAAAATGAGCATTTGTAAGTGGCAGAATTCCACAGGATCAGTAACTCCACCATTCTCACCAGTGGAAAGAATGAGGAGAGTTCACAATAGTAGGTATTTCAAAAAATATTTAACTTGAGGGTAATAGTAGGTATTTCAAAAAATAACTTGAGGGTAGAGATGGGAAAATAGGAGAGAACAATGGAAGGGAAGATGCACCGTACTCATGACCTGACTTATGGAACTGAAACCTTTATATACAACTACTTAATAATAATAAAAATAATAACAAAAAGCCTTCAGAATTTTGTTTTCCTTTTTCCTTCTCATATTTTGCTCAAGCAAATATTAAAATTCATCTTTCTCTGAATGAACACACAGATTAAGGCAATCCGCCCTCTACCCACAGCCAGAGGCCAAGAGAAATCTAAAAGGAAATATTTTACAAAAGTTATCTGCAAGCCGGGTGCCAGTGGCTCACGCCTGTAATCCTAGCTACTCAGGAGGCTGAGATCTGAGGATCATGGTTCAAAGCCAGCCCAGGCAGGAACTTCCGTGAGACTCTTCTCTCCAATAAAAACCACTAGAAAACCGGAGGTGGCATTGTAGCTCAAGCGGTAGAGCTCGCCTTGAGCTGAAGAGTACAGGGACAGCGCCCAAGCCCAGAGTTCAAGCCCCATGACCGACAAAAAAAAAAAAAAAAAGTTATCTGCAGGGGTTGGGAAGGTGGCTCAGTGGTAAAGTGTTTGCCTTGCATGCATGAGGCCCTGGGTTCGATTCCTGAGCACCATATAAGCAGAAAAAGCCGGAAGAGGCGCTGTGGCTCAAGTGGTAGAGCACTAGCCTTGAGCTGAAGAGCTGAGGGACAGTGCCCATGTCCAGAGTTCAGGCCCACAACCAACCAAAAAAAAAAAAAAAAAGTGATCTGCAAAACTGATCATGCTTATATGAACAATTAATAAGACTGCTCATAGCCAGGTGCTGGTGACTCCCGCCTATAACCCTAGCTACTCAGGAGGCTGAGATCTGAAGACTGCCGTTGGAAGCAAACCAAGGCAAGAAAGTTTGTGAGACTTTTTTTTTTTTTGGGTCCAGTCATGGGGCCTGAACTCTGGGCCTGGGTGCTGTCCCTCAGCTATTCAGCTCAAGGCTAGCACTCTACCACTTGAGCCACAGCGCCACATCCGGCTTTTTTTCTTTTTGCTTATGTGGTGCTGAGGAATCGAACCCAGGGCCTCATGCATGCAAGGCAAGCACTCTACCACTGAGCTACCTTCCCAGCCCAGTTTGTGAGACTTTTATCTCCAATAAACTCCTCAGAAAAAGCTGGAAATGATGCTGTGGCTCAAATGGTAGAGCACTAACTAGCCTTGAATAAAAGAAGCTCAGGGATAATGCCTACGCCCAAGGTCAAGCCTTAAGACCATTAAAAGAAAAAAAAAAAAGATTGCTCACAGATATTTTACCCAACTCAAGATCATTAGTTTCCAAATATGTCTTAAATAATTGTTCAAGTTTTTTTTCTAACAATCCAAGCATAATTGCTCAGATGCCTTTTTTTTTTCTGTTTGCTTATGTTTCTGAAGTTTGTTGTTGACAATAAGTATACAGTGACAGGATTAACATTCCTTTCAGCTATACTCTGTATCTAAACCTAGTTAATATCCAGAGATTTAGCAACAATTCCCTATCCCCAGCTTTACAATGCTTGCCTTTCATAAAAAATTCTGAATTTCTTCATATGGATAAAATTAATATCTTGCTATACAGTATTAAAGGATTTTAAGTCCATACCACCCTAGTCCTTTTAGTTTACTGTGTTTCTCTTTGATGTTCAACAACACATCGACAACTCACAAAGATGTTAGCGCACTGCTTTAAGTAAAGCACTACTTTTTAAAGTTTTACAAATTCTAAGACTACAGACTTATGATTCAGTGCATTAACTCCAATTTTTAGTGTTAATGAAGTCCTTCTAGTTTTTTGACATTAATACCATTATAGTGACAACACTAGGTAAGATCAATCAAAATTCAAAAGCATACATACATGGAATGCTATATTGTTTTAGCCTTGAGCTGAAGAGCTGAGGGACAGCGCCCAGGCCCAGAGTTCAAGCTCCACCATTGACAAAAAAGGGAAAAGAGACTTGGACACAGTATGTCTAAAGAGCTATTCACACATGGAAAGTGGGGAGGTATGCTGGTGATCCCAGCTCTTGAGAAACTGAGGTAGAAGGATCTTGAGTTTGAGGCCAACCTGGGCCACACAGTGAGATCCAGTCTCATATGAACAAAGAAAAACTGACTACACAATATAAAATACTACAAAAATGACTAACGTAAAAAGAGTATAGGGATTAGAAGTATGGCCGATGAGTGAAACTGTCAGATACCCAGTTCAATAAAAATAGCACAATGCCTAACATAAGCAAAGATGTGGAGGAACTGGAACTCACCTATGTTTTGTTAAAAGGTTAAATGGCACAGGACCACTCTCTAAAGAATTGTTCAGCATTTTCTTACAAAATTAAACACATATCTATTCTATAATCCAGCAATTCCCTCAAGTATTCACCCAAGAGAAATGAGAAACATAAAAATAATTTCCCCTTTCTCACAATTTTTCACACTAGATAGAGGAAGGAATTACTTGGCATCTAAGATATGAACTTTGGCCATTCTCAAAATCCTTTAACATTACAAATCTTCATTGTAAGAGTCTCACTCACCCTTATTTACTGAAGAACAATAAAAAAATTTCAAGTTACACAGTTACAAGTGACAAAATTAATTGCTTAGATGAATAAGATTGCTTTAATAAATACTTTGTGTTAATCTAAAGATTAGCTGCCAATTATAATAAAAACTCCAACGACAAAAACTTTATTTATCTTCAACATAATATCTTTTATCTAGCACCTCTGTGAAGCTTTATCAAAATAATAAATGAAGTTTCCAAAAAGGTGTTGCAGAAAGAATTTCATTTGAATCAAAAAAATATCTAAGATAGTTTTAGAGTTAAAACTCTTTTCATGGAAGTGGCACTGTGGCTCAAGTGGTAGAGCACTAGCCTTGAACTGAAAAGCTGAGGGACAGTGCCTAGGCCCAGAGTTCAAGCCCCATGACCGACAAAATAAAAATAAGTTAATTAATTTAGCCGGACACCAGTGGCTCATGCCTGTAATCCTAGCTACTCAGGAGGCTGAGATCTGAGGATTGTGGTTCAAAGTCAGCCTGGACTGGAAAGTCTGTGAAACTCCAATAAACCACCAGAAAACTGGAAGTGGTGCTGTAGCTCAAGTGGTAGAGTGCTTGCCTTGAGCTGAAGAGCTGAGGGACAGTGCTCAGGCCCAGAGTTCAAGGCCCACGATCATTGTCTAACAATCCATTCATTTATTGCTCCAATTTTTAGTATATGTGCTGCCAAAGCGAGCACCAATCCATATAGTCAGTTTCTATCAATTATAATTCTTCGTTCTCTGTATCTTACTAGAATCATAAAATATGAACGCTGGAAGATCTTATTTTTAATAAGTATGTAAGACTTGCAATGTTACATTTCCTCCCCCCCCCCCCAAGGTCACACAGTGTTAAAAGCTATCTGAAATATTTTGCTATATTTCTTTTTGTCAAGAAAAATCAAACAATTTCTATAACTACATTTAGAGAATTAGGGACACCTTAAGAATCTCAGGCTGGAAGCTGGGAATGTGGCTAAGTGGTAGAGTGCTTGCCTAGCATGCATGAAGCCCCAGGTTCAATTCCTCAGTACCACATAAACAAAAAAGCCAGAAGTAGCGCTGTGGCTCAAGTGGTAGGAGTACTAGCCTTGAGGGAAAAAAAAAAAAAAAAAGCTCAAGGACAGTGCCCAGGCCCTGAGTTCAAGCCCCAGGACTGGCAAAAAAAAAAAAAAAAAGACTCTCAGGCCAGGTGCGGGTAGCTCATGCCTGTAATCCTAGTTACTCAGGAGGCCAAGAGCTGAGTATCTAGATTTGAAGCCAGCCCCAGCAGGAAAGTCCAAGAGACTCTTATCTCTACTTAATCACAGAAAAAGCTGAAAGTGGCGCTGTGTCTCAAGTGGTACAGCATTAGCCTTGAGCACACAGCTCAGGGACAACGCCCAGGCCTGGAGTTCAAGCCCCAGGACCACGAGACTCTTATCTCCAATTAACTACCAGAAAGCTGGATGTGGACCTGTGGCTCAAAGTGGTAGAGTGCTAGCCCTGGCCCTGAGTTCAAACTCCACAACCACCAACAACAATCAAAAAAAAAAGAATGATGCTGGAGATGTAGCTCAGGGTTTTATGCTTAGTACATACAAGGTCTTGAGTCCAATTGCTAGCACCAAAATAAATAATATAAAGCTATCTAATTATGGCTAACAATACTTGCCAGATCAGGTTGGCAGCATTTACAATTATTTCTTCACATTACCTTGTGATTACTATTATTATTCTGTATCCTAAACTAAAATTCACAACTATAAAAAGCAATTATTACACTGTAACTAGGCAAAATAGATCAATAAAAATATCTCTGGTAAGCATGTTTTTCAGAGATTTACTTCAGCCTTCAATTTTTTTATGTGTGTATAATTTATATTTTCCCAGAGCCAGCTTTTTTTCCCAATTACTTTTACTTTATGTTTATGGTAAAAATAAGTTATGATTATTCTAGAATGTAATTAATATTCTGAAGGGAAGGGCTGGGAAGGTGGCTCAGTGGTAGAGTGCTTGCCTTGCATGCATGAGGCCCTGGGTTCGATTCCTCAGTACCACATAAGCAGGGGGGAAAAAAAAAAACAATATTCTGAAGGAGAATACTTATCTTCAGTACTTTAAATCCCAGTTACTAGGGTGGTAGAGATGGAAGGGTCCAGTTCCAGGCCAGTCTGGGCAAAAAAGACAAATATCAGGCATGGCCTATACCTATCATCCCAGCTATGCAGAAGGTCAAGGCTATAGATCAGAGGATCATAGTCCAAGGTTGGCCCTGAGAAAAAGCAAGAGGCCCTACCTTAAAAAAAAAAAAAAAAAAAAGCTGAAGCAGAAAAACAAAATAAGGGGCACAGTTCAAGAGGTAGATTCCGGGGCTAGGAAGGTGGCTCAATTTTAGTTCAACAGTCAGATTATGAGTACAATGTATCTTGATCAGTGTCACCCCTTCTATCTTCTCCCCATCTTTCCAGTCCCATCCTTACTCTCAAATTACATAGTATCATTTTTACCTATGTATATTGAATGTAAGGACTATATCAAAAACTATTTTTGGTTGAAATAACTGCAAAAGGAAAGTTACTTTTGCAGCCAGGTGCAGGTGGCTCACGCCTGTAATCCTAGCTACTAAGGAGGCTGAGATCTGAGGTTCAAAGTCAGCCTGGGCAGGAAAGTCCTTGAGACTCTTAAATAAACCATCAGAAAACCAAAGTGGTGCTGTGGCTCAAGTGATAGAGCACTAGCCTTTAGCTGAAGAGCTCAGGGACAGCGCCCAGAGTTCAAGAACTACTACCGACAAAAAAAAAAAAGAAAGAAAAATTACTTTTGCATTACAAAACAAGTAGCAGATAATGAATAAAGTTGCAACAAGGTCATTTAAGAAGCTAGTTGAATCATTACTACTAATAAAACATTCCAAAGTGGCTCTGTGGCTCAAGTGGTAGAGCGCTCGCCTTGAGCTGAAGAGCTGAGGAACAGCGCCCAGGCCCAGAGTTCAAGCCCCACAACCGACAAAAAATAAAAATAAAAATAAAAAAAACTTCCAATTATTTTTAAAAGTCAGTGGTCCAGAGTCTTGAAAATAGATCATTTCATTATATATGTTTACTGGAGTGAACATCACTTGCATACTTCCATCTTTGCCCTCTGGACATGCCATTTTCTCTAATGTAGAATACTCCCATCCCCACTCCAGATCCAACCACTCTCACCTGACCTTAAACACATCCCGAGTCACTTTACTTTATGTTCTCTCAGCAGTTGTGTATCATTTGTAATATTTAAAACAATTGGATTCAATGATGTGAAGTTTATTACTATTTATAACCCTATTTGGTTACTTCTTACAAGCAGGCCTTTGGGACTCAATAGTTATTCAGTGAGCTGATTAATCACATGTAGCTTTGTGTCCAGCATGAGAAACCAGACAGAGAAAGGACACATTAACTGAACAACCTCCAGACAGATACAACACAGAATTCAGAACACCGTTTTCTTGTACGTTAAGCCAATCGTAACAATAAATCCTTCCAGTTCTAAGACTTGCTAGCCTCTTTAAAAAAAATTGTTTTAAGTATTAGAATGGATTTCTTTTAGTTTAACAGGAAAAAGTAGGGAGAAATAAGAGGAACATTTCTGACTCCCCACACAGGAAATGAGAGCAAAAGACTCCACAGACTTAACTAGCCTCTTAATCCAAACTAATCCGCCACAGAGGCAGTTCTATTACAAAGGTACCAGGAGCTATGAAGGCTGATGTAGCTGAGTAACTAATCTTGTCTCCAACCACCTACAAGTGCTGTAACCTTCCGCAAATTATGTAATTTTCCAAGTCTAGGTTTCTTCACATTTAAATGGGGATGGAACCAGAAACAGTAGTGCATAACTGTAGTCCTAGCAACTTGGGAAGTGCGAGGCAGGAAGACCATACCAGAGGCCAAGAGTTTGAAGCCAGTCTGGACAACATGATGAGATTCCATCTCAAAATAGTAACAGTAATAGTAAAAGTACGATGCCAAACTTTTAACAAGCTGTTAAAAGGTGTGAACACACACACACACAGGCACGCACATACACACATACCTTAATATTATAACCTGTTAATTGTAGTCAGTATTATTTATTTATAGCTTAACTTAAAAGTTTTCTTTTTTTTTTTTTTTTGGGGTCCGGTCGTGGGGCCTGAACTCTGGGCAGGGGCGCTATCCCTCAGCTCTTAAGCTCAAGGCTAGTGCTCTACCACTTGAGTCACAGCGCCACTTCTGGCTTTTTTTTTTCTTTTTTGCTTATGTGGTGCTGAGGAATCGAACCCAGGGCCTCGAGCATGCAAGGCAAGCGCTCTACCACTGAGCCACTTTCCCAGCCCTTAAAAGTTTTCTTAAGTATTAGATACAAAAGATTTATGTTCTTTTGTTACAGTGGACATAAGTTTGCCTGGTAACCATCCCGTTCCACGTTTTAGTTTAATGTATCTGTTGATCTCTACCAGAGTGGGTGTGTAACCCAGACTTAGAATGACAGTGGCTATCATTTTGATAAACCTGAAAGGTCCAAAGAGTAGGCAAAGTATACTAACTGAAGTCTTTCCCTGAGACAGTTATGTGGATGCTAAAGGGATAAAAAAATAACAGGGATATTAAGTTTGGGCACTATATTCCTAGAACTGTTGGAATCATCCTGGCTGACTATACAGAATTAGACTCTCCACAACAGGAACTACTGCGGCCAAGATAATTTGAGCTTACCATACCTAAACCTAGATCCACCTCCAGCCTTAAGAGTTACATGAGGTAACATATTCCTGGTCTGCTTAAATTAGTGTGGTTCAGGTTTCTGCAATAAAATAATTCTACTTAAAACACCTGCACATGTCTATTTTAATAGACAAAGACTTTTCCCCCCATTCAACCTATGCTTGGGATGTAGATGAATAAGGACTACTATTTTTGGTTAGGATGATTAAAGAGAGATAATATAACATCAGTTCTCTACAGATTATGGATGTAATATAATTAAAATCCCAGAGGACTTAAAAATGTGAAAAAAGTCAAAATTTACCTGGAGTACTAAGGATCTAAGTTCAATCTAAGAATCTAAGGATCAAAGTTCAAAACCAGCCTGGGCAGGAAAGAAAGCTTTATCTCCAATTATCTCCAATTAACTACTAAAAAAGCCAGAAATAGGAGCTGGAAAATTTGGCTTAGGAATAGAGTGCTTGCCTTGCATGCATGAAGCCCTGGTTCAATTCTTCAGTACCACATAATCAGAAAAAGCCAGAAGTGGAGCTGTGACTCAAGTGGTAGAGTGCTAGCCTTTAACAAAAAGAAGCCTAGGGATGGTGCCCAGGCCCTGGGTTCAAGCCCCAGGATTGGCAAAAAGAAAAAAGAAAAAAGAAAAAAAAAAAAACACCCGTCAGAAATGGTACTGTGGCTCCAAGTGGTAGAGCACTAGTCTTGAGCACAAAAGCTCAAGGACAGCACTCAGACCCTGAGTTCAAGCCCCAGGACTGGCACAAAAATAAAAAGCTACCTAGAGGAATAAGTAACTGAAACAATTAACAAGTATTGTTAGTTTTCAAATTCTCTTGGCTGCTATAATCCATTTCAACTACCAGATGTTAAATATTAAAGCTATAACACACAGACAGTATAGTATATCATAAAACAAACAGAATATAATAGAAAATCTCAAATCAGGCCATAGAATATTTTGTTTCCTTTTTTAAATTGTTATTATAAAGGCGATTGTGTAGAGGAGTTACAGTACATAAGTCAGGTAATAATGTTTCCTTTTGGACAATGTCACCCTGTCCATTGCTCTCTCTGTTTTTCCCTTCCTTCCCCAACCACAAGTTGTATAGTTCATTTTCAATACAGTGTCTATTGAATACCACTGCTGCGTTTGTTCACTCTTTGTCCCTCCATTTCTGTGCCCCCTTTACTCCCCAAAGACAGATAAATGAACAAAAGGAAACAAAAACAACAAAGAAAAACCCACTTGTTCATAGAATACTTTTAAATTTAAAAAAAAAAAATGTGTGTGTGTGTGCAAGCCCGCATTTCAAATCAATGGCCAAAGAACAGGTCATTCCTAGGGTAGCAGACAGCATGTGTGCTGTGGCCCTCCTCACAGCAGACATCACTAATTAAGCATAGCACTCGTTCCAGCTGAATCCACCCGATATGGCTTTGCATCTTTTCCCACATGGCCCTCCAGGAAGCCACCACCAATCTATCAGACTTAGCGTGCAAGTCTGACGAATAATACTGAGACAATCAGCTAACTATTTGGAAAAATAAATAACGTTAAATCTCTGCTGCACATCATATGCCAAAATAAAGTCTACAAAGATTAAAGAGTTAAATGAAAACATGAAACCCTAAATGGAAGCTGTTGCAAAAGGTATTCTCAAAGAAAAAAAAAAAACTCTGAGATGAAGGGAAATGGGGGGGGGGGGGTGAGGCCTCTCCACTGACTTAGCTCCCAACGTTTCAAAGATCCAGCTACTCAGCTCTTTCTGGAGTCCTGAGGCCTGGGGTATGGCGCCTATACCCTTTCACCTGAACAAGTTCAAATAGGCTTCGGTGTATTGAAACACAAAAACCCTTGAAGAAAAAAATGTGAATTTTCTTTTTATTTTTGACAGCTGATCAATTCATTTTACTATCAATATTTTTTGGATTTTCATTCAATGAAAAATTGATGCCACTCATTTTTTAAGTACGAGGTGTAACATTTTATATAAATGATAAACACATTAAACTGAAAAACAGAGATAAGAACTGAGAACGTGATTTAGTGGTAGAGTGCTTGCCTAGCATGCATGAAGCCCTGGGTTTGATTCCTCAGTACCACATAAACAGAAAAAGCTGGAAGTGATGCTGTGGCTCAAGTGGTAGAGTGCTAGACTTAACAAAAGAAGCTCAGGGACAGCCAGGCACCATGGTTCACGTCTGTAATCCTAGCTACTCAAGAGGGTGAGATCTGAGAATCACGATTCAAAGCCAGCCAGGGCACGAAAGCCCAAGAGACTCTTATCTCCAATTAATCACCAGAAAACCGGAAGTAGCCCAGTGGCTCAAGTGGTAGAGTACTTGCCTTGGGCTGAAGAGTTGAGGGACAGCGCCCATGCCCAGAGTTGAAGCCCTACAACCAACCCAAAGAAAAGAAAAAAAAGGGGGACTGGGAAGTTGGCTCAGTGGTAGAGTGCTTGCCTTGCATGTATGAGGCCCTGGGTTCAATTCCTCAGCATCACATAAGCAGAAAGAAGCTGGGAAGGTGGCTCAGTGGTAGAATGCTTGCTTTGCATGCATGAGGCCCTGGGTTCGATTCCTGAGTACCGCATAAGCAGAAAAAGCCAGAAGTGGCGCTGTGGCTCAAGTGGTAGAGCGCTTGCCTTGAGCTGAAGAGCTGAGGGACAGTGCCCAGGCCCAGAGTTCAGGCCCCACAACCAACCAAAAAAAAAAAAAAAGCTGGAAGTGGTGCTGTGGCTCAAGTGGTAGGATACAAGCCTTGAGCTGAAGAGCTGAGGGACAATGCCTAGGCCCAGAGTTCAGCTCCCATGACCTACAAAAAAAGAAAAAGAAAAAAAGAAGAAGCTCAGAGACAGTGCCCAGGCCCTTTGTTCAAGCTTCAAGCTTGGCAAAACAAAGAGGGAAGGAAAGGGGAAGGAAAGGAGAAAGGAAAGGAAATGGCCAGAGGTATTATAACACATGCCTGTAACCCCAGCATTCAATTGGCTGAAGCAGGAGGATCAAGGACAGTTTAGGCTGCACAGTCTGGGCTACAAGATTAGACCTTATCTCAGAAGGTACTTACAAAAATATTAAACTCAGAGCCCGGCACCACTGGCTCACACCTGTAATCCTAGCTACTTCAGGAGGCTGAGATCTGAGGATCATGGCTCAAAGCTAGCCCAGGCAGGAAAAGCCATGCAACTCTTATCTTCAATAAACCACCAGAAAACCGCAAGTGGTGCTGTGGCTCAGGTGGTAGCTATCCTTGAGCTGGAGAGCTGAGGGACAGTGTCCAGGCCCAGAGTTCAAGTCCCATGACTAACAACAACAACAAAAAATTAAACTCAACCAAACACAGCAATTCTTCAAAGGAATTCTAAAGCTCTAGAAAAACAGATGCTTTAAAGAAAGAATATGTTCTCCTTCCATGGAACCAGATATAATATGTTATAAACTAGATTTTCCTTCTCCAACTCTACACAGCAGGCCCAGTTCCATTAAGTGCTTTATGACAAAGCTGAATGGTATGTATGTTAACACCCTCCAAATTATTTCATCTTTTATTTTTTTAACCACTGCTAACTATTCCTCTACTATCCTTGGATAGTAAGTCTCGTAGCTAATTCATTAAATTCAATCTGCCACTTTCTTCCTTTAAAAAGCGGGGGGGGGGGGGGGGGGGGGGGGGCTGGGAAGGTGGCTCAGTGGTAGAGCTCTTGCCTTGCATGCATGAGGCCCTGGGTTCGATTCCCCAGCACCACATAAGCAAAAAGAAAAAAAGTGGGAAGTGGTGTTGTGGCTCAAGTGGTAGAGAGCTAGTTCAGGCCCCACGACCGGACCCCCCCCCCCCCCAAAAAAAAAGAGGGCAGGCACCGGTGGCTCATGGCTGTAATCCTAGCTACTCAGGAAGCTGAGATATGAGAATCACGATTCAAAGCCAGCCCGGCCAGGAAGCTCTATGAGACTCTTCAATAAACCACTAGAAAACCTAAGTGGTGCTGTGGCTCAAGCGGTAGAGCGCTCGCTTTGAGCTGAAGAGTGCAGGGACAGCGCTCAGGCCCAGAGTTCAAGTCCCACAACCAAAAAAATAAATAAATAAATAAGGGGGTAGGCTCAATTTTCTACTCCATTGCCTCTGAAACTTGTGCTCAGATATAGCGGATCACTGTAGAAATGTTGCTCTAGGCTCAAACCTCTAGGTACATGGGTAGTCAGATGGAGATTATCTAGGCAAGAAAAGATCCTCAAGGAATTCTGCTGCACTCCCTGGCAGGGAGCGCCTGCTTTCAAGCGCTCCTTGAATGATGTTCCTCTACCCTCATCTCACTCCCCCCATCCCTATCACCTCTGGTTTCGATTACTTTTTACTATTGTTTTTTTCTACCTTTGGTCTTCTCTCTCTGCACTGCATCCAGAGCGTCCGCTGCTGCCAACCTAAAATTCTGTTCCCATCATGTCACTTCCTGGCTCAGTAACAGATTGCATCAGTTCCCATCTCTTCTATCCTTTCAACTCCCCTCCACCCTGTTGGCCTGTTCTTCTCGCTGCATAAATATGTCCTAACTCCTTCCCAGTTGAAACAAAACACTACACGACTACAAAAAGAAAATCTCCCCATGACACATCTTTCAACCCAGTCACCATCTTTATGTCTTCCATTTTTGCTGAACTTTTTAAAGGAGTGGACTACTCACTACCTTCTGCACCCTGCTGAAGCAGCTCTTATTTTATATTATTTACTCATATGGAGTTTTTAGTTCACAACTTTGCCTTACTCTAAAACTTACCTGTTAGGCTATCACTGCACCATTTTTCTCCACGCTCTTCATTTCCAGGTTCTTTTCCCCCCAGCTTTCACTTTAAAAGTGGGAGATTTGCCAGGCTCTGGTGGCTCATGCCTGTAATCCTAGCTACTCAGGAGGCTGAGATCTGAGTATCACGGTTCAAAGTCAGCCCAGGCAGAAAAGTCTGTGAGACTATTATCTCCAATAAACCACTGGCACTGTAGCTCAAGTGGTAGAGCACTTGCCTTGAGCTGAAGAGCTCAGGGACAGTGCCCAGGCCCAGAGTTTAAGCCCATGACTGACAAAAAAAATTTAAAAAATTAAAAAATAAAAGCAGGAGAGGGGCTGTCCCTGCTACAGTGCTTGTCTTGCATGCATGAGGCCCTGGGTTTGATTCCTCAGCACCACATAAGCAGAAAAGGCCAGATGTGGTGCTATGGCTCAAGTGGTAGAGTGCTCGCCTTGAGCTGAAGAGCTGAGGGACAGCGCCCAGGCCCCAGAGTTCAGGTCCCACGACCGGCAAAAAAAAAAAAAAAAAAAAAAGTAGATTTGCAAGAGTCTATCCTCCTCTATTCTTCTGTTCTCTTTTTCATTTGCATGACTCGTGATGACTTCATTCATGCTCCTGGCTTCAATTACTACCTCACTTGGACATCTCATAAATATTCACCAGTTCTGACCTCTTGACTACAGACCTGTATTTCCTCCTACCACCTACTGGTCTTTCCTTACAGGATATCACACAGGTGATTTGAATTCAATATGCCTCAAAATGAACCTCTTTACCTTTACCCAAAACTAGGTCCTCCTTGCTCATTTTGAGGTGGGTTTTTTCTTTGTGTGTTTTTCGTTGTTGTTGGTCGTGAGGCTTGAACTCTGGGCCTGGGTGCTGTCCCTCAGCTCTTTAGCTCAAGGCTAATGCTCTAGCACTCAAGCCACAGGGCCACTTTCTATTGTTACGTAGCACAGGCTAGCCTCAGTATTAGGCATAGGTTATCTTCAAACTCTTCATCCTCTGCCTCATCCTTGAATAAGCTATGCTGGAATTGCAGGTATTTACCACCATGCCCGGCAGGCTCTCTGATCATTTTGACTTTATACTTATCCAGTTACCCAAGCCAGAAATCCAGGCCTTACCCTCTACTTTTTCTCTCCTTAAGAAGCCCAGTGTTGGGTTGGGAATGTGGCTTAGTGGTAGAGTGCTTACCTAGCATTCATGAAGCCTTGGGTTCGATTCCTCAGTACCACATAAACAGAAAAAGCCAGAAGTGGCACTGTGGTTCAAGTGATAGAGTGCTAGCCTTGAGGAGAAGCAGCTCAGGGATAGCGTTGGGCCCAAAGTTCAAGCCCCAGGACTGTGGTTTCTCTGTACAAATCTGTAAGCTACAAGTTCTTTATGTGAAGATTAAAACAAAATACTATAGATTAAAAACAAATACTATAACATAAATCCACTTAACTAGGGTTAAAAAAAAAAAAAACTGTAGTAAGCTGCACTCTGGTAACAGCAAGCAAATTAGTAAGGTCACCACTACAAACTCCTTTATTATGCATCCACTCTTTCCTGGGACATCATGTTGTGTACTGTGTGATATTATTTTGCCTATGAAAATTCAATTTTCTTATTTTCATGTTGAAAATAAATAAAAACTGCACTTAGAGACCATGGCTTGATACTGCATAAAAGGCCTTGATGATCTGCCTCAGCCCTCTTTCCTGCCTTCTCTCCTGACACAGACTTTCCATACACTCCTATGCTTTTACATCCCTTAACACAACATGTTGTCATATCCTTTACCCCGCCTTCCGGGACAATGAGTTCTCACCCCTTTGAAAGCACTTACCACAGTCTGCTGTAACAGTTTCCTTACTGGTCTTTAAAAGATGGGTTATTTCCAATTTGGATTTCCCAACATCTACCACAACACCTTGTTTGCCGAAAGTACTTGATAAATACTGACAGAATGAAAAAGGTCCAAATTTCTGTAGCTAGCTTTCAAAGTCTTACAATAATCAAACTCTAATGTATGCACGCAACTTTACTTCTCTTAAGTCTCTCACATTTTGCCCTTTACTTCATCTCCTATCATCTGTTACACTCATTGTGGCTCTTGCCCAGGCTAGCCCCTTAACTTGGATTGACTTCCATCTACAGAAAAGCAGCCTTCAAGCCTCAGATGAAGTTCTCCTTTCTCAACTATCCCATCACCCAAATGAGCATACCTTTCAGTGAAATCGTGAAGAGTACGACAGTACACATTTTAGCAATTGTTCTCTAGGTAGTTGTCTTCTTACCCCTATTTCTTCTATTCTTTTTTTGGCGGGGAGGGGGGAGGGTGATACTATAAAGCCAAGAGTGACCTCCTGCTAGAGCTCTTCCTGCCTTAGTCTCCACAGTGCTAGTTATCATACCCACTCCTTTCTCCCCAATGTCACTCTTAAAGGACCTCTTTCTTCTTTCTTTCTTTCTTTTTTTTTTTGAGGGGGTGGTACTACAGTTTGAACTCTGGGCCTCCAACTAGCTAGGCAGGCATTCTATCATTTGAGCCACCTGCACTGCTGCTTCAAAAAAAATTGATTTCACAGTGCATTGCATCATGAGACATAGGAGCTGTTGAGGTTTTGCTGTCCAGAAAATCCAGAGAAGATATTTCCTCTCACTCAAAAAAAAAACAAAAAACATTAAAACTTCTCCATTGCAGCTAGTCAGATGGTAGTATGTTATTAGAACTTATCGCTGGGAAGGTGGCTCAGTGGTAGAGTGCTTGCCTTGCACACCTGAGGCCCTGGGTTCGATTCCTCAGCACCACATAATCAAAAAGAAAAAAGCCGGAAGTGGTGCTGTGGCTCAAGTGGTAGAGCGCTAGCCTTGAGCTGAAGAGCTGAGGGACAGCACCCAGGCCCAGAGTTCAGGTCCCATGACCGGAACCCCCGTCTCCCCCCCCCCAAAAAAAGAATTTATCATCATTAGTGTCACTAGAGTTAGTATACATTCCCCAGGACTGGGAAGGTGGCTCAGTGGTAGAGTGTTTTGCATGCATGAGGCCCTGGGTTCGATTCCTCAGCACCACATAAAGCAGAAAAAGCCCAAAGTGGCACTGTGGCTCAAGTGGTAGAGCACTAGCTTTGAGCTGAAGGACAGGGTCTAGGCCCAGAGTTCAGGCTCACAACCAACCCTCCCCCCCCCCCCCAAAAAAAAAAAAAAACTACTAAAATTTATCTAACTTTTTAAAAAATTCCCAAGCCAAGCACAGGTGCTTCACAGGTGTAATCCTAGCTATGGTTGAGTTCTGAGGATCACGTTTCAAAACCAGCCCAGGCAGGAAAGTCTGTAAGACTCTCTAATTAACCACCAGAAAACTGGAAGGTGGTGCTGGTGGCTCAAAATGGTAGAGCGTTACACTGGACACTGATGAAAATGAACTAAACAACTAACTCATGGGTGGAGATGGAAGGGAGGGGAAGGGAGGGAATGGGAGAAAATGAAGGAACAGATGACATTGTACAAAAAGAAATGTACCTATTGCCTGACATATGTAAATATAACTCCTCTGTATATAACCTCCATAATAACAATAAAATAAATGAATGTTTTTTTAAAAAAAAGTGGTAGGGCTGGGAAGGTGGCTCAGTGGTAGAACGCTTGCCTTGCATGCATGAGGCCCTGGGTTCGATTCCTCAGCACCACATAAGCAGAAAAAGCCAGAAGTGGCACTATGGCTCGAGTGGTAGAGCACTAGTCTTGAGCTGAAGAGCTGAGGGACAGTGCCCAGGCCCAGAGTTCAGGCCCCATGACTGACCAAAACAAAACAAAAAACAAACAAACAAAAAAAGTGGAGCACTAGCCTTGTGCAAAACAGCTCAGGGACAGCACTCAGGCCCTGAGTTCAAGCCCTAGGATAATTCCCTGAAAAATCTAGAAAAATAAGTGCCTGTGGCTCACACCTGTAATCCTAGCTACCCCAGAGGCTGAGCTCTGAGGATTGAGGTTCAAAGCCAGCATGGGCATGAAAACCGGTGAGATTCTTTTTTTTTTTTTTGTGAACACACTGTACAGAGGGGTTACAATTACATGGGCAGGTTAATGCGTACATTTCTTATCAAGCATTGCAGCCTCCTCCTTTGTTTACCCTTCACATCCCTTCCCAGCACCCCCCCACCCCCCTTGGTGAGATTCTTATCTCCAATAAGCCACCAGAAAACTGGAAATGGAGCTGTGGCTCAAGTGGTAGTGCTTCACCTTGAGCTGAAGCGTTCAAGGACAGTGCCCAAGCCCAGAGGTCAAGCCCCATGACCAACAACAACAACAAAATACAGATTAAAACCCAGATCATTCTTAAATCCTCATAAAAGCCATAAGGCATAATATACTACTTAGTGGAAAATGCAGGCAAGAATTTTTTTTTTTTTGGTCAGTCGTGGGGCCTGAACTCTAGGCCTGGGCGCTGTCCTTTAGCTCTTCAGCTCAAGGCTACCACTTGAGCCAGCACGCCACTTCCGGCCTTTTCTGTTTATGCGGTTCTGAGGAATCGAACCCAGGGCCTCATGCATGCAAGGCAAGCACTCTACCACTGAGCCACCTTCCCAGCCCAAGAAGAATTATTTGTTATTCAGGTATTTCTGACAGTGTGCTGACCTAGACAAGAACACTGGATCCCTCAGCAGTTACCCTGGAATAGCAGAACATTATCCCTTCACCACAGGCTGTATCTCATCCCTTGTGAACAAAGGCACCTAGGTGGTCTCAAAGTCCAATGAGCTTTACACGGAAAGGACTACATAGTAGTGAACTATCAGCTGCAGTTACCATCAACTGAGATCAAACTTACGCCTGATTAGGGTTCCTAAAAATTAAAAAATGTTCTTAGAACTTTCATAACTACTCTATTATTATCAACCAACTTCTCATATTTTGGTAATAATCTGGAAGTGTATTTTAGTATGAAGGGAGCTCTAAGAAATATCTGGGAATGTGGCTGAGTGATTAAGTGCTTGCCTAGCATGCATGAAGCCCTGGGTTCAATTCCTTAGTATCACAAACAGAAAAGGCCAGAAGTGGCGTTGTGGCTCAAGTGGTAGAGCGCTAGCCTTGAGCTGAAGAGCTGAGGGACAGTGCCCAGGCCCAGAGTTCAGGCCCCCACGACCAACCAAAAAAAAAAAAAAAAGCACAGAAACATAAGCATCCTAACAATTTAGTTGTTCTTTGAGATAAGTTAATGAATATGCAAAGTCTTATAAGAACCTGTAAGGGTAGGGGTATAGCTCATGGTAGAAAGAATGGTAAGCATAAGGCCCTGGATTTGATAGGCAGCACCAAATAGAAAAAAAAAAAAATGTATGTTTTCCCCAGGAGTCACTCAGCTTGTTCAATATACTCTGAATTTGTTCAATATACTCTGAAGAAAAGTGGCAGTGTGGGAATCCAAACCAACTTCTTCAACTTGTAAGCCTAAAAATGTTGGTAGCATTTGTTACATGTTCCTTGATGAACAGAAAAAGCCCCATATTATACACAACACTCAAAATTTCAAAGAATCCTAGATACAAACATTCTTTTTATTTATGAAGTTAAATTTTATGCCAGTCTATTTTCTGTACATAATTTTCTCTTAGTAGATTCAATAATACTACTTTATATTTAGGCAATAAGAGATGACATTTCAACAGTATTCAAGAAAGAATAGCTTGCCGGGCACTGGTGGCTCATGCCTATAATCCTAGCTTCTCAAGAGGCTGAGATCTGAGGATCTCGGTTCAAAGCCAGCCCAGGCAGGAAAGACTGTGAGACTCCTATCTCCAATAAACCACCAGAAAACCGGAAGTGGCGCTGTAGCTCAAGTGGTAGAGTGCTCGCCTTGAGCTGAAGAGCTGAGGGACAGCACCCAGCCCAGAGTTCAAGCTCCACATCCGACCAAAAAAAAATAGAAAGAATAGCTTCAAAAACATTAATTTTGGGCTGGGAAGGTGGCTCAGTGGTAGAGCGCTTGCCTTGCATGCATGAGGCCCTGGGTTCGATTCCTCAGCACCACATAAGCAGAAAAAGCCAGAAGTGGCATGGTGGCTCAAGTGGTAGAGAGCTAGCCTTGAGCTGAAGAGCTGAGGGACAGCACCAAGGCGCAGAGTTCACAACGGACAGACGGACGGACGGATGGACGGACGGACGGACGGACAGACGGACGGACGGACGCATGGACACACACACACACACACACACACACACACACACACACACACACACACACACACACGACATTAAGTTCAGGGCTCAAAGGCCCTGAATTCAATTTCAAATGTCAGATCTTAAGCTGGACACTTAAACCATTTTTGCTAATTAACTCTGGAACACTTTTTAATATGTAGCTTAATTCATATTTACTTAATTAGTATAATAGCCTTAAAAATATAAACTCTAGAAACTTTCTGGATCAGTTCTGTGTAGCACAAAGGACACAGTAAATTCAACATAATGTATCTAATAGGTAAGTGGAGTTACCCTGTTATGCTTACAACCTACATTATTTATACAAAGGCTATCTAATCTGCATTGCCATAGTATCAAGGCTAACAGTCACTAACCACAACCACAGTACACATTGAATGGTAAGTCTTAGGGTTCTGAGTAAATAGTGTGAAGGAAGAGAAATTACTGTAAAATAAATGCAAAAATTTAAGAAGGGAAAGAAAAAATGCCTTGTGTAAGAGATAAAAAACAGAAAACCCGAAAAAAATTGCTTACATCCAAGAAATAAAGAAATTCATTCTTAAGTTGCCCACCTAAACTTGTACCATTTATTTCTTCTCAGGTAAAGATGAAGTCTTGGGAGTTTTAACAAGTTGCCCTCCTGGCTGAATGTATCTTTGTTAACTCACAGCATACCTTTGAGACCAAGTCAGTCCTACCTTTCCTACTCAGAGATTTTTGTTGTTGTTCACTGCTATATTCCCAGGGTCTAATGAAGCACCTAGCACACAAACTGTCAAATGAACAACAACTCTTTGAGGGAAGTATTTTTACCACCCCTACTTCACAGATGAAGAAACTGAGGTGTAGCAAGACTGAGTAACTTGCCTAGGGGGTTACAAACCAATAGCCAGAAACAAACCCATGTCTGACCACAAAATCCTTGCATGTACTTTACTCTTACTGGGCAAAATAACTTCTCAGTGTCTCTTACTTTTTGTGTCTTTATTGATGGCAGCTCTTTTCTCTCACAAAGGCTCAATTCTCCATGAACCCCTTTATGCATATTCTCAGCCTCTCCCCTTTATGAACATGTGGCTCTCTATTACACTGTGCCCTCTCCAAACTTCTATTATAATAGTACTTTAGCCCTTTGCTGTACTTACTTACCTCTCTCATCTCAACTCTAAACTTCACAAGAGCAGTAATCAAGGATCAAGTATCTTCAAGTGCCTCTGGGCTCATAAAAATTGAAATTGAGGCTGGGAAGGTGGCTCAGTGGTAGAGTGCTTGCCTTGCATGCATGAGGCCCTGGGTTCAATTCCCCAACACCACATAAACAGAAAAAGCTGAAAGTGGCACTGAGGCTCAAGTGGTAGAGCGCTAGCCTTGAGATGAAGAGCTGAGGGACAGTGTCCAGGCCCACAGTTCAAGTCCTACGACTGACCAAAAAAAAAAGAATTGAAATTGGTGCTAAACATTCTATAGGGCACCAGACAGGTCCCTATGTAAGAATGACCTGATTCCAAATATGAATACTGCCAAGTATGGGAAACCCTGGGTTAGACAGAAGCAAATGAATTGCCTTCTTAAATTCAGGCTGCAGCTCTTCTTACCTCATGGAAGAGCTATTAATTTCTCTGGAACCAAAGAATAATAGGGGTACAAGATGAAAGGAACCAAGGAAAATAGCAAAAATGAAATCATGGTTAAAGGGATTATTTTTCCCCATTCTCATTCTGCATTCTTCAACTCTGCCACAGTCACACTGTATGTGTGTGTGCGTGCGTGCGTGTGTGCACATGTGTGTGTGTGTGTGTGTGTGTGTGTGTGTGTGTGTACCAGGCTTGAACTGTTGCTTGGCTTTCATTGGCTCACATCTGGCACTCTCCCACTTGAGCCACATCTTCACTTTCAGTTTTACTGGTTATCTGTAAGTAAGTCTCAAGATTTGTCTGACATGGTTGGCTTTTAACTTTGATTCTCAAATCTCAGCTTCCTAAGAGGCTAATATAAGCATGAGCCAGTGATACCTAACAATATTCTACTTGCACTCTACCATTAAACCACATTCTCAGCCCCAGTATTCTACTTTTTTAAAAAAATATAACAGGGTGCTGTATAGAGGAGTTACCATTCATAAGTCAGATAATTACATTTCTTTTCTTTTCTTTTTTGTGGAGCTTGAACAGGGCCTAGGTGCTGTCCCTGAGCTTTGTTCAAGACTAGCGCTCTACCACTTTGAACTACAGTGCTACTTCTGGTTTTTGAGTAGTTATTTGGAGATAAGAGTCTCACAGGGACTTTTCTGCCGGGTTGGCTTCGAACTGCAATGGTCAGATCTCAGCCTTCTGAGTAGCTAGGATTACAGGCTTCAGTCACCTGCGCCCTGATGAGGACATTTCTCTTTGGATAATGTCATCCTTTCACTTTCCCAAAATTTCCCCCTCCTATCCCTGCCCACAAGTTATATACTATAGTTTCTTTTCTGCAGAATGTATAGTGATAGCCCACTTGCATTTGTTCACCCTTCCTCCTTTCCTTTCTGCATCTCCGGGTTGCCCCCTCTAAAAAGAAAAACAAAACAAAACAAAAAATCCCAAAACAAAAACTAATACTACTACCACCACCACCAAGAAGTATTCTATTTTTTTTTTAAATCAGAATTTGTATGTAGATAAGTGCTCTGTACCCAGCTGATTATACCATTCTTTGGATAGGATGCTTTCCTTGGACAAAGGAAAATCACTAACAGGATAAGGTAAAAAGAGAGGGGGGAGGGGAAAGAACCGAATAACTGTTTGATGAGTGAATGAATGGGCATTTTCTACAAATCCCTGAAATTTAAAAAAACACACACGTAGCTCAGTTCCTTAACCTCAGGCAAACAGAGACTACAGCTTTCCTTGGCATGTGGGTAGCAAGAACATGCCTGAAATTCCCTGCCCACACCACAAAAAGAGCATCACTATGCTATGTTAAGGCAAGTTTTTCAAGTTTTCAAACATCTGATGGATGAACAATATAGCCTGCCAATTTCAAGGAATAAGAAAAAGGTTGGGGTTTTTTGTTTGTTCTTTTGGAGACAGAGTCTATATTGGCCTTGAACTTGAAGTGATCTTCCTGCTTTAGTCTTCTGAATGAATAGATGGGATGATGGGGACACAGATAAACCCTTTAAAAGTGGCCTTCCTAGATGAGAAAACCAGCTTGCAATTATGAATGTTTCACTGGTTACTGTTTTCAGTGATTTTGTTATTGAGCAATTTTATTTGTGTGTGTTTGGCTTAAAAATGCAACATCAAGCTGGGTGCCAGTGGCTCAAGATTACAGCTACTCAGGAGGCTGAGATCTGGACAGGAAAGTCTGTGAGACTTATCACCAATAAACTACCAAAAACAGCTAGAAGTAGAGCTGTGGTTCAAATGATAGAGCACTAGTCCAAGCAAAAGGAACTGGGGATCAGCATCCAGGCCCTGGGTTCAAACCTCAGGACTAGGGCAAAAAAAAAAAAAAACAAACACAACATAAATCTACAATACTGTCTTCCCCACACCTTTAAGTTCAAAAACTGTTTAACTTATACAAAGTGGAAAAATAAAATAGAACCTATGTGTTAGGTAAAAAGGCATTTAATAAATATGTTATTATGCTGCTGCCACCCGTAAGCCTTTCTAAAAACACATGTGGTCTATTACAGACTAATGAATACTAAGAAGCATTTACTAGGTGATTTTCATTTTACTGCTATAAATACCAGGTTCTGTATCTAAACAGAAGCTATTTTTCATTTTGTATTTTTAATAGCGTATAAAGGCTTGGATTGTCTAACCATCACTGCTGTATACTATGTAAGTTATACCAAATTCAGTATTCCTGCTCTAAGAATTTATAAGCAAATGCTTACCTAGATCAATTTCAAGGTACATATTCAAAGTAACATTTTTTACATACATCTAAGCCACAATGTATATTTACTCTCCTTTTTTTTTTTTTTTGCCAGTCCTGGGGTTTGAACTCAGGCACTGACCCTGAGATTCTTTTGCTCCAGGCTAGTGCTCTACCACTTGAGCCACAGCACCATTTCTGGCTTTTTCTGCTTATGTGGTATTGAGGAATTAAAGCCAGGGCTTCATGCATGCTAGACAAGCACTCTTACCACTAAGCCATATTCCTAGCCCCTACCCTCCTCTTATTATTACTAATTCCTTAAATCCCACCTAGAAGTAGGATTTAAGATCAATAAGTAAAATACTGCAAAGGTGGGACACTGGAGTTTTATCATTAGAACACATTAAATCATTGCCTTACTAATACTTCCCTAAAGATTCAAAGGAAGATTTATAAGAAGGTGAAAACTGGGTGGGGTGTGGAGGCTAAGGTAGAAAGATCAAGAGTTTAAGACTGGTCACACATAGGGGTAAGTTCATATGTGCAGCAAGTACACACGTTCACACATACACATACATACACACACACACACAGAGTTAGACTTCTGGTCCCCTACCCTCATCCTCAGTCCTACTCTCTTCTGCCAGGAATCCTTCCTGACTCATCTCTGCCAATCTATATCCATCACTTCCCCCAGAGACCTAGCTTAAGATTCAGTTTCTTGAAAAAGCTCTCCCTGACTAATCCCATCTCCATTAAATACTTCCTAAGTTTGCATCCTCCTAACATTTATATATAATTGGCTCTACACAAGCAAGTACTTGATGTTTTTCCTCCCTATAAACTGTTCTGCATTTCTAGCTTTTCTTTAATTAGAGACCAAGTAGAGAGAGCATCTTTTATATTCATTAATTCAGAACCAGCAATAAATAAATGCTCCTGGAGTGACTGAATCACCAGTGAAAGGAAACTGATCACTCAAAAATATATCAAGTAAGCAAATGACTTTTTCATTTACAATACTCTACACTTCCAACCCATATGAGTCCTTGGAGATAAGATTTCATTTCGTCTTAGCTCCATAAATTCATCAGAAGAGATCTAGGACACAGATCACATATAAACTTCAGGTAAAGAAAAATTCTGGCTATTCAAACTTATCTTGTTAATGCATATCATTTCAAGTTTCTGACAAAAGTCTACTAGCCTTGAAGCAGTGCGCCTGTGAATGGTAAGAAGCTGGCACCAGTCTCTTGCAAAAGGGGCAAAACTCTAGTTGGCAGTAAGTGTTCAAACACGTGAACCTCCACTGTTAAACAAGGCTCATTAGGCACACAAACTTGCTGTTTCAGCTCTCTGCCTTCAATGAAGTGCTATGATCTCCTTTGGTTATTGTTGAGAGCCAATGATGGGTTAAATTCCCATAAATTACCTAGCGCTTTGGTGGTTTGCCCAAGCATATTGCTGGCAACGTGTAGATGATTTTTTTTTTAAACAGACCCACTCGCCAAGAGAGCCAGAGGGGAGTGAAGGGCCAAATCGGCACTTCTGAGAAAGAAAGAAAGAAAGAAAGAAAGAAAGAAAGAAAGAAAGAAAGAAAGAAAGAAAGAAAGAAAGAAAGAAAGAAAGGAAGGAAGAAAGAAAGGAATAAAGAAAGAAAGAAAGAAAGAAAGAAAGGAAGGAAGGAAGGAAGGAAGGAAGGAAGGAAGAGGAAGGAAGGAAGGAAGGAAGGAAGGAAGGAAGGAAGGAAGGACAGGGAGAGAGGGAGAGAGGGAAGGAAGGAGAGAGGGAGGGAGGGAGGGAGAGAGGGAGGGAAGGAAGGAAAAATGAGAGATCTAGAGAAGCAGAGCCGATCGGCGTCCTGTAGTTCTGGATGTCAGCTTGTCCCTGCAAGAAGGGGTGAGCTCCAGGTCCGGCAGTGTTGTTTTGTTTTTTCTTGGCCCTCTTTAACTCTCAGCGGAGTTTCTCTTAGGGGCTGCAAGCCACACTTCGGCGGCTGCCCAACTTTTCTTGCAAAGGAGCATCAGTGTTTCCACACTCAGAGCCCCAGGAAAAAAAGAGAGGAGGAAAGAAGAAGAAGAAGAAAGAAAGAAAAGGAATTTGTGGGAGAGGCCGAGAAAACCTGCTCACCCTGCAAACCGGGCAGGATGGTAGAAACAAAGTTGCGCGCCTGCGAGCCCGGGCCCCCCCCAGCCCGGCCGCCCGGCCGCGCTCACCCCCGCTCACCCTCCAGCAGCACCTCCTTGCCCGCGCGCTTCAGCGCCTGCACGGCCTGGTCGTGAGTGGCCTGGCGCAGGTCCGTGCCGTTCACCGACAGGATGGCGTCGCCCAGCCGCAGCGCCCGGCTCTGGTCCGCCGCCAGCCCCGGGAAGATCTTGGAGATGAGGATCGGCATCCGGTTCTCGCGGCCGCCCTTGATGCTGATGCCCAGGCCGCCCGCCTCCTGCTTCACCACCCGCACCCTGCGCACGGGCGGCGAAGCACCCGCCTCGCCCGCGGGACCCCGCGGCGGTGCGGGCGGACTCGGGGGCCCCAGGCCTCGGCTCGGGCTCCCGGGCAGCGAGTCGCCCGCGCCGCCGCCGTTCGGGAGGCCGTTGAAAGCCGCCGCCGGCCCCAGAGTCGGCTCCGGCTCGGCCGCCGCGGCGTCGCCTGTCAGACTTAGGCTCTCCCCGCTCAGCTCGGCCACCACTCGGACCCAGCGCTCCCGGAGGAGCAGCTCGACGAGCCCCGCTTTGGTAGCCCGCGTCCACACCGCCATGGCCGGCCCGGCTCCCGCAGACGCCGCCGCTACCCTCATTCCAGTCAGGCAGCCTCGGCGCTTCCCCCTTCCCGCCGGAGGGGGCGGGGCCGGCCCCTCCCCCGGCTCGTTAATTATTCATGAAGGACACGCCCAGCTCCCGACGGGGCGGGGGCGGGCCGGGCCGGCGAGGCCGCTTCCGGGAGGTGAAGCACTTAGGTCCCCTTTTAGCTTGGACGCGGCGCAGCGAGCTGCATTTCTTTGGTTTCCCCAGAGCCCCTCCAACTCCTGAACTTTACACTACGAGAGCTGCCCAGACGCGGAAAGCAAAATCAGTTTGGAGAAGCACTTTGCAAGCCTGCAGGACAGGGTGGCACACTCAACTCTTGCATTGATTGGTCCGTTCCTTGTGAACCGAGAGCTCAGCCCTGGGGTTAGGGCTTCCGCAGAGATTAGCTGAGAGATGTGGTCTAGTGGGAAAGGAAGACACAGAACCAATAATCTAGGTGTGATACTCTGTGGTAAGAGGCTGTAGCAAAGGCTCCCAAAACAGAATCAAAAGAATATTTGCTTAGACCTGGAGTCAGCTTCACAGAGATGAAAATGGAGGAAATCACAGAAGGCAAAGAAAGCATGAGCCAAAGATCCAGAGGCATGAATCCCAAGACTTTGTCACTCTGCTTTTTTTTTTTTTGGGGGGGGGGGGGTCCGGTCGTGAGGCCTGAACTCTGGGCCTGGGCGCTGTCCCTCAGCTCTTCAGCTCAAGGCTAGCACTCTACCACTTGAGCCACAGCACCACTTCCGGCTTTTTTCTTTTTGCTTATGTGGTGCTGAGGAATCGAACCCAGAGCCTTAGGCATGCAAGGCAAGCGCTCTACCACTGAGCCACCTTCCCAGCCCCTGTCAGTCTGCTTTGTAATCACCTGCATACTTACTTGTAATTAGAGGGGACCATGTCTTTCAGCCATAATAGGCAGGCCTCAAAGCTATTTGTAACATGAGACTTTTTAGCTTTCTCCAGAGAAACAGACCAATGTGATATCTAGACGTATAGATTATAAAGGATTGGTCACAAGATTATAAAGACTAAATCCCACAATAGGCCATCTGCAAGCTACATTTGATTAGTGTGCTCTGAATCCAACCAGAAGAGACCAATGATGGAAGTATAAACCTGAAGGCCTGAGAAGAGGAAGAGTGTCAACATTTGAGGACTGAAGAGAGAGAACGCAGTTCACAGTGAAGTCACCCTCTGCCTTCTTATTCTACTCCTGCCCCTCAACTGACTGGCTGATGCCTGTTGGTGAGGGCAACCTTGTTTTTACTAAGTCTATCAAAGCTACTGTCTTTACAGACACACACACATCCAGAAACACCGTTACCTAGTCATCCTTTAGCCCAGTCAACACACATTAGACAGCACAGATGGTTACTTAAGCTGCCAGAACTCCAAGGTGGACACAGCATGGAGTCAATGGGAATGACAGGATGTGAGAAGCTTCATATAATCAAATGGTGAAGTTTGTACTTGGTGGACCCCATTTGCTTACACTGGAGGTCATCACTCTTCACAGAGGTAGTATAGATTAGCATTCCCACAAATCATATACAAAATTTGGTATCTATGCTGGATTTTGGAATCCATGACTTCTCATCTAATTCTAGAGATATCCTATACCAAAGGCCAAAAACCACTTCTAGTTTAGAGGGCTAGAGGAGCTGAGGAAATTGAGAACCAAACTGCTGAAGACTTTGGTCCAACATCCACAGTAAGAATGAAGAGACAAATTTAACTTCCTTGTCTAGTGCTTTTGCTCAAGAAATAAGACCAGGGGCTGGGAAGGTGGCTCAGTGGTAGAATGCTTGCCTTGCATGCATGAGGCCCTGGGTTTGATTCCTCAGCACCACATAAGCAGAAAAAAGCCAGAAGTGGCGTGGTGGCTCAAGTGGTAGAGCGCTAGCCTTAAGCTGAAGAGCTGAGGAACAATGCCCACGCGCAGAGTTCAGGCCCTATGACCCACAAAAAAAAAAAAAGAATTAAGGCCAGAAGCCACACTACTAAGAAAAGTCTCAGCAAAATCATGAGGTCAGTCAAGGTGTCCTCTAAGAGAAAGGTGCCTTCAGCAGAAAAAGTGAAATCCTCATGCTTTCTTTGGGCAGGAAAGGGGGAAAGGGGGAGACAAGCAGAGGGAACATGCATCAGTTGCTAAAAGGAGCTTACTTGCTCACTCAGGGAGTACACATTTGAGGCTCAGAGGCTATAGCATGCACCATTCTTTGAAAGCACGTACATGTCCAGACGGAAACTTCCAAGAGTCAGGGGTTAAAATTGAGTCTGGGAAGGATCCAGAACCCATGTGAGGAAAGAATTCAAAATGAGAAATGTGTCTTATTAAAAAAAAAAGAAGAAAGGAAAAAAATCATTACAGCACAATCTTCTTTGCAATTAGTGGAGCAGGATTTTCCAAGCTGCAAATGTCAGCAAAAGCTCAACCCTCCAGCCCTTGTCCTAAATCAACAACGGTGAAGCCAGCTTACTGTTCTAGCAGGTCCCAATGTGCCTGAGTGCACCTGCAGTCACAGACATTTCTGGCTTGGCTCCAGCTGAAGCGTGAGCCCCCAGAGACCTGAGTTGTGTGAAATTTCTGCTTGTTAGAAAGCATTTGGCAGCTGGCTCCTTCGTGTATGAGCATTAGTTATGAGCACTTTTGCTTATGCCATCACCCAGAGGTGGGGCACTTGAGGACACCTTTATTAGCAAAAGGGAAGTTGTGGAAAGGCTTTCCAAGAGTCTCAAGGACTTTTTGTCAATAGAGTGGGAGGAAGTCACAGTTTAATAGTGAGGACACTTACATAAGATAAGTTATATAACAAAATATTTAACCTCGGGAGGAGGAAAGGTAATAAGAGATTGGTATCTGGATATTTTAGTAGTGTTTTCTTAGCATTTTACATTTCTTTGTGCTAGTTCTGGGGCTTGAACTCAGGACTTGGGTGCTGTGACTTAACTTTTCCATTCTAAGCTAGCTAGCGCTCTACCACTTGAGTCACCAGTTCCACTCTGGCGGTTTGCTGGCTTTTTTTGGGGGGGGGCAGGGGTCTTGGGGCTTGAACTCTGGGCCTGGGTGCTATCCCTCAGCACTTCAGCTCAAGGCAAGCATTCTACCACTTGAGCCATAGCCTCACTTCTGGTCTTCCAGTTTTCTGGTGGTTAACTGGAAATAAGAGTCTCATGGACTCTTTTCCCTAGGCTGGACTGGAACCACAATCTCAGCTTCCCAAGTAGTTAGGATTACAATTATGAGACACCAGTGAAAATTTATTTTTAATATAGCTGTAAAAATCTCCAAACTATCAAGCTGTATTTTTACCTAGGTCTTCCATCAGAAACTAAATGAACTCTCCAACATTCTCAGATTAACCAACCCACTATCTCCCAATGATGTTTCCCACATTCCCACCTGAGTCTTTGCAAATATTTCCTGTTCCCTTCACCCATTGCCCTTACCCCAGCAAAATCTCATCCCAGCTTTCCTTGACTTCGTTTCCCTGAACTCATGGGGATTTTTCCTTTCAACAATTTAATAATGTGTCTTGCTGATTTGCCCAAGTAAATTATAAACTACAGGAGAGCAGGGACCACCTATCAACTTAATTTTCTTCTCCTCTATTAGAAAAACAATGTCTTGCAGAGAAGGAACTCATTACACATGGAATTGATTGAAATACAGTGCTTTCTGCACTATATGCAGTCCTTCCCTAAGCTACTGGTTCCTTGCAGAGTGAAAATTACCATCTAGGAAATCTCAAATAGTGGGTATTTACTTACTATGGAGAATAAAATCTGAAAGAATACACATCTGTTTCTATGGTTTCCTAAAGACAGCAAGAAAAGATCAGCTCATTCTTTGAACAAACATTCCATCTAAAAAAGGAAATGGCTTTCATTCTTGTCACCTATGAATCTTTTTATTAGCAGATATTTATTGTGAAAAGGGGTTTCATTGTGTAGTTACAACATGTATGCAATGTAACATCAAATTCACCGTCTATATTACTCTTTAATCTTTTACTAGTTCTCAGAACAAGCAGAGATCATTGCTAGTTTTAAATAAGGGAACTGTCTTAGCTCTCAGGTTCTATGATTTCATCCTACAATCCTCTGACTCAGTCTCTTGATTCTATGCTGTCTTGAAACTCAATGGTCTATTTTTTTTTTTGGGGGGGGTGTTGGTTATGGGGCTCGAAACCAGGGCCTGGGCTCTATCTGTGCAATTTTGTTCAAGGCTAGCACTCAAACACTTCCAGCCATAGCACCACTTCCAGTTTTTTAGTGCTTAATTGGAGATAGAGTCTTATGGACTTTCTTGCCCTTTGAACTGCAAACCTCAGATCTCAGCCTCCTGAGTAGCTGGGATTACGGACATGCAACCAGCACCCAGCTAAATGGTTTTTTTTGTTCCCTTCCTCATAGGACAGCATAATGTACAGTTCAAATCCTAGTTTGGCCACCTGCTATTGTATAATATTCAAAAGGCTAAAGTTACGAGCCTGTTCTCCAGAAATATTCATGTATCATTTTCTCTGAAAGGAGATTGTGAGGTTCAGGATTGGGTGAGATGATATATACACAACACTGAGTTGCACAGGCATGAGGTCATATAAAAATTACCAGCTGTTATTACCTGCTGACCTTCAGAAGCAACATTAAAGCCTTTGGTAGAAACTCTCCAACTGAGATTCTCCACTTTATCTAGAAATGAGGCTGCCCTAATACCATTTGATTCTAGGCATAAAGGGTAAATGGCCATATTTTGGTGACAAAATAATTGCCAAGAGTCGGTCAACAAAAACCATCAGTGGATATGGGGCTGCTTCCAAGGTTTTGAGTGTTGTGTAATTTCACAAGGAAGGAGGGCCCCCAGGCCAAATTGCAGCTTTTAGTAAGCCCGAAGGTCACTGCCACAAAGGTGGCCTGATGCCAACATAACAAAAGCAAGAGCTGCTCAATTGTTACTAAAGAAGGAGCCAAAGGGAGAAATAGGCTTGTAAAAGAACCAGTCTAAACTCAACTTCAAAAAATAATCCATACCTAACACTTCCTCATTCAGAAGACAGATTCCAAGACAGCTTTCTGGTAGAAATGCCTTGCAATATGTCAGCTGCTGGGGCTCACAAATGTAATGCCAGCTACTCAGAAAGCAGGAGGTTTGAGGTTCCTGGGAAGCCCAGACAAAAGCAAGATCTCATTAGAAAAATAAGCTAAAGTAGAAAGGATTGGGGGTGTGGCTCAAGTGGTAGACCAATTGCTTAGAAGGCACTAAGTACCACCCCCCCACAAAAAAAAAAAACTGAAAAACTAAAATACTGCTCTCCAACACAAACATATTAAAAGGAGGAAAGGTGCATATATACTTTTGCTGATACAAGCATATTTTAAAACTCATCCTGCCAAGATAAATCACTATCCATCTGAAACCTAAAAAAAAATAAAAAATAAAAAATTAACTATCCCATGCCTTATGACTATGAAAACCCACATCTGCTAACCACATTCCTAATGGAAAACAGCTGGTGACAGTTTTGAAGCTCTGTGACTTTCTTTTTAGGAAAATATTAGCAAGTACATATTAAGCAGTTTAGTCTCAACGAATTCACTTAGTTATGGAAAAGCACCAGTGCTTTTTATTGACAATTATGAAAATCGCATAATTGGTCATGAAATTCAAATAGGGTCTAAAAATAAAAGTCCAATTTCCTCCACCACCAGTTCTAACAAAATTTTTAGTGCCTTATGACTTTAAGAGTCAGCTTCTATGTTCATTCTTCATATTTCAGTAAGCCTCAAAACAGGTTCATTGACACATGGCATTTCTAGTTTTTTTCCTCTCTCTTTGTTGCTTGAACTCTGGGCCCTGAGTTTCTCTCCCTTCCTTCCTTCCTTCTTTCTTTCTTTCTTTTTTGCCAGTTTTAGGGCTTGAAGTCAGGGCTTGGGCTTTGTCTCTCAGCTTCTTTTGCTCAAGGCTAGCACTCTACCACTTGAGCCACAGCACCTCTTCTGGCTTTTTCTGTTTATCTGGTACTGAGGAAATCAAACCCAGGGCTTCATGCATGCTAGGCAAGCATTCTACCACTAAGTCACATTCCCAGCCCACTCAGCAACTTTTCTAGCACTCTATCACTTGAGCCACAGTGCTATTTCCAGCATTTTCTGTGACTAATTGGAGATGAGTTTTACTGACTTTCCTGCCTGGGCTGGCTTGAAAACAGAATCTTCGTATCTCAGCCTCCTAAGTAGCTAGTGTTATAGGTATGAGCCCTAAGTAGCTAGTGTTATAGGTATGAGCCACCATTACCCGGCTCATTACTAGGAATTTTGTTTTGTTTTGTTTGCTAGTCGTGAGGCCTGAAATCTGGACCTGAGCACTGTCCCTCAGCTCTTCAGCTCAAAGCTAGTGCTCTCCCATTTGAGCCACAGTGCCACTTCTGGCTTTTTGCTGCTTATGTGGGGCTGAGGAATTGAACCCAGGGCCTCAAGCACGCAAGGCAAGCACTCTACCACTGAGCCACCTTCCCAGCCTCATTCCTAGGCTTTTAAGTCACAGATTTAACTTCTTCCTAAGGCCATTTTTTTTTTGGGGGGGGGGTAGGTACTGTGGTTTGAAATATAAAGTGTTATATGAATATATATAAAGTGTTAATAGGTTGGTCTCTAGATGATGACCCTATTGAGAGATGAAGGGTTACCAGGGCACTGAGTTCCTCAATGAGCTAGGAAGAGGTTGGAGGAAGCAGTCACTGGATCATGCCTTTGAGAGAAGTACATCTATCCCTGAGACCTTCCTGCTTCCTGGCTGCCAGGTGGTATTTTGTTGTCCCAGGATGTTCTGCTTCACCACAGACCCAGAGCAATGCGGCAAGCAGACTAGGAACTGAACATGGGAGCCAAAATCTTTCCCCCTTTCAATTGATTTAATCACCTTTTTGTCTCTTCAATGAAAAGTCTGACTAAAGCAAGGGATATGGATTTTGTGTGTGTGTGTGTGCACTGGTCCTAGGTCTTGAACTCAGGGCCTGCACTGCTGTTCCTGAGCTTTTTTGCTCATAGCTAGTGCTCTATCACTTGAGTGACAGCTCTACTTGCCACTTTCTGGTAATTAATTGGAAATAAGAGTCTCATGGACTTTACCGCCTGGGCTGGTTTTGAACCGTGATGCTTACATCTCAGCCTTCTGAGCAGTATTACAGACAGGCGTGAGCCACCAGTGCTAGGTTTCATAGCTCTTCCATGATTTAGACATACTTTTTTTTTTTTGTGTCGGTTGTGGGGCTTGAATTCAGCTTGGGCACTGTCCCTGGGCCTTTGTGCTCAAGGCTACAGCTCTACCACTTGAGCCACAGTGCCACTTCTGGTTTTTGAGTGGTTAATTAGAGATGAGTGTCATGGACTTTGCTGCCTGGGCTGGCTTTGAACCTTAATCCTCAGATCTCAGTAGCTAGGATTATGGGTGTCAGCCACAAATGCCCAGACTTCATGTACTTTATTATCTCCTTCTAAAATGTATAGATCAAATCTATAAACCTAGAATAACCTCAGATAAAACCAATCTTGTTCACACCTTGATCTTGATCTTGTGAGAATATGAGAAAATCTACCTCTCTTATTGAAGACATCGACTCTGTTGTACTTTGTGTGGCAACTAATACATGAACAAGTCAGAAACACATAGCAGCCTGGTTTTTGGCTTCCCAAAATTCCAGCCTCTTCTGCCCTTTATTTACTTTCACTGTGCCTTTTCATTCAATGTGTGTGACTCACTTTTCCACTGAATGAAACTACTTTTCTTTTTTGTGCTGCTGATTACTAGAACTTAAACTGAGGACCCTGTGCTCTCACCCGTCCCCCTCTTCCACTGCCCCCAGGACTAATGCTCTATTCTTGAGCCATGTTTACACTTCTAGCTTTTTGTTGGACATGAGTCCCTCTGACTTGTTTGTCCAGTCTGTCTTGAACCACAATTCTCAGGTCTCAGCCTCCATGAACCACCAGTGCCCAGAATAGTGAATGAGAATTCTTAACCAGACTATAAGCCTTAACTCAATTGGTCTTATTTCTCAGTACATGTTGGCTTAATGGCTTTTTTTTTTTTTTGGTCAGTCATGGGGCTTGAACTCTGGGCTTGGGTGCTGTCCCTGTGCTCTTTAGCTCAAGGCAAGCGCTCTACAGCTTGAGCCACAGCGCCACTTCTGGTTTTCTGGTGGTTTATTGGAGATAAGAGTCTCACAGACTTTTCTGTCTAGGCTGGCTTTGAACTGCGATCCTCAGATCTCAGCCTCCTGAGTAGCTAGGATTACAGGCGTGAGCCACCAACACCCAGCTGGCTTAATGGCTCTTTATCCAACTCTACTTGTCTTTCCACCTACTTCCAACAGCTTAGCCTTGATGTGGGAACCATTCCAATCTCATCTATGAACCTTGGTTATGCTGGGAATGCTCCAGGAATATCCCCTTCCCTCTGTCTCCCTTCCACCCTGCTAATTACCACCCAGTTCCGGGAATGATTACTCAAAGACTATCTCCCATCTCCAACTTGATCCACCCATACTGCTGCTCACCTTCAATACAGTGTCGCAGGTCTATTTCTCTGACCAAGTCAGTCAGTAAATTCTGGAGGGTTGACCTTGTATTGTTCATTTGTTCTTGGTGCGCAGTATACAGCAGGCAGTAATAAATTTATATTAAGTTTTACAGCTTCCTAGACACAATAATATAACATGACTAAATCTGTACTGTCCAACTTGAAAGCCACTGTCAAACTAGCTACATTTCAAGTGCTTAATAACCACGTCTAGTTAAAACCTTACTGTGTAACTTCTTGGATGATATTCACCTACATCATAAAATACCTTTAATTATAAAAGAAAAAGGCACATTACAAAAAAAAGGAAAAAAAGGTTTTAAACAAGCAAGTTGTGCCACCAAATAGCCAGGGGAAAAAAGGTGAGAAAAGTCATTAGTAAACAGGAAGATGTAAAATAAAAATGACATTTTTGCTAGGCACTTGTGGCTCACACCTGTAATTCTAGCTACTCAAGAGGCTGGGATCTAAAGATGGATGTCCAGGCAGGAAAGTTTATGAACTCTATTTTTCTTGCCAGTCCTGGGGCTTGAACTCAGGGTCTGTGCAGTGTCCCTGGGCCTCTCTGGATTCAAGGCTAGTACTCTACCACTGAGCCACAGTGCTACTTCTTTTTCTATTTATGTGGTACTGAGGAATCGAACCCAGTGCTTCATGAATGCTAGGCAAACACTCTACCACTAAACCACATTCCCAGCCAGTTCATGAACTCTTACCTCCAATTAACCACCCAAAAGTGGGAAGCTGAGCTATGACTCAAGTAGTAGAGAACTAGCCTTGAGCAAAAAGGCTCAGGGACAGTACTTAGGAACTGAGTTCAAGTCCCAGGACTGGCTCAAGAAAAAAAAAAAAAAAAGACAATTACAAGATGGGCTTCAAATTAGTCTATCAGCAAGGATAAAGAAATGAGAGCTGCGGATGGGAAGATAGCCAGCCTAAAGGGCAATTAAATGTGACAGAGCATGGACATAGTTTGAGCAAACACTTTTACATACAGAAATTATCCCCAAATACCCAATGTGGGCAGTGGGAGACAATGTACTAGGTAGGCTGTTCATTGAGACATTCTATGATTAACACAAATGACCACCCACACAACTCAGTATTATAGCTCGATTAATGTCAGCCAGAGAAAGAAATGCCTAAATGCCTTTCCTGCAGCTTGTGAAATGGAAAATCCTTTGGATGCCATGATGTGATAGTCATCACATCAGGTCTCTAGAACTAAGAGACAGCAAATTTGCTGGAGGCAAATCAGTGTGTAATCATGAGAAAAATCACCTCCTTTTCCTCTTGGCCTCCATTTCCTTGAATATAAAAATCGCAGCTTCTTCCTCTACTCCCAATAACCAGAAAAGCCCTACTTTCTACAGCTATTTATTTAAATTATTCCCATCACTGTAAAGCTTAAGGGGTATGGAGTGTTAACCATTGTAAATCTTGTCCAGTCAGTTCCTTATCAAACCTGAGATAAAGTAAATTTACTACAGTAAATACTGTGACCCAGAATGAAGTATCTCTTGTAAATAGTTGGGGGTGGGGAATGGGGTCAGGGCCTGAATTTAGAGCCTCATGTTCTCAAGCACCTGTTTTTTTTGTGCTGGTCCTGGAGCTTGAACTCAGAACCTAGGTGTTGTCCCTGAGCTTTTTTTTACTCAAGGACAAGGCTTTCCTACCTGGGCTGGCTTTGAACCATGATCCTCAGATTTCAGACTCCTAACTAGTAGGATTACAGGCATGAGCCACCAGTGCCCAGCTCTTAAATCACATTTTTTGCTTATAGATGGCACTCTACCACTGGAGCCACCTCCAATCTTTTTTTCTTTTTTTGCAGAGCTGGGGATTAACTTGGGCTCTTATGCATACTAGGTAATAAGCACACTATCACTAAACCACATCCTCACACCTTGAAGCAAGTTCTGATGCTCAAGAAAACCTTAAAAAAAAAAATCCATGTCAATACTGGGGCTTGAACCTTCAGGCCCTTGACACTATCCCTTAGCTTTTTCAAAAACTCAAGGCTGGTTCTCTGCCACTTGAACTACAGCTCCACTTCCAGCTTTTGGTGGTTATTTGGAGATAAAGAAACTTGTGGACTATGCCAGGCACCGGTGGCTCATGCCTGTAATCCTAGCTACTGAGGTTGAGATCTGAGGATCACCGTTCAAAGCCAGCCCGGGCAGAAAATTCTGTGAGACTCTTTATCTCCAATTAACCATTAGAAAACCAGAAGTTGTGCTGTGGCTGAAGAGGTAGAGCGCTTGCTTTGAGTTGAAGAGCTGAGGGACAGCGCCCAGGCTCAGAGTTCAAGCCCCACGACCGACAAAAAAACAGACAAAAAAACTTGTGGACTTTCTTGTTTCCACTAGCTTTGAACCACAATTCTCAAATTTCAGCCTCTTGGGGCTGGGAAGGTGGCTCAGTGGTAGAGTGCTTGCCTTGCATGCATGAGGCCCTGGGTTCTATTCCTCAGCACCACATAAGCAAAAAGAAAAAGTGGCGCTGTGGCTCAAGTGGCAGAGTGCTAGCCTTGAGCTGAAGAGCTGAAAGACAGCGCCCAGGCCCAGAGTTTAGGCCCCACAACCGGACTCCCCCACCCCCCCAAAAAAAATTTCAGCCTCTTGAGTAGCCAGGATTATAGATGTAAGCCACTGGTGCCCTGCTCATAAGAAAGCAGATTACCAAGTAGGACATGGGAAAACATAAAATTTTTAAACATTTGAGTCAGATTGACAAGTAAAAAGAAAAAAACAAGACTATTATTTGGATCAAAATTCTTCTGTTACAGCACAAACAAGCAGTAGTCCACACTGCCCAAAGCAGAAATAATTCCTAAAATGAAATTTCTCAAATGCCCAGCTTACACAAACTCCTCCCCCCCACACCAAGTGAGAAGCAGGCACCAGTTTGCCTTCCCTTCTCTATTTCATTTCTCTAACATGTCCCAATCTGTTTCTGCTTCATTTGTATTGTTTTCTACTTAGGAAGAATTTCAGGGCCCAAAGCTCTTACTTCCCATACCATTTATGGAAGTCCAAATCACTAGCTGAAAACCTTGCAAAGGAATGCATTCCACTTTAAGTTTTACTTCTTCATTTAGATGATCTGTGGGCCCTCTGTCAGAAGTATTATCCTCCATAATCCATGAGGTTTCAGATATGGTTAAGTAAGCTAGGAGCACAGCTTAGAGGTAGAGTGCTTATCTGGTCCTACGTTCAGTCCCCAGCATTGAAAAAGAAATATAACTCACATCATAAATTAGACCAGTTAATAAGGATTCTCTGAATTTACAGGTCTTGCTTCCAGCAAGAAGCAAGTGAGTTAACAGTTCAAGCATCCTAGCCTCCCTCTGCTCATATTAGTATAGACTAATGTCCTGGACTACTTTTGCCTCTGTATAGCTGGTCTGAATAGTGTCTCACATTTTCCCTGGGCTGGCTTGAAACCTTGATCCAATCTCACCTCCCAAATAGCTGAGACTAGAGACAGTCTCAACTTTGGTGTTAATCACACAAGACTTAAAAGACGTTTTTTAAAGGAAGGCCAAGATTATCTACTCCTACTAAAAAGGTAATGAACAATCCAGTCCAACGACCTGGGACAAATGCCTTACTTACAAAAGGAAATTTATTCAAGAAGAGAATTTTAACACAGATGACCCAGGAAGTAGCAGATATTTGTTTAAATTACTCCTGTCACTGTAAAGCTTAGCAAGGAGAGGCAGAGTAGCAACCATTGTAAACCTTATGCAATCCAATCCCTCTTATCAAACTTAAGATACACTGTCCTTTACGTCATCAATGACTGGACATTGCTTGGCTCTCTTACAACCTGTTACTTCTCTTCGCACACGTCTTAAATTCTCCTCTCTCATTTCCCTTTCCTGAATAGACAGTGGGGTTCATTCACCTTAACAAAAATCATTTTCACAGCACTTTACATGCCATCAGAACCTATTTACTTCTCTGCCCATAACTCACAATACATCCACTGAGATGTGAAAGAAATCTGCTCAGTTCATGTTAACTTCTTACTACTGTAAAGATCATATTAAAACTAGTCATTGGAAGCACCCATGGGAATAACAATGGGAAAGCAGGCTGAAGAGGGGGAAAGAGGTAGAAAACAGAAAGGTGACATACATAATGGGCTGGCTCCCACCTCCACTTCTACTCCCACCCCAATGTTTACCTTTGGAAGCTGTCATGATGGGTAGTAACATCAAACCCATGGCCTTATTTTGTGTGCTGGCACTCTACCCATGAGCTATATCCCTAAGCTCCTGACTTTTTTCTGTTAAAATTAGTAGTTAACTGTCAAAGGCATGCAGTTTTCAGATGAAATACTCTCTTATGATGCTGAAGTAACAATCATTCCTTGAACAGCAAGGCTGACTATATTAGTGGTGAGATAATCTTGGGTAAGTGACTATAGCTGCCTGCCCTCCAGGGCAATGCTGGGCAGATTCCCATACTTTTGCATAGACTGTAGATTAGCATTAAATGCCAATCTACAGTAAGTAAACAGAGGGCACATTCTATCTATCTATCTAAATTTTCCCCCCAAGACGGGTTTAAAGAACACACAGGACCTGAGACGACTAGATGGGTTTATAGCTAGTCTGAACTGTATTAAGCAGCTGGCAATACCTGAACTTTGTTAATTCTTTGTGTTTTTTGAACCAATACTGGGACTTGAACTTAGAGGCTGGGTTTTGTCCCTTGGCTTTGCTGCTCAAGGCTAGTGCTCTTGAGCAACAGCTCCACTTCTGGCCTTTGGTAGTTAATTGGAGATAAGTCTCAGACTTTCTTGCCTGGGCGGATTTCAAACCATGGTCCTCAGATCTCAGCTTCTTGAATAGCTAAGATTATATTCATGAGCCACCAGCGGCCAACCTCCATTTTCTTTTATCTGACAAAGAGAAGCTAATGTGTATAATTTTGGAAGATAGCATTTGCAATGAAGAGTCCTAAAGAATAATTTTGTTTTATTATCATGATTTGTGAAGAGAAACTAGGCAGACAGTTCAAGAAAGGACACAAAGTCCTTTCTCTAAGTTCCAAATTTCTTCTTTTTGATGGGTGGTGGGAGCTGAGCAATGATGTCATCCAGGGGCCGTTCTACTGCCACAAGTGTCCTTTCATCCAGAAGATCCATGAAGAGTAAGGGCTGTAGAGAGACAACAGTGATGCTACCAGGAGTTATAGTCCAGGCCACTAGAGCTAAAAGGTTCATCTTACACAAGGATGAAAGGATCTGTAGAAATCTTTAATAACCTTTCCTGTTCTCTTGACTCAAAAAGGTTGGAAGCTTTTAGCTGTTAATTACAAAGAAATCTGATGAGGGCTGGGAAGGTGGCTCAGTGGTAGAGCGCTTGCCTTGCATGCATGAGGCCCTGAGTTCGATTCCTCAATACCACATAAGCAGAAAAAGCCAGAAGTGGTGCTGTGGCTCAAGTGGTAGAGTGCTAGCCTTGAGCTGAAGAGCTGAGGAACAGCGCCCAGGCCGAGTTCAGGCCCCACGATCGGGAACCCCCCCCCCCCCCAAAAAAAAGATACCTGATGAAACTTATGAATTGGGTCAAATAACTAATATTATTATAAGTTCAATGAGTATATATATATATATATATATATATTATATATATATAAATTTTTTTTGGGCGGGGGAGTCTGATGTAGGGCTTGAACTCAGGTCCTGGGCACTGTCCCAGAGCTTTTTCTTTCTTTTTTTTTTTTTTTGTCGGTCGTGGGGCTTGAACTCTGGGCCTGGGCGCTGTCCCTCAGCTCTTCAGCTCAAGGCGAGCGCTCTACCACTTGAGCTACAGCACCACTTCCAGTTTTCTGGTGGTTTATTGGAGATAGGAGTCTCACGGTCTCTCCTGCCCGGGCTGGCTTTGAACCACGATCCTCAGATCTCAGCTTCCTGAGTAGCTAGGATTACAGGCGTGAGCCACCAGCGCCCCGCTCCCAGAGCTTTTTCACTCAAGGCTAGCACTCTACCACTTTGAGCCATGATCCTCAGATCTCAACCTTCTGAGTAGCTAGGATTACAGGTGTGAGACATCAGAGCCAGGCTAAATTGCATTTATTTTATATATAGTGAAAAGGCTAGCCAGAGTAGAAACTCATAACAAATTCAATAACTTCCATTTGCTTTAAATTTTTGTAAAATATGTTCCAACAAGAAGCTGTACTGAAAAGCAAACAATCATACTAATGACTCTTACCTGAGCACCAATATCACCTTTTACATTTCATTTGGGATTGGACTGACACACTCACCTCTGAGTTCAGAACAATGAAATACAGACACAAGGTACAGAAAACTTCAGAAAGGTCACTCATCTCCCCAAACCAGGTTCTTACATATAAACTGAAGCTACTCTTTCTTGTTTTCCTATTGTGAAGCTTTAAGAACATCACAAGAAGCCAACCAGCTAGAATATAACCCAAGATGTTTTACCTTATATATCTTAGAAATTTTAAAGGCATGGACTGTGCGCCTCCGGAATACATCTGATTCATTCGTGGGAGGAAGAGGATTGTAGAACACAGTTTTATCATTTGGCAAAGGCTAAAAAGAAAAAAAGATTTACTATTTAAATTGTTATTTCTATTGTCTAGCATGCTCAATGTACTCGGTCACTTTTCTTTTTTGCCAGTCCTGGGGCTTGAACTCAGGGCCTAGGCGATGTCCCCGGAGCTGCTTTGTACTCAAGGATAGTGCTCTACCACTTGAGCTACAGCACCACTGCTGGCTTTTTCTGAGTAGTTCCTTGGAAATAAAGAGTCTCATGGACTTTCCTGCTCGGGCTGGCTTTGAACTGCAATCTTCAGATCTTAGCCTACAAAGTAGGAGTATAAGCTATGAGCTACCAGCACCCAGTTTTTATTGACTTCTACAGACCAAAGGAATGTGTTCATTTTTCAGGACAACACCATTTTTCATCTTTATGTTGTGTATACCATTTCCTTAACTACCTTTACTTCAGGAGAGTGATAGCACTCTCCTAAGTCGTGACAAGAAGAGGTGAGCAAGAGGAGGCAAGAGAGAACACGGTACTGCATACCAGTAAGATCAAAGGGATAGGATGAGGCTTTTGTCCATTCTTATCAGTAACTACTTGTCATAAAGGAACAAATCAGTATGAGTAGGAGCTTAGTCTGGGCAGGCTCTGTGCTTTCTGGACTCTTCCCCAGTACATTACATACTGCATAACTGGATGAAGGCCTCCCCAAGCAAAACATCAACACAAACCACCCCCGCTGCTGTCACTGAGACCTCAAGAGATTGCCGCTGGCCAAAGAAAATGGTATTTCATCTCTGACTTTGTTGCAGAATGGTAGACTCATCACCATGACCTGGGGAAAAGTGATCTAGACTGAGCTAGAGAAACAGGTGCATGGGAAGGGCCCTTCCTGTACCACTTATTTCACAGGAGGCACTTGTCAGCCAGCTCTGCTTCATACACTCAGAGGACCCACAGCCCACAAGATGGGTTTCAGTGATACATCCTTGGGCACAACTCCTTTAAAGCCATCTGCTGCTTTACCCACACATGTTCCACCCCCACCTTCACAGATATACTGAAACAGCAGATGTTGGTTGTAATCTAAGCCCAAAGCACTGGGCAGGCATGGCTGTGGCCCACAGTGTTCCTAGGAAAGAAAGCCCCTGCCCAGAAAAGACATGTAAACGTGAGATAAATGAAATAGCAGCTGGTAAAGAGGGTGGAATGTCAAACTGAAGAAAATGCTCACACCCACCGAAATATAATCATGCAGTCTGGAAATTTCCTGGCTGAACTTTCTCAAAACATCAAGCCTGTCAGTACCATCCATCAGGCAAGTCAAAATGCTATCCTGGATATCAGGTAATGAAACCATCTTAGTCACTCCAGGATTCAGAGTTGAAAGTAAAATCTGCCAAGTCAACTGTATTCCCTTTAGAGGGTCACCTTCTGAATACTAATCTGATTTCTCGTCTATTTAAGTGCTCACTGGCAAAGTAAAGAATAAGTCATAGAAGTAAAAAACCAGTATGTAAAACTAGCCCTGTCCCTGAAGCCTTCCGAGAGCAGGAATGCAAATATGTTACACAAAGCTCCCCTTCTCCAAAGATTATACTAGGAATCTTTTTTGTTTTTGTCAGTTGTGGGGCTTGAACTCAGGGCCTCGGCACTGTCTATATGAGCTTTTTCGCTCAAGGATCGCTTTGAGCCACAGTGCCACTTCCCATTTTCTAGTGGCTAATTGGAGATAAGAGTCTCATGGACATTCCTGCCTGAGTTGGCGTTGAACCGTGACCCTCAGAACTCAGCCTCCTGAGCAGTAGGATTACAGGTGTGAGCCACTGGCACCCAGCTTATACAAGGCATCTTTACTGTGCCTTTTCTCTAAGCAGTCACTTTATGCAGGTCCTTAACATATAGAAGTGAGGAGGCAGCACCGAAGAACTCACCAACGACTTGTCAATGATGCAGAACATGTAGGCATCATGGAGGAGGATGTGCATTGGTCTCTTGGGATGAAAACTGATGTGTGTGATGGGAGTATCCCTTTGGAGCCACAGGTGGTGAAACCCCTGCTTCTGGACAGTTCGGCTCCATTCTGTGTACTGTTTGTCTGGGATGCTGTACTCAAATATCTGAGGAAGGAAATGTCAGAGACAAAAGAATAGTTGTGTGACCATCAGCTTCAGAGATCTGGTTCCTTCCTGGATTTATCCTTCATTCCCAACAAAATAAATAAACAAGGATTGCATCATATTCAGTTTTATACCACCCCCCACCTGTAGTTTGAACCCAGCCTTGTATTTGCTTAGTTTGCTTGATTAGTTGGTGTGCTACCATTCATATCACACTACCTCCAAAACTCAGTCTTACTTTTTTGGCCAGTCCTGGAGCTTGAACTCAGGGCCTGGTCATTGTCCCTGAGCTTCTTTGTGCTAAAGGCTAGTGCTCTACCACTTGAGCCACAGTGCCATTCCTGGCTTTTTCTGTGTATGTGGTACTGAGGAATCAAACCCAGGGCTTCATGCATGCTAAGCCACATTCTCAGCCCCAGAACTCAGTCTTCTAAGTAATTAGGATTATAGCTCTGAGTCACTGTACCAGGCTCTACCTCTTAAAAAATTTTAAGGTAAATTATAGATAAAAGTTTACTAATTTAATAAAAATTATCCTTGACAACCTCTTCCTCAATACACAGCGACATTCAGTTTCTTCTTTAGTTTTCAGAGATGTTTTATGTACACAATACATACTGTCATGTGTCATTTTCCCGCTTAGCCTCTAAACACAGAGACTAATCTACAACCAACCAAAAGAAAAAAAAAAAAGATACATCTGAGGACTGTGGTTCAAAGCCAGCCCCAGCAGGAAAATCATGGAATTTCTATATATATTTAAACTCTCTACAATAATTATTTAATTTATTTATTTTTGTCGGTCGTGGGGCTTGAACTCTAGGCCTGGTTGCTGTCCCTCAGTTCTTCAGCTCAAGGCACGTGTCTACCACTTGAGCCACAGTGCCACTTCCAGTTTTCTGGCAGTTAACTGGAGAGAAGAGTCTCATGAAGCCAGGCGCCTGTGGCTCACGCCTGTAATCCTAGCTACTCAGGAAGCTGAGATCTGAGGATCACAATTCAAAGCCAGCCGGGGCAGGAAAGGCCCTGAGACTCTTATCTCCAATAAACCACTAGAAAACCGGAAGTGGTACTGTGGCTCAGTGGCAGAGCGCTCGCCTTGAGCTGAAGAGTGCAGGGATAGTGCCCAAGCCCATGATGAACAAAGAAAAGAAAAAAAAAAAAAAGAATATCATTACAGGCATGAGCCATCAGCGCCTGACTTAGAATAAATTTTTAAAGATACTGTTAAACTGTCCTCCAAAGGAGTTTATACTAATTTATGCAACATATATGAGATGCTGTTTTTCCTATACCCTTATAGCACAACTCTTTGATCTTGTTAATCTAACAGGCAAAACAAACAAAAAAAATGCACACTTGCCTCCAGCTCACAATCTTCCTGCCTCTCTCCTTCCTGATTATTGGGATTGTAAGCATACACCAGTTTTGCTGACAAAAGCCCTGAAGGGACTGACTGCTATGTAAACGGTACCAGGTGGACACTACTATTATGTGTGACAAAAGCAAGACTATGCTGTCTTTGGTCAAAGACTCAAACCAAAACCAAAACCAAAAAACAAGCCTCAGTTGACTAGCCATCTACTCACATGACCTTCCCAGATCACATTTAATTTTTCAATAGTTCACTGGGGTGTGTGATGTTTAGTATCACCACAATGTTACAGCTGAGGATGTATAAGCATTGAAAATTTCACAATATATTCTACAGTGTAGGTACTTTTAAGATCGACTTACAATTTGGCATAGGGAGAGGTGAAGCAATGCTCAGCTGCTAGGCAGGTACTCTACCACTTGAGCTGTATCCTTAGCCCTAAATTCTTACTGACATGGGGGGGCCCAATTTCACAAAGATCAGATTTCCTCATTTGCAAAAGTGAAGGTGAATTTTGTTTGCTTTTTTCAGTCACTTCTGTGAGAAAAACTTTTTTATATCAAGCTGTATTGCTTAAAGTTCCTGCTCTGTCCTAGTGACTTGACTCTTGTAAGGAAAAGAACTGCTTTGAGATAAGAAAGCATTGGTAAAATGTAAGATTTTGTTTTAAACTGGTTTCTTTCCAAGATGGAATTTTAACACACCACAGACTGTTCAAGAAATAGCAGAGGAAGTGGATATATTGAGATTATTTGTGTACTATCAATCTTATTTCAAAATCATCTTACATAAATACATTTTACCTTATTCAAACTAGCCAGTCAAGAGAGACTGTGAACCTGAGCTCAACCAATCTGAGCAGAGGGGAGGGGCAGGGCCTGCTGAGTTAGGAATAAATACCTGAGCAGACTGCCTGTTCTGTGTGCTTGCTTGCCAGATTTTTGGCTGATGGCATCACATCCTTCTATAGACATAAATTTTGCCTTGCTGAGACAATTCTTTTTTTTTTTTTTGGTCGGTTGTGGGGCTTGAACTCTGGGCCTGAGCACTGTCCCTCAGCTCTTCAGCTCAAGGCTAGCGTTCTACCACTTGAGCTACAGCAACACTTCTGGTTTTCTGGTGGTTTATTGGAGATAAGAGTCTCACAGACTGGAGATAAGAGTCTCACAGATGTTCCTGCCTGGGCTGTCTTTGAACCGAGATACTCAGATCTCAGCCTCCTGAGTGGCTAGGATTACAGGCATGAGCCACCGGTGCCCGGCTTGCTGAGACAATTCTTTATTTTTGTGTCTATCCTTGTGATTCCAATGGTTCTTGGAGAGCATATTTATTTACACTGACAACTGCCAAAATTATATTTCATTCCTTAACACTGGAATCCTGATCATCTCTAGTCTAAAACAATCAATGAAATGAGTACTTAAAACTCTTCCATTCTCTTGTGCTTTGACCCAGAATTAGTGCTTTACCATGTGAACTGTGCCCCATCACACCAACAGGTACTGCTGGCCTATGGATGAGCTCAGACTATGCATGGAAACTTTACTTCACACAGGAAAACAACTACTTGTATATCCTTCAGCATCTTCAAAGAAAAGTTCCTCCAAACTGTCCTAGCCAATTTGGCTTCCAGGTTAGCATTATCTAGCAAGAGGGAATTAGAGAGCACTGGAATCAATCTTACCTGTTGGTCAGAATGAGCAATAACAAGGTTGTTGGTATTGGGGGCAATGGCTAGAGCAGTTACTGGAAAATTGTAGGCAGGCACTGTGCAGTGAAGCTAGGAATAAAAAACAGGGGTTAAGTGGCAGTTCTATAGGATACTTTCCCTCATGAAAGCAACATGGTAGAGCTCAGTTGATTTTCTTTTCTGTGCTGATGATTGAACCAAGAGCCTTGAGCAGGTACTGAGCTATACCCTCAGCCCCTGGATGAACTCTTTTTAAACACTTCTCCCTGTGAACTCAAAGAGTTCTATGAAAATTTCCATAAACTTCAGGTATTTTATCATTAATGAACTTTAATTTTGTTTTTATTAAGTCTTTACAAAACTGGAAGCATTTTCAGAGAACTCAATAGTAAAGCTTTTATCTTAGAATAAACCTATATGAATTGCTTATAAATATGAACTTGAACAGGAACATATAATTAATGCTTAGGGGTATTTATGTACAATTGTAAGGCATGTGGGTGCTACAGAAAATTTCTTTTTTTTCCTGTTGGGGATTGAACCCAGGACATTTCACAGGCCAGGCAAGCACTACGGTTGAAATCCATTCCCAGCTCATATATGTTACCCACAATAGCACCCAGGTAGCTCAAGCTTATAATCCTAGCTACTCAGGAGGCGGAGTTTTTTTGGTCAGTCAGGGGCTTGAACTCTGGGCGTGGGCACTATCCCTCAGCTCAAGGTGAGCACTCTACCACTTGAGCCACAGCGCCACTTCTGGTTTTCTAGTGGTTTATTGGAAATAAGAATCTCAGACTTTCCTGTCCGGGCTGGCTTTGAACCGTGATCCTCGGATCTCAGCTGCCTGAGTAGCCAGGATTACAGGTGTGAGCCACTGGCACTGGCTGAGATTTGAAGATCATGGTACAAAGCCAGGCAGGCAGGAAAGTCCATGAGACTCCTATCTCCAATTAACCATCAGGAAACTGGAAGTAGCACTGTGGTTCAAAGTGGTTGAATGTTAGACTTGAGCAGAAAAGCTCAGAGACAGTACCCAGGCCCTGAGTTCAAGCCCTACAACCCACCCCCCTCCAAAAAAAAGTACAAAAATTTGAAGGTGTAAGGCAAGCCCTGAGAGAAAAACTGTTATAATGTCTATCTAGTCATGTCTAAACTTTCCATGTTTTAAATATAGAAATAACCTGGATATGTGTTTGTCACCCACAAAATCCTTAGTCATGAATTTCTGTGAATCAATACTTGCACTGTTCCCATTGACTAATATTAATGTTATACAGTAGAACTTCTGAGTTCCACAGAAATAAAGAGTAATCTGAAGCAGAGAACATTCCTGATTTAAAAAAAAAATAAGAAAAAAAAAGTTTTAGTAAATTTCCAAGTCATTCCAGATATAATCTGCCTTGGACTTTTCAAATGAAAGACTAGTAATTTCCTGTATGACTCAATCTGCTGTCACGAAATCGTTCACTCACCTCTAGATTCTTCAGATTGTACACGTGGACTCCAGCACTGGTACCTGATGCAGCTAGCCAATTCCCATCTGGACTAACTGCCAAAAGACACATGGCCTCTACAGTCCCTATGAGGGCATAAGAACAATTAAGTCTCTGAAGTACATGTTCACAGCTTCCCTAACCTGAAGATGGGCGTTTTAAAATAATTAAAGCAGGCTGGGAAGTTGGCTCAGTGGTAGAGCGCTTGCTTTGCATGCCTGAGGCCCTGGGTTCGATTCCTCAGCACCACATAAGAAAAAAAGCCGGAAGTGGCGCTGTGGCTCAAGTGGTAGAGCGCTAGCCTTGAGCTGAAGAGCTGAGGGACAGCGCTCAGGCCCAGAGTTCAGGCCCCACAACCGGACCCAAAAAAAAAAAAAAAAAAAAAAAAAAAAAATTAAAGCAATAATGTATTAAAAGTTTTGCAGCTGGGCACTGGTGGCTCATGCCTATAATCCTAGCTATTCAGGAGACTGAGATCTGAGGATTGAGGTTCAAAGCCAGCTCGAGCAGGAAAAGTCTATGGAGACTCTTATCTCCAATTAACCACCAGAAAACAGGAAGTAGTGCTGTGGCTCAAAGTGGTACAGCACTAGTCTTGAGCAAAAGAGCTCAAAGAGCTTGGCACTGGTGGCTCATGCCTGTAATCCTAGCTACTCAGGAGGCTGAGATCTGAGGATCGTGGTTCAAAGCCAGCTTTGGCAGGAACATCTGTGAGACTCTTATCTCCAATAAACCACTAGAAAACCGGAAGTGGCGCTGTGGCTCAAGCAGTAGAGCTCTTGCCTTGAACTGAAGAGCACAGGGACAGCGCCCAGGCCCAGAGTTCAAGCCCTATGACTGACAAAAAAAAAAGAGCTCAAAGACAGTGCTAAGGTCAAGCCCCATGGACAGAAAAAAAAAAAAAGCAAATTAGTTTAAAAAGTTAACCTGACTAGGGGCTGGGAAGGTGGCTCAGTGGTAGAGCGCTTGCCTTGCAAGCATGAGGCCCTGGGTTCGATTCCTCAGCACCACATAGGCAGAAAAAAAAGCCGGAAGTGGCATTGTGGCTCAAGTGGTAGAATGCTAGCCTTGAGCTGAAGAGCTGAGGGACAGTGCCCAGGCCCACTATTCAGGCCCACAAATGGACTCCCCCCCCCCCAAAAAAGTTAACCTGACTAGAGCCGTAATAACAGAAACAGCTTGGTATTGGCACAAAAACAGACTCAAAGATCAATGGAGCAGATTAGAAAACCCACAAATAAAATCACATACAAAGTCATCTGATATTTGACAAAAGAGCCAAAGACATACAGTGGAAATAACATAAGACTCTTTAACAGCTGATGTTGGGAAAATGGGGCATATGAGGAAAACTAAAAATGGACCCCTGCTTGCCACTATACACTAACATTAATTCAAAGTGGATCAAAGTCCTCAACATCAGACTCAAAACTCTGAAACTACTGCAAGAAAGAGTAGGAGAAACACTAGAACTTATAGGTATAGGCAGGAACTTCTTGATAGTCCCAGGGGCACAAGAGATAGGAGAGAGACTCAACAAGTGGAACTACATAAAATAAAGTTTCCACACAGCACAGGCTATAGCTACTAAAAAGATAGCCAACTAATTGGCAAAAGATCTTTACCAGCAATATATCAGACAAAGGCCTAATATCCAACATATATAAGGAGCTCAAGAAACTAACCCCTCCCAAACTTAATACACTAATCACTAGACAGGCAAAAGAGAAAGGAGAATCTTCTCAGAAGAGCTAAGAATGGCAAAGAAACACATGAGGAAATGCTGATTTTCCCTGGACATAAAGGAAATGCAAACCAAACAACTCTGAGATTCCATCTTATCCCAGTTAGATTGGCCAACATTTTGAATTCAAACAAATGCTGGTGGGGATTTGGGGAAAAAGGAACCCTACTGTGTGGTTGGTAGGAATATAAACTAGTACAATCACGCTGGAAAATAGTCTGGAGGTAGACCTTCCTGTGACCCAGCTATACCACTACTAGGCATCTACTCTGAGCATTATGAACCAGGATATGATAAAGACACCTGCACACCCATGAACATTGCCACACTATTCACAATAACCAATATATGGAAACAGCCCAGATGCCCCACAATAGATGAGTAGATCAGAGAAAGTTATACCTATATACAGTGAAATTTTATATAGCCATTAGAAAGAATAAAAAAATGTCATTTTCAGGGAAATGGATGGGACTAGAAAAAATCATGCGGAGTGAGGTTATCCAACATCAGAGACAAATGGTGCATATTCTCTCTAACATGCACAAGTTAGATCTAAATTGCACTGGGATATGACAAACTACACAGGATTCTAGATACTCACACACAGTGAGATCAAAACAGGATAGTCATAGGAGAGAATCACAAAGGTGCAATGCCTAAGCGCTTCCTTATATTTCATATAATATACACACTAAAACAAGCTCCAAAGATATGAAAACCAGACTTTTTAAATTTGTTTTTTCTTTTTCTGATGATTCTATATTCTTTATGTTATACACAGTGCATTTATATGCATATCCGTGGGGGTGGGGGTAAAGACACAGAATCCAAGGAAAAAGGGTGAAAAAGTACAGTAGTGGAGTGAACTCGACTACAACTGGAGAGTGGAGATGGAAGGAAGGGAATGGGAAAGAGTGAGGGAACAGATGACACTGTACAAAAAGAAATGTACTTATTCCCTGATGCATGTAAATGTAACCCTTCTGTATATCACCTCTAAAATAACAGTAAATTTAGAAAACAAAAAAAGTTAACCTGACTAGTTTTAAAACTTACTTAACCACTCCTCATGTAAAGGGAAGCCAGAGAGATAAAACCAAGGACATCACTGGTTGAGGCCTGAGGAAGACATTTTGGATTCTTCTGTATGGTAACAAGAATATATGTGTCACTAAAATCTATAAATTAGGGGCTGGGAAGATGGCTCAGTAGTAGAGTGGATGCATGAGGCCCTGGGTTCGAGTCCTCAGGACTACATGAGCAGAAAAATCAGCAAGTGGAGCGGTGGCTCAAGTGATTGAGTGCTAGCCTTGAGGTGAAGAGCTGAGGGTCAGTGCTCAGGCCCAGAGTTCAGGCCTCATGACCGACAAAACAAAACAATACAAAACAAAAACTATAAATTGTTTCAAACTCCTTTTTCTTTTAGATATTTTAAAATCAAAGTTATTGACACACAGTAAGTTCAACACATCTGAAGCACAATTTACTGCTGCCTATTTAGCACTAAGGGGCATGGATAAACCATCTTTGTCGTCAAGGGACTTTAATGTGGCAACATGAAGGCATAGGCTAAATATTTGGACAGCCATTTTTTCTATGTCAAAATATGTTTTAAAATCAGCTTACACTAAGAAAAAGGACCCATATTACCCCATTTGGAAAGAATAGCTTTAGTGTCAAATTTTGTAGAGACCCTAAGCTTCAAAGACCACAATAACGACAATGTGCCTCATGAAGGTTAAAATGGGTGACTTTAACTAAGTATCACTATCCCCCAATACTGTGATTTTTTTTCTTTTTTTGGTCAGTTGTGGGGCCTGAACTCTGGGCCTGGGTGCTGTCCCTCAGTTCTTCAGCTCAAGGTGAGCACTCTACCACTTGAGCTACAGCACCACTTCTGGCCTTTTCTGCTTTATGTGGTGTTGAAGAATAGAACCCAGGGCCTCATGCATGCAAGGCAAGCACTCTACCACTGAACCACCTTCTTAGCCCTCAATACTGTGAATTTTGTGAAATACACGTAATCACTTAATCTCAATAAAGAAAAAGAGTATGTTAAAATATGTCTATAATACCTTCAAAAAATGAAAAAGCTTTATTAAAAAAAAAAAATCTGTTGGGAACTGGTGGCTCACGCCAATCCTTGCTACTCAGGAGGCTGAGATCTAAGGATTGAGGTTAGAAGCCATCAGTCCAGGCAGGAAAGTCAGTAAGACTTCTATCTCTAATTAACTATTTAAAAAAAAAAAAAAAAAAGGCAGTGGAGCTGGGGCTAAGAGGTAGAGCACTAGCCTTGAGCAAAAGAAGCTAGGCTCTGAGTTCAAGCCCCAAGACTGGCACGTGCGCGTGTGTGCCCACACATAAACACAGAGAGAGAGAGAGAGAGAGAGAGAGAGAGAGAGAGAGAGAGAGAGAGAGAGAGAGAGAGAGATGAGTGGAGCCTAAATAATAGATAAAAGCCAGGGCAGGGAAGTATCCAACTATCAGTTAAGCTGGATGCTAAGTCTTAAGTCCTCAGTAATAGTTAATGTCAGACTCACTGATGTAGACTGAAGTTCTCAAAGAACATGAAAAAAATGATCCTGAAAGCCAGGCATGTAGTCCTAGCACTTGAGAGGTTCAAGAGGTACATGAACACAGGTAATGAAACTATGAACAGGATTTTTCATCTTTATATAAACAACCAAAAACAACATGTCCACAAAATCTCTATGTCCTAAAACACATTAGAAAATACTAAAATGGGGCTGGGAAGGTGGCTCAGTGCTAGAGTGCTTCCCTTGCCTGCATGAGGCCCTGGGTTTGATTCCTCAGCACCACATAAGCAGAAAAAAAAAAGCTGGAAGTGGCGCTGTGGCTCAAGTGGTAGAGTGCTAGCCTTGAGCTGAAGAGCTGAGGGACAGCACCCAGGCCCAGAGTTCAGGTCCCATGACCGGACCTCCCCCCCCTCCCCCCAAAAAAAGAAAATACTAAAATGGCCAGGTGCCAGTGACACATGCCTATAATCCTAGCTCCTAAGGAGAGTGAGATCTGTGGATCAAGTTCAAAGCCAAACCAGGTAGGAAAGTCCTCAGATTCTTATCTCCAATTAATCACCAGAAAACCTAAAGTGGTGCGGTGGCTCAAATAGTAGAGCACTCACCTTGAGCTAAAGAGCTCAGGGACAGTTGCTAGGCTCAGAATTCAAACCCCATGATCCACAAAAAAAAACAAAAACAAAACAAAACAAAACAAAAAAAACCCCTAAAATGTTAAGGATAGTTATTTTTGGGTGTCAGGATAACAGATGATTTTAACTTTCTTCTTACTAACAAAACTCTTGGATGGATGATAAAACTTCTCTGGCCCCAAACAAGGAAATTGAAACCTAGTGAGAAAATAGTAGGTGTGAGGAATATTTCAGATTTCATTGAGTGTCTTCATCTGCCAGATTATATCCTCCTACTTTAAACTGCAACCATATGAGTGAGTTTATGCAGGGTTGAGAAGACTATAAGAACCCCCAACACCCGGGCGCCAATGGCTCATGCCTGTAAACCTAGCTACTCAGGAGGCTGAAATCTGAGGATTAAGGTTTAAAGCCAGCCCTGGCGGGGAAAGTCCGTGAGACTCTTATCTCCAATAAAGCACTAGAAAACTGGAAGTGGCGCTGTGGCTCAAGCAGTAGAGCGCTCTCCTTGAACTGAAGAGCTGAGGGATAGCGCCCAAGCCCAGAGTTCAAGCCCCATGACCGACCAAAAAAAAAAAAAAAAGAACCCCAACACTTAGGTCAAAAAGAAAAAAAAAAATCTCCCCTGAGGCCAGTTACAAACTCCCACCTGATTGAGGCTGGAAACTATGCAGGTGCTTAAAGCTTGCTTCCATCAGTTGAATGACATGCAGAGATCCTTGATTTGATGCCACAAAGAGCTTTGTTGAATCTTCAGAAAACAAAATCTGAAGGGCAGATCTAAGGAATGCTGGCATTTTTGAAACCTTGGGGTAAACCAACAGGGAAAGCTAGTAAGTAAGAAAGTAGACATTATAGCTCAACAAAAACAGAGTTAGGGGCCGGGAAGGTGGCTCAGTGGTAGAGCGCTTGCCTTGCATGCATGAGGCCCTAGGTTCGATTCCTCAGCACCATATAAGCAAAAAGAAAAAAGCCGGAAGTGGCGCTGTGGCTCAAGTGGTAGAGCCCTAGCCTTGAGCTGAAGAGCTGAGGGACAGCGCCCAGCCCAGAGTTCAGGCCCCATGACTGGACCCAAAAACAAACAAACAAACAAAAACAGAGTTAAATTACAGTAATACGAAGCCAGCAAACTGACCAAATGACATGCCTCCTGTTACCTACATGCCTTGACAGTCCAACTTCAATTCCCTACTACGGAATTAACTAAATTACACATGAAACCATATGGCAGAAAAGCGTAAGCTTTACTGTTACTTCTGGCATTTCTCTATCCCTCCCAAAGCAATCAATACAAAATTTAAAAATAAAATAAAATTTAGCTATGATGCTAGAAATTATCTCCTCCCTTTTTAAATGTGCTAGAGACTGAATTCAGACTCTTGCATAAGAAACTGTCTCCAAAGCTGGGCGCTGGTGGCTCACACCTGTAATCCTAGCTACTCAGGAGGCTGAGATCTGAGGATGGTGGTTTCAAAGCCAGCCTGGGCAGGAAAGTCCGTGAGACTCTTATCTCCAATTAACCACCAGAAAACTGGAAGTGGTGCTGTGCCTCAAGGGGTAGAGCGCTCGCCTTGAGCTGAAGAGCGCACGGTCTCACAGAGACCAAGCCCAGAGTTCAAGTACCACGAATGACCAAAAAAAAAAAAAAGGGATTTTCATCCAACAAAAATGACACGATTCTTCTTGTACAACCACATGAGGCTCTTACTCACCCTTTGGAGGCTTATGTTGTCACGTTCATATTTCAACCGATAGAGGAAAAAACGAGATACCGTTGAATAGGCTATCCAACCTCCACACGGAGAGATGCAACTGCAAATAATGTTCTCAGGGCCCTGACAATAGGAGGAAGCAAAATAAATGTTAGTGGAAAATATCTTATGACACATTCACCATGACATGAATCTCCATATTCTTACTGCTCTGAATATTTCCACAAATACCTAGGCTATGTCCTATGATTATATGAGAAGCAGAGCAATTCAGTGATGTTGATTTCCAAATACAAAAGTCTAAAGATACTGTGTGCTTTGCCTTTCAGGTGATTCTGATAGCTTCATATTAAATCCCAACTTGGGAAAACTGAGCAGGTAGGCGCTAAGTTCACAAAGCTTAGGAGGGCTGGTAATTCATAGTGCTCATTTTGTTTTGCCTGTGATAACATACTTCAATAACCTCTAATAGATAAAAACAAAACAAAACAAAAAAAACAACTACAGGATTGAAATTTAAAAAAAAAAACAAAAAACCCATAGACGTGCGCCGGTGGCTCACACCTGTAAAATGGAGGCTGAGATCTGAGGATCGCAGTTCAAAGCCAGCCTAGGCAGAAAAGTCTGTGAGACTCTTATCTCCAATAAACCACTAGAAAACCCGAAGTGGCGCTGTGGCTCAAGCGGTAGAGTGCTAGCCTTGAGCTGAAGAGTGCAGGGACAGCGCCCAAGCCCAGAGTTCAAGCCCCATGACTGACCAAAAAAAAAAAAAAAAGAACCCCACAAAAATCAGCAGGAAGTTATAAAAATTCTAGCTTTCTCAAGAATAATTTTGTTAAGTTATTATTATTACTTTTTTTTGCCAGTCCTGGGGCTTGCACTCAGGACCTGGGCACTGTCCCTGAGCTTCTTTTGCTCAAGGCTAGTACTCTACCATTTGAGCCACAGTGCCACTTCCAGGCTTTTCTGTTTATGTGGTAAAGGAATCAAACCCAGGGCTTCATCATGCATGCTAGGTGAGCACTCTACCACTGAGCCACATTCCTAGCCCTGTTAAATTATTTAAAGAAGCCAAAAATTCATTTAGCTGGGAGTGAGGTCTCCAGGAAGGCTTTCCAGAATAAGGGAGAGGACCAGGAGGAAATTTACTATTTGAAAAGCAAAGGAGGGGCTGGGAAGGTGGCTCAGTAGTAGAGAGCGCTTGCCTTGCATGCCTGAGGCCCTGGGTTCATTTCCTCAGCACCACATAAGCAAAAAGAAAAAAAAAAGCCGGAAGTGGTGCTGTGGCTCAAGTGGTAGAGCACTATCCTTGAGCTGAAGAGCTGAGGGACAGCGCCAAGGCCCAGAGTTCAGGCCCCATGACCGGACCAAAAAGAAAAGAAAAGGAAAACACATATTTTTGTTCCCATTTGTTTTTCCACTATAAAAGACATCTTTTTTTTTTTTTTTTTTGGTCAGTTGTGCGGCTTGAACTCAAGGCTTGGGTGCTGTCCTTGAGCCTCATTATGCTCAAGGCTAGCACGCTACCACTTGAGCTACATAGTGCCACTTCCTGTTTTGAGTAGTTTATTGGCGATAAAGAGAGTCTCATAGAGACTGTTCTTTTTTTTTTTTTTTTGGGTCCGGTTGTGGGGCCTGAACTCTGGGGCCTAGGCGCTGTCCCTCAGCTCTTCAGCTCAAGGCTAGCGCCACTTGAGCCACAGCGCCACTTCCAGCTTTTTTTCTTTTTGCTTATGTGGTGCTGGGGAATAGAACCCAGGGTCTCAGGCATGCAAGGCAAGCGCTCTACCACTGAGCCACCTTCCAAGCCTTCATGGAGAATTTTCTGCCAGGGCTGGCTTGAAACCACAATCCTCTGATGTCAGCCTCCTGAGTAGCTAGGATTACAGACATGAGCCACAGGCTCCCAGCAAGACATCTACATATATGGACAAGCTTTAAAAAGATGTCACTTTGGGGCTGGGAAGGTGGCTTAGTGGTAGAGTGCATGGCTACTATGCATGAAGTCCAGGTTTGATTCCTCAGTATCACATAAACAGAAAAGACTGAAAACTGGCACTGTGGCTCAAGTGGTACAGTGCTAGCCTTGGGTAAAAGTTGTTCAGAGACAGTGCTCAGACCCTGAATTCAAGCTCCAGGACTGGCAAAAAGAGAAAAAAAGGAAAAGAAAAAAAGATGTCGCTTTTGTTTTCAACACATATAACTTCATCAAAATCTCAAATAAAAAGGTGGCCAGTCCTTCAGTGAAATAGTTTAGGATATAGAGTTTTACTTGTGAACTAAATCACTAAATTCATAATGGGAGAAACATTCTGGATCTCAGACCTCAATGCATAGTGAGCCTCTTACCTTTGTCTTGAGGTGCAATAAATGATCTGCATTTTTGGAAAGTGGAAGGGTATCTCCATTCTTGCCTGAAAAAAGAAACTTCCCTGAGTTTTTGTCCCACCCCCAAAACAGAAGATGATACATTTTTTCTTCTAAAAGTCACCTATCAGTATGACTGAATCACTATCACTGAAAAAAAAATAAAAAATGTCTTGACTTAGTGGACATACCATTTCTGTGGGGTAGTATATTATATGAATAAGGAAGTGAGTAGTTCTAAGACACCATCAGTTGTTTGAAGCTACAACCCCAGAAAGGCATGCAAAATGGTGTTTCTATGGTCTTAATTTCAATCCATTCTAAAAGAGAAGACTCAAGCACTTATCTAACAAGTCAGCCCACACAAGACTGCTAGGTTGTTACTGTAGAAACCCATGTGACATTTTGTTTTTCTGTAGGACATCACTATTCATCATCTTGTCATTTTTCAACAGTCTTCTTACATTTCACATAACTAGGACAACCTGATTTTCATGACGCTTCCTTCAACTACATCCTATAGTATGCCTTATAGAAGCTTACTATAAAATATATCTACTTTTTAAACTTAACTTACTTTTAAAGACATGATCCCTTTAACCTGCTGTGTGTGTGTGTGTGTGTGTGGGGGGTTGGTGGGGCTTGAACTCTGGGCCTGGGAACTGTCTCTGAGCCCTTTAGCTCAAGGTGCGTACTCTACCACTTGAGCCGCAGTGCCAATTCTGGCCTTTTTCTGTTTATGTGGTACTGAGGAATCAAACCTAGGGCGCTTCAAACATGCTAGGCAAGCACTCTACCACTAAGCTGTATTCCAAGCACTACTTCTGTCTTTTTTTGTGCTTAATTGGATATAAGACTTTCCTGCCCAGCTGGCTTTGAACCATGACCCTCAGATCTCAGGCTTTTTTTTTTTTGTTGGTCATGGGGCTTGAACTCTGGGCTTGGGCGCTGTCCCTCAGCTCTTCAGCTCAAGGCGAGCGCTCTACCACTTGAGCTACAGCGCCACTTCCGGTTTTCTAGTGGTTTATTGGAGATAGGAGTCTCACGGTCTTTCCTGCCCGGGCTAGCTTTGAACCGCGATTCTCAGATCTCAGCCTCCTGAGTAGCTAGGATTACAGGCGTGAGCCACCGGTGCCCGGCCAGATCTCAGGCTTCTGAGAGCTAGGATTACAGGTATGAGCCATTAGCACCTGGCTTTGTTTGCTTTCTCTTTTTCTTATGAATGGGAAAACCTTAAGTAAAGAAAAACTTATTTTTTTTTCCCTAAGCAGAAACTCAACTGAAATACTAAATTGTGGCATCCTTTCTCCAACCTTCATTTTCATATGTATGAATGTAAGTGTATGTTATTTTTTATTTATTTTGTTGGTCATGGGGCTTGAAATCTGGGCCTGGGCACTGTCCCTCAGCTCTTCAGCTCAATGTGAGCATTCTATCATTTGAGCCACAGCGCCACTTCTGGTTTTCTGCTGGTTTATTGAAGATTATAGAGTCTAATGGATGTTCCTGCCCAGATTGGCTTTGAACCTCGAACCTCAGATCTCAGCCTCCTGAGTAGTTAGGATTACATGCATGAGCCACTGGTGTCCAGCAAGTTTATGTTATTTTTATTTATTTTTCTTTCTTCCAGTGCCACGGGGATCTAAACCTGGGCACTGGTGCATGGTAAACAGACACTCTATTTTTAAGCTTGTACCCACAGACCTTTCCCATTTTCTAATTGAGAAACTTTTCTCCAGTTTTACCTGTTGCAACGGTAGATCCTAGTCGCCAAAGTTCCAAATGATGAGCAAATTGGAAGAGGAGAAGCTGTCTCTTTTTAGAACAGGAAATGAGACGTCGCTGTATCCAAGAATTGAAAAGTTATAGACAGCCTCAGTATTAGCTACAGCAGCAATAACTTAGTATACTTTCTATTGTTGAACTAATTCATTTGATAAATATATCCTAAGAACTACCACAGGGGCTGGGTGCTGGTGACTCATGCCTATAATCTTAGCTCCTCAGGAGGCTGAAATCTGAGGATCATGGTTTAAATCCAGCCTGGGCAGACAAGTCTGAGAGACTTATCTCCAATTAACCATCAGAAAACTGGAAGTTGCACTGTGGCTCAAAGTGGTAAAAGCTAGCCTTGAGCAAAAGGAGCTCAGGGACAGTACTCAGGCCCTGAATTCAAACCCCATGACAAATCAAAAAAAAAAAGAAAGGAAGGCAATGGTATCTAAAAACAACTCAAAAGTAAAATAACATCAGACTTACAAAATGGTGAGACTGGCAGGGAGTAGGGGAGGACAAGTGTGAAATAGAGAGTAAAAGAAAAGCTGAAGGATGTCTATAATTAAGATAGGTTTCCTATACCATGCTAAGGAATTATGTCTCTAAGCTGCCAGCAACAGGGACAAGCAAGGGCTTTTAAACAGGGACCAATAAAAAGCTGTTTATTTAAACAGATGAGAACACAAATGAAAACAAAAGAAGATCATTATGGAAGTTACTGTAGAGAAATTTAGATGAGGAAACTGTGATCCAAACCAGGTGAGTGGCCACATCTAGAGATGGTAAGCCTAGCAAGCCCAAGATCCTAAGTTTAATACCCTTACTCTACACTCCAAAGGAAAAAGGAAAACAGAGAGCTCAGAAAGAGCTAATGAAGACTGCCTATACATTACATATGGGTGGTTTCTGTATATCAAACATACCTCAATAAATGTGCACGCATGCGCGCACACACACACATTCACATATAAAATATATACCAATCTATATAAAATACCTATTTGGATGAAGTAGACTTGGTAAAGTTACCAGCAAATGGAATCTGGAAGCCAGCTTGGAAGGGAAAGGGCCATTCCCTTGTAGAGATGGCACCATCTATCTAGAAAGGAACACTGGAAGCCTGGATTTTTCTACTTCTAACCTGAATATAAAGTCAATCCTTAAAAACAAACAGACAGGTCCTAGTGGCTCACAATTATTCTAGCTACTTAGGAAGCTAAGGTCTGAGGATCCTGGTTTAAAGGCAACCCAGGCAAGAAAGGCCATCAGATTCTATCTCCAATTAAACACACACACACACACACACACACACACACGCATGCACGCGCGCGCATGCGTTTGCAGCAAATGGAGTGGTACAGTGCTAGCCCTGAGCAAAAAAGCTCAGGGAAGCTGGGCACTGGTGGCTCACATCTGTAATCCTAGCTACTCAGGAGACTGAGATCATGCTTCAAAGCCAGGCCTGGTAGGAAAATTTGGGAGACTCTCATCTCTAGTAACAACCAGAAAACCGAAAGTGATGCTGTGGCTCAAAGTGCTAGAGTACTAGTCTTGAGCAACAGAGTTTAGGGACAGCACCCCGGCCCTGAGTTTAAGCCCCAGGATCAACACACACAGCAAAACAAAACAAAACAAAAAAACTAAGAAAATGACCACAAATCACTATTATTTGAAAAAGAAAATGATTTCTCCAGAAAGTAAACTGCTATGATGTTACAAATATATCATATTTTGTTCCCCCGAAATGCCTTTGTAAGAGGCCTACCTCACAGAGTGAAAATAACTCAGAAACCCCCTTGGATTTCCCCAGGAAGTATAAGCTATGTTTGGAATCAATCTATGGGATAGGGAGATGGGAGATGAAGGAGATGAAGAAAAGGGGTGATACTTACATGGGGAAAGGTGATTTTTCGGAGAGCAGCATCATAATTCTTAACTTCTACCTTCTCCATGAGAGGACGAATTACCAAGTGTGTGTCAGTGCCTGGATATGGGAGAAAAGAGGATCAGAATGAGAAATCCTGAGTGAAAAGAAAATAACCAGAGCTGGGTACAGTAAACCAACAGCCTGGCAAGAAGCAAGAACTACCTCCAGATATCAGGGCCGTTGGGCTGTGGGCCACGGTGCGTACGTCGTGAGTGTGGTGCTGGAATGGTTTGGTCCGCACCCATTGCTTCTCACTGCTGTTGGAAGTCACAGAGACCAGTTGAAAATGGAATATTGTGCCCTCGGCTGTGCCCACCACGAAACTGTCTTCTTGCTGAGAAATTAAATGAGGGGAATACATATGAACAAACTAAGATCTAGACCAAAATATTCCCTAAAGTTTTCTGTCTAGGCAGTTCAGGGGGAAACTTACACCTAGAATTAGAAAGTAAATTCCCAGGGCATCTTCCTTTAGGTATCTACCAAATTCAATCAGGAGACAAGCTAATACTTAGATAGCAATGCGCCCTCTGCTGACAAAATTAATAACTGTTATCTCCTCGCTAGGTTTACATGGTACATGTTTTAGTCACTGACAGCCAAATACAGGACAACAGTTCCAAAAGATTATACTGAAGCTGAAAAAATTCCTATTGCTGCGGCTAGGAAGGTGGCTCAGTGGTAGAGCACTTGCCTTGCATGTATGAGGCCCTGGGTTCGATTCCTCAGCACCACATAAGCAGAAAAAAAAAAAGCCGGAAGTGGTGCTGTGGCTCAAGTGGTAGCGCACTAGCCTTGAGATGAAGAGCTGAGGGACAGCGCCCAGGCACAGAGTTCAGGCCCCACGACCGGACCCAAAAAAAAAAAAAAAAATTCCTATTGCATAGTAATGTCAAAATGTTATAGAATATAAAATAAGCATTACTCAGTTTCTGGTGCTGCTGATATAATGAATCCAACATTGTTCTTTTTTTGGGGGGGGTCCGGTCGTGGGGCCTGTACTCTGGACCTGGGCGCTGTCCCTCAGCTCTTCAGCTCAAGGCTAGCGCTCTACCACTTGAGCCACAGTGCCACTTCGGTTTTTTTCTTTTTTGCTTATGTGGTGCTAAGGAATCGAACCCAGGGCCTCACGCATGCAAGGCAAGCGCTCTAACACTGAGCCACCTTCCCAGCCCCAACATTGTTAGTTCTGTAAAAGGAGAACACGTACAATATGTACATGAAGTATGCCTTTAGAAAACGTACTGAATAAAGGATTGTGTTAGCACTGTTATGTTCACACAACACTGAAATCATCCAATGATATACTCCTCAGACTGTCAGTCATTAAGAAATACATGATTATAACCAAGGCCATTACAGAAGAGATAAAAAAGATATATCTAGAAATAAGCTAAATTGAAAATATATTAAATCTGTGAAAAAACTCAAATCCTTCTAAACCATGTCGACAAGCTACACAGGAAGTCTATCTTAGAATCATGTGTCTGTGTTGGTACTGGGGCTTGAACTAAGGGCCTTGTACAACTCTTGCTCAGCTTCTTTCTTCTCATACCTGGTGACCTATATTTGAGCCATGCCTCCATTTCTGGCTTTTTACTGGTTAACTGGAGATAACAGCCTTTAGGATTTGTATGCTTGGGCTTACTCCAAACTTTTTTTTTTTGTCGGTCGTGGGGCTTGAACTCTGGGCCTGGGCGCTGTCCCTCAGCTCTTCAGCTCAAGGCGAGCGCTCTACCGCTTGAGCGACAGCGCCACTTCCGGTTTTCTGGTGGTTTATTGGAGATAGGAGTCTCACAGTCTCTCCTGCCCGGGCTGGCTTTGAACCGCGATCCTCAGATCTCAGCCTCCTGAGTAGCTAGGATTGCAGGCGTGAGCCACCAGCGCCCGGCCATACTCCAAACTTTCTCATCCTCCCGAGTGGCTAGCATTTAGCATTATAAGGCAAAAGTCTCCAGCACTAGCTCCATACATTTTTCTTTTTTCGGTTGTCATAGGGCTTGAACTCAGGGCCTAGGCACTGTCCCTGTACTGATTTTTGCTCAAGGCTAGCACTCTACCACTTTGAGCTACAGTTCCACTTCTGATTTTCTGGTGGTTAATTGGAGATAAGAGTCTCATAGACTTTTCTGTCCAACCTGGCTTTGAACTATGATCCTGAGATCTTAGCCTCTTGAGCAGCTATGATTACAGGTGTGAGCAACAGGCACCTGACTAAAATAGTCAGTTTATGAAAATTTTATTTTGGGCTGGGAATGTGGCTTAGTGGTAGAACGCTTGCCTAGCATGCATGAAAAGCCCTGGGTTTGATTGCTTAGTACCACATAAACAGAAAAAGCCACAAGTGACTCTGTGGCTCAAGTGGGAGAATGCTGGCTTTGAGCATAAAGAGGCTCAGTGAGCTAGGCCCTGAGTTCAAGCCCCACAACTGGCAAAAACAAACAAATATTTATTTTTTGGTGGTATTGGAGTTTGAACTCCAGTCTCACATGTGCTAGGCTGGTGCTCCACTACTGGGCCATGCCTCCAGCTCCAAACTTCAAATTTTAAAAAGTATGTTACAATTTGGCTTTTTCTTTCCCATGATGACAAAATAATGGCTGACTTACAATCAATGGCATGTCCCTAAGTTACTCCATAACAGCCCAAAGTCAGGACCATACTCACTTCAGCAACGGCAATGGACTGCACATCAGCATTCGCAATGAGGTGACTCTTGACAAGGGTCCCAGTAGCAGAGTCCCATAACTGTACTTTCCCAACTGAATCCACACTTATGACAGTGCCATCAGACAAGAAGGCCACGCCCCACACAATACACTTCGGCTTAGTCACACCCAGGTGTTGCCTATCTACAATCATCTTCCGAACAGTGCTCCCTGAAAAACAAAAACATGTACTTGGATAGACATTATTTCTTACTGAGTTTTCAAAAAACTGCCTGGACAGGGGCTGGGGGTGCCCGGCTGAAGAGGAGGTTTATTGTGAGTTCTAGTATTATAATAAAATACTACATCACACTGAAGTTTTAATAATAGTAACCCAACAACGAAATTAGAATTCCTGATGGACATCTTAAAATATCAGTGACAGGATAGCTCTCAGGACTTTGAAAGTAGGACAGAGTTAAGCTTTTAGAAACCCAGAAATGTGAATCTAACAAACAAAACTCTTCCCAAATAAACTGAAAAAAAAAAAAAAAAAAAAAAAATAGTCACCTGATTTGAAATCAAACACACTGATGTAGTCTATGGAACCAGCTGCAACATGGGTACCAGCAGGATGCCAACTGAGACACAGGATGCGACCTTGGATTTGTACAACAAAAAAAGAAAGTGATTGGGAAGGGGAAACAAAGAGAAGGCAACAATGCTTGATAAGAAATGTACTCGCTATCTTGCCCATGTAATTGTAACTCCTCTGTACGGTATTCTCACAATAAAAAAAAAAAAAAGAAAGTGACATTCAATAAATATGTATCAAGAGTAACAGCCCTTCTCCACAAGTACCTACAGAGCTCTCTCAAGTACCTCTTGGCTCTTTCTCATATACCACAGTCCTGTGAGGTACTGTTTTTATTACATATGGGAAACTGCATTGGACCTACAGCAAAGTACTATAAATGACTGATAGAAATGTGTAAACATAACCATATGAGTGATACAGTAGTAACCTAATAAAACTTCACTGTGCATATTTGAGGAGCCTACTACTCATAATGTAAAATCAAAGACATTTGTATGCATGATCTAAATATGTATAGACACGTTCCACAAGATATTTTGATCAATAATGGTCCGCATATGGGGAGGGGGTCCCCATAAAACTGCACTGCCTAATGGTGTTATAACCATCTTAGTTTGTATAAGCACACTCTGCATTGTTCACACAACAAAATTACATAAACACACATTTCTCTTGTACATATCCCCATTGTTATGCAACATATGACTAATTTTCCTTTCTGGAAGTGCACAGAATCAAACACAGCTCTTGCAAATGCTTTGCTGAGTTTGTTATAGTTGTCAATAGTAAAGTAATAATCATATCCATAAATAGTTTAAATTATGAAACACTATAAAATGGAATGCCACACAGATACCACTAGCATCACTGATATAGAAAAGTACCTGAAACATTTCAAGTGAAAAAAAAAGCTGACTAGACGTTAGTTTCAAAATACTTAAGAACTGCTGCTACAATTAATATCCAAAAGATAGTAACAAAAGGAAAGTCTGATTAGTAGGGGATAAAGAACACAGAAAGCAGATGCATCAGGAAATGACACACACTGCTGGTTTTGTTGTAAACAGCTCCACCACAGGGCAGCCATCTTATTCATTTATATATTATTTATGGCTGCTTTTATACTACATCCACAGTCAGCAGAGACTATATGGCCCGCACAGCCTAATATTTACTGCCTAGTTCTTTTTTTTTGGTCGGTTGTGGGGCTTGAACTCTGGGCCTGGGCGCTGTCCCTCAGCTCTTCAGCTCAAGGCTACCACTCTACCACTTGAGCTACAGTGCCACTTCTGACTTTTTCTATTTATATGGGCTGAAGAATAGAACCCAGGGCAAGCACTCTACTGAGCTACCTTCCCAGCCCCTACCTAGTTCTTTATAGAAACTATGTACCAAACCTTGCACTACAGGTCAGTGCCAAGTCAGTCCAGCAGAGTCCAAGCATGGACAACTGTTTGTAAAATGCCCTCATTCAATTAAGAACCACAGTTCAGGAAGTGGCACTGTGGCTCAAATGGTAGAGCACTAGCCTTGAGCTGACGAGCTCTAGGACAGCACATAGGCCCAGAGTTCAAGCCCAAGCCCATGACTGACCAAAAAACAAAATAAGAACACAGTTCAGGGGCTGAAAAGGTGGCTCAGTGGTAGAGCACTTGCCTTGCATGCATGAGGCCCTGAATTCGATTCTTCAGCACCACATAAGCAAAAAGAAAAAAGCCGGAAGTGGCGCTCTGGCTCAAGTGGTAGAGCGCTAGCCTTGAGCTGAAGAGCTGAGGGACAGTGCCCAGGCCCAGAGTTCAGGCCCCACGACTGGACACCCCCCCCCCAAAAAAAGGAAACACAGTTCAGTTGGCACTGGTGACTGACAACTGTAATTCTAGCTACTCAGGATGTTGAAACTGAGAATCCCTATTGGAAGTCAGCTCTAGCAGGAAAGCCTATGAGATTCTAATTTCCAATTAACCACCAAGAAGTAGGAAGTAGAGCTGTAGCTCAAGTGGTAGAGCAGCCTTCAGAGAAAAGGCTAAAGGACAGCACCCAGGTTCTGAGTTCAAGCCCCAGTAATGGCATGCCAAAACAAACAAAAACAACAACAAAAAACATTTTCTACTTTGGATTATTTCTTTTCTTTTTTTTTTTCATGGGGCTTTTAAACTCTGAGCCTCAGTGCTGTCCCTCAGCTCTTCAGCTCAAGGCTAGCACCTTACCACTTGAGCTACAGCGCCACTTCCGGTCTTCTGGTGGTTTATTGGAGATAAGAGTTTCAAAGACTTTCCTGCATGGGCTGGCTTTGAACTGTGATCCTCAGATCTCAGCCTCTTGAGTAGCTAGGATTATAGGCATGAGCCACCGGTGCCCCGCTGATTTTTTGTTTTCAATACTATACTTAACTAGGTAGTCATACCACATTACACAATGGAATGGCTTCTAGTATATTCCCTATACTCAAGTAAAATCAGCACAAAGATAACACATTTCCAGTGACACAGAAACTTTTTTTTTTTTTTGGTCAGTTCTGGGCCTTGAACTCAGGACCTGGGCTCTATCCCTGAACCTCAATATGTTCAAGGTTAGAGCTTCACCACTTGAGACACAATGCTACTTCTGACCTTTTCTGTTTATGTACTACTGAGGAATCAAGCCCAGGGCTTCATGAATGCTAGGCAAGCACTCTACCACTAAGACACATTCCCAGCCCAAAACTTAACTTCTTGTTAAGGCTATTCATACCCCCACCAAAAACAACCCTTACTTTTCTGACGATCAAAATTTCTTTCAAATTGGATTTTGTCTGGTGTGATTTCAAATAGTTTTACAGATCCATCTTCACAGCCAACCTATTAGGAACAAAGAGATAATAACGAGAAGATAAACATTTTAAGTTTAAATATATAACCATACATACCCACATCTTGTTTAAAGCTATCACTTGCCCTAAAAGAAACAAGAATAACAATAACAAAGTATTACTACTGAGAAACTTAAGTGTACTGCTGGCAGAATTCATATCCTGGCTAGAAAGCAGGCTGATATTAGGAGTTCTAATCAGTGACCCAATTCTAGCACATGACAGAACAGAGGTAGGACTTCAAGTATATTTCTGTTAGATACTCATGAGCTAATAAAAGACATACTAACCTTAACAACCTAAATGGAAAACATTTTAAAGTAACACAGGAATTAGGACAAAAATCAAATACCTGAAAGTATCTATTTCTGATAGCAATTACAGAGGAAAAAGTTTATGTATAAAAAAACTTTTATTGAGGGGCTGGGAAGGTGGCTCAGTGATAGAGCGCTTGCTTTGCATGCCTGAGGCCCTGGGTTCGATTCCTCAGCCCCACATAAGCAAAAAGAAAAAAGCCAGAAGTGGCGCTGTGGCTCAAGTGGTAGAACGCTAGACTTGAGCTGAAGAGCTGAGAGACAGCACCCAGGCCCAGAGTTCAGGCCCCACAACCAGACCCCCCCCCAAAAAAAAACCTTTTATTGAGAAACTGTTGAAACAGTTGCACAGGTTAATTTGCTGAAGCACTTCTCAGAATCTGCAACAGACTTATGAACACAGGCTACCTACAAAAGGATTTAATATGTTGTATTTCTTTTTTGTTGGTCGTGGGGTTTGAACTCTGGCCCTAGGCACTGTCTCTGAGCTCTTCAGCTCAAGACTTGTGCTCTGCCACTTGAGTCACTACGCCACTTCGGGTTTCTGAGTGGTTTATTGGAGATGAGTATCACAGTTTCCTGCCTGGGCTGGTTTTGAACCTCAGATCTCAGCCTCCTGAGTAGCTAGGATTACAGGCATGAGCCACCAGCGCCCAGCTGTGGATTTGCTTTTTCTGAACACTTGATACAGAATATGTAGCATTTCTGGTTTCCTTCACTTAGCATGATGTCGTCAAGATTCAGCCATGCAATAGCATGTATTAGTACTTCATCCATTTTTATGTGCAAATAGTACTCTATTCCACAGATACATGTTGTATTTCTAAAACAAAATACACAAAGCATGTCACGACAAAAAAAAAAAGTATCTACCTCTTCCAGTTACAAAGAAGATGGTTTGGGAAATGCTAATGTGAATTAACCCTCTCATTTCATACATAAATAAACAAGATCCAAACTAGTAGCAAACAGAAAGCAAAATGAAAGTGATTTCTTTTTTTTTTTTTGGGGTCCGGTCATGGGGCCTGAACTCTGGGCCTGGGCGCTGTCCCTCAGCTCTTCAGTTCAAGGCTAGCACTCTACCACTTTGAGCCACAGTGCCACTTCCGGCTTTATTCTTTTTGCTTATGTGGCACTGAGGAATTGAACCCAGGGCCTCATGCATGCAAGGCAAGCGCTCTACCACTGAGCCACCTTTCCCAGCCCAATGAATAAGTGATTTTTAAACCTTAGTACCTTCGTGGTTTCCTGGGAACCAGTCAAGATTAGAGTTGTTAATTATACTTCATTCTCCTTAGAAACATGAGAAGGAAGTTGTGCACAAGAGAAATTTTAGTTCTGAAATGCATACTTACCAAAAGCTGAGAGCCACTGGGGCTGGCAGTCATACTCCAAATAGGTCCTCCAAAAGCATCCACAGCATATTTGATGTTTAATGCCTGTAAATCATACTCAAGAATTTCTCCATTGAGTCCAGCACTAAAGAGTCGCTGTCCTCCTGCCCAACACAGAGCTTCTGTAGCCCGAGACTCATGACCTGGGAAAAACTAAAGAAAAGACAGAACTTCTCAACCTTCCAAGAATTCATCATCCCCACCGCTTGGTCACAGGCACCAAAGTGAACATTACTTCCCTATAAATAAACTCGTGTCTGAGTCTGTGCTATCAGAAAGATCACATTAGACATTTTCATTTCTGAGTTCAAATTTTAGCTATTTAAAATTACTGCAGTTAAGTTTTCTTGTTGCTGTTAAAAGTATTACTAGTTCAACAAAACATTTTCAACAGAATAAAGTATATTCAAGGCTGGTGTAATGTAACCAAAATTGTTCTGAGTATCTTTTTTTTTGGTTGGTCATGGGGCTTGAACTCTGGGCCTTGACAGCTCAAGGCTAGTGCCACTTCTGGTTTTCTGATGGTTAATGGAGAGAAGAGTCTCAGGGACTTTCCTGCCTAGGCTGGCTTTGAACCACCCACGATCCTCAGATCTCAGCCTCCTGAGTAGCTAGGATTACAGGCATGAGCCACCAGTGCCCAGCCTGAGTATCTTGATTGGGTGAGGTTCACCTCATATAATATACACACATATCTTTCCAAAAGTCCATTTTAGAATTTTATTTATTATTATTATTATTTTTTTGTCAGTCATGGGGGCTGAACTCTGGGCCTGGGCACTACCCCTCAGCTCTTCAGTTCAAGGCTGGCGCTCTACAGCTTGAACCACAGCACCACTTCCAGCTTTTTCCGCTTATGTGGTGCTGAAGAATCAAACCCAGGGTCTCATGGAATTTTAATATAACCAGGCAGTCACAACTAAGCTACACAGTGGGTATCTGTTTTCAATGAAAAAAGTTTGAAAAATAAAAATAAAATAGTATAAAGACATAAAATACTTTTATAGTTGAACTGTGTGTTTGTGTTTTAAGATACATATTATTCTGAAAGTCAAACGTTAAAAGAAAAATTTAAAGTTTATAAAGTATACTATGAAAGTAAATTCATTAGGGAAGAAAAGTGTTTAAGCTGGGCGCCGGTGGCTCACTCCTGTAATCCTAGCTACTCAGGAGGCTGAGATCAAAGGATCTTGGTTCAAAGCCAGCCCAGGCAGGAAACTCTGTGATATACTCTTACCTCCAATTAATCACCAGAAAACTGGAAGTGATGCTGTGGCTCAAGTGGTATCCTTGAGCTGAAGAGCTGAGGGACAGCACCCAGGCCCAGAGTTCAAGCACTACCACCAACCAAAAAAAAAAAAAAAAAAAGTGTTTAATAAATTTAGTGTAAAGTTGGGCTCCAGTGGCTCACACCTGTAATCCTAGCTACTCTGGAGGCTGAGATTTGAGAATTGCAGTTCAAAGTCAGGCAGGGCAGAAAAATACCCACAAGACTTATCTTCAATTAACCACTCAAAAACTGCAAGTGGGGTTGTGGCTCAAAGAGGTAGAGCTCTAGCCTTGAGTAAAAACAGCTCAGAGACAGCACCCAGGCCCTGAGTTCAAGCCCTAAAACTGACAAACACAGGGTGCCACTGGCTCAAAACTATAATCCCAACCATATACTAGGCTGAGAACTGAGGATTGTGGTTTGTAGCCCAACAATGCAGGAAAGTCCCTTAGACTCTTATCTCTAATTAACCACCAAATAAAGCCAGACGTGGTAGCTCAAGTGGTAGAGTGCTAGTCCTTTTTTTTTTTTTTTTTTTTTTTTTTGGTGATGGTCTTGGGGGCTGAATTCTGGGCCTGGGTGCTGTCCCTCAGCTCTTCAGCTCAAGGCTAGTGCCCTACCACTTGAGCCACAGTACCACTTCTGGATTTTTTCTGCTTATGTACTGCTGAAAAATCGAACTCAGGGCCTCATGTATGTGAGGCAAGCACTCTACCATTGAGGCAACTTCCTAGCCCAAGCAGTAGTCTTGAGCAAAAAAGCTCAAGGACAGTGCTCAGGCCCTGGGTTCAAGTCCTAGGATTGGCACAAATACAAATAATAGTTTAGCCCATGTATACAGATGTTTATAAAGTCTACAACATATAACATTAGTGTAAGTTTACAACATACAATGTAATGTCATAGGCCTTTACATTCACTCACCACTTGCTCATTGATGCAGGGCAGCTTCCAGTCCTGCAAACTGCAGGACTTTAACAGGACCCTAGCCTAGAAGCAAGGCTATATACTATTGAGGTTTGTCAAATACACCTCTGAATACCAAAATATAAAACCAACAATGTATTTCTTAAAAGGTATTATTAAGAGACATGTCACTATTGGGGACCCAAGGCTCATGTTACTAAAGTTACAATGTTCTCAACAATTTCCATTTTTGTAGATGGCAAAAGATCTATTAACCCTCAATTTCCAAAGAACAAGTAATAAAAGTGCTACAATTCCTAGATAGGATCTTTCTAAGAAACATTACACAGATCAAAATTCTGAGTTGCTCTGTCAGACCAGAGATCTCATATTTGCTAGGGAAGTTCCCCTGCTGATCTTTTCTAATAGATGTACAAATTGTCACAAACTTGAATTTAAGAAAGTTAACATTAGAATCACCAAATCAGGCTCCTAAACGACTTACTTTCTCCTGAAAGTAGTTTGCTGACAAGTTATAAATTTCCACAGTGCCATCTGTTCGTGAAACAGCCAATCTGTTTGATTTGTTATTGTAAGCTACACAGCGGATCCCAGGTGGAACATAATTAAAGAAACGAACTCGATGGACCTTAAATTCACCCATTCCTAGAGGGGACAAAAAGAATTGTTGTTAAAGGAGAACTGGACTGCATCACAGGTAATCAGTTTATTATCATCAATGTTCTGGATAGAACATTCTAATTCTTAATTATCTAATTGGTGATGCTTTCATGCCCCACACAAGAATCTACCGATCTCCAGGAACATTAAGACATCTTGCATAAGGATACTTCAGAAACAACAAAGCACCCCATCACCACTACCACCAAACCTCACTCTATAGCTCCAGGATTCCAGCCTCTTAGATCAGAAGTTATTTTAAAATCTGCATTCTCGCTGTGTACCTGTGGCTCACACCTGTAATCCTAACTACTAAGGAGGCTAAGATCACGGTTTGAAACCCGTTCGAGGCAGAAAAGTCCAAGAGCCTCTTTTCTCCAATCAACCAGCAAAAAAGCCGGAATTGAACCTCGGCTCCAGTGATAAAATGTCAGTCCAGAGAGAGAAAAAAAAAAAACAAAAAACGAAAAACGAAGGGAGAGCGCCCAGTTCCTGAATTCCAGCCCCAGGACCCGTACAAATAAACCCAAATCTGCATGTTAGTAAGCAACTCTCCCTGACTCTACTGAACGCTAACGTGTGCAAAGTACACACTCGACCTGAGGCAGTGGCGGGGGGCTGAGGGGGTAAGGGATGGCCGGGGCTCTTCAAACAGGGAGCCACAGGAGTTGATCTAGAACCGGGTCTAGAACCTACGAGGCAACTCGGACGCGGGTCGAGACCGGAGGGGGCTGGCTCCGCCCGCGGCCGCCTTCAAAGTTAGGACCCCTCGGGAGAGCAGGCGCGCCCGCCCCGGCCCCGCGAGCACTACAGAGCGCGTGAGGTCTCGGCCACCCCTTCCCTCTCCCGCGGAACACTCGGTCTCGGGGTTCGGACCTTGGCCCGGCCGCGCCCCATCACACTCGCTTCTCACAGCGACTTTCCACGTCCTTTCCCCAACTCACCGCCGGCCCCGCGTCCGTCAGCCCCGGGACCTCGCTTCTCTCCGCCCCGGCCCCACGTGCGCGCGCGCGCGCGCGCTAGCGTTCGCTCGCTCAAGCTCTGCCCCGGAAGTGCTCGCGGCGCGAGGCCGGAAGTGCGCAGGCAGTGCTCGCGGCGGCGGCGACGGCGGCGGGAGGTTCGGTTGTCGCCCGTTGGCCGCGCGGCGCCGCGCTCGGCGGCCGCCATTGCAGGTTAGGCCGCGGGAGGGGGGAACGGGAGGCTTCGGGGAACGAGGCTCGAGTCGGGAATGTCGGGGGGCGAAGGCGCGAGGGAGCGGGGTGGGGAGCTAGGAAGCTGGGGCCGGGCGGGGCGCGAGGCTCCGGGAGAAGAATGGCGAGCCCGAGGGGCGGGGGAGGGGCGGGAGGGGGAGGGGCGCGCCGTGCCGCGCAGAGGTGAGTGTGTCGGGGGGAGCCACAGCCCCCCCACCGTGGGAGGACCGGGAAATCGGGGAGGGGCGGCGGGGTGTGGGAGGCGGAAGGCGGAGGGAAGGAAGGGAGCGAGCGGGGCGGAGCGGGAGAAGAGCGGAAAGGGTGGCCGAGCGCGGGCGGAGGACGCAGAAGGGGCGGCGCGGGCCGGATCCTCGAGGTATGTGCGGGAAGGGATCTAGTTCGGGAGGCTTGGGGGGGGGGGAGAGGAGGGGAACTGGCACCCAGAAAGTAGCGGGAAGAGAGAGAAAAGGCAGACCTGGTGGGGGTGGGGTGGCGTGGGGTGGGGTAGGGGTGGCAGTAATAGGACGGTGAGGTTTGTTCCGGGGGGGGGGGATTTGGAATCGTGGGGGTTGGGAGACCACTGGGAGAGATGGTTTGGAAGGTGGTTGGAGAGTGATTCGGTCGTGGATGGAGAGAGTCGGGGCGGGGGGCGGTGAGTGGGGTGGGGTCCTGGAGCGAAGTACTTCGGGACTGGGAAGAGTTTGGATAATGTGAATGGTTGAGGAAGATGATTTAATAGAGGAATCTTTTTTGGGGGGGTGTGAACGATCTTGATGACTGCTCTGGTGGAGTGTGTGGAGGAGAGTAAGGTTAAAGAATGGCGGCGGGGTGGGGGGGGGGTAGGTTGAGGTTAAACCTCTTGGCAAAGGATTCCAGCAAGTCCGGGGGTAGTTTGGGGCGGGGGGAGTGGAGAAAAGGGGAGGGAAGCGACTGAGTTCCAGAAGGTGGGCGGGGCTAGGGATAGGAAATGTTTGTAGCTCCAGATGGAGTGGGGGGCTGGGGGAAGATGGAATAAAAGGGAGGAGAATCCAGCATGGAGGGATATCTCAATAGGACTAAAAAGGTAGCTGGCTGGGGAGAGAAAGGTACCTTGGCAGGAGGAGGAGGAAAGGTTGAGATGGGGTTGCAGAGTAGCAGAAGATGGAGAAAACTGGAGTAACTCAGACGACTGAAGCCATCTTTTCTACTCGTTGTCTACAAATACCAGTAATTGATTCCCTCCAACATGGGGATCGTAAAGTGTTATGGGAAAGTACCACGTGTATGCATAGTATCTACACACGTTTTTGAACACAGTCTTCACTAAAGAAACGTTTGGAAGCATTCATTCTACCTTTCCTCCATAGCCCCTTTTTGTAGGGCAGCAAGTGTCTCATTTAAAAATAGGATTTTAGACTTAGTAACATAAACCTGCCAAGAGACAAGGTCCCCTTGGAAACTAAGGCCATCCCCTTCAATCACAAAAACAACAGTAACACTTACAATAAAAGTAATCTGTATTGAGTTGTAAATCAGTTTTTCATTTGGTGGAAAGGCACATAGATAAAAAGTCTCCAGCAAAGAAAAGACCTTCCAGAGCTTAGTCCCTGAGGCAGTTTAGTGAACCCTGACTATAGTGTTGGATTGCTCTTCAGTTATATAAACCTAACTTTAATCTGCCTACTGCTTTTATAAAATGTTTTAGTCCATGGTGTCCATTATTAAAACAATTATAGCCTAGTAGTGTGATACGCTGCTACTAGACATGTATTATGAAAATGCCAGATCCTTTGGGAATCAATAGTTTGACCCTAGAGATTACCTTGAGTTCATCAGTGTGCTAAAAGCTCTACATTCATTACCACATTTTTTAAATAGGCATTTTTATGTCCAAGTTGTTGATAATTTAACCTAGGTTAAATTAACCACAGTCAACAAGATAGATGGTGGCATAGAACTCAGGTTGATCGGATAAGTGAGACTCATCCCTAAACAAATATAGACCCTGGGACCAAACAAAAGCTCAATAAATGCTGTTGGCCTGGCAATTTGCAAATGAATTTGTGTCATGTTTTCAATGTTTAAAATGTATTAAGTTTTTGAACATAAATTTTTTTTACACTTTATAATGGTTAAAGAGTAATATCTCGATTTTAAAAGTAAAGTTTAAATCAAGGATTAGCAAACTAAAGTTGGATGCCCGAAAGAAAAATAATGGTAGATCACAGGCCTAGTAAGGCATAAGGCCCTGGGTTCAAGCCCCAATATAAGAAAAGAGAAAAAAACCGATGAGAAATGTTCTAATAAAAATTGATAAAACATTTAGCTCTAAAAAAATTTACTCATTTGTAGATAGCTTAAATCTTTGAGTCAAAACCCTTTAATAGTCTTTAAAAGGTGACTATATCTTGTACTTCTGCCACATTTTATTTTGATACGTTACCATTATAAGAATCATTGATAAGTCTGGTTTTTTTTTATTAATAGCAAGCTCAATCCAGAGAGCACAGAGTGAGAACTGAATTTTGTCAAAAGTTAAAATGAACCAACCAATGGCAAAAAAATGTTTCCATTCTCTGCTTTTTTTCTTAGTCCTAAGGAGCAGAGGTTTGGGGTAAAGTTTTGAATGCTGAATGTAGCATTGAGTTAATTTCTGGATGTTTTTCAAGAAAGAAAAGAAATATCCTGGATTGAATAAAATGAAAAGCTTCTTTTTGATTGTCTATCTCAGATGCTAGCTACTTTGGTTGCAAGTTACGTGATTACTTATTTGTAAGTAAGATAAGAGCTAGGCTAGGGGCTGGGAAGGTAGCTCAGCAGTAGAGTGCATGCCTTGCAAGCATGAGGCCCTGGGTTCGATTCTTCAGCACCACATAAACAAGAAAAGCCGAAAGTGGTGCTGTGACTCCAGTGGTAGAGCGCTAGCCTTGAGCTGAAGAGCTGAGGGACAGTGCCCAGACCCAGAGTTCAGGCCCCATGACAGGCAAAAAAAAGAGCTAGGCTAACTGTAAAGCAGTAGAATCTCATATAAAAGTACAATATGAAACAGGGCTGAGAGAAAGACTACAAGGGAGACTTATTTTAGGGTGATTGGGGTCCACAAATGGTTGTACTACTTACTAGCTCTGTGACCAGTCTTTGTCTTCTTGAAGCCTCTTTTCCTATTAGCTGTCTTGAGAAGTGGAGCTCCTTTTTTGTACTGATAATCCTCTGCCTGGACTGCTTAAGTCAGTGGGGTGGTACTTCAATTTGTTGAATTCTTTATGATATTTTAATAGTTACTGTAGATCTAGAAGCTAAATGACAAGGCATATCCAGCTCAGTCTGGATTTTGGTTACAGTTCCCATTGTAGGTTTAGATTTGATTCTTTGAAGTCTATTTGCTTACTTTCCTTAAAAAAAAAAAAAAAATATGGTCTTGGGGCCGGGAATGTGGCTAGAGTGCTTGAGGCCCTGGCTTCATTCCTCAGCACCACATAAGCAGAAAAAAAAGCCAGAAGTGGTGCTGTAGTTCAAGTGGTAAAGCGCTAGCCTTGAGCTGAAGAGCTGAGGGACAGCACCCAGGCCCAGAGTTCAAGTCCCACGACTGACCAAAAAAAAAATGGTCTTGAGACTGGCACCAGTGTCTCAATTCCTATAACAAGGCTGAGATCTTAGGATCAAGATTCAAAGTCAACCCATGCAGGAAAGTTTGTGACTCTTATCCCCAATTAATCCCTAAAAAACTTGGAAGTGGGAACTGTGGCTCAGTTGGTTGAATGCTAGCCTTGAGTAGAAAAGGACAGTGCCCAGGCCATGAGTTCAAGCCTCATGACTGACACCAAAAAAAGTCTTGCCTTGCTGGGCGACAGTGGCTCATACCTGTAATCCTAGCTACTCAAGAGGCTGATATCTGAGGATCGTGGTTCAAAGCCAGCCTGGGCAAGAAAGTCCGTGAAACTCTATTAAACCACTCGAAAATGAGAAGTGGCGCTGTAGCTCAAGTGGTAGAGTGTTAGCCTTGAGCTGAAAAGCTGAGGGGCAGCGCTCAGGTCCAGAGTTCAAGCCCCACGACCGACAAAACAACAACAACAAAAACTTTACATGTCTCCACCCTAACCTGGCATGAATTGAAGCCAAAAAGAGGATGTGGGCTGGGTGCCAGTGGCTAACTCCTGTAATCCTAACTACTCAGGAGGCTGATTATCTGAGGATTGTGATTCTAAGCCAGCCTGGGCAGGAAAGTCCTTCAGATTCTTATCTCCGATAAATCACAAAAAAAAGCCAGAAATAGTGCTGTGGCTCAAGTGGTAGAGTCTAGCCTTGAGCAAAAGCAGCCTAAGGACAGCTCCCTAACCAAAGTTGAAGGCCCAGGACCAAAAAAAAAGGAGGTGGGGGCAGTGTTTTAAATGTTATTGGGAGTTAAACTAAAATGTATGAAGTATGTTTGTTTTTTAAGTTTCCCTTACAGAAGTAAAGTCATCTGGTTAATGCAGAATTAGCTATTAGTTTTTTAGTCCAGAAAAACAGAGATGAATCCTTTTCTCCCTGCCTTAGGAGATTGGGGGTAGAGGACATAATTTATTGCAGGGCTAAGAGCTTAATTTTTCCTACATCTTTATCCTTCCAGGACTGCACTTTAGTTGTGACCTATAAGACTGATACCATTTTGAAATATAATGAATTTGAACAATCCTTTTGAAAAGCTACATCACAGAAGTTTCTCCCGTTCTACAGTTACACTGTCAACCTGGACTTGTTTGTAAACAGAGATGGGTTAGTTGGGTATAGCCAAATTTGGGATTGAACTGGCCTTGGAGAGGCTTTCCTTGAACTCCTTTCATGATTTGATATATAGGCCATTCTTTTTTTTTTTTTGTCGGTCGTGGGGCTTGAACTTGGCCTGGGCGCTGTCCCTCAGCTCTGCAGCTCAAGGCGAGGGCTCTACTGCTTGAGCCACAGCACCACTTCCGGTTTTCTAGTGGTTTACTGGTGATTAAAGTCTCACAGACTTTCCTGCCTGGGCTAGCTTTGAACCACGATCCTCAGATCTGAGCCTCCTGAGCTAGGATTACAGGTGTGAGCCACTGGCGACTGGCTATAGGCCATTCTTAAGTTGTGCTTCAAAATGTACAAGCTGCAGTTTCTAAACAAGCAAAATCTTAGACAAAACAACTAGAGATTGTTTCAGTTGTCTTTCTTTTTTTTCTTTTTTGTTCAGTTGTCTTTTTAAAAGTGTTATTGCAGTCAGGAGTGAATGAAGACTTGGAAAACCTGTCACCTAGGGAACTTTCATTGTACTGTCTTTTTCATTTGTTGTTAATCGCAGGATTTGATTTGTTACAGGTTAAATATTCCTTACAATACTATGACAAAAAGTGTCTCAAGTTTTGGAGTTTCTCAGGTTTTAGGACAAATTGCAGATTTTGTAGTATTTCAAACTTTTAGATTAGGAATACTCACCTATATTATGCTTCACCTCTTTTTTGTTTTTATTTTCTGCTTCCTTTTGCGGGTGGATGAATTACAATGCATGTTTTTATACTTGTAACTGCACATTGACATCCTGCTTGTCACCAAAGAGATGTTCTTCATGTTTCTTATTGTTAAATACACCCTTGTGTACACAAATTTACACATATGTAGCTTGAGCCCTTCATTTGTGTGTTCACTTGGAAGCATTCCTATAGAGACAAGTTTTTACTGATGGGGTGCCACAACAGAATGATGAGACTATAAACCACGAAATTAATAATTTTCAAGGGCATTGCTAGATGCCAGCTAGTATCAATAAGCAGCGTATGTGCTCATTGAAGCCCCAGGGATTGGTATGCCGATGCTTCTATGTACTTAGGCTATTGTTCAAATTCCTATTTTAACAAGAGAATGCACTGAAAATTTCTGCATCCACTTCCAAACAGTCCACACATTTCTTTCTCAAACCTGTGGCCAAAGCATGTAAAAAGATTGATTTTGTTTTGTTTTGTCAGTCGTGAGGCCTGAGCTCTGAGCCTGGGCACTGTCCCTCAGCTCTTTAGCTCAAGGCTAGCACTCTACTACTTGAGCCACAGCGCCACTTCTGGCTTTTTCTGCTTATGTGGTGCTGAAGAATGGGACCCAAGGCCTCATACATGCATGCAAGGCAAGCACTCTACTACTGAGCCACCTTCCCAGCCCAATATTGATTTTGGTTTTATCTTTTTCTGAGCATCCTAGAATACCTTAACCTATGTAAACACCTTCTTACTTCTTAAAACACCTTTTACTATAACTTAACACCCGTCAAGGAAAATGAACTGGGTCATCAGTCATTAAAAGCCTCTTTGCAACTGGGTGCTGGTGGCTCATGCCTGCAATCCTAGCTACTTAGGAGGCTTGAGATTTGAGTATTGAAGTTTGAAGTCAAACCTGGGCAGGAAAGTCTGGAAGACCCTTTATCTCTAATAAACTACTCAGAAAAAGCCACAGGTGGCACTGTGTTCAAGTGGTAAAGCACCAGTCCTCAGCAAAAAAAAAAAAAAAAAAAGGCTCAAGGACAACGTCAACGTCTAGGCCCTGAGTTCAAGCCCTAGGACCAGCACAAAAATAAATTACATGGGCTGGAAAGGTGGCTCAATGGTAGAATGCTTGCCTTGCATGCACAAGGCCCCGGGCTCGATTCCTCAGCACCACATAAGCAAAAAGAAAGAAGCTGGAAGTGGCGCTGTGGCTCAAGTGGTAGAGCGCTAGCCTTGAACTGAAGAGCTGAGGGACAGTGCCCAGGCCCAGAGTTCAGGCCCCACGACTGGACCCCCCAAAAAAATTACATAAAAATAATGTTTCTTTACAAGAATCCCTTCTCAAGTTGCCTTACTGGGCCCTTTAATTTGTATCTAAATTGTACTTAAGTTATAGTTAAAGGCAATGCTTATCTTGCCTTTTGAAATTTTTTTCTGTGTGTTGATCTTGGGACTGACCTCAGGGCCTAGCAGTAACCCTGAGCTTCTTTTGTTCAAGACTAATGCTCTCCCACTTGAGCCACAGCACCACTTCAGCCTTTTTCTGAGCAGTTTATTGGAGATAAGTGTCTAAAAGACTTTTCTGCCTGGGCTGGGTTTGAACCACAGTTCTCAGACCTCAACCTCCCAAGTTTATAGGCTTACATGTGTGAGCTACCAACACCAAGCTTAGAACTTAGTCTTTAAAATAGTTTTGCATGTGTTATAAGTCATAATTGAGTCCTAATTTAGATGATAGCCCCAGAATTTTTAAGTGATTTTTATGTGATTACACAATAGAATTTCATCTCTATAGTATAGAACCTGAACTGAAATCTTTTAATTTTGAATTGTTATCCAGAAATCTGAGCAGTAGAAAGGCAGAGGAGAGGGAAGGGGAGGAGTTTCAGAAAGACTGAGGGGAGGAGGAGGAGTTTCAGGCCAGCCTAGGTAGACCTTGTCTCAAAAGAAAAAGAACTTGAAAAAAGGATTTTAAAGGTGTCCAGGTTCTGTTAAATCATATTCTGGCCTTCTTTGATGTATTGTCCTTTGTTGGGTGCTGCTACAGAAGGTCTGGCTTGTTTAGTTCCCTTTTGTCATTCTGAGCAGCACTTGAATATGCGTATTTACTGCCAAATGACTTCATTCCTTTCCATTCTCTTTTTTTTTTTTTCTTTTTCTGGGGTCTGGTCCTGGGGCCTGACCTCTGGGCCTGGGCGCTGTCCCTCAGCTTTTCAGCTCAAGGCTAACGCTCTACCACTTGAGTCACAGTGCTTTTTTCTTTATGTGGTGCTGAGGAATCAAACCCAGGGCCTCAGGCATGCAAGGCAAGCGCTCTACCACTGAGCCACCTTCCCAGCCCTCCTTTTCATTCTCCTTGACACTTGGTCTTACCATTTGGGAAGGCAACATTGGATAATAAGTCTGAATAGAAAGATGTTCCTATCTTGGCTCTAGTGCACACTAGCTGTGTGTGTGTGTGCCCCATATGAGTAGTTGGTGTATGCTTCATTAGCCTCAGCTAATGAAAATAAGGATAAGTATAATTTTCATAATGAATGAATACCACTTTTATAAGTGCACAGCATCCGGACCATATTAAAAATTCAAAACAGAACTACAATGTATTGACCAATTTCATGTTCCCAGTGTGCCTGGCACTCTGAGAATGACAGTTCTTCCATTCTATAAGGCAGTATTTTTCCCTGATGATCCAAAATGAAGATTAACATACCAGTAAAGAAACTTGTTTGGCAAGACAAGGTGGTACACATTTATAAGCCCAGCACTTGTTAGGTGGAAGAGGATCATGAGTTCAAGATCAACCTGGGCTGTATAACAAATCCCTGAGGAAAGAAGGAAGGAAGGAAGGAGACCCTGAAAAGGAAAGAAAAACACATACTGTTAAGAATCTTAGGTGTTGTTAGGTGCAAAGTTTAAATATAGTTCTAAAACCTGTTAACTTTCTACAGTATAGTTAATAGCCTTCCACTAGAGCTGTACCTACATTTGAAAGACCTAGCCAGAAGCTATAGTTTTAGTCCCCTACCTCCTCATTCCCCTCTGAATCTCCTTCTCACAATAACACAAATGCAAGTGAAGCCACTTGTCCTTAGGCAAAAATTTTTAAAACAATTTTTAGAGTAATGCAATTTACCACCAGGTGGTGCTGTTATACAAAAGAAAAGTCATCTATGTTCATTGGAACATTTTTTCATATCCAAATGAAAGGTGGTTTGCAGTATTTATTGAGTCAACATCAGAAGTCAGCTTACCAGTTCTCTATAGTTGTGAGAACTTTTCAGTTCTCTTGGCTTTATTTTTAACGAGAGGCCCTTTGAACCTAAAAACAAGATAATCAAGTGGTAGACATGAAATTTATATCATTGAGGGGAAAATCACATTGTGATTTGAAGATAAACAGAGTACGAGACAGAATAACCTTGAGAAAGACACATTAGTTTAGTGATCAAGAGAAGTCCTTGCAATGTTTGTCTTGGTTTCTATTCTGTCTCTTTAAATTAGTACATATATCACTGAACTGCATCTAGCATGTGCAGAATCAGTTTAAAAAGAAAACTTAGCTATGGCACCATTAAGGGGAAGAGAGTAATAACATGTCTAAGTATTTACCAAGTGCCTACCACACAAGTGGTATTCACTGTTATTTTGTTATTAACTGTTACTGATGGCTAAATAGTTTTCCTTTTTTTCTTTTTGTAGTTTATTCTCAGTTGCTTTTTAAAGAAGGAAAGCTCATGGTGCAAATTGTTATTTCCAGGTGAGTACATTTTGAAATTTTATTTAGCTTGAACCATTAGGGCAATTAGGTTTTACATTTTTCTAGGAAAATCAGGGTCCTTAGCTGCATAAATATTGGCATTGGGATCTCTAGTTAAGTGCTTAGCACTGCTCAGTTTTCCCAAGAGCTTATGCTCAACAAAGGGTTTATTTGGGCCTTCAAAGGTGGTGTAGGACACTACTCATCCTTCACCCCTCAAAAATATTGTAACCGCCAGCCCTTTGCTTGCAGTGCGGGGGCTGGAGGCCTGGCAGAATGGGTGCTGATGGAGCTACAGGGGGAGATCGAGGCTCGCTACAGCACTGGATTAGCTGGAAACCTCCTGGGAGACCTACATTACACCACTGAGGTGAGGGGGCTTTTCTTTCCCTGCGTAATGCCTCAGGAAAGCAAGCTACACCAAGGTGGTACTCCCAGGACCCAGAGTGAGGACTGTCCTCAGGTTTGTTATTCAAGGTCTAGCTAATCTGCAGAGCTATCTGCTTGCTCTCCCTCAGCCAGAAGCAGGAAAGTTTAGCTTTGGGACTCTGGAAAGGTCACCTTAATGGAAGTGTAAATTTTCTGAGTTGGGGCTAAGAAAGAAAGAAAGAAATGTGAAAGGGTGGGTTGTCCAGTGTGACTGCTTAACAATGGTATATCACCAGACCAGAGAGTGAAGGTGCCAGCAGCCTGCCGAGAGCAGCTTTAAAAGGCACTTGAGTGAAATGGCCTTGGCGTCCTTAAACCTCAGGCATCTTCTTGTTTTGCCCAAGGGAGTCCCTGTGCTGATCGTGGGGCACCATATCCTGTATGGGAAAATCATCCACCTGGAGAAACCTTTTGCAGTCCTTGTCAAACAAGCTTCTGGGGAGCAAGATTGTAGTGAACCTCGCCACGCGACTGGCACCCAGTACCTGGTGACAGCGCTCATCAAAAACAAGATCCTTTTCAAAACTCGTCCTAAGCCTATTATCACCAACGTCCCCAAGAAAGTATGAAAGAACCCCGGATTTTCCCTAGAGAGCGGCCTACTCCTTGGACTCGTGCTCCACTGCCACCTCGAGGACGGTTTGACGGATCCCTGGGACCGCAGGGGGGTCCTGTTCTGAATACGGGCCACTCGCTAGGTGTGAACTCGGATCCTTTCCTTATGGCAGCCAGTTCTCTTGGTGGGAATCTGGCCCCATTCCCAAGGAACCCATCTCCTTTTCCAACTTCATCAGGGTCCTTGGCTTCAAACTCAGCACCTTTTCCCACTGGTGCTCGTGACCCAAGCATGACTTCTTTTCCAAGAGGGATGAATCCTACTGGCACAGGCGCAGTTTCTTTCCCAAGACCAGGTGGTCTTTTGGGTTCTGGACCAGGACAAGCTCTAAACCCTAGAACAGGGGCTTTTCCGGGCCCGGGGCCTATGTCTAACCCCAGGTTAGGAGGTCTCCCAGGACCCAGTCCTATGTCTAATCCGAGGGCAGGTGGTCTCCTGGGTGTCAGTCCTGATCCCAGAGGTGGCCCTATGGGCCCTGGATCTGGACCTGGACCTGGACCCGGACCCGGACCCAACCTGAGAGCCGGAATCTTGTCTTCTGGGAATGGTCCTCCCAATCCGAGGCCAGTTGGCTTGGGCCCTGGACCAAATACCAATCTGAGATCAGGCTTTTTAGGCCCAAACTCTGCCCCTAGGTCAGGTATGTTTCCAGGCCCAGGCCTTGGGCCAAACCCGCGAGCAAGTGGCTTGGGTTCAGGTCTTGGGCCCAACCCTAGGGCCAGTGGCCTGGGCCCTGGCCCAAATTTAGACACCAGAGCTGGTGGCCTCTTGGGCACAGGCTCTAATCTTAACTTACGAATGGCTGGACCTCAAGGCCTAGATCTTGCCCCTATTCTAAGAGCAGCAGGTCTTTTGGGAACAAATTCAGCTGCTTTCTCGCAGGCTTCTGGAAACATGGGTACAAACCCATCCTCTATGGCAAGAATACCTGGCCCCATAGGCCCGAACACAGGTCCTAGTTCTCGAGGGATTGGCCTACCAGGGCCAAATCCATCTCCCATGTCGAGGGCTTCTGGCCCCATAGGCCCTAATTCAGCTCACTTCTCAAGACCAGGTGGTCCCATGGGGGTGAATAACAATCCCTTTCCACGGGGGACAGGTTCAGGAGGATTGAACCCTACTGCCTTTTCTCAGTCTTCTGGCACAATGGCTTCAAACCCAGGTAACTTCCCAAGGTCTGCTGGCCTCCAGGGTTCAAGCCCAGCAATTTTCCCAAGAGCTTCTGGGCCACTGGGCCCCAACCCAGCCAACTTTCCAAGGGCCACTGGCCTACAGGGTCCAAGTCCAGCTGCCTTCCCAAGGTCTGCTGGCCCATTAGGTCCTGGCCAGGTTCCTTTCCCCAGGTCAGCTGGGCACCTAGGCTCTTCAGCAGGCCCTGCAGGTATCAACACAGCTCCTTTTGCAAGGCCAACTGGAACCCTGGGTCTAAACCCAGCTTCCTTTCCAAGGATGAATGGCCCTGCAGGCAAGAGTTTGGTTCCATTTCCTAGAATGGGGGGCCTACCTGGCACAAACCCAGCTGCTTTCCCCAGACCAGGGGGTCCAATGGCTACAATGTACCCAAACGGAATGTTACCCCCTTAAACACCACTTTCCCACTAGAACCACCGTGTTTTCCAAGCTCTGGTTCTTGGCAGTAAAAGGGTAGATATTGAGCTACTGTCTGAAGAACATAGCTGGGGCTCAAGTTCAAATGAGCCATCTTTTTTCTCTGCTTTTTTTCTTGGCTGAAAGTGAAATGTTATCTGTGGACATGGACTATGACAGGTGGGGATGATCCTGGCCTCAAGAGAAACGATTTGCAGCCTTCTAGAAGCCTGCAGTGTTTTTGTGCCACAGCTTTCTGCCCCTTGTTTCTTACTTGCTTCTTGAGTTGTTCTTGTGGACTTTTCCTCAGGGATACATTGGCTTGTAGATCCCAATTCGTGTGTAATTCTCTACTCCCCACTGAAGACTCCGCTTACTGCTCTAGAGATGGTGCATTGGTAACAGACCATGCTTTAATAGCTCTGACCTGGGCAGCTCGGACCTGGTCATCTTCTACTGCCAGATGTTTCCCTGGGGACTTGAATACAGATGGCAAGGTGAACAACCACTTCACAGACCCACCAAATAAACTTCGGCTTCACTGACTCTGCCAGTGGCCCCTTCTGAGATTTCCAGGGGCCAGATTTAAGGCTCTTCTGCTTATCCAGCTCCCTTTCCACTGGTACTCCCAATCAAAGAACCTCAAAATTTAAACTAGTGAGGGCGGGGAGGGGGGAGGGGGATCAAGGGGCGAAATCACTGTGCTTTGTTCAGCCTGATGTGAAGGGTGGTTGGTGTTTTTCCTGCATTGTATCTTTTCTTACTGTTTCTTTAATAAATGGGATGTGAGGGCTGCTGCTGTCCTTCTATTTGTTAAATACTTTATAGGGAGAGAGAAGTTTACTCTGCTTTTCATAGTTTGGCCACAGACCTGCATTACCTGTCAAATGCTTGCACTTAGGAAGGAGCAAGCTTTGGTTTTAGCCTTTGGTCACACTCACTTGCCAGTTACTGCACTACCAACCTTGCCTCACCTCTATAATAAAAATTAAGCCATTATGGGTCAGAGCAGCTGTGGCAACTTAATCCTACTTTTTTTTTTCTTCTTTTTTGCCAGCCCTGGGGCTTGAACTCGGCCTGGGCACTGTCCTTGAGCTCCTTTTGCTCAAGGCTAATACTCTAGCACTTGAGCCACAGTGCCACTTCAGTTTTTTTTCTGTTCGTATGGTACTGAGGAATTTAACCTGGGGTTTCGTGCACACTAAGCAAGCACTCTACCACTAAACAACATTCTCAGCCTTAATCCTACTTTTGAGATCCACTAATTAAATTTTCTATATCCATTCTTTGAGTCCATAACAAATAGCCGGCTTTACCAAGGACAAAGTAGAAGTCACTTAGAGATACCAACTCAGAATTTGGGATCATGTGCTGAAGGGTCTGTCCCCAGCGCAGCTAACAGGTGGGAAAAGTGGGTTTTTCTAACCTCATCTGTGGACAGGTAGCACCAGCAGTAGCTCCATAGCTTACTAGGCTCATTGGGAAGTGGTAGTCTTACAGAGGTGGGGCTTTGTTTTCATTGAGGGCATGGCCTTGTCCATGGGCTTTGTCCCCAGCTTCCCCTCTTGATCTCTGTCATTCCCTGTGGCTACTAGGTGAGTAGCTTTTCTCCATCACATGTTCCCCTTCATGACACTGCCTCACCGTGTGCCTGGAAACCAACCAAATGACCATGGATTGAAAGTTGAAACTGCCAGCATAAGTCTTTCCTCCTTATAGACAGGTATTTTGTAACAGCAATGGAAAGCTAGCACACCAGCATTATATAACAATCTTTATTTTGACAAATACGTGAGTGCAGTATAAAATTTTTGACCTGAAAAGTTAAAACAACAACACAAAAACAGGCTTAGAGAAGCAGCAAAGGACCAAAGCAGCTGCTCTTGGTTGCCAGCAACAAGGAGAACAGCTGCCTTGTGACCTAGAAGGGTTTGCGTTTGGGTGACAGGCTCCAGGCTGACTTAGCACCATGAGGTTGCCAACAAAGCACCAAGGAAAGATAAGAAAGGCAGCCAGGACTATATAAGCACAAGGACCAGAGCGGCGCAAACAGTAAAAGGATGGAACAGAGCCAAAGGTGTTTGGAGAGAGCCAACAGGTGGCCCAGCACTCTGAGCTGGTGACTTGAGGGCACAATGCTCTGAAGCCAATGCTAGCTTCAAGACTAGCACAGGAAATGTTCAGGCACTCAGCATCAGGTAGACTCTCAGCAAAGTAGGAGCTGAAAAACCCTTGGAGTTATATGTTGTCAAGATAGAAGTGGGCAAGGGCTGGGAAGGTGGCTCAGTGGTAGAGCGCTTGCCTTGCATGCATGAGGCCCTGGGTTTGATTCCTCAGCCCCACATAAGCAGAAAAAGCTGGAAGTAGTGCTATGGCTCAAGTGGTAGGGAATTCGTCTTGAGCTGAAAGGCTGAGGGACAGCGCCCAGGCCAGAGTTCAAGCCCCACAACCAACCAAAGAAAAAAAAAAAAAGGCCCCAAGAGCCTTCCATGCTACTCATTTCAATGCTTTGTTCTTGCACCAAAGGAACTCTAAAGTGGGCAGCTGCCAGGGAAAAGTTTCTGCTAAACCAAAAGTTTGAGAAGATGAATGCAATGAAGGGGTTGAGTCCTGCAGTAATGTGAGGCAGAAGAGATTCCAGCTAAGCTACAGTAGCAGGCTCAGTCCTTGAGCTCGGTAAGGCCATGGCTTACTTCTGAGTATTTCACATCCAAAGACATGGTGAACTATAGAAAGACCAAGAGAAGAAAACACAAGTGGAGGAAAAATGAACTACACAACTTGTAGACAGAGAGATGGGAGAAACAGGAGCAAAGGAAGGGGTGACATTGTCCAATGTACTCATTACCTGACTTTTGCAATGACAACTCTGAACAACGCCCTGATGTTAAAATTTCAAGGTGGATGGCTTAGTGCTTCTGGAAGATCAAATTCAAGATGAGGATTTGGTTACAGACTACTGAGCAGGGTCCATGCCAAGTGCCAAAACAAAGAGGGGAGAGTCCTGGAGGCTAAGAAGGAACCTGTATCTGGGCCCCCACCTCATCTGATAACTCCTGTGTGAAGAACATGGACATTAGCAAAGACAGGATAGACAGCTTGAGCTGTAGAAGCAGCTGGAGAAAAGGTGCAGGCAGGCAGCACATGAAGCTGGTAGAGTAGGTATAAACATCCAGAAGGTGCTAGATAAGCATGAAGAAGTGGGAGCCTCTCCAATGAGATTAGGAGGACCTAATCAAGAGAGGGCCATTGTGTTAGACACCACCTCTGAGTTCTGCCACATCTTGAGGGAAGTCTCCACCTACAAGCTAGCTGGCAACAAGGAGGAAGAGGAGGAACACCCAGCCAAAGGGGCTCTGAAAGGGACTGGAAGAATCTAACTGGAACATGGTCAGTCTAGATGACTTCTCTCCCTCCTCTACCACCATCTTGAACACGGAGCCTCTTTTGAATCAAAGGCTGGTCATGCCGGGAACTGGTGGCTCACACCAGTAATCCTAGCTCCTCAAGAGGCTGAGATCTGAGAATCCAGATTCAAAGTCAGCCTGGGGAAGGAAAGTGTGAAACTCTTACCTCTAATTAACCACCCAAAAAACCAAGAAGTGGAGCTATGACTCAAAGTAGTAGAGCCCTACCTGTAAGCAGAAAAGCTCAGGTACAATGTGCAGGCCCTGAGTTCAAACCCCATGACCTACCAACAACAACAACAAAAAGACTGGCTACAGCCCTGCTCCCAAGGTGTCAGTAAAGGGCTGGCTGGAAATCACAGTGCAGAAAGTTGGTTGAGTAAAGCCCCCACGAGGCCCACTCTCAGCCACATACTGTATCAGGGGCAAGATGGTCACATAAAAGTACAGATGGCAGGAGGAATATTGTGACTTCACTAGGACTTCAAGAAAGATATCTACAAACCTCATGTTAAGATAAAGTATGTGGATGAAAACAGGTTTAAAAAAAAGAAAACCAAAACTCCCGCCCCAGGCAAGCTTTCCAGCACTTGTGCCATGCTTCCATGGGAAGGGCTCTGGCAAAACACAGAGTGAAGAAACTGGACAAACAGGTGCTTCTGAAGATGAACTCCAGTGACAAGCTCCTGGATACTGACTTTGCTCCATAGACCATAGAAGACTGAATTGTCATCAGCAAGAGCATGAATGCAAACACCACTGAGTGAGGCTGCTTCCCCAACTTTCATGTTAAATACAGTTCCCTCATTTAGAAAAAAAAAAAAAGTGAAAATAAATATGCTTACAGGTTATTATAGAAATACAAAAGAGATTAAAATTCTTAAAAACCAAAATGAGTCCAATTAATTGTACAAAGCCTCTTCCCTTGCAAGAAACAGGGATAAAGCTGAAGACCCAGTTTGGTTTTGCTGCTGAAAATTGTACAAAATAACTTAGAAAAACCAGTCGAGGTCAAACGTTGTGAACTTACTACCTGTCTTTTTTCCTTTTTTGATCTGAGGAAAGTTGATGACAACAGTACAAGTCACGGCTGATGGTAGAACAGTCAGTTGTCCACCCAGAGTCCATCATCCTGCATTAACCTTCAAGTAAAACTGAAGTAAAACAGCCCTTAGTGAAGTCTGAGCTCTGCAGCTGGCTGACTGGATTTCCTCCATTGTAATGCTCAAAATAGCTTACTTCTTGGCCAGCAGAAAACACAGAGCCTGGAACAACTTGTCTTTAGCAAATGCTTGCTGTTTCCCAGCCATCATGGGTTGGGTTTGACATCCGCTAGCAGTTTTACTAGAAACGAGGTCTATGTAGCGTTGCTGCACCTGGAAAAACCCTTGAATTCTTGGGAAATGAAGGGAAGCACCAGGGTTTGCCCATCCAGTTCAGAGCACACCTCCTTCCTTTATAGGGAGCACCTGTGCACGTTTCCACACACTCCACCTTAGTTCTGGTTCTCAGGGGGTTAGGTGGACCCTCTGAGAAAGGCCATTTGGAAGGAGAGTGAGCAACACTCAGAGGCTCAGTGAGGACCCCAGGTTTCAAATCCCAAAGCCAAGTACAGTCTGGATTGCAAATCACTAGAAAATGGTTTCCAATCACTCCCCAACAGCAGCAGAGGAAAATCAGCCCTGAGGGATATAAGAGAGAAATAAGAACCTTAGGATTAGAACCAACTCCATCTCCGAGTTTGGCTTCTGGACAGAAGCGAGTAAATGCAGTAATGACTATCCACAACCTAGTTGTAAGCGTTCTCTGAAGAGGCCACTGAAAATGGACAGTCTCAAAGATGACCAACATGGAGTTGAGGGCTCACTTTGGCATTGCTGAAAAGCTTTCCATTGGAGATGATTGTCGATGACAGTAATAAAATCACATGTAGTTAACCAACTGCCAAGGCGTCTACCGGTTCTAAGATGGTGACCAATGTCCTCAAAGGCTCTGAATATTCTTCCTGTATGTTCACAGACCTGGCCTGACTATTTCACAGGGTCCTGTAAGAACTCTGACTGCCATTTTATCTACCATCCTCAAAAAAAAAAAAAAAAAAAAAAAAAGTGCCTTTCAAGAAAGCAAAGTGAGGAGGATAGGCTATCTAGCCTTTGATGAGCTAAATCTGAGAGGAATCCAGGAGTATACAAGTTAAAATCCACAAGTCTTTGCTTCCTTCCCATCTGAATACATTGGGATTTGATCTTCCTGGTGAGAGATGACTATAACATTTTATCTGTCCAGCGAACGTCACAGACAAGCTTAGAATCCATTTAGATGTCTGAGCAGTTTCCATTTGGGACATATTCAGCTGTAAGCTTCCATGTTCTCCATGGTCTTTAGCACTCTCTCAATTTCTTTGTTCTTCCTGGCAAACCTGCCTTTTTACTACAGTAAATACAGCAGTATTCAGTGCTGACTTGCTGATTTCACTCATCCTGGGACGTTGAGTTGTGGTACATCACAGAAAGCACCATTAATAGACCCTGTAGTCTGATGCCCAAAGATCAAGCTTCCGGGCCTTGTATTTCAGGCACAATCTTAATGCATTGAAGCCTACATGAGGATTAGGGAGGTTGGGGATACAAGATAACCCAGATCTCTCCATGGAAATTCACCTGCCACTTCTCTTTGTGTTCAGATGGGTTAGTAGGATAACCTTCCCACAGCTGTCATTGCTTCATTTTCAGAAGTTGTCACAGGGTGGGATTTATTGCTTAGCTCAGCATACTCCCGAGTTCCCTCTACATCCCAGGGGGAGGAAGGAGCATCTTTCTCAGAGTCCACTGCAAGGGCAGAGAGATGAGCAGCCTCAAGATTGACAAAATCCCCCTCTGCCCTCAGCCTGTAGAATCAGTGTTGCATTCTCTGAGCAGAGCTGCCCAGGCCATACTGTAGTCACCATTCTTTGCCTTTCAGATTTGTCCTTTAGACCATTAAACTAAAACACAGCACTCCCTCATCCCTCCCCCCATCATTTCCATTCCCCTCCCCTCCCTGACCCATTGCACGTTTCCCACTCTGCTTGGGGGCTATCTCACACCTCAGCAAAAGCTAAGCTATACTGTTCTGGCTTCTTCCCACATCGCCGTGCAATAATAGCCAGATACAACATCAGGAGGGCCACCCAGTAGCAGCCATACAAGATGGCCCCAGAGACAAGGAAGGCTAGCTCAGTCTCACTGAATAGGTCCTGGCAATAAGCTGTGTAGGCCAGCCCCCCCAGAAGAACCGCCACCCAGATGGACACAGGGATAAGGCCAATGAAGTTCACTACAATGGTTTTTCGGCCAGAAGTGCCCCAGCCAGACTTGTTGATGGTAGCAATGGCAAAGATCTTGGCTGGCAGGAGACTGGACATATAGAGAAGGGAATACAGGGACATGAAGATCATCTCTGCATTACCTCGAAGGAAACAGGCATAGGTAGCCTTGATGATGCCCACCAGCTGCACCGTCAGCAGGAAGAGGAGAATGTTCCAGATGCGGCCACGATAGAAAAGCTGTATGACTGTGGCAATGAGGAAGAAGGGAAAGAAACCTGTGACCACGGACTCATAGGTCATCCAGAGGTGGTGTTTATGGAACCACAGAGAGTTGTAGAGCCACTCCCGGAAGTAAGACTTACTCCAGCGGGTCTGCTGGTTGAGCCATCGGAGGTACTTAGTAGGGGTCTCTGTGAGACACTTGGAGCGCGCTGTATACTTAGTCCGGTAGCCAAGGCTCAGGACTCGGTTGGTAAGGTGCCGGTCATCCCCAAAACTGCACTTGCTGCCTAGGAACTTCTGATGGTACCAGTCCTCCAGGAACTGCTGGAGGAGGCTGTTGCGGTACATGCCCAGGGGCCCGCTAATGCACTGCACACAGCCAAAATAGGACTGGCAGGCCCGTTCCACGTTGAAGGCCATCCAGTACCGCACACTGCTCAGGAAGGATATCCACGAATCATACTTGTTGAGGATCTGTAAGGGAACAGATGCTTTGGGCTTCCTCTTCTGAGGGATCTAAGCCCCAGAGGAGACAAGACACCAAGAGACCATGAGGCCTGTTCTGGTTACTCAAATTCCTGCCATCCATTATTGCCTCCTTGGAACAATGCTCGGGGGAGGAAGCCATCTCTACTCCCCCCGGCACTAGCTCCCCACTGAGATATCTACCCTGATTGTCCTGTTCAAGCAGCCAAAGCCATCACTATTGCAGGACAGAATTGGGGTGACAGAGAAGAGCCTGGAAAGCAAAATACCACTCTCTTGTTCTGGCATTTGGCAAGCTTCTAAGAAGTGGCATATGATGCCAGGTGCTGGTAATCCTAGCTACTCAGGAGGCTGAGATCTAAGGATTGAGGTTCACAGCTAGCAGGGGCAGGAAAGCCTGTGAGACTTTATCTCCAATTAATCACCAGAAAACCAGAAGTGGTGCTGTGGCTCAAGTGGTAGAGTGCTTATCTTAAGCTGAAGAACCGAGGCCCAGAGTTCAAGCCCCATGACCGACAAAAAAAAAAAAAGTGGCATATCACCTATAGTACCCTCTGGAAGGAGATCTGGCCCTGTCTGCTCTAGACTACCTGGCATTCTTCAGCCCAAGTTGCCTAAGAGCAAGGGCTTTTCAAAGCCATAATATGAGGTGGCTACCTGCTACACCTCCACTCAGAAAAGAAGTTCCCTCTGGGATCTGTGGGCTCCAAATCCTATGTCTTTCCTTATCTACAGCCTCTCTGTAACTGTTCAGTGTCATTCCTCCTCCCAATGTTGAAAAGAATAGGGAAGTTGGGGAGCAAACACGGTCAACCCTTTGATCTTGATGGAAATTGTTAGAGGAGACCCTCCCCAAACAGTCCAGCCCCCTTCCCAGAAATCTCTGGTGACTTACTTGGACATCTCCCCCGACTCCCCCTACTTGAGGATCCTCCTCCAGAACTCGAAGCATCTCAATGGTGCAGGCTGGGTCCAGCACAGTGTCAGAGTCACACACCTGCAGGGGAGTGCATCATCAGCCATTTTGACCGTAACACCTTCCCTCCCTGTGACCGCCTCTCTCCCATGATTCACTGCCAGCAGAAAGATCTATGTCAAATAGAAGAGGAATGGGGAAGCAGAGTAAGGAAATATGAGTTCTAATCCCCAGCTCGGCAGCCACTAAGCTGAGGAGAGAAACCCAGGAGACTGTAGGTGCTGAACCTGGGAAGAGGGGAAATGGTTATTAGCCCTGGACACATTGTTGCCAAATTGGCTCCAGAGATGGCCTCAAGATCTTTCTCCAGGGCCCTTGGGCAGAAAGGGGAAAGAGTCTTGGGAATCAGATGACACCTACAGTGGGCCAGGGCCAACAGACATTTTTCAGAAGACTGAAAAAGGACTCCTGCCAAAAGCTACTTAATGAGCAGTACACATGTAGGTAGTCATAGATTAATGGCATCCACATTTCAGCCTCTGGCCTCTTAGACAACCTGCAACCCCAGCAGTGAAGATTGGTCTTACCCACAATCCCCCTCCTTGAGATCATAAACGTAGCCCCCAGACATTCTGTGTTCCTGAATACAGACTTTTACGCCAAGTCTCTAAGATGGGCAGTTTGGGCAACAGCTGCTCTTGCCTGGATTTATTCTGAGTTACTAGTTGAACTCATACCCTGGTGGATGACTCCTTGCCTGTTTTCTAAAATGTTCCTGAAATGGTCAAAACAATCACGGAGAGGTATGCTTGGTTTCCAGATCCCCAGATTGAGCTCTGTGTCATGATTCCCACAGGTGAAGCCAACTCCTGGTCTGCAGATACCTAAGTTTATACTGAAGTTGCTGACATAAGGAGCCGGGTTCAATCCTCAGCCCCCAAATCAAGTTGCTGAGTAAGAGCCCATAGCCTGCAGGAAGGAGGCTGCCTTAAACACCTCAACCGTTGTTTTCTCTTGTCTTTTTCCTTGCTTCCTCCCTCACCCCCTGCCAATCTTCCTGTTGGAGACAGGCTGGTATAGACAAGCAGCAGCCTAAGGCCGAGGGGAAACCAGGCCCAGCCTAGATGTCTCCCGTGGCTTCTCTCCTCCCTACAGAACATCTGCATATGCTGGTCTGAACTGGGAAAGGTTCTCAAAACCCCCGAGCTTACAGGCTGGCTCTACTACTACTTTCTGCCAAACTCTCACTCATACCTCCTTGACTCCAGGGAAGTCTTTATAGCTACGCAGGGTTGGGAAAGAAAGCCTTGTGTGCCTATTTCCCCACTGTCCAGAGCACGGTTCTCTCCCACAAAGACACACCCTCAAGGTGGGCTCATAGCTATAATCCTAGCTACTCAGGAGGCTGAGATTTGAGGATTGGGGTTCAAAACCAGCCTGGGCAGAAAAGTCCATGACTCTTATCTCCAATAAACCACCAGAAAACTGGAAGTGGCGCTGTGGCTCAAGTAGTAGAGTGCTCACCTTGAGCTGAAGAGCTAAGGGACAGCGCCCAGGCCCAGAGTTCAAGTCCTAACCGACAAAAAAAAAAAAAAAAAAGACACACCTTCAGCAGGGCTGCTGGAAGGCAGGCTGGAATCCATAAAGTTTTCACAGGCTCGAGCCCAGGCCCAGGTCTCTGGGCCATAAAGAGGAAAGTATGGCTCAGATGAGAGCCTGTTTACAGACCTACTCACAGATAAGCAAGAAAAGGAGCTGTGGAGCAGAGTAGGTTTGGAGGTCATGTGCTTTAAGGGACTGTATGATATAGTCACAGTGGCTTAGTGCTTCTCCTTAGTTTACCGAAGACGACCTCCTAAACCCCAGTAAACTAAAGAATTAAACAGCTTAAGGACATCCTTCCTACATGGCTAAAGAGGCTCTAAGCCTAGGAAGACAGGGAAGACAAAGGTATCAACTCTTGCATGACCACTTTTCAAAAATAACAAAATACACAAGTTAGGTAGCCACACTACAGAACGCTTAAATAGAGGAGAGCAAACATGCCATTAGTAAGACTAGATAGGCACACGATTGGACCAACCAACTATTCTTCTTCCATTGACTTATGAAGTGAAAGCAAGACATAGAGGCTGTGTAGATGCAGTGCAGAATTCTCATCTAGAATCTGGGATCCTGAGGGTGTTTTGTTTTTAAATACTGAAATGTGTGGTTTTGAAACTCAGTTCTCTCTCTAGGTTGTTAATGAAAAATTGAAGCTATGTCAACCTTACCAACCTTTCCATACTGGTGCCCATGACTGCTCTGAACAGAGGTAGGCAGGATCTGCTCAGGGTTCTAGCCCTGAATGTTCTGCTGAAATGTGAATCTAGATCACTGACACACTCATCCTCACTCTAAACCTGGCAAGTAGAGCACCATGAAGCACATTTGTCTGTGCTTCTGTTTCACCGTCTTCTAACCGAGATAATAACAGTATCCCCTGGGAATATTATGGGAATTAAAGGAGCAAATATATGTGCAATGCCTACAATAGTGCCTGGTATAAAGTGGACGCCATGTACCAGTTTGCTGCTGTTACTATCAGGGACATCAATTCAGAGGTCTGGCCAGAATCAGAGCTTCAGATAGGCAGAACTAGGTTTCTGGCCTGGGTCTGTTTGATCCCAGCACTGTTTCAGACAGAGACCCATTACGCCTTGTGGCCTTCTTCAGCAGAGCTTTGGAGGTATGCACAGCATGAAGCCCTAATTGGCTGGCTATGGCCCCAAGCACACACACTCCTAGAAAGCACCCTTACCTGGATATAGTCCACCGAGTCGCCAAGGGCCTTGAAGGCCGTGTACATGACCTCACGCTTGCCTCCCCACTTCTGCATGATGCACGAGAAGGTGCTGGCCCATACCACTGCACGCACACGCTCCATGCCCTCCTGCAGGCTGGCCTCGGTCTCTCCTTCCCCTGCCTCGTGGAAGTTGCTGCGCCACACAAAAAAGCCAGCTTGCTCCGTGCCGCCCAGCACCTCGTGGAAAATGTCCAGCATGTAGGCATCCTCCTGGCGATTGCCATCCACCACCATGACCACCTTGAGATCGGGGAAGGCGATGCGCTGGGCTGAGCGGAGGCACTTGCGCAAATAGTCTGGGTCTTCTTGGTAGGCCGCGATGCAGAGTGCTACTGAGCGCCGCCGCGCACCCGGCAGCTTCAGGGGCCGCCATGCTCTGCGCATGCGCCTGTGCTCCAGGAAGGCAAACAGGCTCTGAATGAGCAGGTGCAGGCCCAGGATGGCGCCGTATAGGCCAAAGGACAGGTAATGCTTTTCTGTGTGGATGAACTGATAGCCTGTCACATAGGCTGCCAGGATGCCACCCAGCACCACCAGTGCAAACAGGCTGGTGCCCACCACACGCAATGCTGTCGTCAGCTGAATCGGCATCTGATGGGAGAGAAAGGGGATAGAGGGTCAGACAGGAGACATTTGCAGGCAAAGTGAGCATGGGCATTCTCAGAGCCTAGCCTGGATGGGAGAATAACCCGCTAATAAAGATCATTACTGACTGGTAGAGCACTTGCCTAGCAAGCTAACAAATTCAATCCCCAGTACCCCCAAAACAAACACCAAAGGCCCATCCACTTACTCGGGGAGCGACTATGACTTTGGAAACTCAGAAGTCAAATGGCTGGGGTTGGAGTCCCAGCTCTGCACTTACCATCCATTACGTCTGTTACCTCAGAGTGTTTGAGGGGTGAATGGGTGACATGTAAACACAACAAAAACACAGCACCATTTGTTATTGTCTGACAGAACAAAAGCCAAAGCTATGGGATCTCCCTGGTAGACGGCAGACAGAGATCTGCTTGCCCCAAAGGTCACCAGTGACAAGCTTCAGTGGTGAGTCCAGGCACATGGGACAGCTCTGGGAGCAGCGTGGCATCCTGGCCTAAGAACCATTACCTCTAGTGAGTGAGAGTGCACTCTGGAACGGACTGTTCCCAGGTGAAGCACCAGACCAGACTCATGAAGAATCATAGGAGGAAAAGTCCAGAACAGGAAGTACAAGAGGGGTGGAGAGAGGTAACACAGGCAGCTTGTCTTTCACAGAAACTTCCCTGTGTTCTGCCTTCAGTTTTTTTCTTCTTCATTTACTTGAGAGGTAGAAAAGAAAAAGAAAACTGGGGTGAGGGGCAGCTGACTTGGCAAAGAGTTGGAATCGTGAGAGCTGGGCTCCCAGAATCCCAGCACCCAGGAGTGTAGAGAGCCAGCGCCAGGAGGAACCGCAGCTACCACTGCAGCAGTCCAGCAGTCCAAGTTGGCTGCTTGGAGAACCCCATCCGCTTGGTCCTAGTGCCCGCGTAGAAATCTGCGTGCACATCCCCTGCCCAACCACTGCTGGAAATAATGCCAGGTTTCAGTTTGCAACTAAGTGGGGGCTTCTAAGCCTTTGCTCTGTTGGAAATAGATGTGCTGTAATGAGCAGAGTCCACAACTCAGCACCAGAGATAAGCTCCACTCCCACCAGGCTGCCTGACCTTGCCCAACTTCTCTAAGAGTTCTTTCCATCGCTACAGTGCGGGGGGGGGTCTGAATTCGTTTCTCACTTCGAAAACCTCTGGAAAATCATTCCCCTTAAAGTGGAATCACATCAGGCCCTAAGAGCTGCCCAAATGTTAGTAAGGCGGATTGCGCTTTCCTCCAGAGCCCAGATGGGGGCGGGGCGCAAAGGAGAGGTGGGCAGGGGAGGCTGCGTGGACTGCATGCTCCCTGCCCTCCACGCCCACCTCCTCTCCTTGCCAGCCACCTGCCTCATCTGGAGATTCCCGTTTCCACTCTGCACTCCAGACAATGCCCTCTCCCGGCTTGCTAAGCTCTGGTCTCACTGGAGCCACGCTCAACGCCCCTTCCCCCTCCCACCCCTCCAAAATATACTTTCCACACAGGGTGGCTAAGGAATCAGTCACTGCCTCAATCCGCCAGCGACGGAGGCACCAGCAGCTTCCAGCAGCTTCCGGCAGCTTGGATGGGAAAGGGCTGCTGGCTGCCTGGCCGCTGCGGGAAGCGAGGCCGCGGGGCTTTCAGCCCGGCCAGCGTGGGGAGCCGGCCGCGTGCTTCCTCTGCGGGACTCCCAGCCCTCCCGGTTCTCCCTCCCTGCGCGCCGGCGGTCCAGGGTCCCCAGGCCTGCATCCACCGCCCAGGGGTGCCCCACTCCCCAGTTCTGCTCACGTGCCGGGGACCCGAGGTGGGGCGCCGCTGCCCCTGCAGTCAGGAAAGGGACCAGGGTCTGTCCCGCAATCTGCTGGGCCCTGGCACCCCGCTGCGGAGCGGTGCGGTGCGGTGGTGCGCGTGGCTGCGTCCACCGGGTCAAGGCGGCCGCGAAGACACCGGCCGCGCTCTTCTTCAAGCGGGAGCTTGGCCTCCGGGTCGAGGCGGCGCTGGCCACACCCACGTGCCGGTTTCTCACGACCCAGGCGGGGAGGAACGCAGAGCCCAAGAAACCACAATTGGACCGGGCCCTGCTCATCTTCCCCGGGGCCCCAGCCACCTTGGCAAAAGAGTGCCGGCAGACAAAGACGGCCTCCCCGGTGTCGCCAGTCCCCTCCTTCCCCGGGCAGGACCCCTCCCCCACAGGATCCGAGGCCCTGCCTCGGTATCCCCCTCTCCCACACAGGGCCCCCGCGAGGTCCTGCGGCGGAACCCCCACGTGCAAGCGAGCGCCAGGGCGGGCGACCCCCTGTCCAGACAGCGGCCTCTGCCACCCCAGCGGGAGGACGCGGGGCGCGATCTGTACCCGGGCTGCTCCGCAGACACACACACACTCCGAAGGGATCCCCGGAACCTGGCACAGACTCGCTGCCGCGCGCATCGGGTTCAAGGGCACGAGGATGGGGGCGCTCCCCAAGGCCGCCACTCCCCCCTCCCCCCGCCGGGGCAGCAGCGTGAAATAAGAACCTCCAGGCAAAGGCGCACGCCCTGCTACCCACCCCGCAAACTTTGAGGGGCTGCCTTGTTAGCAGAGCCTCTCCCGCTGACAGGTGCGCCCTGCTGCGGGGCCCACGCGCGGCGGGACGGAAACTTGAACACCCAGCGCGATTGCTAGCGGCAGTCCTTGGGGAAGGGAGCTCACTTGGCCCGCACGACACGTGCCGCGCTTGCCCGGCAGGTCGGCAGGAGCCGGGGTCGAGGTGTTCCGGCAGGTGCGAAGCCCCGGAGGAAATGGGGGGGGAGCGCCCCACATGCTCCTCGCCTCCTCATTCATTCACAAAACCCGAGCCGCGAGGGAGGCTGGGAAGAGAGGCCGGAGAGGAGGCCGAAGGAAAAAATGAGAAAGGGGCCGTGGGGAGGGGGCCGCGGGAAGCGCCGCCAGGAAGCCCGGAGCTGCCATTCCCCCCACCCCCCAGCTCCGGCCGCCGGGGCGCAGGGCAGGAGGGGCCCCGGGAGCCCGGCGCGCCCCTCGAGGTGGCCGGCCCGCGCTCACCGTGCCGCCCGCCGCCCGCGCTCCGGTGCTCAGCAGGCCCGCGGTGGCTCCATGCCCCTCCTCGGCTCCTCGGCTCCACCGTGCGGCGCCGTCTGCACCGTGCGCCACCGCGCGCTCCGACTGACAGCGCCGGCCCCACCGGGCCGCCTTAAGTACCCAGCGCGGACCCGCCGGGAGAGGCGCCCTCCTCCGGCCCCGGGGCCCGGAAAGTTGGAAAGAATGGGGGGGGCTCCCCGTCCCCGGCTTCCCCGGCGGGCGCTCGGCGAGTGGCGGGGTCCCGTGTGGCCACGGCTCCTCCAGCCCGCAGAGACCGAGCTTGCGCGTCCTCTCGGAAGCTGGGTTCCCCCGAAGGCGAGCGGGCGGGCGGCTCCCCTGCTCTGGGGAGGCGCGCATTGTGTACAATCAAGAACCCTGGGCGTCCTTAACTTTCACTACCCTTTCCGTCCACGCCTCGAATCCCACTCACCCTACAACGCCGCCACCGCCGGAGGCTCGACTTGGGCCGGAGAAAAGGACTGCTAGCTGGACGGGGAGCTCTCTAACACACTGGCAGCAGGACCTTCCTGGTGGCAAGAAAGAGATTAATTGTCCAGTAGGAAAAGGCTGGTAGGAGAAGGTGCTAGCAATTGTGTGAAGATTAGCTTTGAATTCCCCAGTAGAACTAATGACATAAAAGCTGTTTACAAAAGCTGCAAATGGTCTTGCTGGAGACCTTGCAGGAGTCTTACAGCCCAAACAGTTCCGCCTCCTCCCCAATTTTACATTTTTATTCCTGAAGTCCCTGGTCTCCGACTCCCCACTGACATCCCTTCTAGGAGTTTCCAGGCCCTGGAAGCTGGTGCTACACTTGCGCGAGGTGAGGTGGAAGAGATTGGGAATAATGATAAAGACTAAAAAATAAAAAATAAAAAAAAGCAAATTTATGCCTGGCACTGGGGGTGGTTCACGCCTGTAATCCTAGCTACTCAAGAAGCTGAGATCTGAGGATCCCAGTTGGAAGCTAGCCCAGGAAGGAAAGTTTGTGACACTCTTACCTCCAATTAACTCAAAAAAAAAAGTGGAGATGGGAGGGAAGGGATGGTAGGGGAAAAACAAAGGAGGAGTCAACAATGTTTGATAAGAAATGTACTCATTACCTTGCTCGGGTGATTGTAACCCCTCTGTACAGTATTTTCACAATAAAAAACTTATTTTTTTTTTTTTTGGGTCCAGTCGTGGGGCCTGAACTCTGGGCCTGGGCGCTGTCCCTCAGCTCTTCAGCTCAAGGCTAGCGCTCTACCACTTGAGCCACAGTGCCACTTCCGGCTTTTTTCTTTTTGCTTATGTGGTGCTGAGGAATCGAACCCAGGGCCTCAGGCATGCTAGGCAAGCGCTCTACCACTGAGCCACCTTCCCAGCCCATAAAAAACTTATTTTAAAAAAAGTTGGAGCCGGGCGCCAGTGGCTCACGCCTGTAATCCTAGCTACTCAGGAGGCTGAGATCTGAGAATCGCGGTTCAAAGCCAGCCAGGGCAGGAAAGACCGTGAGACTCCTATCTCCAATAAACCACTAGAAAACCGGAAGTGACGCTGTAGCTCAAGTGGTAGAGCGCTCGCCTTGAGCTGAAGAGCTGAGGGACAGCGCCCAGGCCCAGAGTTCAAGCCCCATGACCGACAAAAAAACACAAAAAAGCTGGAAATGGAGCTGTGGCTCCAGTGGTAGAGTGCTATGCTTAAGCAAAAGGGCTCAGGGACAGCATCTAGGCCCTGGGTTCAAGCCTCAGGACTGGCACTAAAAAAAAAGAAAAAAAAATATTGGGCTGGGAAGGTGGCTCAGAGCTAGAGTGCTTGCCTTGATTGCATGAGGCCCTGGGTTTGATTCCTCAGTACCACATAAGCAGAAAATGCCAGAAGTGGCATGGTGGCTCAAGTGGTAGAGTGCTAGCCTTGAGCTGAAGAGATGAGGGACAGCGTCCAGGCCCAGAGTTCAGGCCCCACAACTGACAAAAAAAAAAAAAAAAGTATTGGGGCTGGGAAGGTGGCTCAGTGTTAGAACGCTTGCCTTGCATGCATGAGGCCCTGGGTTCGATTCCTCAGCACCACATAAGCAAAAAGAAAAAAGCCGGAAGTGGTGCTGTGGCTCAAGTGGTAGAGCGCTAGCCTTGAGCTGAAGAGCTGAGGGACAGTGCCCAGGGCCAGAGTTCAGGCCCCATGACAAGAAAGAAAGGAAGGAAGGAAGGAAGGAAGGAAAGAAAGGAAAGAAGGAAAGAAAAGGAAGGAAGAGAAACCATGTTAAAAAAAAAAGTATTTCCATGACCTCCAAACACAGCTAACTTTTCAAGTTGCAGGTTTATGGACACCTGAGCTGCTCTTCCAGAATTCATAGGGGCCCAGGGACTTGGCTACCCACTCCATCACAGAACTCTGAGCCCTCTGCCCCGAGGCGAGCAAAGACCCGAGGCTCACCTGCTCCCATCCTGCCCTTATAGCATGTGCTGTGTCTTACTGCTCAAGAAGGCATCCCTGATAAGCCACATGAGTTCAAATGTATGTGTAAAGTTTTAGGCGAGGAAAGAACACGCAGGAGGAGGTATAGGTGAAGAAAGGAAAGTTTATTGGGGTACGCTCCCGGGCGAACTCCCTGGTCAGGAAGAGAGGTTGCACTGAGTTTGGTTGTAGCAAGGTTTATATGGCCAGGGTCAGCAGGAACTTTTAGCAAGTAACTTGTTTTGCGAGTTTGAACAGTTTTGGGCCAGTGAAGAATGATTAGGACAGGTGGTGTATAATTGGGACAGGTGGTGTAAAAGGGAAGTGGCTCTCCTCAGCTGCCTCTGCCCTCCAGCGGCCAGTCAGTATGTCTTAACCAGCTCATGATGAGTCCACAGTGGGGCTCTACTTAGCACAGTTTGCAGAACACACATGGAGACAGGTGGTGTTTGGTAAAGGTGTCAGCCATCTTTGCCGCCAGGCGGGTGGCAGTATGTGTCAATGTGTCTCCATCCTAGAAATGACCTTGTTAGAATTTTTAGATTTAAGAGTTCAGCTGAGAAAGTGCCCAGTTAAGCTCCAGTGAACTTTAACCAGAGGGCAAAGTGGGGCCCCCCCCCGGCTATGGATTCTAGTTGTCATTCCCTAAAGCATTTGGGGACAGGACGTTCTGGGATCAATCTTTGATCTTTTTTTCTATTGCACTTATAGACTATGGAGCTCTGGGCCATCTGTGCTATATTATCCAGAGCCATGGCAGAGCCTGGACCAGCCAGGGGCTTGGAGGTCTGTGTCTCCTCCTAAAGCAGCAATCTGCAACATCTTAATTAAATCAGGGACAATAAGCAGGGGTTGGGTGGGCACCTTGACCCTCTGGCGAGCAGAAGATCTCTACTAAGAGAGGGAGGATCCAAAATGATCAAGCATTCTTGTCAGAAGCCAGAAATCCAGAATTTGATGTGAAACCTAATTTTTAAGTATTGGCAACTAGTTTAGATGGTGGAAAAAATACTTCATAGGTCAAGCAATGGCTGCTGGTAAAAATAATCTCAACAAATAGGCCTGGTTCTGGTGGCTCATATCTATAATCCTAGCTACTTAGGAGGCTGAGATCTGAGGATCATGATTCAAAGCCAGTTTGGGCAGAAAAGTCTGTGAAACTTTTTTTTTTTGCCAGTTGTGGGGGCTGAACTCTGGGCCTGGGCGCTGTCCCTCAGCTCTTCAGCTCAAGGCTAGCGCCCTAAATCTTTTTTTTTTTTTGTCTGTCATGGGGCTTGAACTCTGGGCTTGGGCATTGTCCCTCAGCTCTTCAGCTCAAGGCTAGCGCTCTACCACTTGAGCCACAGCGCCACTTCTGTGAAACTCTTATGTCTAATTAATCACCAAAAAGACAGAAGTGGAGGTGTGGCTCAAGTGGTAGAGGACAGTCTTGAGTGAAAAAGCCAAGTGAGATCGCAAACTCCTGAGTTCAAGTCCCCATAGTCCGTGTGGAAAGGTCCTTTTCAGTCCTCAACTTGACCTCTTTGTGTGACTTCCTTTCCCTGAGGCTGCTCTGGGACTGTCTCATGCCTGGTTAGTTTCTAAAGCCCACACAGGCTTCTTGCCTGGCGCGCTCTCTCTCTCTCTCTGTTGGCTGGAGTCAGCACAACCTCACTAGACAGTTAAAACCTCTGAAATGAACAGAGCTAAGACGAAGACGAAACATTGTGAGAAGAGTCAGCACACCTCTGCTCTTACCAATTGGCTTTGCTCCTAAACAGCTTCCCGTGAGGGAGCCAACTCTCTTGTATTCTGCTATGCCAGGCTGGGTAGCTGGTGGTACGAGGCAGATAAGAGACCTGTTACCTTTGTGGTCTAATCATTGGCATCCAATTTGCGATACCCTATTTACATTCACCCCTTCACTAGGGAAGGAGGTGGAGGAGTCTTTAAGAGGTTGATATAATAAAGCTTGACTTTATCTCTGCTTACCACTGGGGATTTAAAAATAGGACTAATTTCATACCCAATCACTTATAAACATGGATTCAGATGTTGCTGAATTAGCTTTTACACAGGTGCTAGAGACTAAGCCTCCTTGTTGGTTCAGTAGTAAAAGATTCAGGCTGCACTTTCATGTTCACTTAATACACATGGAGGACACACACACACACACACACACACACACACACACAACCTTTTGAAGTGAATAAAGATGGATTATACATGCCTTCCAAGCCAGGTATGGTGGCATGTATCTGCAGTCTCAGCTACTTGGTGACAGGCAGAAGGATTACTTGGCCCTAGGTGTTCAAGATCAGCCCAAGAAAATACAGTGAGACCTCCATTTCCAAAAAGACAAAACAAAAACAAAAATCATAAAATGCTCCCAACTAGTAACAGATGATGTCACATTCTGTCCTCTGACTGCATAGGCCTTGCTTTCTTTTCATGACCACCTAAACCTGCAGCACTAGTTAATAGCTAATTTGAAGTGGAAAGTGCATGCCTTGGGTAGGGCAAGGCAGCTATTCCAAACAAAGTTTCCTTTCATAACTTTCCCTCTCAGGGACAAGCTCTGTGGTTTCTAGATGCTGTCTGAAGACGCAGGCTCCAGCACCTTTCCAGACTACTGCTCCCATGGTGAGATTTTCATCTCAGTCCCTCTTTCCTTGGTAGAAGAAGAGCATTTGGAATGAAGGGGCTTCTGCTTTGCTGGAGGCTGAGTGGGCAGCCCTTCTAAGAGCCAGATTCTTTGAGGCTGCCTTGAAGCTTGGGGATTTGGGTAACTGGACATCAAGCCAGACCTGAGGGTGCTTTTCTTGGAACCTCCTAAACAGGAAAGGCTCATGGCCATCTTTCCTTGCTCTGCTTCCATAGGTGAGTATGGAAAAATCCAGAAGACAATCATTAGCTATCATCTACTTACTTGACGGAGTGCAGTGAATGCAGTTACTAAAATTCATGTTCATGAAGAAAATACTGAAACATGCATTGTTAAGTAAACATAGAGGACACAAATTTGTTCTGTATGAATGGCTACATTTCTGCAATTGTTTTCTTGAAAAATCTATGATCTAAATGACAGAAGAGAAATACTTTTTTTTTTTTTTTGCTAGTCATGGGGCCTGAACTCTGGGCCTGGATGCTGTCCCTAAGCTCTTCAGCTTAAAGTTAGTGATCTACTACTTGAGCCACAGCCCTGCTTCTGGCTTTTTCTGCTTATGTGGTGTTGAAGAATTGAACCCAGGGCTTCATGTATGCAAGGTCTACCACTGATCCACCTTCCCAGCCCCAGAAAGTACTTCTAAATGTTAAGATAATCAGATTTGACATTAAGATCAGATCTAAACTGGGCATGGTGGCACATTTATAATATATTATTAGATATGATATCTTAATATTTGGTACTAGAAAAATAGATCTTTTCCTTTTTTCTTTCCTTTTTTGTTTTTGTTTTTTTTTGGTCAGTCATGGGGCTTGATGAATTCTGGGCCTGGGTGCTATCCCTGAGCTCTTCAGCTCGTGGCTAGTGCTCTACCACTTGAGCCACAGCACCACTTCTGGTTTTTTTAGTGGTTAATTGGAGATAAGAGTCTCATGGCCTTTCCTGCCCAGACTGGCTTTGAACCGTCATCCTCAAATCTCAGCCTCCTGAGTAGCTAGAATTACAGGCATGAGCCACTGTTGCCTGGCTTTTTTTTTTTTTTTTTCTAGTCAGTCCTGAGTCTTGAACTCTGGGCCTGGGTCTGTCCCTCAGCTCTTCAGCTCAAGGCAAGTGCTCTACCACTTGAGCCACAGCACCACTTCTGGTATTTGGTGGTTAATTAGAAGGAGATAAGGGTCTCATAGAGTTTCCTGCCTGGGCAGGCCTTGAACTGCAATCCTTAGATCTCAGCCTCCTGAGTAGCTAGGATTATAGGCCTAAGCCACTGATGCCTGGCTCCTTTTTTTCTTTCTTTTTCAAATTTTCTACTTATGAGCATAATTTTTATGGGCATAATTTTATGATAAAAAGGCAGCACCCCAACCTCAAGTTCAAGCCCCCAACTGGCAAAAAAACCCCAACAATAAAAAGGTATATTTTTGTAAACCAGTACTGGGACTTGAACTCAGGGCCTATACACTGTTGCTTAGCTTTTTCACACAATGCTAGTGTTCTACCACTTGAGCCACAGCTGTACTTCTGGTTTTGGTAATACATTGAAATCAGTGTTTTACGGACTTTTCTTCCTGGACTGGCTTCAAACTTTCATCCTCAGATCTCAGCCTCTTGAGTAGCTAGGATTCAGGTATAAGCCACCAGTACTCAATTAAAAAGATATTTTTAAATAATCTGAATTCTAAACTCACAGAACTTCCTTCTAAGCTAGGTCTGGATGGTGGTGGTTTTTTTTTTTTTTTTGGTCCTGTCATGGGGCTTGAACTCTGGGCCTGGGCACTGTCCCTCAGCTCTTCAGCTCAAGGCTAGTACTCTACCACTTGAGACACAGCGCCACTTCTGGCTTTTTTCTTTTTGCTTATGTGGTGCTGAGGAATTGAACGCAGGGCCTCATGCATGCAAGGTAAGCGTTCTACCACTGAGCCACCTTCCCAGCCCTGGATGGGTTTTTTTTTTTTTTTTTTTTTTATGAGCTGGAAACAATTCTATAATGAAAGCAGTAAATCTCAGAGAGTCAGAATACAAGATTAGTAGTAATAATCTGGCGTGGTAGTGAAGGCTTATAAGTGATCCCAGCTACAGAGGCAGCAGCAGGGGACCAAGAGTTCTAGGCCACTCAAAGGAATACTATCCTAGTTTGCATTCCAAGCTGCCAATGCAGCAGGGGGGCACTTAAGGTAACAGTGTTCAAAGTCATTTGGCTCGTGATATAGTAACAGCAACCACAGTTCTTAAAAGTGCTGGCACTTCAGCTTTCTGTCTTCTTTCCTGATTAAAAATACCATTTGTCACTGTCATAGGAAAGGTCCCAAGCTGGATGTCCGTAAGTGTATTTAAAGAAGAGCTGAAGACAGGGGAGGTCCCCATTCATGGCTTTGTGGGAATGGATTTCCTAAAGTACATCCCACTTGCAGATTTTTCGGGAGTTATAATGCCCCTAATAACACACACACACACACACACACACACACACACACACACACACACACACACACACACAGCCAATGCAAGACACACACACACACACACACACACACACACACACACACACACACACACAGCCAATGCAGTACTTGTTCCTGTGAGCTCCTGCATATTATTCTTGTATGACCTGGTGAATTTTTTCATTTATTTATTTTGGGGCTGTCTTGGGGCTTGAACTCAGAGTGTGTGCACTGTCCCTGAGCTTTATTTTTGCTTAAGGCTAGTGTTCTACTACTTGAGTCACAGCTCCACTTCCATTTTGGGGGTTAATGTGTTGGGGATAAGAGTCTCTTGGGGAGGCTGGGAAGGTGGCTCAGTGGTAGAGTGCTTGCCTTGCATGCATGAGGCCCTGGGTTCAACTCCTCAGCAACACATAAGCAGAAAAAAAAAAGCCAGAAGTGGTGCTGTGGCTCAAGTGGTACAGCGCTAGCCTTGAGCTGAAGAGCTGAGGGTCAGTGCCCAGGCCCAGAGTTCAGGCCCCACAACCGGACCCCAAAAAAAAAAAAGAGTCTCTTGGATTTTCCTTTTTTTGGGCTGGCTTCGAACCATGATCCTCGGATCTCAGCCTCCTGAGTAGCTAGGATTACAGGTGTGAGCCACTGGTGCCCAGCCCTAGTGTACTTTTTTTTTAAAGAACACTAGAAACCACTTGCACCAATTTTTTAGGATTAATTGGGGCAGCCCTAGGCTTGAATAGCTTACATTTCCTATGTGATTTTATTTTACATCAAGCATAGAGTACACATCTTGGGTGGTCTCCTCAGCTGAGAAAGTGAAGCACAGCTCTGGCACACCAAAAGGCCAAGTAGGGAGCTAGAGTCAGGTGGTCAGGCCTAGAGTGGGGAAGGTCTAGCCTTCACCCTCAAACACTACCTCCAAGACGATGATCATATGAGCTATGAAGCAAGAAGGAAAAAAGTGAGGAATTGGAACTAGAAGTGAGGCAGAAAGCACAAAGAGAAGAGGTCCTGTCCCATCAACCCACCAGGAATGGCATTCTAGCAATCTTTTCTTTTCTTTTTTTTTTTTTTTTGGGTCCAATCGTGGGGCCTGAACTCTGGGCCTGGGCGCTGTCCCTCAGCTCTTCAGCTCAAGGCTAGTGCTCTACCACTTGAGCCACAGTGCCACTTCTGGCTTTTTTCTTTTTGCTTATGTGGTGCTGAGGAATCCAAGCCAGGGCCTCATGCATGCAAGGCAAGCGCTCTACCACTGAGCCACCTTAGCTCTAGCAATCCACTGGCAAAGATTGCCTGCTTTTCTCCCAGGAGAACTTGGAGACTTGCCCAACCAGCTCTTCCTGGCAGATTCACCTTTGTTGCTAAATCACAGATTGTCTGCATTTTGGGGGGCTTTCCCAGTCCAAAAGATGGGGAAAGGTGGTTTCTAGAAACTTGTAAGGGTCTGAGCTGCTCTATGTTGGGGAATGGAGTCCCCAGGACTCAGTAGGCTTCATCTTGGCCATGGAAAAATGTGAGCATGTCTGATCAAAAGCCACACTTTGGTGGGGAGAGAGCCCTTTGTACCCTAGCTTTGAAGCATCAACACACCATTCTTCCCTCCTAGTGAAAAGAGCCTACTTTTAAGGCCCCTGAAAGTAGCATTCATGTAGTCACCATGGGCTGAAGGTCTGGAAGTGGTGAGTGCTCCAGTCAAGGTGCGTGCCTGGGGAGGGGCCTGCCACCACACTGGGGAAATGCAGGGCAGGGTGGCCAGAACCAGGTGGCCACCTGTGCATGTGACAACTTGGGCTGCTCAGAGCAAAAGCCCTCCCCAGGCATGGTTCTGAACTGGCTGCAGCTATTAAGGCAGACAGTGAAGATGAAATCTTACATCATTATTAATAAAGCACTTAAGAGGCCCAGTCACTTTTCTAGTTTCCCAACAGAGCTGCTTCCCACGGCCTCTCTTGAAACAATTCTGTTTAGGGCCAGCCAATTGTGCACAAGACTGTGCATACTAGCAACTAGGAGTAGGGGGAGAAGTTTCTCATTCTCTTGCACTCCCACCTCCTCTTGCTATGTGCAAGAACTTACCTCTCTCTCTTTCCCTCTCCGTCTCCCTTCCTGCCTCCCCTCTGTGTGACGCTGGGGCTTGAACTCAGGGTCTCACATTGCCCGGGCAGGTGTTCTACCACTTGAGCTACATCTCTGTTATTCTGAAAAGGAAATCTTAGAACTGAAATTCTGTCTACCCAAGATGACAGTCACAACAATGCCAACCTTCACAAAGGGGTTTCTGGATGGAGTTTATGAGAAGACTGACTATATTTCCTAGGTTGTATGCCTGTGACATGGCTCTCTGTTCCCTTTGTACCCAAGAAGGGGGCAAAGTCTTAGATGTCTAATATCTTAGTTATCCCATGAAAGAAGATAAGCCACTGAAGTATAGTAGCTGGTGGGCTGGGGAACTGCAGCACACGTGAAGCCACAGGTGAAATCCCAGATTCCGGTGTCTTGAGGTTGGGTTCAGATGTAAGACAAGTGGAGTATCTATTGGACAGCCGCAAAGCCCAGGGGTTACAGGCGCAGCCTTCGGAGCCAGACTGCCTGGGTCCAAATAGTGGTTTGGCGACTTCTTACTAGCTATGCAATTAATTAGCTTCTTGTGTGCCTCAGTTTTCCCATCTGTAAAACAGGGTAATAATACCTACCTCACAAGTACTGTGTGAGGAATATGAAGCTCTCTGGAGTGTTAACTACACTCATGATTACTACATACAGTGATGAGCTACAACCACTATTCACACTGGGGCTTGCAAGTTGAACCTGAGAAGCCATCAGACCCTTTGTTCTGAGTCTGGTTTGGGAAATATGGTCACTAGCCTAGGGACCCTCTGATCACACGACAAGATATTGCCTGACATTGGCAATATCTGGCAGAGTTTCAGTTCTGGCAAAAAGCCCTTTTAAACACATCTGTGGAAGCATAGGATCTCTCTCTCTCTGTGTTTCTCTCTGTCTCTGTCTCTCTCTCGTCTGTCTCTGACTCTCTCTTGGAAGCTACCTCTCTACCTGGAAGCTGCTAGCTAGTGCTGAGCTGAATGTAGGCACTTTGCATAACGACAAGGTGTCTGTACCAGTAGTTCTGGTGCATAGAAAACTCCAGCCTCCAGCATTACCTACTTTTAAATTATCTAGAGAATGGTATAGACCCTTTGTTAAGGTGCCTGAATTTTTATTTCAGAGGTATGAAAGCAATGTCAACTGATGTTGGAAGAAAGTAGGTCTGAGTCAAATTTTGGGGGGAATATTTTGGTATTAACATTTAAGATGGTTGCCAAGCACCAATGGCTTACACCCTAGCTATTTAAGAGGCTGAGATCATGGTTTGAAGCAATCTCAAAGTCTGTGAAACTCTTATCTCCAATAAACTACCAACTAGCCAACCAAGCAACAAACAAAAGTAAAAATATGGATCAAGTGGAAGAGTGCTAGCATTGAGCAAACAAATAAACAAAAAACCCAAACATTTAAAATGTTCATACCTTTTTGATCTAGAATTCTGGTCTCCTAAGATTTGCTGTATGGAAACACTTCAATCTGCAAAGTTATATTTGAGACTCATTGGAAATTAGAAACAACTGACCATCTATAGACAAATGTTTAACCAAGGAAAGGGTTTTCGAGTACTAAAGTGAGTATTGCAAGGTACATAACTTTAAAAAAATATCCATATAGGCTGGGAATGTGGCTCAGTGCTAGAGTGCTTGCCTAGCATGCAGAAGAACTGGGTTGGATTCCTTAGTACCACATACACAGAAAAAGCCAGAAGTGGTGCTGTGGCTCAAGTGGTAGAGTGCTAGCCTTGAGTAAAAAAAGCTCAGGGACAATGGCCCAAAAATAAATAAATAAAAAGAAAAAAAAAAAAACATATACGCCAGGTGCCAGTGGCTCATGCCTGTAATCATAGCTAGTCAGGAGGCTGAGATCTGAGGATTGTGGCTCAAAGCCAGCCCAGGCAAGGAAAGTCCCTGCCACTCTTATCTCCAATAACAACCAGAAAACCAGAAGTGGTGCTGTGGCTCCAGTGGTAGAGTGCTTGTTTTGAGCTAGAGAGCTCAGGGACAGTGGCTAGGCCAAGACTTCAAGCCCTACAACTGACCCCCCCCCCCAAAAAAAATATATCTCCATATAGTGCCTAGAGATACGGTACATACTCATAGTCCTAGCATCTGAGAAGCAGAGGCAGAATTGTCAGTTATAAGTCAACTTGTGTGCCAAATATCTATGAGCAAGAATCCAATAAGAAGAACACCAGGTACCAGTTGTTCATGTTTATACTCCTAGCTACTCAGGAGGGCTGAGATCTGAAGACTGAGATTCAAAGCCAGCCCAGGCAGAAAAGTCCATAACTCTTTATCTCTAATTAATTGCAAAAACCCCAAAATGCCTGAGTGTCTATGGCTTACGTGATAGAGCACTAGCCTTAAGCACAAAAGCTCTGGGACAGTGCCCAAGCCCTGAGGCCATGCCCCAGGACTGGCACACACACAAGAAGTCTGTTTGTGTTGGTAAAATATGGTTATTAGTAAAGATCTGGAAGGGTTATGTTTACTGAAAAGCCATCAGACCTTATATCCTGACTCTTGGGGCAAGAGTGGAGGTGACTGTATATTTTTAATCATAAGGCATTCAACATGAGGTGTGCATGCCCAAGGGGGCATATACCTTAGGCTATGCACCCCTCTCAGGCAGGCAGAGGATAGCTGAGGGGACATGAGAGGCAGCCTTTGGAAAGTCAGTGGGGTTCAAGCAACCCACATGCTGAGGTTCATGTGTGCAGATAAGCACTCAAGTTTGCAACCTCTGCATGAAAGTCTTTTGCTTTAAGGCTCTCTTGGACTAGGAACAAGTTCCAGCAAGCCACCAAATGCCCATAGCATGTCCTAGAAGGTCTTCTAAGTTCCTGGGCAGGGTCTTTGCCAGGACACAGGACACCAAGAGCCAAATGCCATCAAAGGAGGACAATTCCTTGTTGTACATGATGACTGTGAGCATATGACAAGCTCTGGATGGTGAATGACTCTGCAAACTGAAATAAGAACAACTGTTCTTGGGCCTCTGTGATCCATGTAAGAAGGACTGTAAGAAGCCAGGCACCTTCCCTGTCCATCCTCTAAGCAGAGATTGGAGATGCCTTCCCTGTTCTCTTCTGAGTGCACTGCAGTAACTGCTGCATGTGACTGCAGCAGGCAGGCCTGCTGAGGACACAGAGGGCTCTTGAGGACATGGCTGCTGCTGGGGGTGGTGGTGCATGCGATGTGAGGAGAGAATGGCCACCCCAGTCTTGAAGACTAGGCTCTCTCAGCCCACCCTGGCAGCTGCCTGCACTTGGTCTCCGTGCTCAGCTGAGGGTGGCTTTCAGTGGGCAAAATGCAGTTTCATCTGGATCAGGTGGGTCATCCTTGGCTTATTCTCATGAATGATCCACTTTTCCCTGTGGCAGCCACTAGTGAAATAGGCAGGTGGCAAGCAGTACTTTATTCAGAAAACCCCTCACACATACAAGGACAGGTGCGATGAGCCAGGGCAGTCTATACATTTGCTCTCCTCTTTCTGCTACTGGAAGGCTACAATGGGGACTGGGGGTGGATGGGGAATAAAGCACTCACTCCTTTGGATGGAGAGGGAAGAGGGGGGCTGCCTATGGCTAATGGATAGCCAGTCTGGTCTTACAGCACTTAATATCTTGGTCTCAAAGCACTTTCTAAAACCAAGCTGAGTTGGTTTCAGATAAAAACAGGTTCTGTGGCTGCTACTCCTTTCCTCAGTGACCATCTCCCTCTCCTCATCCTTTTTCCCTCTCCCTCCCTCAGCAAAAGTCATCCCAACCCAGGCTCTTCCTCTAACCTGCCAGACTTGTCCTGACCTCTGGGCCTTTGAACTTGCTGTTCTCTTCACCTGGATGTCTTTGTGGCTGCTTCTTCATCTGCACGCATCCCACACCCTTCTAGCCTCCTTCTAACTTTATTTCCTCTTAGCTTTTCTCATTTCTTTTCTCATTGAACTACTGCTTCTCTTCTTTCTTCTTCTTCTTCCTCCTCCATCTTCTTTCTTCTTTTTTTGATGGTATTGGGGCTTTAACTCAGGGCCTGTACTTTCTCATTCAGCTGTTTTTGCTCAAGGATGGTGCTCTACTACACTCCTCCACTTCCAGCTTTTTGGTGATTAATTGGAGATAAGAGTCTCATACACTTTCTTGCTCAGGCTGGCCTTGAACTTTAATCTTCATATCTCAGCCTCTTGAACAGCTAGGATTACAGGTGTGAGCCACTGGCATTCTGCTGCCTTATCTCCTTTTGATTATCTTTTAGTTGCAATTAAAATAAAGTGGCCACACTACATCAAGTGGCACATAACTGTAATCCTAGCACTAGGAAGGCTGAGAGAGAAGGATCATGAGTTTCAGCTTGGGTTCATAGCAATATTGTCATAGAACACCAGAGCAATAAAAGTAGTGGATGGGGGCTGGGAAGTTGGCTCAGTGGTAGAGCGCTTGCCTTGCATGCCTGAAGCCCTGGGTTCGATTCCTCAGCACCACATAAGCAAAAAGAAAAAAGCTGGAAGTGGCGCTGTGGCTCAAGTGGTAGAGCGCTAGCTTTGAGCTGAAGAGCTGAGGGACAGCGCCCAGGCCCAGAGTTCAGGCCCCATCACCGGACAAAAAATAAAAAAAAATAAAATAAAAGAAAGAAAGACAACTCCTTGTGAGCAGTAACAGAGGAAAGGAAAGAAAATGGCCCCTGAGGACAAACAGGATTCACCCTTCTCTGGAAGACCCAACCAGCTTGATTCTCTTTCCTGGGGACCAAAGCTTCTTCCATTTCACAGTTTTGCACCTTAATACCAAGATTATCAGATTCAAACCTGCTGTTCTTTCTAGCCAAAACAATTTTGCTCTGTTTTACGTGTTTTGGTAACTATGTTCTTCTCTTTCCCCTGAACTGCATCTCATACTCTTTAGCAGCCAAAGACATTTGCTCCTCATTATTACCAGGAAGAATGATGTCTCCATGAAAGAACACCAAGATATGTGACGTAGGGGGCCAATTTCACCAGTTGCAAGAGAAATGTCAATTAATAGTTGTGTAAGCATTTATTTCCACCAGGAGCCCTCGTTCTGTAAATACCAGGACAGTGGAAAAAACAAAAAAACAAAACCTATGCAGATTAAGGATTGTGTGTTTTTTGTTTTTTTTGGTCAGTCATGGGGCTTGAACTCTAGGCTTGGGCACTGTCCCTGCAATCTTCAGTTCAAGGCGAGCGCTCTACCGCTTGAGCCACAGTGCCACTTCCGGTTTTCTACTGGTTTATTGGAGATAAGAGCCTCACAGACTTTCCTGCTTGGGCTGGCTTTGAACTGTGATCCTCAGATCTCAGCCTCCTGAGTAGCTAGGATTACAGGCTTGAGCCACCGGCGCCTGGCTTTATTTTAACTGCGCACACTTTGGGCTGGACAGATGCTTTAAAAAAGGTGGCCTAAAGACCAAGTGGCTAGTGTGCCATGAAGCCACCTTAGGGTCTGCCATCTTGCCAGCTTAAAAGAGGCAGCGTGGCTACCTACTGGAAGGCATGAGCATTGCTCAGTCTACAGGGACCACTCTGCCTCCTCCAGAGCCAGGTCTATGGCAAAACCACAATCTTCTTCTCCAGCTTCTGTGGCGGGAACAGGAAGTTTCTCATGATCTCATCCAGCTCCTCTAGAGCCAACTGGGCATGGAGTTTGGCCACATCATCAGGCTCCAATCGCACCACATACTTCAGCAGATGGTAGAGATCCTTGAGGACGTCCCGTAGCACCTGTAGGAGAGAAATAGGGTCATGACCATCTGTCTACTGAGATAAAACATGTAGGCTTCCTGAAGAAGTAATGCTTGAAGGCTGGAGGCATGGCTCAAGTAGTACAGTACCAGGCAAGCAAGAAAGCCAAACAAGTGAGAGCCCTCAGTTCAAACCCTGGGACTGGCAGGAAATAAAAATGGTAGTGATGGTTCAGGTACATGTAGAACAAAGCTGCCTTTCCCACAGCTGCCCTCCTTCTGGCTTCCTGTACTTTTTCCTTTCCTCTCCTGAGCTCTCATTCCAGGCTGTAGGGGACGTGATCTGTCAGCTACATGCAAACACACACACTCCTATGCTAACAGGGCCCCATGCTGCTTGATTTAATGATCTCTTATTGCAACCTGAACATTCTGTAAGTGAAATCCAGTGAGAGACATGGAGCATGCACAAGAGCAAATGCAAAAGGTCTATGTCAACTGTTGGTTACTAGTGTATTTGCCTGTAATGGTCACTATGTCCCAGGAGCAAAGAATTTTGAGAGACTTGCAATGTATGGGAGTTCAATGAAACTTGTCTGTTTCATTTACAAAGTCCTGTCTTTGAGTGACCCACCTCTCACTCAGCCAGAAGCTACTTCCAATAGAAAGAAGGCAATGGCTCTACAACAAAGATGACAAAGAACTGTGTGTCAAATCCTTTCTTGCTCATTTACTTCTGTTTTAGCCAATCACCCCAAAAATGATGGCAGAGATGGAACCAGGACAACCTGTAGTTCTTTCTTCCTTCCAGTCCTATTTTCAGTAATTCAAAGGTTGAGAATGTTGGGAGCAAGGTGCATGTATCAAGGAGTGACATAAAGACCTGAGTTCATGTCATTTTTTCACTGTCTGCAAAGGAGGAAATACATATGCATATACCAGCTATGGAATACAAATTGTTTAATCTTAACGATTGTGCATATGAATTAAATGTTCTCATATTTGCATTTAAAATTCACACTGCACAAAATAAAGATGGGCTGTAAAATTCATGCTAATAATTTCATCTCTTAATTTTTCTCGACTCAAAACAACATTAACAGCAATACTAAAGTACCATGATGAGTCAAGAGAGAGAAACTGGAAGAAAGGCAATAACTTTATATATTTTATGACATTGCTGTAGTGCTTGTCTTTTAAAGAGGGATCTTGCAGGTGTGTGTGTGTGTGTGTGTGTGTGTGTGTGTGTGTGTGTGTGTGTGTGTGTGTGTGTGTGTGTGTGTGTGTGTGTGTGTGTGTGTGTGTGTGTGTGTGTGTGTGTGTGTGTGTGTGTGTGTGTGTGTGTGTGTGTGTGTGTGTGTGTGTGTGTGTTCTGGTCCTGGGGTTGAACTCAGGGCCTGAGCACTGTCCCTGAGCTTTTTTCCCCTAAAGGACAAAGCTTTACCACTTGAACTACAGCTCCACTTCTGTTTTTTTTTTTAAGTTAACTGGAGATAAGAGTCTGGAGGGCTTTTCCTGCCTGGGTTGGCTTCAAATCTCGACCCTCAGATCTTAGCCTCCTGAGTAGCTAGGATTACAGGCATGAGCCACTGGCACCCAGAGAATTCTGCATTTTGATTTGATACTGGGTCACATATGATGGCACCAGTCCTTCGGACTTTCAGTGCTTCCTATCCAACATTACCTCATCCCTGACAGCTCCTCAGGTTGCTGCTGAGATACAACAGAAGTCAGGTTGGCAGGGTAGGCATAGACCTAACTGGAGCACTATGCTCCCACCCTCTCACAACTTATCTTTGCATGATGTAGGAATTTGGGGGAAAGTCTTAGGATACTTCTGACAAATAAGAAAGGGAAAAAAGATGATCATGTAATGAACTGAGACTCCAGAAGTTCTATATGTGAGATGCTCTCTGCTAAAATACACTGGAGAAAAGATTAGAGACTGGTCTTTAAGCTGGTTTTGCTTAGAAACTACCTTTCTTGCCAGGTGCTGGTGGCTCACACCTGTAATCCTAATCTGAGGAGCACGGTTCAAAGCCAGCCTGGGCAGGAAAGGCTGTGAGACTCTTATCCTCCAATAAACCACTCAGAAAACCAGAAATGAGACTGTGGCTCCTCAAAGAAGTTCTATCTTTCCTGGCAGTATGAAAATGACACTATTCTGGAAAGAGGATAACTTCCCAGTGACTGCCTCATGATTACTCATTCATTAGGACAGGTCTGTATTGTGCCCAGGCAGTAGGCTTATGATATAAAAGATGGAAAATGCACAAATCCACCTCTTTGTCAGCCCCAGCTGGGGGGGGGGGGGGGAGGGGCAGGTATACACTTCTCACAGTGGTCTCTGCTCTAAATCCTTCTGATTCTGTGCAGGAAAAGGAAGTTCCCTCATCTTTAGAACTGGGCCTTCACTTTCACATTTACTGAGTGGCAGCAAAGAAGGGCTTTGAGAAGCTCTAGTAAGTCTCTTCACTCCCAAGCCACCTCAAAGAAAGGTCAGTCATGGGGCTTGAAATCTGGGCCTGGGCACTGTCCCTCAGCTCTTCAGCTCAAGGCTAGTGCTCTACCACTTGAGCCACAGTCTCACTTCTGGTTTTCTGAGTGGTTTATTGGAGGATAAGAGTCTCACAGCCTTTCCTGCCCGGGCTGGCTTTGAACTGTGATCCTCAGATTAGGATTACAGGTGTGAGCCACCAGCACCTGGCAAGAAAGGTAGTTTCTAAGCAAAACCAGCTTAAAGACCAGTCTCTAATCTTTTCTCCAGTGTATTTTAGCAGAGAGCATCTCACATATAGAACTTCTGGAGTCTCAGTTCATTACATGATCATCTTTTTTCCCTTTCTTATTTGTCAGAAGTATCCTAAGACTTTCCCCCAAATTCCTACATCCTCCTAACTTCAAAGAAATACACCTTTACCTAGTTGAAAGGGGAAGTCCTGAGGTGTTCTATTCATCTAGGGTGTGGGTAGGAAATTTCCTCTTGGCACTGCTGTGTCCTTAACCTAACAGTAAAGCTTGTGCAAACACTAGTTCAACTTTGAGGGATGCAGAACTTCTGTTATCAGGCACCGGATCTCTTTTTTTAGGTAACTAAGTGTTAAGCAAAGGTTCCTTCTTAATTAATGGGTCTATTTTAGCAACCCATCCTCATACAGCTTCTCCCCAATCCCAGTAACTCCAGGGATCCCACACATCACAGGACTTCCTTTGGACTCCCCAAGGATCAAAGCTTCCTGCCAGCCAGGGATTGTCACCAAATCCCATGGATCAGGGGCTGAATACAAGGAGAGTTCAAAGGTAAAGTTACTCACAGGGGCCTCTCAGGTGGGCAGGATATAGGCAATCCAGCAGAGGAAACCTCTCATTAAGACTTCAACACACCTGCCATTCATCTCTGGCAGCCTGGAGCCCAGGAACTCCCAGGGAAAGGAAAGGGGGAAGGGAGAGGTGTAGGTGGCGTGGCTGAGCTGAGGCAGCTTAGTGCAGCAGGTTGAAAGAAGCATTCTCTCCATCTTAGCTGTTCTTTGGCCAAGCTTGTTTGGCTGTTTGGTGTTATGGATCAAACCCAAGGCATTACACATGCTAAATACACATTCTATCACTGAGTTAGATATCTCCAGCCTGGCCAGAGACAACTTAAAGTACTCTCATTCCTTTTCTGAAAACTTTGGAAGGAAATAAGAGTCCAGGAGTTTATCAAAGAATTGTAGAGTGTGTAACACATACATGTGTACACACACACACACACACACACACACACAGAGCATACTCTCTCCTCTGCCCCACCTTCTCTGGTGCCAGTTTCCCTCAAACACACAAAGCCTCGGGGGATAAGGGCAGTGTTTGGGGCTAGAGTGACTAAGAAAAGGCAGGAAGAGGCAGGGCTTACTCAAAGGGACCATCGAGAGCCAAAGACTGCCCTGGGCACACAGGTGCACTTTCAATGCAAAGAAAGGCAGGAAAGCAGTGTTTGACAATTTCAATAAGCTCAGCCCAACATCTCTGAAGAGGCTTTATTCTTGAGTTCAGATCAAAAGAAGAATGCATGGCAGATACCTTTCTTTTTAGTTCCTAAATATACTTATTTTTTTATTATAAAAGCCATAAACAACAATGCAGGGTAGATGGAAAATATAGAAGAAAAAAAGCACATCTCTCGTCAAACTATCTTTCTGACACAAGTTCTATTAGCAGGGCATTTAGTAATGAACAGATAGTTGTGTGTGTGTGTGCTGTGTGTGTGTGTGTGTGTGTGTGTGTGTGTGCATGCGCACATGGTCCTGGGGCTTGGACTAGGTTCCCTGAGCTTGTTTTGCTCAAGGTTAGCACTCATACCACTTTTTTGTGGATAATAGGAAATAAGATTCTTATGGAGTCAGGTGCAGGTGGCTCATGCCTGTAATCCTAACTACTCAGAAGGCTGAGATCGGAGGATCTTGGTTCAAAGCCAGCCCGGGCAAGAATGTCACAGATATAAGATTCTTATCTCCAATTAACCACCAGAGAATTGAAGTGGAGCTATGGCTCAAAGTGGTAGTATTAGCCTTGAGTGCAAAAGTGCGGGGACAGCACCCTGAGTTCAAGCCCTATAATTGAAAAAAAAAAAAAAAAAAGCTCTCATGGGCTTTCCTGCCCCTGCTGGCTTCAAACAACTATGATTCTCAGAGTTCAGCTTATTTAGTAGCTAGGATTACAGGGGTGAGTTGTTGGTGCCCAGCAGTTACATTAAAAAAAATCATCTCAAGATTTAACATTTTTATTTCAAGATGATTTGACTAGAAGATCTTAGATGAGCAAAACTATTATCCTTCTGTTATTAATATGTGTAATTAACAAAATGCAAAAGAATGATCACAAATGAGCCACTTCCAGAAACAAGGATGCAGTAAGATAAGAATTGGCAGAGGCTTTTCCATGTACAATTCCTTTTTTGTTGTTGTTGGTCATGAGGCTTGAATTTAGAGCCTGGGTGCTGTCTCTGGCTTTTCTGCTCAAGGTTAGTGTTCTACCACTTTGAGCCATAGCACCACTTCTGGTTTTCTGACGGTTAATTGGAGATAAAAGTCTCATAGCTTTTCCTACCTGGGCTGGCTTTGAACCATGATCCTCAGATCTCAGCCTCCTGAGGTGCTATTATTACAGGTGTCAGCCACCAGCTGACTTCCAGGTACCATTTCTTCTCTCTCCTCTCTCCTCCCTCTGTCCCTCCCTCCCTCTCTCCCTTCCCTTCTCTCTGTCTCGCTGTCTCCCTCTCCCCGCCCCCTCTGAGAAAGGTCTTCATATGTCATCAGACATGGAGGCACAGAGATCAAAATGAGGGCTCCTAGATACTGAATAAAAGCTAGCATCTCAGTGTATACCTATAATCCCAGCTATTTGGAAGACTAAGGTGGCTACAGCCTGGGAAGTGGATTAAAATATAAGATGACTCTATCTTGGAACAGAAAGGGATGAAGGGAAAAAAAGAAAAGAAAGAAAGGAAAGGAGGGAGGGAGGGAGAACTACATGTGATTTTTGTGGCTGAGGGAAGGAGAGTGAGCAGATGAGTTAGAGGGTAGAGTCTAGGATCATCAACAGAGAAGAACTCAGCAAATGTTTCCAAAATTGTGTGCAAGAGGCTATGCTAAATATTCTGGGTGACTAGGGACAATGTCTCTGGAACTCACTCCATAGATGAAGGCAACATGCAGAGTTGAACCTGGGAAGGCTGAGGTAATCCTGGAGCTCCCATTCCTAGCCTGGAAGTAACACTCCTTTCCTTGAAGGTTCTTGTTGAGAATCAATGTGAAAGTAAACACTGGTAAAGATCTGAGCACAGGACTGCATAAGATGGATGTTAAGCAAGTGGTGTTTGTCAGTCTCCTCATTAATAGTATGATATCTTGAATGACTTAACAGCTTGTTAGTATCCTATCACTGAGTCTGGAGCTCAGCCTAGTATGCAGCAAGGAGGGAGGAATGAATAATAGCTGCTCCTTGCATAGCACTTGATATGTGGAATGTGTGGTCCTAGACATTTTATCTAATAACTCATTTCATCCTCACAACAACACAACAGAAGAAGAACTATGATATCTCCATTTTTCCCAGGGTTACACAGCTAGTACTATGCAGAGCCAGGAGTCAAACCTTGGCAGTCTGACTCTGGAGCTGGTATTCTCTACCAATCACCACATTATTCTGCATCCCTAAATGATTATTATTCCCACTACTATGAAGTGGGGCTCATGAAACACACATATTGTCTGTTGTGGGGTTAGAGATGATGTATACAGAAGTGTTTGCTATCATAAGCAAATTCCAAAGATCATTATTATTATCACCACCACATTAAGTGGGTATGTCACCAAGAAGCTAAAAAAACAAGGGAAAACGCTTATCTCTGAAATCAAATACTAGAGAAAAGCCAACAAATAAACAAAATGGCCAGGTCTGTGCATAGTGCATAAGCGATGAGGAGCTGTGGAGGACACACAGACTCAAGCTGTCTAAGGCAGGAGTCGGCTAGCGTGAATTGATGTGCAGCCCACTGGAGCACCCTGATTGTGTTGCTGTGCAGAATTGAGGGCACGAGGAGGAATTCTGCGGTGAGTAGCCTTCCAAGGTAATGGGAAGAAAACAAATCAGAGAAGCAGGATGGAGGCAGCAGTCCCCACTCTATTCAGGAGCTCTGCCCTATACTCTAAACTCCAAAGCTTCACTTTGATGGATCTCTGAAAAAGAAATTAGGGCCAATTCAAAGAAAAGCACCAGGCTTTTGAGATATGTCATTGAAAGCTCTGCGAGGGTCAGTGAGAAAAGGCAGGATTACTGATGTCTATACAGGGTTTTCAGCCATGCCTGACACACAGATACGCTGAGCTCAGGGAGGCATTATTAACTAGAGGTTACTGAGCCTTTGAAAACCCTTCCATTTTCACAGTATTTCTCTGCTAGACCTAGAGATAAATGGCAATTTTACCCTTTTGGGACTATGTCTGACTGTTAAATGGAGAGAGCATCCCCAGTGTGAACTGGAGATGAGCCGGGAAAGGAATGGCAGGGCTGGCACATGGTTTTCATTGAAACAGTAAAAGAGAAACGGTCAACTGGTCAATTGCCAAAAGTGTTACAGGGACACAGACAGGCCAGGAAGAGTAGGGACAAAGAACAAGATGGCAGCTGGCAGTCAACCCCTAGCAGGGGTGACAGCTCAGGGTCCTAAACAAAAAAACAGGCTGTCACACACCTAAAGTGTATGCCGCTAGCAGGCGAGCTCCTGCTAAGCTCCACTGGAGGCTTAGCAGGGCACAGACGGTGCAGCTGGCTGGCGGCAGGGACAGGAGCAGCCGCTGCTGCAGAGGTAGGAGAGGCAGTGGCGGCATCTTTTAGAATGTCTTTAAATAGCAACCCGAGGAAGGCGGCTGCTTTCCTGCTCCCCCACAGGCACTGAAATAGAACAAAGGCGGCAAGGAAAATGGCTGGAGCCTATGCAGAGATGGTGGGCTACTACTATTTGCTGTCGTGGGGGAGAAAGACTGGCAGCGCCATCCTGAGCAGGTGATTACAAGCCCAGCCTTAAAAGTGCAGTCAGTCACCTCAGGTGGTAGAGAAGCTTCATTGTCCCCTACCTGAGTATCTCCATGCTGGTACCTGCTGAGGGCAACACAGTTCTGTTTCCTTTCAGTCCCTAAAAGCTCCAGCGTGGAACTATACAGCACCTGTAAATGGCTCAGTACTACCCCATACTGAGTGCTTACTACTTCCAGGCAATGAGCAATTTAATCAAACCTTTCTCAAGTGTCATCTCACCAGCTACGATGCAGGTATTCCTGTCCACTTTTCAAATCAGGGCAAGGATTTGGAGATTATCTCTCAAGGATGAGGCTAGAACTCAAACCTGTATGTCAGGCCCAGTGTCATAAACCTTGCTTTTATGTGTACCTTATTGGGTAATCTGATATGCAGGGAGAACATGGTGAGATCTTTTTGTACCATCAGACTTGCTTGTTTGCAGGGTACCTGGCTGGCTAATGATGGAATGGAGCGGGGCAGCAGATAGGCTAGGGGTGATTCCAAGATTCAGAAGACCAGTTTGCTTTGAGGCTTGCCTCAGTGTAGCTTAAGTTAGCTGTACCTGTGTGGGTAGGGGATGTGCTGACTGTATTCCCCATGGTATCTACATGGTAGAACTCAATGTTCCCTGAAGGAGAATTCAGGAATATAGGGTTAGGAGGCTGAACCAAAGGCCAGAGAAAGTCAGAGGTGCTGCTACATCCATTAGAGGTCTGGCTGGGTCAGTGTTATATGCTAATATGCACATAGCGTAGCCCATGTTGGAGAAAGCAACCCCACCAGAAAAGTTGGCTATACTGCCTCATTCCCCACCTCTGCGACACATGAAAAAAATCCCTTGAATGTCTTTCCCTCTTATGTGGTACTAAGGAATCGAACCTAGGGCCTCATGCATGCAAGGCAAGCACTCTATTGCTGAGCAACCTTCCCAGCCCCAGGGGTTTTTGTTTTCTTTGTTTTTTAAAAAAAAACAACAACTTTTTTTTAATGCTCTCCAGGTGACACTAACAACCCACAAACAACCCTTATTAGAGTAAAAATGAGGATGTAGTAATGTAGGATGTTAGAACAACAACAACAACAAAAAACAGCAGGTAAGAGACAAGTAAAGAATATGCCTTGATTTCAAAATGGATGTCATTATTAATGACTCTGCCTACGAAAGAACTGTGAGTTACAAGGACAAAGTAATTTGGACATAACCCAATGCAATTTTTGATTTTCTTTTTCTTTTTTTGTGTGCGGGTACTAGGGCTGCTCTATCACTTTGAGTTAGAGATCTATTTCTGGTGGTTAACTGGAGATAAGTAACTGATGGATTTTTCTGCTTGAGCTGGCTTTGAACTTCGATCCTGAGAGCTCAGCTTCTCAAATAGCTAGGATTACAAGTGTAAGCTTCTAAGTATGGATACTCAACTTTTCAACTTCCTAGCAGGTATGGTGGTGCATGAGAGCAATTCCAGCTAATCAGGAGGCAGAGTCAGGGCATTACAATCTGAGGCCAGCCTGGGCAAAAGTTAGTAGGACTCTACCTCAAAAACAAGCAGGTTTGGTTGGGAAGGTGGCTCAGTGATACAATGCTTGCCTTGCATGCATGCGGCCCTGGGTTTGATTCCTCAACACCACATAAGCAAAAAGAAAAAAGCCTTGAGCTGAAGAGCTGAGGGACAGCGCCCAGGCCCAGAGTTCAGGCCCCACAACCGACAAAACAAAAAAAAACAAAAACAAAAACAAAAAACCCACAACAACAACAACAACAAAACCCCAAGCAGGCACAAACTGACTCAGGTCTGGTATAGGCAGGAATGAGATTTAATGATGTAACCCCCCAATTAAAAGGCAGTTTAACAAAATGAATATCAGGAAGCTGAAACATCTTGACTGCGATGGATGGAGGCTAAAGGGAGAGGGTAGATGAAAAGAAAGAGGCATGGTGGGTGAATACAGCCACAGACTCAATGTATATACATGAACATGTAACCAACATAACTTGTTGAAACGGATGAGGAGGGGACAGTGCTGGGCGGAATGATTGAAGGGGTGACTGACTGATGAAGAGGAATACATACGTGGACATGTTAAACTGTAACCCCTTTGTATAACTATTTGAAGACAGCAATAAATTTAAAACAAAGCAAAAAACAAAAACAAAAACAACCCAAGCAGGGATCGTGGTATACTCTTACTGTCCTAGCTACTCAGGAAGCAGAGGTAGGAGAACTATGGTAGGATGAAACCTATATGGGAAAACAAAAACAAAATAAACCCCTAAAAACAAAAGGACTAGTTAGGGGTGTGGATCAAAAGATGAAGTACTTGCCTAGCATACGTGGGGTCCTGAATTTAACAGCCCCCCCACTGAAAAAAAATTGTACCTTCTTGCCAAAGTATTAGAAGGATTTGTTCTTAAACCTGTGTGTGTGAAGCCTGGTTTTGAAGACAAGAGGATGTCATAAACTACTGCCATTCATTTTGTAGGAAAATGTAAGGATCAGGTAAGGCTGTCCCAGTCCCTGGGGTAGCCAGTTACAGCAGAAACCTTTGTCCAGATGGGAGGAATTAAGGGACATACATGTGTTAAAATTTTGACAGATTTTTTTATATAAAGTGAGAAGTTAACATTTTGAAATGTAGACCAACTCTGGATGTCCATCAATATTCAGTCTGTCATTCTTCCTCATGACTCCTCCCAGCTGGTTTGACAACAACCTAAGTACAACTCAACAGGAACTACAAAAAAAAAAAAACAAAAAACCAAACCTTTCCAAGTAAGAATAGACAAAAATTTCCTCCTTAAGAGAACTTGTTCAGACAACTTCAGCTGTTGGGAAACTGGAACACTGGAGGAGTTTATAAGTCCCAGAACTTTCATAGGGAAATTTAAGAGACATCTCTCTGGATGTCACAGTGAGGAGGTGTTTGGGGGCCCATGGTTTCCTGCTGGCACAGACATGAAGGCTAAGCACCACAGAATCTATGCCAATCCTGAGCCCATATGGAAAGTACTACAGCCAGTTTTATTTTACCTGAGAAGTCAGGAAAGGTTTTTCACAAGCAATGTAACACTTCAATGGAGTCCCTAAAAGATGAGTATAAGCCGATCACATGAATGAGTGAGGTAAAAGAAGGCATTTGAAGCGTAAGAAGTACATGAGGACTAGGGAAATGGCTCAAATGGTAGAGCACCTGCCTAGCAAGTACTAGATCCTGAGTTTAAAGCCCAGTATGAACCAAAATATGGAGGCAAATCATTGTGGAAAGTAAACAAGCCAAAGTAAACAGGTGGGGCTAACATGTATTGTCGGTCTTACAAAGGACTCTGGTCTTCATTTGGCACACAAAAAATACTAAAGCAGTATTAATGTAGATGGGTCATCTGCGGATTCACCCTTGACATATTCTTTACTTGTCTCTTACCTGCTGTTTTTTTTTTTTTTGTTGTTGTTGTTCTAACATCCTACATTACTACATCCTCATTTTTACTCGAATAAGGGTTGTTTGTGGGTTGTTAGTGTCACCTGGAGAGCATTAAAAAAAAGTTGCTTTTTTTAAAAAAGATCTTTCTGGTTCAAATTCTTTTGCCATTTAAGTAACTGAACCACAGTCAATCCACAGAATTCGAGAAGTACAGGGGTGAAGGACAAAAATCCAAGACACCTACAACAAATCATTTTCCCCTCAGGTACAACCTCAAGCTAGTTCTAATCACAGCCCACCACATTTCTGTGTGTGGTTTGATCAAGCATGGTTAAAAACTATGAATTTCAAAAAGAAAAAAATTAAATTTCTACACATGCATTGGGAACCCTAGTAGATATAGAGATTTCAGTCACTCCTTTGTTATTATTAGTTGTGTTTAAATTACTGTGTTATTTGAGAATTTTCTTGCACTTAATCTTGTAAAGATCTGCCTCCCAAAGCAAATGGTGCCCATAAAGCAAAGGTAAAAGTTAGTGAACTTAAACAAAGTGTTAAAGTGACAATTCTAGATTTATTGAAAGGCAGCATGCCTTTAGAAAAGTTGGGTGGTGTTATGGGAAAAATGTATCAAGCATCTGTAGTACAGTGTTGAACTCTGCATCCAAGCATTCATGGCTTTACTTCAGTGGCAATCTCTCTGCAACAACACATAACCTTCAGATAGCAAAGGTCTATTGTAGGTTCTTCAGAACAGCTGAGTGGACAGAGTGACAGCCACAGTTCTATTGCTGAGCATCTAATTGTAAACTTGCTGGAACTCAATTTTCTTTTCCACAATTAGAGTTAATAATCACATTTCTCCTCCAAGGTTGTTAGGAGGATTCAGGGGATAATGGATTGAAGAGCTTCGTGGTATACAATAAGCCCTTAATATATTTTCACATATTATTAAGTACCTAACCTCAGAGGATGAGAAATCACTTGGTGCAGATCTGCAATCAGTAAGCAAAGCATGAGGTTATGAAAATGAACTGGGGTGTACCCCACTGTATCATTCTGGGCACTCATTTCCCATCACTTCAAGAAATGTACATAAAGTCAAAACTTCTTGTTTTCAGAGCACTAAAAGACAAAAGGGTTCTGCAACCCAGATACCATAAAATCCACCCTCTTAAATTATAAATCAGCATATTAAGTATATTCTTACATATTATGTACAACCATCACTACTGTCTAGTTCCAGATCATTTTCACCAATCCAAAATTAAAACGAGGAGGAGGAGGAGGAGGGGGGAGGAGGAGGAGGAGGAGGAGGAGGAAGAGGAGGAGGAAGAGGAGGAGGAGGAGGAGGAGAAAAGATTCCTTGATTCCTTTCTTCTTCTTCTTTTTTTTTGTGCAAGTACTGGGGTTTGAACTCAAGCCCTCAAACTCACTTAGCTTTCTTGCTTGGCTGAAGCTCTACTACTAAACCCATCCCTCAAGCCCTACTATTCCCCAGTTATTTTGGAGATGGAGTCTTGTAGTCTTTTCTTCCTGGGCTGGCTTTGAACTATCATCCTCTGGATTTCAGCTATTGAGCAGCTAGGATTACAAGAAAGGGACACCTGTGCCCAGCTATAAGATATATATTTTAAGTAAAATCAAGCAAAATAGTTGCTATAATAATCTGACTCAGAGAAGGGAAACAGTAGTCTTTTGCAAACCCAGTGCTTAATTTGTTTACTGACTCACTTTAATGATGTTAAGGTACCCTGGGTAACATGACAAACTGTGTTCTAGATATACAAGGAAGAAAGGGGACAGTACGATATTTTCCTTAGCACATGGCCAATATGAGTTACCAGCAGCAACTGGAAATGAATGCTAAATCTTCCTGGCATTAGCTTTGGAAAGTTCTAACCAGGGTCTCTTCATGAACTTGTTTCTTCATTCATAAAACAAGATAGCTGGATTCTTTCCCAAATAATGTTTCATGAAACATTATTACTTGGCATGCATATGATGGCAAAGTATTCCTTGGTAAATGAACTTAGGAAATTGTTACTTCTCTATGCTATAAGGCTTCTCAGACTCAATAATAAAATGACATGTATGGAATCTCCAGGAGAGCAACAGATAGATGTATACAGCACTTTCCAAACTTAATTGACTATAAAGACCTTATTTCAAAGGAGCAACTCATGATGTTAGTATACTAAGAGATATTTTTGTGTTACATAAGTTAAATGTCTATAAATTTTCTTTCACCTCTAATATCCTAAAATCCTGTGACTTTCAATGTCTAAAGTCTTCTTGGTGCCTTTATATCAGAATTGGAAGCAGAAGGAATAGCCTCTCTACAGAAAGTACAATATATCCTAAGTCTGATGCAGAAAAGGAAGAGAAATCCGAGTCTAAGGTATGTAGATCTATGTAAATGATTATGCAGAAGAGGCAGATAGGGAGCAGTTTTAAATGTTAGGCCTTTCAAACTGTCACTTATGTTTTCACCCAGAAAGGCTGAACATTTATAGTTCAGTAGTAACAAAAAGGTAGTAAGTTCTAGTCTTTTCAGCTTGAATCTATCTTGGATCCATCATCATCATCATCATCATCATCATCATCATCATCATCATCATCATCATGTGGGTTTGGCCAAGCTACTGCTTTGGAACTGTGTGGGACCATACTCTAGTCCCTGGCACACACACCCCTACCCTACTGGTCATAAATGACTATGGTGCAGGCTGAGCAATCCTACCTGGCCCAGCAAGTTGATTAATCTGGAGATATAAGTTATCTTAGCTGGAACATCAAGTCTCTTCCCTGGATTTTTTTTCTTCAGTACTGGGATTTGAACTTAAGCCTCATGCTTTACACCCACCTGTTTGTGCCATCATTTGAACCACTCCTTTAGCCATTTATTCTGCTGGTTATTTTTAGATGGGGGTTTTCTGCTCTCAGCCACCCAAGTAGCCAGGATTACAGATATGAGTCCCTGGCACCCAGCTTCTTCCCTGGAATTTTTGCATTTGAGGCAGAGGGGATCTGAGTGTTGGTGGTAAGATGCAACACTGACCTTGCAACAGGGGTCATGCTGTTGCCTTGGCAGAAAGCTGGACTCAGGGGCAAGGAGCAGCAGCATCTCAGCTTCTGGTTCTCAGTCTCTAACTCCCACACCCATCTCTGGTGTTCCCATATCATGGCTACTCAGCCATTTATTTCTTAAATAATTAATTAGGCTAAAAATTTCCCCTTGCTAAACTAGTTCAGACTTAGTCTCTTTGCTTTAAATAAAACCAAACTCGGACTACAGTCACATCTGCCATTCTACATACTTTGTCCATTGACAAAGAAAGATCTCTAGAACCACAAACTAAATAAACTTCTTTTTGTAATTTATCCATCCTGAGTTATAGCAAGATAAAATGAACTAACCCTAAGGTAGACACAAATGTCCAACAACTGGTGAATTTGAATAAACAAATGAAGTATATCTGTGTAATAGAATATTATTTGGACATAAAAAGGGATTAAGGGGCTGGGAAGGTGGCTCAGTGGTAGAGCACTTGCCTTGCATGCCTGAGGCCCTGAGTTCGATTCCTTAGCACCACATAAGCAAAAAGAAAAAAGTCAGAAGTGGTGCTGTGGCTCAAGTGGTAGAGCGCTAGCCTTGAGCTGAAGAGCTGAGGTTCAGCGCCCAAGCCCAGAGTTCAGGCCCCAGGCCCCACGACAGGACCCAAAAAAAAAAAAGGATTAAGTACTAATACATTAATACATGCTATTGCATGGCTGAATCTCGACCACATCATGCTAAGTGAAGAAAACCAGAAATGCTACATATTCTATATCAAGTGTTCAGAAAAAGCAAATCCACAGCCAGGGGCTGGTGGCTCATGCCTGTAATCCTAGCTACTCAAGAGGCTGAGATCTGAGAATCACAGTTCAAAGCCAAACTGGGCAGGAAAGTCTGTGAGACTCTTATTTCCAATTAACCACTCAGAAAACCAGAAGTGGCACTGTGGCTCAAGTGGTAGAGCGCTCATCTTGAGCTGAAGAACTAAGGGACAGCGTCCAGGCCCAGATTTCAAGCCCCACAATCAACAAAACTAAACAAAACAAAAAACAACATCAACAAAAAACAAATCCACAGAGATAGAAAATGAATTATTGGTTCCTGGGGATTTGGGGAGAAGAGAATGGGAGAATGATTGTTAATGGAAATAGAGTTCTCCTTTCTCCTTCCTTCCTTGCCTCCTCTCACATCCTTCTCTCCATCCTTCCCTCCCTTTCTTCCTTTCTTTTCAGCACTAGTGATCAAACCCAGGGCAATACACTGTAGGTAAGCATTCTACCACTGAGCTATGTCCTCCACCCAGGGAGGTATTTTAATTTTGGATTGGTGAAAATGATCTGGAACTAGACAGTAGTGATGGTTGTACATAATATAAGAATATACTTAATATGCTGATTTATAATTTAAGAGGGTGGATTTTATGGTATGTGATTTACACATCAGTTTAAAAGTTTGTGTGAGAAATAAAAATAAGGTGAATAAGAGACGGTTCTTGTGTCTTTGAGGAAGAAAACAGCACACAATCTTCTGCCTGTTTCTGGGTCAGCCGCAGTGATCTTACAGAAGACTGTCCCCATGTGCCTGGCTCTGGCCTGGCCTTTCTCCAGTTCACCAACATCCCTCAGGTTGTATCTGTCCCTAGCCAGGCACCATTCCCTCCTGACACTTTTCCAGTCCTGCCTAATGAGGCTTCTGTCTCAGATTCTGGGACAAAAATATTCCTGAAAAAAAAAAATGCCCTCTTGAAGGACTTCAGGGAATGACTTCTGAGGTGCTGCCCTATATAACAATTTTGCATTTGACAGATGGTAGAAATCCTTGGAAAAACATGCATTCATTAATAACCAAATGTATGGGAATAAACTTTGGAAAGTCAAGATTCTGGTTTGACTGGCTCTTTGGAAGTCAAAGACAGAAAATTGAGGATGAGCTTCTAAATATACACAAGAGGTATAAAAAGTCATCATACTTTTCCAGCCACAACTTGTCATAGAGACGTGATGAAAATGTTGTTTGTCAGAAAAAACATATACAGCTCAACAGAAACTAGAACATGGTGGCAGTCCCTATGTAACTGACTAGAATGTCACTTTTAAGTATTACCTTCTGTAATTAAGAAGTAGAGCATCAGGCTGGGTGCATGTGGATCACGCCTGTAATCCTAGCTACTCAGGGGGCTGAGATCTGAGGATTGCTGTTCAAAGCAAAGCAAAGTCCATGAGATTCTTATTTCCAATTAACACCAGAAAATAAGAAGTGGCACTGTGGCTCAAGTGGTAGAGCACTTGCCAAGAGCTGAAGAGCTCATTGACAGTACCTAGACCCAGAGTTCAAGTCCCATGACCGACAGAAGACAAAAAAAAAGAGAAGAGCATCATGACTAGGCATCAGTGGCTCATGCTTGTAACCCTAGCTACTTAGTAGAATATTGAGGCCAGAAGGATTGTAATTTGAAGCCAACCTGGGCAGGTAAAATTTTCTAGACTCCATCTCTGTAATAACCAGGAAAAACAGGACTAGAGGTGTGGCTCAAGTGGCAAAGAGCCAGCCTAGCAAGTGAGAGGCCCTGAGTTCAAACCCCAGTATAACATCATACCCAAATCATATTCCTTTTTCCTGCAATAGTGTAAAAGTGAGTAATGAGGGGCTGTGAAGGTGGCTCAGTGGTAGAGTGCTTGCCTTGCCTGCATGAGGCCCTGGGTTTAGTTCCTCAGCACCACATAAGCAAAAAAAGCCAGAAGTGGCGCTGTGGCTCAAGTGGTAGAGCACTAGCCTTGAGCTGAAGAGCTGAGGGACAGTGCCCAGGCCCCAAGTTCAGGCCCCATGACCAATTAAAAAAAAAAAAAAAGTGAGTAATGACAGAAGTGTTTTAATGGGGGGAGAAGGCTGGCTTTGAGTAGTGATCCTCAGATCTTAACCTTCTGAGTAGTTAGGGGCACACAGCTTCTATTCTGCTTTTAATGCCATTTAGCGATACATTTTTTTTTTTAAATTTAAAATTATAGTTCTTAGTCCTGGTACTCCTACTTGGTTACTTAATTTTATCACTTCTATTCCTTTTCAAAGATGTTCCATTAATTGAAGGGTTAGTTTCCCTTTACTTCACTGATAGTAGTTATAGTATTTGCTTTAAATACTCTAATAATTCTGGGGCTGGGAAGGTGGCTCAGTGGTAGAGTGCTTGCCTTGCATGTATGAGGCCCTGGGTTCAATTCCTCAGCACCACATAAGCAGAAAAAGCCGGAAGTGGCACTGTGGCTCAAGTGGTAGAGTGCTAGCCCTGAGTTGAAGAGCTGAGGGACAGTGCCCAGATCCAGAGTTCAAGCCCATGACTGACCAAAAAAAAAAAAAAAAAGAATGCTTATTCTCTGAGTATGGACTCATTTAAAAAACTTGTTTGTTTCAAATCCCCCCTGGGGTAGTTTTAATAAGTTATCATTACTTTAGGTAAAGGTTTTACGGATGTCATCTGAAAGGCCAGTCTGACAGCCTAACATTCAACTATTACTACCTCTATTACTGTTTTTGGAATGACTTTATGAATGTAGATGTTCTAAACAGTTATAATATATAGATCAGTGGGCAAAGAGCAAGCTTGTGAGGAGCAGGGTGGTGAAGCATCATCTCATTTGGGTGCTTAGCTCATTGTTCCGGTGTTGAGAAGGCCTATTCTTACCTCTATGAGCCCAACACAAAGTGCATGTCTGAACATGCCTCCTCTCTCCTCATATTCCTAGTACAGTAAATGTATTTTTCAACAAGGTTAAGGAAGAATGGGCTAAAATGAAATTAGATCTGGTTATTTTAAATGGGAATAAGGTAAAATCTACCTCAAGAGGTAGGCAGGGGCAGAAATGTCTTTCCTGATGATCCAGCCAATCTTCCTCACCTCCCTTTCCAGCTGCCACAACCACAGAGGCCAGCACATCTACAAGTAACAGAATTTGCTAAAACCCAGTATTATCTTTTGGCATTATATAGCCTAAGAGATGGTGATTAAAAGAGGGAGAAGGGAGAACCATAAAACTTCTTCATCAACAAAGTAGCATTTTCATTTCAGTTGCTCCTGGGGGCAAAACAGAGCTAAAAAGAGAACTCTCAGCTTGAAAGCTTTGTGGTTATCTCTGCTACTCATTACAGTGCACCTGATTATAATCACACCTACTATAACAAGACTTAACACACCTGGTCGCAAAAGATGCACTAAGAAGAGGATTCATACATTCATCCAATCCCATTTCCTTTTCTTTATTCATGGAGTAAGCACAATTTGTAAGTTTCAGTGTGTGCATATGAGAACAAGAGAAAGGCTTTTTCATTCATATGGCTTTCTGAAGGTGACAAAAATCTTCCATAGCAACAAATTACACTTTATTTTAGTACTGGTAAGACAAGCCAGTACTGCTTTCATTGGCTAACACAGATGTGAGAAAATGGATAGTTTTCTTCTTCTTCTTCTTCTTTTTTTTTTTTTTGCTAATCAGGCACTTTGCTCCACTATACAAGAATATATTCTGTCTGTCTGTCTCAGTAAAGGATATGTGCACTTGGAAGTGAGGCACCAAAGATCAAACCCAGGTTTCTTGACTAGTAAGCATGCATCCTGTCAATGAATAACACTCCTAGCCCTGTAATTTTGTATATTTTTTCCTCCCCGCCCCTTTTCATTTTGGTGATGGTACTAGGGCTTGAACTTAGGGCTTCATGTCTAGGCAGGAGGTCTACCACTGAGTCATACCTGCAGTTCCTTTTTTGTGCAATTATTTTTGAGATAGGATCTTGATTCCTGAACAGGGGCATGACTAAAATACAACCTGTCTACTTTAGACTTGCAGTGATGGGATGTGACTGGGATGACAGGCATGTACTACTTCTCCCATTGGGACTGAGTCCCATACTTTTCTGCCCAGGCTGGCCTAGAACTTCCATCTTCCCAATCTCAGCCTCCCCTGTATATTGGGTAACAAATGTGTACCACCATACCTAGTTAATAGTTGAGAATGAGTCTCATGAACTTTTCTACCTAAATGTCCTTTCAATCTCAGCTTCTCAAGTAGCTAGGATTATAGGCATGTTTATATATTTATTTTTTAAATAATTTGATTTTAGATTTACAGAAAAGTTGTGACATTAGCACAAGTCCCTATAGTCCCCTCATCTAGTTCTCCAGTTAACAACTTATACAACAGTGATCTATTTACTACGAGTTTCATAGGTCTTAATGATAAATGAAAAACACTTTCCTAACTCCCTCTTGTACAGGAGGTCATACCCTATGGTAATTCATTTAATTATATGAATTATCAAGTGATGATCTACTTGTCTTTTATCTCCATCAGGGTTCTAGATGATACCCTGGCACCTCTAGCTGTCTAGGTGAGAGCTCCCTGCTTCTGAACAATCCTATCTCTACAGAAGTTCTTACGAACTTCTGAATTTATGAACCAGACCATTGTTTTCCATTTCCCCTTGTGTCACTATCAGTCACTGCCCCAGTACCCATTTCCTGTCATCTTCCTGGCTAACTAAACTTCAATTATTTATTTATCTATTTATTTTCAGAGCAGCAGTGTGCCAGCTAAACACATTGTCAGGTGAGCAGTAATTGTGTGAGACAGACGTTCTGGCCAGTGAAATAAAATCAGCTCTATCACTGTAGAAAACTGTTCTGGATTCCCCCCCGCCCCACCCCAAGGATATAAAAGTGCCTAAGCTGGCCTTCTCCCTCTTTTTTTTTTTTTTGGGGGGGGGGGGTTCCGGTCGTGGGGCCTGAACTCTGGGCCTGGGCGCTATCCCTCAGCTCTTCAGCTCAAGGCTAGCACTCTACCACTTGAGCCACAGCGCCACTTCCGACTTTTTTTCTTTTTGCTTATGTGGTGCTGGGGAATCGAACCTAGGGCCTCATGCATGCAAGGCAAGCCACTGAGCCACCCTCCCAGCCCCTAGGCTGGCCTTCTCTTATTTCTTACTCATTTAAACTAGTTACAGTGGCATGGTTGTTATGGTCCTACAGTCATGAGATCCAGGCCATGAAGATTATAGAAATATTGGCCCTGTTGTCACTTGTCTGCTAACCCCCACTATCTACCTACCTGTTTCTTGTGATATGAGAAAAACAAATCTTTACTTGTTTTAGCCATTGTAGTTAAGAGTTTTTATAGTTGAGTATGTTTATACCAGAAATCATTCAATACAAACAACCTGTTCAAAGCAGATAAGAAGCGAGAAAAATTCAGCTGAGGGTAATGATGAAGGAAGGGTCCATTTGGAGATCAACAGTCTTGCTACTAAGCTGAAATAGCAAGTAGGCATTTAGAGAGAAAATATAGCTGTATAGAAAAGGAAGGAGATCACTAATGAACCCATGCTTGTACAAACAGGTATCAGGAACTTGATACAGTAAAATTCTATCATGAATAAAGCCTCTCTGTGAGACAAACAACCACTCTTATAATGGCTTCCTTGACACTTGGTTAAATACGGATATGTAAGTCACAGATGAGAATTGTGGATGCCAGGAAGTGAATTATTAATGCAAACTCTGGGAATAAGTTTCCATTAGGATCAAGAAGAAAATTAATTTCGAGGTCACTCATTCTTAGCACACATATGAATATATACACTTTCTTCCTGTTCTAGTCATACACTGGGGAGAAATATAGCCAAACTGATTTGAGGAAGGAAGAAAGTGTAATATATGCAGCAATGAAAATCCATGGCCTGAACTTAGAACTAGAAAAGGAAGGCTTTTAAGTGAAGGCCTTTAGTAACTCAGCATGAACAATGAAATGAGTCAGGAAGACAAGTCACTAAAGTTCAGGCCGCAGTGACAGGGTTAATGTGCAGCAGCTAACTCACCTTGGAACCTGCTCTGCCAGGAGGGGAATGCCAGAATTCAGAGCCTCCATCTGTAAAAGTGTGCTCTGGTTTTGCTGTGGCAGTTACTGGGTGGCTTGGCCAACATATCACAGAGGAAACAGACTCTTATTGAAGATGTAAACAATACTATTTTCCTGCTAAAAAAGTTCCTGTTGACTGATTCATTTGCATAAATCTAGGCAAAAGATTTGAGCGTGCTCCAGTAAAATTAAGGCTGAAGAATAAAACCAAAGAGGTAGGAAGTTGCACATGGCAAGGGACTGACTTACCTCAGTAGCTTTCTGGCTGAGGCCCCGAAGCAGCACAACAATCACATGGATGGCAGCTCTGCGCACTTGAACATCATGGTCTGTTTTAGCCAGAGCAATCAGGCAAGCTGTCACCTAGGAGAGTGAGAAAAGTCAATAAAAATCAGTACTGCACAATTATCACTAGCCTTTCAACTGTGTTCCACTTTCTACACATTTATCAAGAGCAATGTAGCTTAGAGCGGAGTGGATCCATTTCCTCATGTTCAATTTAGAAGGTGAGAACTAGGCATAGAGCTCTTGATGCAGTATGGCTTGTCTACAAAGATAAAATCTGGTTTGGAATTCAGAAAGGATTATAGCAAGTGGGGAATATATATATATATATATATATAATATGTATTTCAAAAAAAGGTAAGGTCAGGCTGGAAATGTGGCTTAGTCATAGAGTACCTGTCTAGCATGCATGAAGCCCTGGGTTTGATTCCTCAGTACCACATAAACAGAAAAAACTGCAAGTAGCTGGGCTCTGGTGGCTCATACCTGTAATCCTAGCTACTCAGAAGGCTGAGATATGAGGATCACAGTTCAAAGCCAGCCCAGACAGGAAAGTCCATGAGATTCTTATATCCAATAAACCACTAGAAAACTGGAAGTAGTGCTATGGCTCAAGTGGTAGAGCACTAGCTTAGAGCTGAAGAGCTGAGGGACAGCACCCAGGCCCACAGTTCAAGCCCCATGACTGACAAAAAAAAAAAAAAAAGCTGCAAGTAGTGCTGTGGCTCAAGTGGTAGAGTGCAAGCCTTAATCAGAAGCAGCTCAGGACAGTGGCCAGGCCTAGAATTCAAGCCCCAGGACTGGCAAAAAAAAAAAAAGAAAAAAGAAAAAAGGTAAGGTTAAGTGTGACTGTCTCTTCAAAAGCAGGAAAAATTATCATGTGTTCTTCTGAGGGGATATATTGGAGGTAGGAAAAACAGTCTAAAACATAGCTGCTTCTGAGATCTGAGAACCATGGAGATTTCCCTAAAGAGACTTCAGAGTTCAAGGTCCGGCATGAATATGGCAGCATAATGTCCAACATAGAAATTGAGAAACAGGTAAACTGACCTTCATTGGTATGACTGACATATCCTTGTCCTACAAATCTAGCAACCACCCTCATAAAGTCAGCAGCAGCCAGTTTGAGCAATTTCTGCCTGGGCTTCTTCATTGGTGAGACAGAGCTTTCCATGCTCAGTTACTTCCAAAGACAATTCTATGCTTGAACTTAGCCAAAAGGCAGAGAAATGATTCAAAGACAATTTTATAACAGAAGAGAAAAACTAGAAATTACTTGCAAAACATGCTCGCAGTCATACTGCTAATTATTATATGTAATAAAATGAAACTTTTTTTTTTTAAAGAGAAACAGAAGTTTATTGGTTACCATGACAGAGGGGTATAGCACTGCTGTGGCCACTGAAACTGTTTCTATGTCCTGTACCATTCACCCTACCATGGCTCCTATTTAGTAAAAACAAAACAAAACAAAACAACAACAACAACAACAAAAACCCTAAAATTTCAGTACAGAAGATGATAATGACCACAAACCTCTCTGAGGCAATCATGCACTTTTGCAATGTGATCAATGGCACTAACAATCTGAAGGTTTGTCTAAATTAACTAAATTCATGTCTCATATGCTTTTGTTATTGGTTTTACTATGTGTCTGTATTTCCTAGCCATCAGTAGAAAGATTTTAACCATGATAAGAAAATATCCAGATTGTGTCTTTGGAAACATGTGTAAATACATATTATGTTTTAAGAGTGGTAAATACAGGCACAAATGAGGAAATATACTTGTGCAGAAATCTTAACTACACAGGTTGTAGTTTTCACAGCTTTCAAATAGTTGGGCATAGTTCAAAGTATCTAATTAATCAGTGATGGCAGAGAGATTAGAGGAAGAAGCCTGTTCTTAAATATAATTGCCTCTGTGCTACACTGGCATTTAATCAACTTCTATCTATTAGACAAACTTGCAGCTTGCAAGGGAAGGGAAAATCCAGAAAAGCACAACTCATTGAGGGCTGTTGTTTAGTAAGTCCCAGGAAGCTGCTTTGGCCTTGGCCTGAGACCCCTAACTCCAATGCCAGCAATGGATTTTGTGCCTTTGGTATTAACAGTTGAAGGAATTCAGCCCTAGGAGGAAACTCCTTGGGCCACCTCCAAACAGGTAACAATATAATAGCTACCTCCACTTTCAGGCTTAATATTTATAAGGTAAGAGTTGAACAAGTCAGAGCTAGGCCAGAATCCTTCTGGACACACAGAAGTTCAGCTTTATTCAATCCAATATCTAATGTACAAAAGCCAGCCCAGGGCCATGTCATGATCAGAGGTTCCCAAGTGTTGCCTGTTCCCCTTGGAGTCCTTTTACATCTGCCAATGAAGGCTTTCTGCCTAGAAGCCTGCTGGTGTCTGCCTTTGCCCCTTTGGTTCTGCCTCATTATGCTGAGCAGGCCATGCTTCTACTTCAGCTTTTAGTGCAGGCTAGCTCTGACCATCAGGCACTGATTCCATAATCAGGATATCCAAGAAGTAGCAGACTGGATGGAAAAGGGCTTTCCCTTTAAGGCCAATTCTTGAATCCTTGTGTCACCTTGAAGGTGACATTGAGGGAAGAACTGGTTCTTGTAAGCCTTGCTGGAATGGTCTCCTGCTTGCTATAGGCCATTAAATGACTTATGTGCTATCCACGAGGAGCCATTCAACGATTAGGAAGAGGCTCAAGAAGGGAAGAAGTTTGTGACCTTCTTCGACATCTCTGCCATTGAGATCAAATTCTATAAACTGTGGGATGGTTACTCATGCAAAATGTTTTTAAGGTATCCAATTTTATTATGGTATTGTGGATCTCCTCTATAGGTAAGAACAGCCTCTTCCTGTGCAGGTGAAACCCCATGCCCTGCTTGTATGTTGTTCACTTACAGGCCTTTCATTTAACATGAGATCTAGAAGGACTCAAGGCAGCTTACTTCCATCTACTCAGTCTAATAAGTCAGCATGAGCTACTGTCTCACCTCCAAGGACAAACTCAACATTGCCTTCTACCACTAAAAGCTTTGGTGAAGGACGATGTAAGATGATGAAAGGTCTTTACTAATTTATGAATTGGTGTAACATTTCCATTCTCTGTTTTTAAGTCCTCCCAAAGGGCAGAAACCTATTCTGACCTTCATGACACCAGCCCTGAGGGCCAATGTACTATTCTAATACACAATACTATGGAAGGCCTTCTCTTTACTGGTTAAATCACATGAATCATATCTACTTCTGCAAGCCATACAGACAGAAAGATGACGACTGCTCTGGCAACATTAAAGGTCAGTTTAAGCAATTTAGCACTTCGCAAGAGCCAACAGAAATAAGGAAAAACATCACTCCCCAAACAGCTGGCACACACCAAGTACAATTAGAACTATACAAATAAAGATAATAAAAATGGCAAGATTAACCAAACTGACTTTGGAAAATTCCAGGAGAGAAGGTACAGTGTTGAAGTATGTATGGAGGATGCTGGGAACTAGGTGGCTCATGCCTATAATCCTAGCTTCTCAGAAGACTGAGATCTAATGATTGTGGTTTGAAACCAGCCAGGGAAGGAAAGTCTGTGAGACTCATTTCCAAATAACCACCAGAAAACTGGAAGTGGCACTGTGGCTCACAGTGGAAAGTGGTAAAATGCTAGCTTTGAACAAAAGAGCTCAGGGACAGCGCCCAGGCCCCGAGTTCAAGCCCTATGATAGCCAAAAAAAAAAAGGGGGGGGCTCGGAAGGTGGCTCAGTGGTAGAGCGCTTGCCTTGCATGCATGAGGCCCTGGGTTCAATTCCTCAGCACCACATAAGAAAAAAGCCAGAAGTGGCGCTGTGGTTCAAGTGGTAGAGCGCTAGCCTTGAGCTGAAGAGCTGAGGGACAGCGTCCAGGCCCAGAGTTCAGGCCCCACGACCGGGCCAAAAAAAAAAAAGTATATATGGAGGAAGCATGACTTCAATTTTCCAACTTCATCTTTTTTCTCCCCTTTTTTCCCCCTCAAGTTTCCTTTGCTAACTATGGTCAATCTACTAACTTGTTTCTACTACTAAATTGGATCCCTGGTGAACTAAGAAAACTGAATTGGTTAGGTAGTCTAGCCAATAATTATTATGAGCTATGAGCTCAGCTTGTTCATTCTACCTGCCAGGAAGAAACTACGGGGACTGCTTAAGCTTCCTGGGGATGTGAGGTGGTTTCCCAGAATATCCACCAAACCCTCATCTCAAGTACTGACATATCCACAAATTGTACAAGCCTTGTCACTTAGAAAATGAAACCAACATTTGCAAAGCTGGTAATAAATTCAAATCAAGCATGAGATCAGAGGCTACAGCATTGTATGAGACCTCAAAGGCTCAGGTATATGGAAGTTTGTCATAACATTGAAAGTAGACTGCTCTGTGGACTTGACACTTGGGGTACACCTTGTATGCAGGACTAAGGACAGACTCCTCCCAATGGTGCACTTAAACTAACCTGCTTCTCCTAGAAAGAGATAAAGATGAAAGAACAAACCAAGATTTGGTTTCAAGCAATATAGCTCTTGACAAGGACAAGGAGAAATTTGAAAAAATTAATAAAACTCTATAAACAGGTTAAATCTTGGCATCAACAAAGAAGAAAAACTTGAATTCCCAGTATGAAAATTTTGGAGGGGTTGGGCCTATACTTTCTGTTCCTTCCCAACCATCCAGCACCATAAAAAAAGAACAGAATGCCCAAATCTGGGCCACCCAAGAGTGAGGAGAGCTTTCCTCAGATGCCCATATGCAACAGCTGGAGGAGGGGCAAATGCCCCAAAGCAGATCACATTAGAGGAATCTTTAGTGGCTAATTTATCCAACTTTATGTCAAAATAGACTGAGCTTCTCTCCTCGGCCTACCTATCACTTGATCATCACATCATAGCCTTCCTGATACCAAGACATGTCTAAACAGGGTCTCAGCTCATTCCTATACCCCCTTGGCCTATTGCTATAACATTGATCTGATCCCCCAGTCTACTTCATACCCTGCTGAGATTTCCTTACAGGAAGAACTGGGGTCCTTTATGTGTGTCCTCCAGCATTCCTGGCACAGAATATCACAAATGCTTCTTTGGGATTCTCTACAGGATTCTCAAAGCCAAGTTTCCTCAAAGCTGAAGTTCCTTCTCCACCAGTACACACTGGAGGTTAAGTATATCTGAGACTGCAGGCTTCAAGAGCTTTAATGAGATCTTGGAAGAATTGGCACAGAAGAAGCTGTGGTCATCTAGAATAAGTTAGACTATCGCATGGCTCTGCTCTGACTGCTTATAGGCAAGCCAAATCTGTCAAAGTCCCACCTAGACTGGCCTCCCACTTTCCCATGCCATCTCCTACTATTCTTTATACTCTTCTCTTAGCCATACGGGCCTTGCTCTCTGCAATCGAATCTGCACTTGCCTCAGGGCCTCTGTGCTTGCAGCTCCCTCTGTCTGCAATGTTCTACCCGCAGCTATCTGGATCAGACCCTTGCCTCCTTAAATCTTGTTCGAATGTCAGTCATCAGTAAGGCTTTTCTTGAGCATACAAGTCACATTTGTAACAAGGTCCCTTTGACATCCTTGTTTCACTAGATACATTTTCTGAGCAACTTACCACCCTCATGTAGTATAGATTTGTTCACTTGTTTATTGCCTACCTCTCCCCTCCAAAATGGCACTCTTGCCATGTGAATCGACCCGAACTGCCTGACTACAGTAGGCATAGCTGCAATAGTAAACCTGGCAGGCCTCCAAGCATGTCCAAACTTGTCGTCCACCCAGGGTAGCTAGTTTGGCACTATGACGAGGCAAGCGTGGGATGCTACATAAGAAGGAACATTTGAAAAGAAGAGACAGAAATTATACAGGATGGAAACACCTGGTTTTTCAAATCAGAGAGAATACTTTGCCTCCTGAAGTTTCACTGCCAAAAACAAGCTCTATTAAGGCAGGGCTACATGACCCTTCCTGCCTGTGTCTTTTCTGACATGACAACAGTCTTCAGTGTCAAGGCACAAAAGCACTCCTATAATTGAGCAGAAAACATTCCTGAGAGACAGTGTAGATGAGTGGTGAAGGGCATGAATTCTGGAACTAACTACCCACATTCCAGTCTAGTCCTGCCTTGTCTTATCTGCAAAACTGGGATGACTTAGCTTCTTGGTGCCTCAGTTCTCCGAGGTGTATCCCCTTCTTGCCTCTCTTGCCTCAGCTTTAGCTGCCAACTAGCCCCCCCCTCCACTCTTCCACTTAAGCCTTCAGGATCTTCCAGTTCTTCAAATCGGTCAGGTTGTCCCCCACCTTGGTGCATTTGCACACACTGTTCCTCCTGAAATTCCTACCCTGCCTCCCTGCCTATTTAGCTTTCACTTGTTCCCCAGGTTCAGACCTAAGGATCTCTTCCCCTAGGCATCTTTGTCAGCACTCTAACTGGACCCATCTCCTCACACCTCCTCACATGCATCCTAGCACTTATACTGATGAACTTCATTGTAAGCACAGACATTTGGGTCTGGGTCTACCACTAGATTCCTTAGGCCCAGAGGTCTAAGTGAGGTTAACAGGGTTTGTTTCTCTAGCCCCTAACAAAGGCCTGGCATACTGCAGATGTTGGGGACATTTAAAGGACACAGTTTACCTAGTTGTCATTGTTTTGCTGTTCTTCCTTATCATTGGAGCATCAGCCCCCTCCAATAACTAAGATGTTTCTTTTTTGTTGTTGTTGTTGGTCATGGGGCTTGAACTCTGGGCTTGGGCGCTATCCCTCAGCTCTTCAGCTCAAGGCGAGCACTCTACCGCATGAGACACAGTGCCACTTCCAGTTTTCTAGTGGTTTATTGGAGTTAAGAGTCTCATGGACTTTCCTGCCTGGGCTGGCTTTGAACCATGATCCTCAGATCTCAGTCTCCTGAGTAGATAGAATTACAGGCGTGAGCCACCAGCGCCCAGCTTCTAAGATATTTCTTTTTTTTTTGTCAGTCGTGGGGCTTGAACTCTGGGCCTGGGCGCTGTCCTTCAGCTCTTCAGCTCAAGGCGAGGGCTCTACCACTTGAGCTACAGCGCTACTTCTGGTTTTCTGGCGGTTTATTGGAGATAGGAGTCTCACGGTTTCTCCTGCCCGGGCTGGCTTTGAACCGCGATCCTCAGATCTCAGCCTCCTGAGTAGCTAGGATTACAGGCGTGAGCCACCAGCGCCCAGCAAAAATAATTATATTTTTAACATTTTTTTTTTTTTTTTTGTCGGTCGTGGAGCTTGAACTCTGGGCCTGGGCGCTGTCCCTCAGCTCTTCAGCTCAAAGCGAGCGCTCTACCACTTGAGCTACAGCGCCACTTCCTAAGATATTTCTTAAAGAAAGATCTGAATAAGAGAGCTGAGCACCAGTTGTTAATGCCTGTAACTGTAGCTACTTGGGAGGCTTGGAACAACATGGTTCAGAATAGCAAGCCCAGAAAACTTTTCAAGACCTCCTTCACAAATCACAGCTGGATATAGTGGTATGTATCTGTCATCCCAAGCTATCAGGGAGACTGAGATTGGGAGGATTATGGTACCAGGCCAGCCTGGCAGAATCTGGAGGTTGTGGCCAATGCTTGTGATTTCAGCATCAATGGGTAGCCTAAAGTAGGTGGATCATGATTCAGTTACATGAAAGTGAGGCCCTACCCTAAAAATAACTAGTGAAAAACAGGGCTGGAGATGTGTGGCTCAGTGGTGTTATGCATGAGACCCTGAGTTCAAACCATTTTTTTTAAAGATCTGAGACCAGTATTTTAACTTGGTACTTGATGCTTTCACTCACTGGCTACCACTCTGCCAACTGAGCCATGCCTCTAATCCTGAGTTCAAATCTTTTTTTTTTTTTGTCGGTCATGTGGCTTGAACTCTGGGCCTGGGCACTATCCCTCAGCTCTTCAGCTCAAGACTAGCGTTCTATCACTTGAGCCACAGCTCCACTTCTGGCTTTTTCTGCTTATATAGTGCTAAGGAATCAAACCCATGGCCTCATGCATGCAAGGCAAGTACTTTAGCACTGAGCCACCTTTCCAGCCCCTGAGTTCAAATCTTATTACCATCAAAAAAAGTCTAAATACAGAAAATCAGCAGGAGCTGGTAGCTCACATCTATGATCCTATCTACTCAGGAAGGAGTCTGAGATCTAGAAGACTGAACTTCAAAGCCTGTCTGGGCAGCAAAATCCATATGATTTGGAGAGTCCATTTCCAAAATAACCTGCAAAAAGTTGGGTTAGGGGTATGGTTGAAGTGGTAGAGTGCTAGCTGAACAAGCAAGCAAGACCTTATCACTGGGTATGGTGGTCATGTCTGTCATTCCAGCTACACACGAAGCTTAAGGAGAATCAATAGGGGCTAACGAATGTGAGTTATTGTAAAATAACTAAAGCAAAAAAGGGCTGGGTGTTGCTCAAGCAGTAGAGGCCTAGCAAGTGAGGCCCTGAGTTTAAACCTCCACCAAGAAGAGAGACAGAATAGGGAAATTAAAGAGACTAAAACATTATACTAAGCACACTGATTAATAGGGAGTTAAAAGTTAATAGGAAAGCATAGAGAAGATAAGTGACCAATGTTTACTATGTCCCAGGTAAGCAGAAGCAGAGCTGGAAAAAAAACAGGTCTCCTGATTTTCAATCTCAAGTTATATCCTAAGTCTAAGTAAAAACCAGCAGTAGAAGGAGGAGTTTACCATACAGTACCTCATGAACCACAGGGCCAAGCAAGAAGTCCAGGCGTTGGCATAGTTCTCCCAGGTTGGCTAAGCTGCTGGCCCTGTGTGTACTATCTGGGTCTCTTGCACCCCTCAAGAAGGTATGGATCAAAGGTTCTCGGTACTTTGAGACCATGTCCCCTGTAGAAAAAAAGAAAGAAATTAAAATTTCACTTGTCTAAAGAAGGAATAATGGAATCACTATGGCTTACTGCATGACACCTTATACTTTCAGAGGACTCACATAACCAACAAAAATTATGCTTGAGTTACTGTAATCAGTTGTAAGTCTGTAAGTTCATGAATCACACTTAGTTTCACCGTCAGGTGAACAACATACTGACAAAAAAAAGAGGAAACAGAGCTGGGAATGTGGCTTAGTGGTAGAGTGCTTGCCTAGCATGCATGAAGCCCTGGGTTCGATTCCACAGTATCACATACACAGGAAAAGCTGGAAGTTGCTCAAGTGGTAGAGTGTTAGCCTTAAGCAAAAAGAAGCTCAAGGACAGTGCCCAGACCCAGAGTTCAAGGCCCAGTACTGGCAAAAAAAAAAAAAGGAAACAAAGAAAGCCCTAGGGTGGGGGGATTTGTTGTAAAGGAAGAAGGCTCCTTGTTGGGAAGAAAGACATAGAAAAAGAAAGCAGCTTGGAAATCCCTAAGAAGGGGAAAATTGTAGACTGAAAAGGGTAAGAGCATATGAGGACCAAGCTGATGACTAATAATGTAGGGACTTAAAGTTCAAACAAATTAAAAAGAAAAGGCATACTGGGTTGGGAACGTAGCTTAGTGGTAGAATGCCAGCCTTGAGCAAAAGAAACTCAGGGACAGTGCCCAGGCCCTGAGGTTTAAGCCCCAGGACTGGCAAAAAAAAAAAAGGTATATTAACTTCTAGGCAGACACACACACACACACACACACACACACACACACACACACTGCTGAGGATAAAAAATGTATATTAACTTCTAGGCAGACACACACACACACACACACACACACACACTACACACACACACACACACACACACACACACACACACACACACACACACACACACACACACACTGCTGAGGATCAAACCTAGGACCCTGCTGAGTGCTGGTGGCTCACGCCTGTAATCCTAGCTACTCAGGAGGCTGAGATCTGAGGATCGGGAATCAAAGCCAGCCCGGGCAAGAAAGTCCGTGAAACTCTTATCTCCAAGTTACCACCAGAAAACCGGAAGTGGTGCTGTAGCTCAAGTGGTAGAGCGTTAGCCTTGAGCTGAAGAGCTGAGGGACAGTGCTCAGGCCCAGAGTTCAAGGCCCATGACCAAAGAAAAAAACCCAAAAAACCTAGGACCTTGTACATGTATTTATTTATTTATTTACTTTTGGGTCCGGTCGTGAGGCCTGAACTCTGGGCCTAGGTGCTATCCCTCAGCTCTTCAGCTCAAGGCTAGCGCTCTACCACTTGAGCCACAGAGCCACTTCCGGCTTTTTTCTTTTTGCTTATGTGGTGCTGAGGAATTGAACCCAGGGCCTCATGCATGCAAGGCACATGATCTACCACTGATCTACATGACCAGCCTAATTTATTAGTTTTTCAAATATTTATCAAATATGTACTTTATGCAGATACTGGTTTAGGCACTGGGACCAATCAGAAGTGAGAAAAGCATTGTTCCTATGCTATGTCACTCAAAACCTATCTGAAAACAAATCACAATAAAAACAACAACAATTTAAAAAAAAAAAAAAAACCCTACTGGGCTGGGAAGGTGGCTCAGTGGTAGAGTGCTTGCCTTGCATGCATGAGATCCTGGGTTTGATTCCTCAGAACCACATAAGCAGAAGAAAAAAAGCCGGAAGTGAAGCTGTGGCTCAAGTAGTAGAGCTCTAGTTTTGAGCTGAAGAGCTGAGGGACAGCGCCCAGGCCCAGAGTTCAGGCCACATGACTGACCAAACCCCCCCAAAAAAACAACAACAACAACAACCAAAAAACCCTACTGACCAAACAATGACAATGGAGGGAAATGTGCCAAAACAGTGACACAGAGATGCTTTTATCAGTAATGCTGATCTGGTTACTATTCTACTAACAACAGTGCCAGATTATCTTATTCACCAAGCTCCCAAAGTGTTTCCTTTCTGACCTTTCTCCATTACTCTTAGTCAGGTGAGTTACTATTCATTCCTCATTTACTTCCATAAGAGATTTGAGACAACTTCTAATAAGTACTACTGAAAGCATAGATCATTAAAATAAATGAAAAGAAATAAGTGAAAAGAGAACAGCCACCCTAGGCTAATAAGGGTGGTTATTGCAAATGAACTCAAATTTTAGTTTAGTGATTGATTTCTGGTAGCTAAGGCAAAAAAGAAACAGAAAACACAGCTGTCAGCTGTGGCTCATACCTGTAATAATGGCTCCTCTATCAATCTATGTCTCTATGTCTAACAATGGAAAACACCAGAAAACCTAGATTTGCCAATACAAAAGAACATTGATGGTATGTATATTTTAAATGACTTGAAAGTCAATTCTATCTATGTATGGAGGTACACACCTATAATCTTAGCACAGGGGAAGTAGAGGCAGGAAGATTATGAGTTTGAGGCCAGTCTAGGATACAAAGAGAGTTCAAAGCCATTATAGAAAAATATGGAGATTATATTTCCAAAGAAAGAAAGAAGGAAAGGAAGAAAGAAAGGAAAACGGAAAGGAAAGGAAGATAGAAAAAAAGAACAAAAGAAAGAAAGAAAGAAGGAAAGGAAGGAAGGAAGATAGAAGAAAGAGAGAAAGAGAGGTGTTGGGAACATGACTCAGTGGTAGAGTGCTTGCCTTGCATGCATGAGGCCCTGGGTTCAATTCCTCAACACCATATAAGCAGAAAAAGCCAGAAGTGGCATTGTGGCTCAAGCAGTAGAGCACTAGTCTTGAGCTGAAGAGCTGAGGGACAGCGCCGAGCCCAGAGTTCAAGCCCTCTGACTGGCAAACAAACAAACAAAACAAACTTTTTTTGTAAAGTTCAGCCCAAACCTGTTCCACTCTGTATTTCATTTCCTCTCATGAGTCAGACTGAAGTAGAGGGGCTGGGAAGGTGGCTCAGTGGTAGAGTGCTTGCCTTGCATGCATGAGGCCCTGGGTTCAATTCCTCAGCACCACATAAGCAGAAAAAGCTGGAAGTGGTGCTGTGGCTCAAGCGGTAGAGCACTAGTCTTGAGCTGAAAAGCTGAGGGACAGCACCCAGGCCCAGAATTCAGGTCCCACAACTGACCCCCTCCCCCAAATAAAATAAAAAAACCCAATAGATTGAAGTAGAAATAGAGAACTAAAATATTTTTCTCTAAATCTTTGAGTCTAAATCATATCATTCCGGGCTCCAGGATCTCAACTATACTGTTTAAATCCCCTCTGTAATCTAACTAGTAAGCATGTTCTTCCTTTTTCCAGGACTGTACTCCTTGTACTTTCAGATATTTTTGGGGCAGGAAAAAAGGAGCAGAGGTGTAAAATGGTCAAGAATCCATGATATACATCACTTCACTAAATCAGTGACTTACAAAAGGGCATCAAATCAACTATTTTCCCTCTCATTTTAGGTCCCCACGTGTTTGAGAAATGAAGGATGCAGATCCCAGGGATGGCACCAGGCAGAACCACATGCCCCCAGCAACCCAGTCAATAAGGAAACAGGAGACACACATCGATCTGACTGCAAGTACCTTTTTTGTCCTCACTATCGTCTATTCAGTTTTCCTGCATTTCAGGACCTAGAATTCTCCTTTAGTTCATAAAGAATAGCAGTAGCAGAATGAATAGCTTTTTGTAACATTTTATAAATACAATTTACTGCCATATGTGGGCCCGAGTCAACAGAGACTATAATTTCTGTCAAGGTTAGAAGAAAATGAGATTGATAGGCAGATCTTGACAGGCAGGATTTCCTCCTCAAAAGCCATTTAGAGAATTAAATAATTCAAATGCTTTTTTTTTTTTTTTTGGTCATCATGGGACCTGAACTCTGGGCCTGGGCGCTGTCCCTCAGCTCTTCAGCTCAAAGCTAGCGCTCTACCACTTGAACCACAGTGCCACTTCTGGCTTTTTCTACTTAATTGGTGCTGAGGAATCAAACCCAGGGCCTCATGCATGCAAGGCAAGCACTCTACCACTGAGCACCTTCCCAGCCCAAATGCAATTAATTTTTAATAAAATCCATCATTAAAAAGTTCATAAGTAAGGCTGGGAGGCTGGGAAGCTGCTCAGTGGTAGAGTGCTTGCCTTGCATTGCATGAGGCCCTGGGTTTGATTCCTCAGCACCAAATAAGTAGAAAAAGCCAGAAGTGGCACTGTGGCTCAAGGGGTAGAGCGCTAGCCTTGAGCTGAAGAGCTGAGGGACAGCGTCCAGGCCCTGAGTTTGGGCCCCACAACAACAACAAAAAAAGTTCATAGGTAAATTTCGAGTTATTAACAATTATATTTCAGCCTTGAATGCTCCCTGCAGCTCAGGACATCTTCTTTTTTTTTACTTCAGTGTCCCTCCTTCACACAGCTGTTTATGAACAGGAGGGTAATGTTAGTTAAAATAAAATATGCAGGTACACTGAAGCCCAGACATAAGATGCCGTGGAATGAAATAATTCTGTGTGCATTTGAAGCCTCTTTCTCTGCTAAGGATTTGTGTGCCCATCATCTTGCTTGAGACACTGCAGAATTTGCAGTACGTATAAAAACAACAGTCAATCTCTTAGCAAGGCTGATCCCAGGTCACACAGCTATGACAAGGCCAAATCTCCAAATTAGGCCCCTGTCCCCAGGCAGAGTGCTCTTCCCACTGCCACCAGGACGTTTACTTGGCTCTCCATTAAGAACAGCAGGAACTTCCGTTCTAAAACAAAGGGTGCAAATGTGGCCAAGTGATCACAAACACACTGCTTGACATTTCACGGTCCTTGCAATTTTCATATTTCTTTGCTTAAGTTTATAAGGCATGGACAGAAGAGAAGCCAGTGACTTCATATAGGGCACAATGGGAAAGAGTGTGTCTGGTCCAGGGCAAACACAATTGTCACTTAATAGCTGTGCTAAGAACTAGGATCCTGTTCATCTTAGCCTGCAGAAAAGAAAAAAAAAATCTTATTTTCAAAAGTCTGAATATATCTACCTCCTTCTTACTTTCAGAAACCCAATACTTCCGATTTCCTAACTTAATTGTAGGAGGTGAGTAATAAATGGTGGTGAACCCCATCAAAATGCACTAGAGAACTATAGAGCATTCCCGTAAAGCCACCCTGTCTTGATGGGGCTTGCCAGGCAGGGAGGTGGTGACAGTCACTGGGCAGGAATGCTGGGGAGTCCCTGGATAGGTTCCCCTTACTGTATCTATCTACATGTTAGCACTTAACTTTTTTCCTTATGGCTAACTTCATCTACTGCTTTTGCTTCTTTTTTTTTTTTTTTTTTGGGTCCAGTTGTGGAGCCTGAACTCTGGGCCTGGGCGCTGTTCCTCAGCTCTTCAGCTCAAGGCTAGCGCTCTACCACTTGAGCCACAGCGCCACTTCCGGCTTTTTTCTTTTTGCTTATGTGGTGCTGAGGAATCGAACCCAGGGCCTCATGCATGCAAGGCAAGCGCTCTACCATTGAGTCACCTTCCCAGCCCCTATTATTATTATTATTACTTTTATTTTTGTCAGTCATAGGGCTTGATCTCAGGGCATAGATGCTGTCTCTGATCTCTGCTCAAGGCTAGTGCTCTATCACTTTGAGACTCAACTCCACTTCTGGTTTTCTGGTGGTTAATTGGAGATAAGTGTCTTACAAACTTTCTTGCCTGTGCTGGCTTTGAACCATGATCCTCAGATCTCAGCCTCCTGAATAGCCAGGAGCATGAGCCACTGGTCCCTGGCTTGCTTTTGGTTTATAATTCACACTTTTTTTTAAGTTAACAGTTCCAAGAGGTTATTCTGAATTACCAGTAAGTTAGCAAAGATTTCAAGGGCTCTTAGCCTTCTCTTTCCTGACTTTAGTTCATTACCTTATTACTATGACATAGACCACATAAACAAGAATGAGTTAGTGTAAATTACATGTAGACTTTGACAAAATTCCTATGAGACAAGATATTAAACTAAAACCACCTTTTAGGGGTAACATTGTCCTAAAAGAAATGTACTAATTACCTGGCTTATGTAACTGTAATCCTCTGTATGTTACTTTTATAGTAACACTTTAAAACAAAACAAAACCACCCTTGTCAGTGGGACTATTGTTGATATGAATAACCAGAAAAATGTTTTGAAGACACAGAGAACTTCTTTTTTGTTGTTGTTGGTCATTAGGCTTGAACTGTGGGCCTGAGTGCTGTCTCTCAGCTCTTCAGGTTAAGGCTAGTGTTCTACCACTTGAGCTACAGCATCACTTTTGGTTTTCTGGTGATTTATTGGAGTTAAGAGTCTCACACACTTTCCTGCCTGGGCTGGCTTTGAACGGTGATCCTCAGATATCAGCCACCTGAGTAGGTAGGATTACAGGCATGAGCCACCAGTACCCGACTGACACAGAGAACTTCTTGCCTACAAATGTCTCAAACTGGGGCTGGGAATGTGGCTTAGTGGTAGAGTGCTTGCCAGCATGCATGAAGCCCTGGGTTCAATTCCGCAATACCACAGAAACAGAAAAAGCTGGAAGTAACACTGTGGGCTCATGTGGTAGAGTACTAGCCTTGAGCAAAAGAAGCTCATCGACAGTGCCTAGGCCTTGGATTCAAGCCCTAGGACTGGCAAAAACAATCAAACAAATGTTTCAAACTGTACTGTCTCAGGCTCCATTAATTAAAAATGCAAAATTATCATAGGAAGGGCTGTAAGAGCCTGTCATCTATTCTTTAGTAAATATTAATATACCTGTTACCTGCTTTTCAGAAGCTAGAAAACAATGAGAGATTTGAAGGTAGGACATTTTTGAAATGATTACTTTCTGGTGATGCTCAAATCTAGGTAAGAAGAAAAGGGTGGGGAAAGGATGAAGTAGAGTTACAGATTCTACTGTACACTTGAGCTTTTAAAAGATGTTTCCTTTCCATCTCCACAGATAACACAGTAGTGTGTAAATAAGGCTCATAGATAAACATCTTTTAGAGTAAAACAGTGTACAGGAAATGCTTTGTATCCATGGATTTTTGCAATCCAGTGAACTTAAGTAAAGAGAGATGCCAAGACTTCTGTAGTTACGTATTAACAAAGTTATTCATCCCATCTCAACAGTTCATTGAACTCCAAGATGGGTTTCACTGGTGTATAAGCTTTTAGTTTACACAGTCACTCTACAAGAAAATTTTCATTAACTCTCTGTACTAACTAGACAAACAGATTAGTTCTTTGAAAAAGTGTGTGCCAGGCAGGAACATACTCCAGAAACTTTCTTCAAGGATGCAATTAAAGTTCAGAAACGTAACGAGAAAGGAAGGATCCAGGCTTATAGCAAGTTATTTTAAAAGATGGAAGAAAAAAATCTAGTATTTTTAAATTTTGAAAAAGATTCTGCAATTCTGAAATGATTACAGTATGAAAACCATTTAGGGAGATGGGCACTGATGATGCATACCCAGAATCCTAGCAATTCAGGAGGTTGAGACTTGGAGCATCACAGTTTAAAGCCAGAAGGGGGCAGAAAAGTCTGCTAGACTCCATCTCCAAAATAACTAGCAAAGAACAAGGCTGGAGGTGTGGCTCAAGTGGTAGAGGACCAGCCAAACAAAAATGAAGGCTTGAGTTCAAACTGTGCAACTTATAATTTTTAGTAAAAACAAAAACAAAACTGCAACATCTACTCAAATCTATTTAAAGAGATCTACTTTTAAAAGCAGGATATAAAGCTTGATTTGGGAAGAGAAAAGGCCTTACAAATTATTTTAAAAGATGAGTAGTTTGTTTGAGAAAGCTATTCAAACTGACTGAGAAAAATCTATGTAACTGGAGAAATATTCTAGGTTCTCAAATTGAAACCGTAATAGTGTTAAGCTATCATTATCCCAGACTGTATTTTTTTTTTTAATTCAAACAATGTCAATCAAAATCCTAATAGAGGCTGGGCACTGGTGGCTTGCCTGTAGTACTATCTACTCAGGAGGCTGAGATCTGAAGATTATTGTGCAAAGCCAGCCTAGGCAGGAAAGTCTGGTCTGTCAGACTCTGATCTCTAATGAGCCACTAAAAAGACAGAAGTGAGGTCGGGTGGGTGCCAGTGGTTCACACTTGTATCCTAGCTACTCAGGAAGGAAAGTCCGTGAGACTCTTTTTTTTGTTTTTTTGATAGGTCATAGGGTTTGAACTCTGGGCCTGGGAGCTGACCCTCAGCTCTTCAGCTCAGGGCTAGTGCTCTATCACTTGAGCCACAGTGCCACTTCTGGTTTTCTGAGTGGTTTATTGGAGATAAGAGTCTCATAGAGTTTCCTGCCCAGGCAGGCTTGAACTGCAATCCTCAGATCTCAGCCTCCTAAGTAGCTAGGATTACAGGTGTAAGCCACTGACACCTAGCCCGTGAGACTCTTATCTTCAATAAACCACCAGAAAAGTGGAAGTGGCTCTGTGATTCAAGTTGCAGAGTGCTAGCCTTGAGCTGAAGAGCTGAGGGACAGTGCCCAGGCCCAAGAGTTTAAGACTCATGACCAACCAAAAAAAAAAAAGAAAGAAAAAGAAAAAAAAAAATCTTTGAAAGACTTTTAAGTGATTTAACACTTAACAATAAAGCTACAGTAATCAAAATAGTGTAATGGTGGTTAAGTACAAACGTGTAAATAAATAGAACAGAATAAATCTACAAGTAGACCATTTGCATATAACCAATTCAATGAGGAATGGTAAGTAATCTTTGCAACAAATAGTGGTAGAACAACTGTATATCCACAAAGAAAAAAAAATAGATATATTTCAACCCTAACCAGATACAAAGTTTAAGTTGAAGCTGGGTACTGGTGGTTCATATCTATAATCCTAGCTATTTAGGAGGCTTGAACTCTGGGCCTGGGCGCTGTCCCTCAGCTCTTCAGCTTAAGGCTAGCACTCTACCACTTAAGCCACAGCATCACTTCTGGTTTTCTGGTGATTATTGGAGATAAGAGTCTCACAGACTTTCCTGCCTAGGTTGTTTGAAAAAAAAAAAAAAAAGAAAGTTGCGATGGGTCATAGACATAAATATAAAAGGTAAAAAAAATTTAAGTTCTAGAGGGAAAAGTGGGAAGAAATTATCACAAGTTTAGGTTAAATAAAAAGTTCTCAGGCAACAGAAAACATGTTCTACTAAAATATTTAAAAGTTTGCAGTGGAAGAATGGCTCAGCAGTAGAGTGCCTGCCTAGCAAGCACAGACTGAGTCAAACCCCAGTATTGCCCAAGCGTTATAAATTGGACTTTATAGAAACGAATGTCCTGGGGCTGGAAGGTGGCTCAGAGGTAGAGTGCTTGCCTTGCATGCCCGAGGCCCGGGGTTCGATTCCTTAGCACCACATAAACAAAAAGAAAAAGCCGGAAGTGGTGCTGTGGCTCAAGTGGTAGAGCGCTAGCCTTGAACTGAAGAGCTGAGGGACAGTGCCCAGGCCCAGAGTTCAGGCCCACGACCAGACCCCTCCCCCCCCCCCAAAAAAAAGAAACAAATGTCCTGAGTAGCAACGTGAAGGTGAAAAAAGAAGAGAATCTACAAGAGTGCTGGACTTCAACCTTGACATACCAGTGGTAGGGGAAGGACCAGCAAACAAAACTGAAGAGTAACCATGAGGTAGGAGACAAATTAGGTAAATTTATTGTCTAGGAGGCCTGAAGAGGGAGTTGTTTCAAAAAGGAAGTAGTCAAACCAAATGCTATTGTTTTCGAGAGTAGTTTCCATTGTGGTTGGTTAAATTAATAGATATGAGGGCTGTGTTCAATTCTGCTTTGCTTTCTAACAAAATAAAGAAAGGTGATGCTGGTCCAACCGAGATTTGGAGTGGCATTTGCTCTTCTCAGGAAAAATGATAGATTTTCTAAAATCAAATTATGGGCTTTATCTTGGAACTAGACTAGAAGTTAGAGACTTGCATATGGGTTTACTCATTGCTTGAAGAAACTCAAAGAGGCAAAGTGATTGACAGCCTAAAACATAAAAATCAGGCAGATGATAGATAAGGGAAAGGGTTAGATTACAAGGTCTTGCAAGTTCCAACAGTTAGAAATACACCCTAAAACCTAAGACTCACTCTTTTCCTGGAATATGGAGTAATTTAAGAAAAGACACTTTTCAACCTAGAAGTGTAAACTGCTTTGCCTCAGGATTCCCTGAGGTAATTTGATCTGCCATGACACATTTCCACAAAGATGTGAGATTCAGTTCTCTCCCCTCAGTCTTCATACAAAGCATTGCTTCCTGATCTTTCCCATATGTAAACTGACCCAAAAGAGCAACATGACTATGGCTTTCTGTTTCTGCTCTGAATATTAAAAGTCTTACCTAGAAAAAACTGGAACTTGTTTCAGCTTGATTAGAAAATGACATTCTGCCTCTAAAAATAACAAATGCTGTTCTTTGTACTCCATGATGATACTACCAGACCTAAGTTGTTCTTTCAGAGCAGCAAAATGTTCTCACTGAGTCATGGATGTAACCATCCATCCTTTGGTCCCTCCCTCTGGCCATCTGTCAACCCACATCCTCTGACAGGTTCTTGATTCAACCTTGGAGGCAAAGGTACAAGCACATTATGGAGATGGCTGGCCAGGCTTAGGAGTTCAGTCTGAAGACACAGAAATAAGTTTTCTCTTGGAGACATGAGCAGTGTTACTCACTGGTGCATATTTCAGTAGGACATCAACACTGAACAGAAACACTTAAAAGCATGCATATACACTGACCCAGTAAATAACTATCTGGGTTTTTATTTTTCATTTGATTGATTGATTGATTGATTTAGGTCAGTTGTGAGGCTTGAACTCTGGGACTGGGTGCTGTCCCTCAGCTCTTCAGCTCAAGGTTAGCATTCTACCATGTGAGCCACAGTGCCACTTCTGTTTTTCTGGTAGTTTACTGGAGATAAGAGTCTCACAGACTTTCCTGCCTGGGCTGGCTTTGAACTGTGATCCTCAGATCTCAGCCTCCTGAAAAGCTAGGATTATGGGGCGTGAACCACCGGCACCCAGCTTATTTTTTTAATTTTTTTTTTTGGGTGGTCGCAGGGCTTGAACTCTGGGCTTGGGCGCTGTCCCTGTGCTCTTCAGCTCAAGGCGAGTGCTCTACCGCTTGAGCCACAACACCACTTCTGGTTTTCTGGTGGTTTATTGGAGATAAGAGTTTCACGGACTTTCCTGCCTGGGCTGGCTTTGAACCGTGATCCTCAGATCTCAGCCTCCTTAGTAGGTAGGATTACAGGCGTGAACCACCAGCGCCCGACATTTTTTTTTTTTTTTTAACTGTATTTTTTTTCTGTTCTTTTTTGGTACTGGGGATTGAACCCAGGATGTTGCAGTTGCTAGGCAAGCCCTTTGTCACTGAGCTATATCAGTCCCCCAGTAACTACATGGTAGAAACTAATCCCAAGGAAAGAATCAAAGGAAGGTTACTTGAAAGAATAATAAGTAGCATTCTTTTCACAATAAGTAAGAGTCTGACAACACTGCCAACGGCCTTAAACAGTAATATCTTACAAGAGGATAACTGAATGAAATTATGGTAAAATTGGGATTATTGATTATAGACAATAACTAATGACACAGCAAAGTTTCCATAAATCAGGCAAAGCAGCACATAAAAAATTGTAATCCTAGCTACTTAGGAAACTGAGGCAGGAGGATTTTTTTTTTAGGAGTTTAAGGTCAGCCTGAAGACCAGGAATGTGGCTCAAGTTGTAGAGGGCTTACAAGAACAAGGCTTTCAGTTTAATCCTAAGTACTGCCCCTTCCTCAACAAAAAAGGCCACCCTCCCCCACGGTATAACCCCTGTTTTCACTGTGTTTGTTGTTGGTATAATTTGGGGAGGGGAAGGGAAAAAACAAATTGTTTGAATAGGGATACAGGTGGACCCATTGCAACAATGAGATGTACAGGACGTTATGTCACACTTGGGGGGGGAACATGGCGGGTGGGGGAGATGGGGAGGGATGGTAAGGGGAAACAAAGGAGGAGGCAACAATGCTTGATAAGAAATGTACTCATTACCTTGCTCATGTAATTGTAACCCCTCTGTATGGTATTTTCACAATTAAAAATAAAATCTTGTTTTCTTGGGAAAAAAAAAAAGCCAGGCTAGGCAACATAATGAGACCCCATTTAAAAAAAGAAAAAAAGGAAAGTACTTAAAAAAAACAGAATATGTATACAATTACAATTCTGAGAAAGGAAGGCAACTGGAAGGAAGCATCAAGATGGAAACAGAGGACTGGAGGTACAGCACAGTGGTAGAATACGTGCAAGCACAAGGCCCCAAGTTCAATCCCTAGCACTAAATAATATAAAATCTAAACAAGATTGGTTATTTCCAAGTGATGAAATTATAGGTATACTTTCCTTTTTATACGTCTAAGTAGCTTCCAAATTGTCAAAACAACCATGTAACACTATGTAATTAGTGAAGAGGAAATGTGTACTCATAAAATTTTAAATTACATCCTTCAAAAATTTGAATGAGGAAGAAAAAGAAAAAAGAAGAAAAAAAATAGTTATTCCATCTGGGCCTTGACCATTAATTCTGGCAATATTAGTATTTTTAAGATACGTAGATGTGAGTTTGTTGCGTTGAACTACACTGATGAAAACATAGGGAGACTTGACAACCAGCATTTTATCCCATACTTTGAATGTTGTTGTAAATTTCTCTTTTTATGTGAATTCTAACCTTTACCTATGGCTTATTATACTGAAATCTGAATGCTAACTGGTACCCAATTATTCACACTTCTACCTACCTTTTCACCTTAATTTAAACCTGTGATGTGAAGGTGAGAAATCTCTGGGAACTATCCTACAAAGGCTTTTTTTTTTTTTTTTTTCCCAAAACTGACCTGCTGGGCTATAATAATGATGTGGCTGTATCTCACACTGTTATTCAACTGCTGGGTCTCAACAGGAAAAGTGATAGAACAGGGACCATTTTCCTTGTGCTCCCATAAGATCCTATACAAGTCTCTCTCCAAGGTCATCTTACTGAAAGCATTTATGAATGAGTTGACTTCTGTCTAAACTTAAGCTCTCCGCAGGAAAAGAATGTAACTTTTCACACTCCCAGTCCAGCATAGAGCAGCTCACTACTTGGTTTTGCTTCTGTTTTTGGAGACGTGGTATCAAACTTGAGATCCTTCCGACTCATCATCCAGAGTGCTGAGATCATGGCATGCCCTTTCACCATGAGCTCAAGAAATGTTTACAAACTCAACCACATAGATATTCTCATCCCCAAGTTTATGGCAAGTACGAAAGATCTTCAAAGCTGGGTGCTGGTGGCTTATACTTGTAATCCTAACTACTCAGGAGGCTGAGATCTGAGAATGGTGATTGAAAGCCAGCCCAGGCAGGAAACTCTGTGAGACTCTTATCTTCAATAAACTACTTAAAAAAAACAAAACAAAACCATACGTGATGCGGTGGCTCAAGTAGCAGAGTGCTTACCTTGAGCAAAAGAAGCTAAGGCCCAGAGTTCAAGGCCCAGGACTAGGGTGGAGAAAGATTCAAGATAAAGAATTTTGAGCATGAGAAAGGACAAATCATCCAGATATTTTTGCCTTAGAACTTGATAAAAACAGGAAACTACATTAAAATTCAGTGTTTGGGTATCATTATATGTAGAAACACAAAGAACTTTTATATGAATAACTTCTGACCCAAGGCCAAGATTGAAGTACGAGTCACACACTACTACCACACACTGGTGGCTCATGCCTGTAATCCTAGTTCCTCAGAAGATTGAGATCTGAGTATCATAGTTCAAAGCCACACAGGCAGGAAAGTCCTTGAGATTCTTATCTCAAATTAACCACCAGAAAACAGAAAGTGGTGCTGTGGCTCAAAGTGGCAGAGCATTAGCCTTGAGCAAAAAAGCTCAAGAACAGTGCTCCAGGCCCTACAGAGTACAAGCCCTATAACCAAACAACAACAACAGCAACAAAAAGAGTCACACATTACAAAAACAAAAACCAAAGCAAAAAGGAACTTTAGGGAATGGGGATTTAGTTCAGTGTACTTAGCATGTATGAGGTCCTGGGTTCAAACTCTAGCAGCAAAAAACAAATAAAACAGCAAATAAAACTTCATTTATTTTCTCTCTTTTGCTATAGAATGACAAATAAATGCTTGTAAGAAAGGTAATTAAATATATACTCTAGTTCACAATATGTCCAGTAAAGATAAAAGGAAGCCAAAAAAGGGTAGGAGGTGTAATAATCACTTCAAAAGTAGCTACAGGTGTTAATAAGCAGAGTAGAAGGCTAGCCATTAAAATTATGCTTACAAGGGTTGACAGTGTAACTCAGTAGTAGAGCAAGGCCATAGGTTCAATCCTCAGCATCACACACACAGAGACACAGATACGGACATACACCAAACTATGCTAATAAGATTGGCAGAAAATGAAATTTGCTATGTGAAGAAATTAGCTATGTGAAGAAACTCCTATGCCCCAAAGGATTTGTAAGTATATTACAGAATTTAGTAATTTTTTCTGAATCATTAATTCTACCAAGTAAGGTATGAGATAGGCTAGAACTTAATTAGGGCTGTCAGGATGGCTGGCTAAGTAGGCTGTGTAGCAGACAACTTAGGACCTGCCAAATTTGTCCAGTGATGTCCCTTGGCATTTATGTATCTGTACAACTGTTGAGTGGTGGCCCTATATTTAATTAATATATCTGAGTGAGTAGATAAAGAAGAAATAGTCCACATAGGCTCTAGAACATAGGGGCTCTATTGACATTGTAAGCCAGATCATTCTTTGTTATGGGGTAATTCTGTGCACTGTAGAACATTTAACGGCACTGTAGACCTCTACCTACTCACTAGATGCCAGTAATAATCTTCCCCTAACACCTGTAGTAACAACCAACAAAGCCTCCAGACACTGCCAAATGTCCTCCGGGGAGTTAAATCCCCCACACTCATCTGAGAGCCACTGATCTAGAAGAACAAAGACTGAGGAGTATTTATCAAGCTCTGACTAAGAGATAGCACCTATCACATCAGAAAGACCTGACACAGGAGCAGAGTGCAAGCAGAACAGATTAATTCTCCAGGCAAGCTCAGGAGCAGATGACCCCACAGATGTACTAATCCCTTTGTTTTCATTCCATTTGCCAAGTAATGTTCCAATTACCAACTCACTATCTTAGGCACAATAATAGCAGGGAAGTATTACTAAAGAGTAAATGTGTTATATTTTTAAAGAAGTTTTAAACAGTACAGTGGCTTAGAACAGTCCACAGGTTATTGTCAGCATTGACATTGGACTGTATAAGAGGAAACAGATGGAAAAACATTTGGAGTGAATGGTAATTTAACAATGTGTTAAGATTAAATTTCTGAGTTAAAAAAACTTTAAAAAAATGAAATAATTCCTTAAGCAAGAGAGACTAAATCAAAATCCTACCACAATATTTTCTACATTGAGAAGCATAGACAAAAATATATAAATTCAGCTGGGTATTGGTGGCTCATGCCTGTAAATGCTCACAACTTAGGAGGCTGAGATTTCAAGATTGTGGTTCGAAGTCAGCCTGGGCAGGAAAGTCCATGAGACACATATCCCCACTTAACTAGTACAAAAGGCTGGCAGTAGAGCTACGGCTCAAGTGGTAGAGTCTTGAGCAAAATGCACCCCTCAAGGTCATCACTCAAGCCCTCAGTTCAAGCCCTAGAAACAGCACGTGTGTGCACAAGCACGCACATACACCCACAACCCACCAACCACTCACACCCACACCCACACAAATTAGTTTTAGTTTTGCTTAAAGGATTCCAAGAAGGACCCTCAACAAATCAGTAGAGGATGACTATTTTTAACTTGGGAAAAAGTTTCAGACTGGTTATTTTCAGATTTTAGAATACTGAAATATATCTAATGAGATATTCTTAAATGGGGACCACGTTGAAATAGAAAGTTCATTTGTTTCATGTATACCTTGTACAAATAGCCATTTAATATAATAGTCAATGTACAAATAGTCATTTAATGCAATATTTTAAAAAACTTTTTTTTTTGCATGAAACTAAGTTTCACAGAAGGCAATCTGTCAAGTGCACAGAAAGATTCAGATTTTGCAGCATTTTGGATTTCAGATTTTCAGATTAGGTAATATGAATCAGAAACAAGCAGTGAAAGCTAAAGCTATATTTAAAAGTACATACTTGGGCCGGGCGCCAGTGTCTCATGCCTGTAATCCTAGCTACTCAGTAGGCTGAGATCTGAGGATCACAGTTCAAGGCAGCCTGGGCAGGAAAGTCTGGGAGACTTTTATCTCCAATAGAGCTCAAGGACAGAACCTAGGCCCACAGTTCAAGCCCCAAGACTGACAATAACTAACTAACTAAATAAATAAAGTAGATACTTGGGCCAGGTGCTGGTGGCTCATGCCTATAATCCTAACTACTCAGAAGGCTGAAATCTGAGGATTGTAGTTCAAAGCCAGCCTAAGCAGGAAAATCTGTGAGACTCTTAGCTCCAATTAACCATCAAAAAACCAGAAGTGGTGCTGTGGCTCAAAGTGGTAGAGAGCTAGCCTTGAGCAAAAGAGCTCAGAGACAATGCCTAGGCCCTAAGTTCAAGCCTCACGACTGACAAAAAAAGAAGAAAAAAAAAGTAAAAGTGATACTTGGATAGGTAGACTAGAGAAAGATGAGTACTTTGAGACTTGGTGGAATTTGTTTGAGAAGACAAATGACTGTTTTGGAAGACAAATGACTGAGTAGTCTTTTTTTTTTTTTTTTGAGTCTGGTCATGGGGCCTGAACTCTGGGCCTGGGTGCTGTCCTCAGCTCTTCAGCTCAAGGCTAGCGCTCTACCACTTGAGCCACAGCGCCACTTCTGGCTTTTTTCCTTTTTGCTTATATGGTGCTGAGGAACTGAACCCCGGGCCTCATGCATGCAAGGCAAGCACTCTACCACTGAGCCTTCCCAGCCCCTGACTGAGCAGTCTATAAGAGCATATGTAGAGCCTGGCACTGGTTGCTCAGGCCTATAGTCCTAGCTACTTAAAGATGCTGAGATCTGAGGATTGTGGTTCAAAGCCAGCCTGGGCAGAAAAGTCCCTATGAGACTCTTATCTCCAATTAACCATTCAAAAACCCAAAGTGGCATTGTGGCTCAAAGTGGTAGAACACAAGCGTTAAGCAAAAGAGTTAAGGGACAGTGCCCAAGCCCTGAGTTCAAGCCCCACAATTGAGGGGGAAAAAAAAGAAGAGCATATATAGAGCAGTAAGGCCTCTCTTCCACCTAACCTGGCCCTCCATCCCCACCACTATGGCCCCAGCAGATAACCTGGGTTGCTTGGTGCAGAATGAGAAAGGTGTGCCTCAGGGTTCACCATCCCAATGGTAGAGGTCCCCAGTGGTAGATATCAGCCAGAGGTTAAAAAAAAGGGATGCTGATGTCATCTATGCGGTTTATATTCCTTCTGAGGTCATACAAGCTCCATAGGTACACACAGAAGTTAGAGGTGACACTTGCTCCTGTGATACTCTAAACTTAATGTTCACATCTCCTCTGAGAGTGATTTCTATGAGTAGGCACTATTAATATACTCATTTTATATATAAGGGCATGGAAGTTAAGAAAGCATTCCCACGATCACAACAAAAGCAGGGCAGGAAACTACAACAATGCCTTCCAGTTGATGGTTCAATTCTTAGCATCCCTTTCACCAGCTGAACAAATTGCTGAAGGTGTCTGAACCAGTTTCCACAACCAATAACATGGGTTTAGCAAGAGCTTTTATTTGCAACATTTGTTGGAAAAATAGGATGAGATTATATATGTTGACAATCTGCCACACAGAAGCTACTCAGGAACTGTGTGTTATTTTCCTTGCTTACTTCACATTCATTTTTTTTTTTCTTGATTGGTCATGAGGCTTGAACTCTGGGCCTGAGCTCTGTCCCTGAGCTTTTTTGCTCGAGGCTAGTGTTCTCCCACTTGAGCCACAGTGCATCTGGTTTTCTGGTGGTTAATTGGAAATATGAGTCTCACAGAATTTCTCCTGGGATTGGCTTCAAACTGTAATCCTAAATCTCAGCCTCCTGAGTAGTTAAGATTATAGCCATGAGCCACCAGTGCCTGGCCACATCCTTCTTTGTATGCTTGCTACTGCTGTGTGAAACTTTTCTTTCCAGGTCTGCTGAAAATTGGGTTCTCACATGGTAGCTCCAGGGGAAGAAGGCCAAGTAGTTGTAGGAAAATGGACACTATTGCTGACTATATCCTATTGGCATACTTGCTAGATATGTGCTATATCTCTAAACAGGATGTAGTCTATATTCATCCCTATCTAACCTTGTCTCTGTCCATTCTCACCTGCTAGTATAATAAGCTTTTCAGCTTCAAAACTACATATCCTCCAGCCTTTTCCAGGTGGATGGAACCAGAAAACTTACCTAATGTCCTGACAATACGCATGAGGACTTCTCCAACTTTCATCCTAGTCTCTGGTGTGTGTTTGTCTTTGCCGCTGTCATATCGGGCCAACAGGTCAACCAGGATTTTTTCAGGGTATACATCTGAAAGCAGGGCAACCCCTGGGATTCAAAACAAAAACAAAGAATTCATTATTGTTTAGGACCAAAAGGCAAATAAACCTAGAGGTTTATCTGGTAAACCTGTGATGGTTTACCAAAGAGATGGCAAGGGCTTTTCATTTGGAGAGATGACGCAGTGAAAGAAGAAGGGATGGGGGTTCAGACTTCTGGATTTATCTATTCCCAGCCCGATGTCTAAGGTCCATCTCAGCCCTAACATTTTATGATCTGTGGCTCAAGGACATTTGGAGACAAGCTAGATTACTGTATATGATCAGCCATGGCAGGAATTCACTCAGCAGGAGACCAATTCGGTTCCTCCTGATTCTGAGACTCTAAGGTATAATGATGAGTCTTGTCCCTGCCACACATAAGCACAGCACTGCTTACTGCCTTGGCTGTAGTCTTCTATTCTAGTGCAACTTCCTTCTTAAATCTGCCAACGAGGAAAACAACTTCCATAAGCTAACACTTTCAGAGCACCATGGGTATGATCAATACAAGACCTACACTTGTGGTTAGTTTCCAGGTCATCTTTAAGACTCTTACATTCCCCTTCCTGGGACATCATCTCATCCACAACAGAACCTCTAGTGTGTAACTACAATGGTGCTCTCATATCTGAATCCACATGGAGCAAGCTCTGCAGGAATATGGTGAGGCAAATAATTCATAATTCCTCAGATCAGACCAAAATAAAGCCCCTGATCTCTGGTACATAAATATAACTGAGGACAGAAAGGTTATAGCCCTCTTGGAAGAAAAAAAAAAAAAAGTGAGGAAAAGGAAATAACAAAATACATAGGGAAGCAGGATGAGACTGGCTCATCACCTCAACTACTCTGGTCACTAGTGTGGTTCTGACTTTTCTTGTAATTGTTCTCTCTGCTTCTGCTCTTTTCCCTCACTGGAGGAGGGCTCACTTATTTTCAGGGACCTTCATTTTTGTGGCCAAAGCCTCTCAACGGTTTCTCTTCTCCCTTGAGTAGAAGCAGCCTCATCTCCATCCCCATATTGCCTTGGTTCTCTGATTCATCCTGTGCCCATCCTCTCTTTCTCACTGTCCTCAGCAACTCAGCCTACCTAGCTTTCCTTTGAAGACCAGGCTGCTCCTGGAGGGTATCTGCCTCAGTTGCTTCTCTTGTAGGAAGCCTGACAACTTGCTCCAAACTATCATATCTCTGGTCATACATCACATTCATCACATAGAAAGCAGCAGCCTCCTTCCTCTCTGCCTGTATCTTGTTCTCTGTTTCTATCCCATTACCCTGCTTCATTTTCTCTTCAGCACATACCACCTGACAGGTCATGTTTCTTTATTGTCTGCTTCCCTCCTTGGCACATGAACTCCACAAAGCCCAGGATTTTCTTTTGTTCCCTGCTGTAGCCTCTGCCCTGAAGCGTGCCAGTATGTAGCAAGGGTTCAATAGCTATTTGCTAAATCAGTCAATGAATGAATGAGTAAAAAAGTCTCAACGATACAGTCTCCACATACATGGCATGAATTCAGAGAGGATGGGGAGGGAGCAACAGAAATGCTGAAGAATGTAATTATTTTTCACCTGTTTGCCATTCTATTTAAATTGGCAATGTTGCGGGCAGGGTTCACACACCATTTCCTATGGTATAGGTTGTGATTTCATTCTTAAAATCACATGACTATCTTCACTCCTCTCATCTGCTGAGCTGTGAAGGCTGTGAAGTGCACCTGCTGAGGTCGGCACCAGTCTGCTCATCTTCTTTTCTGCCCTTTCCACCCCTATTTTTTGTTTCCCAAGAGCCTGGAAAGCCTCTGTAAGTAGTCTAAAGCTATATCTCCCTGCACATGGAAGCCATCATAGTTCTATTCTATTGTATAAGGTGATGGAGAAGTCCTTGGAGGTCCAAGGTGGCGTTAGGGACCATTCCATCTAGCATAGGAAAAATGTCTGTGGTTTAAGAAAAAAGGTAAATGAACTGTTTACTGAGAGGGAGAAAGTCAACAGTTTCCAAGTTCTAAAAGGGCGAGGAAAGGAAAGTGAAGGATGGGAGGGGGCTGAGTTCCAGCAGGCAGTGTCTCCCTGACCCGCTACAAGGCTGGGTATATAGTACATATCCACAGCCATCAGAGCCACTTCTCCTCACAAGTTCCCAACTCAGACATCTGCTGCAGTTGTTTCCTCTTAGGAACAGAGTTGTGCCTCTGTGTGAAAAACTGGGGAAATGGACTTTATGAAATTGCAATCTATATGTAAGCTCTTCTGAAACTCATCTTTACAAATCTGTCCTGCTATTGTTTATTTTTAGTTTCTCTCATCAATCTTTAGTAGAAAAGAATTGTTTATTTCCATATCCTACCCCAAGAAGGTTTTTTTGTTTTTGCTTTTCTTATAACACTAACTTTGAAAGTCACCAGGGAGCTTTAAATACTCCCATTCTTCCATGAAGAGGCTGCCAATGGCAAAGTCCATTTCCTTGCTTCCCACAGGCCCAGGTATGTCAGCCATTGTTTATCTTCCTGCCCGCCAGCCCCACAAACTGCTGCCAAGTGGCCCTGTGACTGTTTGACGTTTACCTTCTAGGATACAGTTGCTACCGATGAGTCTATAAATCCCTCAGGATAAGATAGGGCAGTGCCTACCTTATTCACCAGTGCTAAGGAGAATCATAAATGATGCTCAAGACTGTAAGACAGGCTGGGGTGTGGCTCAAGTGGTACAATGCTTGTCTAACATGCCTAAGGACCTGAGTTCAATTCCCCCCACCTACCTCTCTCCACCCATCTCTCTCTCTCTCTCTCACACACACACACACACAAACTATGACAGTGAAAGGGATGAGATATTTTTGTGGTTGTTTCTGTTTCTTATCTGAAATGTTTTCTAAGTCTGACATGCTTAGGTTATGGTTAAACCTCCTCATACTTGGTAATTCCTTTGTAATCTGAAAATGGGGTAATTTCTGGGCCAGCACAGGCTTTAAGGAAACATGACCCATCAATTCCTTTGGCAATAAGAGCCAAATGATCTTATGAGAGATAGCTCCCCCTGCTTTGATCACAGGAAGATGACTCTGCACTTCAGGATGTGGTGTAAAAGGTAATATGTACAGAAGGTAAAGGGAAAGCCAAACCAGGAGTGTACCAAAGCATTCTGACCCGCGTGTTAGGGCACAGCACAGGATACGGGCAAATAGTTCAAATGAAAAAATGAAAAGTATTTCCTGTAATAAAAAAGATTGTCAACTCTACAACTGTTTCTCTGCCCAGAGGTTTTTATTAAGTCAGAAATGTATTCTGATCAAAAGCGTTCGCTGGAGCTGAGCAATGGTGGCTCACACTTGCAATCATAACTACTTAGAAGGTTGAGACCTGGAGGACTGTGGTTTGAAGCCAGCCTGGGAAGAAAAGTATATGAATTCTTAGTGCTGAAATTACGGTTAGTTTTCATGTTAATGAGACCTCTCCAGGTAAATCTGTACAATTTTTATGTTTTTATGTATTAGCTAAAAATTACCACCCAGCTGTGATGTCCTAACTTTGGGTTCTAAGTCATCAAGATAAGAAAAGTAGAACTTAGAAGAGAAGGAAAAACACTATCTTTCAGCAGGAGAGGTCTCATTAACATGAAAACTAACAGTAATTTCAGCACTAAGAATCCAGGAAGTTGCACAAACCACGGAAGTTGGTTATTAACTTAAGGAAGTATGGAGAACTCAACTGAATAGCTGGGCTGTCTTTGTAATTAAAGTCAATGATAACATCTAGCATGCCAATTTGATGTTTAGTTTTTCTAGAGCTCCAAAGCTGTGTTAACTGTGGACAAGTCCCAACAAATTTATAGATTCAGGATGAGTATTACTCAGGCCTGAAGAAAAATCAGGATTCCATGAATGAGCTTTGATGTTGAAAGGTGAGGACTATAAGGACTTAACCTATTGTCTGTTTTTTTAGTTTTGCTTAATATTTTTTCTTTCCACATTTTTTTGTGCGTGAGTACTGTGACTTAAACTCAGGGCCTGAGCACCATCCCTTAGCTTTTTTACTTCAGGATGGCATTCTACCATTTTAGCCATACCTCCACTTCCAGTTTTTTTTTTTTTTTTTGTCGGTCGTGGGGCTTGAACTCTGGGCCTGGGCGCTGTCCCTCAGCTCTTCAGCTCAAGGCGAGCGCTCTACCACTTGAGCTACAGCGCCACTTCCGGTTTTCTGGTGGTTTATTGGAGATAGGAGTCTCACGGTCTCTCCTGCCCGGGCTGGCTTTGAACCGTGATCCTCAGATCTCAGCCTCCTGAGTAGCTAGGATTACAGGCGTGAGCCACCAGCGCCCGGCCTCCACTTCCAGTTTTTTAAGAGAGATAAGTTTCATAGAATTACCTGCCTATGCTAGCTTTGAATCTCAATCCTCAGATTTCAGCCTCCTGAATAGCTAGGATTATAGGTGTAAGTCACTGGAGCCCAGCTCTTCCAAGATTTTTAAAATTACCACCAATGATCTATACAGGTGGTTTCATTTTGGAATGTCCACATATGCATACAATGTATCTTGATCAGGCTTACCTCCTCTAGTACTCTTCCCCAACTCCCTTTAATGTCTATATCTTTAAATCAGGATCCACATAATAAATTCCAACACTCAGATGATGTTAATATTTTTGTTTTCTAATGCTCATTTTAGAGGGGAAAAAGTAAAAATGAGTGAACAACCTATAGCTACTGAAGTTTGCCATACTTGTTGGAAGTCATTTGAATAATGAGATATTATTAGTAAGTAAAAACTAGCAGCACTATTCTTTTTTATTTTCTGTGCCAATTCTGGGGCTTGAATTCAGGGCCTGACTGCTGTCTCTGAGGTTTTTGTGTTGTTGTTGGTTTTGGGGTTGGGACCCAGGCTCAAACTCAGTATCTAATGCTTGCCTTCATCTATTGGCTGGTGCTCAACCAACCTGCGGCACAGTTCCCTTTCCAAGTAGCACTATTAATATATACAGAGATGGAAGACATGGCCCGAGACCATAGGGCTGCCTTCTGGCCCAGCAGAACTGCCAACCTTTCTGCTCAATACCTCTGCTCCACATGGCCTACCTGGTGGCCAGCAATGCCAAGGAGAAAACACTAGAGCATAGTACACACTGAGTAGATCCTAACTGAAAACCTCACACCTTCAAGTGCATAAGAGACTAGTCTCACTCCATGAAATGTACTCTAAAGGACACCAATGTTGGCATTAAGGAGAACACCTGATCCTCTGCATCCCACATGAACACCAGCATCTCCACTGGACCCAGATAGGCTACCAAGGGCCTGTGTGTGCTGTTGAGACCTTTATGGAAAAAGGAGGTCACAATGATAATGAAATTCATTAGTGATTCAAACTTAAGATGCTGTTAACATTAATCATGACAGAAAAGCCATATAAAAAGGAAATGGAGAGCTGGGCACCAGTGACTCACGCCTGTAATCCTTGCCTCTCAGGAGGCTGAGATCTGAGGATTGCAGTTCAAAGCCAGCACGGGCAGGAAAGTCCTTGAGACTATTATCTGCAATTAACTACCAAAAAACTGGAAGTGGCGCTGTGGCTCAAAGTGGTAGAGCACTAGCCTTGAGCTGAAGAGCTCAGGGACAACAACAAGGCCCAGAGTTCAAGCCCCAGATTCCCCCACCCCCTGCCCGCCAAAAACAAAACAAAACAAAACTTAAGAAATGAAAAACTAGATTTAGCTCATATTTTTATTTTGCTGGACCTGGGGCTTGAACTCAGGGCCTGGGCACTGTCCCTGAGCCCCTTTGTGTTCAAGGCTAGCACATTACCACTTGAGCTACAGTGCCACGTCCTGCTTTTTCTGAGTAGTTCATTGGAGGTAAGAGTCTCAGAGACTTTTCTGCCCATCCTGGCTTCAAACCGTGATCCTCAGATCTCAGCTTCCTGAGTAGCTTAGAATTACAGGAATGAGTCACCAGAGTCTGGCTAAAAACTAGGATTTTTACGAGTCTTTTTTTTTTTTTTTTTTTGGTTGGTCGTGGGGCCTGAACTCTGGGCCTGGGCACTATCCCTCAGCTCTTCAGCTCAAGGCTAGTGCTCTACCGCTTGAGTAACAGTGTCACTTCCGACTTTTTCTGCTTATGTGGTACTGAGGAATCGAACCTAGGGCCTCATGCATGCAAAGCAAGCACTCTACCACTAAGCCACCTTCCTGGCCCTAAGAGTCTGTTTTTAACTAGGGTCTCATACACCCATATTTTGTAATGTTTTTATAGGCAAGCACTCTCTTTTTTTGGGGGGGGGATCCAGTCGTGGGGCCTGAACTCTGGGCCTGGGCACTGTCCCTCAGCTCTTCAGCTCAAGGCTAGCACTCTACCACTTGAGCCACAGCGCCACTTCTGGCTTTTTTCTTTTTGCTTATATGGTGCTGAGGAATCGAACCCAGGGCCTCAGGCATGCAAGGCAAGCGCTCTACCACTGAGCCACCTTCCCAGCCTCCACTCTGATTCTCTTATTCCACTACCTACCCCCTCCACCCAAAAAATAAAATCCAAAATAGCATTGGAAATATATAGTTCATCTTCTCAGGGCTGTGTCTGCCAAACAAATATCTCTGAATGATTCCAGAGTAGAAGGAACAAGAGATCAGAAGTCAGGAAAACCTGTCAGGAATACTATGATAGTCAGGCATGATGGCAAATGCATGTAATCCCAGCACTCTGTGAGGACTGGGAGTCTGAGGCCACCCTAGGAATGTATTAGCAAGTACATTAGCCCTGAGTTCAAATCCCAGGACCCCTCAACTTAAAAGATAGCTAAAGGAAAAAAGAAATGAAGGCAATAATTAGCACAGATTTGAAAGTAATCACTATTGGATGCATTCAGAGCAACTTACATTTCAGCTGACCATGTGTGAGATAAAGATGGCATCCATTAAATTTTCTTTATGTAACATTCAGAATGAAGAGGCATAACATCATTCCTTTGTTTAAACAACAACAACAAAAACATTTACAGGAAAAAAGAAAAGAGAGGCCTCTAATACTCAGGAAAGCTTTTAGCTGAGTCACTCAGTGGAAGTTTAGGTAAGAAATAAAACATTTTGTAGTCCTGGAGTGGGTAGACTGGTAGGAGAAACACCTGAACTTCCAGCTTATTTGCAAGTTTCCATTTGACATTTCACCTCAGGCCTACACAGAGAAGCTGATGAATCAGCAAAGCTGGCTGATGTGTCAGCTTCTCACTAATTTAGGGAAAGCCAGGCTCCCAAAGGAAACTGTCCCTTGGCCTGCACAGCTCTGCCAAGACAGGGCTCAGTCTGGTGCCAGTGGCTCCCACCTATAATCCTAGCTACTCAGGAGGCAAAGATCATAGAATTATGGTTCCAAGCCAGCCAGGGTAAGAAAGTCTGTGAGACTCCTATTTCCAATTAAGCACTAAAAAAAAGCCAATAGTGGAGCTGTGGATCAAGTGGTAGAGCTAGCTTTGAGCAAAAAAGCTCAGAGACAGTGCCCAGGCCCTGAGTTCAAGCCTCAGGACCAGCACATACATACACATACATGCACACATAATACAGATAGGGCTCATCTTTCCAGGGTCCTGAGGAATGCTTGGTAGTCGATGAGACTTGTCCTACACCTGGGGTAACTAGCCAGTGACAGAGGGAAAGTGGAAGCTTTACCTAAATTTCTCTTTTGTTCTTAATTAAGCCTAGAGATGACCCAATGTGATGATTAGGCATGTGTTTGTAATAGGTGCCCCAGGCTAGCACTGGCTTAGAGAAAGTGATGATTGTGAAATCAGCAACCATGAGAGAGCTTCTGTAAAAGTCCTCCCAAGAGCCCTTTCTCTCTTGAAAAAGGAGCACATGCACAAAAACACTACCTATAGTATCAGGTAGTTTCCAAACCTAGTTAGGGATGCTCTCAAGACCCACACAGGGAATTAACTTCACCTTCATACTCAGGTTCAAATCTGGAGCTAAGTTGTGAACTATAATAGATAACAGACATCTATAGAAGGGAGAGGCTTGCCTGCCTGCCTTCCTTTTATTTATTTTATATTTTTTTGCTGGTCCTGGGGCTTGAACTCTGGGCCCAGGTGCTGTCCCTAGCTTTTGTGCTCAAGGCTAGAGCTCTACCACTTGAGCCATAGCTCCACATCCAGCTTTTTTTGTGACTAACTGGAGATAAGAGTCTCAAGACTTTCCTGCCTGGGCTGGCTTTGAACAGTGATCCTCAGATCTCCGTTTAGGATTACAGGTGAGAGCCACTTGTGCTTGGCTATTTATTTATTTATGCTAGTATTGAGGTCTGGATGCTATCCCTTAGCTTTTTCCACCTAAGGCTGGCACTCTACTGCTTGAGTTACCTCTATTTCCAACTTTTTTTTTTTTTTTTGGTCCAGTCGTGTGGCCTGAACTCTGGGCCTGGGTGCTGTCCCTCAGCTCTTCAGCTCAAGGCTAGCGCTCTTACCACTTGAGCCACAGCGCCACTTCCGGCTTTTTTCTTTTTGCTTATGTGGTGCTGAGGAATCGAACCCAGGGCCTCAGGCATGCAAGGCAAGCACTCTACCACTGAGCCACCTTCCCAGCCCCTATTTCCAACTTTTTATTCCTTAAGAGTCTCATAGACTTTTTTTTTTTGCCTGGGCTAACTTTAAACCAAAGTCCTTACATCTCAGCTTCCTCTGAACTGGCTTTGAATCTCAATCCTCAGATTTCAGCCTCCTAATACCTAGGATTACAGGTCTGAGCCATTGGCACCTTGCTTGATCTTTTTCTTTCAGATGCCATTCTGAGTAAATATATACACATATAGTATTTCCGTTGTAGATCATCTTATTTCTAACAGTCTTGTTTTGCTTAGATGAGGAAAGTATATTCTTCTCACTTTTAATACATAATTCAAAGTGATCCAATAATAAGCTTTAAAACTTTAGCAGTAATATTGTTTCTTAGAAAGGTTGAAATTGTAAAGGTTTCTTTAAAATTTTAGTTCAAAGCCGGGCGCTGGTGGCTCACGCCTGTAATCCTAGCTACTCAGGAGGCTGAGATCTGAGGATCGCGGTTCAAAGCTAGCCCGGGCAGGAAAGACCGTGAGACTCCTATCTCCAATAAACCAGCAGAAAACTGGAAGTGGCGCTGTAGCTCAAGTGGTAGAGCGCTCGCCTTGAGCTGAAGAGCTGAGGGACAGCGCCCAGGCCCAGAGTTCAAGCCCCACGACCGACAAAAAATAAATAAATAAAATAAAATAAAATAAAATTTTAGTTCAGCTGCAGGAAAAAAAAAATTTAGTTCAGAGCCAGGAGCCAGTAGTTTAGGCCTGTAATCCTAGCTACTCAGAAGGCTGAGATCTGAGGACTGCGGTTCAAAGCCAGTCTGGGCAGGAAAGTCCATGGGACTCTTATCTCCAATTAATCACCAGAAAACTGGAAGTGGCTCAAGTGGTAGAGTGCTAGCTTTAAGCACAAAGAGGCTCAGGGACAGTGCCCAGGCCATGAGCTCAAGCCCCAGGTCTAGCAAAAAAAAAAAAGTTCAGTTAAAAAGTAGAAGAAAAAGGGTCAAGTTGAAAAAGATACCAAAACAGTAGTATCAGATTATATAGCAGCAATCTGAAGCTATGATAAAATTCAAAGCTTGGTAATATAAGCAGAAGAAGTAATTCTTTCATGCATTCAAGTGTCAATGGGTGATTGTGTGTGTCAGGTACTGTATGATGATACAAATGTATTTAGACAGACAATGCCAATTTTACAAGGGAGTTCAGGATATGTTGTACGCTCTGTGAATAACGAGGGCACAGAGAGAAGGGAGTGAGAAAGGGAATAGAATAAGAGTAGGCATCCTGAAGATGGACAAATAAGCTGTGTTGCAAAAAGTCCTACCACTCTTCACCAGCAAGGTAACTCCCATACAGAGCCATCTGTATAGTTACTAAGTGTGGAAAGATTTCATAGGCTTCCTAGACAGAATTGCTACTGGCAACTGCCTCCCATTGATGCCTTAGGATACATTCTCCAAAGAGAAGTAACTGGCTCCAAGGATACAAACATTTTCACTGCTGTCTTCCATAAACATTCCAATTAAATTTCTTACCAAGAATGCTAATGGAAATTCCCATTTTAAATCTTGCCTATTAATGAATTTGTACCAATTTATCTGCTAGGTATTTTTCTTATTAATCCCTAGGAGCTTTTTACGCAATAAAATAATTCACCATTTGCTTGTCCTTAAAAAAAAAAAAAAGAAACAAATTGTGTCTGGTGGGCACATGTGGGAGATTGAAGTAGGAGGAAGTAGAATTTTAGGGCAGCCTGGGCTACCCTATAAGAATGTGAGGAGGAGGGGAAAGGGAGAACAATTTACTGAGATGTAATTCATGTACCATAAAAAGTTTGATGTGTACAATGCAGTGGTTTTTAGGATATTCACATCGTTTGTGCAAACATCAGCACTACTTAAGTTCCAGAACATTTTCATCACTCAAACCCCCCAAAACCCTCCCACCCATTAGTCAGCTTCCTTTTAATGACATTAGTCATTTTCCTTTTTTTTTTAACCAGATCCCTTAGCACTTGGCAAACACATATCTACTTTGTCTCAACAGTTACGTGCTTACCATTTCTGTTGCAAATCTCTTTTCCATAATTATACTTTACATTTTAATTAAGGTTCTTTTAACATGAGTTTAAACTTTTAGGATATAAGATCTATTAATCTTTCTGATTTCTCCATCCAGAAACTAGATATATTCTCTTAATACTTCATTCTCCATACTTTCTTCCTTTCTGCTTTGTTCTACTATTGCTTTCTTTAGCTAAATCTACTGCAAAACTCACCCACTGTTTTTTATTTTAGTTTTTCTACTATTTTATTTTTAGATGTTCCATTTGTTTTAAAAATCTATTGTATCGGGGATGGGAAGGTGGCTCAGTGGTAGAGCGCTTGCCTTGCATGCCTGAGGCTGTGGGTTCAATTCTTCAGCACCACATAAGCAAAAAGAAAAAAAGCCGGAAGTGGCGCTGTGGCTCAAGTGGTAGAGCGCTAGCTTTGAGCTGAAGAGCTGAGGGACAGCACCCAGGCCCAGAGTTCAGGCCCACGACCGAACCCCCCCCCCCCCAAATCTATTGTATCATTTTTTCATTGTTGTTTCTTATTTCCTAAAGGTATTTTTCTTTCGTTCCCTTCCTCTCTCCATCCCTCTCTCCCCATCTCCCCCTCCCCTTTCCTCCAGTCTGTAATGATTAGAGATCAGCTGATAAACAACTGTCATATAGGGTAATGTATTTAAAGTACATTGAAAAGCATCAAAGAGCTCATAAGAAAATGAGAAATTACCGAGCCAACCTCTGAAGAGAAAACCAGAACTCAATAATAAACATACCATCCCCTCCCCTTCCATCCTCTCCCTCACTTCCCTTGTGCCGGATCTGGGGCTTCCATTCAGGACCTGTCCCTGAATGTTTTCCTTCTAGCCTAGCATTCTACCACTTGAGTCAGGGCTGGCTTCAAACAGTGATCCCCAAATCTCAGCTTCCTGAGTAGCTAGAATTATAGGCACCAGTACTAGGCTCTTCCTTTCTTTTTGGGTGCTGGGAATCAAACTCAGAGCCTTGTATATTCTGGGAAAACACTCTTCTTAGCTGTTAGTTACCCACCTCTAGCCCCTAAATGTGGGTTCTTATGCTGTGTTTATTTTTAAGAGTTCTGGTTTTCTCTTCAGAGGTTGGCTTGGTAATTTTCCATTTCCTTGTGAGCTCTTTAACACTTTCCAAAGTGTTTTAAATGCATTACCCTATATGACAGTTGTTTATCAGCTGAGTTCTCTAATCATTACTGACAATGGATAACAAAAAAAAATTTTTTTTTTTGGTCGGTCGTGGGGCTTGAACTTTAGGCTTGGGTGTTGTCCCTGCGCTCTTTAGCTCAAGGCGAGCGCTCTACTGCTTGAGCCACAGCGCCACTTCTGGTTTTCTAGTGGTTTTTGGAGATAAGAGTCTCACAGGCTTTCCTGCCCAGGCTGGCTTTGAACCGTTATCCTCAGATCTCAGCCTCTTGAGTAGCTAGGATTATAGGCGTGAGCCACCGGCGCCCAGCTACAAAAATATTTTTTTCTTCTAGATTTTATAGTTTACATTTAAGAGTATATGTTTTAATTCACCCGACAAATACAGTATGGGTGAAGATCTCTGTAGTTGGCCAGCATATCTATTTTTCCTATAAATTCTGTCATTCTAAACAAGAGACTTCATTCTAGGGTTCTTCCTTTATACCACCTTTACTGAGCTCTGAGAGGAATTTATTTTCCCTTTCTCAAATACAGGTGTCCACCCCCTGACCTAACTGATGCTCTCAGTGACCTAGTGTCACATGGGATGGCTACCAACACAGAGTGGTAGAAGATGAAACACAGCTAGGCTGCAGCAGTTATAGATGTTCTAGGAGCTGTCATTTTCCTGGTTGGTCCCCTGTGAGGAAGAGCATCTGGAGAGACACAAGCTGGATGAAATGGTGCTACTGATTTAACCATTTGGTTGCTGAACTGAGAGACAAGAAATAATGGACATGTTCCCTTCTATTTAATTAGTATTCTCTGACTTAATAACTTCGCAAATGGAATCACTTTACAAACTAAATATAGACAATTATTATGGTCTGGTATCTAAGCAACCATTTCATTAAGAAAAGCGCTACTTGGGGAAAAACATCTGTTTGTTAGTAAGGTTTCTGCTGTCATCATGTAATTTCCTAATGAACAAGACACGGTCACCATGCTTTGGTAAGCCCTTGTTGTGAAAAGGTCACTAGGGAGTACGACAACAGAGGCGACCGTCTGTTTCAATCTGCACTAGCCCTGAGCCTTGTCATCATAAACAATTCAGTTTCCCTAAACAGATGTATAATTCTAAAAACATTCTCTCGATTAGAAAATACATATTCCTATAAGAAAATTGTTAAAAGTCCATAAGTAAAAAGACACAAAGGAAAAAAAAAATCCCTGAGTTTTTATGCCTTCATTTAAGACTCATTTGAAAATGGATTCCATTGCTTAAAAAAAAATTACTTGAAAACCACTGGTCTAAAATAATTTCATTGGTTGTCTCTGTAATTGGAATGTTTTACATAATAGTTAAAGATTGTGCATTGGACAATTTCATGTTGCATTTCATGAACGTGGGATTGAAGCCACAGCATTTTCTGTCAGTGGTAAGAAGATTTGGTGGGGCGGGGGTGGGGGGGAGAGGAGTGAGTGACATGATACATGACATGTGAGAGGAAGCATCCTGCTAGGGCAGATAGATGGCTTCACACAGTGATTTTTCAAATCATTTTTTTTTTGTGACTATAGAATCTTGTTTTTACATGAATCTTGTTTTTGCAAGAAGTCAACGAAAGAGAAAAATCAGACTGTACTGCTCTGAGTCCACTCGGCCCACCCCCTTCTTCACCAGTCATGCAGTTCAAGCAGTCTTTGCTGTCAGCCTTAGACCTGGTTTTCTGTACCTGCAGTATGGGATAGCAGCTCTCAGTTAATGGACCTTCCTCTTCCATTCTTTGATGGGTAAAATGTCCTTAAAATAGGGACCCTGTGTTGTTGCCTTTGCGTCAGAGTACCTGTCTAGGCCACATTTTACATTTGTTTGTATGGTTGATAGATAATTGCTCTCCTCCAAACACAAACTCCACAGGACTATTCTCAGCAGTGTCCCTCATTATAATGGTGGCCTCAAACATAGACGTGCTCAATAAGTATCTCTTAAGTAAACAAATGACATTTTTAACTAATAAGAAAAACAAAACCACAATGGCCAACGGTAGTATTTTACAGTTTTCCCTCCCTCATCAGCTGTGACTTCAGACAGGATCCAAATAGGAGTTTGATAATCTCTTCTGTGAGTTTTATGGATGCTTATTTACCTCTTCTGTGCAGCTTCTTAAAAAATTATACCCTTGTACCTTACAAGGGCACAGGAAAGGGGATACCCTGCTCTTTTTGTTCCTATTTAAGGTCAGGTTATGAGTAATAAAACAAAAGTTGAATACAATGTGCAAATGTACTTCTAAAAAAAGCCTTCTCAAGAAGGAAAACTTTCGATCATGCCCCAACAAGTGGCTGGAGAGATGATCTAATTAGTTCTTCAATAGCTCTAGGTCTGCGATCTGTTTCCTGAGGCTCAATTCATTCCCAACCCACCTGCCTCCTCAGGGGGCGCAGAGGTACCACAAGGTCAGAAAGCAAAGCCAAGTATCAAGGTCTAATGAACAAATCTAAAGCTAAGTTGCTAAACAGAACAGGCACCATTTAAGGGTGGTTTTCTACCACTGTCTAAGATCTGACATGACCTAAGAGGGTAAAATTGATGCTTCATTAAGTTAAAAATGTTAAACTTATGATTCAGCAACAAAGGAACTATGTCAGGGTTAATAAAAATTATAATTGGGCTTATTAAATGTGTGAGCAACTTCAAGGATCCTCTTAATCACATCTGGTGAGATTAGGAATTTTAATTTGTATTTGAAGGGTCATGTAAGCTTTTTGGTGTGAGAAAGAAAGAGACAGAAGGACAAAGTACCCCTCTACTGCTACCTCCACTGACTCTGATAGGAACCTTGGAGAGTATAGAATACTGTATTGTATGATGGCTCAATTCTACTTAGATGCACTCTTCCTCTATCCTCTTTAACTTGTCTTCCAATTCTAACTATTCTAAAGTAGGGGTAGCTCTAGGGTATATTTTAAATATCTATTCTGCAGGAAGAGTACTTACAGGCTCCTTAATAGCCTGTAAAGTAGACATTTAAAAAGCAACTCTTTTAGCCCAAGGTAGCTCACAATTGCCTTCTTGCTTGAGAATCTTGCCTATGTGACAGTTAGTCTACATGAATAAGAGGTGAAGGATTTGAAATGAGCCCTGGAAACCATGAAATTAAGAAGTCTGTAATTGCTTAGCTGGAAATGTCAAGATCAACTGGTTCCACAGCTTAATTTTACTGCCTGCAAGTGCAGGGGCCATGGGGATTTGAGAAAGGTTCTAAGGGCCTTGGTTGTGGAGTTGAATCCATTACCTGCTGGTTGGCTAAGTAACAACTTCTGAGTCTTGGTTTCTTTGTCTGAGAAAATGTGGAGATAGATACTGGCTCTGATTGTGTTGTCCAGAGGAGCAAATAAAATAATTTAAGTTTTATGTGATATATAGGTAATACTAGTAAATCATGAGGGAAAAAAGGCAAATAAATAGTAACTATTAGCAAGGATGATGCCTTCAAATCCAGGAAAGCTAGCACCAAGCCATTAGTTGGAGAAGTGAAAACTGGAAAGTACAAAGGCCCCTGGAGCCCATGCAGGAAAGCCCTCCATATTCCAGTTGATCATGCTCCTCACCTAGGGCCTGCATTGTGCCACTGACAACCTGAACTGCTTTCCTTCCCTTTTGCCTGCCTCACTCCTCAATATCTTCCAGCATTCATTCTCCCTTTCACCTCAATCTCTGACTCCATTTCCATCTAAATCCCGCCATCCATCCTTCATATGCCCAAGAGCTCTATGAAAAACTACTGTACTGAATTTTTAAGTTAAACACATTTTTTGGCAGTATTTTTGTTGTTGTTGTTCATACTGGGGTTTGAACTAGAGTCTAGATCTTGATGGACAAGTGTTCTACCTCTTGAGACATGCTCCCAATCCTTTCTGCATCAGTTATTTTTCAAGGACGGCTACAGTTTTTGCCCAGAACAGTCTTGAAACCTATTCCTCTTATTTATGGCCCTTATGTAGCTGAGATGAAAGGCACATATCACACAGATTTATTGGTTGAAATAAGGGTCTGGTTAACTTTTTACCTGGGCAGATCTTAAGTTGAGATTCTTCCAATCTCTACCACCAAAGTGGATAAGTATAGGCCATGCCCCACCTTATTTTCTTTCTTTCTTTTCTCTCTTCTTTCTTCCTTTTCTTCTCTACTTTCTCCATCTTTTCTTCCTTCCTTCCTTCCTTCCTTCCTTCCTTCCTTCCTTCCTTCCTTCCTTCCTTCCTTCCTCCCTTCTTTCTTTCCCTGATACTGGAGCTTGAATTCAGATACCTGTGATTGCTAGGCAGGCACTCTACCATATGAGCTATGCCTCCAGATCTTAAGTTAATTTTAAAAGTGTATAACTCAATTACTGTAAGTATATTTTATAAGGTCATTCAATGATCACAACTATGTAATTCTAAAACATATTCATCTCCTCAAAAAAGAAACCTGATATCCATTATGTAATATCCCATTCCAATTCTCTGTCCTTTAGTAACCACTACTTTTGATATTTATAAGATCAGCCTAGGGCTGGGAAGGTAGTTCAGTGGTAAAGTGTTTGCCTTGCATGGGTTTGCTTCCTCAGCACCACATAAGCAAAAAGAAAAAAAGCCGGAAGTGGTGCTGTTGCTCAAGTGGTAGAGTGCTAGTCTTGAGCTGAAGGGCTGAGGGACAGTGCCCAGGCCCAGAGTTCAGGCCCCACAACCGGACCAAAAAAAAAAAAAAAAAAGATCAGCCTATTCAGTATATTTTATATAAATGGAATCATATTATATATAGCCTTTTGTTTCTGCCTTCTTTCATTTACCACATTTTAAGGTTCATTCATATCAAAGTATGAATCATTCCTTTTCATTGTCAACTAATATTCCATTATATAAATGTGCCAGATTTTAATTATCCATTCATCCATATCTTAGTTGTTCTTATTTTGGGACTGTTACAAGTAATGCTGACATATAAACTTTTGTGTGAATGTGTTACTTCTCCCAAAATGGAATATGGGTACAACATGTGGGTCATATGATAACTATGTTTATCTTCTTGAGAACTGCCAGGTGTTTTTTTCACAACAACTTCAGCATTTTGCATTTCTACCAGCAGTATATGAATAATTTGTAATTATTTTAAACAGATAATTTAAACATGCTATTTACTGGCATCAGAAATACAACAAATCTCAAGAGTACTATACAGAAAACTAGAGGCTTCCCTAACTCCACAATCTCAGTGTTATGTGTTCCTCAAAGTTCATGAGCTAAAAGTCAATCCTTAGTTACCACAGTGTTGAGAGATGGGACTTTTATAAAGTGATTAGTCATGAGGACTCTGCCCTCATAAATGGACTGATGCCATCATGGTGGGAGTGGGCAGTGGCTTGCTGAAAAGGATGGGTTCAAACCTTTTACCTCCAAACCTATCTTTTGGTCTTTGTCCTCACCACACCTGACCCTCACCAGATCTGGGCCCTTAGCCTTTAAATCTCTCAGCTCCTAGAGATAAAACCAATAAATGTCCTTGATAAATTATCCAGGCCCAAATATTCTGTTACAGCAGCTCAAAACAGGCTAAGACAAAAAGCAAACTGCATTAATGCCAGAACCAACTTCTGAAGCCTTTCCTAATGCTCCTGACTCTATAATGCTGAAACATGATGTCCATCAGTGGGAAGCAGAGCAGGAAGTATAAGTTTGGAAAATGAGCTGCAAAGATACACATAGAGATTACTTAAAAATGAATATTCTACACATTGCCAAATATTCAAAACAAAAATCAAGTAGGTAAGACATCAGCATATTATTAAATTATAAAAGACTGATTTGCTGATTTCCATAGGCAGGCCTGGTTCTCCTATACTAAGACCACTATAAAACAAAAAACAAAACAAAACAAAAACCTTTAACAGGAAGTATGGGCTTCATGATTTTTTATTTCTCACTCTGGCTAGAGCGTAGTCTTCAGAGTCAAAGGGACTTGGATTCAAACCTTGATCTTGTCACTTTTATCTGAGTCACTTTGGGCCAAGTAAATAACTTCTTTGGGCCTCAGTCTCCTCTTCTGTAAGATGAGGGTGATGCTGAGCACCAGTGGTTCATGCCTATAATCCTAGCTACTCAGGAGATTGAGAGCTGAGGATCATAGTTCAAAGCCAGCCCAGGCAAGGAAAGTTCATGAGATTCTCATCTCCAATAAACCACCAGAAAACTGGAAGTGGCACTGTGGCTCAAAGTAGAGCACTTGCCTTGAGGTGAAGAGCTCAGGGATAGCAGCCAGGCCAAGAGTTAAAGCTCTATGACCAAAAAAAAAGAAAAAAAGATGGAGGTGATATTACTAACTTGTAGGGTTGTATGACTGGCATGTAATACAATGGAAATTTCTACATTACTTATTGCCATTTATTCCATATGGTAATTATCTAGAACAATCTTGAAGACCAAAATAACAGCGATCCAGGCAGTAGTGGCCCACATGTATAAACCTAGCTACTTGGGAGGCTGAGATCTGAGGATCACAGTACTAAGCCAGCCTGGGCAGGAATGTCTGTGAGACCTTTAATTAACCACCCAAAAACCAGAAGCAGAGTTGTGACTCAAAGTGGTAGAGTGCTAGCTTTGAACAAAAAAGCTCAGGGAGGGTGCCCAGGCCTTGAGCTCAAGGTAAATGACCAAATAAACCCTTAAGTAAACAAAAATAAAAACAAAAACCCTAACTGTGGCCCCAGTGCTAGTGGCTCATGCTTATAATCCTAGCTATTCATTCAGGAGGCTGCAATCTGAGAATAGATGTTGGATGAGACTCATCTCCAGTTAACCAGAAAAAAGGCTGCTCATACAACCTGTACATGAATGTCTAGAACAATACTATTCATATGTGAAAAGGTAGAAATAATCCATTAGCTGATGATAACTAAACAGTAGCTAATGAGTATGGCAAAGTATTGAGTTACAAAATGAACTGTAACAATCCATTCTATAACAAGAATGACCCTCAAAAAATTATACTAAAGTGAAAGGAGCCAGATAGAAAAGATCTTTGTCTGATGCCATTGTACTCTATGATTCCATTTACATGAATGTCCAGTATAAATTCAGAGAAAAGGTAGATGAGGGATGGGTGTATGTCTCAGTGGCAGAGAAAAAAAGTATATTAGGCTGCAGGGGCTGTGGGAAAGAGGAATGGGAAGTACTGACAATGGATATGAGATGATGAAAATAAAATTAGATAGCAGTGATGGTCATAAAACTCTTTATACTAAAAACCACTGACTTACATACTTGAATTTGGTGAATTTTAAGTATGTAAATAATAAAATAAGAAGTTTAAAAAATTAGGATAATTTCTACTTCACAGAATTACTTCATGAGTTTACTGAGAGAGCACATATGAAAGACTTTCAATAAATGCTCATTGTTAATTAGATGCTACAGAAACCAGACAGAACATAAAAGAAATCTTCCCATTTCAAGGACATAAATGGAGATGATAAACTTCACAGGACTGCATTCCAAATTTCCATGCCAGATCCAATTAGATGATCCTTCAAGGGATAAAATTATTTTCAGTTAATGGTTTCTCAACTTTCTTTATTTGAGGTAGAAATCTGAGAAGGAGATAGAGTTCATTGCCTCACAAGTTAAGGCTTGCAATCCTGCTCAGTTTGAAATCTGTTAAGAATAATGCCATCCTGAATCTATAGTCCCCTTCTGGGCTTTCTACCTTACCCCCTTTGACTCTTTTGATAAAAAATAAAAACTGTTCTCTGAAAGGAAGAGAATGGAAGAGAGAGTGTAATTTGTCTGGACATGTCAAGATGCCTGACTCCCTTCACCTCCCATGTTGGCTCAGGGCATAGGTGGTTTTCTATTTGTTTTTAATAAGCCCAGAGTTTTATTCCAAGATCTTTTGGGACTGAGTATAAAGCTCAGTTGTAGAACAATTACATAGCATACATGTGATCCAGGTTCGACCCCAGTACTCTCACCACAAACAACAAAAATCCTTTTGACACTGAGAGGGAATCACTTGGACCCTTGAAATGCATCTATTGGTTCCACAATGTCCTTTATTTGAAAGGGACTGAGAAGACACCTGACCAGACTCACACCATTATAAATAATCTAGCTATACTATCTTACTGAAGAATATCACTAAATTATTTATCACATTCATTACTCAACAAGTATTTCAAAACTGAAATGTGAAAAATGACATACACTTCTGCTTTTTACCCTCTACACTTCTTTGTCATTGAAAATTTTAAGATAATGAGAATGTATTACTTGTATGACAGTATGGACAATAAAAACAATGAGGGCCAAGCACCAGAGGGGCTCATGCCTGTAATCCTAGCTACTCAGGAGGCTGAGATCTGAGAATCCTGGTTCAAAGCTAGCCCAGGCAGAAAAGTCCATGAAACTCTTTTTTTTTTTTTTGGGTCCAGTCGTGGGCCTGAACTCTGGGCCTGGGCGCTGTCCCTCAGCTCTTCAGCTCAAGGCTAGCACTCTACCACTTGAGCCACAGCGCCACTTCTGGCTTTTTTCTTTTTGCTTATGTGGTGCTGAGGAATTGAACCCAGGGCCTCATGCATGCAAGGCAAGCGCTCTATCACTGAGCCACCTTCCCAGCCCTCCATGAAACTCTTATCTCCAATTAACCACCAGAAAAAAAAAACTGGAAGTGGTGCTGTGTGGCTCAAGTGGTAGAGTGCTCACCTTGAACTGAATAGCTCAGGGATATAGTGCCCAGGCCCAGAGTTCAAGCCCTACAACCAACAATAAACAAACAAACAAACAAAAAACCCCAACAACAATGAGGAATGACTACAGAAAGGGGAAACAATTTTAGTATGTTTAAAATCAAGTCATCTGGGACTGGGGTCACACCTCAGTGGTAGAGTGGCTGCCTATAAAGTATGGAACCACAAGTATTGGTTTAAAAAAAAAAAAAGGAAGGGGGCTGGAAAGGGGGCTCAGTGGTAGAGTGTTTGCCTTGCATGCATGAGGCCCTGGGTTCGATTCCTCAGCACCACATAAGCAAAAAGAAAAAAGCCAGAAATGGCACCGTGGCTCAAGTGGTAGAGTGCTAGCCTTGAGCTGAAGAGCTGAGGGACAGAGCCCAGGCCCAGAGTTCAGGCCCCACAACCAAAAAAAAAAGGAAGGGAGGGAGGGAGGGAGGGAAGGAAGGAAGGAAGGAAGGAAGGAAGGAAGGAAGGAAGGAAGGAAGGAGGGAAGGAAGGAGGGAAGGAAGGAGGGAAAAAAGGAAAAGATGGCGCCATTGATCTATCTGTAAACTGGATGATAACTGGAACTTAGCAACTTTGTAAATAATTCTCTGCCAGAAGTAGTAGTATATGGGACAATGAACTTCTAGGACAATGAACTCCACCCCTACTCTCCCAGTGAGAACAAGCAAAGATGAAGATAAGTCTTTTAGTCAAACTCAAGATTAACTCATAGGGAATTTAGTTCTCAGATGGCTGTGATGGTCAGATGATAGGTACATGAGAAGTTCCTAAATCAAACATCAATAAATGTCAATATCTCTTAAATGAATGAGTTTACTTAATTTTAATTCTCTGACAGAAGAATTTTGTTTTTCTCTTCTCTACCATAACACAGACAAACAGAACTCATAAAAGAAATCCAATGTATCAACAAACTAAGCAAAATCAGACACTATAGCTCTAACATGGAGCTATCTAAGCAGCCTAGATGAGGCGAACTTTAAATATACACTTACACCCCAGCATGAAGTGGGACAACTAGGCCACCCTGTCCTTAGGACTTCTGGGAGTCTGGATGGCTTTGATGCTGCGGTGGTTTAGGCTTAGGGAAACTACCTTGGCAATGCAGGTGGGAAAATTGAGCTCTTGCCTTTCTTAATGGGAAATTCACCCAAGGCTTGGCTTTTAAGTGCACATTACAAACACCAAAACATCAATTAGTTAAATCTTGTCCATCTTAGGGAACTAAGAGGAGAAATTATACTGCCACCTCCCATGTTTTTCATCACCAAATTAGCCTCTAACTGATTAGCACACCAATTAAAATCACTAAAAACAAACACAACACCAACTGTTGCAATTTTGACAGTAGATCCTAAAGGCTAATGAGCTCAATGGGTTAATCAGCTAAGGAACTTATTCCAATCAGCAATGCTGCCACATTAGAATGACATTCCACTATTTCCCAAATCCTAGTCCTTAAAAAAAAAAAAGAAAAAAAAAATCTCCTTGACAGTATTATAGTTTTTTTTTTTTTTAGGAAAGCCCAGGATGGTCTGTTTTCTGAGTTATTTATTAGAGGCATTCTAAGTTCCTGCTTTATTTTTATTTATTTTTTAATCTTTTTGCTAATCCTGGGACATGGACTCTGGACCTGGGCACTGTCCCTGAGCCTCTGTGCTCAAGGCTAGCACTCTACCACTTGAGCCACAGGGCCATTTCCAGTTTTTGCAGATTAGTTTACTGGAGAAAAGAGTGCCATTGCTGGACGACGGTGGCTCACACCTGTAATCCTAGTTACTCAGGAGGCTGAGATTTGAGGATCGGAGTTCAAAGCCAGCACAGGCAAGAAAGTCCGTGAGACTCTTATTCCAATTAACCACCAGAAAACCGGAAGTGGCTCTGTTACTTAAGTGGTAGAGCGCTGGCCTTGAGGTGAAGAGCTGAGGGACAGCGCCCAGGCCCAGAGTTCAAGTCCCATGACTGTCCAAAAAAAAAAAAGAAAAGAAAAGAAAGTCTTATGGACTTTCTTGCCCCAGCTGGCTTCAAACTGCAATCATCTGATCTCAGCCTCCAGAGTAGCTAGGATTTCAAGCATGAGCCACTGGTACCTGGCAGTTCCTGCTTTATTCATTTCTATGATTTCTTTCTTTTTATTTTTTTGATTAGTTGTGGGGCTTTAACTCTGAGCCTGGGCCCTGTCCCTCAGCTCTTCAGCTCAAGGACAGCACTCTACCACTTGAGCCATAGTGCTACTTCCGGCATTCTGGTGGTTAATTGGAAATAAGAGTCTCACAGACTTTCTTGCCTGGGCTGGCTTTGAACCATGATCCTCAGATCTCAAGTCTCCTGGTTAGCTAGGATTACAGGCATGAGCCACCAGCACCCAGATTCATTTCTGATTTCTGTAAGTACCATTCCATATCACATAACCTCATGTGGCCTCTTGAGCACCACGGGGCAGAGCCTCCAGGGCTCCTCTACCTCTCTGCATTAGGTTAATTAACCTTCTCTCCTGAACCCTCTACTATGGGTGAGGAACCTCCAGCTTTAGGGTGGTATAAGCCTGTGAAATCATTTGATCTGTGGCAGGTCAGATCAGATACCTATGCTTTTTATCAGTTGCCTGTGACCATCTGCCTATATTGACAATCTGTTTTTTGTTGTTGGTGTCTATACTGGGGTTTGAACTCAGGGTTTCATACTCTGAGCTTTTCTGCTCAAGACTGGAGGTCTAACACATGAGCTATATCTCCATTTTCTGTACTGATAATTTTGTGTGGCCCTTGAAGGATGCTATAACTATCCTAATGGCAGAAAAAAGTTCCCCATCTTGCCTGATTTCACATAACTTGTCTTTTTACCTCCTTGGGTGGTCATTTTGTTTCCTTTGAAGGATTTGTTTTACCTTTCAATCTCAACACAACTCACAGTTAATCTAAAGTGTTTTGTATATAATAGGTACACAACATGTTTGTTGAGTAAAGAAAGAATTCCTAGGCTCAGGCCTTCATCACTGCATGTTTTCCTCTCTGCATTATCTCTTAAGCTTCAAATAGTAAGTCTGTATACAACAAACCCAAATTGCATCCAGAAATAATAAGCCTGTCAGAACCTGTTCCCCACTTCGGTGTTCTTTGTGAGCCTTGCTTTTGGAAAGTAAACAGAACACACAGTGTGAACAAATGCCTTACTAGTATGAATTCTGCACTCTCTACATCCACAGACTGTGCTATAGGTCTTGGCAGTTTATTCCACTACAGGAACAGAGTGTATTTTTTAACCTACAAGCTGGACTACATGACTTACTTTGGCCAACAGAATGAGGCAGAAATGAAAGGATGTTATTTGAAGCTTAGGTCTAAAGAGGCCTCTTGATTTTTTGCTTGCTCTCTACCACTTCCAACATCATCTCCATGAGAACATGCTTGGAAGGTTACTGACCAAGCACAATCAGGAATGTATGCATAGAGCCAGCCCCAAGACCTGCAGGGAGAAGCAAAGCTTCCCAGTCAAGCCCAGCCTATATCTGCTGAACCTCAACTGGTTTGTAGATGCAAAAATGTTATGATAATAAATGATCTGTATTTTAAGCCATAGAATGCTTGAGTAGTTTAAATAGGAATAACTGATAACATCAGCCTACTTAAGATTTAAATCTGAAACCAGGCACCAGTGGCTCACAACTGTAATCCTAGTTATTCTGGAGGAGAATCTTGGTTTGAAGTCTGCCTAGGCAGAAAAGTCCAAGAGTCTCCATCTCCCAAATAACCAGTAAAAAGCATGGCTGCTGGTGTGGCTCAAATAGTAATCCTCTAGCCACAATGCTCTATGTTCAAGCTATGATACCAGAAAAAAAAAAAAGAGATTTAAATCTAAAAAGTTATGCATATTACCACCAGCAATCCAACAAAAAGTAACTATCTTTTTTTTTTTCTTTGGGTCCGGTCATGGGGCCTGAACTCTGGGCCTGGGCGCTGTCCCTCAGCTCTTCAGCTCAAGGCTAGCGCTCTACCACTTGAGCCACAGTGCCACCTCTGGCTTTCTTTTTGCTTATGTGGTGCTGAGGAATTGAACCCAGGGCCTCATGCATGCAAGGCAAGCGCTCTACCACTGAGCCACCTTCCCAGCCCCAAAAGTAACTATCTTATAGAACTGAAACCTCTTCATACATACATGGGCAATTGAGACCGTGAGACTTTTTTTTTGGCTGGTCCTGTGGATTGAACTCTGGGTCTGGGCACTGTCCCTGAGCTTCTTTTTCTCGAGGCTAGCATTCTAGCTTTTTTGAGTAGTTTATTGGAGACAAAAGTCTCATGGACTTTCCTGCCCCAGCTGGCTTCGAACTGTAATCCTCAGATCTCTGCCTCCTGAGTAGCTAGGATGACAGGTATGAGCCACCAGCACTCAGCCAAAATTAAAATCTTAAGTCCATCCATCTGAGAAGAATGAAAGGTGAATGAAAGGCTGGTTGATGGCCTTTAGAGCCCTAGTTCTTGACAGCACCTGGGGAAACTGAGTTCATCCTATCTCCTATGTCTATCTCTTATCCTGTTATGAAGGTTACCTAATTTTCTATACTCTCTCTAGATTTAGAACCCACAAAGTAATGGAGACTTAGAATAACAAAGAATCCCCCCCAAAACTAAAATTATTACCAAAACATTCCACAGATTCAAAGTCCTTTAACCAGGACTAACTTACCCTGAATTGCAGATAGATACACAAAAGTGTCCTCATGTTCCAAGTTCTCCAAGAATATCTAGAACCACAAACACAGAGCAATATGAATCACAAAGGACCCCTTTACTTGTAGCCTCAAAAGAGTAAAAGCTTTTCTACTTGTAATAAGAGCTGGTCTGGCTTAGAATCTGGCAAAAAAAATAGTCTATGTGCTTTGAAGTCTAATTTTTATAACAGTTAAAAAGTGGAGAAGTAGGAAGAGATACTTCTTGGAGTAGTCAAGTATTTACTAGCAGTAGTCATGGAAATCAGTATCAGGAAGAATAATTCTCAACATTTTTCTGTCATCCAAATGACCACATTCTCACATATGATGTGACAAACTACAGAATGTGACACAAGAGGTAAGGTGTAGGGGTTCTGTGCAATTGGCAGCACAATCTGATCCTGTTCTCTTGCACTAACAAAGCATAGGCAATTGCAGGTGAGATAGAGACGTTATATTGAAATAACTTTGAATCCATTTACCTTATTTTTTTAAGCAAATCTTTCACATTATAGTTTTTCAATTAACATCGGTAATACATGACTCAGAATACATCTCGTAAATCAGGAATTCCCCAGGGTGTCAACTGCAGTGGTTATAGATTATCTAGAAGATGCTGTTATGATGGCATGCTAGGTTCTGAATCTAAGAGCCAAGGAAAGATTGGCCATGTTCCTTCTCCTTGATGTCTAAGGAGAGACTAGAGTATCTGCTCCATGTAGAGTGCCATGTCTCTTTTGCACAGCCATGTTTTATAACATTGCTGTCTCTACATCTGATGTGTGTTAGGGAGAGTCTAAGATTAGGCAATTTGGGAAGATGGTCAGGCTGGAATGTGTAGGGAGTAAGAAAAACTTAATCTAGGATAGCAGTCAGGGAAATAAAGAATAAGATATATTTGAATGACTTCTTAGAAAAAAGAATTGACAGTACTCAATGACCGATTATGTATAGCAGATCAAGGTTAAGTAAAGTTAAAGAAAATTACAAATATATTCCTAGCATTCAGCAGCTCAGGTATAGTCAGGGATTTTTTTGTTGTTATTGGCTGTGGAGCTTAAACTCAGGGCCTGGGCTCTGTCCCTGATCTTTATTACTCAAGGCTGGTGCTCTACCACTTTGAGCCACAGCACTCTGGTTTTCTGGAGGTTAATTAAAGGTAAGTTTCATAGACTTTCTTTGCTCAGGCTGGCTTCCAACTGCGATCTCAGATCTGACCCTCCTGAGTAGCTGGGATTACAGGCATGAGCCCCTGGTACCTGGTTTCCAAAACTCTTTTGATCAAAGTAAAGATTAACTATAAAGATAGGTGTTGGTGGCTCACATCTATAATCCTTCCTAGCTAGTCAGAAGGCTAAGATCTAATGATCAAGGTTCAAAGCCAGTCTAGGCAAACTCTCAAGACTTTTATCTCCTTTAACCAGCAAAAAGCCAAGACTAGAAGTGTGGCTCAAATGTATTTTCCTGCCTGGGCTGGCTTTGAACCATGATCCTCAGATCTCAGCCTCCTGAGCAGTTAGGATCACTGACGTGAGCCACTACTGCTCAGCTAGCAAGGTTATTTTTACTACTTAAAAAAAATTTAAGTTTGCAGCAATATTTCAGAGTCAGAAAATCCTCAGCATATTTGTCTTTGTTTTTCTCATTTAAAAAATGGGATAAAACCAAAATTATAATTGTATGAAGATTATAAACAATGTCTATAAGATTATAAACAAGGTCTGTAAGGCATATGGCCTGGTTCAATAGACATTGTTATTATTACTATACAATTAATAATAATAACATGTTTTCAATTAGAATTATAATTTTTAGTCTAATGGCTAAGGCATATAGGTCATCACTGTCCTGAAGTCTCAAGTGTTTAAGTGAGTTGTCCAAGAAGCTGACCTGGGATTGGTTCCCAATCAGTTGTTTCAAGATCCTTGCTCTTAATGTCTAACCCATACTGAGGCAGAGAAAAAAGATCCTCACTAAGCATGTTCTGTTGTGTAATTCTAGAATTTACAGCATTTTCTCTGTGATGGAGGAGATCCAGTCTTGCTCAATGCTTCTCTACAAGGGGCCAAGAATGACAGGTGACTTCCCTAGGATTGATATCTTCCCATATCTGGGAATTTGCTCCTGTTGCTCTTTCTTTCAGATGCTCAGACTTTACCAGTTTGTAAAGGCCATACCAAGATTTACATCCCTAGAAGATTGCGACACTTTCTCTGCAGTATTTCTTGCCTATATGGACTCAGTTCATGTTCAATCTATTAGCCCTGTCTTCCAAGTCTTTACTAAGCTTAAGTCTTTCTTTTTTTTTTTTTTTGTTATTGTTGTTTGTTGTTGGGTGTATGGCTTGAACTCAGGGACTGAGCACTGTCCTTGAGCTCTTTTGCTCAAGCCTAGAGCTCTACCACTTTGAGCTACAGCTCCACTTCCAGTTTTTGAGTGGTTCATTAGATAAAAAGTCTCATGGACTTTCTTGCCCTGGCTAGCTTCAAACTGTGATTCTCAGATCTCAGCCTCCTGAGTGCTGGGATGACAGGTGTGAGCCATTGGTGCCCAGCTTGCTATGAGTAAGTCTTGTTTCCTCACACCAGTTACAAGTTCCTGTAGGAAGCTGGATGCTATGGATCATGCCTACCTACTTGGGAGGCAGAGACTGAAGAATCAAGTACAAGTCCAATCCGGGCATAAAAGTTTGGGAGACTATCTCAACTAATGGCTGGTGTGGTGGCCCATATTTGTCATCCCAGCTACAGTAGAAGCACAAATAGGATTACAGGCCAGTCTGGGCATAAAGTAAGATGTTACTTTGAAATAATACAAAAAGAGGCAAGCATAAAGCCTTGAGTTCAAACTCCAGTATCACAAAATGAAAAAAGGAAAGAATGGAAAACTTCCTGGAGGATAATCCAGAACAGTGCTTCATACTCTGTAAATGATCCAAAGCCACTTGAATTGAATGCATGCTCTTGAACAGGGCCCTTGCTGTGCCCCAGGTCTTTGTAGTATTCTACTCACCTGGAGAAGCCTCTCTTGCCTCTCAAGGGCTTTTGCTTCTCTTTGCTCTATCCATTGGGAAAGTGTTCGTAGGGCAGCAGCTCGAGTTGGGATCTGAGGGTCATAAGCAGACAAAAGAACCTCTTGGAGCTGTTCTGTGGTGATGCTTCCCGATTTCTTATTTGTGATAGTGCTGGGCTCGCTGTCTTCTTTAGGAATGAAAGGAGTGTTATACTCCTGGCCCATTTGCGAGGATTTCTCACGGTTTTGCTGTTGTTCCAGGTGGCTCTGAGTTACCCCTGTGTGTCTGTCATGACTGGTTTGTTGCTGCTTTTCTATTTTCCCTTCTGGATCTTTTCTTTTCAGGGTACTTTGGGCGGCCACACTGACAGACTCAGTGGCAAAGGCTCCATGGGTAGAAATGGTGATATGGAGATCAGTAGCGAGTTCCTGGATGACAGGGTCAGGGTATGTGTTGGAAACCTTCTCCAACAGAGGGAGCAACTGCTTCAGGACTGCAAAATCACTTGACTTCAACTACAAAATGAAATAAAAGATGCCAAGTTGAAATGAATGTGGAAAAATGTTAACAGAGCTTAAGCCCAGGAAACATATTCTGAATATAAAGGGTAAGGGTTACATCTTGTTCACAGGGCAATCAGATATTACCTGTGTCAAACACTCAATAAGTATAGCTAACATTTCTGCAATACTTGCCAGCTACAGATACTTTTCCAAATTAACACACACACTCATTTATCTCCCATGAAACAAGTTTCTCTTAGTTCCTACATTTTATTTTATTTTTTTTGCCGGTCATGGGGCCTGAACTCTGGGTCTAGGTGCTGTCCCTCAGCTCTTCAGCTCAAGGCTAGCGCTCTACCACTGGAGCCACAGCGCCACTTCCGGCTTTTTCTGTTTATGTGGTGCTGAGGAATCGAACCCAGGGCCTCATGCTTGCAAAGCATGCACTCTACCGCTGAGCTACCTTCCCAGCCCACTAGTTCCTACATTTTAAACAGGGGAAACTAAAGCATAGAATACTTAAGTGATATGCTCAAGGTAAGAAACTGGAAGACAGTTAAGATTTTAACCGAAGAAGTCAGACCCTAAAGCCCATATTCTTGCTTAATATCTTATACATTTTCCCTGGAATAAATCAAGCCATTTTTAACTGTGTGATCTAAAGAGGCAAGTCAGCAGATAAAGGCATCTTAGGTTTAGAAGGGACCAGGCTGATAACTGGCAAAAAGGTATTTCTCTTAGAAAACAGGAGTAGAAATTATGTAAGAATCTTTTTGGGGGAGTAGAGGGGAGGATTTGGTGACTAACACCTATAATCCCAGCTACTCAGAAGGTAGAGAACAGGAGGATTATGGTCAAAGGCTGGCCTATGTAAAAAGCATAAGATACTATCTAAAAACTAAAACAAAAAAGGGTTGTGTGTGGCTCAAGTGGTTGGGTGTCGACCTGGCAATTACAAGTCCACAGGTTCAACCTTGTGAACAACAACAACAAAAAGCTAATAATACCACATTACCTACTAGGAAAGATACACATATAGCCAGTAAGAAGTATTGGTGATAATCCTTTTCCAATAATGACCACAGGCTGCATGAGGCTGTGAAAAACTGAAAACCTCAGGGGATCTTAAATACTTTTGGAGACAAGGCCAAAAGAGTGTTTACTATTTAATTATTCATTCATTTCATTATCCAACTAAATCAGTCAAGCAACTAACCATTTTCTGATAACTTGAATAATCTCATTTTATACTGTAAAACCACAGAACAATTATCCTTCACTTTTCCTACCACCTTCTTGAGAAAATGACAATTTAAGGTATATGTCAGATTTTTACCAGGAAATACTACTTTATACTGCCCTCAGATTTGTTTATACAATTAGAAATTAGTGTAAAATGTACACATGGTAGAATTTCTAGCTCCACAACATATGTTAGCTTATCTTTATGTATAAAACAAGTAACTATTCTGATGTTACTATATCTGAATGGGAAGGATATGCATGTCTAAAGTAAATATGGCAAATATTTAAGAAAAGGATTGCTGGGCGCCGGTGGCTCACGCCTGTAATCCTAGCTACTCAGGAGGCTGAGAGCTGAGGACCGTGGTTCAAAGCAGGAAAGTCCATGAGACTCTGAACTTCAATTAGCCACCAGAAAACTGGAAGTGGTGCTGTGGCTCAAGTGGTAGAGTGCTTGACTTGAGCTGAAGAACTCGTGGACAGCGCCCAGGCCCAGAGTTCAAGCCCCACGACCAAAAAAAAAAAAAAAAAGATCAAGTTTTTCTGAGACCTATGTGTAATTGGATAAGACCCTTTAGAATAATTTTGCTAGCATTATTATTATGCTAAATTTCACTTAAAATGTCTCTAGAGTATTATGGACTTTTTATTTTTAAGCACTGAAATAGAACTATTACCTACAATCTAGATGGCCTCTTATTCATTTCTATCATACACAACAACTCCTTTTTTAAAATTCTGCATGAAATATAGATCAATGAGAAAAAGACCCTCATGCCTATAAACAACCAACCTTTGGCAAAGAAGCACTACAATAGAAAAAAATTTTTCACAAGCTGATATAAACAAAAATACATCTGCACAGAGACCTTACACCTTTCACAAAAATTGATTCAGACCTAAATGGAAAATATAAAACTACAGAAGGTCCTACAAGGTAAAATAATATTAGATCTAGATAGCCTTGTGTATGGCATGTTTTTAAATATGACACCAAAGGTAAAGTCTATGAAAGAAATATTAGTAAGCTTGACTTTGGTAAAATTAAAAACTTCTGTTCTTTAAAAGAGTGTCAAAAAATAAGAAATGAGCTATATAGTCTGGGAAAAAGCATAGCTGAAAAAGGAGTATTAAGCAAAATATGGCAAGGTTGTAAACAAGAATCTACTTCAGTAGTTTGGCAGGGTTGCTTTTTTTGGGGGATGGGGAGGTAGTACTGAGGATTGAACTCAGAGCTTCCAGTTTGCTTGAGCCATGGTCCCAGTCGATTTTGCATTGATTATTTTCAATACTGGATCTGGCTTTATGCCCAGCCAGTCTAGGCTGCAACTCCCCTACTGTGATGTCGCTGTGGATGACAGACACATACCACTGCACCCAGCCATTGTGCTTCCCCTGTGGCTGGGATAACAGATGTACACCACCATGCCCAGCTATTGGTTGAGATGAGATCTTGAAAACTTTTATGCCTGAGCTAAAGGTAAACCATGATTTCTCAATCTCTGTCTCCTAAGTAGCTAGGATTACAGGCTTGAGCCAGTGTCCAGTTTAGCTTGGCAGTTTTTGTTTTGTTTTTTTTTGGGGGGTCCAGTTGTGGGGCCTGAACTCTGGGCCTGGGCGCTGTCCCTCAGCTCTTCAGCTCAAGGCTAGCGCTCTACCACTTGAGCCACAGCACCACTTCTGGCTTTTTTCTTTTTGCTTATGTGGTGCTGAGGTATCGAACCCAGGGCCTCAGGCATGCAAGGCAAGCGCTCTACCACTGAACCACCTTCCCAGCCCTAGCTTGACAGTTTTTAAAAAAATAAAAATAAACATGCTTAGACTGAGTCTGAACCCTTGCGTTCAAATCTCAGTATCAAAGATACTGAAAATGCATTTACCATACAATATACCTTGATCTTTATCCAAACAAATTGAAAACTGTTTTGATGCTTATGACAACCCTAGCCATACTGGCAAGATGTTGTTTCACAAGGAGGTTAGATAAATGAACTGTAATACATGCAGACAACAGATAACCTCAGCACTTACAGAGAGCGCACGCGCTACAAGCCATGAAAATACAGAGAAGATCCGTAAGTGCATAATAGTAAGTGAAAGAAGCCAATCTAAAGAGACTGCATATGGTATAATTCAAAGTACATGACATCCGAACAAGGCAAAACTATGAATATAGCAGGAAGATCAGTGGTTGAACTGACAGTGAAACTTCTCTGCCTGATACTCTAATGGTAGATACATGCCATTATACACTTGTCAGTTCTCACAGAATTGGGCTGGGAGTATTGTTAGTATTTGTCAAGTACACATGAGGTCTTCGGTTAAGTCCCCAGCATGGCAAAACCCAGACACAGCAACAATAAGAATCTCTTCTCCCTGTTTCAAACTTGTTAGTCATTGTGGAACTCAACTTACTCAAACGGACAACTTTTCTAATTACCTGGGCAGGTATGTGGATTCTGAATAAGCCAGTTTTATCAGGTATTAAAGTTATGCACTCTTTCAGCTCCTAAGCCTACAGACTTCCCACTGTGGGAATAATCAGGGAAACTCAAGCCTACAGGTAACATCTATTCATAAATACTTGAAATTTTTTGGAGATATAAAGTAATATTCACTTATTTAGTTAAGAAGAAAGCTTACGCACTAAGCAGTTATTTTTCAAGGGCCACTATCAAAATTTGGGAACTGAGTGAGGCATGGTGGTACACACTTGTAATCTCAGTATTCTGAAGGCTGAGGTAGAAGGTTCATGAATTTGAGGCCAGTCTGGATTACAAAAGAGTGTTTAAGTCTGGAATAAATGGGAAAACCTTGTCTCAAAAATAATATAAAGGGGCTGGAAATGTGGTTTAGTAGTAGAATAAAGCCCTGGGTTCGATTCCTCAGTACCCACATAAACAGAAAAAGCCAGTAGTGGTGCTGTGGTTCAAGTGATAGAGTGCTGGTTTTAAGCAAAAGAAGCTCAGGGACAGTACCTAAGCCTTGAGTTCAAGCCCTAGGACTTGGAAAAAAATAAAAATAAACAATATATATATTTATATAAACAATAAATAAAGCAAGGAACATGAGAATTGACCCTAGAGCCCTCATCTCTATTCCTGTCACTACTTTTTCTTTTTTAATGCTACTAGGGTTTGAATTCAGGGCCTTATATTTGCTAAATTGGTGCTCTACCACTTAAGCCACATCTCCAGGTATGCTTTTTGTTGGTTATTTTGGAGAGCCTTACAGACTTTTTTGGACTGGCCTCAAACTACAATCCTACAAATCTCAGCCTCCTGAGTAGCTAAGATTATAGGCTTGAGACATCAGTGCCCAGCTCTGTTACTGCTTTTCAATACAGCTCTCATATCCAGATATTAGAACTATGTAAAGCCTCAAGGCTAAAAGGAGCATCCCACAAATAACAGATGCTTTTCTTTTGGCTGCTTCTCTTCCAAAGTTTCTGGAATACTTCAAGATTAAATAAAGAAAGGTATGTTGGACCAGGTATCAGGGTCATCCAGTTAGATAGTGAGTTGTTCTAAATTCCTGCACATTTTCAATTTTTTTTTTAAATTGGACTGGTAAAGTAGGGATTAAGGATGGAGAGAGAGAGAGAGAGAGAGAGAGAGAGAGAGAGAGAGAGAGAGAGAGAGAGAGAAAATGCCATCCAAAAGCCCATTGGATTTGGGGTGACAGCCAGAGAAGGACATATGTAAAATGAAAAAGCCACACATAAGATCTTCTTCAAAAGCTCAGTACAAAGCTCCTAAGGAAAGCTTTTTTACCAGGCAGTTAAGTGTAGTCAGGTAAAGCCAGGTATGACAGTGTATGCTTTTAATCTCAGCTACTCAGGAGGCAGAAGGATCATGAGTTTAAGGGCAGCAAGGCAAACTAATGAGATTTTTATCTCAAAAACAAAATAAAAGAGAAAGGGTATATATAGCCCTTGTCTAGTAATATGTGAAGCTCTAGTTCAATTTCCAATACTTCAAAAAAATAAACTCGGCCTAAAAATTCCCAATTGTGGAAATTTACATTTATACTTTGTGTTTTCAGTTCTGTATATATGGTGTCCTCAGCTACCTGGCTGATCAGTTTGTATGCTGAGTCTTTCTTCATATACATAATACAATGTGTTCACAAGTGATATTTTTACTTTTGTCTTAATTCAGTATGCAGCAGGTCCTAAAGTCTTATCTGTTGGGTAGTGAAAGCCTTGTACATGGCACACTATGCCCCTACCTGCTCTGTTTCATAATGAACCTTACATACACAAGACAGAAATGTGAATCATTTTAAAACTGATTTGAAAAATAGCTGATGATGGTAGGGCATTGGTAGGGTTCATGCCTATAGTCTTAGCTACTCAGGAGACTTAGATCTGAGGACTGAGGTTCAAAGCCAGATCAAGCTGACAAATCCTTGAGACTCTTATCTCTAATTAATCAACAAAATGCTAGGAGTACATGCATGGCTCAAGTAGCAGAGCACTAGTGGCAAGGGAAAAAGCCAACTAAGAGCATAAGGCCCTGAGTTCAAGCCCCAGTACTAGCACACCCAAAAATTAATGATGAATTTATCAGACTCAGGTAAGTTCTTAAGAGTAGAAAGGCATTTAATAAATATTTACTGCATTAGTTAATCCTAAAATACTCAAATACTGTGAGGTAATGATAGAAAGCAATGAGCTTTCTATTTTGTTTTGGTTTGGCTTTTTGTGCTACTACTGGGATTTGAACTAGGGGCCTAGACACTATACCTGAGCTTTTTTGCTTAAGGCTAGCACTACCACTTAAGCCATAGCTCCACTTCAGACTTTTTTTTTTCTTTTTCTGTGGTTAATTGAAGGTAAGAGTCTCACAGACTTTCCTGCCTGGCTAGCTTTGAATCTCTATCCTTGGATCTCAGCCTCCTGAGTAGCTAGGATTACAGATGTGTGCTACCAACCGTGGGCTTTTTTTTTCTTCTTTTAAGAACATGACCTTGTTATATATCCCAGACCACCCTGGAACCTGAGATCCTCCAGCCTCAGCCTCCTGAGTGCTGGTATTTATGCCACTATAGGCAACTAAATATAAAATTTGTAATCAAGTTTTTTTTTAATTTTACTTATTTATTTTTTTTTGCGGGATGGGATGGGAAGGGGGACGCAGCACTAGGAATGTGGCTTAATGGTAGAGTGCTTCTTAGCATTCATGAAGTCCTGGGTTCCATTCCTCAGTACCATATAAACAGAAGTGACACTGTAGCTCAAGTGGTAGAATGCTAGCCATAAGCAAAAGAAGCTCAGGGACAACACCCAAGCCTTGAGTTCAAGCCCCAGGACTGGCAAAAAAAAAGAGAGAGAGAGAGATTTGGGTCCAAGTCCCAGCACTACTACCCTGAAAGCCAAAGTAGTCACCTGAAAAATAGGACTAACATGTTCCCAACCTTTATTAGGTACCTCATTTCCTTTCCCCATATCATCAATGTCAACAGAAGACAGAAACCTCTGTCTAGCTCTCCTTCCATTTAGTGTGGTCAGATGACCCTATTTTGACAAATAAAATAAGAGAAATCTGTTGAGGAACTCCTACGAATACTTTTGTTTTCTCTATAAAAAGGACAGTGGAAGACAGAAAAATCTCCCATCTTTAATATGAAAATAGTTGAGCTTAACTGAACAACTGAAACTGAGCATGGATGGCTCATATCTATAATCCTAGCTACTCCAAGACTGAGATGTAAGGGTCATGGTTGAAAGCTAGCTCAGGGAGAAAAGCCCATGAGATTCTGATTTCCAATTAGTCACCAAAAAGCTAGAAGTGGAGCAGTGGCTCAAGTGATAGAACACCATCCTTGAGCAAAAAAGCTAAGGGACAGTGTCCAGGCCCAGAGTTCAAACTCCAGCACCAGCATGCATGCGCATACACGTGCACGTGCACACGCGCACGCGCGCGCGCGCGCACACACACACACACACACACACACACACACACACACACACACACAGATTAGAAGCCCAGCTTTTCACTGGTAGGCACCACTGCCTTCCTGCAACAATATGGTTTGGGTTCTTCCTAAAAATCTAAAGCTCTAAAATGGCCAGGCACTGGTGGCTCACACCTATAATCCCAAATACTCAGGAGGCTGAGTATTTGAGCCTGATCTAAGGATCAGGAGTTGAAGCCAGCCCAAGCAGGAAGATCCTTGAGATTCTTAACTCCAATTAACCACTAGAAAACCAGTAGAGCTATAGAGCTATAGTGCAAGCACTAGTCTTGAGCATAAAAGCTCAGGGACAATACCCAGCCCTATAATCTATCTATCTATCTATCCATCTATCTATGCACACACACATGTGTATGTATGTATGTGTGTATATATATATATATATATATAAAAGAGAGAGAGAGAATGGACTACTAAGTTTCATGCAATAGTGATTTAGAGATCCATGAACTCTGTAAGATCATGCAGAAATTGCTCTCTGAGGGGACAGTTACCAATATAATACTTTCACTTATGACCAACCCTGAAATTACAGAAAATGAGTTTGGAATTATAGTTGTATTATTAGAAGTCTTAAGCTTTGACTTTCTACAAATTAAATCCTCTTTCCAGACATGAATTTTTAACAACTGTTTTAATTACAGAAACTATAAGGGAAAGACAAATGGCTTAGATGCTGTTATATTTTATTTCATTAGTTAAGTTGATGACATTAGTTAAGTTGCTGCTGGTTCATGCCTGTAATCCTAGCTACTCAGGAGGCTGAGATCTGATGATTGTGGTTTGAAGCCAGCCTGGGCAGGAAAGTCAATGAGACTCACCTCCAATTAATCACAGAAAAAGTTAGCAGTGGAGCTGTGGCTTAAGTGGTACAGCAGTAGCCTTGAGCAAAAGAAGCTCAGGGACAGTGCCTGGACCCAGAGTTCAAGCCCCAGGACTGGCAAAAAAAAAAAAAAAGAAAGAAGAAAAAAAGAAAAGATGACTCTTAACGAGACAGGTAGAGCATAAGGTTCTGAAATGTAAAGCCAAGACTTCAGCATGACAATGGTCAATTAATACGAGAATTTTGAAGTTACAAATATAAAACCCTGCATTGCTTTAGAAGCTATGAATCAAACAGGAAAAAAAATTATCTAAAGCGAAAGAACAGGGGGTAACATGTTTCTATTCACTTAATGATCTGTAGAGTCAGAGGAATCCAGGATGTAGTTAATGATTCAGGATGGCTCATAGGAAGTTAGGGATGGGCAGAGGCTATGCATTCACATCTGTCATGTCAGTCTCAGGAAACAACCAGCCCCTAACAGTGAGCTTCTAGAAAGGAAAATGAGAACTACTCTGCTTGCTTGCTTGCTTGCTTGCTTGCTTTCCTTCCTTCCTTCCTTTCTTTTTTTGGTCGGTCATGGGGCTTGAACTCAGGGCCTGGGCACAGTCCCTGCACTCTTCAGCTTAAGGTGAGTGCTCTACCACTTGAGCCACAGAGCCACTTCCAGTTTTCTAGTGGTTATTCCGCCTGAGCTGGCTTTGAACCACGATCTCAGATTTCAGCCTCCTCAGTAGCTAGGATTACAGGCGTGAGCCACTGGAGCCTGGCAACTCTTTCTTGTAGTCTCCCAACCTAAGGTGGCATGAATATTTTCATTCCCACCCAAATGTATGCCTAGCCTTTCCTTGTGTTGGTACTACTTTCACCTGGATCTCTACAATTCAGTCACACTGATCTTCTGTCAGTGCCTTAAGTACTCGGAGCCCTTCCTGCTTCTGAGTCCTTGTGAATGATGTTTCTTGGAAGAAATTACTCCATCTGTACTGAATATACCACAAGTCTTAGCTTAAACTTACACTTCCTCAACAGAGCCTTCTCAGCCTACGTTAGATGCCTCATTCTCTTGGAACCCTCCAATTCTCTTTAGAGGTACTTCATTCAATTCTCCTTTTTACACAATCAGGTATGATTCCCTTAGTGAACTGTGTCATTTCTGCTTTGTCCAATGCTATGTACCCAGTCACTGAATTCAGTATGCAGCATGTGGCAAGTTTGTAATAAATGTTTTTGGTTTTTTTTGTTTTTGTTTTTGTTTTTTTTTGTCGGTCTTGGGGCTTGAACTCTGGGCTTGGGCACTGTCCCGCAGCTCTTCAGCTCAAGGCAAGCGCTCTACCACTTGAGCTACAGCGCCACTTCCTGTAATAAATGTTTGAATGAATAAATTTTGAAACTACAAATTAAGTATATGAAAGACTTATACAACATATAGTGGCTGTAAGCAATGCTTTAACATAATATACAATATGAATTCTGGGCTAAATGGAGCTACTGATTCCATCTAGATTCAGCATCTATTACTAAGGAATTGCTAAGGAATTTTCCCTGAATACAGTAGTAGGAACAAGGGCTGAATTTTGGAGTATGAGGGCCAGAGAGTGTAGAATTTATCTCAGATGCAAAATACCACCAAGCAGTAATAGGGCCTGCCCTTCTGATGGTGAAGTTTTATAGATACCTAAGTGGACGTAGTATACTTTTCTTGTCATCTACTTTGCAGACAATTCTTATTAATACCTCAACTTGTTTAAGCTGTATCTCCTAGGTACAGTAGCCACTCTCATTTTTCACTAGGATTTGGAAGGGAAATAGCAAGTATTTTGCTTTTCTTCTCTCTAGGAGTCAAGTTTGGCTCCTTATCTGTCACTAACCTGAACAGCTCCTCCTAGCATGACAGCCACCAGTCCCATGGCCATGCTTAGGGTCTGTGATTGCACAGTGCTCTCTGCTTCACGGGCCAGGATTATGCATGCCCTCTGAAGTGTTGCTGCAACAAAGTCCACAACCTACCACAAAAGGGAAATTAGAATCAGTGACAAGTTAAGAAAAACACAAAGCAAAACAAATTCTCCATACCTCTTATGTTCCAACTTCATCTTTATCAATATGAGAACAAATACATCAAGTCATGAATAACATGTTTTTTGGTTTTTACATTTACAAGTTAATTCTAAAGGATATTCTAAAGGATATAGGTAACATTCAGATGAAGAGATAGACAAGCCAAAAAACATGAAGAGTGGGGCTTGAGGCTTCCATATTCTCTGTGCTGGCTTCCTTCCAAGGGCCTTCCCATGTTCAGCAACCCAGGAGCTCCACACAGTAATTTCAGTCCTTAGGAGGCCATGGTATGAGAATCTCTAGTTTTAGGCCAACCTGCGCTACAATAGTGAGATCTTGTCTCAAAAAAAAAAAAAATAGTCTATGACTCAAAAAGATTATCTAGCTGGGTGCTGGTGGCTCACACCTGTAATCTCAGGAGGCTAAGATCTGAGGACCTCTGTTCAAAGCCAGCCCAGCCTGGGCAGAAAAGTCTGTGAGACTTTTATTTCCAATTAACCACTAGAAAACTGGAAGTGGCGCTGTGGCTCAAGTGGTCGAGCGCTCGCCTTGAGCTGAAAAGTACAGGGATAGCACCCAGGCCCAGAGTTCAAGCCCCACAACCAACAACAACAACAACAAAAAGATTATCTGGACATAGGGCTAAGGAAAGGAGAAAGCTTCTTTACAGTTTCCAAAATATTTTAATATACTAATCAAACTTCTTTTACTCTTCTTGAATATAAAATAAAAACTGTGTAGTTTAACTCCCAATGGACTAGAGACTTCAATATAAACTACTAGAAGATAACAAAGAGAAAATCTAGGTAACCCAGGGTTTGATGGAGACTTTTTGTTGCTGTTGTTGTTGGTTATGGGGCTTGAACTCTGGGCTTGGGTGCTATCCTTCAGCTCTTCAACTCAAGGTGAGCGCTCTACCACTTGAGCCACAGCACCACTTCTGGTTTTCTAGTGATTTATTGGAGATAAGAGTCTCACAGACTTTCCTGCCTGGGCTGGCTTTGAACCTCGATCCTCAGATCTCAGCCTCCTGAGTAGCTAGGATTATAGGCGTGAGCCACCGGCGCTGCACCAAAGGCACAATCCAAAAACAGTGGTTACCTGGATTTCACAAAATAAAGTAATAATTCTGTATGGACTTAAGTGACTACAAAATAAAGCTACAGACAGGGAGAAAATATATGCAAAAGATATCTCTGACAACGGATTGTTATCCAAAATATCCAAAGGACTCTTAAAACTCAACAACAAGGAAACAATCTGATCAAAGAAGATCCATAGATGGCAGACAGCTATATGAACAGATGCTCTGCAGCAACTGTCACTAAGGAAAGGCAAATAAAAGTATCTGCAGGTTCCAAATACACATCTGTTAGAGTGGCCAAAATCAGAAACACTGAAAAAGCCAAACTCTATAAGGATATGGAGTATAGGAACTCACACTCACTGCTGGTGAATGCAAAATGATATGATCACTTTGGAAGACAGTTTGGTAGTTTCTTACAGAACTAAATAGGCTAATCTGGTAGCATATACTTAGAGTCACAGCTATTAAAGAGATTAAGGCAGGGTGTTTGCTTGAGCCCAAGAGTTAAGAGACAGATTGGACAACATAACAAAATACCAACTCTTAAAAGAAATGGTGGCAGTAATCCCATACTAGAAAGGCTGAAGTAGAAGGAATGTGAGTTTGAAGCTGTTCTGGGCTTTGGGTAAAAACCTAACTTAGGTAAAACTCTATCTATAGATAGATTCATAGATAAAATTAAATGTATTTCCTCCATGAGTGAATAATTGCACTTGATATTTACCCAAAGGAATTGAAAACATGTTCACAAATCACACACACACACACACACACACACACACACACACACACACACACACACACACACACATGAAAATAATCATGATGTTCTTCCTAAGATGAGAGGATAAATAAGTTGGTACAAAGGAGTTAGTGGAGAATTATTTAGTACAAAAAAATTAGCTATCAAGCAATGAAAACACATAGAGGAAATATAAATGCATATTACTAAGCAAATGAAGTCCATCTAAAAATATATATACTGGCCAGAATGTGGTGGCTTACACATGTAATCCCATTTTCTCATGAGGCAGAGATCAGAAGGATAGTGATTCAAGACCAGCCCAGACAAAAGTTAACAAGACCCCATCTCAACAAACAGGCTAGGCATATCAGTGATCTTAGCTACAAAGGAAACACTGATTGGAAGATCAAGATCAAGATGGGGTCTAATGTGGGTCCTGGGCAAAAAAACACAAGATCTTAACAGAAAAATAACTAAAGCAAAAAGAGTTCGAGTGATAAGATCTTGCCTCGTAAGCTCAAGACTCTTGAGTTTAAAACTCAGTACCAAGTGGCACTGTAGCTCAAGTGGTAGAGCGCTCGCCTTGAGTTGAAGAGCTGAGGGACAAAGCCCAGGCCCAGAGTTCAAGCCCCACGACCGACAAAAAAAAAAAAAAAAACTATATAAAACTCAGTACCAGTGGCCCCCCATTTTTTAAATTAAAAAAAAAAAAAAAAAAAAGCCTGCCAGCCTCCTATTGCCCTTTGTTTGTTTGTTTTGCCAGTCTTAGGGATTGAACTCAGGGCCTGGGCACTGTCCCTGAGCTTCTTTTGCTTAAGGCTAGCACTCTACCATGTGAGCCACAGCGTCACTTCCGGCCTTTTCTGCTTATATAGTACTGAGGAATCAAACACAGGGCTTTATGCATGCTAGGCAAGCACTCTACCATTCCCAGCCACTCCCATTTCTTTTTAATTAAAAACAAACAAATAAACATGGCAGGTACCAGTAGCTCAAACCTATAATCCTAGCTATTCAGGAGGCTGAGAAGTGAGGGTCAAGGTTTGGAGCCAGCCTGAGCAGACAAATCTGTAAGACTATCTCCAATTAGCAGCAAAAGGCAGAAATGGACGTGTCGCTCAAATGGCAGAGTGTCATCCACTAGCAAAAAGCTAAGCAAAGAGTATTATGCCCTGAGGTTCACTCGCATGCGCGCGCACGCGCGCACACACACACACACACACACACAAAAGATTACACACTGTAGATTCCAACTCTATGGCATTTTGGAAAAGGCAAAAGTATGGAAACAGTATGCGAAGACAATGGTCACCAAATGTTAGGGAGAGGGAGAACCAAACAGAATTTTTGGACAGTGAAACTATTCTGTAGGGCATTATAATGGTGGATACGTGTAATTGTACATTTGTCCATGGGTTGTACCCAAATTGATTCCTAATGTAAACTATAGACTTTGAGTAATAAGGATACCAAAAAGGGGTCCAAGGCTGTAACTTAGTGGTGGAATGCTTGCCTAGCAAAACGACCACACTAAAAAAAAAAAAAAAAAAAAAGAAAAGTAACAGGGTCTCTGTAGGAGATGTGATGCTGGGGAGATGCCTGATGTGTGAACACAGGGTATACAGAAGCACCCTCTGTTCAATTTTACTAAAACTATTCTAAAAAATTAACTCCCATTTGCTAGAGGGAGAATACTTTTGAGAGATACACTATAATTATATATTAAAACAGTATAAAGAACCTCAATGAAAGCTGTTATTCAATAGGGTGTTGGGGGAGGGGAAAGAGAAACAGGCTCTGTTGGAGCAGTGGGTACTACGGAGAGGGGGTTGGGCTAATGACGGTGAAATGATGAATGTGGTTTAAACAGATTGTTGGCAAGTAAGGAACTAGAACAATGAAACCTGTGGAAATGGTACCAGAATGGGGGAAGGGGATAAGGGAGAATGGGAGAGGGGTTGATTGGAATACACTGTATACAGGTGTGGGATTATTTCCTAGTATAGCTAATAAACACTAACAAAGAAATTGTTCATATACAAAATTATACAGCATTTGGCTAACAAGTAAGCTTTAAACAGAATTAATTTGGTCAGCATCATTTAAGTGAGCTTGGCTTAATCATCTTAAGTAGAAATACCTTCGAAAATGACAGCAGACACACATGCACACAGGTACGCACGTACACATGCACAAATGCCTATTTAGGATTAATGGCTCAAAAGGGAGAGATCATTTTGAAAATGGGAAAGCTGAGATAGGTCATAATAAGCCTCTAAACACCATGCAAGCTTGCATGTTTAACTCTCTGGACAAATCACATGCTGTGCTAGAATCTTTATTGCAAGCTTAGAGCCTGGAGAATGGCCTGTTAACACTTGTCTTCTGAAGCAAGCTAGGAAACTGGAAGAATTATATAAATGTTCCATTAACTTAAAGGAACATTGCTTGGTATGGCAATTTTCACTACCCTCTGCAGTCCTAAGATCTTATTGATACTAGGTGAAAAGCACTGACCCTTTCTAAAGAGCTGGTGCTTTTAGCACCTGGGCCACCAGCCTCACCTCCAAAGAGTTTTCTAACACATTTTTAATATTTACATTTATATTTATATTATATAAATTTATATTATAAATTATTTATATAGTTATACATTATAGCATATATTTATGTATTTATATGTGCATATATTTAAATGTTAGAACAGTATCATTAAGTTACTACTAAGTTCCTCTTCACAATGCTTTAAAGTAACAAAGCATGTAGAATTAAAACCAGCCCTCTTTACAACTATGTAAAGAGGTATAAAAAAATTTTTTTGAATAAAGTAATGAAACAACTAGTATGACTCTTTTTCAGAAAGGAATTTTGTATATATGCATGTATTCAAAAAAGAAAATCTGGGGGCTGGGAAGGTGGCTCAGTGGTAGAGTGCTTGCCTTGCATGCATGAGGCCTTGCATGCATGGGTTTGATTCCTCAGCACCACATAAGCAAAAAGAAAAAAGCCAGACGTGGCGCTGTGGCTCAAGTGGTAGAGCGCTAGCCTTGAGCTGAAGAGCTGAGGGACAGTGTCCAGGTCCAGAGTTCAGGCCCCACGACTGGACTCAAAAATCTGAGAGATGTGAACTTTGAGGTGATGGCCAGCTATCGTGTACTGTCATCTATGAAATGCTTGGTTTTTTTTGTTTGTTTTTTTTTTTTTTCTTGGGTCCAGTCATGGGGCCTGAACTCTGGGCTTGGGTGCTGTCCCTCAGCTCTTCAGCTCAAGGCTAGCGCTCTACCACTTTAGCCACAGTGCCACTTCCGGCTTTTTTATTTTTTCTGCTTATGTGGTGCTGAGGAATCAAACCCAGGGCCTCATGCATACAAGGCAAGTACTCTACCACTGAGCCACCTTCCCAGCCCTGAAATACTCTTTTCTGCAGATTTTCTTTGCTGGTCCTGGAACCTGAACTCTGGGCCTAGGTGCTATCCCTGAGCTTTTGTGCTCAAGGCTAGCATTCTACCACTTGAGCCACAGCTCCATTTCCAGCTTTTTGTGGCTAATTGGAGATAAGAGTCATGGACTTTCTTGCCTGGGCTAGCTTCATATCATGTTCCTCAGATCTCAGCTTCCTGAGTAGCTAGGATTACAGGCGTGAACCACTGGAGCCAGATCCCCAGATTTCTTTCTTTCTTTGTTTTGTCAGTTGTGGGGCTTGAACTCTGGGCCTGGGCACTGTCCCTGAGCTCTTCAGCTCAAGGAAAGCACTCTACCACTTGAGCCACAATGCCACTTCTGGTTTTCTGGTGTTTTATTTGAGATGAGGGTCTCATGGACTTTCCTGCCTGGGCTGGCTTTGAACCACGATCCTCAGATCTCAGCCTCCTGAGTAGCTAGGATTACAGGTGTGAGCCACTGGCGCCCAGCCAGATTTCTTCCTTATAATTCCAATACTCAGTTGGACTGTGGCTCTTCTCCCTGATTCTAAGAGGCCTGTTAAGAGCAAAGGTGTTTAGTCCGGTTCTGATGGCTCACGCCTGTAATCTAAGAATCCCAGTTTGAAGCCAGCTGGGGCAGAAAAGTCCAAGATACTCATCTCCGAGTAACAAAATGCAGAAGTGGAGCTGTGGCTCAAGTAGTAGAGTGCCAGCCTTGAGTAACACATATTCACGCGCATGTGTACACACACTCACACACGCATGAGCGCGCGCGCGCGCGCGCGCGCACACACACACACACACACACACACGGTTTACAGTGTGTCCTAGTTATTTTTCTTCACCTAACTCCAGCTCTACAAATGCAATCATTTTTTAATTATTTAGTTGTTTAATAAATAACATTAAGTATTTACTTTTTACCAGGCACCATTCTTTTTTTTTTTTTTTTGGTCCGGTTGTGGGGTCTGAACTCTGGGCCTGGGCACTGTCCCTCAGCTCTTCAGCTCAAGGCTAGTGCTCTACCACTTGAGCCATAGCACCACTTCCGGCTTTTTTCTTTTTCCTTATGTGGTGCTGAGGAATCGAACCCAGGGCCTCAGGCATGCAAGGCAAGCGTTCTACCACTGAGCCACCTTCCCAGCCCCCAGGCACCATTCTTAAAACATCACAGGTATTAACTCACTTAATCCTCTTAATGGGGATGCATAAACTTGCTGCCAAGATGCTGACAACTGAGTGGAAGGGGCTGAAAGGCCTCATTGTTGAGTATGTGGATTTCAAGGTAAGCTCCTGTTTTTCAGCTTGCTACTCCCACTTTCTGAGTCTCTTGGGTTCCTCTCCCCTTCAGAATGAACCTTTGTCAGACACTGTGGTGAACCTGTAATCCCCAGCACTCAAAAGTTAAGGCCGGAAGATGGCCAGTTCAATGCTAGCCTTAAACTTTTAGATGGTCTCTAAAAAAACAGAAAACCAAACCAATCAACCTCTGGGTCTTCACTGGAAACAACAGGTAGTATAAAGTTAGAGAAGAAATCAAAGGGTCTCTGAATACTATACAGCTCTTCAAAATGTGTTAGGCTTTGCATTCGACTTCATCTTTAGAGCTTCTCTGGTGCTTGCAGTCCTCCCTGGCTTCTGCTGGGAGAAGCTTGATATGTTTTCCCCCTTTCCTTCCCTTTTTCTTAATAAAATAAAATAAAATAAAAACTGAACAGCTTTATTGAGGTACTGTGGTTTGCTTCTTGACTTTTCTCCATGCAGACATTCAGCTTTCCAATTTCTCAAGTTGCTAATCAACTACTTTCCTGCTCACAGATTTTGCTGTTCTCTTTTATCTACTATCCATCCCCTCCTACTCTGTTAGTCTCTGTAGTTTGCTTACCCATACAAGTGTTTAATAACACATTGTCTTTAACCATAAGTCCTGACTCTTTATGTTGTGTACACTGTTATGTTTTTACAATGAACATGTATTCCTTATGTCATACACACACACAATCAAAAAAAAAAAAAAAAAGGACCACAAAAAACTACTTCTAGTCTACTGATTACAGATTCTAGTGCTCCAATTATAGCAGGGTACACAGGGTGGCAGCTTTCTGAAAGGGTGGAAGAAAGGGGATCTTGCTCACTCCACTGTATTAACACGGGCCTCTTGGTTGATCCTGTAGCACTCTGGGTTTGCTCCCTCTCTCTGGTACACTCTTCACTAAGCATCTTCATAGCATGCTCCTTCCTTACCTTCAGGTCTTTGCTCAAAAGCCACTTCCTGTGTGTGGCTCTCCATACAAATACACACACACACCACACACACACACATGTGTGCACATGCACACACACACACACACACACACACACACACACACACAGTACTGATCCTTTTCCTTCTCTCATTTTTCTTTCTAGAAATGATCGCCATCTGACACATTGGGTCTCTGCATATGTACTGTTGCTCTCCTATGTGAATGCCACCTCCACAAGTGCAGAGATACATCTGCTTTATTCACTGCTATGTTCTTGGTACCTAAAAGTGTAGGTGGCAGGCTGGGCACAGCATCCATAGCATAGAATTGGCTTAGCACATGCCTAACAGGTGTGAGGCCGTGTATTCAAATGCTGTACCACCAAAAAGAAGGAGGAAAACAACAAGGTGGCATACAGCTGGTTCTCAATATGCAGTTGTGGAATGAAAGAACTTTGAGTTGGTGCAAGCCTCTCACAAGTGTGCAGACATTGCAAGCTTCCTTCCTTCCCGTACCTTCACACAGATGATGTGCCACCTCCAATATATGCTATTGAATAATCCTTAATCCAAAATCCTTTGATCCACAATCTTTTATCCATTATTCATTTAATCATATCCATTTTTAACAGATGGGATTTGTTTTTGATGTAACTGCCACAGCATGAGTATGCCCTATAAGATATCTTCTAATACCTTCCATAAGTGTTGCAAAAATGGCTCATTCAATTGGCTTGTTTGATTCAGGATCTAGCTCCTTTTCTATGTCATTTCTGAGCCAGTTGTGCTGCAGACTTTCTCACATTCTAGATTTAACTGATTGCTTCCAAATGGTATTATTTATTTTTGTATCCTTCACATTTCTTTCATTGGAATCAGGTTCAAGTTTATAGTTTGGAGGTAAGAATCCTTCTCAAGTGTTTCTTATTTCCCTGAAATATTTAGGGGTATACATACTGATATCTGCACTAAAATGTACAGGAAAAATAAGATGGATAGAAGATGGAAACATGGATTCATACATGATAAAGCAAATACAATAAAATATAAAATACTGCTGGGCACTAGTGGCTCCTATCTATAGACAGCTACTCAGGAGGCAGATCTGAGAATTACTGTTTAAATCTAGCCTGAACATACAAAGATAAATCCATGAGATTGTTTTCCCCAATGAACTAGCAAAAAGGTAGAACTGGAAGTATGTCTCAAGTGGAGAAAAATATGAGTGAAAAGATAAGCAAGAACATAAGGGGATGGGAAGGTGGCTCAGTGGTAGAGTGCTTGCCTTACATGTATGAGGCCCTGGGTTTGATTCCTCAGCAGCACCACATAAGCAGAAAAAGCCGGAAGGGTGCTGTGGCTCAAGTGGTAGAGCTGAGGGAGAGCACCCAGGCCCAGAGTTCAGGACCCATTACCAACACCGAAAAAAGAACACAAGGTCCTGAGTTCAAGCCCCAATGCTGGCACACACATAAAAAGAATAATAGAAAACAGGTTCAGGTGGAAGATAAGTACAGTAGGAGAGTAGAAGGTTAACAGAGATGAGAATGAGGATGAATATGTGAAGTAGTTTATCTGCATGTATGAAAACTGAAATATGAAATGTATAGAAAGGGGAATAGTATAAGGATGACAGAGGAGGTGAGGCTGATCAGGATCCATCATATTTATGTATGAAATTGTTACAATGAAACTCCTCTTGTAGAACTAATGTATGCTAATGAATGAATGAACAAAATTTTTTCTCTTCACCTGACTATTTGATGACACTGGAATATAGGTATTAGAGGTAATACAGATAATGAGGTTTTTTTCTCATAAGACATCTTTTATGTCTTTGATGTATTTTAATCCATGGCAGGCACTGTTCTTTTTAATGTTGCAATTGCCTTGTCTATTTAATTGGAGCCCTTTCAGGTTGGTTCCTAACATGACTCCATTAATCTCAGACAGCTTCCTTGCATTTGGGTGCAACAGGCTGCCATGAAGCTTATAAGGTAAGACTTCTACTCCAGATCTTGAATCATCCTTTATTTCATATATATTTGAGTTCTTTGGGAAGAAATGGAATCTAAAAACTATAACCTGGTACAAAGGCTAATTACTGCTACTGAACTGTCACTGCTTTTTGACAGTGAACTGTACTAGGACATATCTGTTTTATTATGTATTTATTTTTTAAATTCATTTATTTATTGTGCCAGTACTGGTGCTTGAATTCAGAACCCTATGCTCTTAATTGGCTTTTTCGCTACAGGCTCTACTAATTGAGCTTCATTTCAACTTCTGGACTTTTTTTTCCCCAGTCTTGGGGCTTGAACTTAGGACCTGGTAACTATCTCTGTCTGAGCTTCTTTTGCTCAAGGCTAGCACTTGAGCCACAGTGCCATTTCTGGCTTTTTCTACTTATATGGTATTGAGGAATTAAATCCAGGGCTTCATGCATGCTAGGCAAGTACTCTCCCACTAAGTCACATACCCTGGACATGTTTATTTTATTTATTTATTTTGCTAGTCCTGGGGCTTGAACTCGGCCTGGGCACAGTCCCTGAGCTTCTTTTGTTCAAGGCTAGTATTCTACCACTTGAGCCACAGTGCTTCTTCTGGCTTTTCCTATGTATGTGGTACAGAGGAATTGAATCCAGGACTCAATGTATGCTAGGCAAGCACTCTACCACTAAGCAACATTCCCACCCTAACATGTTTATTTTTTTTAAATAATTTTTTTTTAATTGGTCGTGGGGCCTGAACTCTGGGCCTAGGTGCTGTCCCTCAGCTCTTCAGCTCAAGGCTAGCGCTTTACCACTTGAGCCACAGCACCACTTCTGGCTTTTTCTGCTTATGTGGTGCTGAGGAATCAAACCCTGGACCTCATGCATGCAAAGCACTCTACTACTGAGCCACCTTTCCAGCCCCTAAAAAGGAAATATTAATCACGAATCCACACTAAGATTTCCAGTTAAATCAATACTATGTGTTTTTTATTTTAGTTCTTTGATTTTATAGCTTTCAAACTAAAAATTTTTATTCCTAATATCAACTAAATTTCTTATAACTTACTTTTTATTTATGTGTGTATGTGTGTGTACTATGCCAACATTATCACTAGCAGTAAGATTACTATATGTAATTTAGTATTTCCTTGTGGTTTTTTTTTTTTGTTTTGGTACATTCTAACCTTAGCTAAAGGACAATTTAATGGGACAAATTATTTTGGTACCAGACTAACACCATTGTTCTCTAATTATGAATAAAGGGAGATAAGTGTAAAAGCAAGTCATATCAGTTGCTAGACCATTTCCCCTTCCAACTCGCATCCTGAGACAAAAACATGTCTGACAAAAAAAAAGGAGGGGGGCTTCAGGAAAGGGCTACCAACACAGAAACCAATCACTTACTGAGCAACATGGAGTCAGTGGACAGAAGGAATAAGAAGCCACGAAAGAAATCATGAACATAATTCTCATTAACCAGGCGAGGTAAGTCAGAGCTGACAGGCAACTGCAAATTTTCTCAGCAGGAGCTATAGTGAAATGCTGCTTAGCAACACCCGAAGGCGATGACAATGACAGCCATACAAAGAGCTAGAGAATCAGATTTAAGTGTGACAACCATACTATCTTACAATGGATGAGGCACCAGCCTGGCACCAACTAATTCTGGTAAATTGGTAAAATATGGAGACTGTATTGTCCATGTTTTGTAACTTTTATTTCCTACTTAAAAAACATGGTACAAACAAAATTAAAGTATTGAATCCCAAAGGACAACTATCCTGAAAGTATGTTTTTTAGAAACTTTTTCTTTTTTTTTTTTTTGGTCAGTTGTGGGGCCTGAACTCTGGGCCTGAGCACTATCCTGGAGCTCTTCAGCTCAAAGCTAGCACTACCACTTGAGCCACAGGGCCACTTCCATCTTTTTCTGCTTATGTGTTGCTGAGGAATTAAACCCAGGGCCTCATGCATGCAAGGCAAGCACTCTACCACTAGCCACCTTCCCAGCCCTAGAAACATTTTTTTTTTTAATGTTTAACTGTTTTTTTGTTTTGTTTTGTTTTGTTATGATACTGGGATTAAACCCAGGACACTGCATTTGAGAGACAAGTGTTTTGCCACTGAGCTACATCCCAATCCTAAAAAAACTTAAATGTTAACAGAATACTATGGAAGAAAGCTGTAAGTTAGAGGTCCTACCAAATCCAAAAAAATCTTAGTAGAATGTTTTTTTCAAATTTGAGTTTCTAGTCATTCCATGGGTTTTTGTTGTTGCTGTTGTTTGATTCTTTTTGGGTTTTGGTGCCAATACCGGGGCTTGAATTCAGGGCCTCACACTCTCACTTGGCTTTTTCACGCAAGTCAGTTGCTCTATCACTTGATCAACACCTCTACTTTTAGCTTTTTGCTGGTTAATTAGAGATAAAAATCTCACAGACTTTTCTGCCTAGACTGACTTCAAACTGGGATCCTCAGATCTCAGTCTCCCTAGTAGCTAGAATGACGGGTGTAAGCCACCGGTGCCCAGTGGATTCTCTACATTTAAAATACATGGTACACTTATTTTGGTGGCACTAGGGTTTGAACTCAGGATCCTATATACACATGGAGCTTTAACAAAAAAAGAGAGAAGTGGCGCTGTAGCTCAAGTGGTAGAGTGCTCGCCTTGAGCTGAAGAGCTGAGGGACAGCACCCAGGCCCAGAGTTCAAGCCCCACGACCGACAAAAAAATAAAAATAAAAAAAATAAAAAAAAAAGAGAGAAAGAAAGAAAGAAGGAAGGAAGGAAGGAAAGAAAAGAAAAGAGAAGAGAAGAGAAGAGAAGAGAAGAAAAGAAAAGATGCCCTGGCTTTCATGCAGATATGCCAAGTCAAAACCTCAAAAAGGTGGCTGAGTATCAATATTTAACACAAGATGTCAGGCAATCAAAGTTGAAAAGCCCTGTGACATACCATACAAATATGTAAGGCAGTTCTACCAGCTTTATGAGCCTGAGGACTACCTCAGCATCTAGAAAGGTTTCACATTTACTTGGCCACATTTATTTAATTTGCATGTCAACCAGAAAACACTGTTGTAGGTATCATCAAGTTACCTTTGAGCAACAGTTTTGGACATTCTTTGGGAATGTCCAAACATCACTGACCTGAGTGATGTTTGTGAATATCTGCTCAGACATTCTTTCACACAGAACAGCCAGCAACTGTAGGACCAACAGCTTCTGTTCTTGACTTTCCACAAGAAGAGTGTGCTTTTGCTCCAACTCCAAGAGGTTTATGCTGGAGAAGGGCTCAGCTTTTACCTCTGCTTCATTTTCCACAGCTAGATGAGTCAATTCCTGGAAACAGAAAGAAAGAAAAAGGTATGGAAAAGTCAGTAGAACCAAGGGCTTCAAAATCCATCCAGAAAACTCCATGTGAAAGGCATACGTGAAAAAAGTCTTTACTGCAACACTATTCATACTAGTCAAAAACTGGCTGCATATAGTACACACCTATAATCCCAACACTCAGGAATCTGAAGAAAGGAGGATTGTCAATTTGAGCCAGCCCAGGGTACAAAGTGAGAATTAGTCTCAAGAAGAAGAAGAAAAAAAAGCTGGGTGCCAGTGGCTCATGTCTGTAATCCTAACTACTCAGGTGGCTGAGATCTGAGGATCACGGTTCAAAGCCAACCTAGGCAGGAAAGTCCCTGAGACTCTTATTTCCAATAAACCACAAGAAAACCATTAGTGGCTCTGTGACTCAAGTGGTAGAGCACATGCCTTGAGCTGAAGAGCTCAGGGACAACACCCAGGCCCAGAGTTTAATCCCCATGACCCACTCAAAAAAAAAGAAAGAGAGAAAGAAAGAAAGAAAGAAAGAAAGAAATTCAAGATCATAGGCAATCTAAGTATCCAATATTAAGAAAATTAAAAAAATAGTGCCATTATTCTATCACAGCATTTAAAATAAATGATTAAAAAATGAACTAGAGGTATTAGGATATCAACAGATCTGTGTTGACTGACTATTGAATAAAATTACTGTTACAAGAATAATATGTATATTGTGATACCATAAACTTTAAAACGTCAAAAATTTTATAAATTTTATTTATTTTTTTGGGGGGGTCGGTCGTGGGGCCTGAACTCTGGGCCTGGGTGATGTCCCTCAGCTCTTCAGCTCAAGGCTAATGCTCTACCACTTGAAACACAGCACCACTTCTGGCTTATGTGGTGTTGAGGAATTGAACCCAGGGCCTCATGCACATAAGGAAAAATACCACTGAGCACCTTCCCAGCCCTAAACTTTATTTTTTAATTTTTATTATCTGTAAGTAATTGTACAAAGGGATTACCATTCAACATGTCAAAACTTCATCAATTTTAAAACTTGCCTAATAACTGAGCACAAAGGAAGGGATAAAATTGCTCAGAAAGAAATATACTCATTACCTGACTTATGAAATGGTATCCCCTCAGTATAATACCTTAATAACATCAATTTAAAAATGTTAACAGATATCTTACTTATCAGTATTTTATGATCTCTATGGTTAGCCTTCCTTGAAGGAAGCCCTCAGGCCATACAACTTTCCCAAAATCCTATAGAGACCATTCATTCATAGCCTCCCTTTAAAGATTTCCAACTAAACTTCCCCTAATGGGTAATTCATTTCTACCTGCTACTTGGGAAGGGAAGCCTTAAGTTCCCTAACAATTAGTGCTTTAAGGCAGTAACTGACAGCTTAGAGCACTGGTGCTCACTGTGCTGGGTAATTTTCCTCCCCAGGGAACATTTTGCAATGTCTGCAGGACATCTTTGCTTGTCGTAATTGGTGGGTAACACAGGCATTTAAGAAGCAGAGGTCAGGGATGCTGTTAAGTACCCTATAATGAACAAGACAACCCCTCACAAGAAAAAATTTATCTGGGCCAGAATGTCAATCATACCAAAGTAGTTATCTTGGTCTAGAGTAAAGCCTTTTCATATCTGTCTATCTATCCATCCATCCATCCATCTATTTTTGAGACAGGTCTTGCTGTGTAGCTTACAATGGTCTGGAACTCGTTATATAGCCCAGATTGGTTTCAAACTTGAGATCCTCCTGCCTCTGCCTCTTGTGTGCACAAGTTTATATACACAGGAATTGTAGGCATGTACAACCACACTCAGCTTATTTGTCTTAAAAAAACAACGAACAACAACAAAAAAAAGTAAGTCATATAATTAAGCACACATTTTGGAACAAATGTGAGTGGCTAGTCACAGAGAAAGAGGTAAGCAAAGGAGTCAGGAAAGCCGACAAAAAAGGTGTCCCCAGAGTCAAGCACTAGAAATGTTGGCCCTAATTCCCTCCTTGCATGCTCACCTACTCACCCAACTTTGAACTCCACAGACATTCTAAAGGCTTCAGGGGGAGAGTAGAAAAGGCAGAGCTGGAGGTACCAACTGGTGATAATAGACAGTGATCATGGGAGCAAGTTACTTTGGGAGACTGAGGGACTGAGGTTAACACAACCATTGGACTAAGAAGCAAACCAGAAAGGTTTCAAGTAGCTACAGAGTGAACTGAGAAAGGAAGAACTGGTAAATCTCCCTTCCCAAATACCTGACAGAACAACAGGCAAAAAGGATAAGGGATTATCTATAGCTGAGAAACCTGCTATTAACTTCAAAAGAGTTCTTGCTGCCAGCAAAGAGCAAAGGTTAACCCTTTGTGAGATGGGTAGCAGCTTCCTTAACTCTAACATTTCAGTGCAGGTTACCCTGGAAAGTAGTTAAATCCCATCAGTAACATTGAAGGTACATTTCTTCTTTTTGCAAAACACTACATGACCCCATGTCCTCCGCTCATTTCACTAACCTGGGACCTAGATTTTAGGACCTGCAATTTTGAATGCCTTGAAAATCCAAGGTCCTCCCAGAACTAGCCCAGAATTAAAGTTGATCAATTACTGCATGCAGTCTTACCTTCAAACAGAAGATGAAGAAGTCCCCTGCCAAACCACATTCCTGGCAATGGGACAGCAAATCCCCAAGATGCTCCACCTGGCTCTGCTCCGAAGACACCTTCTGATACAGGGCTTCATCTTCATCCTCATGACTTCAATAAAGGTTAGGATTTGTCTTAGCCACATCACCAACCTAGTTTTTTTTTTTTTTTGTCAGTTGTGAGGCCTGAACTCTGGACCTAGGTGCTATCCCTCAGCTCTTCAGCTCAAGGCTAGCACTTGAGCCACAGCACCACTTTCTGCTTATGTGATGTTGAGGAATCGAACCCAGGGCTTCATGCATGCAAGGCAATCACTCTACCACTGAGCTACCTTCCCAGCCCCCGTGATTTTTTTGAAATCCCATAAGGTAACCCATTACTTCAATAAAGTTAATCACTAATGAGATCGCTAAAAAAATTATTTAACTTGCTGAGCACTGATGGCTCATGCCTGTAATCTTAGCTACTGAGAAGGCTGAGATCTGAGGATCATGGTTCAAAACCAGCCTGGGCAGGAAAGTTTGTGAGACTCTGATTGCCAGAAAACTGGAAGTGGCGCTGTGGCTCAAGTGGTAGAGTGCTACTAGCCTTGAGCTCAAGAGTTCAGGGACAGCGCCCAGGCCCAGAGTTCAAGTCCCACAACTGACAAAAATAAATAAATAAAATAAAAAATAAGGATGGATGTTGAAGAATTACTATTTTCTCGTAAGTTGCAAAAGCAAGGAGAAATAAAAGTTACAATCAAATATGCTGGTTCTCCAAGACAGACAGAAGAATTAAGCCTGCAAAGATCCCAGAGAGCTTTGGATATTCTTTAAAGGAATTTTTATTTTTATTTTTTTCCTGAGGAGTCACTGAAGGGAGAGTGAAAAAAGACATGACCACCATGGGAGGAGATGCAGTTAATGTCAACCCATATTAACCAATTAGCTGAGATAAAGAAATATATAACAGCCAGGTACAGTGGTTCATGTCTATAATCCTAGCACCTGGGAGGAGGCAGGGAAATCATGACTTTGAGACTAGCCTGGGCTACATTCAGAGTTCTAGGGAGATGGAGGAATGGAGGGAGAGACAAAAGGAAGGAAGGAAGGAAGGAAGTAAGGAAGGAAGGAAGGAAGGAAGGGAGGAAGGGAGAGAGGGAGGGAGGGAGGGAGAGAGGGAGGGGAAGGAAGGAAGGAAGGAAGGAAGGAAGGAAGGAAGGAAAGGGAAGGAAGGAAGGAAGGAAAGGGAAGGAAGGAAGGAAGGAAGGAAGGAAGGAAGGAAGGAAGGAAGGGAAGGAAGGTTTCATTGTGATTGTCAATTAATAAAATTTGGCTAAGTTTCTAAAAAGAATGCTATGATTACTGTACACAATTTAAAAAACTTTTCATAAGATGCTATGGGTTTTGTTTTTAATTCATTTGATAAATGAAAAACTAAGATTCAGTATTATATCATATAAATAAATATAAAGGTAAGGAAAATTCACTGAAACAAACAAGCAGTAAAATAACAAACAGTGAATAGACTAATGATTGATTTTTGTTTTCCTCTTTCTGCATTCTTCAGACTAAATTGAGAAAAAAGATGACAGATACTGGTTTGTCTCACTGAAAAGTACAATAATTAAAGTAAATCTGGCAGACCAGCTCCTTGGTCAGGTCATCTATATCTACTAGGTCAGGTATAATATGGCCTTTGTACTCTTCCGTAGTATGAATAATCTATAGTTTATGATCATTCCACCATATTCTGTTTTTGAAGAAATGTTGATATGGACAAGTGTTACTTCTAAGCTTCTATGAACCATCTTAATTGTTAAAACAAAGTACTCTATTCAAATATTAACAAAATATGACAATTATCTTTTTTTTTTTTGGTTGGTTGTGGGGCTTGAGCTCTGGGCCTGGGCGCTGTCCCTCAGCTCTTCAGTTCAAGGCTCGCACTCTACTACTTGAGCCACAGCATCACTTCCGACAATTATCTATAAAAGCACTGTTTTGCTCACTCTTAAATTTTAAAAGCACTAAGCCGGTGCCAGTGGCTCATACCTGTAATCCTAGCTACTCAGAAAGCTAAGATTTGAGGATCATGGCTGGAAGTCAGCCCAGGAAGGAAAGTCCATGAGATTTTTTTTTTTTTTTTTTGCCAGCCCTCAGGCTTGAACTCAGAACCTGGGCACTGCCCCTGAGCTTCTTTTGCTCAAGGCTCAACCACTTGAGCCACAGCATCACTCCCAGCTTTTTCTGTTTATGTGGTACTGAGGAATCATGCCAAAGGCTTCATGCATGCTAGGCAAACACCCTGCTACTAAGCCACATTCCCAGCCCCCTCCATGAGACTCTTATCTCCAATTAACTACCAAAAAGCTGGAAATGGAACTGTGGCTCAGATAGAGTACTAGCCTTGAGTAGAAAAAGCTCAAAGATGGGGCTGGGAAGGTGGCTCAGTGGTAGAGCAAAGGTGGCTCAGTGGTAGAGCACTTGCCTTGCATGCCTGAGGCCCTGGGTTCGATTCCTCAGCACCACATAAGAAAAAAGCCGGAAGTGGCGCTGTGGCTCAAGTGGTAGAGCGCTAGCCTTGAGCTGAAGAGCTGAGGGACAGCGCCCAGGCCCAGAGTTCAGGCCCCATGACTAAAAAGAAAAAGAAAAAGCTCAAAGACAGCACCCAGGCCCTACATTCAAAAGCCAGAACCAGCACCTAATTTTTTTCCCCCAAAAACAATTACATTTAGTTCCAGAAAAATTAATATTCAGTAGGACTTTGAATGTAACATGGAATCCAATCAGGTAACTGGATCAGTGAAAAACTACATTCAGACATTACCAACAGGAACTTGGGTCTGAAGTAACATCTTCCCAGAATGTTTCCATTTTCTATTCTCGCAGAAAATTCACCATATACTTGTGTATATATAGAACATATGAAGATATATTTTTTGGAGGTCATTCAAAGGAGTTTTGAAACTGAAAATATTTGTGGGGGAGGGACACTGTTTAGAGAAAAAGCACATGCCTAGCATACATGAGACCCTGGGTTCAGTTCCTGGTACCAAAAAAAAAGAAAAAAAAAAAAACCACTTGTAAGATACTAGAGATATAAATTATCCATTCTACTAATACTCATTATTTTTTTCAAAACAAGGCCTATCATAAAGCTGCACCAAAATAGTTGTCAGGCATTTCCCTTGGGAATAAGCCTATGAACATACTCCACGCCTTCATGAGTCAGAAATAGAATCGGGTTATTCTGTGTTGAGGTGAACATGTGCTGCCCTTTACTTTGACTCCCTGGCAAAGGCTGTGAGAATTAAGTGGGCCTGTGAGGCAAAGGCAGAGCTGCCAGGCTTCAGTCACTGTGCCTACTATTAGCTGGCATCTAGGAGAAAACCTGGAGTGCTGGTTGAAGGCTCTCATTGGGTTCACAGAATATAAATAGCAATCACTTCAGCTGCTGGAGTTTCTGGTTTCTTCTCTTTCGGCGCCCCTTAGTGGCTGAGCCAAAGAGTGGCCTATTGAGTAAAATTAAATTGTGGGGTGAACTTACTTGGTGGCTTCTTTGATGGTAATCATAATGCCACCTCGGGTGGCAGCTCTAAACTGGCACTGAGGATGGAGAGAGGGCACAGTTTTGTCCAATCCTGCAAATCCTTTCAGGCTAGTGATTGCCTTCATCCTTTCCAACTTCCCCAGGATCCATAATAAGATGTCTTGGCACAGTGACCTGGCAGGAAAGGCAGTTATGAAAGAGCTTGTCATCTTACTCTCTGCCTCTAACAAGCTAACATAAAAAAAGAAAGACTGTCAGCTTCCACTGCATTTGAAATCCTGGCACAATTACCTAGTACTACTGAACTAGGACTACTTAAACTCCGGAGTGGAAAGTACACATCTTGTAAATTTCACAATGCAAATATCCTGAAATTCAATGAGTGACTAATCCTTGGCTCTAGAAGCAGACCTGCTATACCACATAAGTCCCATGTGATCTCTCTCTCTTTTTCTTAATTACAAGCATACTATACTGCCTGTGGATCAGACAGTGTGAATGAAAGCATATACTGATAAAAACCATTCATTCTCAGTGGGACCAAGATGCCACATACTAACAAAATATTGCAGATTCCTCATCTCCTTGTATCTGTGTCAATCAGCGAAGAGAGGAATGGAATAAATGCTTTAATTGTCCTTATTAATCTTCTATGAGAACATAACCACACTAAGAGGTATTGGTTTTTTTTAAACCAAAATAATGATGACATGGACACAAATGCACATCATCCACTACATTCCTTCTTGTCCATATGGCTATGGACATTGCCACGTGCAAACTGAAAGCCAGAGAGCCAAAGGCAGGGTGTAAGTTTAGAATAGTATGCAGGACTGAGCATCTTCCTCCACTGCTTAGCAACCATGATAATGAGTCATACTACTTATTACTAGGAATTAAATATTCTAACACATATTTAGCAATATCCCAATGAAAAAGTGCTGTTATTGTCTATGACAAAAATTATATCCTGTGACTTTAGAAAAGATATTAACATTACCACGAGAGAGAGAGACAACATAAATACTGAAAATATAACCAGTACAAATCGAGTTCTACTTAAACTCTCTCTCTCTCTCTCACACTCACACACACACACACACACACACACACACACACAATATTTATTTTCTGGATAACTGAGAAATCCTTTCTTTCTAAACACTGAATCAGTAACAACAAATCCTAGGTTAGTTCATAATTCACAAACAGATTCCTAAAATATCATTATGACCAACCTGTTTCCTCCTTCCTAGTCACGTAATGGCTGGATTTCTCACTGATCAAACAGTGAGTATTTATATACAGACACAAATTTCCTGAGTGATGTATACAATGGACTAAGGAAAGTCAGTCAGTCTAAAAATTATATCCATTCCCCTTTGATCTGCAAAATTCTTTTGTTGTTGTTGTTGTTGTGGGGCTTAAACTTGGGGCCTGGGCTGCTGTTCCTGAGGTCTTTTGCTCAAGGCTAGTGCTCTACCACTTTGAGCCACAGCATCACTTCCAGTTTTTTCTAAGTAGTTAATTGGAGATAAAGATCTCACAAGCTTTCCTGCCCCAGATGGCACTGAACTTCGATCCTCAGATCTCAGCCTCCTGAGTAGCAAGGATTACAAGCATGAGCCACCAGAGCCTGGCTCTCTCTTAGTCTATATCAGCAGAATAAGAGAGAGGATTCTCAAATGTTTTCTTGACGCTGAAAGGAAATAAAAACTAGCCTAAGTCAAGACTTCATTATTTATAAACAAGTTAGATTCTATTTAGAAGCAAATGAGGTTCTGTTGATTGTTTACCTTAAGTGAGAAACACTCTGTCTGGTGAAACAGAAGAGTGAAAAGAGCACCCTCAGCACGGGCAGCAGGGAATCCAGCAACACAGGGAGAGGCTCATTCCCCACCACACACACCTAGGAAAAGGACACAGTGAGAACTACCCAAGTGCAAAGCCAGAGCCATGGGAATCCAAAAGCAGACATACAGCAGGGCCTGAAGTCTGGTTTTAACAAAACTCTCTTTTTAAGGCACACCCTAAGGGTGCCCAACATGGTGATGAAACCAGCACTCAGCTGACACAGCACTCAGCCAATACATGCACAAACAAAAGAGCTGTTCAACAAAAAGGGCACATTAGCCTGTCTTTTGACCTCTTCCTTCCTAATTCTGGCTACCTCAGAGTCTCCTAAACTGCCCATTATTCATCTACACAATAGCAGTACTACTTCTAAAGGCCTGCTATGAGGAACTAACAATTTATTACCAAATAGAAGATTTTAAGGGCTGGGAAGGTGGCTCAGTGGTAGAGTGTTTGTTTGCCTTGCACACATAGGCCCTGGGTTCAATTCCTCAGCACCACATACACAGAAAAAGCCAGAAGTGGACACTGTGGCTCAAGTGATAAAGTGCTAGCCTTGAGCTGAAGAGCTCAGGGACAGTGCCCAGGCCCAGAGTTCAAGCTCCACAACTGACCAAAAAAAAAAAAAATTAAATTAAATTTGTCTCAAGGGGGCTAGGTATTGAACCTCAGTGGTAAAGCCTGTGCTTAGCTGGGTTTGATCCCTAGTACTAATAACAAAAAATATCTAGATTTCACAGAACTCAAGGGAAAAAGGGTAAAAAAGTAAAGCAGTGGAGTTTACTGGACACTAATGAAAATGAACTATAATTTAGCTCATGGGGGAGATGGGAGAGAGGGACTGGGAAAGAGTGAGGGAAGGGAAGACACAATATGAAAGGAAATGTACTCATTACCTGACTGATGTAATTGTAATCCCTCTGTACATCACCTTTATAATAACAATAAAGTAAATAAAAATTTTTTAAAAGGGAGGAAATACCTACATTTGAAACAAAGCATAGCTCATTCTACATTTATCACTCTCAAGATGTGATTGCCCCCATAAACAGAGCCTGTTCTTTCCAGTTCAGAAAAGACATACTGTATACCTAGATCTGCCCTGGCTTTCCATGGGTGAGTGTGTGAGATGCTGAATTTTATTAGCAATGATTAGCTTATATATCTTCATTCCATCTTTCAATGTCTAGCATAAACGCATTCACTGCAGCAAATTTTGTATTGAACATTGTTTGGTTCAAAGCACTGTCTCAGGCACTCTGAAAATGTCAAAGTGAGTTAGTGCCATTGGCCCTCAGATTGTTGTAATGGAACAGGAAGACCCAAACAAGCCAATTATAGTAATTCCAGGCAGATAATACAAAGTGTCTAGAATGTTATTCAAACCTCCAACCAAACACAAAAGGATTTGAAAATGTAACTTTACAATAAATGAATTCAGATCTGGTAACATGGTTGATGATAATGGAAAAGGAGAAAGAGGAGGAGCTGACAAGATTATATTCTTAATATAGGTTCAAGAAACTACAAGAGGTTTGTTATCTTCCAGGTATTATGGGAGATTCTTTAGGGAGTTAGTTCAGTGATAGTGCAACAATCCACCAAAGTCAATTTTAGCAAACCTATTTAAAGATATATAGGAAAGGGAAGCTTAAAGATTTTTCTTGATAGATCACTAAAGTCAGAGGCAGTGCTGTTTATATGAAAGGAAAGGCCATGGTACTACATGCACAGGCTGGGAAAATCTGTGCTTTTCCAACAAACCCTGCCTCATTAAACCTACCCAAATTTTTCAAACTTCTTAATCCTTTTGACTCTTCGGTGGAGCCCGATAACCAAAGAGCCAGCTTCCTGTGCATGATCTAATCTCCATAAACCCAGCTAAATGCAGTGCCTTGTAAGGCCATGTTCAGAAGAAAATATGCAGGCCTAATTATGGTATCAGCAATTACAGGAGGTAAAAGAAGACATTCCCCAGATAACGTAAGGGCCTATTGTTTGGCTCTGGACCCTGTGTTCTCAGAGGTAATCCCAGTGGAGCCATCCTTCCTTCCCAGCATCTTTTAACCACCATCCCCTACCCCCCAAAATAACACAGATGGAATGAATCTCCATTATTTATTGGCTTGACAGGTCCAAAACATCTTCAAGTTTAACATAAACTCAGTCAAGCTCATTTCTTGTGAGCTTGAGTGTGTGTTGTTCATAAGTTCCTCCTATTTTTTTACTTTCCTCTTTCACGCTTTCTAGCAAGAAACAGGCCTTACCCTTACATTTAGAAAAAACTACGCAGCTATTTATATGTAACAAAGTATTTGTTTTTATATAAAGGTTCAGTACGCTAGGCACACATGGAGTATGGTGAGCCAAGTCTATTTCAAAGAATTTGTCTCCCTCCAGTTAGATCTGGTGAGACCTCAGTGGCTCATATCTATAATCCTAACTGCTGGGGAGGTTGAGAGCAGAAGGATCATAGTTCAAGGCCAGCCAAGGCAGAAGAGTTCTCTAGACCCTATTTAAAAAATAACTAGCAAAAAAAAAAAACAGGACTAGAGACATGGCTCAGTTGGCAGAACACCAGCCAAGTAAGCAAGACAAGCAAACACAAAATCCTGAGTTCAAACCTTATACTGCATTAAAAAAAAAAAAAAAAAAATTGGCTTGTACCTGACATCTGGCATTGCCTTCTTCTTCTTCTTCTTCTTTTTTTGGTCCGGTCATGGGGCTTGAACTCTGGGCCTGGGCACTGTCCCCCAGCTCTTTAGCTCAAGGTGAGCGCTCTACCACTTGAGCTACAGCACCACTTCCGGTTTTCTGGTGGTTTATTGGAGATAGGAGTCTCACGGTCTCTCCTGCCCGGGTTGGTTTTGAACCTCGATCCTCAGATCTCAGCCTCCTGAGTAGCTAGGATTACAGGTGTGAGCCACCAGTGCCCGGCTCTCGCATTGCCTTCTATGTCCACTAGTGGAATCCAGTCACTTAACATGGATTCCCAGATCACTACCTTCTATCCAGTGACTGTTCAGTCAAAGCTGTGCCAAAAATCTCTTGGGCCCAGCATGGACAAAGACAAGCTACACCTGAGGGAAAACACTGAAGCTAGCTCCTTCCAATCTCCTCACATGAGGTTGGTGTCCCACTTGTGTGCGAGGCCTTGCTGCCCCATCCCCTAATATGTGGGCCCTGTGACATCTCCCTGGAGAGTGTTATGAGCAATCGCTTTTTATGTGTATGGGGTCTTCCTTACTCATCAGGAGGCAAACAGGGATGCAAACACAGTTCAATACTGAAAGTTTCCTTTTTTAGTGCTAAAATTTGAGCATGGCACACATGGAGTTAAATGTGAATCTTCCACTAATGAGTTGTATAATTTAAATCAACTGCCTTCTCTGAGTCTATTTCCTTATCTGTGAACCAGGGGGATTGGAACAATCAAGCTTTAATGCCTCTTCTGTGTCTAATCATTCTGATTCAATTGCAAATTTGCTCATATTCTTTATACTCTTACTCTTTTAATATTTCAGTACGAAGAGGTAAGACTAGTTGGGGGAAAAAAATGGACCATTCCTCCTGAGTAGCTAGAACTAAAGTTGCAAATCACTGGCTTTGAAATTAGTACTTTAAAGATGAAATTAGTTTAGTTGAAAGTTTTCTGGATACTCAAGGCAGTTATACACGGTATTGTTCAAGCTAGGGATCACCACATACAATATTAAGGGAAGGCTGAAGCCAGGAAGGGAGAGACAGACTCTGAAGGTAGCTTTTCAATTGTTCAGTTCAAAAAAGCATTGCAGAGAGCTAGTAGAAGGTGCTTTAAAGGAAGGTTGAACTTCTCTATCAGCCTGTGCCTTTTCTAGAAAAAAAAAAAAAAAAAACACATGTAGGAAGGGCTTAGGGTCAAAACAAGAGACCAAGGCTGGAAAGATGGCTCACTGGTAGAGTGCTTGCCTCGCATGGGCCCTGGGTTTAATTCCTCAGCACCACATAAACATAAGAAGCTTAAAGTGGCATTGTGGCTCAAGTGGTAAAGAGCTAGCTTTGAGCTGAAGAGCTGAGGGACAGCACCCAGGCCCAGAGTTCAAGCCCCACGACCGACCAAAAAAAAAAAAAAAAAAAAACAACCAGGGGAATAGAAGGAACATTTCTAAAAACAATAAAAGCCATTTATGACAGACCAATAGCCAATATTATACTTAATGGGGAAAAGCTACAACCAATTCTCCTAAAATTAGGAACAAGACAAGGATGCCCACTGTCTCCACTCCTCTTCAATATAGTCCTGGAACCCTTAGCCAGGGCAATAAGGCAAGAAAAAGACATTAAAGGGATCTGCATAGGGAAAGAAGAAGTTAAACTATCCCTTTTTGCAGACGACATGATACTATACCTTCACGATCCCAAAAACTCCATCCCCAAACTCTTAGAAATCATAAATCACTTCGGCAAAATAGCAGGATACAAAATAAACCCACAAAAATCAGTTGCCTTCCTGTACACTGACAATGTACAAGAAGAGAGGGAAATAAAGGGAGCAACCCCATTCACAATAACCTCCCAAAAAATAAAATATTTAGGAATTAACCTAACCAAAGATGTAAAAGAACTATTTAATGAAAACTATAAAAAGTTAAAGAAAGAAATTGCAGAAGACACTAGGAAATGGAAAGACCTCCCATGCTCTTGGATAGGCCGACTTAATATAGTAAAGATGGTAATACTTCCAAAATTAATATACAAATTCAATGCAATTCCTATTAAAATCCCAATGATGTACATCACTGAAATACAGAAAACAGTCCAAAAATTCATATGGAACAACAAAAGACCTAGAAAAGCCAAAACAATTCTAGGGGATAAAGACAATATGGGAGAGCTATCCACGCGGAACTTCAAACTCTACTACAGAGCTATAATAACAAAGACAGCATGGTACTGGCACAAAAACAGACCCGAAGACCAATGGAACAGAATAGAAGATCCAGAAATAAATCCACAGGCCTACAGCCAGCTGATATTCGACAAAGGAGCCAAAGACATACAATGGAAGAAACACAGCCTCTTCAACCGCTGGTGCTGGGAAAACTGGGCAGCCACATGCAGAAAACTAAAAGTGGACCCCAGCCTATCACCATGCACCAACATCAACTCAAAATGGATTAAAGACCTTAACATTAAACCTGAATCTCTGAAACTACTGCAGGACAGAGTAGGAGAAACACTTGAACTAATAGGCACAGGAAGGAACTTCCTGAACAGAGTCCAGGGTCACAACAAGTTGGAGAGAGACTCGACAAATGGGACTACCTTAAAATAAAAAGCTTCTGCACAGCTAAATCTATCGCAACCAAGCTAGAAAGACAACCAACTAATTGGGAAAAAACATTTACCAGCAATATATCAGACAAGGGGTTAACATCCTGTATATACAGGGAACTCAAGAAACTAATCCCTCCCAAACCTAACAAACCAATTACTAAATGGGCAAGGGAACTAAAGAGGGACTTCTCAAATGAAGAAATAAAAATGGCAAAGAAACACATGAGGAAATGTTCATCATCCCTGGTGGTGAAGGAAATGCAAATAAAGACAACCCTGAGATACCACCTTACCCCAGTCAGAATGTCCCACATCCACAAATCAGCCAATGACAAATGCTGGAGGGGATGTGGAGAAAGAGGAACCCTATTACACTGCTGGTGGGAATGTACACTTATACAACCACTTTGGAAAGCAGTCTGGAGGGTCCTTAGAAAGCTAAAGATTGACCTCCCTTACGACCCAGTCATACCACTTTCTAGGCATCTACCCTGAACAACAGGAACCAATATACAAGGACACGTGCACCTCCATGTTTATTGCAGCACTGTTCACAATAGCTAGGATATGGAAACAACCAGATGTCCCACCACAGATGAATGGATCCAAAAATTGTGGTATCTATACACAATGGAATATTATGCAGCCATTAGAAATGACAAAATAATGGCATTTGCAGGGAAATGGATGGAGCTAGAAGGAATCATGTTGAGCGAGGTAAGCCAAGAGCAAAAAGACAAATGGTACATGGTCTCCCTGATAAGTGGATGCTAAATCCAAAATGTTAGGTGATACGACAAAACTAACAGGACTTAAAAAACAAAGAACTCCCACTCATCTGGTCGAACCACTACTAAATATTCCCATGCTGCTGATCGCATGTATGGTGTATAACATTTGAACACCGTTATATGTTACAGACTGTGGTAGACAATTTGCTCCAGGAAAGTTAGAATGAACTTGTGACTTTAAATGAGCATCATTATTCCACAATACTGTGAAATTCCGGAAATTATGTAATCACTTAATCACAATAAAGAAAAAAAAAGAACCTCGGGGAAGGTAGGGCGGGAGGGGATGGTAGGGGGAAAACAATGGAGGGGGTAACAATGTTCAAGAGGAAGTGTACTCATTACCTCACTCATGTAACTGTAACCCTCTGTATAGTAGCTTTACAATAAAATAAAATTAAAAAAAATAAAAATAAAAAAATAAAAAGCTGAGATAAAAAAAAAAAAAAAGAAAAGAAATGTACTCATTATCTTGCCCATGTAACTGTAACCCCTCTGTACAGTATTTTCACAATAAAAAAAAAGAAATTTAAAAAAAAAAAAAAACCAGGGCTGGGAAGGTGGCTCAGTGGTAGAGTGCTTACTTTGCATGCATGAGGCCTTGGGTTAGATTCCTCAGCACCACATAAGCAGAAAAAGCCAGAAATGGTACCGTGGCTCAAGTGGTAGAGTACTAGCCTTGAGTTGAAATGCTGAGGGACAGCGCCCAGGCCCAGATGTCAGGACCCACAGCCGCCAAAAAGAAAACAAGAAACAAAAAACACAAAAATAAACAAACAAAAAACCCAAGAGGCCAGTATGGATATCTGAAAGCCATAACAGATTCAGAGCACATCAGAAATGGAAGCAGGATTAGTACTAACCACCCTACTGGCAATGTAGGATTTCTTTCTTCTTTTGATGGATTTCTACATTCCTTTTTTTTTTTTTGTCAGTCGTGGGGCTTGAACTTTGGGCTTGGGGTCTGTCCCTCAGGTCTTTAGCTCAAGGCAAGTGCGCTACCAATTGAGCCACAGCGCCACTTCCAGTTTTCTGGTGGTTTATTGGAGATAAGAGTCTAACAGACTTTCCTGCCCAGGCTGGCTCTGAACCTTGGATCCTCAGATCTCAGCCTCCTGAGTAGCTAGGATTACAGGTGTGAGCCACGGCGCCCAGCTCCACATTTCTTTTTGACTGCACAGATCTGCCATAAGATGCAGTTTCTGGGGGCTGGGAAGGTGGCTCAGTGGTAGAGCGCTTGCCTTGCATGCATGAGGCCCTGGGTTCGATTCCTCAGCACCACATAAGCAAAAAGAAAAAAGCCAGAAGTGGCGCTGTGGCTCAAGTGGTAGAGCGCTAGCCTTGAGCTGAAGAGCTGAGGGACAGCGGCCAGGCCCAGAGTTCAGGCCCCACAACTGGACCAAAAAAAAAAAAAAAAAGATGCAGTTTCTGTGGAAAAGTCTTCAACTAAGCTCAGGGGACAGCTATACCTTGAGTGATACATTCTGGATATTCTTGACGGTGGACCAGCCGTTCTTGGTCCCTTTGTCTGTACTGTTGGGACTTCCTGGAAGGCAGTGGCTGACTCTAAATTGTTCCCATACTGGGAAACCTAGCACAGTATCTGGCTCTCAGGAGGTCCGAGATGGACTGAATAAAAGAATGAAAGAACAAAATAAATTGTCAAGGATTTTCTCCAAAGCTCTATCATTGTGGGGAAGTTAAAATGCCTTCTGTTTTGTTTTTTTTTTTTTGCCAGTGGTAGGACCTGAACACTGGGCCTGGGCACTGTCCCTCAGCTCTTCAACTCAAGGCTAGTGCTCTATCACTTGAGCCACAGTGCCACTTCTGGCTTTTTCTGCTTATTGTGGTACTGAGGAATCAAACCCAGGGCCTCATGCATGCAAGGCAAGCACTCTACCACTCAGCCACCTTCCCAGCCCCCGCCCTCTGTATTTTTAATTTTTTTTTTTCAAAGCTGTTGCTAACTCACTGAACATAGATTCACAAAAGTTCAGCCACAGAGGGAGAGAAGAACTAACAAAAGGAAGCTGGCTTTTATACTGGCTGCTTTACCTATACTGAGAATCTGGAATTCTTTGGAAGGATTTATAAGAAAGTTATTTATGGAAAGAAATTGGTCAAAATACTCTATCATTTTATTATTATTATCATTTTTTTTGTCAGTCATGTAGCTTGAACTCTGGGCCTGGGCACTGTCCCTGAGCTCTTCAGGTCAAGGCAAGCACTTTACCACTTGAGCGACAGCGCCACTTCCAGTTTTCTGGTAGATAATTGGAGATAAGAGTCTGACATACTTTCCTGCCCGGGCTGGCTCTGAACCACGATCCTCAGATCTCAGCCTCCTGAGTGAGCCACCAATGCCCTGCTAAAATACTATAATTATTAAAAAAAATGTGTTTAGATTTCAGAGCAAACAAAATCAAACAAAATAGATAGGTATTCTCATATATACTTCTCACACTTAGGGATTTTTTGTTTTTTTAAAATGCTGGTCCTAGGGCTTGAATGCAGTGCCTAGGTGCTGTTCCTGAGCTTTTTTGTTCAAGGATAACACTCTGCCACTTAAACCACAGCTCCATTTCTGGCTTTTTGGCAGTCAACTGGAGATGAGAGTTTCACAGACTTTCCTGAAGGCTGGCTTGAAACCTCCATCCTCAGATCTCAGCCTCCTAAGTAGCTAGGATTACATGCATGAGCCACTGGCATCCAGCACATTCATTCTTTATTAATGTTTTTCATCTTAAAGTAAGTGAAACTGTTTTCCTAATGTATGGCTTCCTCTTAATATAAACACCACCGGCCTATCCAGGATCAAGCAGAAATAAGCTGGCTGAATACAAAATTCAGTACAGGCTGGCACTTGATTACACCTGTATTAAAGATTAAACTAGTCAAACACTGCCTTCTACCCCATTACAGTGATCCTCTTGATAGTAGTGTTCCAGAACTTCTAATGCACTTGCTGAGTTTAATTAAGACACATGAGAAGAAAAAGACAGGCAGGTTACCTAATATAGTAAGTGCTTTCCTCTGTGCATGCCTTCAGAACATAATGCATAAAGCAGTCTTTTTAAAGAGTTGCTCTGAGCCAAAAAGGAACTGACAGCACTTATGTGCTACAATATGCTATGAACCTACAAAAGTAACCTTATTTCATCCCTGCAACTCAGCATTAAAAGTCTCCTTAAATCATAAGGGTGGTCAGCGTTGGTATTGGACTTGAACCTATGTCTATCTGGTTCAAAGGTCCTGATGCTTCTTACTGAATTGTACCACAGGATCTGAGCTGCAGCATTAGAAAACCTAACCTTGTATCTTTGTAGGACATTTCTTTTGGGGCTTCTATTTGAAATTCAAGGTCACAGTTCAATTACAGGTAGAAATTTCCAGAAAGAACTGCCTTTATGGAAAGAGACCAGGGAGAGAAAAAGACGCGCGCGTGTGTGTGTGTGTGTGTGTGTGTGTGTGTGTGTGTGTGTTTGCATGATTTTTTTTCAACAAAGCCATTTGAATTTCTTAAATAAGACAGCAAGAGGGAGAGATGGAGAAAAGATTGATTTGTAAACTAGTTCTTCCATTTACCAGTTGGAAAATTAGGACCAAGTTACTTCAAATAATCTTTTGGACTTGGTTTATTATAAAATGAAGGACTAATTTATCAAAACTCACAAAATACATGATACCAAAAGTGCATATTGTTCAGGAATGACCTGGATATATCAATGTAGGTTCATCAATAGTAACAAATGTACTTCTCTGGTCGGGGAGATTGCTACTGGGGAACTGTCTGCAAACAAGAGGTACATGGGAATTCTATATAGTTTCTGCTTACTCAGCTATGAATTTAAAACTACTTTTTTTTTTTTTTTTTGTCGGTTGTGGAGCCTGAACTCTAGCCTGGCACTGTCCCTCAGCTCTTCAGCTCAAGGCTAGTGTTCTACCACTTGAGCCACAGTGCCACTTCCGGCTCTTTCTGCTAGTGTGGTGCTGAGGAATCGAACCCCCAGGGCCTCATGCATGCAAGGCAAGCGCTCTACCACTGAGCCACCTTCCCAGCCCCTTGAAACTACTTTTGAAAATACAATTAGCACCCCCCCCCATATCCATGGGCTCCTCATCTATAGTTTCACCCAGCCATGATTAGAAAATGTTTGAGCAAAGAATTACAGCTGGGTATGGTGGCTCACACATATAATCCTAGCTACTCAAGAGGCAGAGATTGGCAAGGTCACAGTCTGAGGCCAACCCTGGCAAATAATTAGCAAAGCCCAAACTTAACCAATAGCTGGACATGGTGCTGCACATTTGTCATCCTAGCTATGCAGGAAATTTATATGGGGGATCCCCCCCATCAAGCCTAGGCATAAACACGAGACACTATATGAGAAATAACTAAAGCAAAAGGGTCTGAGGGCATGGCTCAAGTGGTAGAGTATCTGCCTAGCAAGTACAAGGCTGAGTTCAAAAACCTCAGAACAAAAAAAAAAAAGCATCTGGCATATTTTTCCTTGCCATTTTCTAAACAATACAGTAGAACCACTAGGTAGCATTTATACTGTAAGTAATCTAGGATAATTTATAGTACACAAAAAGATAAGTGTAGGTTATATGAAAAGATACACCATTTCGCATGAAGGACTTGAACATTCTAGGATTTTAATGTCTTCAGGGATCCTGGAACCAATCCTCAAGGATAGTAAGGGACAACTATAGGGTGTATGTGTGTATGTAATTAAAAAAAAAAAAGAGTTATACTAAATTACTTCTAAAATTCCTTTCAGTTCTAAGATTATATTATTCTAACTTAATTAAAAACTCAGAAAAAGTAGTCAAATAATCAATCTGACAAGGTAACTATAATTAGAAATTTGCTAGATCAGATGAAGGAAAAAACTTGGATAATTAAAGTCAAAGTCCTTGAATCTGGAAAGGGAGAGATAAAATGGAAACATGAGGAAGAACATGTAAAATAAACTAATTACTTTCTAGTCTTCTCTAACATTCCTCTGCTCTTAGGAAGCCTCAGGCAGTTACTATGAAAAGTATTGAAAGGAAACCAGTTTCACCCTATGCGAATGTGGCCAGTCCTCTTTACAGCAAGAGACACGGGTGGCTCAAGCCTGTAATCCTAGCTACTCAGGAGGCTGAGTGAGATCTGAGAATCATGGTTCAAAATGCTGGAAGTGGATCTGTGGTTTATGTGGTAGAGTGCTAGCCTTGAGAAAAAAAAGTTCAGAGTCAGTGCCCAAGCCCTGAGTTCAAGCCCTAGGATAGGGAGAGAGGGCAAGTGAGAGAGAGAGGGAGAGAGTGGGGAGAGGAAGGGAGAGAGAGAGATGGGGGGGAGGAAGAAAGAGAAACAGGGAGAGAGGGACCGGGGAGAGGGGGAGGAGGGAAGAGAGGAGAAAGAAATTATCCAAATTTTAAAAAGTACAATTTTCTTACCTCATCCTACTGAGAACAGATCTGTGTAATCTAGGCCTCTCTTCATATCGGAGGTAAAGACATACTCTATTACTCCTTTTCACTCCCTCAAGTCCCAGAGAGAGAACTGGGAGCCACTGAACTAAGTTATCTGTAATACAGAGCCCATTTATGCTAACCTAGTTATACCAGATGTAACACACAGACTACAAAGATATGAGAAGTGTTCATGCAGATAAAATAGAAGTGGGTATGCCAAATTTTCAGTTCAATTTAACTAGTGCCATACATACACACACATATACCTATATACAGATATTCTTTTCCTGGCCCTCTATGTGAAAGATGTGAGTGTTAAACTTCCTGCGGGATGGTTCCCACATCAAAATTCTCATTCAAGGGGCTGGGAAGGTGGCTCAGTGGTAGAGTGCTTGCCTCGCATTCATGAGGCCCTGGGTTCAATTCCTCAGCACCACATAAGCAAAAAAGAAAAAAAAAGCCGGAAGTGGCACTGTGGCTCAAGTGGTAGAGCACTAACCTTGAGCTGAAGAGCTGAGGGACAGCGCCCAGGCCCAGAGTTCAGGCCCACGAGCAGACCCAAAAAAAATAAAAATAAAAATAAATAAAAAGAAAAGCTCACCAATTTAAAAAAAAAAAAAAATTCTCATTCAAAGAATTGGGGACATAGTTCAGAGGAAGAGCATTTGCCTAGCATATATGAGGCCTTGGGTTTGATCCCCAGCACTTACAAGAGGAAAAAAGTTTCATTCAAGAGAGTAGAGGTTCTAATTCTTTAAATACCAAATGTATATTTTAATGCTTCTAAGAGGAAATGTTTTAGTATAATTTTGCCTTTTAAACAGCATCATAAGCTGAACCTGATGGTGCAAGCTTGAAATCAAAGCTGGTAGGAGGAGGATGAAGAGTTCGAGTCCAGCATAAGCTAACATAACAAGTTCAAGGCCAGCGTGTGTGTGTTTGTGTGTGTGTGTGTGTGTGTGTGTGTAGTGAGATATTGTCTCAAAATAACATAACAACAAAAACAAAAGGATCAGACGAGGACCACCCTTTATATAAAATGTCCAGAACAGCAACATCTCTAGAGGCAGAAAATGGATGGGTGATTGCTAAGAGCTAGAGTCAGAGAAGAGAGAATGGGACACATGGGCATTTTTTAAGGGTAAAATATTCTAAAATAAGGTTGGGATGATAGTTGTACAACTCTGTGAACATACTTTTAAAAAAAACAAACACCAGAAGTGGCACTGTGGCTCAACTGGTAGAAGTACAACTCTGTGAACATACTTTAAAAAAAAAAACAAACACCAGAAGTGGCACTGTGGCTCAACTGGTAGAACGCTAGACTTGAGCACAAAGAGGCTCAGAGATAGCACCCAGGCCCTGAGTTCAAGTCTCACCACTGAACAAAAAACAAACAAACAAAAAATCAACAACAAAAAAACCCCACCAAACTTCATACTTTAAATAGGTGCATTTTATGTTCTGAGTTTTATTTCAATAAATGTGTTAACAAATAGAAAAAACAAGAAACTATAGCTGGAAATGTTCCTGAATGCCTCTCTAAAATTAAACACCCTCTTTTTACCCACTGAGTGGCTCTATCAGTTCCCCTATCCCAGATGTTTTCCTTATTTCCTGCCTTTGAGCTGTACTCTATAATTTAGTATTAACAGAATGTTAATAAAGACAACATATCCTTTGTTGCTCAATTCTACACAGTGTTTATTACCATTTTCCTCCAGCATACACATTTCCTCTGTTTTTCAACTGCAGCTGGGCTGCCAAAACCCTGCAGAGAATAATTATCCCTCTATACCCCTCTTGGTTTCACGACACTCCCAGTCTATGGTGCATAAATCCAGTCCACATGAAGCCAGTGGTTGGCTTCCCTCTCTAAGCGGTCTTAAATTCACCTACTGCTCACTGAACTATGAGGGTCTGCCTTATTTTTGAGGGCAAGAATAAGATTAATGGCCAGACTTATTATCTCTCTCTTTTTCCACAGGCTAATTCCCTTGCCAGGAAAAAATTCTGTTTTGCTTTCATTTTCCTCTTTCAGGTACTATGCAGGCCTGACCTTGAATTCCTGTCTGTTTCACAAATGCTGGGATTACAAGTATGCACCATCACATACAACTCTTTTTCACCTAAAGGTGAACTGACTTCCAAGAAATACTAAGTGGGGTTTGTAGCAAAGTCTGCTTATAATCAGTCCCAACCCCACCGTGACAGTACTTTTCAATTCTGATATCCATACTCAATCACTTCCCTCACAACCATCCTTAGATTGGAGTAGAATGAGATTGAATGCTAACCTCCTATAAATTAACAGAGCCTTGTCCTCTAGCAAGCGCTAGCTTCAAGAAGTTCTTGGCTTGCTATAATCTGAACAGTCCTCTTCCTCCAATATTTAGAACAGGAAATAAAACCATCTTTTTAGTAGTGTAAAAATGAGAAAAATAAAAACTGCATTATACTCACAAACTCACCATGTCATGTTTTATCAACGAACAATTTGATTCCATATTAGTTTCCTAGGTCAATTCTATAAAGAACATACTATTTTTAGTTTGTGAAATTAAAAGGGTAGCAAACATTTTCACTCTAGCACTAAAGTGAATGCTATAAGAGAATGAAGTATTTAGTTGCAGGTCGCTCACACCTATAATCCTAGCTACTCAGGAAAGTATGAGATCTGAGGATCACATAGCTCAAAGTCAGCCGGGTAGGGAAGTCTGTGAGACTTTTTCATCACAGATAAAGCCAGAAGTGATGGTTTAGGTCAAGTAGTACAGTGCTAGTCTTGAGCTGAAGGAACTTAGGGATAGCACCCAGGCCCCGGCCTACAATTCAAGGCCCAGGACTGGCAAAAAAAAAAAAAAAAGACGGGGCTGGGAAAGTAGTTCAGTGGTAGAGTGCTTGCCTCATATGCATGAGGCCCTGGGTTCAATTCCTCAGCACCACATAAGCAGAAAAAGCCAGAAGTGGCGCTGTGGCTCAAGTGGTAGAGCGCTAGCCTTGAGCTGAAGAGCTCAAGAGCGCCCAGGCCCAGCGCCCAGGCCCAGAGTTCAGGCCCTACAACCGACAAAAAACAAAACAAAACAAAAAAAAACAAACAATGAAGTAAAAGAAGGTAATTACAAAGACCATATATTGAATGATTTGATTTATATGCAATGTCCTGATTTACAGGTGAATCTACAGAGACAGAAAACAGGTTTAGGGGCTATGTAAAGGATTAGAGGAGGGTTGGTAAAGAGATTTGGAAGTGTCAGCTAACTAGTTCTGGTAGGATTGGTTTGTTTCCTGCTGATAGAGGGGCTTGAATTCAGGTCCTACGTAATGTCATTTAGTATTTATACTCAAGGCTGGCCCTGTACCACTTGAGCCACAGCTCTACTTTCTGGTATGTATGTATGTATGTATGTATGTATGTATGTATATATGTATGTATGTATGTACGTATGTATGTCATGGGGCTTGAACTCTAGGCCTGGGCACTGTCCTTTAGCTCTTCAGCTCAAGGCTAGCGCTCTACCACTTGAGTCACTTCTGATTTTCTGGTGGTTAATTGGAGATAAAAGTCTCACGGATTTTCCTGCGTAGGCTGGCTTTGAATCGTGATCCTCCTATCTCAGCCTCCTGAATAGCTAGTATTACAGACGTGAGCCACCAGCGCTGGTCTTTTGGCTTCTTTTTTGGTGACTAATTGGAGATAAAGAGTCTCACAGACATTTCTGCCCAGGCTGGCTTTGAACTATGATCCTCAGATCCAAGACTCCTGAGTACCTAGAGCCCCCAGCACCCAGATATTTAACTTTTTTTTTTTTAACCAGTTCTAGAGCTTGAACTCAGGGTCTGGGCACTGTCCCTGAGCTTCTTTTTGCTCAAGTTAACACTGTACCACTCGAGCCACAGAGTCACTTTCGGGAGGATTTGAACCCAGGCAAGCACTCTATGACTAACCCATTTAAACTCTTTTTAAAACAGCATTTTTTTTTTGGGGCGGGGGGAGGTCTGGTCGTGGGGCCTAAACTCTGGGCCTGGGCGCTGTCCCTCAGCTCTTCAGCTCAAGGCTAGCGCTCTACCACTTGAGCCACAGCGCCACTTCCGGCTTTTTTCTTTTTGCTTATGTGGTGCTGAAGAATCGAACCCAGGGCCTCAGGCATGCAAGGCAAGTGCTCTACCACTGAGCCACCTTCCTAGCCCCTTAAAACAGCATTTTGCTATGTGTCCTATGCTGACCTTATGCTATGTTGTCCAGGGTGGCCTTGAACTTGAGATCTTTCTGCCTCAACCTCCTGAATCCTGAGATCACAGACATGTCTCACCATCATCACTTAAGAATTACTGGGGCCAGGCACTGGTGGCTCACGCCTGTAATCCTAGCTACTCAGGAGGCTGAGATCTGAGGATCGCGGTTCAAAGCCAGTCCGGGCAGGAAAGACCGTAAGACTCCTATCTCCAATAAACCACCAGAAAACTGGAAGTGGCGCTGTAGCTCAAGTGGTAGAGCACTGGCCTCGAGCTGAAGAGCTGAGGGACAGCGCCCAAGCCCATAGATCAAGCCCCACAACCAACCAAAAAAAAAAAAAAAATTACTGGGGCTGGGAAAGTGGCTCAATGGTAGAGTGCTTGCTTTGCATGCATGCGGCCCTGGGTTCCATTCTTCAGCATCACATAAGCAGAAAAAGCTGGAAGTGGCGCTGTGGCTCAAGTAGTAGAGCACTAGCCTTGAGCTGAAGAGCTGAGGGACAGTGCCCAGGCCCAGAGTTCAGGTCCCATAACTGGCAAAAAATAATAATAATAGGATAGTTATAAGGTGGTTCAATACTGTCATACACATTTAGGAAGCTTACAGTGCTGAAAAATGTCAGTTTCTTCAAAAGATACGCTCTCATCAGTGTTATTTGCCAGTTAGAGATACAAATTATTTTAACATTTAGTATTATTATTATTATTTTTTTTTTGGTCCGATCGTGGAGCCTGAACTCTGGGCCCGGGCTCTGTCCCTCAGCTCTTCAGCTCAAGGCTAGCGTTCTACCACTTGAGCCACAGCGCCACTTCTGGCTTCTTTTCTTTTTGCTTATGTGGTGCTGGGGAATCGAACCCAGGGCCTCATGCATGCAAGGCAAGTGTTCTATCACTGAGCCACCTTCCCAGCCCCTATTTTAACATTTAGAATAAGTGATAAATAGGGTTTCAAATTACATTTTTCCTTTGGTAGTAGTAGGATTTGAATTCAGGGTCTCGTTTGATGTGGTGCCACTCTACCCCTTGAGCCATACCTGTCGTCCATCTTTTTGCTGGTTAATATAAGAGAATCTCTTGGGCTTTTCTACCTGCTCTACAGATCTCAGTCTCCTGAGTTGCTAGGATTACAGGTATGAGGCACCATCTATATCACATTTTTAACTAAAAAAGCTCAGTTTATAGTTTTTAAAGTGAAAAGATTTTGGCATCTTGAAGCTTAAGATTAGTCATCCCAATTCTTGAAGTGTCTGTTAAAAGAAAAAATTATCTTTTTTTTTTTTTTTGTAGGTCATGGGGCTTGACCTCTGGGCCTGGGCACTGTCCCTCAGCTCTTCAGCTCAAGGTGAGCACTACCACTTGAGCTACAGCGCCACTTCTGTTTTTCTAGTGGTTTGTTGGAGATAGGAGTCTCATGGTCTTTCCTGTCCTGGCTGGCTTTGAACCGAGATCCTCAGATCTCAGCCTCCTGAGTAGCTAGGATTACAGGCGTGAGCCACCGGCACCCAGCTAAAAATTATCTTAAGGTACAGCACTTACCTAGCATGGGGCCCTGGGGTTTAACCTAAACACTGATAAACAAAAATAAACAAGTTTCAAAGACCAAGTACAAATATTAGCTTAAAATATTAGACATTTAAATTACTAACCTTAAACACATCCTCAATACACCTATTAAGTTCTTCTTCTGTCACCAAAATGGTCCCTGGCACCATGTCACTCTCTGGAATCTCTAGGAAAAATAAACACAATTACTCACACTGAGCCCCTGGGTCCCACTGAGTAAATGACACACAGAAGGTTTACCAGTGAGATGGTCCAGCTAAGACCAGACAATTGATACAGTTCCCTGTAATTGCCCCCTCCCCTTTTTTTTTTTTTTTTTTTTTTTTGGCTGGTCATGGTGCTTGAACTCTGGACCTGGGCACTGTCAATAAGCTCTTCAGCTCAAGGCTAACACTCTACCACTTGAGCCACAGTGCCACTTCTGGTTTTCTGAGTGGTTTATTGGAGATAAGAGTCTTACAGACTTTTCCTGCCTGGGCTGGCTTTGACCTGCAATCCTCAGATCTTAGCCTCCTGAGTACTAGGATTACAGACATAAGCCATCAGTGCCAATTCCCCCTTCATATATAAGGTTTCATGGAATCTGTGATGCCACTGAATCATACATGGTGCCAGTGCCAGTGGCTCATACCTATAATCCTAGTTACTCAGGTGAGATCTGAGAATCATCATAGTTCAAAGTCAGCCCAGACAAAAACTCTGTGAGACTCTAATGAACTAGACTGGAGAGGTGGCTCAAGTGGTAGAGTACCAGCTGTGAGCAAAAAGCTGAGAGAGAATGAGGTCCTATTTTCAAGTACCTTAACTAGCACACATACACAAAAAGGAGCAATGTTATTTTATGTATCATTAAGCAAGAAGAAACATTGTCAATTAATCTATTATATTACTTAAAATTATAAATTTAAATTTACTGAATAAAAAACTGTGAATGAGGCGGGCAGCGGTGGCTCATACCTGTAATCCTAGCAACTAAGGAGACTAAGATCTCAGGATCTCCATTTGAAGCCAGCCCAGGCAGAAAAGTCCCTATGAGATTCTTATCTCCAATTAACTACTCAAAAACCAGAAGTGGCTCTGTGGCTCAGTGGTAGAGCACTAGCCTTGAGCACAAAAAGAGGTTCAGGGATAGTACCCAGGCCCTGAGTTCAAGCCCTACAACCAAAAACAAAAACAAAAACACCCCAAACTGTGAATGAAACAAAATGAAAATGGCAGAGTTGATGGTTGTTTCTGGGTGACAGGCATACTGCAGTGTCTATGAGTTCAAAAATTTCCCTTTAAAAATGTTTTAAAATAAACTAGGCACAGACATGATTACAGACATGTAATCACAGAACTGGGGGAGGCTGAGGCAGGAGAATTAAAAGTTAAAAGGCAAACTTGAGCTATACAGTAAGACTGTCACAAAAAGAAAAACAGAAGTGATTTTGTCGGTCACGGAGTTTGAATATGGGTCTGGGTGCTGTCCCTGAGCTCTTTTTGATACACTACAGCGCCACCTCCGGTTTTCTCATGGTTAATAGGAGATAGTCTCATGCACTGTCCTGCCCACGCTGGCTTCAAACAACAACCCTCTGATCTCAGTCTCTTGTATAGCTAGGATTACAGGCATAAACCACCAGTGGCCCAGTTTGTAAGTTTTTAAATAGAAGGATCTTTGGTTTTGGTTATTTAGCTTTCTCTCTATAAGCTAAGAATGGGGACAAATAGAAAAAAAGAATTCTCAAAATTTACATTAGAGTCCAACTTTTTTGAAACATTTCAGCACCATTACTGATATCCACATTTTTTCCATTTGCATTATCCATTACACCACCAACAATCCAAGTCAGGTGACATATCTTAAGAGTCCTCCATTCAACTTCTGCCCTCATAGTCTTCTTCCAATCACTAACATCTATTCTGTAAAAGTTCTGGTACTTCTTTGCAGGCACAAACACTTGTGATCTCACTACCAGCCAGCACAATGGTGAGATGCAGCTTGATAGCACAATTCATGAAATTGTTAAGAGTCTGAAATAAAAGATCTGTTTACTGAGGTGTTGTAGGTTATACCCTGTGGCTCTTGCATGCTAGGCAAGTACCACCAAGTACACTCACAGCATCAGCAAGCTACCACACATACACAAAAATAGCTGTACACACACAACATATTTACTATCTCAATACAACATAAGTGTAAAATTAAAAAAGTTTATTCTTTAGACTGTTTCTCCAGTGGGAATGACCCGATTATGTAAGATGACTAATATTCCCATCTAGTCTCTTTTGTTACCAATAGATTACATATGGAGCTGGCATGGCCAAGGTAATCTAACACACGAAGACTGCTGGCATATAGTTAATAAATAAACAAGATGAAGGACAGCACAGTATTGTGCTAGTACTGTATCAGTACTAAGTTCCTCTAGTGTGATTCCTGCTTAGAGTCAAGAAAAAGACTGACATTCCTCTTTGGAGATGTATACTGAAGAACTTAGTATAAAATGTCCTAATGTCTACAACTACTGCAAAAAAACAGAGTTGCAGGGCTGGGAAGTTGGCTCAGTGGTAGAGTGCTTGCCTTGCATGCATAAGGCCCTGGGTTCAATTCCTCAGCACCACATAAGCAGAAAAAAGCTGGAAGTGGCACTGTGGCTCAAGTGGCAGGGTGCTAGCCTTGAGCTGAAGAGCTGAGAGACAGCACCCAGGCCCAGAGTTCAGCACACATGACCAACAAAAAACAAAACCAAACAAACAAAAAAACGGAGTTCCTTTTTGTATGTGAAGAGAGAAAGGAAGCAAATGTGCCTGATAGCTAGTTGATATAGGCAAAGAAGATAACTAGCTCTGTGTGCTCTTTTTGGGAATACTTTTTTTTTTTTTTTTCCAGTGCTGAGGACCGAACCCAGGGCCTTGTGCGTGCCAGGCGGGCACCCTTCCGCTGGGCTAAACCCCCTTGTGTGCTCTTTTTGGAAGTGACTTTTTCCAGAGGAAAATTGGGGAAGGGGGTGAGGGCAGGAAAGGAGGGAGAGGGATGAAGACCCTGAAATGCCATGGGGTCATTTCAATTTAAATCACTAATGGTGGCCCCTTTGGAGCAGCCACCTGACCTTCCTCTTTACCCGCTGAATCCATGCATCGGTGCAAAGCAGCTAACACTGGTGGAAGCAAATACTTTGCTGCCAGTTCTGGGCGTTCTCTTGACAGAGTTATGAATGTGGTAGTAGCAACTCTCTGAAACTGCCGTTCTGTCAGTTTATCTCGAAAATGAAACAAATCCAGAATCTACAAGAAAAAGTATATGATGCAAATATCAGGTGTTTTGCAACTACAAATAAAAGACATCTATTTCTTCAAGCCAAAAAAATAAAATTACAGCAATGATACTGGCTCAACAAATGGGTTTAACAACTCAGGACCAAAGAGTTTAAGAGCTAAAAAGACTATTGTTTTTATCAAATAATTATATTTGTAAAATGCATGTTTGTTGTAAGAAAATGAGAAAACCAAGTTTTGAGAGTAATCAAATCACTATAAATATTTTTGATATATTTTTTACAATTTTTTTCTGTCTATTTCATGTTTTCTTTTCGAGAGCACACTTAATACTCAGTTGAAGGGGATGTATTTTGTTTGTAACTCACAATCGTCCTGCCTCAGCCAGCCCAGTCCTAGGATTACAGGAGAATACCACCATTTCCAGCTAACACTCAGTTTTGTGTACTGCTAAAACTTTTTCATACAGTTCTAAGTTCTTAAAAACAAATTATATTCAAGCTGACACAGTGGCTTGTACCCACAGTCCCATTTATGGAAGGCAGAGGCAGGAAGATGGGTTAAATCCAGGATTTCAGGCTAGCCTAGGCAATATAGTTTATTTTTCAAATATGGTCTTAAGCTTTTGCTCAGGGATGGCCTCAGACCACAATTCTCTGTAATCCTAGAGATTCCCTTGTCTGAGAAGGGGCCTTGAAACTTTTCCCCCTTCAGGCTGGATCTAAATCTTTGTCTCTTGTGTGGCGGGAGTTAGTCAAGAGTTGTTGGAGTATTTTTTTTTCGGGGGGGGGGAGGAGAAAATACTGGGGTTTGAACACAGGGCTTCAAGTTTCTTAGGCAAGCATTCTAACACTTGAACTACATCCCCAATCCATAATAGTTTTTTTCATGTTCTTCTCCTCAGTGATATGTATTACTCTATTATCACTTCTGATTGCTAACTTAAAGGTGATTCTTGCACAAGGATGATGTGAAATTTCCTGAAGCATTAGTTAGGAAAAAGTGACTTGTCTGCTTTTTGCAGACAAAAGAATATTCTCCCTGATAACAGTGTTTGGCATCACTAAAGAAAGGCTCAAGCCGGGCTCCAGTGGCTCACGCCTGTAATCCTAGCTACTCAGGAGGCTGAGATCTGAGGATTGTGGTTCAAAGCCATCCTAGGCAAGAAAGTCCTTGAGACTCTTATCTCCAATAAAACCACTAGAAAACTGGAAGTGGCGCTGTGGCTCAAGCGGTAGAGCCCTGGCCTTGAGCTGAAGAGCGTAGGGACAGTAACCAATCCCAGAGTTCAAGCCCCACGAACGACAAAAAAAAAAAACTCAGCAAGCCTGAGACCTGTGCTTTGATTGTATCATTTTTCTGAAACACAGAAACTAGTTACAAGCTTTGGAAAATATTTACTTATCATTGCAAATAATAAATTTAGTGTTTCCAAACAAGATACCTGCATTGTGATCATTCTTCCCAGACATGCCCACCCATGAGAACCCTGGAGATCAGTGTAACCATGGAACAATCTTGGGACTGTACTCCAAAAGGCTTGTATTCCATATATTTTCATAGGGAGCACACAGTGAGAAAAACCCCCACATTTTACCTATCTGATTAGCAAAGACCAAAAGATTTATAATACATTATTAAGGCAAAAGTATGGAAAATAGATAAACATCTATTTAAAAAAATTTAATGTAGGTTGTGTGCAGTAACATGTGCCTATAGTCCTAGCTACACAGAAGGTCTCAGGCAGGAAGACAGTTGTGGGTTTTTTTTGTTGCTGTTTTGGTTTTTTTTGGTCAGTCGTGGGGCTTGAACTCTGGGCTTGAGCACTGTCCCTCAGTTCTTCAACTCAAGGCGAGCACTCTACCGACTGAGCCACAGCGCCACTTCCGGTTTTCTAGTGGTTTATTGGAAATAAGAGTCTCACAGACTTTCCTTACCCAAGCTGGCTTTGAACCATGATCCTCAGATCTCAGCCTCCCGAGTACCTAGAATTACAGGTGTGAGCCACTGGCGCCCGGCAGGAAGACAGTTTGAGACCAGGAATTCAGAGTTAGCCTAGACAACACAGCAAAACATTAACTCTATTCTTCTTTCCTTCCTTCCTTCCTTTTCAATAGAATATCACTGTGTATCTCAGGCTTACTTTGAACTTGCAATCTTCATGTCTCTGCCTTTTAGGTTTTCTTTTTTTTTTTTAAAGTTCTTGAAATATAATTTTTTTTATTGTGAAAATACTGTACAGAGGGGTTACAATTACATGGGCAAAATAATGAGTACATTTCTTATCAAGCATTGTAGCCTTCTCCTTTGTTTCCCCTTCCCATCCTCCCCCTCCCCCTACGTTTTCTTTTTATTTTCTTTTATTTTGGTGGTACTGGGGCTTGAACTGGGACCTGGGCACTGTCCCTTATCTTTTTCACTTAAGGATGGTGCTCTACCACTTGAGTCAGAACTCTACTTCCAGCTTTTTTTCTGGTTAATTAGAGTCTCAGTGACTTTCATGCCTTGGCTGGCTTTCAACTGATATCCTCAGATCTCAACCTCCTGAGTAGCTAGGATTATAGATTTGAGCCACTGGTGCCTACCCAATGTTTCTATTTGTGTGCTGGGATTACAAATGTGCATCACCATGCCCTGCTACACATTAGCCCTTTTTTAAAAAGCTAAATGTATACATCCTTTGAGCCAGTAATTTCAAATCCAGAAATCCATCCCCAACATGTGCTTACATATCTACATATAATTACACATGAATAATACATAAATTATATCTGAAAAACAAATAAGATGACTGTTTGTGAGGGAAGGGAGAACAGGGATGGAAGGAAGACTCACTTTTCAGTCTACTCTTGTGCTTCTTAAATTGTTAATATACTTTATTTGTTCAATATCTATTTTAAAAACTAAAAGCATGAACCAGACACCAATGGCTCAAGCCTGTATTCCTAGCTACTCAGGAGGTTGAGATCTGAGGATCATGGTTCAAAGCCAGCCTTGACAGGAAAGTCCATGTGACTCTTTTTTTTTTTTTTTTTTTTTCCGGGAGGGGGTCCGGTTGTGGGGTCTGAACTCTGGGCCTGGGCGCTATCCCTCAGCTCTTCAGCTCAAGGCTAGCACTCTACCACTTGAGCCACAGCGCCACTTCCGGCTCTTTTTTTCCTGCTTATGTGGTGCTGAGGAATCAAACCCAGGGCCTCATGCATGCAAGGCAAGTGCTCTACCACTGAGCCACCTTCCCAGCCCCTCCATGTGACTCTTAACTCCAATTAACTACCAGAAAAACAGAAGTGCACTCTGGTTCAAAGTGGTAGAGCACTAGCCTTGAGCAAAAAAAAAACTCAGGGATAGTGCCCATGCCCTGAGTTCAGGTCCCATGTCTGACAAAAACAAAAAGCAAAACAAAACAAAAAAAATGCAACAAAAAGCACAGAGGAAGAAGAGATAATCAACAAGATAAAACTTCTGTTCTGGCTCTGAGAGCAAGCTGGAATGTTCGCTTATTAATCGGGGCTTTATTATTACTTTGTCATGGTGGGGATGAGACCCAGAGCCTCTTGCACACTAGTTAAGCGCTCCACCTCTGAACTCTGTCTCAACCACTGGTGAGGTATTCTTAGACCTAACAATTATGTTGATGTTCTCCAAAAGTTATTATTTAAGGAGCTTCCTACCTGAACAAATATGAACTTTTTAGTGCTCTTACTTGAATTTTAGAGTCACATTCTAAGTGTTCTTTCTGTACATAAGTGACTGGCAATATGAATCTGATCACTTACCTGGGGGCAGATGAGCCTGTAGTAACTCTCTGGGGAAAGAGACTGCTGAGGACAGGAGGACAAAATCTTTGCAATCAAGTCACATTTCTTCCAGTCAGCAGCTGTCACCTCAGCATCGCTCCCGCCAGCTGCCCCTGCTGTCACAATGGAGAGAGACGTCAAATGCTCACACTGCTCCCTGCATCACGTCCCAAGTGAGAAATCTGACTTAAAATGTAGAATAAAGAGTGTTTCTTTGCTTTACTGGAAAGTGATTATTTGTTTTATAAAATAAATCTACGCTTCTGTGCTTTCCTTTTGATGCTGGTTTCTTGAAAGTTCAGAGAAAAAAAAAACATGAAATGTAGCAATGATGTTATTCATGTGATATTACTCAATTATAGCTTCTCAGCATTTTACTATCATCATCATCATCTTCTTCTTCTTCTCTCCTTCTATGTATAAAGCCAAGAAGTAATAAGGTAACAAGGACAAGGACCAGATTTACCTAACTTTTTTTTTTATTTTTTGGTAATTTACTTTGCTTTTTTTCTTTCTGGTTTGACTTTTGTTTTTTTGGTTTTTTGTTTTGTTTTGTTTTTTGGGTCCAGTCATGGGCCTGAGCTCTGGGCCTGGGCGCTGTCCCTCAGCTCAGCTCAAGGATAGCACTCTACCACTTGAGCCACAGCACCACTTCCGGCTTTTTTTTTTCTGCTTACATGGTGCTGAGGAATCGAACCCAGGGCCTCATGCATGCAAGGCAAGCGTTCTACCACTGAGCCACCTTCCCAGCCCCGTTTTTTTGGGTTTTTTGTTTTTTTGTTTTATCGGTCCTAGGGCTTGAACTCTGGCCGTGGGCACTGTCTCAGAGCTTATTTTGTTAAAAGCGAGCACTCTACCATGTTAGCCACAGCACAACTTCCAGCTTTTTTGAGCAGTTTATTGGAGATAAGAGTCTCATGAAGTTTCCTGCCTAAGCTGACTTCAAATTGTGATCCCCAGATCTCAGCCTCCTAAGTAGCTAGAATTACAGGCATGAGCTACCAGCACCCAACTATTTTTATTTTTTTAAGTAAATTTTTTTTTCTTTTTAGGTTCAAGACTGGGACTCAAACTCAGTACCTGTGGATTTTGCTCACTGGCTAGTGTGCTACTAACTAAGTCACTCCTCCAAGCTCTTAATTATTTTTTTTTCAATTGTGGGGCTTACACTCTGGGCCTGGGCTCTGTCCCTCAACAATTCAGCTCAAGGTGAGTGCTCTACTATTTGAGCCACATTGCCACTTCTGATTTTCTGGTGGTTTACTGGAGATAAGAGTCTCAAGGACTTTCTTGCTCAGGCTGGCCTGAGATCCTCAGATCTCAGCCCCTGGAGTAGCTAGGATTACAGGCATGAGCCACCAGCACCTGGCATCTTAATTTTTTTTTTTTTTTTTGTTGGTGGTGGTAGGGTTTGAACTCTGGGCCTGGGCGCTGTCTCTCAGCTCTTCAGCTCAAGGCGAGCACTCTACCACTTGAGCTACAGAGCCACTTCCGGTTTTCTGGTGGTTTATTGGAGATAGGAGTCTCACGGTCTCTCCTGCCCGGGCTGGCTTTGAACCACGATCCTCAGATCTCAGCCTCCTGAGTAGATAGGATTACAGGCGTGAGCCACCAGCACCCGGCCTGGCTCCTTAATTTTTTTTTTTTTTTTTTTTTTTTTTTTTTTTTGGGTCCGGTCGTGGGGCCTGAACTCTGGGCCTGGGCGCTGTCCCTCAGCTCTTCAGCTCAAGGCTAGCGCTCTACCACTTGAGCCACAGTGCCACTTCCGGCTTTTTTCTTTTTGCTTATGTGGTGCTGAGGAATCGAACCCAGGGCCTCGAGCATGCAAGGCAAGCGCTCTACCACTGAGCCACCTTCCCAGCCCCTCCTTAATTTTTTTAACCTAACTATTTTACATTATTCTAAAGCTGGACAAAATATACCCTAATACTGCACAACAGGCAGCCAGGACACGAACCACTGAGAGAATGGAAGTAGAAAGATGAGCTTGATGAGTATCTTAATTTACAGGTCACAATCCAACAAGGGAAGCCCCAAATAAGCCTGGGATCTTGCCAAGTCAACAAACAAACAAATAAGCAAAACATAGTTCTGAGTTCAGAGAACCCAGGACACTGGAATTTTTTTTCTTTTTTTTTTGGTTCATCATGGGGCTTGAACTCTGGGCCTGGGTGAAGTCTATGAGCTCTTCAAGCTCTACCACTTGAATCATAGCACCACTTCTGATTTTCTTTTTTTTTTTTTTGGGCCCGGTCGTAGGGCCTGAACTCTGGGCCTGGGCGCTGTCCCTCAGCTCTTCAGCTCAAGGCTAGTGCTCTACCACTTGAGCCACAGTGCCACTTCCAGCTTTTTTCTTTTTGCTTATGTGGTGCTGAGGAATCGAACCCAGGGCCTCAGGCATGCAAGGCAAGCGCTCTACCACTGAGCCACCTTCCCAGCCCCTCACTTCTGATTTTCTGGCAGTTAATTGGAGATAAGAGTCTCATGGACTTTTCTGCCTGGGCTGGCTTTGAACTATGACCCTCAGATCTCAACCTCCTGAGTAGTAGGATTACAGGTATGAGCCACTAGCACCTAGCTTCCAGCATGAATTTTTCCAGTGCTAGGGATTGAACCTAAGGCCTCATGCAAGTTATAAAAGCATTTTACCACTGAGGTATATCTCTAGCTATCTATCAGGATTTACAAAAGACTGAAGCCCAGTGATTCATCTATGTCTCTGACTCAAGGGAAATAAACACCGGAGTAACAAAACGTGTTATCTCTTACCACCTGCTCCTTCCAAGATGCCCCGGACTACTGCCTGCACACCATTGGGTCTCATTAACCTTTCAGAGAGCAGCTGCCCACACAGACGCCGAAGCCAGGCTGGGGCCCGACACCTGAGCTGCATCTTCACATCTGTGCAGGGCTGCTAAAAGGAAACGAAGACTGAATTTAGTGGCAATGACACAGATATGACCTAAAAACACTTTTTAAAAATACTGAATCATACTGATGATTAGCTATGTATGATATAGACTTCAAAAAAGCAACATTTTGGGGCTGGGGATGTAGCTCAGTGGTAGTGCATGTACTTAGCACGTGCAGGGCCACGTTCTGTCCCCAGTATCAGCAATATCTTTCCTTTAAAAATCAAATAGGGTCCACCAGGCACCAGTGGCTCACACCTATAATCCTAGCTACTCAGGAGGCTGAGATCTGAGGATCTTGACTCAAAGCCAGCCTGGGCAGGAAAGTCCGTGAGACTCTTATCTCCAATAAGAGTCAGAAAACCAGAAGTGGCACTATGGTTCAAGTGGTAGAGCGCTTGCCTTGAGCTGAAGAGCTGAGGGACAGCACCTAGGCCCAGAGTTAAGCCCCATGACCGACAAAAAAAAAAAAAAAAATCAAATAGGATAAGGTACGTTGTTCAAGTGGTAAAGCACCTGCCTAGCAAGTGAGGCCCTGACTTGACTCCAGTACTATGCTCCCCTACCAAAAAACAAAACATAAAAACCATCTCTCATGCAGGTGTAGTAGAATATGTGAGTGGGCCAAGCATTCTGAAGACAGAGGAAGGAGGATCACAAGTTGGGAGTCCAATCTGGGCTACATAATGAAAGGCTACTTCCAGCTTTTTCTGTGATTAATTGGAGATAAGAGTCTCATAGACTTCCTTTCCCAGGCTGGCTTCGAACTACGATCTTCAGATCTCAGCCTCCTGAGCAGCTAGCAGTACAGATTTGAGCCACTGGCACCTGTGGAAGTCTTTTAAATTATTGTTTTATAAATACCATCTAACTTCTGGGTGGGGACAGGAGGGAAAAACTGGAGAGAATAAAGGCAGGGTTAATATTGTCCAAAAAGAAATGCACTTATTAACTGACTTATAAAACTGCAACTCGTGCTCACTTCGGCAACACATATGCTAAAATTGGAACGATACAGAGAAGATTAGCATGGCCCCTGCGCAAGGATGACACGCAAATTCGTGAAGTGTTCCATATTTTTATATGATGTACAGTTATTTATGTAAAAATGTAAATAGGAAATAAATATTTTATGTTATAAAAAAAAACTGCAACCCCCCTGTACATCACCTTAATAACATTTTTTTAATTAAGTAACGACTGTCAACTAAAAGATGAAGTAATATTTGATCAGATAGTTAAATAGGGAAGTAAAGGCATCATATTTCCAGGAGAAGAAAGGTCACTGCCAATCCCCCACAAGAGTTCAAGGCCTGAGTACCTGAAGAGGGCCTCCCTGGAGGACAAGTAATTCCCGGACCACTAATGGTTGATACACTTGATCCAACATGTCTCTCAAGGCCCTCCGAGACAAGGCTCTTTCCTCTTCTGTTAAAACCTAAAAGAAATATGATTTGGCTTTAATGGAACAGAAACCAAGCAGGGACCAAATGCAGTGTTTGACAAGAGCTAACACAGGTAGGAAAGGAATAATATGAGTTATACTGATATGAGCAGCAATTACTCTCTGATAAGCCCAAGAGGATCTGGCATAAATACTTCCCATACATTTTCCTTTATTTTTTAAAATCACCTACCAAATCAAGTATATGATTTATATCTATATCTATATATATGAGAAAATAGGCAGGATGCCCAGTGGCTCATCCTTGTAATCCTAGCTACTCAGTAGGCTGAGTTCTGAGGATCATGGTTCAAAGCCAGCCTGGACAGGAAAGTCCATGAGATTCTTACTACCAACAAAGCACCAAAAAAGCCAGAAGTGAAACTATGGCTGAAGTGGTAGAATGCCAGTCTTGAGCAAAAAAGCTCAGGGATAGCACCCAGGTCCTGAGTTCAAGACCCAGGACACACACACACACACACACACACACACACACACACACACACACACACACACACACACACACACGGAGAGGGGGACAAACGGGGAGAGGGAGGGAGAGAAGGAGAGAAAGAGAGAGGGAGAGAGGGAGAGAGAGAGAGAGGAGATTAGCAACCCACATAAAATCTCCAGTCCCCACACACAATATTCATTTACCCACTGGCTATACCTCGGCATTCAATAGGATTTCTAGATCTTTCAATCAGCTTGTTTCCCATGAAGCAAAAGCTGTCATTTATAACCACACACAAATATATACACACACCTTCTCCCTCTCTTTCTTCCTCCCTTCCCCTTCCCTTCCTTTCTTTCAACTGCTCAATGAATGTTTACCTCTTCCTCAGTGGTTGGTGATTTTCTTTTGGTTGGGCAGAATCCCAGCTGGCACAGACCTGCAGCTATGTCCCCAAAGTGGCGGCAGAAAACCAAGCTCCCCAGGGATGCATGCTGAGCAATGTCTAGGAGGACCCTGCAGCTGGTGTACAGTCTCCGGGCTGTGTGGGGGGAAGCATCGGGACACACCACATCTTGAACCACTGCACCAAACTCAGTCCTACATCTCAAAGGCATCCCAACACCAGGGAAGAGATAGGGGCAGACACCCAAGGTGACCACAAATTGCAAAGCAGACTGGACGATCTTCTGCTGGGAGATGCTAAGTGTATCGGGGCTCAGGGCGGGGGCAGCTTCTGCAGTCCGAAGATTGGGTTTACCAGGGTTGAAATCAGCTGCAAGGCGGATCATGGTTTCCTTCAAGCACAGCAGCAACAACAAGGTCTGAGCAGTAAAACTCCAAGTGATGTCCTCAGAAGTTTGTGTCCACTCTGCCTTACTGGCCACCTCATCTCTTAGAAGCTTCAGTTTTGTCCACTGAGTGCCCATCAGAAACTTGTTGTCCAAGGCAGATAGATTAGATTTGAAAGCAGCCAACAAGACATCGTGTTTTGTGATCTGCAGTGAACTTGAGCCTGATCCTTTAGAAAAAAAAAGAAAGAAAGAAAGAGAGAGAGAGATCACATACAAGGAATACAAGCCATACTTCCCTCTATGTGAAATTCCTGGCCCACTCCAGCCAGGGCACTAGAGGAAAGAGAATGAAAAATACAGACTTTCAGACTTTTAGAGAGGTAAAGCTTTTTCTTTCTTTCTTTTTTTTTTAATAGCACTGGAGATTGAATTCAGGATCCCACTAATGATACACAAATATTCTACTACTGAACCACATCTCTAGCCCAAAAACTTAAAAAAAAACAACTCTGTAAAGTGGAGGTGTGGCTCAAGTGGTTGAGTGTCATCCTTGAGGGAAAAAGTCAAGTAAGATCACAAAACGCTGAGTTCGAGCCTGGTACTAGTGTGTGTGTGTGTGCACACATGCACATACACCCCACAAAACCTTTATGATACTATAATAGTATCATATAGAGATCCTACGTGAATTTCTCTAAACTCACTGAACTGTTACCACCAAGAATGAACTCTAACATAAACTATGGATTTAAGTTAATAATAATGTATTCCAGGAGATGTGACTCAAGTGGTAGAGTGCCTGCCTAGCAAGCAGAAAGCCCTGTGTTCAAACCTCACTACTGATAATCACAATAATAATAAAATGTATAAATGTTGGCTCATCAATTGTTATAATGTGTCACACTAACATAAAGTATTAATAATAGGGAAAATGGGATTAGGGTAGAAAAGGGAATATAGGAGAACTCTGTACTTTCTTTTTTTTATAAGTCAAAAGATGCAAGTTGGACATGGTAGTGCATACCTCTAATCTCAAAGCTAAGGCAAGAATATCTTTTTTTAAATCTTTTTTTTTCTTTATTTTTATTTTCTTTATTTATTTTGCCAATCCTGGGGCTTGTACTCAGGGCCTGGGCACTGTCCTTGAGCTTCTTTTGCTCAAGGCTAGCACTCTACCATTTGAGTCACAGTACCACTTCCAGCTTTTTCTGTTTATGTGGTACTAAGGAATCAAACCCAAGGTTTCAGGTATGCTAGGCAAGCAGTCTACTACTAAACCACAATCCCAGCCCAGGAAAATCTTAAAAGTTTAATGCTAGCCTGGTCTACATGATGATGCTCTATCTTAAGAACAATAACAAGCTGGGTGCCAGTGGCTCAGGCCTGTAATCCTAGCTACTCAGAAGGCTGAGATCTGAAGATCACAGTTCAAAGCCAGCCTTGGGCAGGAAAGTCCATGAGACTCTGATCTCCAATAAATCACCAGAAAAATGGAACTTGTGGCTCAAGGGGTAGAGCACTAGTCTTGAGTTGAAGAGCTCAGGGACCTCACCCAGGCCCAAAGTTCAAGCCCCATGACTGACAAAAACAAAAAACAACCAATAACAAATAGTGATTCCTAGGTCCTAGGATCATGGGTAGTTTTAGGATTTTTGCCTAATTATATATTAAGATTTTTGGGGTTTTTTGTTTTTTGTCAGTCATGGGGCTTGAACTCTGGGCTTGGGCGCTGTCCCTCAGCTCTTCAGCTCAAGGCTAATGCTCTACCACTTGGGCCAGAGTGCCACTTCCGGTTTTCTGGTGGCTTATTGGAGATAAGAGTCTCATGGACTTTCCTGCCCGGCTGGCTTTGAATTATAATCCTCAGATCTCAGCCTTCTGAGTAGCTAGGATTACAGGCATGAGCCAATGGCGCTGGCTTATTTTAATATTTTTTGTTGTTTTGTTTTGTTTCTTTAGGATTTTTTTTCCTGCAGTGAATACGATTCCTTATATACTTAAAAAAAGTTACTTAAGGTTATAAAACTGCATATTATACATAAAATAAAAAGGAAAAACAATGTTGCCAGGATGCTAGTAATGGCGACCTCTGATAAAAAGTTTAAAGTACTTTTAATTTTGTTCTTTTGGTTTCTTTATAATTTTCTAATCTTTGCTATAGAGAACATTAAAAGTTCTATACAAAGAAAAAAGAAACAGCATTGTAATTTTAAAATAATTAGAACCAAGAGCAGTTGACTCACATCTATAATCCCAGCTACTCAGGAGGCTGAGATTTTAGGATTGCAGTTCAAAACCAGACCAAGGAGGAAAGTCCATGAGACTCTTATCTCCAATTAACTACCAAAAAAAAAAAGCCCGAAGTAAAGCTATGGCTCAAATGGTAGAAACTAACCTTGAGCAAAAAAGCTCAGGGAGAGTGCCTGGGAACACACATAAACACACACACAAAACCAAAATCAAAAGAAAATGAAGGGCTGGGAAGGTGGCTCAGTGGTAGAATGCTTGTCTTGCATGCATGAGGCCCTGGGTTCAATTCCTCAGCACCACATAAGCAGAAAAAGCCGGAAGTAGAGCTGTAGCTTAAGTGGTAGAACGCTAGCCTTGAGTTGAAGAGCTGAGGGACAGCACCCAGGCCCAGAGTTCAGACACCAGGACCGACCAAAAAAAAAAAAGGAAAGGGAAGGAAGAAGAAAGTGAATTGTGCAACACTTCTCAGCTGTCTAGAGCAAGTATTCTGACCTATAAGCATTAAAAGCTGCAAAAACTCACCTAAATAGAGCATGGATGCTCTCATAGTTTGCAGTTCTACCATTAAGATCACTAATCAATCTCTATGCATGACATCTTGTGAATGCAAACTCAATGAACTCAAGCATGGGACAGAAGAGATGAAAAACAAAAGCTCACAGCTTTCCCCAATCTCCTTAATAGCCTTTCTGCTCTTAATTCCCTCTACTGGTGATGAAAAATCTCTGGTACTTGAAAATGATGGCATTTCTGTAAAACATGTCTTTCTCCATTCATCCTCGTTTTTTTTCTTTCTTTATTCCTTTCTTTTCTTTCCTTCCTTCTTCCTTTCTTTTCTTCTTCTTTTTTTTTTTGAGACAAGGTCTTACTATATAGCTGGGACTAGCCTGGAATTTGAGATCCTCTTGCCTCAGCCTTTCCAGTGCTAGATTTACAGGAATGCATGCACAATGCATGGCACTAAAACAGCATTGAAGTGTGATATAAGCTTAACTCCAAGGCTCTAGCTTGCAACATGTCAGTGTCTGGATTCAACCAGGGCAACTGAGCTCCAAAACCCAGCTGTGTCATTACATTCAACTACTCACACTCAAAAGCTTCATCTCTGCTCACCTCAAACCATCCCTATTACACTTAGGGAAAAGTCATAAATGTTGATGCTCTAACAAATTTAAAGTGTCATGACTTACGTCGTACTCTTTCTTTTAGATATACAGGGCTTTTGAACTCAGAGCCTTGTGCTTACTAGAATGGCATTCTACCACTCAAGCCACTCCATCAGCCTGGCTTTTTGCTGGTAATTTTGGAAATGGGAGTCTAGAGAACTTTTGTACTTATCCTGGCCTCAAACCACAATCTTCCAGATATCAACCTCCTACATAGCTAGGAGTACAAGCATGAGCCAACAACCCCTAGCTATGTGATACTCTTCACTAAGTTCAAAATGTGGGGCCAGGAACAGTGGCTCAGATCTGTAATTCTAGCTACTGGAGAGGTTGAGGCAAGACAGTTACTTCAGCCCAGGAACTAAAGGCCAATCTAGGCAACAGAGGTGTGTCACAGCTTCATGATTTACAAGCTGTCAGCATTCTCAGCCTCTTCTCCCTATAATTAAAATGTAATGACACATCAGTGAATCTCTATTTAGTATAGCTTTTTAAGAGAACATTCATATAGAGATGCCTCCATTTTTTATAAACAAAACTTCACTACCAGCCTTTGAATTCTGCTTAACACACTATTTAAAAGAAAAAAGGAGAGAGGAATGAAGGAAAGAAGGAGAAAAGGAGGTGGAGGATCACTTAAGCTCCAGAGTTTGAACATCCTGGGGAACACTGGAGACCTGTCTCAACTAAGTATGCACATGTGCATGTGCGTGAGTGCATACGCGCGTGCACGCGTGCGCACACACGCACACACTTCATGGCTGAAATGTAGCCTAGCACGTACAAGGTACTGGATTTAACCCTCAACACTGCAGAAAAAAAAAAAAAGGAATGTTGATACCTATAATCCAGCACGTGAAAGGCTGAGGTATCTTGATTTTGAGAACAACATGGACCACATAGTAAAATCAAGTCATACAGGGCTATACAGCAAGACACTATTTCAATGCAAAACAAACAAAAAAAAAAGTGTATTTTGTATTTTGACTTGTTTTTGTTTATGCCAGTCCTGGGACTTGAACTCAGGGCCTGGGTGCTATTCCCACTCTACTTCAGCCACAGATCTATTTTTAGAGTGAGTGAGTGTGTGTGTGTATGTGTATTTGGAGATAGAGTCCACAGCTGGGCTGGGAATGTGGCTTAGTGGTAAAGTGCTTTTCTAGCATGCATGAAGCCCTGAGTTCGATTCCTCAGTACCACATAGACCAAAAAAGGCAGAAGTGGCACTGTGGCTCAAGTGGTAGAATGTTAGCCTTGAGCAAAAGAAACTCAGGGACAGTGCCCAGGCACTGAGTTCAAGCCCTAGTCTGGAAAAAAAAAAGACTCAGGGACAACACCAGGTCCTGAGTTCAAGCCCAGCAGCCCACCCTCCCAAAAAAATAAAAAAAATACATAAAGTCTCAGTCTTTCCTACTCCAGTTGGCTTCAAACCATGATTCTCAAGTCTCAGCCTCCTGAGTAGCTAGGATGACAGGCATGAGCCACTGACAACCAGCACATTTTGACTCTTCATTGGTGCAATGTAGTCTAGCTCTGCCACTACCTAGTTTTCATTGAGCCATTTCCAATATATATCCACCTGAGCCTTAGTTCCTTCATTTGTAATGTGGAATATAAACAGTATCTCTAACTGGACTGTTGTGAGGGCTGAATTTTATCCATATTAACAGTGTACCATGGAGATTGAAACTAAGCACTCATTCACTATTATTATTAACTTCAACCACTCCCAAGGTCCCTTCAGATGCCAAATTGGGAAGATCTTGTCAACTCGACACAAAAGATCAAAGGTCCTGCTCAAGACTCTCCGCTAACTGTCCCTTGCTTCCTTCTTCCAGACCTTCGGCGGTGGGTACTGCTCTCAGACATCCACGTTACCCGAGCGCCGCCAAGCGGCGGGGAGCTCGCATTACACTTCGCGGCGCCTCGCCCCGTTTGCAGCCTGTCCCGGGCGGTCCCCGGCTCCCAGGGCGCCGAGCACCAGGAAGCGGACAGAGAAGCACACAGAGAAGCGCTCGGGGCTACCGTAAGCATCCAGCAGGCCCCATCTTCCCTGGAGCACTGGACAAGGACCAAATCTCCCGGCCACGGGGAGAAGCGTCCGCAGAGGGCCGTGAGGGAGCCGGGGCCACCCCCGGGAGACCGGCGGCGGCCCGGAGAGGCCCAGGTCCAGCCCGGCACCGAGATGCGTCTTCTCACCTCCCGGGCTCAGCAGCAGCTTTAAAGCTTCCAGAATCTCGTCCAGAGCGCACGCCTCCACAGCGCCTCTGCCCACCACAGCGTCTACCGGAGCGGCCATGACTGGCGTGGAACATGCCGCTGGCGACCTCTTCAGGCGTCTTAGCGCACACGCGCCGCCGCCATGTTGAGTGTGGCCGGAAGCGCGCGACGCGCGAGGGGCGGGGCCTACGGCGTGGGTGGGGAAATCTTAGTCCGCCCCGCCCCCTTTGCATAATCTCATTTCCTCTGTTCTTCTGCATCCGCCGAGTAAAGGAGAAGGATTATTAGGTGTGGTTACAAATGGGCTGTAATCCCGGAAAGAACCAGGGGATCAGGAGTTCGAGGCCAGCCTGGACTATACCCCCCCCCAAAAAAAAAATGCCTGGCGCCGGTGGCTCACGCCTGTCATCCTAGCTACTCAGGAGGCTGAGATCTGAGGATCGTGGTTCAAAGCCAGCCCGGGCAGGAAAGACCGTGAGACTCTTGTCTCCAATAAACCACCAGAAAACCGGAAGTGGCGCTGTGGCTCAAGTGGTAGAGTGCTAGCCTTGAACCAAAAAAGATCAGGGACAGCTTCCAGGCCCTGAGTTCAAGCCCCAGATCTGGAAGAAAGAAAAAAAAGCCACCGAGGTAAAGATGCATGTACTTCTACTGAAGTTTGGATATCCAACATACATATTGTCAATCTGTCCATCTGTCCCTCCCTTCCTCTCTGGGCGCTTCAGGCTGTGTCCCCTGAATATCCTTGTGTCTGAAGAAGGAAACATGCTTAGGCTTCCTCCAATCTAGCCACTCTATGGACTCTTATACATCTGTTTTGCTAGAAATCAGTATGGAAGCTTGGGGAGTTCTGGTTTATCGGAAGTGAAGTCTGCAGGCTTCCTCCTCAGTTGTCTAGGAGACACTTAGTATCATTAAGCATCCATTATATGCAACCTCAGTAGAGTTATCTGGGTGAGGTCTGGCCTTCTGCTAAGAGCCATCACACAGAGGGGGCTGTATTCAGGGAGTGCATCGGTTTAATTGATTTGAAGTTGTCCAACAAGGAGCCCATTATTGGACTGGAAGGACAACAGCTGTGCTAGTCATCAAAGCAGGCTGGGGGTATTTGCTTTTCCCAGAACTAACAAGGCTAATAGCATTCAATGATTGTCAATAGCTGTGTCATAGAACAGATCCCAGCCAAACTGTGTTTTTTTGTTGTATTGTGTTTTGTTGGGTTTTTTGTTTTGTTTTGTTTTGTTTTTTGTCAGTTGTGGGGCTTGAACTCTGGGCCTGGGCGCTGTCCCTGAGCTCTTCAGCTCAAGGTGAGCACTCTACTTCTCTTGAGCCACTGTGCCACTTCCAGTTTTCTGGTGGTTAATTGGAGAAAAGAGTCTCATGGACTTTCCTGCCCCAGCTGGCTTTGAACCACAGTCCTCAGATTTCAGCCTCCTGAATAGCTAGGATTACAGGTGTGAGCCACCAGCACCCAGATAAATTTTTTTTAATTTTTTTTGAACATTTTCAAAAGCCATGTGTAATAACCAGTGTTTGCACTCCATTTTCCATAATTGGCTTCTACTTGTTTCTTATTGGGTTGGGTTTTGGGGAATTTTGTTTTGTTTTGCATGCTAAGGCTTGAACCCAGGACCTCGCAAATGCTACCCAGGTGCTCTGCCCACTGAGCTACACTCCCATTGTGCTTTCCCTGTATCTAAAATACAGGGGAATACTACCACACCCATGCTGAGATGGAGTCTTAAAAGCTTCTATACTCAGGCTGCCTTCAAACTGCAATCTCCACCTCCCAGGTAGCTAGGATTACAGGTTTGAGCCACACCCATCTGCTTTTCCTATTTTCTTCTAAGTGTTTACTTCCTTAAATCTTTGATCCATGTTGAATACTTTTTGTTCGTGGTAAACTGAAGGAAGGTCATCTTGGGTTATCATCATCGAACTTTTTTGCCAAGTACCTTTTCACCACTACATGCTATGGGCACCATTATCAAATACCATTTGGCCATACATGAGATTTATTTCTGGACTTCAACTTCTTTATCATCTGGAAGATAGAAGCTTGTATGTTTCCATCCCCAGCACTGCAAAACCCCAACCAAAACAAAAAAGTTTGGATGTTGCAGAGTTCTGAAGATGGAGAACTGTTGGGACTACAGAACACAATGTGCATATACTTTATGACATTAGCTACAGAGTTTAAAAAAAAAAAAAAAGTGGCTCAGACCTATAATCCTAACTCAGAAGGCTGAGACTTAGAGGAACAACATTTGGATCCAGCCCAACAGAAAAGTCTGAGGATCCATCTCTAATTAACTAGTAAAATGCTAGACTGGAGATGTGGCACAAGCGTAGAGTACCAGGTATGAGCAAAAAGCCAAGCAAGAGTACAAGGCCTTGAGTTCAAATCCCAGTACCAGGACACAGCCATGCTGGAGGTGTGGCTCAAATGGTAGAGCACCAGCTAAGTAAGCATGAGGCCAAGTTCAAATCCTAGAAGTGCTAAAGGGCAGAAAAAAAGAGTTCAGTTGAACTTGGTGTGGTGATACATTCCTGTTATCCTAACCCTTGGGAGGCTGAAGCAGGAGGATCAGAAGTTTGAGGCCAGCCTGGGCTACACAGTGAAGCCTTGTTGCAAGGGGAAAAAGTAACACCTCTGTATATCACCTTCTCCTATCCCCAATCCTGGAACTTGAACCCAGGGGGCCTAGGCACTGTCTCTGAGCTTCTTTTTTTTTTAGGGTCCGATCGTGGGGCCTGAACTCTGGGCCTGTGCGCTGTCCCTCAGCTCTTCAGCTTAAGGCTAGCACTCTACCACTTGAGCCACAGTGCCACTTCTGGCTTTTTTCTTATGTGGTGCTGGGGAATCGAACCCAGGGCCTTGAGCATGCAAGGCAAGTGCTCTACCACTGAGCCACCTTTCCAGCCCCATGTCTCTGAGCTTTTTTTGCTCAAGGCTAGCACTTGAGCCACAGCAACACTTCTGGCTTTTTCCATTTATGTGGTACTGAGGAATCGAACCGGGGCTTCATGCATGCTAGGTAGGCAAGTACTCTACCACTAAGCCACATTCCTAGCCCCTATATCACCACTTTTTTTTTTCTTTTTGGTCAGTTGTGGGGCTTGAACTCTGGGCTTGGGCGCTGTCCTTGCACTCTTCAGCTCAAAGCGAGTGCTCTACCGCTTAAGCTACAGAGCCACTTCCGGTTTTCTAGTGGTTTATTGGAGATAGGAGTCTCACAGACTTTCCTGCCTGGGCTGGCTTAGAACCGTGATCCTCAGATCTCAGCCTCCTGAGTAGCTAGAATTATAGGCATGAACCACCAGCGCCCGGCTATATCATCTTTTTATAATAACCATAAACATGTTTTTAAAAGTTCAAATGATAAATTTTATATTTACCATAGTAAAACAAAATGATCAAAAAAATAAAAATAGCAGCACGGCCGAGAAGAGCTGAATGAGGAATGATCAGTACCAGCACTGTGACATTTTAAGCTAGATCACCCTTGAGGGACTGTGTACTGCAGGGTAGTTTAGTGGCATCCTTGGGGTTGGCTTGACAATAGCAGAAGCTGCCAAACATCCCCTGAACCATGAAGGTTCTCTGGGAACATTGTGATTCTACTTCTGCCCCTCGGCTCTCTATAATTTATTGGAGGCCACACAATAGAGCCTGAGTCACATGGCCTTTGCAGTCTCTCCCTGACTCCCTGACCCAAGCAGCATGACTGAAAGTTCCTCAGAAGCCATTTCTGCCTGAAGCTTCCTTCTCCACACCTCATCTCCTTCATCTTCCTTACAGTTCCAGCGGAATCAAACAAGCTTGACAGTGATTTTAGGAAAATTCTTTAATAAAATTTATTTTTTTTAAAAAATGCAACCTTTGGAACAGCTTTTCTTTTCCACTCCCCAAGAAAATACAAAATTATCCACACCTCCACACATATACACTCAAAAACTACAGAGACATTCTCTACGCCACACTCCCTTAGATAAAGTGGTAAGGGCAGAATTAGCAATGTGAGTCCCAAAACTGATTGAAGGTATGATTTTTCCTTTTTTCCCCAGGTAAAGCAATTTCAACAAAATTCTGCAGTCGCTGTCAAAATCTGAAAATGTGCATTCTCAATTAAGAGAAAAGAATATTCAAATCTGTGCTTCCCCCCCTTCTTCACACCCTCTATGACAGTGTTTTATACCTGATGTTAAATATATATATGTATGTATGTGTGTGTGTGTGTGTGTGTGTGTGTGTGTGTATATATATATATATATATATATGTCCTGTATTTCCAACACACACCTGGAATTCGGTGACCTGGGTATAGAGTGGCCAGGTTTTCTGCAAATACCATAAAAGCAGGCACTTGGGGATTCTAGGCTTCAGGTACAAAAGAATCCAGGAGAAGAAACATTGTGCCAGAATTTTCAGGAAGGGAAGCCATTTGCCTCCATCAACCTCAGCACCAGGTGACTAGATAGCAGCCAGAGGCCCTGTCCTCACCCCCCGCCCATCTTTTGCGTTTCCTGTCTTCCTTTGGCAGTGGCACGATGAACACTGTTGCTGAGTCTCAGAATACACCAATCTTGTGTCAGTGATAAAGACACATGAAAATTTCAGTGGCACCTGAAAACAGCGCCTTTTATGGCCCAGCCTCCTTGCACGGAAGCAAGGAAGCCTGTAGTGACACAATGTTAGCACTGCCTCAGAAAAGACATTTCAAGTGAGTGCTGAGGACCTGGAAAACGACATTCATGAAGGGGCTAAGTACACACACCACCAGCCGAGATACAACCAGACAAAACATGAGCCGTTTACTCTAAAAGAACCCAGTCATTTCTGTGTCCAGAAACTCCCATCTGGGAGAGAAGGGACAGAATTCAGGAGTATAAATGGATAGCAGAACATAAAACATTAGTGCATACAATTTAAAGAGAAAATTGTTTTACCAGGCAGTACATGCCTGTAATCCCAGCACTAGAGAGGCAGAAGCAAGAGGATCATGAATCAAATCTAGACTGTGTGTATATATAGAGAGGAGGAGGGCGAGGGAGGAGTAGAGAGAGAGAAATCCTGTCTAAAAGGAAAGGGAAGGAAGGAGGAAAGGGAGAAAAATGTATATACACAACAAAACAGAAGTTCCTTCCTTTGACACATGAAGGAAGCTCTCAAGATCATCTACAACTTGCTAGCAGAACCCCTGAGGTTGGAGTTCCTCTTTTGAAATAAAATTCAGAGAGCTTCGGGACATGATGACTATGGAAAGAGTCCAAAAAAAAAAAAAAAAGACTCAAGGAATACGTGAGGAGTTTGCTAACAGCGGAGAGCTCTAAAATAGAACTGCATCACAGATCAGTCTCTTTCCGGAAGGAAAACCTCCGGGAACAGCTCTGAAAGTCCATCCTCCAGCAACGTCATTCCACATTCGCAGGGCTGGGGTTGGGGCACAGGAACGTGACTCCGGGGTCCCCTAGTTGTCCTCTCCACCTCCGTACATGTCGGCCAGCTTCTTGAAGCGGTTGCCCCACTCGTTCAGGTAGTCGTAGTCCTGGTCCTGGTCGGACTCGGAGGAGTTCAGGGAGCTGAGACTGGCCGCCTCAGAGCCGCTGCCTTCGTAGTCGAACACCAGCAGGGAGTCGTAAGGGGGGGCTGTGGGGTCACTGTCGGCCGCCTTCAGGTTCTAAAGAAGAGGAACGCAGTAGGATCAGCAAGGGCACGGCCAGATGCCTCAGGTGCCCTTATGGGACAAAGCACCCCAGAGCGGTTTGCAGGGTGTCATCTTAATGAACTGGCATGGGGAAAGGTGGGGGGGTAGAGGGGGGGAGACATGAGGGTGAAGAGAGAAAGTGATGGGCAAACAGGCAGAGTTGGTAACCCCTAAACCAAAATGACAAATGAAATGTAGGCAATGGGGCTGGGAAGATGGCTTAGTGGTAGAGTGCTTGCCTAGCATGCATGACGCCCTGGGTTCAATTCCTCAGTACCCCATACACAGAAAAAGCCAGAAGTGGCATTGTGGCTCAAGTGGTAGAGTGATAGCCTTAAGCAAAAAGCTCAGGGACAATGTCCAGGCCCTGAGTTCAAGACCCAAGACTGGCCAAAAAAAAAAGATAAAAAGAAATGTAGGCAGGGCTGGGAAGTTGGCTCAGTGGTAGAGCGCTTGCCTTGCATGCCTGAGGCCCTGGGTTCCATTCCTCAGCACCACATAAGCAAAAAGAAAAAAGCCAGAAGTGGCACTGTGGCTCAAGTGGTAGAGCGCTAGCCTTGAGCTGAAGAGCTGAGGGACAGCGCCCAGGCCCAGAGTTCAGGCCCCACGCCCGGACCCAAAAAAAAAAAAAAAAAAAAAAAAAAAAGAAATGTAGGCAATCAAGATGATTCCCCAAAACCAGGGAAGGGATCCCACAGCACCAGCTAGGATGAACAGAAGCTAATAATGAGACGCTCATACATACAGTGCGCATACAGGCTGCTTTTCATCCCTGAAACCTCTGGAAGGATAAATGCCAGCACTAGGGCTTCAACTCAGTGCCTGGATGCTATCCATCACTGCAGCCACAGTTCCACTTCCAGCTTTTTGGTAATTAACTAGAGATCAAAGTCTCATGGACTGTTCTGCCCAGGCTAGCTTTGAACTGAAATCTTCAGATCTCAGCTTCCTAAGTAGCTAGGATTTACAAGCATCACTGGCACCTGGCCTAAGGCTCTATTTGAAACATTTTCCTTCTTTTTACTGCAGAGTTTAAAGATCTATTGCACCTGGTGCAATTGGCTCTGTCTACTTACCTCATCAATAAAATTGCCAATTTCATCAGGATTGGCAGGGCGGGGGCGATACTGGGGCACACTCATGAGGGTTGGCGCCACGTCATTGCGAGTCACTTCCGGCCGAGCATCCAGGCCCCTGTGCAGCTGGCTCAGGTCAAAGTCCTTAGGAGAAAAAGGCAGAAGATGACAAAGAGTGAAACGAGCCATGAAACGAGCCACATTCATGTACACAGAGCTGGGTCTGCTTTGAGGACTATGGCACCTCACTACCATGTATGTGATATTTGACAGTCTGTACCCATCTCAGCATGAAATGATTTTCCAATTAACAGTCTTCCAGCCAGCAGTTGAAAATTAGTAGCACTTATGGACATAGATATAAATTCCTGTGTCTTGTTCACTTTTTTGTTGTTTTTACTGGGGATTGAACTCAAGACCTTGTGTTTTCTAGGCAGGTACCCTACCAATTGAGCCAGGCTTCCAGTTACTTTTTAGTTTGTTCACAGAGGGTCTTGTGATTTATTTATTTATTTATTTTTCTGCCTGGGCCAGCCTTGTACTTAGATTCTCCTATCTCTACCTCTCAGAAGTTGGGATTACAGATGGGCATGACCACAACCTCTTACTCACTTTTCCTTCTTCCCTTCCTTTTATTTGTTGGTCATGGGGCTTGAACTCTTGGCTGGGCACTGTCCCTCAGCACTTCAGCTCAAAACTAGCGCTCTACACTAAAGCTACAGTGATACTTCCAGTTTATTGGAGATAAGAGTCTCATGGACTTTCCTGCCTGGGCTGGCTTTGAACTGCAATCCTCAGATCTCAGCCTCCTGAGTAGCTAGGATACAGGCGTGAGCCACGAGCCTCTAGCTCTTACTTTTCCTAGGGCATGATCAGTAGGCTATTATTTGGTAATCATCCACTCATTCCCCAACCTAGCTGCTGAGAGAGGATTAGAACCCATGGATGTTTTTGTCATGTGACACACACACACACACACACACACACACACACACACACACACACACACACACACACACAAACAATGTCAGAGAGCCTACTGGTAGAGAGAGATGACACTCTGGGAACAAAGCAGACTTCTATATAACTTGTCACTTAAATACATTCAGCAAAACTCTGCCTGGATCAGCTGAGCCCCAGCCAACCCACAAATTCTTTGAGCGTATGTTCAGCAATCTCTCCAGAGAACTAGAACATATAAAAAAGCCATGCTTCTTGTGTGCCACTGAGTTTCTGAGGTTGGGTAGTATACAGCAGTACTACAGTGACTGTCCACTGACACAATCTACATGGTATTTTCAATAGATTTAAAAGCCTCTTGAGGCTGGGTGTTGGAGCTCACACCTGTAAACTCAGTCGAATGGAGGTACAGCAAAGATCATAGCTCCAGGCACGACTTTTTATCATAGCCAATAAAAAGCTTGGCATCATCTGTCTTCCCAGCTTTCCAGGAATCACCATGAGGAACATCATACTCTGGGCTGGCTTGGGCATAAACTCAAGACGCTATCCAAAAAATAACTAAACGAAAAGAGACTGGGTGTGTGGCTGAAGCTGTAGAGTATCTGCCTAGCAAGCACAAAGCCCTAAGTTCAAATCCTGGTACCACCAAAAACAAAGGGTGGAAAGCAGTCATGGCGAATGTCTGCTTCTTTTCCAAATGAAGAGAATGCTATTACATCTTTCACATGCTTAAATGTACCTGGTCCTCTTCACCACCTCCTTCTTCATCATAGTAATAAACGTTGTCCCGGGTGTCATCTTCTGGGGGCAATAAGGGCTCTTTGACGGCCCTTTTCCTCCTCACAAACAGCAGGAGCAGCAGGGTCAGGACTGGAGTGGAAAAAGGAGGGATAGTGAGGAGAGGCAGACGCAAGCAGGTCCACAGGAAGCAGCCCTCATGCAGGCAGGTGGCCAGGGACAGCCAGTGGCTGCCTTTGAGACAATTGTCACCAATGTACATGGTGTCATGTCACTTTGTACAACAAAGTAGACCATGGCCCTAGGAGTTTTTTGTTTTTTTTTTTTTCCTGCTGCTGCTCGTCCTGAGACTTGAACTCAGGGCCTGGGTGCTGTCCCTGAACTATTGTTTTTGCTCAAGGGTAGTACTTACTACCTGGCCATAGTACCACTTTCAACTTTTTGGTAGTTTGTTGAAGTAAGAGTCGCATGGACTTCCCTGCCTGGGCTGGCTTTGAACCACGATCCTCAGATCTCAACCTTCTGAGTAGCTAGGATTACAGGCATGAGCTACCGGCGCCTGGCTGTGCTTTTCTCTGTGTGCCCAATTACTAATATATTACATACTAGTGGGCTGGAGGCATGGCTTAAGTGGTAGAGCACCTACCTAGCAAGCCTCAAGCCCCTGAGTTCAAATCCCAGTACCACCAAAAGAGAAAAGTTACACATTAGCAAAAAACTTCTTTATCAGCTCAGTGAAATGGGAGTGTGCAGCAAAGACATCTTCTAAATGTAGTCAATTTCTTTCTTTCTTTCTTTCTTTTTTTTTGCTGGTCATGGGGCCTGAACTCTGGGCCTGGGCCCTGTCCCTCAGCTCTTCAGCTCAAGGCAAGCGCTCTACCACTAAAGCCACAGCGTCACTTCCGGCCTTTTCTGTTTATGTGGTGCTGAGGAATCGAATTCAGGGCCTCATGCATGAGAGGTAAGCACTCTACCACTGAGCCACCTTCCCAGCCCTGTACTCAATTTCTGAATGAGAAAGATGCTAGAAGTCAGTCACCAACGGTTCATAAATCCTAAACTACTCAGGGGCTGAAATCTCAAGGACTGCAGTTCAAAGCTAGCCTGCAAAAGGAAGTCTATAAGACTCCATCTGCAATTAGCCAGCAAAAAGTTGGACCAGAGGCATGGCTCTGGTGGCAGAGCTTCAGTTGAGTAAGCTTGGAAAACACCCAAGGATGAAAAAAGATGAAATAGTAGGAAGGCTGGCTTCCCTGTGGACTTCATGGAACAGGGCAGGGCTGCTTTCTGGTCCTGGGCTGCTTGTCCCTGTAATTTTCAGTAAGAGACAAGCTTCTATTTTATTGAAAACACCATCTTTGAGAGCCTTTTCCTTTGTTTACCCTGAATCCTAGCCCCCCAAAAAAGTCATTTCTAGAGGATGATGCTTCCCATCTGAGAAGTGAAAGGCTGGACAGCCTGGCAGTACTTACGCAGAACAGCAAGGATTCCTCCCAGGATGCCCAGAATGGCGGACACTTGCAGTCCTGCTTCCACATAATTGGCTCTCATGCAGTTGTTCACGGCCCCTTCGCAGTCACACACGATGACATCCAACGTGGTCACCTGGTCTTTGTTCTGGTTATCCATGAGCTTCAGATTGATTTTGTAGTCACCCAACTCGAGATGCTTCTTTGGTTTCAAAATGAGAGACTCTTGGGCTGGAGAAAGTAATAAATAATGAGATCAAGAGAAGGAAAAATAACAAAGAACTTATTCTCTGTGTGTGTGTGTGTGTGTGTGTGAGAGAGAGAGAGAGAGAGAGAGAGAGAGAGAGAGAGAGAGAGTGTGTCAGTCAGTATTGGGGCTTGAACTCAGGAGGACCTGGGCATTCTCCCTGAGCTTTTTTGCTCAAGACTAACTAGTACTCTACCACTTGAGGCACAGCAACAGTTCTGCCTTTTTGGCAGTTATTTAGAGATAAGAGTCTCATGAACTTTCCTGCTTGGGCTGGTTTTGAACCTTGATCCTCAGATCTCAGCCTTTTACATAGCTACTAGGATTACAGGTGTGAGCCACCAGCTCCTGGCTCATTCTTGAATATAACTACTAGGGAACTAAAGACATGCCAGAGGGCTGGGAAGGTGGCTCAGTGGTAGAGCGCTTGCCTGGCATGTCTGAGGCCCTGGGTTCGATTCCTCAGCACCACATAAGCAAAAAGAAAAAAAAAGCCAGAAGTGGTGCTGTGGCTCAAGTGGTAGAGCGCTAGCCTTGAGCTGAAGAGCTGAGGGACAGCGCCCAGGCCCAGAGTTCAGGCCCCACGACCGGACCCAAAATAAAAAAAAAAAAAAGACATGCCAGAACTGGGCATGCCGGCACTGGTGGCCTGTAATTCTAGCTACTCAGGAGTCTGAAATCTAAGGATCCCAGCACAGGCTCTTATCTCCAATTAGCCACTAGAAAACTGGAAGTGGTACTGTGACTCAAAGTGGTAGAGTGCTGGCCTTGAGCGAAAGAGCTCAGGGTCAGCACCCAGACCCTGAGTTCAAGTCCCATGACCAACCAAAAAAGACATTCCAGAGCAGAGGGAAGAAAGCAGAGCTGCATGGCCGGTGATGTCTGCGCAACAGGAGACAAAGGCAGGGAAGGTGGGGGGCCTTTGATATGGTGCTTTGAATGTTCTTAGAAAGCCTGGTGTGTGGAACCACACAGGAAACTCAGATGTGGGGACTGCGGAGGGAGAAGTTTGGTGGGCAGAGCTTGAGTTCCCACCTGGATCGTTGTATTCGATGGTCCAGTTCACACTGGCCCCATGGGTCAGCTCAGCCGTGAAGGGAGAAGTATTGGGGGGAAGGTCTGGATCAATGATGTTGATGACTTGGGGTTGAGGATTCCTCTGGCAGAAGTGTAAATTCCGAGGTTCAGGAATGGGGGCGTTGTCATTCACGTCGGAGAGGACCAGGAGAAGGGTTCCCGTTCCGGTGGCGACTGGAGAACCTACAAGGAAACATAGAGGAACACCAATGACTCCTTCCTCCTCTTCAACCTCCAGTACCAGCACCAAAAACAAAAAAGTTAGGAGAGAAAGAATAGTCAGGAGACAGTAGCTCATGCCTATAATCCTAGCTACTCAGGGGACTAGGATCTGAGGATCATGGTTCAAAGCCAGCCCAGACAGGAAAATCCAGGAGATGCTTTATCTCCAATTAACTTCTAAAAGAATCAGGCTGGAAGTGGGACTTTGACTCAGGCTAGCCTTGAGCCCAAAAGCTCAGGAACAGTGTGCCCAGGTCCTGAGTTCAAGCCCCAGGACCAGCATCACGAAAGAGGAGGGGTAGGAAATGAACTCACAGACCAAGGAGGGCAGGGCAGAGGAGGGAGGTTCACCAGGAGGGCCAGGCAGCCAGGGCCCCTGGTGGCCTCGTACCATTGTCAGTGGCGATGATGAGGGCCGTGTATGTGCTGTTCTTCACGTGCTCCAGGTCCTCTCTGTCCATCTCAGCCAGAGTGAATATGGCACCAGTTTCTGGATCAATCTTCAGCCAGTTGGCAGTGTCCCTCCAAATTCGGTACCTGGGGAGATGCAAGCGTGGGCTTAGACTAGGAACAGCGCGCGGAATGGAGCTGAAGAACAATCTATCCTCAGTCTTCCCCTCCCCCGCCACACCCAGTCGCCTCACACTTACGTAATTGTCTGTTTCATAAAGACGTCTGGCTCCCGGGCAGTATAGGATGTTATCTCCAGACCCACACCAAAATCTTCAGGCACTTCTACTTTCTTTTCGGGGGGCACAAAGATGGGGGCTTCGTTCACGTCTATCACGTCCACAGTGATGGTGGCCGTGGAGGTGAGGAGACTCACGGCAAAGGCATCCACGTTCTGCACAGTAACTTGTAGAATGTACTGCTGCTTGGTCTCAAAATCCAAGCCCTGGAGAAGCAGAAGAGATAAAAAATAAAAAGCAAATAAAATACTCAGGCCCGGAGTCTGACTCCCACAGCACACAATGATGATGAATAAAGAGCAAGAGATATGCTAGGTAAAAAACACTTTAAAAAATCCCTTGAATATTTCTTTCAAACATGCTACTCTAAGCATCTCTTAGCAGACTAACTTCAAGGCACCACCAGGGCTTGAACTCAGGGTCTTGCACCCTGGCTCAGCTTTGTCACTTCTGCTAGCACTCTACCGTGAGAGCCAAAACCCACTTCCGGCATTTTTGCCAGAGTTAACTGGAGATAGAGTCACCCAGATTTGTCTGCTCAGGCTGGCTTCAAACCGTGAATCCTTAGATCTCAGCCTACTGGGCACCAAGAGTTGATTTACAGGCATGGGCTACTAGTGCCCAGTTTACCTACAGCTAGAACATTCTTCAAAAAGCTTGACTTCTAAAATAGTCTAACAAAATAGCCAAGACTAGTCTACGCTGCTCCCTCTCATTTGTGAAGGGGTTTAGGGAAGGCAAATGGCTGTGGAAAGAACTTGCTAGAGCCAATGGTACTTACGTCCTCTTTGATCTCAGAGTAGAGTCACAGCAAACCCCTATATCCTCGGTCCACCCAGACTTGGGAAAGCCGCCACACCTTCATCGTGACAGTGCTAACCCACTTCTGAGAAGACTCCAGGAGACAAGGGAGAGACACTACAGGGGTGCTGTATCTTTTTTTTTTGCTAGCCCTGGGACTTGAACTCAGGGCCTAGGCACTGACCCTGATCTTTTTTGCTCAAGGCTAGGACTCTACCACTTGAGCCACAGCATCACTTCTGGCTCTTTCTGCTTATGTGGTACTGAGGAATCAAACCCAGGGCTCCATGCATGCTAGGCAAGCACTCTACCACTCAGCCACATTCCCAGCCCTGGGGTGCTACATCTTTCTGGGCATTCATACAAACCTTTGCTGTCTTCAAAATGCCATCGTTGGTTTGGGGGTCTGTAACGATGACGAATTGTTGCTCCTGATCATTTAATATGGTGTATACGGCCTGCCACGCTGGGGTGTGGGGGGTGTCGGCATCTGTCACTTTCAGTGTGGTGATGACAGCATTAACTTCATTCTCATACACCTGACCCTCGTACTGCAATCAATAATCAATCAATTGATCAATCTTGACTGATAGATTCTTGGTTTAAGTCCAAGGCAGGAAGAGACATAAGAACTATAACAAGGCAAGGTGAGCTGACAAGCAGAGGTTTAGGAGGACGTGCCCATCCCAGAAACACTAGAAACAAGGCGTCATATCACGGCATGGAGGAGCCCATAGCCCTGAACAAGTGGTTTCCCAAGGCCCTGAGACTGAGCTCCTCAGCAGTGTCTTCACAGTGATTATTACAGTGATCTGTGCTCTGCTCAGAAGACTTCAGCAATGTCCTCTATGTTCAGGTCTTTTTTTTTTTTTTTTGGTCGGTCATGGGGCTTGAACTCTGGGCCTGGGCACTGTCCCTGAGCTCTTCAGCTCAATGTGAGCATTATACCACTTGAGCCATGGCACCACTTCTGGTTTTCTGGAGGTTTATTGGAAATAAGAGTCTCACGAACTTTCCTGGGCTGGCTTTGAACCGTGACCCTCAGATCTCAGCCTCTTGAGTAGCTAGGATTACAGGCGTGAGCCACTGGCGCCTGGCTTATTCAGGTCTTTCAATGGCTGTTTTTCAGTACTTTCTGTGCACAGAGCAGCTGCCTCCTCGCTTCCTTCCTTCATTTGAAACATGGTCTCACTATGTAGCTCAAGGTGGACTCAAACTTACTAGGTAGCTCAGGCTGGTCTTGCATTCATGATCCCCTTGCCTCAGCCTCCCTGGGATTATAGGTGTGCGCTACCATGCCCAGCAAGCTTCTTCTAGACTCAAATCATTTTGTACACACTGATGCCTCTGCTGAGAATCCTTTTCCTGTTCTACTTCTGCTTTAAGTCTCAATGTAAATATCGCCCACTGTCTTTGTAAAGCCTCCTCATACTCAGTGACTAGGTTAGGATGGCAGATGCTCCTAAATTGCCTATAAATACCTATTCTAGTGGCAGCAATGTGCCCAGTCAGATACCACACTGCTGTATCTCCCTGACCGATGGCAGCTGCCAATGCAATGTCTTAGGAATGTAAAAGTGCTGAATGTAAGGGTAACTAAAGCAATAGCAATGCCTTTTGTGACCTTTGCCTTCCTGCCTTTCCTGAATGAAGAAGACGTGACTAGCTGGAGCCACAGCAGTCGTTTTGGGCCACAAGGTGATATTGTGGGTGCTTTGTACCAAGGATTGTCATCTGTACCTGTTTAAGCCACAATAGCCAAGCCACTGTTACAAACATTAAATCAACGTCTAGGTGATTGAATAAAAAATTAAGTGTTTTTTTTTTGTTGTTGTTGTTTTGTTATCATCATTCTTTTTTGTGTGTGCCAGTACTTCAGGCTTGAACTCTGGGCCTAGACACTGTCCCTAAGCTGTTTTGCTCAAGGTTAGTGGTCAAGGTCATATCACTGCTCCTCTTCTGGCTTTGTGTGGTTAATTGGAGATAAAAATTCTCTTGGACTTTTCCTGCCTGGACTTGGCTTTGAACCCCAATCCTCAGATCTCAGCCTCCTGAGTACCTAGGATTAGAAGCATGAGCCACCAGCACCTCGCTTTAAAATTCTTCTGTTTATTGATTCCTATAACTTGCCACGCATCTCTCTGACTAGAATATAAGTGCCACAAGCCAGGAATCTTGTGATTAGATCATTCATATAACATAATGCCCAGCATAGAAAAGTGGTCCATTAATCCTATCTCCCATTAACCACCAAATAAATATCTGTCGATAAATCCTTGCAGATTGAGGTTAACTTCTACCAGTCTGGAAATGCTATCCAAGGGTTTGCCCAGGAGCAAGTTGTGACCCTCCTTCAGAAAGCAGTAAGGAGACACAGGATTACCGTGGTGGGGTTAAAGATGGGAGCGTTGTCATTGATGTCCATGACGTTGATCACAGCTTTGGCAGTCGTACTTAAGCCTTCACCATTAAGGTCAGCAGCTTGAACCACCAGCGTGTACGTGGGGTAGCTCTGCAGACAGGACCAAACATGCCTGAGTCAGAAGCAGCCCAGGCTGGCTTACGGGGCATCCAGGCTCAGAACCTCAGCCCACATATGGACCCCTGGTTCTGCAGCGTTCTGCACGGTCCAAGGGGATGAGACTAAATATGTTTGCCTTCTCCTCCCACTGGATCCTGATGAGCCCTGACCCACCTCTCGGTCCAGCCCTGTGGTGAACACACTGATGACCCCTGTTTCCTTATTGATGGTGAACATATTCCTGTCGGGCTCCTCCGGCTCTTGGCTGAGGATGGAGTAACCAATGGCAGCATTGTAGGTGTTTACATCGTCATCTGCGTCCGTGGCGGAGACCTGCATCACAGAGGTGCCTAGAGACACCAGAGGAGACTTGAGCACACAGTGTCACATGTGCGTGGATTTGCTCAGGGCCGCTGACCTGCACCTGTCCTGAGTGACATGCCAGGAACCCTTCAGACTTTTGCTATGGGAGCTATGTGGCCTAATTTCTCAAATCCACACCAAAGTGCTAGGAGAGCAGAAGGCATGCCACACCAAATAAGCTGTGGATAGAGAACTGGACACGCCTCGTTTCAAAGGGGGAAGGGAGGAGCACTAGGGATGATAAATAACTGAATGGGATGGAAACTTCCAGAATTCTCTGCCATGGCTTCTCAGCCCCATTTTACTGTCATTTGAGATCACAATCTTCAAGGTGGAAGGGGAAAAAAAGCAAACATAACAAGTGACTAAGATTGGAGGGGTTTTTTGCTTTTCTGTTTCCCCCCACCCCCCTAGTTCTGGGGCTTGAACTCAAGGCTTGGGACTGTCCCTGAGCTTCTTTTTGCACAAGGTTAGCACTCTACCATTTGAGCCACAGTACCACTTAAGGCTTTTTCTGTTTATACCTAGGGCTTCATGCATGTTAGGCAAACACTCTACCACTAAGCCACATTCCCAGCCCTTTTCTGTTTTGAGACCATGTTCTTCTATGTAATCCAGGCTAGCTTTGAACTCAAGATCTTCCTGTCTCTGTTTCCATAGTACTGGACATACTGGCATTCAACACCATGCAAAGCTTTCTAATTATACGAGGGGCCTTGAACTCAGGGAAGAATCTCATCTTTACAAACCTTTTTTGATCATGTCTATAGCTCCACTACTTGAACCACACCTCCAATTCCAAAATTCTTTTAAGAATGAGCAGGTTGTGTAACTCCTCTATATATCAACTTTATAATAATAATTTTTTAAAAACTTAGCAGGAAAGCCTGGCATGGATGTTTCATGTTTGTAATTCTAACTACACAAGAGCCTGAGATCTGAGGATCATGGTTTGAAACTAGCTTAAGTAGGAAAGTCCAAGAGATCTCCAATCTCCAATTAACCATCAAAAAGCTGAAGGTGAGCTAGCAGTGGTGGCTCACACCTATAATCCTAGCTACTCAGAAGGCTGAGATCAGAGGACTGAGATTCAAAGCCAGCCCAGGCAGGAAAGGCTGTGAGACTGACTCTTAACTCTAATTAACCACCTAAAGACTGGAAGTGGTGCTATGGCTCAAAGCACTAGTCTTCAGCAAAAAAAAAGTTCAGGAACAGCACTCAGTTCAAGCACCATGACTGACACAAGAAAAACAGAGAGAGAGAGAGAGACAGACAGACAGACATACAGAGAGACAGACAGACAGACAGAGAGACAGAGAGAAGAGTTGTGTGGGGTTGAAGGTACTAGCCAAGGATCTGTTTCTTAATGAAGAAGTATGTTTTTGCTGGGTGTCAGTGGCTCAGCCTGTAATCCTAGCTATTAAGGAGGCTTAGATCTAAAGATGGAGGTTCAAAGCCAGCCCTGGCAGGAAAGACTGTGAGACTCTGATCTCCAATAAACCACCAGAATACTGGAAGTGGTGCTGTGGCTCAAGTGGTAGAGTGCTAAGCCTTGAGCTGAAGAACTGAGGGACAGCGCCCAGGCCTAGAGTTCAAGCCCTATAACTGACCCAAAAAAAAAGTATGTTCTTAAAATGTTTCTATTGTGTGCATATTCCTATAGCTCAAGTGATCCACGTACACACACAGTCGTTTCCAAAGAACATCCGTCCATATGAAAGGTCAACTTCAGTGACCTTTGGTCCCAAGCTCTAGTGCCAACCCTTTGGGGTCCATAGAGTCTAAGTGTGTGGCTCCTTGTGACCGGAAATACCTGGAAGAGCTCCTTCCATGACTGAGCCCTCAAAGATTGCCTGGGTGAACTCGGGCTTGTTGTCATTCTGATCTGTCACTGTGATCACGATCTCCATTGGGTCTTCCACTGCATTCCCATTGGATGACACGGCATGAGAATAGAGCTATAAGAACCAACAGGGGTTACTTAGGCCCTGGAGGAAGAAGAAGTGGGAGAAGGGGAGGGGTCTGGCCAGAGCAGCTCTGTCTGGCTTTCACTCTTCCCACTCTGACAGGAGCTCCAGTGGGGGACTTTTCTCCCACATGAGCTGCTGCTTCAAGTAGATCATAAAATTGAGACCCATGGGCTGGAGAGCACTCAGGACCCCTCCCCCCCCAAGTCAGACCTCTCATTGCCATGTCAAGAATAGGGGAAAAGTGGGCACTGGTGGTTCACACCTGTAATCCTAGCTACTCAGGAGGCTGAGATCTGAGGATCACCGTTCAAAGCCAGCCTGGATAGAAAAATCCAGGAGACTTTAACCTCCCATTAACCACCAACAGCTAGAAGTAGAACTGTAGCTCAAGTGGTAGAGCACCACCCTTGAGCATAAAATCTAAGGAATATCACCTAGGCCCTGAGTTCAAGCCCCAGTACCAGAAAAGAAAAGAAAAGAAAAAAAAAAAAAAAAAACTAGGGAAGAACATGAATCCTAAAACATTCTCTCCTGAGCTCATATTGCGATCAACTTCCAGAAACAGATTTTGTTCCCCAATACCATCATTCTTCCTCTTCTTTTACATTAAGGAACTTCCAGCCCCAAGAATAGATTGATATCTTAGCCCTAAACTGATACACGATATGAAAAGATTCTCCTTGACATTTTCTCTTAAGAGGAAAAATAAATGAGCAACCCTCCACTCTCCCGGGCTCTCTCTATTTTTTTTAAGGGGGGGAAAGGTCCGGTTGTGGGGCCTGAACTCTGGGCCTGGGCGCTGTCCCTCAGCTCTTCAGCTCAAGGCTAGCGCTCTACCACTTGAGCCATGGTGCCACTTCCAGCTTTTTTCTTTTTGCTTATGTGGTGCTGAAGAATCGAACCCAGGGGCTCATGCATGCAAGGCAAGCGCTCTACCACTGAGCCACCTTCCCAGCCCCCTCTCCCAGGCTCTCTTGTCTTCTCCCCTCGTCAGGATATCAAGATATGCTAAGTTAAGCTCCTCCCCTATCCAGAATGTCTGACCAATCATGGTTTGACCAAAAATTTGAGAAATCTGTTACCCTATGATCAACAAGCTTCCAAGAGACACTCACGATATACTTGGCGATGTCTTCTCTATCCAGTGGCTCGGTCACCTTCAGCCATCCTGTTTCTCTTTCAATAATAAACACGCCCACAGGGGGTTTGTCGGCACCTTGGCCAGTGATGCTATAGAAAACCTTTGTTTCTTTGTCCCTGTTGGATTTGATCTGAAGACAAAAACAGAAAGGAAGAAAATTGGTAAGGAGCGATCCTCACAAAGGCGGTAGGGGAAGCTTTCTCTTTCCTCAGTCAGCCTGACATATTCTCCACAGAGAAATAGACAATGTTTCCTCTACCTGAACCAGGTCTTTAGGAAATGGCCCTTTTTCATTTTCTGGACAGCTGATGGGGGGGATAACCCAGTCCCTCTTCTGTCTTCTGAGACCATGGTGGGAGCTGGGAAATGTGAGCACTTGTGTCTTGTTTTCAGGAGCAAGGTCCTAAAAGAGAAGAAGATACAAAATGAAGTCACTCAGAAGACATACAGTCCAACATATCTACTTAATGTCTCCAGCCTCCGGAGGACAATGTAAGGTTGTAATAGACCAACACAGTCTCTTCTAGATGACAACTTATATATACTATCCTTAATGAAAAGTCAAATCAAAAACCAATGAACCGCCGGGTGCTGGTGGCTCACACCTGTAATCCTAGCCACTCAGGAGGCTGAGATCTGAGGATAGCGGTTTAAAGCCAGCCCGGGCAGGAAAGTGGTGCTATGGCTCAAGTGGTAGAGCGCTTGCCTTGAGCTGAAGAGCAGAGGGACAGTGCCCAGGCCCAGAGTTCAAGCCCAATGTGCACCAAAAAAGAAAAAAAAAAAAAGAACCCTTCAGGATTGGAGCACAGAGGCGCAATGCCATGTGCATCTAATCATATAAAATAATGTTTATCAAAATGAAAATAATATAAAAAAACAATGAACCATTGTCAGTGCTAAAGTCCTTTAAAGGTTTTACTTCCTAAAGTTTCCCCTGTCCGTCTAGAAGGTGAAACTTTAGGAGGTGAAAGCTAGAGAGAGGACTTTGGAATCAATGGGAGGATGCTCTAGAAGGGGATTATGGGAGTCCTAGTCTCTCCTTTGCTTTTGGGATAAGTGGTTTGTTCTGTCACAAACAACCACCGTGATGGGCTTCTCTCACTGAAGGACCAATATGTAAGCCCACTAGATGCTGGACTAGAATCTCCTAACCCATGACCAAAAATCAACTTTTTTGTCTTTATAAGTTAATTGCCTAGAGCCTTTGAAAGTTACAGTGGCAGAAAGCTGACCAAATGTCCATATAATAAACACTATATTCTCTTATGATTCTTCTTAGTGCCCAGAATTCAAGTAATCATTATGCACACACAGTTCTAAATCTGAGAGTTTGTTATTGTTGCTGTTGCTGTGTGCTGGTACTGGGGCTTGAACTCAGGGCCCCGTGCACTCTCCTTTGGCTTTATCGCTCGAGGCTGACATTCTGCCACTTCATCTCCACTTCTGACTTTTTATTTTCTGGTTGATTGGAAATTAGAGTTTCTCAGATTTGTCTGCTCAGGAAGGCACCCTCTCTGCCCAGGCTTTGAACCTTGATTCTCAGATCTCAGCCACCTGAGTAGCTAGTATTACAGGTGCGAGGCACTGGTAGTCTAAGGATTTTGTACTGAAATGTGCAAGTTATTTCAAGGCTGTGTGATAGATCTGTCATCTTTTTTTTTTTTTGGTCAGTCATGGGGCTTGAACTCTGGGCCTCGGCGCTGTCCCTCAGTTCTTCAGCTCAAGGCTAGCACTCTACCACTTGAGCCACAGTGCCACTTTTGGTTTTATGAGTGGTTTATTGGAGGTAAAAGTCTTACGGCAGGGCTGGGAAGGTGGCTCAGTGGTAGAGCACTTGCCTTGCACACCTGAGGCCCTAGGTTCGATTCCTCAGCACCACATAAGAAAAAAGAAAAAAGCCGGAAGTTGGCGCTGTGGCTCAAGTAGTAGAGTGCTAGCCTTGGGCTGAAGAGCTGAGGAACAGCGCCCAAGCCTAGAGTTCAGGCCCCACGACCGGACCCAAAAAAAAAAAAAAGTCTTACGGCCTTTCCTGCCTGGGCTGGCTTTGAACCTCGATCCTCAGATCTCAGCCTTCTGAGATCTGATTACAGGTGTGAGCCACTAGCATCTAGCAGATCTGTCATCTTTATTGCAACTTTGTACTCTAAATGACTTAAAGTTAGACATAATTCATTAGCTTGAATAATCATAGCTTCAATCTATTTTTGTTTTTCCTAAGGGATATAGTTCCCCAAAGTGAAATCAGCAGCCAAACAAGTACGGTTTGGAAACTGATATTAAGAACTACTTTGTGATCAATGCAAACCTCTTAATCTGTAGGATTTCTATTTGTTCTAACAGAGACTATTGGGATAGGAGCCAAAAGAATGCTTGAGACTATTCATGGGCAAAAAAAAAGCCAAACAAACTTTCTGCACACTCGGAGAAATAAGAGAGTTGCGATGGAAAGAAAAGACACAGCAAATTGTTTAAGTGTTTTAAGGTGATTAGTGGTAACACAGTAAAGCTTCTAGAAGCAATTTCCTTCTCTCTCATCTGCAACTGTAGACATGAAGATATTTACTCATGGGCACTGGTCTTTGTGTGCTAAGTTTGATCGAGCCTCACTTCCAGGCTTTAGTTTAGATTCAAAGCCTAAAAATTACAAGCTGGGGCCAGTGGTTCATGCTTGTAATACTAGCTACTGAGATGTGAGGATTGAAATCCAAAGCCAGTTCAGGCAGACAAATCAAGAGACTCTTTACCTCCAACTAATTAGCAAAAAGCCAGAAGTAGAAGTATGGCTTAAATAGCAAAGGGTATCAGCTATGAAGCAAGCTAAGCAATTCAAAGCCCACACCTTGCTTAAGACTGTACTTTGGTAAGAACGCCACACTTGTAGCCAGATGTGAATGTGATGAAGCTAACTTCTGCCTACTACAATATAAGCAGGAAAATTCCATCAACGTTTCTTAACTTTGGAGAAGAAGAAATTAAGATAAATAGCAAAGCAATGTTTCTCTCTCCCCGCCCACCTCCCCTGTTCTGATCAAAAAAAGACTTCTGAAGAGATGATTAGAGTTGCAGCCACAACACAGATCATGATGTAAGCATGGAAGAAAAGCCAGGGACAGTGGGAGAGGAATGTACCCCCAGTACTCTGGAGGCTGAAGCAGGAAGATCCAGAGTTTGAGGCCAACTTAGGCATCATAGGCAACATCTTACAAATGCCATGGGCAGAAAGGAAAGAACCCTCAGCTCCTCAGGACTGTAGAGTCTTCATACTGGGCACAGCGGTTACCCCTGAACTTCTTCAACTTACAAAGAGAATACTCCCCATAAACTCCTCTAATTGGGGATTTTATACAATACAGACTTGATACAGCAGAAATGGAAACCCAGTAGGCAGAGGTGGGGAGGGAAGAAGAGCCAGGCTCAGTCCTGCTTCGCCATAGGCAGATGCCAAGCAAGAATTCCCTGAAGAACTTACATGAATGATGGACCCATTGGAGACAGGTGTTAAGTCCCTCCTTTCTCTGGCCTAATTACACTAGAGAGAAACCTGAGCCCTACCTGAAGGATCATTCCATTCCATGACTATTAGGAGTCTTAAGCCAGGAGCCACTTAAAGGCTTTGCACTTAACAGCACAGCCCTTGTGTCTGAGGCAGTAAGCAAATACATTAGAACATTCCTGGGAGAGACACTTTGTTAGGAAGTGCCATAGGAACAGTTTTTAAACTGGTAATGGTGGTAAGTCAGTGGCTCATGCCTGTAATCATAAATGCTCAGAAGGCTGAGATCTGAGGATCGTAGTTCAAAGCCAGCCCAGGCAGCAAAGTCTGAGACTCTTCTCTCCAATTATCCAGTTATCCACTAATTGGCACTGTAGCTCAAGTGGTAGAACCTTGAGCAAAAAAGCTCAGGGACAGTGCTCAGACTCTGACACACACACACACTGACACACACACACTGACACGCACACACTCACACACACACGCTGGCCTTGAACTTGTTATGTTAGCTTATACACACACACACACACACACACACACACACACTGACACACACACTGACACGCACACACTCACACACACATGCTGGCCTTGAACTTGTTATGTTAGCTTACACACACACACACACACACACACACACACACACACACACACACACACACACACACACACACGGCAAAGGCATTTGTCTTTGGGGAACAACCTCCAGAAACATTCTTGCCAAGAACTTAGAATGACACACATCTTTCCATTCAAAACCAGTTTAGCTAGCCAGACTCCAGGGAAGCAATGGATTGAATGGGCAGGTCTTAAAAGCAATGGGGAAGTGACAGTCTGGAAGGAGCAGAGGCTCTCCACTGCTTCTTCCCCGTTCTTTGCCAAGAAGGCCTCTGCTGAGAAATATGAAGAATGAAATGACTAGAAAAACCACCTCTCACTCCATCCAGTCTCGAGGAAGGAAATGACATCAACAGCTAACAATAAATGAGCGCCTACTACTACAATGTCCCCTCCCCCATCCATGGGCTCAGTTAACTGTAAATTAATTTTTTTTTTCTTTTAAATTATGATGGTGGGGGCTGGGAAGGTGGCTCAGTGGTAGAGCGCTTGCCTTGTATGCCAGAGGCCCTGGGTTCGATTCCTCAGCACCACATAAGCAAAAAGAAAAAAGCTGTAAGTGGCACTGTGGCTCAAGTGGTAGAGCGGTAGCCTTGAGCTGAAGAGCTGAGGGACAGCGCCCAGGCCCAGAGTTCAGGCCCAACGACCGGACCCAAAAAAAAAAATTATGATGGTGGACAGCTGTAAGCCCCAGCATGTAGAAAGCTAGAGTAGTAGGATCCCAAATTTTATGCCAAACTTGTGCTACCTAGCAAGAACCTATCTCAAAAAAAAAAAGTCTCTACTGAACATATACAGTTTTTTTTCCTTGTCATTCTTCAATAAAGTGGAATGATGGATGGGTACAGCATCTATGCTGTGTGAGGTAGTATAATAGGGATTTTTTTAATAGTTTATATGTAAATACTATGCCATTTTATAGAAGGGACTTGAACATCCAGCTGTTTGTATGGATACAGAGTAAGGAGGATTCTGGGGCCAATGCCCCATGGATACCAACCGTGCATGTCTGCCATTTCACACGTCCTTGCTATCATTTTATATAGACAGGGAAACATGCAGTGACAGTAAAGCAATTCCCCCTTGGGTTACCTGGGGTCAATGGACTCAGTCCCAGGCAGGGCCTGTGCCTTCACCCACTGCCCAATATCTGATCCCCACAACTCAGATTTAGGCATGTGCAATGGCTCCACAGAAGCCAGAGTATCTAGAAAGGTTTACTGGCAGGGGGAGGGAAGGGAGCAGGTAATTGGGATTTGAACTCAGGGCCTTACACTGGCTAGGCAGGCTCTCTATCATTTATCAAATGCCCAACCCTATTTGCTTCCATGTTTTTTCTCCTTTCTTTCTTTCTTTTTTTTTTTTTTTTTGTCTTTTTTGTTACTGGCAATCGAACCCAGGATGTTACATTTGCTAGGCAAGCGCTTTGCCACTGAGCTACATCCCAGCCTCTTTCTTTTTTTCTTTCCTTCCTTCCTCCTTTCCTTCTTTCTTTTGTGCTAGTACTGGGATTGAACTCAGAGTCTTGGGCTCTTGCCTTGACTTGTTCACTCAAGGCTGACACTTTGCAACTTGAGCCCTACTTTCACTTACAGCTTTTTTGGCTGGTTAATTGGAGATAAAAGTCCAAACCATGATTCCTAGATTTAGCCTCCTGAGTAGCTAGGATTCCAAGAATGAGTCACTAGTACCTACCTGCTTCCATTGAATAGGGTATTGTAACTGTGCTGGAACCAGCCTGGACTATGATCCAGGCTTCAACCACCCCACTCAGCCTTTTATTATTAGTTGAGATGGACCTTAGGAACTTATTGCCGAGACTGGCCTTGACCCAGCATCCTCCTGATCTCTGCCTCCTAAGTAGTTAGAGTTACAGAGGTGAGCGATCACGTCCTGCTTTGGAAGTATTTTTGGTTCTTTTGCTGTGTGGTAGGTTAAGGCCAGGGATGCTGCTCAATATCCCATAGTGCATAGTCCAAACGTCCATAATGCCAAGGCAGAGCCATGTGAATGGGATAGCAGAGCAGCCTGAAAGAAACAGTGAACTGAGAAACAGCCCATTCCACGCTGGGTGCCAGTGGCTCACACCTGTCATCCTAGTGATTTAGGAGGCTGAGATCTGAGGATCACAGTTCAAAGCCAGCTTGGAAAGTTGTAAGACTCTATCTCTAATTAACCACAAGAAAAATGGGAGTGGTGCTGTGGCTCAAAGTGGTAGAGTGCTACATTTGAGCAAAAGAGCTCAGGGACAGCGCCCAGGCCCTGAGTTCAAGCCCCACAATCAACAAAAAGAAACAGCCCATTCACTAGGACCCAGCCTAGGAATCTATCCAGAGCAGTACAAGTCAGAATGCAGTAAAGATACTTGCGTAGCCACGTTCACTTCTGCACTATTCACAATAGCCAAGTAATGAAAACTGCCCAGATGACCTACAATAGATGAGCGGCTCCATAAAATGTAGTACCTATACACAATGGAATTTTACTCATCCATTACAAAGAAGATTATGTCATTTGCAGGGAAATGGATGGACCTAGAACAAAGCATGCTAAGCTGAGCTCAGAGAGGCAAATGGCGATGTTTTCTCTCCTGTGTGGAAGGTGGATTTAAAATATAATGATAAGGGCTGGGAAGTTGGCTCAGTGGTAGAGCGCTTGTCTCGAATGTATAAGGCCCTGGGTTCGATTCCTCAGCACTACATAAGCAGAAAAAGTGGCGCTGTGGCTCAAGTGATAAGAGTGCTAGCCTTGAGCTGAAGAGCTGAGGGACAGCGCCCAGGCCCAGAGTTCAGGCCCCATGACTGACCCCCCCGCAAAAAAAAAAATAGATAGATATTGACAAAACCTAGGACTACAGGTACTCTAGCCACCCCCTCCCTCCACACACACAGTGTCAGACTAACGGAGATCCCCTTAGGGGAGGAACACAATAGTATAACTTCTCCGGACATTCAAAATAATATTTCTTGAAAATACTCCCAGGAAATGGAAACAAAGGTTGGTTTTAGGGGAGATTTGATGTTGGTAGTATTGGTATTTGCTTTTCTTTTTGTGGGGGGTAGGAGCAAAGGGAAGAGCGTAGCAGGGGAGAAGGGTAAACAAATGCAATCCTGTTACTCAGTAGACATTTCCACTATGTGGAAAATGACCTATGTAACTTGTGGGCAGAGGTGGAAGGGGGAAACTGGGAGGAATGCACTCATTACCTGACTTATGAAATGGTAACCCCGCTGTACAACACCTTAATAATAACAACACAATTATAATTTAAAAAGAGAGAGCGAGAGAAACAGCCCAACATACACGGTGGTGGTGGTGGTGGTGGCGTCCCACTGCCTTCAGTGTCACCTTGACGGAGAACTTCTTGTAGGTGGAGTCCCAGGTGTGGACCAAAAAACTGGTCTCTACTTTATGCAGCTGTAGAGGTCTTTTGACGGAGACCACACCATCTGTGGCCACTTTGAATCGGGAGTCATCAGAAAAGTAGACTGTCCTTGGCCGGCCGGTGCAGCCTTCAAAACTCACTGCAGAACAGAAAGCACAGGGGTGAGAAAATGGACAGCTTTATGGACAAGGACCTTTGTTTACAGGCCAAACCAGGCTTAAGTTAATGCTTCACAGTTATAGGGTGGAGGGGCGGGGGCTAATTTCTTTCTCACATACTTTCCAAGTAAAATCATGATCTTGTCTAGAAAGTAATTATCCTAGCTAGGGGCCAGTGCTTTGCATTTATAATCCCAGCTACTCAGGAGGCTAAGATCTAAGGATCATAGTTCCCAGCCAGCCAGGACAGGAAAGGCCGTGAGACTCTTACCTGCTATTAACCACTAGGAAGCTGGAAGTGGAGCTATGGCTCAAAGTGGTAGAGCACCAGCCTTAAGCAAAAAGAGCTCAGGAGTAGCACCTAGGCTCTGAGTTCAAACACCCTGACCAGCATGCATGCATGCATGCATGCATAAATAAATAGATAGATAGATAGATAGATAGATAGAGTAAAAGAAGGTGACACAGAGATAGATAGATAGATAGATAGATAGATAGATAGATAGATAGATAGATAGATAGATAGATAGATAGATAGATAGATAGATAGAGTAAAAGAAGGTGACACAGAGAGGAGCTGGCGAGTTTGGAGAAGGTATAATTTACATTGAACAGTGAATGCAGGCCTCTCTGGAGGTAGAAACATACAAGACCTGACAGAGTCAGCTTTGCAAGAAACCTTGCTTAAGAGCCTCCTAAGCCCAGCACAGTGTGAGGTACCTCTGTAGTCCCAACTCCTCAGGAGGCTGAGATGGGAGAGGCACTGGGTCCCAGAGTCAAAGGCCTAAGCACCATAGCAAGACCTTGTCTCAAGATGAAAGAAAGAAAGACAGAGAGAGAGAGAGAGAGAGAGAAAACGAGAAAGGAAGGAAGGAAGGAAGAAAGAGAGAGAGAGAGAGAGAAGAAAAAAGTTTTTTTGAAATGAAACGAAGAAATTTTTCAGGCAGAGGAAACAGCTGAAAAAAAATAGTTCATTCTAAGGAAACTCAGAAGTCAGCCAGCCTTTGTCCCTTTCAAACAATAGCCTCTCTCATCCCACCAATGACATTTCTATTTCAGTCCACACGTTCTTTTTTTTAAAAAAATTCCTGCTGCTATGCTTATTTTACGAGTCTAGACACCTTTACATTAGGGAGGATCCAATTTCTGCCAAAAAGCCCCCAAGCCACCCTGAATGCCTATTTGGCCGGTCTCATTTCTTCCACCAGGGGGCACTCTCATACACATGTCTAAAGCAAAAGGTCCAATTAGAGAAAGTAAGACTATATTTGAGGGCCAGTGGATGCCCCATGTTGAAAGGCTCAAGATTAAGAAATTGACATGCCAATGCCAGGTACTAGTGGCTCATGCCTGTATTCCTAGCTACTCAGGAGGCTGAGATCTGGGATCATGGATCAAAGCCAGCCTAGGCAGGAAAGTCTGTGAAACTCTCATCTCCAATTAACCAGCAGAAAACCAGAAGTGGAGCTGTGGCTTAAAGTGCTAGAGTGCTACCCTTAAGTACAAGAGTTAAGGGACAGTGCCCAGGACTTGAGTTCAACTGAGGAAGGAAGGAAGGAAGGAAGGAAGGAAGGAAGGAAGGAAGGAAGGAAGGAAGGAAGGAAGGAAGGAAGGAAGGAAGGAAGGAAGGAAGGAAGGAAGGAAGGAAGGAAGGGAGGGAGGGAGGGAGGGAGGGAGGGAGGAAGGAAGGGAGGGAGGAAGGGAGGGAGAGAGGGAGGGAGGGAGGGAGAGAGGGAGAGAGGGAGAGAGGGAGAGAGGGAGAGAGGGAGAGAGGGAGAGAGGGAGAGAGGGAGAGAGGGGAAAGAAAGAAAAGAAAAGAAAGAAAGAAAGAGAAAGAAAGAAAAAAAGAAAGAGAAAGAAACAAACTGACATACCATCTCCTTAAATATTAAAGAGCAGAGTTGCTTTGGACTCTTGAAGGGAACCAGAATTACCCCCCGAAGAAACTTCTTGAACAGAAATATTTTTGAACCAAACACACTGAGAGGCAGTAGTTATAGAAAGGTCTGTCTGAACTGCTTCTTAACTATAGTCAGCCAGTGCACCAACATCGCCCTGCCCCAGCAGCTATGAGATACTGCTGCATGGAACTGGATAAGTTAATTATAAGACTTCCCCTCACCTGTCTAGTGCCTGGTGCCTCCCCTAGGATTTACTGTTCTAAGCTCAGAACCTTGTCTGCTCATTTCTTCACAAGATTCATCATCTTTGTTTTTTGTTTTGTTTTGTGTTTTTTTGTGGTTTTCTTTGCCAGTCCTGGGGCTTGAACTCAGAGCCTGGGCACTCTCCTTGAACTTCTTTTGCTCAAGGCTAGTGCTCTAGCACTTGAGCCACAGCACCACGTCTGGCCTTTTCTGTTTATGTGGTACTGGGGAATGGAACCCAGGTCTTCATGCATGCTAGGCAAGCACTCCACCACTAAGCCACATTTCCAGCCCTCATTCTTTGTCTAGAAAGCTTTCTGTTTTAGCCACAAAGTCTTTATTCCTGTAGGGATCCCTGGGTGATACAAAAATTAACAGAACATACATGTTTTTCTCATTAATTTGTCTTGTGATAAGACTCCCTTCCCCTACCCCTCTCACCCCCACCCCGTGAAAACAAAGCTGGAAGCCAGCTGCTGGTGGATCATGCCTGTCATCCTAGCTACTCAGGAGGCTGAGATCTGAGGATTGAAGTTCAATGCCAACCCAGGCAGGAAAGTGTGTGAGACTCTTGTCTCCAAATAAGCAACAAAAAAGCCACAACTGGAGCTTTAGCTCAAATGGTAGAGTACAAACCTTGAGCAATATAAGCTCAGGGATAGAGCCCAGGCCCTGAATTTAAGCCCCAGGAATGGCATGCACATACACACACATACAACTAAGATGGCAGTTGAGTGTGGTAGCATAGACCTATAATCTCAGCACTTGGGAAGTTGAGGCAAGAGAATCCCAGGTTTGAAGCCAGTCTGCTCTACAATCTCCTGGGCATCTTTAACGTGGGTCATTTACTCACAGGGTTGGCTCTGTTTCACACATGCCAAACACGTGCTCTGCCACTGAGTTATACCCAGCCTCAAGCCTGGACTATTTTTTAAAGAACAGTAGAAATCTGAGGCCACTGTGGTGCAAAGAGTCTCCTATCAGGCAAATAACCAAATGGAGACCATGCCAACAAGAGGCGGAGCCTAAGAAGGGAGGCAGACCTTCACATAACCACCCACCTACCTTCCCTCCCAAGTTGTTAAAAGCAACCCAAGCCTGGCGCAGCTCACACCTGTAATCCTAACTACTCAGGAGGCTGAGATGCTAGATAGGAGGATCTCTTGGGCAAAGTTAGGGAGATGCTATCTCCAAAAGAAAACACAAAAGCTTGGGGGGTTATGGCTCTGGTGGTAGAGCATAACCAAAGTCCTCGGTTTGATCATCAATAGTGGGTAGGGGGAACAGCCCAGATGCCCCACCACAGATAAATGGCTCCAAAAATTGTGGTATCTATACACAATGGAATATTATGTAGCCATTAGAAAGGACAAAATAATGGCGTTTGCAGGAAAATGGATGGAGCTAGAAGAAATCATGTTGAGCGAGGTAAGCCAAGAGCAATGAGACAAACGGCACATGGTCTCCCTGATAAGTGGATGTTAAATCCAAAATGTAAGGTGATTCGACAAAATTAACAGGACTTAAGAAACAAAGGACGGGCTGGGAAGGTGGCTCCGTGGTAGAGCGCTTGCCTTGCATGCATGAAGCCCTGGGTTCGATTCCTCAGCACCACATAAGCAAAAAGAAAAAAGCTGGAAGTGGCTCTATGGCTCAAGTGGTAGAGCGTTAGCCTTGAGCTGAAGAGCTGAGGGACAGCGCCCAGGCCCAGAGTTTAGGCCCCATGACAGTACCCCCCCCCCAAAAAAAAAAGAAAAGAAAAGAAAGAAAAGAAAAGAAACAAAGGACTTCCACGCATCTGGTCGAATCATTACTAAATAACCCCATGCTGCTGATCACATGTATGGTATATATGTGCACACCGGAGGGAAACCAGGAGGACGACACAGAACTAGAGGGAATCAGGGAAAAACATACAACAGCGGAACCCATCAGCTGCACTGGACATTGACCAAAATGAACTAAGCAACTCAATGGCAGCGCTGGGAGGGAGGGAACAAGTGGGAAAGAGGGAACAGCTGATGCTATGCAAAACAAAAGAAATGTACATACCACCCAACATAAAAGAAATAACTGTATCGCAAAGCTCATAGAACTCATAAGTGTTATAGACCACGATAGACAATTTGCTCCGGGAAAGTTAGAATGTGTGACTTTAACTAAGCATCACTATCCCACAATACTGTGAAATTTGGGAAATTATGTAATCACTTAATCACAATAAAAATTTTGAAAAAAAAATAGTGGGTAGGAGGGAGCACAGAGAAAAGCTGGTCTCAAGAGAACTGCCAGGGGGCTGGGAAGGTGGCTCAGTGGTAGAGTGCTTGCCTTGCATGCATGAGGCCCTGGGTTCGATTCCTCAGCACCACATAAGCAAAAAGAAAAAAGCCGGAAGTGGCGCTGTGGCTCAAGTGGTAGAGCACTAGCCTTGAGCTGAAGAGCTGAGGGACAGTGCCCAGGCCCAGAGTTCAGGCCCCACGACCGGACCCAAAAACAAACAAACAAACAAACAAAACAAAGAACTGCCAGGGATCACTGGGATTCAGATTCAGTCACCTTTCTGCTGGGTAGCCTTGAACCAATAGCTTAACTAACCTCTCTGGGCCTCTGTTGGCTCTATTGTAACAAGAAGGCTGCCTATCAGGGTTTTGTGCAAATGACCCAAGATAGAGACACAATCACATTTTGTAAGCTGCAGAGCTGGAGTGGGCAGAAGAGATGATTATTTCCATACTTTCAGGCACACAAGACAGAAAGGACAGGAATTTGCTCAATGAACACCGGGACCAGGACACAATACACTCAGAAAAAGAGGGGCCAGGTCCTTACAGACAGCAGCATCCTTTAAAGCCAAACTAGGAACTTCTCAAAACTGGCATAACAAGGGGAAGGTGGCTCAGTGGTAGAGTGCTTGCCTTGCATGCATGAGGCTCTGGGTTCGATTCCTCAGCACCACATAAGCGGAAAAAGCTATAAGTGATGCTGTGGCTCAAGTGGTAGAGCGGTAGCCTTGAACTGAAGATCTGAGGACAGTGCTCAGACCCAGAGTTCAAGTCCCACAACCGACCAAAAAAAAAAAAAAAGCAACAAAACATGTTTAAAAAAAAAAAAACTAGCATAACAAGATGCCTAGCAAAGAGCCCTCCCCTTCCCCCCCCCCCCGCCCCCGCCAGCATAATGGGGGTGCTTGGGCTGTGTTCGGAGGCTTGGTAAGGGAGGAGCGAGAGCTGCCCCAGATTCCTTCCCCAGCAGCACAGATCCGAGCTGCATGCCTACACTTGCCCTGGATGGCAGCCTAAAAGAAAAAAAAAGAAAGAACATGGTTTTGCAAAGGACTTAGTGGATCTCAAGCTGGTGGTGGCGGGGCCTCGCCCCTGGAGAAGTGACAGAGTAAGGGTGCCGGAGCCCCAACCTGAGGCTCCAGGTGCTCATTAAGACTCATTACCTTTCTGTAAAACTAGATCCCCTGGGCTGATAAATGGAAATTAGAGGGGAAAGCCAGGGAGGGACTCTCCAGCTGCAGCCAGGAAGGGATGACGCTGATCAAGACACATTGTAAGCCAGGCACCAGTGGCTCACGTCTGTATCCTACCCACTCAGGAGGCTGAGACCTGAGGGTAGTGGGTTGAAGCCAGACCAGGCAGAAATATCCCTGAGACTCTTATCTCCAATTAACCATGCAAAAACCAGAAGTGGTGCTGTGGCTCAAAGTAGTAGAGCACTAGCCTTGAGCACAGAGAGCTCAGGGATTGAGCCCAGGCCCTGAGTTCAAGCCCCATGACCAATAAACAAACAAAACACATTGTATTCACGATCTCACTTGTTGAATTGAAACCCCCTTTGTTCAACTACTTAAAATCAAATTTTTAAAAATTAATAAAATGCCAGATGCCGGTGGGTGGCTCACACCTGTAACCCTAGTACTCAGGAGGCTGAGATCTGAGGATTGCAATTCAAAGCCAGCCCAGGCAGGAAAGTCCATGAGACTCTTATCTCCAATTAACCACCAGAAAACCAGAAGTGGCATTGAAGCTCAAGTGGTAGAATGCTTTTCTTGACCTGAAGAACTGAGGGACAGTGCCCAGGCCCAGAGTTCAAGCCCCCATGACCAAATAAAGAAATTAATAAAATTAATAAAAACAAAAAAAAAGGCTCACATGGAACCAAAATCAAACCCTAATACAGGAGCTAAGACACCCCCCTCCCCCAGCCATCTCTTAAATGGAACAATCTCTCAGCTCAGTAACTTTACCATCATCATCTCCCCCTCTAAAAGCTTCAACTACCCCTTGACATTTCTATCATGTACAGATGTTGACCAAGGCTCCAGGTTCTTTTCTAAGCACTTTACAAAATGTTTCACACTAAATTCCAGACGCTGGGGTTAGAGTTATTGATGACCTTTTCTTATACATGGGAAAACTTAGGCAGCTAGTAAGCAGCAGGGCTTGGATTTGAACCGAGGCAGTTTCCGATTTCATAATCCTGATTAAGCTTCGTGCCTCTATCTGTGGCACACAGGTTTTTGCCCTGTGCCTGCATTCATTCATTCATTGGTGCTAGGGATTGAACTCAGAGCATTGGAGCTTGCTAGCCTAGACTACCATGTGAGCCACACCCTATCCTGTTTGTTTGTTTGTTTTTTCTTTTACATACTATTCAGACAGGGTCTCATGCTTTTTGCCCAGGTCAATCTCAGGGCTGGCTGGCCTCAGACTAAACCTACCTTCATCCCCAGTCTGCCATATATTCTTTGTGTCCAATTTTCTGATTTAATCTCTGTCATTCACCCCTTGGGGAGACATCATTAGCACCATTTTCTTTTCCCTAAATTATACACTGGGAAGTGCAGTAGCTGAACGGCCTCACCCCAAAATGAAGGCTCTTCCTAGCTGCTTACATGCAATATGGAGATATGCTTTTCAGCAGTCAAAAAAAAAATATTGCTGGGCCTGGTGGCATATACCTATAATCCCAGCTACTCAAGAGAATCACAAGTTCAAAGACAGCCTAAGCAATTTAGGAAGACCTTATCTCAAAATAAAACTAAAAGGGCTGGGGTATAGTTCAAGTGGTAAAACATTTGCCTGGCAGGTGTGAGGTGCTGGGTTCAATCCCTAGTACAAAAACGAAAAGAAAACCAAAATAGAAAAAAGTCAAAGCAGGATTGAAAGAACAGAGATTGGGGTAGGGGTGGGAAGCAATTAAGAAAAATACACATTTGTTTTCCTTACAAAACTTGGTATTGGGGCTGGGAAGGTGGCTCAGTGGTAGAGCGCTTGCCTTGCATGCAGGAGGCCCTGGGTTCGATTCCTCAGTACCACATAAGCAAAAAGAAAAAAGCCGGAAGTGGCATTGTGGCTCAAGTGGTAGAGCACTAGCCTTGAGCTGAAGAGCTGAGGGACAGCGCCCAGCCCAGAGTTCAGGCCCCACGACCGGACCCAAAAACAAAACAAAACAAACAAACAAACTTGGTATTGGGACTGGCTCAGTGGTAGAGCGCTTGCCTTGCACACAGGAGGCCCTGGGTTCGATTCCTCAGCACCACATAAGCAAAAAGAAAAAAGCCAGAAGTGGCATTGTGACTCAAGTGGTAGAGCACTAGCCTTGAGCTGAAGAGCTGAGGGACAGCGCCCAGGCCCAGAGTTTAGGCCCCATAACCAGACCACCCCCCTAAAAAAAAAAAACACAACTTGGTATTATTATATTGGCAGTTACAATTAGAGGACTTTTTAAAAATAATCTTTTGGTGATATTTGAACGCAGGGCTTTATGCTTGCTAAGCAGACACTCTACCACTGGAGCCAGGCCTCCACTGGTTAAATGGAAATGGAGTTTCTTGGACTTGTACTAAGACTGGTTTCAAACTGTGATCCTCAGATCTCAGACTGATGAGTAGCGAAGATTACAGATGTACACCACCAAGTTTGGTGTTTGTTTTTTTTTGCGGGGGGGGGGGGGGGGGGGGAGTGTTGGTTATGGGGCCTGAACTCTGGGCCTGGGCACTGTCCCTCAGCTCTTAAGCTCAAGGCTAGCGCTCTACCACTTGAGCCACAGCACCATTTCTGGCTTTTTCTGTTTATGTGGTGCTGAGGAATAGAATCCAGGGCCTCATGCATGTAAGGCAAGCACTCCACCACTGAGCCACCTCCCCAGCCCCTGAAAGAATCTTTAACATACCTTCACTCTTACAATGTTGTGATCCTACCACATCTACTAGCCTGAAGCTTTAAAGCAGAAGTAGTGGCTTTCAAGAGAAAACTCCGGAAGAGATGCCTGAAAATTCAAATACCAATGAAAGTCAAGTTCATGAGAAGCCTTTGGTCCTGGACGGGTGGGCTGTGAACCCTCAGTAACATTCCTTGCTTGAAATTGCCAGCGTGCCACAGGCCACATGCCACCAACAATGCCACCTCCGGGCACTCTGTAACTGGAATGCAAGTGGGTGCCAACCAAACCCTCTCAAAAGCCTTCTTTCCAGAAGACCCTGGCGTCTGAGCATGCGCAGAGTCAGCTAAGCGGAGCTGGGTTATTTCTAAGTGGAGGAATGCAGCCTCTGAGAAGCCACAGCTTGAGAGCAGAGCGCTGCCCACGCCGCGCACAAAGGGGGACATTATGGAAGGACAGTCTCTCTCTCTCCCTTCAGAAGCCACTTCCACAGCTGACACCAGGAACTCTGGCACTTAGCTTGATTTCAAGGGTTTCCTGTGAAAGATCAGAGAACTTTTTGAGACTCAGGGGCCCCGTTGCTATTGTGTACCCAGCCCTACAAGTTTCTAACTTAAACATGGAAAATGAAAGACCAGGAGTTTAATTTGTGGATGAAAGGAAGAGAGACAGTCTTATATACGTTGGTGGGATGTTTTTCCTTTTATGGGTCCACAGCCCCCACGAGTCTGCATAGATGCCAGGGCCCAAGGCTGACCATCTTCTGAGATGCTGTCTGTCTTGGATGGGGTCTGTGAAGTTAGTAAACATTATAGCCTTACTGAATACTGAAAGATTAGATTGTATGTTTTACAAGATGGGAGGGTATGGACAACTCAGCCTCCAGTTTGCTTAGATATGGATCTGGGGCATGTTGAAGAGACAAGAAATCTCAGGTGGTGGCTTCTGCCTGTAATCCCAGCAACTCAGGAGGTGGCCATCAGTTGCTGGATTTTAATTTCCCCAAAGACATTAATCTCAGCTTGATTTACCTATCACAGAGAGTAGATGGATGTAGTGGTACAAACCAGTAATCCCAGCAATAGGGAAGTTGAAACAGGAGGATCCCATATTGGAGGCCAGTTTAGGCTCATGGCTCAGTGATAGAGTGCTTGCCTTGCATGCATGAGGCCCTGGGTTCCATTCCTCAGCACCACATAAGCAAAAAAAAGCCGGAAGTGGCGCTGTGGCTCAAGTGGTAGAGCGCTCGCCTTGAGCTGAAGAGCTGAGGGACAGCGCCCAGGCCCAGAGTTCAAGCCCCATGACCAACAACAACAACAAAAATACTCTGTCTCCAAGCATACCAAGAAAAGCAGTTGAACTCCATTATAGCAAGGAGGGCCCCTTGGGCCTCCTAGCCGCAGAAGGGAGGGGACTTGGACCCTACCTCCCAAAAGGGGGAGAGTTGTTCAGCTTCCTCAAAAGGGTCAAAGACAATGGAGGGGGCTCTGACTTCCATGCCAAATTGGTTCAGGCTGCCAGCTAAACACACAGACACTCCGCCCTGCCCACCTAACTACAGAAGTGCCAACTGGTTATTTTCATGGGCCAAGACCCAGGAACATTCTTGTGGCTTGGGCAGCATCGGGACCTGTTCCTTATTGATTAGAAAGAACAGACGCCGTCTCACGGGTGCTACCTGTGGGTCTCCAGAGGCCAAGAAGAGGCCCATACTGTGCATCTTACACAGCTGAGTCTCGTCTCTCAACTCCTGTGACCCTCCCCTCACAGAAAGCGGGTGGCAGAGAGGCCTGAGGGAGGAGTGATTGGGTCTTAGGCCCTAACGCAACCCTGAAGCCTCTCCAGGCCTTCCATTTCCACTTGAGAAATAAAACACACTAGCAGAAGACAACATATTCCACATATGTGAATATCCTAGAAAACTAGAAACACTAAGCAGGTCCACAAGGTCTGGAGCTGGGAGAAGGCAGGGCCTGATTGCCAGCAGGCCCAAGGAAACTTGCGAGGTGACAGAAGTCTAAAACTAGATAAGGGCGGGGCAAACAGCTGTGCACTTTTATAAAAATTATCTCACATCTACCTACACTGGAAAAATTGTATGGTGGGTAAATTATGTCTTGATGAACCAGCAAAAAAAAATATGTATATATATATATATATATATATATATATAGTTATAGTTATTAGGGTTTCATTTGAGGAGGACCCCATGAGTCAAAGTCCCATGGATGAATAAAGACACATTAGCTGGGTGTGGTGGCACCTGCTTGCAATCCCAGCATTCAGGAGGTGAAGGCAAAAGGTTTGCAGGAGTTTGAAACCAGCCAGGACTACATAGCAAAACTCTTGTCTCAAAAAATGAACAAAGGAGCTGGGCGCCAGTGGCTCACACCTGGAATCCTAGCTACTCAGGAAGCTGAGATCAGGGATCATGGTTCAAAGCCAGCCTGGGCAAGAAAGTCCATGAGAATCATTTCCAATTAACCACCAGAAAACCGGAAGCGGAGCTGGGGCTCAAAGTGGTAGAACACTAGCCTTTAGCAAAATAGCTCAGGGACAGTCAGGATCTAAGTTCAAGCCCTAGGATCAGCACCAAAGGGGGGGGGGGGCATAAATAATCCTTAATTAACAGTAATGGTAAATTTAAGCACAATCATAGTCAGCATAATCTCAGTGGGTAGGTCTGTAGTGTAAACATTTCCCCTTGACTCCAAGGCTGCTAGGAAGCAGGTGGGGTGTTTTAATCACCTGGATGACAGCAACTGAGGCCCAGAAAGGCTCAAGTCATTTGTTCAAAGTCCCACAGCCAGTTGGCCTGTGAAGGGGCGTTCAGGATTTACTCAGGGCTGTGCTCTGCACTAGCTTGAAGAGGAAGAAGGGGGCACTGGTGGGTCGGAGCGTGGTGTGTCTCAGAGGTAGAGGCCAAAACCACACATTCCCTGGGAAGAACACAGTGGGGATAGAAATTAGCACAATCCAGGGGCTGGGAAGGTGGCTCAGTGGTAGAGCACTTGCCTTGCATGCCTGAGGCCCTGGGTTCGATTCCTCAGCACCACATAAGCAAAAAGAAAAAAAGCCGGAAGTGGCGCTGTGGCTCAGGTGGTAGAGAGCTAGCCTTGAGCTGAAGAGCTGAGGGATAGTGCCCAGGCCCAGAGTTCAGGCCCCATGACCGGACCCAAAAAAAAACAAACAAACAAAAAAAGAAATTAGCACAATCCAGAGCCTGATCTCCAAACGCAAGTGACACAGAAATGCGCCAACATCTACTAGAAATCAAGAACCTGGCACATCACACTTGTTCAGCTTTTCTGCTCCTGACTGGTGCTCTACCACCTTGAGCTATGCCTCCAGCCCTGTTTCCCTGTTTCTCTCTCTCTCCCTCTCTCTCCCTCTCTCTTGTGGTTATGTTGAGGATGGAGTCTCATGGACTTTTCTATACCTGCTGGCTTCAAACCATAATCCTCCTGATCTCAAGCCTCCTAAGTAAGCAAGGTCCATAGGTGTGAGCCACTGGCACTCATCATTTCTTTTTCCTTCTCTTTTTGACCTTTGGAACAAAACTCAAACAGCCGGAAGCCACCAGGCTGGAAGTCCAGGCTATAAAAGGGAGGTCTTCCCCTTACTCTCATGCCACATGCCCTCCCAGATGACTCCGAGACAAGCACCTGCTTGTCCATGAGAGCTTACCAGACGTGACTTCTGCCATAATGGCGTGAGTAGCGCTTTTCATTATCCAGAACAAGTAAGCACTGATGGGAGCAGCCGCTGCTTCCCAGAGCCTCGCTAAACCCACTCTGACTGTCTGCAAGGTAATTGCTCAAACTCCAAACAATAAAACCCACAACCAATTCAGCGGGGGGGGGATCTCAGACTGGGGTGTTCAGATTCTAAACAAGAGAAGGAAAAAATAAATAAGAAAAGAAAATGGCACAAAGACCAGACCAAACCATGGGTACTTAATGCAGACTTTGCATACACTGGGTCCAGCCACAGGTCACATAAGGTTGCTAATGCTCTTCATGAAAATCCAAACTTTTTTTATTTTGCAGGGGGAAGGGGGAGGAGGCAGAAGAAGGGGGGCTGCCAGTCCTAGGGCTTGAACTCAGGGTCTGAACACTGTCCCTGAGCTTTTGTGCTCAAGGCTAATGCTATACTGCTTGAGCCATAGCTCTACTTCTGGCTTTTTGGTGGCTAGTTGGAGATAAGTCTTATAGATTTTTCCTGCTTTGAACTGTGATCCTCAGCTCTCAGCCTCCTGAGTGAGCCATCAGTGCCTGGCTTCAAAAAAAAAAAAAATTTGGGGGGGGGGGGGGGAACAAGATGTCCTTATGTAGCCCACACTGGGCCTTGAACTATCCACCTTCTGTCCTCAGCCTCCTAACTGCTGGGATTATAGGCATGTATGATCACACTCAGCGTTAAACATCTTACTTTCCTGGCTTCAACTCTTTCAAGAGACTTTGTGACCCACCCAACTGGCCTGTTCCCATTTTACAATGTGATCAAGAATTGGAAACTTGCACGCATACAAAATGACATACCTAAGAGGTTATTCACTAAGGCGTTGTTTGCGGTAGCAAAAATAGGAGTCAGCCCAAGAATCCATCAATGCAGGATTAGTTGGTTCAATAAATGATGGAATTCTCTTCCAGTGAAATTCTATGCAGCTATAAAATAAATGAGAAAGCTCTTTATGCCCTAATTAGAATGAACTTTAGGTGGTAAAAGCAAGGCACAAAGCCATAACTTAGGAGGGAGAGAGAGAATAAGAATATACAAGAGGGGGGGGGCTGGGAAGATGGCTCAGAGGTAAAGCGCTTGCCTTCCATGCATGAGGCCCTGGGTTCGATTCTCCAGCACCACATAAGAAAAAAAGCCAGAAGTGGCACTATAGCTCAAGTGGTAGAGCGCTAGCCTTGAGCTGAAGAGCTGAGGGACAGCGCCCAGGCCCAGAGTTCAGGCCCCATGACCGGACCCAAAAAAAAAAAGAATATACAAGAGGGGCTGGGAAGGTGGGTCAGTCTAGAGCGCTTGCCTTGCAATGCATGAGGCCCTGGGTTCGATTCCTCAGCACCACGTAAGCAAAAAGAAAAAAGCCGGAAGTGGCACTGTGGCTCAAGTGGTAGAGCGCTAGCCTTGAGCTGAAGAGCTGAGGGACAGTGCCCAGGTCCCCACAACCGAACCCAAAAAAAACAAAAAAAGGATATACGAGAAATATTTGTCATAAAAAAAACTTAAAACCAATAAGATGAAAGTATGGGAGAGGGTTGCCGTGGGAGCTGCAGGGGGCAGGGCAGCCGCAGAACTTTCCACTGCACTGCATGCATTGTTTTATTTTTCCTAACAAGGTGAACATAATACCCATTCATAAAAGAAGAAATTTTAATGTAGGGGAAGTCACATGAGAACGTATTATTCTCTACACAAGAAGACTTTATATTTTTGCAAATGTTCAGGACTTGGGAGCAAGCCACGGGCCAGTCAGAAGGCACGCTGTGTCCCCCCAGGGGATGGAGACCTCTACAAATGTGGAAGCCCATGGTGGGGAGGGGTTAAGGAGGGGTTAGGAGGCAGTGAGAACAGATGACCGGCACATGAGCAGAAATGGAAGAAGCACAGCAGGCTGAGACTGGTCAGCTGGTGTAGTGGAGGCGTGCCACGTGCCGGGTCAGGTGATCAGATTCTCCTTGCAGTGTGTCACACAAGCCCCTTGCCTTCCTCTGACTTAAGTTTTCTCATTTGTAATGGGCAGGGGCTGAGCTGGGCCAGCACAGGCAGGTGTGCGGCTCAAAGCCCACATACCCAAGGGCCGAGAAGCAAGGGCTCGTCACAGGTTTGTTCAGAGTGGCAAAATGTAGAAATAGTATAGACAGAGGGCCAAATAAATAATGAGCATCCACACAAAAGAAAATGATGTAGAGCTGGGCACTGGCAGCTCATGTCTATAATCCTAGCTACTCAGGAGGCTGAGGTCTGAGGGTCGCATTTTGAAGCTCGCCTAGGCAGGGAAGTCCCTGGGACTCTTATCTCCAATTGACCACTAGAAAACTGGAAGTAGCACTGTGGCTCAAGTGGTAGAGCACTAACCCTGAGCAGAAAAACTAAGGGACAGTGGGCCCTGAGTTCAAACTCACGACTGACAAAAAAGGAAAGAAAACGAAATCATGTAGAATTAAAGAGAAAAAAAAGTAACTATTCAAAAACAATCAGGTGACTTGATACAGTGGTTGAGGCTGAAGAATGACTGCCCATGTTCTAGCCTGGACTACTAGCAAGACCCTCTCTCAAACAGACATTCTGATAAACAAATAACAAGAATAATAGTAATAAGCAATGATGAGGAAATGGAAATGTTAATTACTCTGAGTTGATCAATATACTCTGTGCACAAGGGTTGAAATATCATAGTGTATGTATGAGTATGTACAATTATTACAGGCTGATAAAAAGAATTGTGTGTGTGTGTGCGCACATGTATACAACCAGTACTGAGGTTTAAACTCAGGGCTTTGTGTTTTTTCTTGGCCTTTACTCAAGGCTTGCACTCTACCACTTGAGCCACACCCCACTGCTGGCTTATTGCTTGCTGGTTAATTGGAAATAAGTCTCTGGGATTTGTCTGCCTAGGCTGGCTTCAAACAGTATCCTCAGGTCTCATCCTCCTAAGTAGTTAGAATTGCAGACATGAGCACCAGTATCCAGTTTTAAAAAAAAAAAATATTAAGGAACTGAGCAGTGTTGTTCAATGGTATAGTGCTTATCTCCCAGCAAAAGGACCTGGAATGGATCCCTGGCATGCATGCATTCAAGAATGAATGGATCAATAAATAAAGTTGTTTTTAAACGTTTTTGTTTTTTGTTGTGTTGTGGGTCATGGGGCTTGAACTCGGCCTGGGTGCTGTCTGGGAGCCTTTTTTGCTCAAGGCTGGTGCTCTACTGCTTTGAGCCACAGCTCTACTTCCAGTTTGGGGATGATTAATTGGAAAGAAGGGTTTCATGAACTTTCTTGCCTGGGCTGGCTTTGAAACGCAGTCATCAGATCTCAGCCTCCTGAGTAGCTAGGCTTACAGGCGTGAGCCACCAGCACCTGGCAATGAAGTTTTAAAGCAATGAGTAAACTGGGATTGAGAACAGATTTAGAATGTCCTTAGAGGGTGACATGACCCTGGCGACACTGCTTGTTTCAGGAAAAGAGCTGCTGTAGGAAGGGGTAACAGATGGGAGGAACACTTCCTTTTATGTTTTTCTGTATCATTGCTGTTGATTCATGTTTGCTTTCCTATATTCACATAACAAGCATTCTTCCTGGCGATAATAAAAGAGCTGAACTGAAGGAGGGTAAGTGTTTAGTCGACTATAGTTTCAACAGGCAAAAAAGCCAGGATGAGCTGACTTCCAAAACCCCAGAGGATGCGGGCTCGGCTACATTATAGAAAGAACATACTCAGGCCTCGGGCGTCTGTGGGTTCTGTTGTTTGACCCTACTTGTGGTTTGGTAAGAATATTCTTAGGATATAAATGATGGATGCTGTTTTGCTCTCCAAGAGTCTTACTTTACGAGGGACTTTGATCCCTGAAGCTGATCCAGGGGCAAAGAGAGAAGGTTGGGGAGAATCCTCTGAAGAGAGAAGGACAGAAAGGGAAAAGGAACAAGATTTATGAGTGACCCTTTTAGGCTTGGGTTACAATGGTACCAGAGGGTAAAAATCAGAGGCAGAAACAAACGTGCTACAAAAATAAAAAATAAGGGCTGGGAAGGCGGCTCAGTGGTAGAGTGCTTGCCTTGCATGCATGAGGCCCTGGGTTCGATTCCTCAGCAGAAAAATATGCAGAAAAAGCCGCAAGTGGCTCAGTGGCTCAAGTGGCAGAGCGCTAGCCTTGAGCTGAAGAGCTGAGGGACAGCACCCAGGCCCAGAGTTCAGGCCCCACCACCGGCAAAATAAATAAATAAATAATAAATAAATAAGGGTCAAGCCAGGTACCAATGGCTCAAGCCTGTAATCCTAACTTACTCTGAAGATCTCAGTTTGAAGCCAGCTAGGAGAGAAAAGTTTGAGAGACTCTTTTTCTTTTCTTTCTTTCTTTCTTTCTTTTTTTATTGAGACTCTTATCTCCAAATAAACAGCAAAAGGCCAGAAATAGAGGTGTGACTTGAGTAACAGAGCCTGAAGTAAAACAAAAACAAAAAACAAGGGGGATCACAAGGCTCCAAAATTCAAGCCCCAGTAATGACACCAAAAAAAAAAGAACAAGAAAGAAGAGAAGGAGGAAGAGGAAAAAGAGCAGAGGAATGAAGAAGAAGAGGTGGAGGAGGAAGAGGAGGAAAGAAGAAAGAAAAAGGAAGGAGGAAAAAGATGAAAATTTCTTCAAACAGAATGGGGCCACAGCCTCCTAAAGTCCCTTCCTTCTATACTGGCTCCATCAGACGCCACCTCTGCATGGCACAGCCAGTCAGTATATAAACCTAGGTGTCTTAGTTGTGGGGCTTCAGGAAAACTCATTAGCCTGAACCTCAGTTTCCCCTTTCCGAAAGAGAAGGCTGTTCTCTGTGCGTCTCAGAGTCTGGGGGAGGGGAGGGGAGGGGAGCCCTCTAAGAGCTGCAGGTGGTGCATGCAGAACTGGAAACAGGGTGCCACCTGCAGTGTGACAATAAGGCCACGCAGGACAGGCAGAGCCCAGGTGGCTGGGCAGGCCCTGGGAGACCTAGAGACAAAACCCAGCAGGGCCTTGGCCCACACCATGGGGATCTGCCCAGCCCGCCCTAGCACACCGGGAGCTGGAAGGAGGCTCTGAACTTGAGAAAATCAATCCTTCCCCACCACTCCTGGATCAAAGTTTTCATACCACAGGGAACAAAGTCTGTCCAAGCCAACCACTCCCTTCTCAGGCCAAAAAAGGAAGTTTCCTGGGTTGCTGTTCTACTTTGCCCAACTCCTCCCTGAGGTTTTAGTAGTAGTGAGTAGCTCAGAGGGCTCTGTCGGATCTGAGAATGGGTATCAAAGGTGTGATGTGTGGGTCCCTTTGGAATCATGGGTAGGGATATAGACAGCTATGGGTCGCTCCACGGCCTCTGACAGTTTCTCAAGGATGTCCCAGACTCCTCTGAGCACCTGCAGATGAACAACTCCAGCACCCCAGCTACCAGGCTTTGAGAGCTAAGAATAATAAAATGCAAAACACAAGGAAGGAGTGAGGGCAAGGCAGTCAAAATGGGGGATAAGCCAGGTGCTGGTAGCTCAGGCCTGTAATCCTAGCTACCCAGGAAGCTGAGATCTGAGGATCAAAGTTCAAAGCCAGCCTGGGTAGGAAAGTCTGTGAAATTCTTATCTCCAATTAACCAACCACCAGAAAACCGGAAGCCACACTGTGGCTCAAAGTGATAGAGCAAAAAGAGCTGAAGGACAGTGCCCAGGCCTGAGTTCAAGCCCCACAGTCAACAGAAACAAAGGGGATGGGGGAGATGAAAGAAGACAAGCAGCTGAGCTCTTCTTCCATAGGCCAAATCCACCTTGTGGTTTGTTTGCCTGGCTCTCTCGGACCATAATTTCCCAACCTCCATCTACAGCATAGCTGAGATTTCAGGCATGAGCCTCCATGCCCGCACCCACCTTTCTCTGCAGTAAACTTTTCCTTTCTCTGCAGTAAGTCCAGCGGAGCATCCTTCCAAGATTCACCATTCTCTCTGTGTGTCCCTCTCTTTCTCTGTCTCTCTCACTCACTCACTCTCTCTCTCTCTCTCTCACACACACACACACACACACACACACACACACACACACACACACACACACACACACAAATCCCAATCCCAAGAATGGAGCCCCAAGTGACTGTGAATGATCCTCTCACTTCACTGTGCTCCCAAACCCTCAGCCTGCTCCTTCCTGCTTCCCCTGTGTGGAATGTTCTTTCTTCCCCAGATGACAATGTGGCTGCCGCCTGTCATCCATTAGGTTTTGCTACAACTTTTTGCTCTAAGGTCACCCACTAGCAGACCTTGATCATTTAAAACGAAAGCTCAGGGCCTCCAATACCCATTTCTTATCTTTGGTCTCTGCTGTATCTTTCTCTCCACAGCACTTACCATCTTATTATATATTTACAACGAGTGACCTTGGGGTCAGCCCAACAGAAGAGGGGCAAGGATGCTCAGCCTGAAGTGCCTGTCAAGATTTTCTGGGTTGCTGCAAGCTGGCTACAACTGTACCACACCCTCATGGCTGCATGTGCACCATTTCCTCAAGTTAACCCCAGAAGCACCACGCAGAAATGCAACTCATCTTCACACTCCTGGGGAGGTACTGCATTTAGCCCCATTTGATAGGAAAAGAAACTGAGTCACAGAGGTGGAGTGACTTACCCAATGGCACACAGATGGGCCACCAGGCAGAGCTGGCCTACTTGACCCTGAAGCCCATCGCCTCTACCTTCATCTGCTCTGCCCTCTAACTTACTCTTCTCATGTGCCCCTTACTTCGCTCTGCCTTTTCAGCCCCTGTACAAAGTCATAAAATAGGGGTGGCAGCTTCCAGATGGGCGCAGCTTGGTTCCAAGAGAAGCCCCTGGGGCTTCTCATGAAACCCTGTGTTATAAGTAAGTGCTGACAGGGTAGACAATGCTGGCACTGGCTCCTGACAAGGCCCATTTAGATGAGGTCTGCAGGGACTGCAACAGACAGGGAATGGTTCTCAGAGCTGAAATATGTTGGCTCAACAGCTTGGCTTGTTAGCCCTGGCTAAACCTAAGAGGCCACCTGGCTATTCCCAAATGCTTGGATTTGCTTCAGTGAGAGCCAAACCTTTGGTTGTGATTCCCAGAGGAAGTCCTGCCTTCTGACAGGAGGAGTAGGGGCAGGGCATCAGAAAGACAAAACCCTCTCCCCAGTCATTTCCATGGAAAAACCATGCACTAACTAAGCCCTGGATGATGTAGCCATCACTTGCCATGACTTGCCATTGATGCCAGCTTTGCATACCTTCACTTCTCCTTCTTTCTCAATGACACTTCTGCTGACAGGGCAGAATTCAAGACCTGCAGGGCTGCAGATCTCTCTTCTAAATGCCCCCTCTTAAGCCATTAGCTCAGCCTCATCTGGAAATTCTGCCTGGCCTGCCTGCCTTTTGAATATACAATCTTGGATTTATTGAGGAAGGTAGCTAGCTGGTTTCCCAGAATCCCATCTGCTTATAGGAAGGTTGCAAACAGAGTTCTGCAGAGGGGAGGGGCCAGGGTTAGGGGTTTACACAGGCTCAGGAAAGGCACTCTATTAACACACCAGGAAATGTTACACTACTGATTCTAGTTTCCCCTTGGTGTTTTTGAAAAGAGACTATGTTGAGCACCACTGGCTCACTGATGGCTCACGCCTGTCATCCTAGCTACTCAAAAGGCTGAGATCTAAGGATGGAGGTTCTAAGCCAGCCTGAGCAGGAAAGTCCTTGAGACTCTTATCTCCAATTAACCCCCCCCCCCCAAAAAAAAAAAGTAGGAAGTGGAGCTGTGGCTCAAGTACTAGAACATTAGACTTGAGAGAAAAAAAAAAGCTGGTAGACAGCTTCAAGACTGAAATAAATAAATAAATAAATTAACTCTCCTAAATTTCCCCCTTTGAAGGGAGAGGAAGGATAGCTAAAAAATGCTCGAATCTGACCCAGCTCATAGACCTTGAAGGGTCTACTACATCAAAGCCTTTCTCATTCATGGCAAAAGCCACATGCTGACACTACCAGCTTAAGTCTTTCTTAAATGCCTCAGATCTCAAAATGCCAGCTCGGCTTTATTACAAGGGAGAATTATAGAAGTCTTTTTAAATTACAAACTTGAATTCTATGGGGGGGACTCTTGTGTGCCGGGAGATAGCTTACAGGAAACTCATGTCCTTATAAACACAAAACCACAAAAATTCTGACTGGTCCTAAGATCCTACGAGATGCTTTCATTCTATCCCTAAAGATGCAGGACCAAAGGGGATGGCGGGAAACCAAAGACAAGACACCTCCCCTCCTTTCATACACCCCACTGTTCAAGGAAAGAGGCAATGTTTGAAATGGCTTGCTTGTAGGATTCTACACTAAATAAAAGACATTCTTGGGATAGTTGGGGATATTTGAAAAAGGAGTGAATGTTATATGATCCTGTCAATTTTCCTACTTGTGATAATAGAATTATGGCTCACAAGGCAGGCATATCCTTACTCTCAGGAAATGCAAGCTGAAGTATTTTAGTGGGGAAATATGTCAGCAGGCTGGGCCCCTGCGACTCAAGCCTATAATCTTAGCTACTCAGGAAGCTGAGACCTAAGGATTGACATGTGAAGTCAGCCTGGGCAGCAAAATCCATGCATGAGACTCCTATCTTCAATTATTCACCAAAGAACTTTGAGCTGTGGCTCAAAGTGGTAGAGCACTAGACTTGAGCTAAAAAGCTCAAGGCCTTGAGTTGCCTACAACCAACTAAAAACAATAAACAACAACAAAACAAGCAAGCAAGCAAGCAAGATGTCAGCAACACTGGATGTTTTGTGGATTTTATTCCTGAATATTGGCTTAATTTTTTGTTTGAATTGATGTAAAATTTGTCCTGTTTGCCAGGTGCTAGTGCTCACACCTGCAATCCTTGCTACTCAGGAGGCTGAGATCAAGGTTCAAAGCCAGCCAGGGCAAGAAAGTCCTTGAAAAAACTCTTACCTCCAATTAATCATCATCAACAACAGCCCCCAAAAAGCCAGAAGCAGAATAGTAGCTCAAGTGGTAGACTACTAGCCTTGAGCAACAAAGCTCAGGGACAGCACCCAGGCCCTGAGTTCAAGCTAAGACCAGCAATTTCACCCCTTCCCTCCCCCAAAAAAAAAACAATGGAACAATGTGATGCTTTGATTTATGTTTCCATTACATAATGTTCCATTGAAGCTAAGACTATCTAGCTCCTCAAACATTTCACTTGTTTGGGGGAGGTAAAACGTCCATCTTTTCTTTCAATTTCTTTTCTGATCTAGATTGTACATCTTTTTTTTTTTTTTTTTTTTTTTTTTGGGGGGGGGGGTCTGGTTGTGGAGCCTAAACTCTGGGCCTGGACGCTGTCCCTCAGCTCTTCAGCTCAAGGCTAGCGTTCTACCACTTGAGCCACAGTGCCACTTCCGGCTTTTTCCTTTTTGCTTATGTGGTGCTAAGGAATCGAACCCAGGGCCTCAGGCATGCAAGGCAAGCGCTCTACCACTGAGCCACCTTCCCAGCCCCCTAAACTGTACATTCTTACCATCTGTAGCCATACTAAGGTACAACAGAACACTAGCACTAGACTCAGCAGCCTGCTGTCCAACCTTTCCAAACCATACTTCAGCCCCAACTACTACACCCAATCTACTCTCAACTTCTTCACTATGTGTAGCTGGCTTATGACACGCAGTTACAGGCTGTTAAATGTAAATTGAGGTCGTTCATTACACTTTTCAGCTTGAATTTAGGTTTTTATAATTAAAGTATGAAAGATGAAGCAAAGTTCTAGAATAAGAACTAACCAAACCACCTGTGTGTTTGCTGAAGACATGATCAGGACCGATATTCAGCCAGGACACACTGGCACAACTGTCAAGTATCGCCTGCCTGCTGGTGAGCAGTCTCTGCTGAGGGTCCCTGGCATCTCCCCTGTGCTCAGGCCACCCTCTAGCTGCCACCAAGACTCAGCTAGGTCCTGAGGCATCTACTTTGACTGGAAAAGGTCTATACCATACTGGACATCATTAAAAATGTGTAACATCGCCAGGTGCCAGTGGCGCACGCTTGTAATCCTAGCTACTCAGGAGGCTAAGAGCTGAGGATCATGGTTCAACCAATGCCAGCCGGGGCAGAAAAGTCTGTGAGATTCTTAACTCCAATTAACCTCCAGAAAACTGGAAGTGGAGCTGTGGCTCAAGTAGTAGAGCTGAGGGACGGCACACAGGCCCAGAGTTCAAGCCGGGTGCCAGTGGCTCACACCTGTAATCCTAGCTACTCAGGAGGCTGAGATCTGAGGATTATTATCCTAGCTACTCATGAGGCTGAGATCTGAGCCTGAGCAGGAAAGTCCATGAGACTCTTATCTCCAATTAACCACCAGAAAACCAGAAGTGGTGCTGTGGCTCAAGTGGTAGAGCGCTCACTTTGAGCCGAAGAACACAGGGCTAGCGCCCAAGCCCAGAGTTCAAGCCCCACGACCACCAAAAAGAAAAAGGGAAAAAAAATTATATAACATCACTTTTGAACATTCTTAACTACTGGCAAAGCAGAGTTCAGATTTCTTCTCCTGGCCAATTCTGTCAACTTTTTCCCCAGGTATAAAGACCAGGAAGAGCTGGGCAAATGGCTCAGGCCTATAATCTAAGCTACTGGAAACTGAAATCTCAGGATTTAGGACTGCAGTTTGAAGCTAGTCCAGGCAAAAAAAAAAAAAAAAAAGCCAAACAAGACCCTGAGTTCAAATCCCAGTACTAGAAACAGAAAGAACTCTATAGCACAAAGGTTAAAACCACACAGGCCACTGGGTGCCAGTGGCTCACACCTGGAATCCTAGCTACTCAGGAAGCTGAGATCTGAGGATCACAGTTCAAAGACAGCCTGAGCAAGAAAGTCTACCTCCAATTAACCACCAAAAAAAGCTGGAAATGGGGAGCCGTGGCTCAAAGTGATAGAGAGCGCTAGCTTTGAATACAGAGAGTGACCAGGCCCTGAGTTCAAACCCCAGAACTGGTACAAATCACACACACACACACACACACACACGCACGCACGCACGCACGCACCACTGCCACCTCCCCGGGCCAGTCAGTCACTTCCTTGCTGAGCCTCAGTTTACTCAATCAGTTCTTCAATAATGTTTGTTTGGAGAATGCGTAACTCAAATGTCTACCCAGGCCTTGAGGCAATCACTGGCTACGCAATCCTGCTCCTGTCCTCAATTTACCTTTCATCTCTATTTTTCCTTTGTCCATGTCTTTATGCCTATCTAAGGCTATAGATGTGGGTATTACATCATAGGTCTGGGGGCCCCAAACCTTAAAATTCTTTGTTAGCACAAGATAGGAATGAACAAGGTGGAGAAACAGAACAATAGAGGCAGGTTGCTAATGAAGTCTTAAGAAAGGAATGTTGTTGTGGGAAAGTCTTGGCATCAAGGCAAAGAGAATTCTCATTTCTGAGGAACTTCAACTTTCCCATTATTGGAACAGAAGCAAGAGCCTTCAAACTTCCATGGCATGGTCCACACAACCCAAATAAGCTTCAGTTTCTCATTTAAAAATGAGGTTTGGGGCTAGGAAGGTGACTCAGTGGTAGAGTGAGGCCCTGGGTTCAATTGCTCAGTACCACATAAACAGAAAGTGGCGCTGTGGCTCAAGTGGTAGAATGCTAGCCTTGAGTTGAAGAGCTGCAGGACAGTGCCCAAGCCCAGAGTTCAAGCCCCATGACCAACCAAAAAAAAAAAGTTTGAAGGCTTATAGGGGAGAGTAACTCAGTAGCAGTGGGCTTGTCTGATATACTCAAGGCCCTGGGTTCAATGTCCAGTACTAACAAAAATGTTAGAGGCATCAGTGGGAATTAGATATTATATAAATGCTTAGGACAACACCCAACACATAGTACAAGCGATAGTAACTGTAACAATAATAGATATTATTTGAGCATTTATTACTAGTGCTGGCTCTTTCTTTTTTGTGATGGTACTGGGGCTTAAACTCAAGCTCTCATGCTCTAACTTGGCTTTTTTTACTGACAGCTGGCACTCTACCACTTGAGCCATGCCTCCTTCCTAGCTTTTTGCTGGTTAATTGGTGATAAGTCTCTCCTACTTGTCTTCCCAGGCTGACCTGGTCAGTGACCAGGCCCTCAGAACAGGCACCAAAAGAAACTAATTTGTTTCTCTTCTCTGAATAGTCATAGGGCTTGAACTCAGGGCCTGTGCACTCTCCCTCACTCAAGGCTAGTGCTGTATCATTATGAACCACAGCGCCATTTCTGGTTTTCTAATGCTTAATTGGAGATGAGTCTCATGGGCTTTTCTGCCCCAGCTGGCTTCGAAAGAGATCCTCAGATCTCAGCCTCCTGAGTAGCTAGGATTACAGGTGTGAGTCACCAATTCCCAGCAAAATTGAGTATTTTAAACTCATGACATATCAGAGAGAAACAGAGGCTCAATATCACCTATCTTGGGCCTAACCCATTTAATAACTAGCAAAGAAACGCTGAGGAATCTTCAGGTTCATAACTAACTGCCCTCTCAAAAATTTCAGCAGTTCATTTAGAATCAAATCACTATTTGTGAAACATCTTACACAGTCATTAGCTCTGTATCCAATTAATCATAAACCAAATCATCCCCTTCCTTTCCACGCCCCCCCCAAAAAAAATAGAAAAGCAATTGAACTCCCCATCCACAGCAAGGAAAGTCCCGAAGGAAACTCTCAGTTGGCCAGGCCTATGGCTGAAACTGAAGTGCCTTATCTCCATGCTGGATCTGCTCTCTGCCCAGCTCAAGTTTCACTCTGGCTTCTTGGCAACAACAGCTCTGCTCAGCAATGCATTTTAATATTATCAGGCTGGACAATTTATAAACCCGAGTCCAGTTGCAGGCAGGCTCCCCCTCCTCCCCCACACCAGGTCCTAGGTCTTCAACTCTAGGCCTGGGTGCTGTCCCTGAGCTTTTGTGCTCAAGGCTAGCAATCTACCACTTGAGGCATAACTCTGCTTCTGGCCATTTGTGGTTAACTAGAGACAAGAATCTCCTGCACTTTCCTAGGCTGCTTCAAACCTTGATCCTCAGATCTCAGCCTCCCATCAGCCTTTCTGGCTTTGTAGACTCTTAAAGGATGCCTCAGCACAAAGCCAAGTGAGTTAAGCCAGTTACCCTGTGGTCTAGACCATTCAAGCCATCTGCCCAGGTCTGGCAGCCTAGATGGCTACAACTAGAAGATCAGGTATCTAATGACTACTAGAGCAGAAGGACACGGAGAGACACAGGCAGACAGAGGAAAGGGGGCTGCTTAGACTGGGCTTTTGTCCCAATCTTTCATGGGTTGTTTCTCCAAAGCTTAAGGACAGTTTGCCGCCCTTATCTTTCTTCCTTTCTTCTGCCTTGAAGGACAACCTTGTTCTTTTTGGATTTGGGGCTTTTTGTTGTTTTGGTTGGTTCCTTGGTTTCGTTTGTGTGTTTTGGACAAGCCTGGGGACTGAATTTAGGGCCTTGCACCTGCCTTGAGTTACCTCACCTGGCTAAAACCCGCACTTTGAAACTTTCTACCATACTCTAGCCTAGGTTTGGGAATCGATGCTTTGGTTCATCTGGTCTTTGTATTGGAATCCAGTCATTGTCACAGCTCAAGCACAAAGTGGGCTGACTTCAAAATGCAGGAGATTGGGAACTGGCAAGCCTGAGGCCTTGAGTTCAATTCCCAATACTGTCAAAAATAAAAGCAAACATACTGAGCCCTTCCTCAGAATGCAGAAGCAGTACAGTGAGAATCCAGCCTGGACCTTATCTCAAAAAAAAAGGGGGGGGGGGGCAATACAAGCCAACATTGGTGGCTCATGCCTATAATCCTAGCTACTCTGGAGACAGATGAGATCTGAGGATCACAGTTGGAAGCCATCTCAGGCAGGAAAAGAAAAGTCCATGAGATTCTAATCTCAAACGACCTACCAGAAAACCAGAAGTGGTACTGTGGCTCAAAGGGGTAGAGCCCTAGTTTTGAGAGGAAAAAGCTCAGGGACAACACCCAGGCCCTGAGTTCAAGCCCTACAAAAATAAAACAGAACTCTAGGGCTTGCCTAGCATGAAGAATTCTGGCCTTGGATTCTGTCCTCATAACAACAACAAAAAAGATGAATTACATTAAAATTCAGAATCTTGGATAGGGAGTTGGGGGCAAGGCTAAATACACTTAGGTGTATTTGAAGCATATAGATGCGCACACCTATCATCTCAGCATTTGGGAAGCTGAGGCAAGACAAAAAGATAGACCCCTGCTTCCAGGAATTACAGGGTTAAGCTGTTAAGCAGTCTGAAGCCCGGTAAACAACTACTAATTAACCAATCCCCATTTCAGAAGCCGAGAGGGAAGGGGTGTTAGTGACTAGTCCTCGCTCTACTCCTCCTCCCAGGTCTGCCATCTTCTACTTCCCTCCCCTTCCCCAGTGTCCTCCCCCGCCCCCCCCCACAGCCCCCTCTCTCCGCTGCCCCAGCATCCTCTGCACTTCTCTAAATCTCTGGAAATGGGAGCATAGTGGAGTCAAAGGACTTTGGTAATAGAGAAATCTGAGATGCAGCCCGCCTCGGTCCTGCTTCATTCTCCTCTCCTCCCCTTCATTGCACACAGACTCCATGCAGAGGGGACAGGGGTGTGTGGAGGGGCAGGTGTAAGTTGGGGTGCTCTGATCCTTATGTTAAAGGGTCAAAGTCTGGGCCCCAGTGTTTAATATACAGCAGCATTCAGACAGGAGTAGCCATCACGGAGATGTCCCCCATTATAAAAAGCTTTAGGAAGCAAATAGTCTTGGTGGTGGTATGATTGATGGCTGGGGGGAAGAGGAGAGGGAGACAGAGGGTCTTCCCAGGCCAAACCCAAGCTGGCCTTGCCATCTCCCTGACTCTCCTCCTGCCTTGCTTTCCCAGTGCTGAGATTACAGATGTGCTTCACTATACCCAGTTAGGAATAAAACATTTTAAAAGCTTCCATTACTATTTAAAAAGATATCCAGGAAGATGCCATCAGAGCATGGCAGGGGTGATGAGGGAGAGAAGAGGATGGAGGAGGGGAAGGAGGAGAAGGAGGAACAAATGCAGGGTTTAGGAGGGTGGCTTCCTCAAGCAAACGCCACGAAGGCCCCAGCAGATGATGAGCCCCACCCCTGGGAACTGGCAGCCACATCTCCTACAGTACCAATGACCCACTGGACACCATGCTAGGGAGAGGGGCCAAGGCAGAACTCCAAACCCAGGAAAGGGCAGGGGGTAGGGCCTGGGTCTGGAAATCACAGAAGGCTTCCCAGAAGGAACAACAGGAGGTGAGCTAACCAGCATGGGGAAGTGCTCCTGGAGGAGAGGACAGGCTGTACCGGTGTACCAGCAGCAGTGGGGGAGGGAGGCTGGCAGCACCTGCAGGGCCCAGGTGCCCCAACCTGGGCCACATAGATCAGCAGCTGGGGAAAGGGCCCGGACGCTACTCAGCTGGGAATCTGAACTGTCCAGGCTGCCATCCACGACCCAGAATGGAATGGAGGCCTAGCAAGAACAGGGCAGAATCTGGGCTTCCGTGGCTGTAATCCTAGCTACTCAAGAGGCTGTGATCTGCAGATTCCTGCCAGCTGGGCATGAGACTCTTATCTCCAACTAACCACCAGAAAACCGGAAGTGGAGTTGTGGCTCAAGTGGTAGAGCTCTAGCTTTGAGCTGCAGAGTTCAGGGACAAGGCCCAGGACTGACTAAAAAACCAAAGAAGAAATGGCAGCAGACAAAGCCCTCACAAGGTGCCATCGTCGTATGCTTCTCTAATCCTCTTCTGCCCATTGACCTTGCAGATTTGTGCTAGCCAGTTCCTTGGCTCTGCTCAGACATTGCTCTGCTGTTCCCTTTCCCCATGAAGCCACGTGGCCTGATCCTTCACCCCTCTCCTAGATCTTTTCCTAAATATCTCCCTTCAGGGAGGCCCTCCTGAGATCTCCCTAGGGCTGCACAGCAGCCATTCCTCATTCAGAACCATTTTCCCTAGACACCAGTCAGCCATGTCCTAAATATTTACCTGCTCTCTCCAACACATTACAATCAAACACCAGGACAGAGGGGCCTCAGGGGCACCTGGGGCTCTGCTTATCAGAGTAATGATTGGACAAGGCAGCTGTCAATAACCACTGAACAAAGGAATCTTGGACAGAGTGGGTGGGGCCACCCGCCGAGATTGGGGCGTGTTTGAGATAAGCATCTGGAATGGTCACGGTTTTAGCACAAGGGGCCACCCTAGGCCAGGTGCTTCTCCCAGGGCCCTGGGGGTTCCACACTTCTCTCCCCTTCTCTATGGCCTACCCCAGATTGTCACCCTCTGGCCAGAGGCAGAAAGAGTTGTTCCTCCGGTTTTCCAGGTTCTACCAGCCAGCACACCCCTCCCTAAAACCCCCTCCCAGGTGCTCAGTGGCCTTGTAAGGCATGTCAGCCCCAGAGGCCAGGCTGGGTGGGGAGAGAGGGGGGGTGTTCCTCACAGCCCCCCTGCATTCTCCTGTGGTGACTCCAGAGCAGGAAGCTCAGTTTTACCTTCCTGGCACACACATCACCTTTGTCACTTTTCCTGGTCCCCAAAATGCCTGGGAAGTCCCTCCCCACCCCCTGCTAAAAGTATTCCTTCACTCCTCTCAGCTGACTCTTTCCCACTTCTACCCAGCTGCAGCCCCCACCCCCCTCCTTGCAGGAGGCTTCCCCAGGGGAAGCCATCAGAGCAATGTCTGAGCAGGCCCACACAGGCCTCACCCCTCCTGGGTCTCAAGGCACCCATTGTCTGATAGCTTGGGAATCCACGCACCCTCCAGATCACCCTCCAAACCCTCAGGACAGGGAAGGCTTGTGACCAACCAACAGAGCACACAGCAGGCCCTCACTGGGGTGCTGAGGGGAATGGGTACTCAGAGAATTACGAAAGAGGAACAGGAGACTCGTTTATGGTATAACTCATATTCTCATATATGGAAAACTCACTTAAAACACACATATACATGCATACATACTTGCATGCATACATACGTGCCAGGTACTGGTGGCTCACGCCTGTAATCCTAATTACTCAGAAGGCTGAGATCTGAGGATGGCAGTTCAAAGCCAGCCCAGGCAGGAAAGTCTGTGAAACTCTTATCTCCAATAAAGCACTAGAAAACCAGAAGTGTCTCCGTCGCTCAAGTGGTAAAGCACTAGCCTTGAGCTGAAGAGCTGAGGGACAGCGCTCAGGCCCAGAGTTCAAGCCCCACGACTGACCAAAAAAAAAAAAAAAAAGGCCAGAAGTAGAACTTTGGCACAAGTGGCAGAATACCAGCTTTGAGTGAAGAGTTAAGGGACTAATGCTCAGGCCCTGAGTTCAAGCCCTACAACAGGCACTGAAAGAAAAACAAGACAATGGGTGAGCTTCACACACAAAGCACCTTGTGGTGGTCTACATACCCCACCCCCACCTCCTTCCCCTTAATTTCTAATGGATAGAGACCCCTCTTCATGTTTAGAATAACTCCATTACTACTATTATTATTATGAGAGCTTAAAAAAATATTTTCCTCAGTGAGGCATGGTGGATCACACCTGTCATCCTAGCTATTCAGGAGGGTGAGATCTGAGGATCACTGTTCAAAGCCAGCCAAGGCAGAAAAGTCCATGACTCTTCTCTCCAATAAACTACCAAAAAAGCTGGAAGTAGAGCTGTGACTCAAGTGGTAGAGTGCTAGCCTTGAGCAAAAGCAGCTCAGGGAAAGAGCCTAGGCCCTGAGTTCAAGCCCAAGGACAGGCTTTCTTTTCTTTCTTTTTTTGTCGGTTGTGGGGCCTGAACTCTGGGCCTGGGCACTGTCCCTGAGCTCCTCAGCTCAAGGCTAGTGCTCTACCACTTGAGCCACAGAGCCACTTCTGGCTTTTTCTGCTTATGTGGTGCTAAGGAATCGAACCCAGGGCCTCCTGCATGCAAGGCAAGCACACTACTGCCGAGCCACCCTCCCAGCCCAGGACTGGCTTTCTTCAAGTCCTGTTTGAGGTACTCAAAGAGTTAACTGGTTTATCCTTTCCCCCATCTCCCACACCCACCAAAGTGATTATGAGAAGCCCTTAGGTAGTAGTTTGGGAAAGAAAAAAATAATAATTAAGGAACCAATGGAGCTCTGTAATGGCTGCTTGCAAAACTTAAGTCCTCAGCCAACCATTCAGATTTAAAATGGAGCCCAAGGGGGCCAGTGGCATGCTTTCATTCTAGGCTTTCAAAAGAGGGGGTGTCATAGCTTAAGGCCTCCTTTTCCCAAAGGAGAAGAGCCAGGATGGGGCTGTGGGGGCTGCCTGGGTGCACCCGAGCCATGGATCCCAGGCAGAATATAGGTGGTCTCCCAAAGGGAGCTACTGGGCATGGGGGGAGGAGGCAACAGGTGCATGGTGGACAGACACTTTTCCATCACAGTCTCGCTAGCTGCGGGCCCCTGGCTAGTCCACAGTTTCTAGAATCTACTGTTAAATTGTCTACATAGTACCCACTCAAAAGTTACCATGCCAGGCTTAAAAAGCAAGCTCACACATGACCCGCTGGTTCAATCTCAATCAGTACACAAGTACAGGAACAACATGGTTGTTTAGTGACATTATTGTTCTAGTTCTGACTCCTACCAGCTGTGGGCGCTCACTGAACCTGTCCTGGCACAAATTAAGAAACCAGATGCGCCGGGCACTGGTGGCTCATGCCTGTAATCCTACTCTCAGGAGGCTGAGACCTGAGGATCGCGGTTCAAAGCCAGACTGGGCAGAAAAGTCTGTGAGACTTATCTCCAATAAACCACTTGAAAACCAGAAGTGGTGCTGTGGCTCACATGGTAGAGTTCTCGCCTTGAGCTGAAGAGCGCAGGGACAGCGCCCAAACCCAGAGTTCAAGCCTCATGACCAACAACAACAACAACAAAAGAAACCAGATGGTTTTCTCTCTTCTCTTCTCCCCCATCCTCCTCTCTGCTTTCCCTTTCCCTTCCTTTCCTCTTCCCCTTCTCTTCTTTCTTCTAGTCTTCTTTCTCTCTCCCTCCTCCTCCTTTCTTCCCTCCATCACTATCACTACCACTACCACCACCACCACCATCACCACCTCCTCCTCCTCTTCTGCTTCTTCCTTCTCTTCCTCTTTTACCTTCCTCCTCTTCTTCCTCCTCCCCCTCCCTCCAACACACTACATACATACATGCATACATACATACATACATAGAGAGAGAGAGAGAGAGAGAGAAGGGCCCAGTTCAAGTCGGCCTTCTGTCTCCATTTTTGAAAACTGGCATTACAGCTATGTGCCAAATCACAGTTGGCTAGAAACTAGATTCTTCAGACTTCTTCCAATAGCCCTCAAAGAACAGATTCCTAAAGTCACACTCTCCACTCTTCTCCTCTCCTTCTCCCTTCTCTCCCTCTCTCCCTCTCCCTCCCTCCCTCTCTCCTTCTCTCTGTCTCTGCCTCTGTCTGTCTGTCTGTCTGTCTGTCTATCTGTCTCTCTGTCTCTGCCTCTCTCTCTCTCTCTCTGTTTCTGTCTCTCTCTGTCTCTCTGTTTAGTGTGAAACAATTCTCAATCTTCCATGGAGTGGGGTGGGGGCTCTGGGATGCAGACATCTTGGAACCCATTTTTGGGGTTGAGGTGACCACAGATGGCTGAGGCATCAGGGTCAGAAAGGAATATGTGTTCGTATTCAAAGCACCTCAAACAGCTATCAGTCTTCCTGCAGGCCGTCCTGTTACATGCAGCCTGCCCCATTTGCTTTCCTTCCATTCCCCATGGGGGTCACAGGACACTCTTTACAAGTGTTTAAAAGCACATTCATTAAAAGGCCAGCAGCAAAGGTGGCAGGGAGTCAGTCATCCATAGAACTCTTAGCCCAGGGAAGGCTTCAGGGGACCTGGACCCCCTGGAATACAGTGGGACTACTGAGCCATGGACAGGCACAGTGGGAAATCCCTCCACCACTTAGGGTGAGAGGAGCTGCCTGCTGGGTGGATGCTAATCCTGACCCTATTTCACACCTTCAGTCAACTTTGAAACTACTGTCAGGCTCAGTACCCCAGAAACATCTGCTCCTGAGGGAAATCTGCTCCTCCACCATTGTTACTCATTCAGGAGGTAAAACAGCCCTACATCTGCAGACCCTCCTGCCCACAACATCTAAAACACACTCCATGCTGCTTGTCTAGAAACAGCTAGTATCCACCTAAAAGAGTTTGACTGCGTGCAACAGAATACTACACAGAAATCAAGATAATGCAGTCAGGAGGGCACTGGTGACTCATGCCTGTAAATCCTAGCTGAAGATCCCAGCAAAGTCTGTGAGACTCTTATCTCCAATTTTCCACTTGAAAACCAAAAGTTGCACCGTGGTTCAAAGTGGTAGAAAGCAATCCTTGAGCACAAAGAGACTCAGGGACAGTTCGCAGGCCCTGAGTTCAAGCCCCAGTTCTTTTGAGTGTAAAGCTAGAGACTGCTAAGAGCATGGCTCAGGTGGTATAGCATTTGTCCAGCATGTTTGAGATCCTGGGTTCAATCCCTAATACTACAAAAAGAAAAAAGTTAAGGTGAGGCTAAGGGTCTATGATATTAATTCAAGAAACACTAATTTGGGAGGGAGATGGTGGATGTAAGTTTGATGAAGGTACATGGTATGAACAGACAGAAGTGTCACAATGAAACACTCATATATTTATATATATACATACATACATACAAACATACATACACACACACACAAAACAAATATATGCTAATAAAATTCTTTAAAAGGATCATGGTTTAAAGTGAGCAAGCCTGGGGTAGAGTCTGCAAGACTCCTTCTCTAACTGACCAAAAAAATGATAGACTGGAGGTATGTATGGCTCAAGTGGTTAGAACATCAGCTGTGAGCAAAAAAGCTGTGCAAGAACTCAAGGTCCTGAGTTCAAGCCCTGGCACCAGCACAAAAGAAGAAGAAAAGTCTAAAAAGGAAAAAGAAACATCTAATCAGATCAGAGTAACTCAAGTCTGTAATCCTAGCTACTCAGGAGGTGAAAATCAATAAGATCAGTTCAAGACCAACTAGGGGAAAAAAGCTCTAAAGACCTCATGTCAACCAATAAAAAGAATGCCTGGCATCTCAGCTATGCATGAAGCATAAATAGGATGATTATAGTCCTGCCTGGACATAAATGACTCTATTTTTAAAATATCAAAAGCAGAAAGAGCTGGAGCAGGCTGGGAAGGTGGCTCAGTGGTAGAGTGCTTTGCTTGCATGCATGAGGCCCTGGGTTCGATTCCTCAACACCACATAAGCAGAAAAAGCCAGAAGTGGCACTGTGGCTCAAGTGGTAGAGTGCTAGCCTTGGGCTGAAGAGCTCAGGGACAGCACCCAGGCCCAGAGTTCAGGCCCCTGACTGACAAAAAAAAAAAGCTGGAGGTATGGCTCAAAATGGTAGAGCACTACAAGAGGCAAAAAAAAAAAAAAAACACTGGAAAAAAAATGTAAAATATTAAGAATGATTGTAAAGAGAACTGAGGCAACCAGAATCCTGCAGAAAGCTCCAGATATGGGTAATACAGGTGGAGGCATAACCTGTAGAACAAGTGGGTCTGATTGATCCTTAGCCCAAAAAGAAAAAAAAAAGGATAGGCTGGGAATGTGGCTTAGTGGTAGAGTGTTTGCCTAGCATCTGTGAAGCCTGGGGTTTGATTCCTCCCTACCACATAAGCAGAAAAGGCTGGAAGTAGTGCTGTGGCTCAAGTGGTAGAATGCTAGCCCTGAGCAAAAAGAAGCTCAGGGACAGTGCCCAGGCCCTGAGTTCAAAACTCAGGACTAGCAAAAAAGAAATTTTAAAGGAAAGCAAAAGTCCCTTAAATAGGGTTTACACCAGGCACTGGTAGTAGTTTACACACATAATCCTAACTACTCAGAAGGCTGATATCTGAGGATTCTGAATCAAAGCCAGACCAGGCAGACAAAACTATGAGATTCTTATCTCCAATTAACCAAAAAGTGGGACATGGAGGTGTGGTTCAAGTGGCGGAGCACCAGCATGAGCAGAAAAAAAAAAAATAAGGGACAGCTTGAAACCCTGAGTTCAAGTGCTAGTACATGAAGAAAAATAAATAAATAATAGGTGTTTGCTATTTATGGACACTGAAAGCCTGGCTAACTCACAGCGTCATCACTACAACCCAACATGGGATACCAAATCACTGATCCCTTTCCCAGGTGAGGGCACAGAGGCTCAGAAGGGTGGACTGCCCCAGAGGGCAAATGACAAGCAAGAACCTCCCCCAAAGTATTGGAATCCAGACAATCCAGCCCCCGCACCCCCCCCCAGCCGACTCTCCCCATTCATCTCCCTCTGAGGGCTGCTCCAACTCCTTTTGAAAGCTTACAAGAGAGTAAATGCTGAAAAGTCACAAATGATAAGACATCTCACACCTGGCAAGCAACAACAGGGTTTGCTGGGTTAACAGCCTGCCAAGTATTTAAGTGCCCAAATCTCAAATACTCATTGATTCAGGTGAATAGATTAGGAAAAATCAAAAACAAAAAACAAAGCAGTATCATAACTAAATTCCAAAGTTCAATGAAACATCAGCACAAACTTATACAGACATTTCAGAATCATACTCCCTACTCCAAACAAGTCTTCAAGCACCCCAACTGCCAGGTATAGAAAAGGGCCTTCCGTTATTTTTCTTTCTTTTTGTCAGTCGTGGGGCTTGAACTCAGGGCCTGAGTGCTGTCCCTGAGCTTTTTCACTCAAAGCTAGCACTCTACCACTCTGAGCCACAGCACCCTTTTTTTTTTTTGGTAGTTAATTGGAGATAAGAGTCTCATTGACTTTCCTGACCAGTCTGGCTTTGAACTCTGATCCTCAGATCTCAGCCTCCTGAGTAGCTAGGATTACAGGCGTGAGCCATCAGCACCCAGATGGCTCTCTCTGTCCCTCCCTGCCTTCTTTCCTTCTGTTAAGGAATGAAGTGTTTCTATGTTGCCCCAACTAGCCCCAAATTTCTGGGCTCAAAAGATCCTCCTGTCTTAGCTTCAGCCACCCAGTATCTGGGATTACAGGCAGCCACACAGTTGAGAGTATGTTTTTTTTGGGGGGCGGGGGGAGGGTGCATGCAGGAGATGAGACTGAGGCCCTCCTGTTGCTTCTTTATTACTGAGCTACACCAGCAGCTCAAGGATTCCTTTTTAAATAGATGGACTTGAGAGTCGGCAGCTTGTCCAGGGAGTATAATACAGACTATTTCCTTCAGAAGCTTAGTCATGACTGCAAGTCTGGAAACGGGAGTGGTGATGACATTGGCCATTTCTCCAAAACCCTTTAGCGAGATGCTAGAAGAGAGAGGGCCATGTGTGGGACACGATCGTGAGTAAGGCTTTGCACCTGTACTACCTGTTACTCTTGAAGACTGATGTCACCGTTGATTCAGCCTTTGAAACAGAACAGCCTCCGCAGAGGTGACTCAGAGCCCCGGCGTGCCAGACAAATACCCTGCCCAGGTATTTGTCCACTGCTAATTCCAGGAGGTGACGTTAGGGTTTTTTGGTGTTTATTTTTTTCCTCCCTGATAGGAAAGTCACAACTTTTTCCCACAAAGGAGTGAGTGCTCTGGCTCCTTCGGCAACCAGTCCCAGGCAAGTGTGCCCAGGAATGGTGGAGGGAGGGAGGAAGCCCGTGGTCTGGGGAACCAAGCCATCACCGGGGTAGCCCTATCCCCAAGAAAAACCTTCTGCCCAAGAGGTCCGGTGGACCATCTCAACCTCTGCCAGGAGAAGCGTGGGAAACAAAGCTAGCGCCATATTCCTCTTGGGCGACAGGCCAAGAGGCGGGCTGGCTTGGAAAGAGCATTCGAGCCTGGTTTGAAGCTGATACCCTGGTAGCAATTAGCCCTGAGGATTATTTCTTTAACAAATGCTGCTAATACAGACCTGGGGCGGGCGGTCCCGGGAGACCTGGGGAGCCTTTGCTTCTTCAGGTCTTTACTCAAATGTCAGTCTTTTTAGTGATCACTCCCGCCACTTCTCTCTACCTCAAGACACATTTTTAAAGGTATTCATTATCTTACTTACGCAGCTGCAACCCCATTTGTCAATAATACAATACATATAATAATATAATAAATAATAATTAAAAACAAGAAACACTTCCCATTAGGCTTTTTGTACAGTGGTTGTCACTTCATGGGGTTATCCTGAGGCTTAAAGGAGATAGAATAAAGGAAGTACTCAGTGAACAGGGAGTAATGCTGGGCACAGGGGAGCACACCTATAATCTCAGCTACTCAGGAGGCACACACAGGAGGATCTCAAGTTTAAGACCTGCCCAGGCAAACACAGTGGCTGGACCCTGCTTCAAAAACAAGACTAAGAACAAAAGAACCAGGGGCTTGGCTCAAGTGAAAGAGTACCTGGCTAGAAAATATGAGGCTTAGGGCTGGGAAGGTGGCTCAGTGGTAGAGCGCTTGCCTTGCATGCTTGAGGCCCTGGGTTCAATTCCTTAGCACCACATAAGCAAAAAGAAAAAAGCCGGAAGTGGCGCTGTGGCTCAAGTGGTAGAGCGCTAGCCTTGAGCTGAAGAGCTGAGGGACAGCGCTCAGGCCCAGAGTTCAGGCCCTGCGACCGGACCCAAAAAAAAAAAGAAAGAAAGAAAATATGAGGCCTAGCTAGGGGCTGGGGGCTCATGCTTGTAAGCTTAGCTTCTCAGGAGGCTGAGCTCTGAGGATCACTAGTCAAAGCCAGCCTGAGCAGGAAAGTCTGTGAGATTTTCCTGGACCAGCAAAAAGAGACGGGGTGGGGGTGGGGGGTTAGGAAGGAAAGAAAAAAAGTAAAGAAAAAGAAAAAGATGTCAGAATTGAAGGTGTGGTTCCAGTGGTAGAGTACCAGCCGTACTGCGTTTAAGGCAGAAGATAAACAAATAATATGAGGCCTGTGAGTAACCAAAAGTTAAAATTTAAAAAAACAAAAACAAAATAAACCCCACAAAACTGCATTAAGTACAACTGAATACCTTGCTATTCATCAGCAGAATAGATAAGACTTGAACTCAGGGCTGGGCACTGTCCCTGAGCTGCTTTTGCTCAAGGTTAGCACTCTACCACTTGAGCCACAACATCATTTCCATTTTTCTGTTTATGTGGCACTGAGGAATTGAACCTAGGGCTCCATGCATGCTAGGCAAGCACTCTACCACTGAGCCACATTCCCATTCTCAAGACTTTTTTTAAATCTGGCACCTGTAACCAAACCCAGGGTCTTATATTTGCTAAGCAAGTCTGCCTCCACTGAACTACATACTCCAGTCCTAAGTGTGTATGTGTGCTGATACTGGGGCTTGAACTCAAGGCCTGGATGCTGTCCCTTAGCTTTATTGCTCTAGGCTCAAGTTCTACCACTTGAGCCACAGCTCCACTTCTGACTCTTTATTAGTTAGCTGGAGATAAGAATCTCGTGGACTTTCCTGCGTTGGCTGGCTTTGAACTGAGATCCCTAGCTTGTCTCCTGAGTAGCTAGGATTATAGGAATAAGCCACTGGCACCTGACCCAAGATACTCTCTTTTAAATAAGTATATCTAGTGATACTCACTAGACACTATGTTGAAAATGAACTATACAACTTGTGCGCAAGGATGAGAGGGAAAAACTGGGAGACAGTGAAAGAAGGGGTGACACTGTACTCTTAGACGGGCGCTGGTGGCTCACGCCTGTCATCCTAACTACTCAGGAGGCTGAGATCTGAGAATCAAGGTTCAAGCCAGCCCGGGCAGGAAAGTCCATGAGACTCTTATCTCCAATAAAGCACTAGAAAACCAGAAGTGGCGCTGTGGCTCAAGCGGTAGAGCGCTCACCTTGAGCTGAAGAGTACAGGGACAGCGCCCAAGCCCAGAGTTCAAGCCCCACGACCGACCCAAAAAAAGAAAAAAAGAAAGAAATGTACCCTTAGCTGGGGGCTGGTGGTTCACGCCTGTAAACCTAAACACTCATGAAGCTGAGATCTGAGGATCCTGGTTCAAAGCGAGCATGGGAAAGTCCATGAGACTCTTATCTCCAACGAACCACCAGAAAATTAGAAGTGGCACTGTGGCTCAAAGTGGTAGACACTAGAACACTAGCCTTGAGCGCAAAAGCTCAGGGACAATGCCCCACAACTGAGTTCAAGCCCCCCCAACCAACGGGGGAGGGGGGGCAGAAAAAAAGAAATGTACTCTCTACCTGACTTATGAAATGGTAACCACTCTGTACACCACTTTTATAATAGCAATTAAAGCTGGGAGAAAGTGAGGGAAGGGGTGAGCTTGTCCAAAAAGAAATGTACTCTTGGGCTGGGAATCTGGCTTAGCAGTAGAATGCTTGACTAACATGCATGAAGCCCTGGATTTGATTCCTTAGTACCACATAAACAGAAAAAGCTGGAAGTGGCACTGTGGCTCACGTGATAAGAGTGCTAGCTTTGAGCAAAGGCAGCTCAGGGACAGTGCCCAGGCCCTGAGAGTTCAAGCCCCAGGACTGGCAAAAAAAAAAAAAAATTGTTCTTTACCTCACATGTAACTATGTATAACCCTTCTGTACATCATCTTTATAATAAAGCAATTTTTTTTTGTTTTGTTTTGTTTTGTTTTGTTTTTGGTCCGGTCATGGGGCCTGAACTCTGGGCCTGGGCGCTGTCCCTCAGCTCTTCAGCTCAAGGCTAGCGCTCTACCACTTGAGCCACAGTGCCACTTCCGGCTTTTTTTCTTTTTGCTTATGTGGTGCTGGGGAATCGAACCCAGGGCCTCAGGCATGCAAGGCAAGCGCTCTACCACTGAGCCACCTTCCCAGCCCAGCAAATTTTTTTAAAAGCAATGTCTTCACACAAAAAATAACAAAAATTGGCCGGGCGCTGGTGGCTCACGCCTGTAATCCTAGCTACTCAGGAGGCTGAGATCTGAGGATCACGGTTCAAAGCCAGCCCGGGCAGGAGAGACCGTGAGACTCCTATCTCCAATAAACCACCAGAAAACCGGAAGTGGCGCTGTAGCTCAAGTGGTAGAGCGCTCGCCTTGAGCTGAAGAGCTGAGGGACAGCGCCCAGGCCCAGAGTTCAAGCCCCATGACCGACAAAAAAAAAAAAAAAAAAAATTTTCTATTTTAATAAATTGATTATAAAAAATTTTAATTAAAAAACAAGAAATGTATTTAGGATGCAATATAGGCCAAATAAAATCTTACCAAATTAAAGGAAAAAATAGTAAGTATACGTAAAATATTGCATGAGACAAACATATTAAAAATATAGCCATTGTTTATTTGATCTTCATGTCATTGGGTATCCTGGATTTTTATTTGCTGAATCTGGCAGCCATGCTCACGAGGCAGGCATCTTACTGAAGGCCAGGAGCCATACCTTATCTGAACATCTAGAAGATACTGTCTGACAGTACTCTTAACCGATACTTATTGATTCCATGGGTTTGGGAACATAAGATTTTTACCTTTGCTGCTATCTGATTTAGTTAGCTTTAAACTTTTTGTGCTCAGGTTTTCTATATCACCATGCTTCTTCTAGACGCCTCTGAAGTGCAGAGACCTGCCAGATGGACCAGCAGAAGGACTGCCAGGTTCTAAACAATTGATGGGAAAGGGATGCAGGAGATAGCAGGTGGGAGGTGCTGGCTTATCTGCAGTCTCCTACACATTCTTGCTCAAGGAAGGTGTTAACAAACCAGAGGAAAGCAAACAGGTGGCCTGGCTGGCTGGCTCAGGTGTCTGTTGAGATTTTGATCTGGTGCCTCCTTACACGCAGAGGTGTGGGGCAGAAGGAGCTCGCCTGACCTTCACATGCTGGACCACAAGTTGCTTTGTGACAAGACAATTAGGTAAGGTTACCCCAGGAGTGTGCAGAGCTCACAGAAATTGGATGAGGGTGCTATATCAAAGCACCTGTTAGCCAGGAGCCGGTGGCTCACGCCTGAAATCCTAGCTACTCAGGAGGCTGAGATCTGAGGATCCGGGTTTAAAGCCAGCCCAGGCAGGAAAGTGAGTCTCTTATCTCCAATAAACCACAGAAAACTGGAAGTGGTGCTGTGGCTCAAGTGGTAGAGCGCTCGCCTTGAGCTGAAGAGCTCAGGGACAGCACCCAAGCCCAGAGTTCAAGCCCCAGGACTGAACAAAAAAAAAAAAAAAGCACCTTTTAGAGCCGGGTGCTGTGAACCAGTGGCTCACACCTGTAATCTAGCTACTCAGGAAGCTGAGATCAGAGGCTTAGGATTTGAACCTAGCCCAGGAAAGTCCATGTGACTCCAATTAATCACCAAAATACCAGAGGTAGAGGTGTGGCTCAAGTGGTAGAATACTAGCTTTGAGCAAAAGAAGCTCAGGCCCTGAAGTAAAGGGTCAAGTGGTAAAGCACCGGTTTACCAATAGTGAAGCCTACTGAGTTCAAACCTAGTACAAAAAAAAAAAAAAGTAGACCTTTTGTTGAACATGAACTACTCAACTGTGGGTGGAGATGGGAAGGAAAAACTAGGAGCAAGGGAAGAGGTGACATTATCCAAAAAGAAATACCCATTACCTGAATTTACATAACTATAACTCCTCTGAATATCAGCTTTATAATAATTTTTTGGGGGGTCCAGTCGTGGGCATGAACTCTGGGCTTGGGCGCTGTCCCTCAGCTCTTCAGCTCAAGGCTAGCACTCTACCACTTGAGCCACAGCACCACTTCCAGCTTTTTTTTTCTGCTTATGTGGTGCTGAGGAATCGAACCGAGAGCCTCATGCATGCAAGGCAAGCGCTCTACCACTGAGCCAGCTTCCCAGTCCTATAATAATTTTTTTTAAGAGTTAAAAAAATAATAAGAAAGCCAGACTCACGCCTGTAATCCTAACTACTCAGGAAACTGTGATCTGAGGATTGTGGTTCAAAGCTAGCCCGGGCAGGAAAAACTGTGAAATTCTTATCTCTAATTAACCACCAGAAAACCAGAAGTGGAACTGTGGCTCAAGTGCTAGAGCACTTGCCTTGAGCTGAACAGCTCAGGAACAGTGCCGAGGCCTAGAGTTCAAGCCCCACGACCACCACCAACAACAAAAAGTCACCAGGCACCAGTGGCTCATGCCAGGAGGCTAAGATGTGAGGATATGTGAGGATCGTGGTTCAAAACCAACCAAGGCAGAAAAGTCTATGAGATTCTTCAGTTAATCACCAAAAAACTGAAAGTGGTGCTGTGGCTCAAAGTGGCAAAGGGCTAGCCTTGAGTGAAAGAAGCTCAGGGATAGCACCCAGGCTCTGAGTTCAAGCCCCAGGACTGGTAAAAAGAAAAAGTCACTTGGAATACTAGGAAAAGAGACTGTTGGGACAGGGTGAATAAGGGAGACCAGAAAGCAGCTGCAGCCACAGCTTCACCATCCCCTTTGGAAACACATCAGATATACTTGCATGCTCCAGCGCCAAACCACAAAAACAGGTATTCCTCTTAGTCTTGAACTTGCCCAGTTAAAATAAATCTGAAAAGCTATCAGCTTATTACAAGCTCTCTTAATTACAAACCTAACTAATTATTATCTAGGACATGGCAAATTACACCACTAGGCTATATGTCCACTGTTATTTACAATCTTACTTGTGGGGAACAGGTTCAAAAACTCCAGCGGGCCCCATTGGCTCCTGAGCTCCTGGGGCACAGACACATTCTCCCTTGGAAGCCTCTCCTCCAAGAAGGACTCTTAGGAGTGGGAGTCTGAGGAAGTCCAGGTCAGCTTGATCTATACAATGACAATCTGCCTCAAGAAAGCAAGAAAGAAAGAAGGAAAGAAAGAAAGAGAGAGAGAGAGAAGAAAAAGAAAAAAGAAGAGCCAGGTGCCAGTAGATCACACCTGCAACCCTAGACACTCAAAAGGCTCAGATCTAAGGGTCAAGGTTCGAAGACAGTCTGAGCAGAAAAATCTATGAGACTCTTATCTCCAACTAGCCACCAAAAAGCTGGAAGCAGAAGTGTGGCTCAACTAGAGTGCCAGCATTGAACAAACAAAGCTAAGGCATAATGTCCAGGTCCTGAGTTCAAGCCTCGGTATAGGCACCAAAAAAAGGGGGGAGGGAAGCTGGGTGCCAGTGGCTCAGGCCTGTAATCCTAGTTACTCAGGAGGCTGAGATCTGAGGATCGGGGTTCAAAGCCAGTCCGGGCAGGAAAGTCTGTGAGACTCTTATCTCCAATAAACCACTCAGAAAACCGGAAGTGGGGCTGTGGGTCAGGCGACAGAGCGCTAGCCTTGAGCTGAAGAGTTGAGGGACAGTGCTCAAGCCCAGAGTTCAAGCTCCATGACCAACAAAAAAAGGGGGGAGGGGGGAAGGGAAGGGGGAGGGAAGGAGAACAGGTCAAAAATAGCTAGATAAATAAGACTGAACTTTAATTTCACAATTAAAATTAGGGAGATGCAAAAGTCAGTTTGGGAGGTAGGCAGGGGTAGGAGACAGGGGTGAAGGAGACCTGCAAAGTCTAGGCACCATGGAGAGATGGATAAAGGTTTTGTGTTTGCTTTTCTTTGGTGCTGGAATGGAGCCCAGGGCACCGTGCATGGTAGGCAAGCACTCTACCACCGAACCACACCCCAAGACGAACTTTGTTATTTCTACAAGGAAACCCTGGAAGGAATACACAACAAATACAGTCAGGTAACAGAAATTACTTGTTACCTGCGCCTTGGGAAAGAGCTGGGTTTTCACCTGGTCTGAACAGAGAGTTTTCACTCTGAGCCATATTTAAACTTTTCTTCACTATCTACGTAGATCTTTCTGCCCCTACCTTCCAAGTGCTGGAATGACAAGCAGCCATCACCACACCCAGCTTCTGAGAAGAAATATTTTTGTACTCTTTTATTCAAATTAAACTCTGCCTACTAAGTGAGCAGAGGACCTGACCCTCTCTCTCCTGGTCTAGGAAGGCCCAGATCCAGATCCTTTCTTTGGGGATGAATTATTGGAAATCCATTTCCTTTCCTTGGAGTCCCTTTCCCTCTCAGTATCTATCCAGACAAATTAACCAGCAAAAAGTAGGAAGTAGAGCTAGAATGTCAGCCTTGAGATAAAAAGGCTAAGTGAGAGGTCCTGAGTTCAGTCCCCACTACTGGCCAGCACGCACATGCTCACACGCACAACACTAGATGTGCCTTTCACAGTATACAGAAATGATCTGACGAAGGGTCTCTGTTCATAGACTTTTCTGGAATCTACCTGGGGCAGAGGCTGGATCTAAGTCTGGGGTACACAGCCTGCTTCTCTGGGTGGCCCATCTCCACCCCATCCATTCAACTGTGTGTCCTCAGAACACTCAGAGGGACATGGTCACTTTATTCCTTCTGGTCAAAGGCGCCCTTGGATCTTTGGCTGGCCACCAGAGGCCCACACCTAGCTGGCACCGGGTATTTACTCATCAAATACCTGTGACCTAAACCCTGGGGTTTTCCAGGGCAAAGAATGGGTGGCAGGCACTGAGGAAAGAGGCAGGAGGAGAGCTGGAGGTCAGTCTTGCTTCCAGACTGACAGAGAGACCCAGTCTCAAACAAAGGTATAGAGATAGCATAAGGAAAACTCACCAACAGCTACTGAGTAATAGCAGGATTGTGGAGACTGGACCAGGAAAGACAAAGCAATAGATGAGGTGAATCTGACTAAATTATAATACGCGCATGTACAAATTATTACGGTGAAACCCCTTTGCAAAATTATTCTGTGCTTTAAAATGGAGGGGAAGGGGGGAGAATCAGTAAACTAGGCCATATTGGAGGGTGGGGTGGGGGTGAAAGAGGGTGAATATGGTTGAAGTATGAAAATAGAACAGTGAAACCTGTGGAAATTGGTTTAAGGGGGAGGGAGAGAAGAGTTAGGTGTTTTTGTTTTTTGCTTTTGATTTTGTTTTGTAGGTCATGAGGCTTAAACTCAGGCCTGGGCATTGGCCCTGAGCTACTTCGCTCAAGGCTAGCCCATTACCACTTAGAGCCACCAGCCAGGTGCTGGTGGCTCATGCCTGTAATATTAGCTACTCAGGAGGCTGAGATCTGAGAATCGAAGTTTAAAGCCAGCCTAGGCTGGACAGTATGTGAGACTCTTATCTCCAATTAATCCCAGAAAAAGCAGGAAGTGGTGCTGTGGCAAGTGGTAGAGTGCTAGCCTTAAGCAAAAGAAGCTCAGGGACCGTACCCAGGCTCAGAGTTTAAGCCCCAGGACCAGGGGAAAAAAAAAAGTCTCATGGAGTTTCCAGCCCTGGCTGGCTTTGAACTGAGCTTCTCAGATCTCAGCCTCCTGAATAGCTAAGATTACAGGCATGAGCCACCAGCACTTGGCTGAGATAGGAATTTGATGAGGTATGTTATATGGATAGATGGAAATGTCACAATAAATAACTCCAAAGAACAACTAATGAATGATAATTCCTTAAAAACAAAAAGCTAAGTCCAAAACAGAAAGCCCTCAGAGATCAGGATTAAGAATTTACAGGATGGCTAGGAACGTGGCTTAGTGGTAGAGTGCTCGCCTGGCACGCATGAAGCCCTGGGTTCCATTCCTCAGTACCACAGAAACAGAAAAAGCCCAAGTATTGCTATGGCTCAAGTGGTAGAGTGCTAGCCTTGAGCAAAAAGAAGCTCAGAGACAGTGCCCAGGCCCTGAGTTCAAGCCCCAGGACTGGCAAGAAAAAAAAGAAAAAAGTTAAAGAATTTACAGGAGGGTGAGTATGCACTTGTGAAACCTCCCAGGTGACTTGTTCCTCACCCAGATTGTGAGCCACAGCATTCTGGCAATAGGAAAGCAGAACAGCATCCTTGTATATGATGAAACACTTCTCAAAACCAGGCAGCACTGACCAACTAAGCCAATCTAACTTCCCCACCTCAGTCCGCAGCGAACCCACACCAGAGCTGCCCTGTGCATGTATGTGGCCTGGTGGCCAGCAAGGAAAAGGCACAGACTCTCCCTTTCCAACAAAGGCACAGGGTGCAGGGCGGTACTGGTTGTGTTAGCTCAGCAGTGTTTGCTTAACACAAGAGCTGTTGGGAGAGTGAGGAAACTGGTTTGGCTGGTTTGCTGAGCAGGGGAAAGCAAATGGGGAACTTTCCAACCAGGAGAGAAAACAGAAGCCTCACACTTACTAAGCACTCTACCACTCGTCACTCCTAGAGTTTCAAATACAGACATTTCCCAGTAATTCTTCCAGGAACTGACACACTGAAAATCCATCCAACATCTTACCAACTGTAGCAAACATAAGCTGGGAATATAAAAGGTAAAAGGAAGCCAGGTGCCAGTGGTTTATGCCTGTAATCCTAGCTACTCAGGAGGCTAAGATCTGAGAATCATGGTTCAAAGCCAGCCCGGGAAGAAAGTCCATGAGACTCTTATCTCTAATTAACCACCTGAAAACCAGAAGTGGCACTGTGCCTTGAGCTGAAGAGCTGAGGGTCAGTGCCCAGGCCCAGAGTTCAAGACCTACAACCGATTTAAAAAAAAAAAAGAAAGGTAAAGGGAAACTTACCAAAAGAGGGGCAGGGGCTGGGAATGTGGCTTAGTTGTAGAGTGCGTGCCTAGCATGCATGAAGCCCTGGGTTCAATTCCTCAGAACCACATAAACAGAAAAAGCCAGAAGTTCAAGTGGTAGGGTGCTAGCCTTGAGCAAAAAGAAGCTCATCAGGGACAGTGCCCAGGCCTTGAGTTCAAGCCCCAGGACTGGCAAAAAAAAAAAAAAAAAGGAGGAAGAGGAGGAGGAAGAAGAAGAGGAAGAGGAAGAGGAAGGGGAAGGGGAGGAGGAGGAAGACAAGAAAACGAAACCGACAAGGGGGCAGCTGTTGGGAGGGGACCTTCAATTTCTTTTTTTCAATCTGTCATGGGGCTTGAACTGAGGGCCTGAGCTCTTTTGCTCAAGGCTAGTGCTCTACCACTTTGAGCCACAGCACCCCTTCCGGTTTTCTGTTAGTTAACTCTCCAGTTAAGAGTCTCATTGTACTTCCCTCACCTGTCTGGCTTTGAACTTCGATCCTCAGATCTCAGCCTCCTGAGCAGCTAGGATTACAGGCATGAGCCACCAGTGCCCAGCCATCAATTCCTTTCTAATTTATCAAAGATAAACAACAACAACAACAACAACACACACACACACACACACACACACAACCATGACTTACAAATGGCATTCAGGGTTGAGGTCTCCCTTCTCTGGCCTCCATAAACTAGTTTGCCTAAGGACACAGAGCTTTTCAGAGCCCCTCCAAGCAAGTAAGAACCTTCCAACAAACCAACTCTTCCTGCTCTTTTCCAATTAACCTCCAGGGACACTGAGACCACAGAGCAGAGTTTAAGGACAAAGCAGGAAATATTTATTCACCAGGCTACTCATTTGCTCAAAACAAGATGGGTGCTTACTATAGCTCTATAAATACTAGCCATCATTTAATGATCTTCCCTTTATTTATTTTTTTGAGACAGGGTCTCGTGATGTTGCCCATGCCAGCCTTTAACTTGATCTTCCTACCTCAGATTCCTGAGTGCTGACATTACAGGGGTGAGCCTTACTTAATGATTTTTTTTTATGCTTTCTTTGAATTCACTCTAAGCTGCACTTATGTTTGGCCATATCTTTTTGTTGTTGTTGTTGTTGTTGTCGTCAGTAGTGGGGCTTGAACTCTGGGCCTGAGCGCTTTCCCTCAGCTTTTCAGCTCAAGGCTAGCACTCTACCACTTGAGCTACAGCACCACTTTGGCCATAGCTTCTTTATTCATTCTTAACCCGAGGATCTACCTAAGCCTACTGTTAATATAAAATAGGCACTGGCTTTGTCAACTTAAATGAATGTGGACCCTCTGTAAGCATGATGCCCACTTTTGGTCCTCAGCTCAACCCAGATCTGAGCTCCTCCCTGCCCTGGTATTCCCACCTTACAGCTGGCCCCTCCCTCTCTCCACCCAGACCCACCTGAACTCCCATCTACCTCACTTCCTAACCCCCCAGACCCTGCTGCTACCTATAGGGGAGGCTGCCATGTGCTCTCTCTCTCTCCAGGGGAAATATGGCTCCTCTAATAAACTTTGCAATAATCTTTCTCCTGTGCCTGCCTACCTCCTCTGCATGGTCCCCTGGCATGGATGTGATGGATCCTTTCATGGATCCTTTCACCCCCCAAATGCCCCAAATCTTAGCTAGATGAAGACAACCCAAGCCAGGCACTGGTGGCTCACACCTGCAATTCTAGCTGCTCAGGAGGCTGAGATCTAAGGATCGGGGTTTGAATGAAGCCAGCCTCAGGCAGGAAAGTCCATGAGACTCTTATCTCCAATAATCTACTCAAAAAAGCAGGAAGTGGGGCTCTATGGCTCAAGTGGTAAAGTACTAGCCTTGAGCAAAACAGCTCAGGGCAGTACCCTAGCCCTGAGTTCAAGCCCCAAGACACCCCCCCCCCCCACACACACACACACACAAAGACAACACCCATTTTACAGATGAGGAAACTGGGCCTCACAGCAGTGAAGTGGTAAATGCCAAGTCACTTGGCTAGTAGTTACACCTCAAACCTGCATATGCTCACTGAACTACCGTAAACTATACTGACTTCATTCTCCTTTGGAAAGCCTCAAGCTCTGACAGGAGCGGGAGGGCGGGCACAACAGAGTAGAAACCGTCTGGACTGTGGCAGGTGCCTCTCGGGGATTTTAGGGTTTTGGCAGATTCTGGAAGATGTGGGAGGTGATTGCTTAGCGTCTGGCTTATCTGAGGCTGCGCTTGGAAGACAGCGTGTAACAGACACCAAGGTGAGTCTTTTAGAAGAAAAGGTTGGACCAATGAAAGGCCCAGATAGCAAACAGGGATTTTCATAGCCACCTGGCTGCAAGCAGCCGCCGCCTTTCCTTAAATGGCCTTGCAGGGCCTGGGATTGTGTGTGTCCAGCACTGTAGAAGGAAACCCAGGGTGAGGGGTGGGAGTATAGCCCAATGTCTCCTTTCCTGAGAAACTATGCATCAACCCTGACACAGACACCCGTGACTGGGGAGATGGAGTAGAAGTCTGAGGGTACAGAGTGGAGACTGATGGTGTAAGGTGATCCCAGGGCAGGTTTCCCTGTTGGACTTTGTCAACTTCAGCTGAATTAAGGGGCCTGTGTGCCATTCACACCCGCTTTCAACACAGCCTTTAAGAAGGGAGGCAGGGTGCGGGGAGAGGGTTTAATCCACACCTGTGAGCCAGCTCAACCATCAAGCAGTCAAAAGACTGAGCCAAAAATCTGGGTCCTGTGTGTCTGAAATCAGATTGTAGGAAAAGAAAAAATTTTTTAAAAATCCTCAGTTTTTAGGTTAAGACCTCCGAGTTCCCAAATTGTCTATTAACCTGCCTTCTCCAGCCTGTCTGGGCAAAGAAAAACGAAAATGATCAATACCTCTAAAGAATCACTTTATAGTGAAGCTGTTGGTCTATGCTGTTGTGACAAGGTCTCCCTAAGTAGCCCAGGCTGACCTAGAACTCATGATCAGGAGACCTCAGCCTCCAAAGTGCTAGATTATAGGTATGAGCCACTCACAGCTTGTGCTTTTTTTTTTTTTTAAATAGTCTCTGCTCCAGAAACTGAAGAAAAACCAAGAGAATAAACAAGAAACCAAAACTGCAGTCATTCATTAAGCAAAGGAATCATCCCAGAGTCCTCTTAGTTCAGCCCAAACACTACTTGTGGCCCTTCAGCTACCTGTGCTGTGTTATTGTGTGTACACGTGCACGTGCTTGCATGTATGCACTGGGATTTGAACTTGAGGCCTGGGAGGCAGGTTCCTCGTTTTCAAACTCTCAGGCAGCAAATTTTCCATGAAAGCCTACAGCTAAACCTGGTACCAATGTCACCTTCCTCCCTGTCACATTTCCCCTGACCATCCAAAGAGTGCGGCCACCTTCCTAAAATCTAGCCTAGTTAAATCTCAAAGCCAATTCCTGACATCAAATGTGTGATTTTGGCTGAAGAACACGTCTGTCCTAGAGTGTTTTCATTCAATAGGCCCAAGGAGAGCCCACAGGGCAGAAAGACCAAGAAAAGTTCAATGTCAAGAAATTTGTTGGGGGGGGGGGGTGGAGGAGGGCCTGGGAAGGTGGCTCAGTGGTAGAGCGCTTGCCTTGCATGCCTGAGGCCCTAGGTTCGATTCCTCAGCACCCCATAAGCAAAAAGAAAAAAGCCAGAAGTGGCACTGTGGCTCAAGTGGTAGAGCGCTAGCTTTGAGCTGAGGGACAGCGCCCAGGCCCAGAGTTCAGGCCCCACTACTGGACCCCCCCCCCCCAAAAAGGAAGAAATTTGTTGGGGCGAGCTATAGACTTAAAGGAACTACAACTAGCCACATAGACACCCAGACTTGTGGGATGCCCTGTGGAGGCCGCTTCTCTAGCCCAAGCCACTAGCTTCAGGCCATGCCTCCACCAGGAACTGCTCCATTTCCACCACCTGCTCTCAGAGGCCCCTTCCATCAACACCTGGGTCCTCTATTTCACAATGGACACTAATTTCCCAAACTCCCTCCTTTTCCTTCCTTCCTTCCTCCTTCCCTCCCCCCCTTTAGATAATTAAAAGGAAAGAGGAAGTAAATGACTAATTGCCGATCCTTTGGCAAATTAGAAAATCACTTTATGTCTCTCGGTATCCATCCTCTGGAGGATGTGTAAAGATGGACTCAGGTAAAATATGACTTACCCCAGCTTACCCCAGATGTGGGGGGGAAGGGGGAAGCAAAGTGAATACTAGTTGTTATTCTTAATAAAATATTATGTGAATATTCATCAGACACAAAAGCTTAGATGGGCAAAGTAAAAACCAAAGCAGTAGAGAGAGGAGCACCTGGTAGCATGCTTGACACCCTGGCTGGTTCTGATCCCTAGAGCACCACCCAGGACAAAACAAAAAACAGGCTAACCCCACCTTGGATACTACCAAATGTCCTGGCACCTGGAAGACAAAGTACCCATCACTTACAGAGACACTTCCAACATACCCTCACACACACACTCCCCTTTCTAGCCCTACCCTACTCCTTCACCTGGGCCAACATGGCCTCTTTCTACAGACTGCTTGTCACTACCCACTGATGCCCTTCAAAATAGCCCAGACCGCCCTACCTGGCTCTGTACCTTTCCCCTCACTTGCCTGTGTCCCACAGCCTACTCTCCTAAGGGGACCCTAGGACAACCTGCCAGCACATAGGATTAGAAGGGCTGGGCTGGAATGTCCCTGTCTCCATGTCTCAGCTTACTCCTGGGCCAGCCAATATAAAGCAGAGTAGAGAGAAACTGGCTGAGAAATCACTGACCATTCCAGTGTTGGGCAGACAGGATAACACTGCCTTTCAGATCCCACAGGGCACAGCCTAGTCTCAGAGTTAATCAGTCAAGCTTCAACATCAGTAAAGCACAATCCCCAATGCTGGAACAACTTCCCATGTTCAAAACAAAATTTTATCCAACACCAAGATGTGACCACACTGATTTCTCATATGGCCAAAGGCTAGAAGAAGAAACAGATCAGGAAGTTCCCAGAGTGTGTGTGTAAATGTAAGGGTTGTTTTTTTTTTGTTGTTGTTGTTTTTATGTCGGTCGTGGGGCTTGAACTCTGGGCCTGGGTGCTGTCCCTCAGCTCTTCAGCTCAAGACTAGCACTCTACCACTTGAGCCACAGCGCCACTTCTGGCTTTTTCTGCTTATGTGGTGCTGAGGAATCGAACCCAGGGCCTCATGCATGGAAAGCAAACACTCTACCACTGAGCCACCTTCCCAGCCCCTCTCCTTTTTTTTTTTTTTTTTTTTTTTAAAGTACCTTTCATTGTTCTGATACTTACCCCAGCATCAGAAATAAAGATTTTGATACAAAAGTAAGCACCTGGGAATGAATGCATCCAGACAAGATACTAGTCCCTTCCCTAGCTCCTGGTACTTCCCAACAGTGAAGTGGAACAAAGAAAACTCTAGATTATCACTGTGATAAGGCCTGAAATACATTGAGTGTTTGTATGCATTTTCAACCTGAGTCAGAGCTTTTCTGCTTAAAAAAAAAAAAAAAAAAACTTGTCATTATTCTTTGGTGAAATAGTACCTATATCAAAATGTTTCCATCTCTATGAATAAAAGCCACAGTCCTGGTAACCAAGAGCAGGTTTCTCGGCGAACACCCCACCCCCACCCCCAGAGTACACAAAGGGGCCCCAGCAGCCTGATCCGCCCAGTTACATGACCCTGGAACAAGTGGACTCCTGCTTTGAGTTTCTCCCATCATCGATGAAACACAGGACGCTCCCGTCCCACGGTTCCACCCAACAGGTTTTGCAATCTACGCGGCCAGGATCCTACCAGGGGTAGGGATGACCTGGCAGTGTTCTCACCCACCTTTGCCCCTTTACAGCTCAGCTGTCCAGACAGGGCGATCTCAACCACACCCGCCAAAGTTTAGACACCCCCCCCCCCCCCCAAACAACAACAGCAACAAATCTGTGTAAATTCCAAGGAGCCGTCGTTGGATTCAGCGGGAGGCGAGCGCACTCCAATCCAAGCGTCCGGGTGACCAACTTCCAGGCCCCTTCCCCTACCCCACCTCACCCCGCCCGGACACACCGGCGCCCCGCCCTCACCTCTGCCCAGGACGTGGCCTCTCTCCAGATGCCAGCGGGGAACCAGGAACGTGTAGCTCTCGGCACCAAAGCCAGGGTAGCAGGGCCCGGGCTCCTGGCAGAGACTCGCAGAGACCTAGCGGGGGAGAGGGGGAAAGGTACAGAGCCAGGTGACTTGCGGGGGGGGGTTCCCTCCTACCCACACCGAAACCAACAGGGCCGCGCCTCCCTCGCCCCGGGCGTCGGGACTATGGGAATCCGCTCCCCCCGCCCCCCATCCCGGGGCAGACAGCGACGTCAGCCGCTCCCACCCCGAAACCTGCCCCCACCTCCCCCAGGAACTCCCACCGAGGGGGCCGCGGGCCCGCCGCCCACGACCCAGCCCACTCTTTCCTCGCGGCCTCCACACTTTCCTCCAAACAAGATCGCTTTCAATCCCACTTCCCCGTCCCGTTCCCCGAACGCCTTCCGCCCTCTTTCTTAGCCCAGGGCGCCCTTAGTCCTACGAGCACAGCAGGTGCCTTAATTCCACGCACCCCCTCCCCACGCGGCAGGTGCCTTGACTTCCCCAACCTCTACGATCGGCCCCACAACTCCCGTCCCCCCCCCCGTTTACTTGAATCGGGGCTTCCCTTTTTCACACGCCGAGCCCGGTCCTGCTCCACGCGCCCCGGTCCTCCCCCAAGCCCATGCAGCAGCACCTGGGGTCCCCCTCTTCCCACCCCCCGGCCGGCCCCGGCCTGCACCGCGACGCCGCCCTCCCCGCACCTGGGCGCCGGCGGGGGGTGGGGGGAAAGCCGCGCGCGCGCGGACCCCGCGCAGCCTCCCGATCTCCCGAGTCAAAACTTTCTTGGAAGAAGAGAAACGGGGATGAAGGGAAACCGGGCGAGGGGCACCGAGCGCGGGGTCGGAAAGTGTTCCTCCAAGGCAGGGAACCCGACGTACCTGCAGCAGCAGAAGCAGGAGCGCAAAGAGGCGGCGGCACGGAGCGCCCATGGCGGGCGGGCGGGCGGGTGCCGAGCGCCGGCGGAGGTCCGGTGAGGTCCGGTGAGGTCCGGACTGGCTGCAGCCTGGCCGGGGCTTCCGTGTGCTCACAGGTGCTCTGCGGCTCCCGACGCCAGTAAGCTTCTAGGCAGGGCAGCGGCGCCCAGGTGTGCCTCGAAAGCCACGCCCTCGGAACCGCTGATTGGCTGAGGGTGCACCTGCGGGCCACAGCCAATGATTGGCGCAAGCCGCGGAATAGGGGCGGGCTCCGGGACAGGCTCCACCCACCCCAGCCTCGGCAGGGACTTCACTGGTCCGCTCTGGGTAGGAGGGAGGGTTATTGACCCCCGCGCCCCCCCCTCCCTCCCGGGCTATGGCTCCTCCACGTTCGAATCCCGACCCTGCGAACGAGTCACGAAGACCTGAGTTCAAAATGTATCATTTTTTTTTCCTGGCACTACTGGTGTTTAAACACTAACCTTTGTGCTTGCTAAGCAGGCACACGTCCACCGAGCCACGCCTCCAGTTCAATATCTGCTCTTTATAACTGCCATTCCTCACGGGTTTGTGAGTCAGAAAAATCATTCACTGACTCAGAACCATATCTCCAAGCCTCGGTTTCTCCACCTCAAATAATGATCACAGATGTCTCATTGTTGTGAGGAGCCCATACAATCAGAGGTCTAAAAGCTGGACAAATGTGAGGCACCAGCTGGACACCCTCAGTTCATTCCTGTAATCCTAACTTCTCAGGAGGCTAAGATCTGAGGATCTCAGTTCAAAGTTCTCCCTGGCAGGAAAGTCTATGAGACTCTTACCTCCAGTTAACCAGCAAAAGCCAGAAGGAGAGCTGAGGCTGGGAATGTGTCTTAGTGGTAGTGTGTGCCTTGCATGCATGAGGCCCTGGGTTTGATTCCTCAGTACTACATAAAAACAGTACTACATAACAGAAAAAGCCAGAAGTGGCACTGTGGCTCAAGTGGTAGAGAGCTAGCCTTGAGTAAAAGAAGCTCAGGGATAGTGCCCAGGCCCTTAGTTCAAGCCCTAGGATGGAAGGGATGGGGGAGGGAGGAGAGAAAGAAAAGAAAAAGAAAGAAACCAGTGTGTATGTGTGTGTGTGTGTGTGTGTGTGTGTGTATTAGGGTGGTCTTGAACTCAGAACCTGGACATTGTCCCTTAGCTTTTTAGCTCAAGGCTAGCAATCTACTGCTTGAGCCACAGCTTCATTTTCGGGCCTTTTGATGGTTAACTGAGATAAGTTTCATAGATTTTTCATGCCCTGGTTGGCTTCATACCACGATCCTTAGTTCTCAGCCTTCTGAATGCCTAGGATTACAGGTGTGAGCCACAGGTGCTCAACTGGAAGAGATACATTAGAGGATCTCTTTCTTTTCCTATATTTGGTCCAATTACTTGTAGATAAAGTTTTTTTTTATTATTTTTTTTGGGGGGTCCGGTCGTGGGGCCTGAACTCTGGGCCTGGGCACTGTCCCTCAGCTCTTCAGCTCAAGGCTACTAGCACTCTACCACTTAAGCAACAGCGCCACTTCTGGCTTTTTTCTTTTTGCTTATGTAGTGCTGAGGAATCGAACCAAGGGCCTCAGGCATGCAAGGCAAGCGCTCTACCACTGAGCCACTTTCTTCCCAGCCCTTGTAGATAAAGTTTTTAATGTCATATAGCAAGTCAATGTCATAGCCAAGACCAGGATCCAAGATCACCTGACTCCCAGGTTGGAATTTTTAATGCCACAGCCGCACTATAGGTCACTAGCATCTTCTCAAATAAAATATATGATAAAAAAAAAAAGTGAGGGCTGGGAAGGTGGCTCAGTGGTAGAGCGCTTGTCTTGCATGCCAGTGGCCCTGGGTTCCATTCCTCAGCACCACATAAGCAAAAAGAAAAAAGCCGGAAGTGGCGCTGTGGCTCAAGCAGTAGAGCACTTGCCTTGAGCTGAAGAGAGCAAAGACAGTGCCCAGGCCCAGAGTTCAAGTTCCATGACAAAAAAAAAAAAAAAAAAAAAAGTGGCTTAGTGGTAGAGTGCTTGCCCAGAATGCATGAAGACTTGGGTTTGATTCCTTACCACATACAGAGAAAAAGCCAGAAGTGGTGCTATGGTTCAAATGGTAGAGTGTTAGCCTTGAGCACAGAGAGGCTCAGGGACCGTGTTCAAGCCCTGAGTTCAAGCCCCAGGACTAGTAAAAAACAAAAACAAACAAACAAAAAAAAATGAGTGCTGGTGACTCATGCCTGTAATTATAGCTACTCAGGAGGCTGAGATCTGAGGATTGTGGTTCAAAGCCAGACCAGGAAGGAACATCTGTGAGACTGTTATCTCAAATAACTACCAGAAACTGGAGTGGTGCTGTGGCTCAAAGTGGTAGAGCTCTAGCCTTGAGCAAAAAACTCAGGGAAGCACCGGGCTTTGAGCTCAAGCCTCAAGACCAACTGACCAAAAAAAAAAAAAAAGGTAAAGAAGCTTCCCTATCTATCTGTGGTCTTCATGTCTGTGCCATTTGGTTACATGCTTACAAAAACCCTTCTTTTCGTTTCATCCAAGCCTGGTAAACAACAAAATAATGCAAATGCCACTCAGTAGCAGGGTAACCTTGGCAAACAAAAGAATAAGAATAGTTAAAGAATGAAATAAAGAATAAAAGAAAAGAAACAGCTGGGCATTGGTGACTCATGCCTGTAATCCTAGCTATTCAGCAGACTGAGATCTGAGGGTTGCGGTTCAAAGCCAGACCATGCAGGAAAGCCTCTGAGCTTTGATCTCCAATTAACCACCAGAAAACCAGAAATGGCACTGTGGCTCAAGTGGTAGAGCGCTCACCTTGAGCTGAAGAGCTCAGGGACAGTGCCCAGGCCCAGAGTTCAAGCCCCATGACCAACCAAAAAAGAAAAGAAAAGAAACAACTGGTGTGGGCTAATGCGCAAACCATCACTAGCTACATACTTAAAGACATACTCAGTAAATAAATGTTTGGTCTAGATGCAGCTCTTTAGAAAAATCCATCCCTATTTCCTAACTCTGGGGACTGGTCATACTTGGACTATTTACCCCAGAGCTACTGGTGAATCAAAGTTCATAGAGAGCAGAGAGAGAAAGAGAGAGAGAGAGAGAGGCTCAGTCATCCTCTCCCAGCAGGCTGACCCCTCCATTTCTAATGGAGCACACACCCAGCCTTTTGGATTTCTACATCTTGGCTCCTTCCGTCTCTTAACCCACCAGGAGACTCAGAGGGAGAAGGCTCCGTATTTTCTTTCCCACTAAGGCTCCCGCCCAACTGTGCATTAAACAAGATAATGGAAATACAGAGCAAGGCGTATTCCTCAAGGGACAGCCTGGTCCGCTTATTTTTCTTCTCTCAATTATGTAAAAATACATATTTCATACTGGTCCCAGGGAGCCTTTGGGGCTTTATTTTCTTCTGCCCCAGCAAAGCCCTGGTTTTGGAACTTCCAGGCATACTCTCTGACTCCTCCTCCCATTATACTCCGATAATTCGATAAAAAGGATTTTAGATGACAGTTAGGAGCAAGGACAGGTCAGGCCTCATGCCTTCTTCAAGCTTCTCTGCAAGTCTTTCTCCAATCTCCAGGGAAGATCAAGAAGGGGCTCTAGCCCCATCCTCAGCTGCAGACAAAAGGGCTGGGCACAGTGCGGCACTGCCTCAGTTTCTTCTTCAATGAATCGAGGATACATGGTGTGAGGATCACTGAGCCAGCATGGCAGGCCTGTGCTGTCCCTGCCTAGCTACTCTTCTCAGGGCCTTTGGTCTTAGAGACTGGTGCTGAGTTCAAATTTTTTTTGGGGGGGGGAGGTCCGATTGGGGCCTGAACTCTGGGCCTGGGCACTGTCCCTCAGCTCTTCAACTCAGGGCTAGCGCTCTACCACTTGAGTCACAGCGCCACTTCCGGCTTTTTTCTTTTTGCTTATGTGGTGCTGAGGAATCGAACCCAGGGGCTCATGCATGCAAGACAAGCGCTCTACCACTGAGCCACCTTCCCAGCCCCCTGAGTTCAAATTATAATACTGGCTTTGGCTGCCTGAGGAACCTGGTCACCTCAGCTCTCCCAGTTCTTGTTGCTCCATAAAAAAGTTTTGTTTTTTTTTAACCAGGTGCTGGTGGTTCATGCCTATAATGCTAGCTACTCAGTAGCCTAAAATCAGAGAATCATGGTTTATAGCCTGCCTCGGCAGGAACATCTGAATTTTATTCTTTCTCTTTCTTTCTTTCCTTTCTTCTTTCTTTCTTTCTTTCCTTCTTTCTTTCTTTCTTTCTTTCTTTCTTTCTTTCTTTCTTTCTTTCTTTCTTTCTTTCTTTCTTTCTTTCTTTCTTTCTTTCTTTCTTTCTTTCCTCCTCCTCCTCCTCTTCTTCTTCTTCTTCTCCTTCTCTTTCTCCTTCTCCTTCCTTCTTCCTTCTTCTTTCCAGTTCTGGGGCTTGAACTCAGGGCCTGGCTACTGTCCCTGGGCTTCTTTTGCTTAAGACTAGCACTCTACCACTTGAGCCAAGTCTGGCATTTTTTTATATACTTGGTACTTGTTAGCATTATCCCTACCTCTGGTTCTCAGCTCCACCCAGACCTGAGCTCCTCCCTGCTTGGCCACTGCCTCTTCCCCCCAGACCTACCTGCCCATGCCACTTGTCCCAGAGCTACTCACCTGGATGGGGGCAGATGCCATATTGCTCCCTCTCCAGGGGATATATGGCCCCTCTAATAAACCTTATAATAATCTTTGTCCTGTGCCTGCCTGCCTCCACGTGGTCCCCTGGGATGCTCGTGATGGATCCTAACAGTACTGAGGAATCGAACCCAGGGCTTCAGACATGCAAGGCAAGCACTCTACCACTTAGCCACGTTCCCAGTCCTTTTTATTCATTTAAAATCTTCAGATCTCAGCCTCCTGAGAAGCTAGGATTACAGGTATGGGCTACCAGCATTTCTTTCCCTCCTTCCTTCCCTCCCTCCCTCCCTCTCTTCCTTCCATCCCTTTCTTTGGTTTAGAATTTAGACACAAGCCGGGCGCTGGTGGCTCACGCCTGTAATCCTAGCTACTCAGGAGGCTGAGATCTGAGGATCGCGGTTCAAAGCCAGCCCAGGCAGGAGAGACCGTGAGACTCCTATCTCCAATAAACCACCAGAAAACAGGAAGTGGTGCTGTAGCTCAAGTGGTAGAGCGCTCGCCTTGAGCTGAAGAGCTGAGGGACAGCGCCCAGGCCCAGAGTTCAAGCCCCACGACCGACAAAAAAAAAAGAATTTAGACACAAGATCTCCACTTGCTAGGCAGGGACCCTGCCAATTGCGCCCCTCCCCACCCCTACCCCCAAACCCTGGCAGTAGAAGTGGCTTTGCTAGTGCTCAATTCCGAAGGTTCTGGTAAGCACGCTGCAAAAATTCCCCAGTGGCAGCACTTTACCCAATGTCTTTCCCTCCTGGTTTCAGGCAAAATCTTGAGCGGGCCGGGAGCCTCCCCCACCCCTCCCCTTTCCCACCCCCACTGCACAAAGCTGGAGACTTTTGCTGGGGCTGGCAGGCCCCAGGAAGTCAGGGCTGTTTGCATTTTAAAGAGAGCACTTAGGGCTGACCTTACTTCTTTCAAAAGGAAGAAAAGCCTTGGAGCAATAAAGTCAGTCCTGGGTGTTTAACTTGGAGTTGGGGGCGGGGGGTGGGGTGGGGGGGAGGTCTACGACCCCCCCACCCCTACCCCAAGGGTATTAGCTGCCCTGTCAATGCAAATGGTGGCCAGGCCCATCCATTTCTTTATTTTTCAACTGAGGAAGGAGGGAAAGGAAAATGAGAAAGCCAGGAGGTAAGATCTTGGGATTTTTTTAGACCCCCATCAAGAAAACAAATGTGTCCAAGCCTTGCCAGAACCTGGAGACCCCTCCAGGAAAACAGAGCCCCCTGCCCAGAGCCAACCCAGCTGCTTTCTAAGGTGTCACTACTCCAGGCTTTCTCTCTGGCGACTTTTATTCCTGGGTATCTGGAGACTGGTCTCCCCCAAGGCTAATGATTAATCCGCACAGGTGTCCTTGTCCCTTTCATCACATGGCCAGGAGGCTGTAATTAAAGGTGTCCAGACATGGAAGGGTGTCACTCCTCTATCCTTCACAGCCAAAGGGAGAGGAAACCCCAGGGAAATTGGAGTTACTAGAATACAACCCAATCCAGCATAGTGTGAGTCAAGGCTCCAGTCCTTATCTTACTGAATCCCTGCTATTATGCAGGGGAGCGCCCAGCTAGATGTAATCTCTTATTAAAGAAATAATGTTGCCAGGCATTGGTAGCTTATACCTGTAGTCTTACTCAGGAGGCTAAGATCTGAGGATCATAGTTTGAGGCCAAGCAGTCTCTGAGTCTATGAGATTCTTATCTCCAATTAACCTCCAAAAAAGGTGGGAGTCCAACTGAGGCTCAATTGATAGAGTGCTAGCCTTTTTTTGTTTGTTTGTTGGTCATGGGGCATGGGGCTTGAACTCTGGGCTTGGGCGCTGTCCCTCAGCTCTTCAGGTCAAGGCAAGAGCTCTACCACTTGAGCTACAGTGCCACTTCTAGTTTTCTTGTGGTTTATTGGAGATAGGAGTCTCACGGTCTTTCCTGCCCGGTCTGGCTTTGAACCACGGTCCTCAGCTAGCCTTGAGCAAAAAAAGCTCACCAATCTAGGACCAGAGTTCAAGCCCCAGGACCAGAGTCCAATAAATACCCAGAAAGCCAGGTGCCAGTGGCTCACCCCTGTAATCCTAGCTAGTTAGGAGGCTGAGACTTGAGGATCATGGTTCGAAGCCAACCTGGGCAGGAAAGTCCTTGAGACTCTTATTTCCAATAAACCACCAGAAAACCAGAAATGGTGCTGTGGCTCAAGTGTTAGAGTGCTCGCCTTGAGCAAAAAAAAAATCCACTGGTGGCCCATGCTTCTAATCCTAGCTACTAAGGAGGCTGAGATCTGAGGATCATGGTTCAAAGCCAGCCCAGGCAGGAAAGTCCATGAGACTCTTATCTCCAATAAACACCAGAAAGCCAAAAGTAGCTCTGTGGTTCAAAATGGTAGAGCACTAGCCTTGAGCTGAAGAGCGCAGGGACAGCGCCCAAGCCCAGAGTTCAAGCCCCACAACCAAAAAAAAAAAAAAAAAAAAATCCAAAGTGGCACTATGGCTCAAACTGGCAGAGGGCTAGCCTTGAGCCAAAAGCTGAAGGATAGCACCCAAGCTCTGAATTCAAGCCCCATAACCAACAAAATAAATAAATAATAAACAAAGACACACACACACAAACCAAAAAACATAAAATTGCATGTGTTTCTTCTTCTGTTAATTGTAATGCTAAAATAAATACTTTCTCTCTCCCCCATCTCTCTGTCTCACCCCCTTGTGCATATACAGTGAAATCTTGATATGATGAAAATAATCAATGCATCCATCTTCTGAGCTAGGACCCAAACTAATCCAAGGAGGTTTCAAAGGGCCTGAACCTCAACTTGGGATGCTGAGATACTGAGCTTGGGGTGTGGAACCTTATTTGTTTCCACCTCTGGCAGAGTAATCAGCTGATATCATTCAGTTGTATCTTATGTTCTTGGAATTGATACATTTGGAAATCCCAGAGACTAAGTTCCCTTCATTGATAAATACTTGAAAGTCTACCAGCTATTTTCTTTTAGAAGATATTTATTTAGGACAGAAAAGCCCATTGCTAGTAGATACTTAGTTTCCTTTAACATGATCTTCTTTCAGACCAAAGATGAGTTTCCACAGATGTTTTTCTTGAGAAATCTACTCAGCTGTCTATAAGCCAGAGCTCCAGGCAAACCACTAGCTCAAGGATAAGAAGATGGCCCCTGGCCATAACCTAGTGGGAAGGGACAGATTTCAAGTTAGCTACTAATAGTGTTTATTCTTGGTTTCTGGCTCCTGCTCTGTAGGCCTTAATGTTCTTCATTTAGCCTGTCTCACAGCCACTATTGTTTGTTTCTACTTTGACATAATTCTGGATTTATAGGCATTTTTATTTTAAGACAATGGGTCATGCAGGCTCAGTGGTACATGCCTGTAGTCCCAGCACTTAGGAAGCAGAGTCAGGAGGTTGCTTGAATGAAGAGCTTCAAAGCCAGACTGAACAACATCTCAAGACCCCAACTCAAAACAAAAACCAAAAAACACAAGCCAGGCACTGGCAGCTCAAACCTGGAATCCTGAATATTCAGGCAGCTAAGATTTGAGGAGAGAAGAGAGAGAGAGAGACACAGAGAGAGAGAGAGAGATTCTTATTCCCAATGAACAAGTAAACAGGCAGAACTGGAGGTTGTGGCTCAAGTGGTAAAACACCAGCCTAGAGCAGAAGTTAAACAAGAAGTCAAGAAGACAAGAAGGGCTGGGAAGGTGGCTCAGAGGTAGAGCGTTTGCCTTGCATGCATGAGGCCCTGGTTCAATTCCTCAGCACCACATAAGCAGAAAAAAAAAAAGCCAGAAGTGGTGCTATAGCTCAAGTGGTAGAGTGCTAACCTTGAGCTGAAGAGCTGAGGGACAGCGCCCAGGCCCAGAGTTCAGGCCCCACGACCGGAACACCCCCCCCCCCCAAAAAAAGAAAAAAACAAAACAAAAGAAGACAAGAAAAAAAATGTCTTTCGTCCTATAAGATACTTTGCATTTTATATTTAGTTAATGCATCCTTGAGATGTCATTAAATGAGTTTTACTATCCCACGTGTAACATAAACTCCTAAATATACAGATTAGATTTGATTCAATTATTTATTTATTTACTTACTTAGTTTACAGTACTGGGGTTTGAAATCAGAACCTTGCACTTGCTAGGAAGGCACTCTCCCATTTAAGCCAAGCCCTGAGCTGAGGGCCAGTGGCTCACGCCTGTAATCCTAGGTACTCAGGAGGCTGAGATCTAAGGATCGAGGTTCAAAGCCAGCGTGGGCAGGAAAGTCCGGGAAACTCCTATCTCCAATAAACCCCCAGAAAACCGGAAGTGGCACTGTAGCTCAAGTGGTAGAGCACTAGCCTTGAGCCTCTAGAGCTGAGGGACAGTGCTCAGGCCCAGAGTTCAAGCCCCACGACCGACAAAAAAAAAAAAAAAAATTAAGCCAAGCCCTCAGTCTTTCTTTGTTTTTAGTTATTTTTCAGATAAGGTCTTGCTTTTTATTTAAGCCAGCCTGGACTTCAATCCTCCTATTTGCAATTCTTGTGTATATGGAATGACAGAAACCCCACACCATGCTAAGCTTGTTTGTAGAAATGGTATCACTAACGTTTTGCCTAGAGTGGTCTAGAACTACGACCCTCCTGATCCCTCCCTCTCAAGTTGCTGGAATAACAGGTATGAGCCATCACTGATTATTATTGTTGTTGTCGATATTCTTTTTTTTTTTGGGGGGGGGGTCCGGTCGTGGGGCCTGAACTCTGGGCCTGGGCGCTGTCCCTCAGCTCTTCAGCTCAAGGCTAGCGCTCTACCACTTGGGCCACAGTGCCACTTCCGGCTTTTTTCTTTTTGCTTATGTGGTGCTGAGAAATTGAACCCAGGGCCTCAAGCATGCAAGGCAAGTGCTCTACCACTGAGCCACCTTCCCAGCCCATTGTTGATATTTTTTTACCACTTGAACCACAGTTCCATTTCCAGCTTTTTGGTGGTTAATTAGAGATAAAGGTCTCAAGGCCTTTCCTGCGGGGGCTGGCTTTAAACTCCAATCCTCAGGTCTCAGCCTCCTAAGTAACTAGGGTTACAGGCAAGAGCCATTTAGTGCTTGGTTTGCAAAATATTTTTTAGGCAAAAACATTTCGTCAGTGGGGCTGGACACCTCCCACACACATCAGGAGGCAGGGAATTGTCTAATGTTCCCTTTGAAGATGCTAAGATTCAGCCGCCATCAGCTGACTCCTCCAGCGTTCAGTTTTCCCGTACCTCCTGGTCTGTTACCTCGGGGATGACAGCTTTCCTGATTCGTCATCTCATTACAGCAAACAACAAGCATTTCTTCAGCACTCCCAGTCAACTACTTAACACAAGGGACACAGAAATAAATAAAAGCCAGTCCTTGACTTTTTAGGGCTCATAAGGTAATCCAGGATGGAGACAAACAGATATTCGCCTATTTATTTATGAGATATTCACTGAAGGCTGATTTTTTTTTTTTCTTTTTTGGGTCCAGTCGTGGGGCCTGAACTCTGGGCCTGGGCGCTGTCCCTCAGCTCTTCAGCTCAAGGCTAGCGCTCTACCACTTGGGCCACAGCACCACTTCCGGCTTTTTTCTTTTTACTTATGTGGTGCTGAGGAATCGAACCCAGGGCCTCATGTATGCAAGGCAAGTGCTCTACCACTGAGCCACCTTCCCAGCCCCAAAATCAACAAGATATATAGTTGGTAGCAGGGCTTAGTTCAAGTCCAAAAGCCTGAGAAGCTGAAGACAAAAAAAGAAGGCACTAGTACAAATCCCATAATCCAAAGGCCAGAGAACTAAGAGTTCTGTTTTTTTGTTTTGTTTTGTGCTAGTCCTGGAGCTGAAACTCAATCTCTGGGCACTGTCTCTCAGCTTTTGTGTTCAAGGCTAACTCACACTCTACCACTTGAGCCACACCTCTACTTCTGGTTTCGTAGTGACTCATTAGAAATGAAAGTCTCATTGACTTTTCTGCCCCAGGTTGGCTTTGAACCTGGGGCATCAGATCTCAGCTTCCTGAACAGCTAGGATTACAGGTATCAACCACCAGTGCCTGACTTGAGCCACACTGTTTTTGTTGTTTTGAGATAGAATTTTGACACGTAGCCATAAACTCTTTTTTTTTTTTTTTTTTTGGGGGGTCCGGTCGTGGGGCCTGAACTCTGGGTCTGGGCGCTGTCCCTCAGCTCTTCAGCTCAAGGCTAGCGCTCTACCACTTGAGCCACAGCGCCACTTCCGGCTTTTTTCTTTTTGCTTATGTGGTGCTGAGGAATCGAACCCAGGGCCTCAAGCGTGCAAGGCAAGCGCTCCACCACTGAGCCACCTTCCCAGCCCAAGCCATAAACTCTTGATTGTTCTATCTCAGCCTCACAAGTACTGCAATTAAACTACCAAACCCAGTTAGGCTTTGTAATAAATCTAAACTCCCTTTGGGCTCCCCTGAGTGGTTTCAAGAACTATGTGAGATAACCTAAGTAAACATTAACGATTACTATTTCCCCATTCCTCAGGGGCCAGGCTTTCGCATGAACCCAAGACTATGGGCAACTGGCTCTTTCCAGCGTGAGGCCAGTGAGCTCTTGCCAAGGGCCTCCTGCAGGGACTGAGCTCTGAGGCTGGCCAGGCCCCTCTCTCCACACACATGTCCTTGGACTTGGTGTCTCAAGTTACAGATAAGGCACCACAGAATAATTGTGGAGGCCTAGAGATCTATGGGGTCCTGGTACCCACTTCCAAGCTACCTCAGCGTTCTGGTAGTAAGAGCGATCAGGCTAAGATCTGGTCCATTTGGGATGGAGGTTATTAATCCCTTTCCTTCTTTCTTTCTTTCTTTCTTTCTTTTTTTCCTTCCTTCCTTCCTTCCTTCCTTCCTCCCTTCCTTTTTTTTGTTGTTGGTTATAGGGCTTGAACTCTGGGTCTGGGCGCTGTTTCTCAGCACTTCAGCACAAGGCGAATGCTCTACCACTTGAGCCACAGCACCACTTCCAGTTTTCTGGTGGTTTATTGGAGATAAGAGTCTCATAGACTTTCCTGCCCAGTTTGGCTTTGAACCAGGATCCTCATAACTCAAGCCCCCTGAGTAGCTGGGATTACAGGCATGAGCCATTGCCACTGGAATTTGAACACAGAGCCTCACACTCAGCTTTTTCTGTTTATGGTTCATGCTCTACCACTTGAGTCATGGCTCTACTTCCTACTTTTTGCCGTTATTCGGAGATAAGAATCTTGTGGGCTTGACTGCTGATCAGTCTCCAGCCCTGGATCCTCAGCTCTCAGTCTTTCGAGTAACTAGGATTACAGGCATGTTTTTGAAGCAGGGTCTTGCTATGATAGCCCAGGTGGGCCTCAAACTCAAGGTCCTCATGTCACAGCCTCCAGAGTGCTGAGATTTAGAGGTGCACACTTGGCAGTATCCTCAGGCTTTATGGTAAGGGATGGTAGGTAGGGCCAGGTTGACGCCAGGTTGGAGCAGGTGGTAGGAGTTTCCTGGGGCAGAGACACACAGCAATGAAGTGTGGACAAAGGGCTAGGTTTGCAAGGCAGGTCTAGAAAATTCCAGCATCAAGATTCAGGATAAATCCTGTAATTTTTCTGAGTCATTCTTGACTCTCCAACTTTTTCCTCCATGCTCATGTGCTTACTCAGTATTCAGTAGCACGTCTTTTGTTTGGTTCTGGTGCCAGTCCTGGGCTTGAATTCAGGGCCTAAGTGCTGTTCTTGAGTTTTTCTGCACAAGGCTAGAGCCCTACCACTTTAAGCCACATCTCTACTTCCAGTTTTCTAGTGACTGATCAAAAAGAAGACTCTCAAAGACTTTCCTGCCTGGGCTGGCCTTGAACACCAATCCTCTTATCTCAGCCTCCTGAGTGGCTAGAATGACAGGCGGCGGGAGCCACCAGTGTCTGGCCGGCATCAGTAGGACTTTTGTTAAGCAAGGAGGAGAGCCAGCTCTGTAGTTCTGCTTGGGAGCCATCCCCTGGGATCAGTGGCTGTGATTAACCAGGGAAGTACAATGGGGAGGCATAGAGGATGCTGGGAAAACTGGTCAGTGGGATTAACATCTAACCTAAATTGTGCCAGGTTTGGTGGTACCTGCCTGTAATTTCAGCTTCTTGGGAAGAGGTGAAGACAGAATTCTGAGTTCAAGGCTCCCACAGGCAAAAATGAGACTCTACCTCAAAACAAGGGCTAGAGATGTGGGTCAAGTTGTAGTGTAGTGTTCATGAAAAGGGCCTGGGTTCAATCCTTAGTACCACCAGAAAGAGAGAAAGAGAGAAAGAAAGAGAGAGAAAGAAAGCCGGGTACTGGTCGCTCACAACTGTAATCCTGATCTCAGGATCATGGTTCAGAGCCAGCCTGGGCAGAAAAGTCCCTTTTATCTCCAATTAACCATCAGAAAACCGGAAGTGGTACTGTGGCTCAAGTGGTAGAGCGCTTGCCTTGAGCTAAAGACCTGAGGGACAGCGCCCAGGCCCAGAGTTGAAGCCACATGACCAACAACAACAAAAAAAAGAATAAAGAGAGAGAGAGAGATGAAAGAAAGAAAGAAAGGAAGGAAGGAAGGAAGAGAGAAAGAAGAAAGAGAGAGAAAGAGAAAGAAAGAGAAAAAGTCTTGCTAAAGCTCAGGAAGGAGTAAAGGGAAAGGCAGAGGTTAGATCCCAAGAGGCAGGGAAAGACAAGCAGAAGTGGGCTCTGTTTATGGTCAGCAGTTTCCTCTCTCTTCTGCAAGCAATCAGAGCCAGAGACCTGGCAGGAAGTTATTTGTTTGTTTATGCTAATGACAGAACCCAGGGCATAGTCCCAAACTAAGCTCTGACTGGACTACAGAGCTCTGACCCAGATCAGATCACAGGATTTAAACTTCACCAATCAACCTTCTAAATTCCTCCCAGAAGACAGCAAGGAATTAGAGTTCTTTCAAATACTAGTCTGACTCCCATCCCCAGCCACTTCCTCCTTCTCCACGCTGTGCCCTGGCATGGGTCCTTCGGTTGGTTTGACTTGGAAATAAATGTACAATACACAAATACCTAAACAAATAAACAAGCTGGTAGCTCACGCCTATAATCCTAGCTACTCGGGAGGCTCAGATCTGAGGATTGTGGTTCAAAGCCAGCAGGGACAGGAAAGTCCCTGAGATTCTTTTTTTTTTTCAGGTCCGGTAGTAGGGCCTGTACTCTGGATCTGGGTGCTGTCCCTCAGCTCTTCAGCTCAAGGCTAGCGCTCTACCACTTGAGCCACAGCTCCACTTCCGGCTTTTTTCTTTTATGCTTATGTGGTGCTGAGGAATCCAACCCAGGGCCTCATTCATGCAAGGCAAGCACTCTACCACTGAGCCACCTTCCCAGGCCGGTCCCTGAGACTCTTATCTCCAATAAACTGCTACAAAACTGGAAATGGCTCTGTGGCTCAAGTAGTAGAGCTCTAGTCTTGAGCTGAAGAGCTGAGGGATGGCGCCCAGGCCCAGAGTTCAAGCCCCATGACCTACAGAAAAAAACAAAAAAAAACAAAAACGGTGGAGATGTAGAACCCATGGACTAAAAAGTGAAAGAAGAAATGGACTTCTTCCATGGATGCCATTAGGGAAGGGCTTTACTCTGTCTTTACTTTCCTCCATGTTGGCTTTATTCTACCAAGTTAACCACTCCAGCCTTGAGAACTCTGTGTGTGTGTGTGTGTGTGTGTGTGTGTGTGTGTGTGTGTGTGTGTGTGTGTTGCACAAGAAATAGACAATAGGCCCAACAAAAATCTCAGGTTTCACTCTCCTGGCTGGCTGGACTAAGCACACGTTCCTTACCCATATTCCCTATGGCCAGGGAGATTGCTAGAAGGTTCTGATTAGCTAAGACCAGGTCATGGGCTAGGCCTTGGAGTGATGGAGTGAGACAAAGGCTTCAGCCTCCTGAGGGCACTTGGACCAAGCAAGGTGCTGTGCGGCCCCACTAAGGGGAAATGAGCATGCTGTTACCTGGAGGAGAGGGAAGAGAAGCTGTGATCAGTCCTAGAAGATAGGGGTGTGTGTGTGTGTGTGTGTGTGTGTGTGTGTGTGTGTGTGTGTAGAAAGCCATTTCCCTGGAGACGGGTATGGTTGCCACAATGATAGCCTAGCGTCTGTGCCACTGGGTGAGAGCCCTGGTCACGTGGTGGACAAACCCCAGTCCTGCGGGGAGCCCCCTAGGCCTCTGCCCTTCTCCATGCCAATTCGGTGCCTGAGCTGCTGGGGCTGGCTTGCAGGCTGATTTCCCCTAGGCATTCCTCTTAGTAGACAGGACTTAAGACATCGGAAAATTTGCTTTAAAAAAAAGCCAAGGGCTGGGAAGGTGGCTCAGTGGTAGAGTGCTTGCCTCGCGTGCACGAAGCCCTGGGTTCAATTCCTCAGCACCACATAAACAGAAAAAGGCAGAGGTGGTGCTGTAGCTCAAGTGATAGAGCGCTAGCCTTGAGCTGCAGAGCTAAGGGACAGTGTCCAAGCCCAAAGCTCAGGCCCCACAACGAACCAAAGGAAAAAAAAAAAGCCAAGGGCTGAGAATGTAGCGCTTGCCTAGCATGCATGAAGCCCTGGGTTCGATTCCTCAGAACCACATAAACAGAAGAAAATGGAAGCGGCACTGTAGCTCAAGGGGTAGAGAGCTAGCCTTGGGCAAAAGAAACTCAGGGACAGAGCCCCAAATGGCTTGACCCCACATGGATGCTGAGGCGGAGTCTGCAGTAAGTTCTCTGTACTCTGACCACAGCTCAAGCTGTGGCTGCCGCAGCCATCTACAATGAGAGGCGGATGGGCATGGGGCAGGGGGAAGGCACAGAGCCAGGCTCCCTGGACTCAGCCCTGCTCTGCTTACCAGAGACCTGTAAGTAGCAGACTCTGTGCCTCCAATTACCCATCTCTGAAATGGGTTGATCGTGGAGATCAGAAATAGAACCTCCTAGCTAGGCTTGTCTGGGAATGAGTCCACTGTGACCCAGCCATATGTAAATTGGTGACAATTGTCTACCATATCAGCAGATTTTCATCCCTCTTGGGAGACTGAGGTCCTAAGGACAGATACTCCTGGTACTGAACTACAGCACAGAACAGAGTAGATTATGCTTAATAGCTGGTTAATAAAGAATTGAATGGGTCCGGGGATGGGGGGGAGGGGGGCGGGAAGGGGGCAGTAGCTCATACCTGCAATCCTAGGTACCCAGGAGGTTAAGATCTGAGGATCAAGGTTCAAAGCTAGCCCCAGCAGGAAAGTCTGTGATCTCTAATTAACCACCAGAAAACTGGAAGTGGCCACTGTGGCTCAAGTGGTAGAGAGCTTGAATTGGGCTGAAAAGCTCAGAGACAATGCTCAGGCCCATACTTCAAGCCCCAAGACGGAACAAAACACAAACAAAAAAACCCAAACAAACAGACAAAAAAAAGAAACAGAGAATTGGGGGGGGGGGGGGGGGAGAGATGGGAAGGGGAAACAAAGGAGGAGGCAACAATGATAAGAAATGTACTCATTACCTTGCCCATGTAATTATAACCCCTCTGTATGGTATTTTCACAATTAAAAAAAACAGAGAATTGAATGGATTGACCCTGGAGACAGGACTACTGGATTTTAGGCCTATTGTGTGATCCTGGGCAGTTGGAGGCTCCTCTTTGATCGTCTCTGACTCAGCACCTGGCCCAGGTTTACTTTTATAAAAAAATTGCCAAATCAGCTGGGTGCTCATGCCTCACATCTGTAATCCTAGCTAATGAGGAGGCTGAGATTTGAGGATCGTGGTTCGAAGCCAGCCTAGGCAGGAAAGGCCATGAGACTCTTATCTCCAATTAACCACCAGAAAACCAGAAGTAGCACTGTGGCTCAAAGTGGTAAAGTCCTAGCCTTGAGCAAAAAGAGTTCAGGGGTAGTGCCTCTGACCTAAATTCAAGCCCCATGACACACACACACACACACACACACACACACAATTCAGGGTAGAAAAGAAAATCAAATACAGAGAGAGGCAAAGAGAAGGTAATGAAAAGTAGAAGTCACCTTGCTCTCTAGAGATAAATGACAATTGACATTTAGCCTTTGTCCCTTCAGACAAAGGGACAAAGGTATTTTACTCATTTATCCAAGTGTTCACAGACTGTCTTGTGTGCTGCTTTGAGGGAAAACTAGTGAGATTCTAATAAAAGCGGACATGCACAAATCCTACACCTGGTGCTCAGCATTTAATGAGAGAAAGAAAACACCAACAGGAAACACACTCAAGGTTCAGAGATGCATTATTCATAATAGCAAAAAAAAACACAAAACCCTGAAAAAAGCAGAAGTCCATTAGTGAGAGAATGCATGAAACACCGCAGTGTGTTACCGAATGGAGGAGAGGGAGGACGAAGGGAAGGCCCCAACAGTGTGCCTGGAGCCAAGAGAGATGATGGGCCTAAGTGAGCCATGAGCACCAAAACAGTCCATGCAGCATCTTATTCTTTTCATACAGTACTAGGATTTGAACCCAGGGCCTTGAGTTCATTCATCTTGCTTGCTTGGTTAGCACTCTACCACTTGAACTACACCAACCCCCCCAGGCTGTTTAATTATTTTACTGGGTCTTGAACTCAGGGACTGGGCACTGTCCTTTAGCTTCTTCTGCTCAGTTACTACCACTTGAACTACAGCCCCACTTCTGGTTTTCTGGTGGTTAATTGGAGATAAGAGTCTCAATACTGGGCTGGGAAGGTGGCTCAGTGGTAGAGCGCTTGCCTTGCATGCATGAGGCCCTGGGTTCGATTCCTCAGCACCACATAAGCAAAAAGAAAAAAGCTGGAAGTGGTAGAGCGCTAGCCTTGAGCTGAAGAGCTGAGGGACAGCGCCCAGGCCCAGAGTTCAGGCCCCACGACCGGATCCAAAAAAAAATAAAAAGAGTCTCAATACTTTCCTGACCCAGCTGGCTTTGATTAGCTAGGATTAGCTAGGATTACAGGCGTGAGCCACTAGCCCCCCGGCTCCTTATGAGTTTACAGATGATCATGTCCACTCAAATTCTGATTGCCACCTCTTGGGTGTGGGGAGAGTGACACTGGGACTTGGCCCGGCAATCTGCCATCTTCCCAAGCCCACGTTTTGTCACTTCAAGGCCTGTCAGGTCCCAGGCAGCAGCAGCAGTGGTGGGAAGAGCGTTGTTCCCACTCCCAGTGTCTGGCTCCCCAAGGGGGAAGCAAGCAGCATGCCTGCTGCTCTTCCTTGGTCTGTGAGTCTCCAGCTACCCTCACACCTCCCTCTCAGCTTTGACTTCTCTCCTCGGGAAAGCACCGGGCAGGCGATGAGGGCTGCGGGTGAAGAGCGCGCGGCCCCTCCGTGCTGTGAAGCCGCTACTTCTCCTTCGCTCTTCCTCTTCCTTCCTCTGTGGCTGCCAGCGACTTCTCCCTTCCATCTCTAATGGGAAGCAGGGCATCGGCTGTGGGAAGCTGGCACCAGTGTCCCTCCCTCCCGGGGTCCCCTGGCTGATATGCAGCCCAGTCCTCTCTCTAGCACCCCACATCTGCAGAGAACCAGCCTGTGCATGAGCATTTTCATGGGCATCCCATAGGATCCTCAAAATAGTCTGAACTAGCTGGGATCTGGGCATAGTAGTCCAGGCCTATAATCCCGGTGCTAGAGAGGCAGAAGGTCAGGAAGCTCATGAGTTCAAAGGCCAGCCTGGGCCATACAGGTAGACCTTGTTTGAAAAAATCTGAAAGACTAGCTGGGTGCCAGGGGCTCACACCTGTAATCCTTGCTGCTCAGGAGGCTGAAATCTGAGGATCCCCATTCAAAGCCAGCCTGGGCAGAAAAGTCCCTGAGACTCTCCATTTAACCCCCAGAAAACCGGAAGTGGTGGTGTGGCTCAAGTGGTAGAGTACTAGCTTTGAGCTGAAGAGCTGAGGGACAGCGCCCAGGCCCAGAGTTCAAGCCCCATGACCAACAACAACAACAACAAAATCTGAAAGGCTAAGATGCATTGTACTCATAAGTCGTCAGGTTGAAGTCCTTTCGTAGAATTATTTAGAGAGAATACATACTAAATAGATAAAGTTTAAAACCAAACTTCTCCCATCTTCATTCCTTCCTTCCCTCTTCTTCAATTAAAAAAAATAATAATAAGCACCATTACTGGGCATCGGTGATTATACCTGTAATCCTAGCTACTCAGGAGGCTGAGCTCAAGCAGGAAAATCCATGAGGCTCTTATTTCTGATTAACTACTTAAAGGCCAGAGGTGGGACTGTGGCTTAAGCGGTTGAGTTACCTAGATCAGAAACCAGTACCTCCTGTCCTTAGCTTTCCTTCAGTGATGGACACCAGATACCCATGGATCCATGCAGTGTGCCATTCCTCTCCTCTGCCACCCCCTGCCCGGGGCCCTAGGACGCTGGCCTTTGTGGATGGCACCCGGTTCCCTGTACTCTGGCTTTGGGTTGGCTGAGTCAATGAAGCCGGGGAGGCAGTGGGAGGAGGCGAGCTTGCAGTGTATTCTCCCTGCCAGGCTATGGTGGTGGCTGGCTGTGTCAGTACCTACAGCCACCACTCCAGCCACGTGGCCTCGTCCAGGGGAAGAGGCCCGCTTCCCTCTTTTGCAGGTACCTGCAAAAGAGGTACCTGCTTTCTGCTTGATGACCTGCCATCCTGACTGCAAACCTTCCCCAAGTGGTTCTCCATAGTGTGTGGGGGGGGGAGGGCAATCTTCCTCTGGGGATAGTTGATCATGCCTGTGGGTATTTTGGGGGGTGTTACGTCTAGGATGTTGCTAAGCACCCTAAAATGTACTGCGTAGCTTTTATAACAATGAATCGGCCTGCCATGGGGCTGGGGGTACAGGCTGGAGAAGGGCAGCCAGGCTCACAGCATGGTGGCCGCCCACCATTTGCTCCTCCAGGGGTTTTTGTTTTTTGTGGTTGGTGCTGGGGTGGAACCCAGGGCTTTGCGCATGCCCAGCAAATGCTCTTCCACTGAGCTTCATCCCCAGCCCTGCAGTGGGTCTGTAGAGCTCGCCTCTCCCTTGCCAGGAGCTGACTGATGCTTCTCCTTTCCCTCTTTGAATCCATTCTCCATGGAGACTACGAAGACAACGCTGGAGGCTCGGCATCTCTTATTCCCTCCTTCCCTTCCTCTGCCTGCCCGCCTTCCCTCTCTCCTCCTTTTTTTCATTTTTCAAAGGTTAGCTCTGTGATGGGTAAGGCAAGCACGATTCAAAACTAACAGAACACAGAGGAAGTATAAAGTATTAAAGTGTGTCCCCTTCCCCCCCTGCCTGCCACCCTTCTCTTCCTCCTACTTTCGTGTGTGTGTGTGTGTGTGTGTGTGTGTGTGTTGGTCCTAAGGCTTGAACTCTGGGGCCTAGGCACTATTTCTGAGGTTTTTTTTTGCTCAAGGCTAGCACTCTACCACTTGGGTCACAGCTCCACTTCTGGCTTTTTGCTGGTTAACTGGAGATAAGAGTCTCATGGACTTTCCTGCCTAGGCTGGCTTCAATTTGCAATCCTAAGATCTCAACCTCCTGAGTAGATAGGATGACAGGCCAAGCTGCTGGCTTCAATCTTTGGCTTTGACAGATAATTCCATGGTAGAATGCATTTTTTTTTTTTTTTTGGTCGGTCGTGGGGCTTGAACTCTGGGCCTGGGCGCTGTCCCTCAGCTCTTCAGCTCAAGGTTAGTGCTCTACCACTTGAGCCACAGCTCCACTTCCAGTTTCCTGGTAGTTAATTGGAGATTAAAGTCTCACAGACTTTCCTGCCTGGACTGGCTTTGAACTGCGGTCCTCAGATCTCAGCCTCCTGCGTAGCTAGGATTACATGCATGAGCCATGGGCACCCTGCTTGCATTCTTTATCCTTCTGGAATCTTGCATATGTACACATGCTGCTTGGAATCCCTCCCAACCTCTGGAAAATTCCAACCCAGCTCTCCATGTGGGTTCAGATTGGGGGGTTACCTTAGTAGGACCATCACCAGCGAGAGGGTAGTTGCCTGTCTCCTTACTGACCCCTCATTGTCCCAGGACTATCCCATCCCTGCCGGTGTCCCCAAGGCCCAGCCTTCAGCCTGACACTTGGTAAGGCCTCAATGGATATCTGTGGAAAGATAGCTCAGGTAACAAGTTCTAGTTCTTTCTGGCCCTCCATGGGCTCCCACAACTCATTGAAGGTGAGAAGCCAGGTATGGGTGGGGTGAGATACCAAAATCTGAGCTCTTGGTTTGATATATCGTCTTGCCTGGCACGTATCTGGCATGTGATTAACAATAGTAAAAAAAACCTTGACATCGGTTCTCATGGTTGATCTGGGGCACCTTGTCTCCGGCTCCTGGGGTGACATACAGAATCCTTCCCTGCCCTAGCAGCCACTGGTGGGCAGTGGGGACAGGACCCACCCGTCTCTTCTTGGGTTCCTTCCCCCTCACCATGCCCTGTAGCTTGCTGGGCAGGGGATACAGGGGACGCTGCTGGGAGGGCACCCAAGGCCGGGCATAACAGCAGAGTAACAGCCACCTGTGCTAATGATGCCTGTGCTATCTCTGGACTCCTGTGGGAGATGGCAGCGTGAACGAAGGCCCTGCCCCACCACGCAGGAGTCCTTTCTGACAGACTCTCCAGCCCTGGGGCCCTGAGACAGGAATCCTGCAGCTCCTGCCTGCCAGCTCGGCAGCTGCTCACAGGCCCAGGCAGGCCCCGGCCTCCTCCTCAGTGAGTGAGGATGGCACAGAGAAAAGAAATCAAGTTGAGCCAGCTCTGGGGGGGAGCTGAGTCAGGCCTTTCTTTCCCAGGTGTTCTGGGGCCGTTCCCTGCGCTCAGCGCAGCCTGGTGTCCTGGGATCCACTCTTGCTGCTCTGCCTGCCTTTCCCATCACACTCTGGCTCTCTCTTTCTCTGTTTCACCCTGAACCCCACCAAGCACACTCCTGCACAGGGCCTTTGCACTTGCCACTGCTTCTATACAGCAGTGATTTATGTGTGATTGCTCCTTGATACCCTCTGATCTTTGCTGGAACACTATACTTTTCTCAGCAAGGCCTTCCCTGGCTATTAGAACTTAATTTCTACTCCAGCTCTTTCTTCATCATTCAGCTATTTTCTTGCCTCTTACTGAGCTGTGTGCATGGCTGATTTTGACCTGTCATTGAAGACTCTCTTAAGCAGGACAGGAAAAACTTCTACCTTGAGATTTACAAAAAAGGGGCTGGGACAGTGGCTCAGTGGTAGAGTGCTTGCCTTGCATGCATGAGGCCCTGGGTTCGATCCCTCAGTACCACATAAGCAGAAAAAGCCAGAAGTGGTGCTGTGGCTCAAGTGGTAGGAGTGCTAGCCTTGAGCTGAAGAGCTGTTCAGGCCCCACAACCGACAAAAGTTTTCTTAATGGCACTGGAGATTGAACCTAGGGCCTTACACGTTGGCCAGACAACCCCTCCAGCCCTTTTTGTATGTGCATTTTGTTTTTTGAGACAGGGTCTCTATAGCTTTGTCTGGGCTGACTTGGGATTACAGGCATGCGCCACCACACCAAACCTTGCAGGGTTTTTTTTTTGGCAGTCCTGGGGCTTGAACTCAGGGCCTGGGCACTGTCCTTGGGCTTCTTTTGCTCAAGGCTAGCACTCTACCACTTGAGCCACAGCCCCACTTCTGGCTTTTTGATGGCCATTCTGAGATCAAGAAAATCTCTCATTGTTTTAGCCACTATTAAATTGAGCCTGCATTCTGTGACAGCACGTCCCTGCCACACAGCAGACTCCCTAAACACCCATGCTGCTCCATTCAGCTCCCAGCTTGACTGCGGGAACAAGTTGGGAGGCACCTGGTAGGGCTTCGTTGGTTTAGGTGAATGGTGCCCTCTGCCGGCAGAGAGAGGAAGTATCTTTGGCACATACACAGCAGTCAGACCACTGAAGACATTTCCAGCAGCCTGGGAATCTCTAGGAATTCCTTCTGCTGGAAATGCATTTTCCACCCACGGTGGGAGTGTGGAAACAAAGGGGGCAACAATTGCCCGTTATCCCCTTGAACTCCACATTAGCAGTAACAGCAGTGACATGTAGCCCTTGTATGCCAGGCACCCTTCAGGGCACTGAATAGATAGGAATCCAAGGTACAGGATGGAGCAACAAAGCAACTTCTCCAAGGACCTGAGCCTGCGCTGAGCCTTGCTCTCACTGGAGGCGGCTTCAATGGAAAGGATTTACCCTCCTTGGGACTGGACTCATAGTGGGCTGGTCCCAGTGTGACTGCTCCCTCCCCGCCCTCCCAATACTGTAACACTGCCCTGGCTATGGCTCCCTGACTGGCCATGGCTAGGCAGGACCCTGACTGGATCACCAATATCCATGTGGTGGGTTCCAGTGCTTAAGGAAGAAGAGTGAGGGAAGGGTTAGGAATTTGGGGCTTCAGCTACCTGCTCACCTAGGCAAATGGGAGTTATTCCCTCCTTTGGGGAGGAGAAAAAAAAAAGGATTATCAGCAACAAGGCTTGGTGGATCTCTGCCCTGCTGCAGAGAGGGAAAGAGTTCTTTCTTTAGAGTCTTTTTCTTTCTATAAAATGCCCAGGGTAGTAATTGGTTAGCAAGTTCAAAGCTAAGAGTTCAGGGCTGGGAATATGGCTTAGTGGTAGAGTGCTTGCCTAGCATGCATGAAGCCCTGGGTTCGATTCCTTAGTACCACATAATCAGAACAAGGCAGAAGTAGAGCCATGGCTCAAGTGGTAGAGTGTTAGCCTTGAACACAGAGAAGCTCAAGGACAGCACTCAGGCCCAGAGTTCAAGCCCCAGGCCCAGGAGAAAAAAAAAAAAAGCTGAGTTCCAACTCCAACCAGTTATCTTAGACTGACCGTCAGCCATCATGATCTCCACCTAACACCCCACATTAGACCCTGGAGAATTGATTCAGTAGTCTGAAAAGATGGATGTCCTGGAATGCCTGATATTGTTATTGACCAAAAAACAAAAACAAAAAACTTGAAGCTACTTAGTGGGCTGAGATCTGAGGATCCCAGGTCAAAGTCAACGTGGGCAAACAAATCCAAGAGATTCTTAGCTCCAACAGCAACAAGCTAAAGTGGAGTTATGACTCAAGTGGTAGAGTGATATCCTTAAGCAAAAGAGCAAAGTGAAAGTACCAGGCCTCAGTTCAAGCCCCAGTACTAGCATGCACAGACGCACACTTTCGGTTGTGGGCTTGAACTCGGCCTGGGCACTGTCCCTGAGCTCTTCAGCTCAAGGCTAGTGCTCTACTACTTTAAGCCAAAGCATCACGTCCACTTTTCTGGTTAATTGGAGATGCGAGTATGGACTTTCTTACGCGGGCTGGCTATGAACTGCAATTCTCAGATCTCTGCCTCCTGAGTAGCTAGGATTACAGGCATGAGCCATCAGCACCCTGCTTTTCTTTTTCCCTGCCAGTCCTGGGGTTTGAACTCAGGGCCTGGTCTGTGTCCCTGAGCCTCTCTGTGCTCAAGGCCAGTGTGCTCTACCACTTGAGTTTTTATACCACCACTTCTGGCTTTTTCCTGTTTATATGGTACTGAGGAATCGAACCCAGGTTTTCATGCATGCTAGGCAGGTACTCTACCACTAATCCACAAATCCATATTCCCAGCCCACACACAACCTTGAATTTTTGTTGTTGTTGGTTGTAGGGGTTGAACTCATGGCCTGGGCACTGTCTCTGAGCTCTTTGCTTAAGGCTAGTGCTTTACCACTTTGAGCCACGGCTCCAACACCTGGTTAAGTGGTTAATTGGAGATGAGTCTCACGGGGACTTTTCTGCCAGGGCTGGTTTCGAACTGTGATCCTTAGATCTCAGTCTCCTGAGTAGCTAGGATTACAGGTGTGCGCCACGGGTGCCCAGCTACTTATGTTTATAGCTAAACTGGAGGCAATGGGCAAGGCAGCCTGTGTGCTCTGTTGTGGAGCCAAACAAAATGTGGGTGTGATACACAGAGGATGAAGAGAAGGATGTACAACACATGGTGGGAATCACAAAATGTGTGGGATTAGCAAGTCAAATGTTCAGGTGGTCCCCATTAGCATGTCTGGCCATGTGTTCTTTTGCTGCGTGTGTGGCTAGTGCTCACTTGGGGAGTCATTAATAATAGTGGCTGAGCAGCTGAAAATATTTCCATCTTTGTTGTCATAGGACTTGAAGAGCACAGACGTAAGGTATCACTTTGCCCATGGGAAGCACTCACTCCTTCTACACCCCCTTACCAGCAAGAGCAGCCCAGGGGGATCCAGAGGCTGCCACTCAGGAGAGGCAGGAAGGCGCATTGGCCCTAAGGCTAAGCCAAAATGGACCAAAGGACACAGGAGAAATCTACACAATCTCCCCTCCCCTTCTTGTGGGATGGTAGGGATCAAAGCCAGGGTCTGGTGCAGGCTAGGCAAGTATGTTATCACTGGCTCACGCCTGTAATCCTAGCTACTCAGGAGGCCAAGATCTGAGGATCGAGGTTCAAAGCCAGCTTCGGCAAGAATATCCGTGAGCCTCTCCTCTCCAATAAACCACCAGAAAACTGGAAGTGGCGCTGTGAAATCAAGTGGTAGAGCACTAGCCTTGAGCTGAGGGGCAGCACCCAGGCCCAGAGTTCAAACCCCAGAACTGATGAGGGGGAAAAAAAAAATCAGCTGTCAGAGCCTTGGTGGCAAATCTGAGGGCGCTTGAGCATCATCTGGTAGAGTCTTAAACCAGTGGGGTCCACCCCCGGGGCGGGGGGGGGGGGGAGGGTTGGGGGAGTCAGCCGGTAAGGCTGCTGCTGCTAATCTGGGCGCCGAGGATTGCTCGAAGGACCGAGTTGCTCTTTGGGCAGGAACCATTCATTGCAAATGGGACAAGTCCTTGAGCTCTACTTCAGATTCTTTGGGTTCACTGGAGACAAAACTTTCCACTTCACTTTAACGAAGACACAAGTGGAATCATACCATCCCTGTTGCCTCTGTCCTTTCTCCCGTATTCCTGCCCTGGCATTGTCCAGTATGTTCCAGTATGATGTCTTGATGGGTTCTCTAATTTTCCATTTTGCTTGATTTTGATGAGGACCAGATTTTTGTTTCTTCTTTTTTGTCTGAGACTGGAACTTAAAGTCAGTTTCTAACGTTTTCACTCATTGGCTGATGCTCCACCACCTAGGCCACGCCTCCCTCTTTTTTTTCCCCCCTCCCTCCCTTCTGACAAGGTCTCACTATGTAGCTCAGCCTAGCCTTGAATTCACAATCCTGCAGCTCAAGTGCTGAGATTACAGATACGCCCTACCATGCCCAGCCCTTGCAGCATTAAAAACAACAAAACAAACCCAAACCAAAGGCAGACAGGTGATTCTTTAAAGCAGGAAAATCCCAAGACTACTTATTAGGAGGGTCACTGAAAGGAAATACTCAAAAGTTAATTGTTGTCTGGCTGTAAAAGTTTTGACCACATGTCCACAGTAAACCAACTAGCACAAACAGCACTTGTTATATGCCAGATATTAAGTCATTTAATCACTATAACCACCTCCCCAACACTGCCCATTTGTAAAGAAGAGTCTAAACTCAAGTACAGGCTAGGTGGCCTTGCCTGGCCACTGGTGACACTCAGCCGCAGGGAAAGGAGGTTAATGGTTCCGCAATGGAATGGCTCTGAATTTCCAGGGAGAAGGGGAGGTCAGCATCCCGCATCCAGACCTTCCTGAATCCTTCACAAGGTCTTTCCTGCTGGAGTAGCGGGGCAAAGCTGTGGAGAAGCCAGCAGGCCTGAGAGATCTCATCCTTTGACACAACCCCGAAAAACTTAAAACCCACTGAACTGAACCCTTGCCTTGGGTGAACAATTATGGAAATTAGATAATCCACTCTCCAGACCCTTCTGGGAAAAGTTCCTTTAATAAAAAAGTTCTAATACATTTACACGATTGTCATCACCCTCCAATCTACGGCACGCCACGGGGAAAATTAAAAAAAAAAAAGTAGGGGAAAATTAAAAACAAAACAAAACAAAAACATACAGAACCACCTAGACATCCACAGATAAAAATGCAGTGAGCCAGCCGCATGCAACACCTCGGGGCCTGGAGAGCGGCGAGGCATGAGGACCAGCACCAGGCGCGTGGGGGGTGAGGCGCGGGGACATAGGAGACCCAAGGGGACACCAGGGACCGGCCTGGAACTCTTTGAATATATCATTAAAAACAAAAAACAAACAGGCCCCCCGCCCCAAATTGGATCAGTTTTAGTAATAGGCCTCTGTCCAAAGAAAAGGATCCATTTTTTAGAGAGAAATGCCACATGGGGCATGGGAGAGGGCTGAGGCCTGGGCCCGGGCCTTGGCTGAGCACATTACAGCAGGTGGGAAACTTCTGGAAGTTCAGCTCCTGCGGCCATCTGGACCCAGGCCAAGAGGTGGTGGGTGTTGAAGGTATCCATGTCTTCCACTGTCAGTGGCCTAGAACCCAGCTCTGAGCGCCAGCCTTGCAGCCTCTGCCCTCCAGGCTGCTGAGCAGCACCCCCAATTCCTTGAGGGCGGAGGTGATGGAGGGGAACCGACCCCTCTGGGAGAAGCTGCTGTGGCCAGATGTTCAGTCCCTGGGCCTGCGGGCCGGCCTAGTCCTCGTCGCCGCCGCCTCCGTACATGTCGGCCAGCTTCTTGAAGCGGCTGCCCCACTCGCTCAGGTAGTCGTAGTCCTGGTCCAGGTCGGAGGCGGAGGACGTGAGGGAGCTGAGCGACGCCGCGTCCGAGCCGCTGCCCTCGTAGTCGAACACGAGCAGGGAGTCGTAGGGCGGGGCCGTGGGGTCGGTATTGGCCGCCTTCAGGTTCTGCCACAACAGAGAATGGCCAGTGAGGAGTCGCTGACCTCCAGGTCCTGGGCAGGCAGGCCAGCTGGCCTCGCCCTCCACTTCGGAGGTTGAAATAACTCAAGGAAGGAAGCGTTCAGCAGGTCAGCTCAGTGGGACATGGCTTGTGGGCAAGGGTGGCGCTGTCCCCGCCCCCACATACACTCATTTTGGGACCTTGGATGGCCAGGCTCTCACCAGTCTAGAAAGAATAAAGAAGCTGGGCGCCGGTGGCTCACACCTGTAGTCCTAGCTACTCAGGAGGCTGAGAGCTGAGGATCGTGGTTTGAAGCCAGCCAGACTGGAAAGTTCACAAGACTATTCTCAATTAACCAGCAAGAAGCTGGAAGTGAAAGTATGGCTCTAAGGTGTAGCCTTGAGTGAAAAAATTAAGGGGTAGCCGGGTGCTGGTGGCTCACGCCTGTCATCCTAGCAACTCAGGAAGCTGAGATCTGAGGATCACAGTTCAAAGCCAGTCCAGGCAGGAAAGTCCGTGAGACTCTTATCTCCAGTAAACCACTCAGAAAACCGGAAGTGGCGCTGTGGCTCAAGTGGTAAAGCACTCGTCTTGAGCTAAAGAGCTGAGGGAGAGCTCCAGGCCCAGAGTTCAAGCCCCACAACGGATGAAAAAAAAAACCCTAAGGGGCAAGTGCCCAGGCCCTGAGTTCAAGCCCCAGTGTACACACACACACATTCCTCTGATGACCACCGGGTCTTTAGTCCACAGCACCTTCTCCAAACCAGCTACCCTGTGCCATGAGCAGCTTCCCCCCCTCCCGCCCCACGCGGTTTTGGGCTCAGTACTCTTTCACACACACCAGGGTAAGGAACAAAGGCTCACACCCATCGCATTATTGGTAGAAGGCAAGGAAAACTGAGGGAGGGAGGGATGGAGGAGGGAGAGAGAGAGAGACAGAGAGAAAGGAGGAAGGGAAGGAGGGAAGGAGAGAGATGGGGGGAGGGCTGGAGCCAAGCCCAGCCCCTCTGCTCATGGTCACCAACCCTCGGCCACAGCAGGTGCTGAATTCCTCTTTCTGTTATTAAGGACCTTGGCTTACTGTGTGGCTCCAGCCCCTGACCACCCTCACATCAAACTCGTGGCTGACTGCGCGTGTGATCTGCTCGGCAGGGTCAGAGCCTCTCATGGTCTTTCAGGTTCCCCAAGTGATTCCAATGGCCGGAGGGTCCTTTGGGAGCCTCTGTGGCAGCCTTGTTCTAGAAGCTTCCTCATTTAACCCTGGAAGCAATCTACAGGCAGAACTTCCAGACTTTTCCTCTACATCCTTTTCTTCCACTTGGGACTCCTTTATTTTTTGGTCAGTAGTGGGGCTTGAACTCTGGGCTTGGGCGCTGTCCTTGAGCTGAAGAGCTCTGCCACTTGAGCCATACCACCACTTCTGGCTTTTGCTGTTTATATGGCACTGAGGAATCGAACCCAGGGTTTCATGCATGCTAGGCAAGCACGGGTCACTAGCCACATTCCCAGCTCCATTTTGAACTCTCTAAACCTTAAACCTAGTAAGTCTAGCTCCACAGTATCTTCAAAATACAATGGAGAGATTTGAATAAATGACTCCTTACCCAGTATCCTTACCCAGTCAGTCAAATGGGTTTATGAAGAAAGAAACCTGCACAGAGGCACTTAGCAGAGGACATAGAGTCAATTGGTGGTAGAGAAACAGGATCTGAACCCACAGCCAAGCCTGTAAGCCCCAAGCGTGTTCTGCGGTACTGCTCATGCACGAGGCCCACCGCACCTCACCTCGGTGATGAAGTTGCTGATCTCATCAGGGTTGGCAGGCCGGGGCCGGTACATGGGTGTGGGGATGAAGGTGGGCGCCACATCATTGCGCAGGACCACCTCGGGCCTGGCCTCCAGCCCCCGGTGCAGCTGAGTGATATCGTAGTCCTTCAGGAAAATGAACAGAAGCACAGGGCTGAGCATCTCCGCAGCCCCCAGCCGCTGTGCTTCGCCCTGGGCCGCGCTGCTCCTGATCATGCCAGAGACCTCAAAAAGCCCCCATTTCCACCCTCCCCAGCCTCTCAACTTAAGCACGGACTTGAGGCTCAGTCGACTTGACCAGAAAAGCTATAGTGCTGGACTACAGTGATGGACAGAAGAGGAAAGCTAGTGCTCTATTCTGTACTCAGGCCGAGGCCTCTGCCAAGGCTGGCCAGGGCTTGGTTGGGTGACCTTAACCCATTCCTGCCTGGTGGATGCCCACTCCACCCCTACCCCAGGCCCTCACCTGGTCCTCTTCACCACCACCCTCCTCGCCGTAGTAGAAGACATTGTCCCGTGTGTCATCTTCCGGGAGCAGGAGGGGCTCTTTGACCTTCCGTTTCCTTCTCACCAGTAGGAGGAGAACCAGCAGGAGGACTGAAATAGTTGGGGATGTGAATACTCACCCCGGCACAGGGCCTGCCACGACCCCCAGGCTCTCAGAAGCCCCACTGAAATTAAAACCCAGTCAGGAGCTGGTGGCTCACATCTGTCATCTTAACTACTCAGCAAGCTGAGATCTGAGGACTGCAGTTTGAAGCCAACCTAGGCTTCAACCCTTATTTCTGATTAATTGGCAAAAAGCCAGAAGTAGAGGTGTGGCTCAAGTAGCAGAGTACCAGCCTTGAGCAGGAAAAAACAAGTGAAAACCAACCTCCACCCCCCGCCAAACTGAACACACAGTGACTACTCCTTTGCACTTAAGGAAGTTCCACTCAACTCCTCAAAGCTCCCGCAATCTGGCTTTTTGTTGTTGTTGGTGGTGGTGGTTATGGGGTTTAACTCAGGATCTGGGCACTGTCCCTGAGCTCTTTTGCTCAAGGCTAGTGCTCCACCACCACTTCCATCTTCTGGTGGTTAACTGGAGATATAAGAGTCTCACAGACATTCCTGCTCCAGCTAGCTTTGAACTGCAATCTTCAGATCTCAACCTCCCAAGTAGCTAGGATTACAGGCATGAGCCACCGGCACCTGTCTGCAATCTGGCTTCCTCTTGGTCTCCCATCCTCTCCCCCCTTACCAAGGTCTAGCCACACCCGCTTCTCTAGACTTCCTCAAATCTACTCACCTGTGAAACACAGTTTTAGCCTTAGTCACCTCCTCCTAGCAGCAGTAAGCCTCCATCTTCCCACGTGGAGTTCTAGATCATACTGCCAGACATCCCATACAGGGGACATTGGCCCTTGCATATTCTAGGTGTTGCCTTCCAATGAGCCCCTTATTCACCTCAACTAGCCAGACTTGAACTGAACAGATAATCCACAGTAAAGGAGCACCCTCCCGCCCTCCTTCTGTGGTGGCTCAGATGGAAGGACACAGAGCATTTAGGGTTACTGCTATTTTCGCTGCTGCTGGAAGCTGATTCCCTGGCCAGCTTTCTTTCTTTCTTTTTTTTTTTTGGGTCCGGTCCTGGGGCCTGAACTCTGGGCCTGGGCGCTGCCCCTCAGCTCTTCAGCTCAAGGCTAGCGCTCTACCACTTGAGCCACAGCGCCACTTCTGGCTTTTTTTTCTTTTTGTTTATGTGGTGTTGAGGAATCGAACCCAGGGCCTCAGGCATGCAAGGCAAGCGCTCTACCACTGAGCCACCTTCCCAGCCCCTCCTGGCCAGCTTTCTGATGCTTAATTCACTCCCCAATCCCACACCACAGGTCTGAGAGAAAGCAAGAGCCAGACTGCATTTCCCAGTGCCCACTCATCTCTCTACTTACGGACAGACAAAAATTTCTTCCCCCATTTCCTTCTCCAACTGGTGAGCAGAAGGAAACCCTTGGTTTCTATCTCTCAGGCCAAAAGCTTTGATGTCTTTGGTGACTCTTCTCGTATCAATTTGAATTGACTGTCTTGAAATACAACCTACTCAGAGACAGCCATCTTGGTCATAGCCACCAAACACTTGCTCTGCCCTGGATGATGGCAACAGCTTTCTGTATGGTCTTCCTGCCTCCACCCTAGGCCTCCAACATTCCTTTCAGTAGGAATCATGAAGAATTTACACCACAGCACATCACTCCCCTGCTTAAAACCTTCGAAGGGGCTGGGAATGCGGCTTGGTGGTAGAGGGCTTGTCTAGCATGCAGGAAGCCCTGGGTTTGATTCCTCAGAACCACATGAACAGAAAAAGCAGAAGTGGCTCTGTGTGAGCACAGAGAGGCTTAGGGACAGAGCCTAGAACCTGAGGTCAAGCCCCAGGATTGACAAAAGAACAAACAACAGCAACAAAAAAAACTTCTAAGAACTTCCCATGTCACCAGCCTAGAGGATCACAGGCATGTGTCACTATATCCAAATCAAGAAGTACTTCTGCCAGCCAACTGGTTAGTGGTACTCCAGGTCCCTTAGTCTCAGAAGTTCAGAGAAGAACCATTCTCTCAACCACTCTGGTGTCAGATGGGGAAGCATGTGATACTCACACAGCAGGGCCAGGATAGCCCCCAGGATAGGGAAGACAAAACCGCCCTTCCAGGGCTCCGGACAGTCTTCCACGTGGCCATGGCAGTCACACACGGTGGCCCTGATCACCGTCAGCTGTGCCTTGTTGCCGAGGTCAGACAGAGAGAGGTACACATCATACGTGTCTTGCTTCAGGAACTTCTTCAAAGACAAGGCCACCGAGTCTCCTGGAGTGGGCGGGTGAGTCATTAGTCTTGGGGGCCAGGGGTGGTGGGAAGTAAGGACCCCAGGATGAGGGCTGCTCAGCATCTGAGCAGAGTACATCAAGAGTAGCCCGGAGCAAGTTACATTAGCACTTTAAGTGGGAGGGCGGCTCAGGGATAGAGCATGCGCAGGAGGCCAGGGTTTGCTCTCTGTACTCAAAAGCCCAAAGGGCTAATGCCAAATTCACTGTCATGGAGAGGACTATGGGGAATGAAAATAAGTTCATCATTTTATTTCTCTTCCTTCCTCTGTGTGTGTGTGTGTGTGTGTGCGTATCAGTACTGGGCTTTGAAATCAGGACGTGGGCATTGTCCCTTAGTTTTTTAGTTTTTTTTTTGTTGTTGTTGTTGTTCAAGGCTGACACTCAACCTGGTTAATTAGAGGTAAGAGTCTCACAGACTTTTCTTTCTTTCTTTCTTTCTTTTTTTGGTTGGTCATGGGGCTTGAACTCTGGCCTGGGCACTGTCCCTCAGCTCTTCAGCTCAAGGCTAGCGCTCTACCTCTTGAGCCACAGCGCCACTTCCGGCTTTTTTCTTTTTGCTTATGTGGTGGTGAGGAATCAAACCCAGGGCCTCATGCATGCAAGGCAAGCACTCTACCACTGAGCCACCTTTCCAGCCCCCTCTCACAGACTTTTCTGCCTGGGTTGGCTTTGAACCATGATCCTCAGATCTTGGCATCCTGAGTAGAAAAGGCCAAGAAACTATAGGACAGTGCCCAGGCTCTCAGTTTATTTGTTTGTTTGTTTGTTTGTTTTGGGTCCGGTCATGGGGCCTGAACTCTGGGCCATGCAAGGCAAGCGCTCTACCACTGAGCCACCTTCCCAGCCCCGGCTCTCAGTTTAAACCCCAGTACTGGTATACACATAAAAAGATTAAGCATCTGTAACATGTGTATCAAGAGATGGGGAGGAGGAGGTAGGCTACAGCTCTTCCTTCCCAGGGCAGATGTGAACACCACCCTCTCCAGAGTGCAGCGTCCACAGCAAGCTCACTCAGGGTGTGTCCTCTACTATCACTGTGCTGGGCTCCTGACTCTTGCTATGTAATACTGGGCAAGTCACTTCCTCTGTCTGGGTGGTTTTCCCACGTCTACAGGAAAGTTGTATGGATCAGAAAGGTTCTTTAGGGCTCAGAGGATGCTAAGGGCTAACAAACAGCATTTAGCTGCTATGTATTTTTTGTCGGGGGGCTGGGAAGTGTCTCAGTGGTAGAGTGCTTGCCTTGCATGCGTGAGGCCCTGGGTTCAATTCCTCAGTACCACATAAGCAGAAAAAGCCAGAAGTGGTGCTGTGGCTCAAGTGGTAGAGTGCTAGCCTTGAGCTGAAGAGCTGAGGGACAGCATCCAGTCCCAGAGTTCAGGCCCCACACCCAGCAAAAAAACCCCAAAAAACAACCCCCCCCAACACAAATTTTTTTGTCGATCGTGGGGCTTGAACTCTGGGCTTGGGCACTGTCCCTCAGCTCTTCAGCTCAAGGCCAGTGCTCTACCACTTGAGCCATAGCACCACATCCGGTTTTCTGGTGGTTTATTGGAGGTAAGTGTCTCACGGTCTTTCCTGCTGCTGGCTTTGAACAGCGATCCTCAGCTCTCAGCCTCCTGAGTAGCTAGGATTACAGGCGTGAGCCACCTGGCTTTGGCTGCCATCTTTGAGGAGCCCATTGACTCTGTGACCCACAAGATGCTGCAGCAAGAATGTGAGCAGGGTCCAGCCATCCAGCAGAGCTAGCATTCGCCCTTACCTTTCTCATTGACCTCTGCCATCCAGTGGATGTCTGAGTCGTGTATGAGCTGGGCCTGGAAAGGGGAAGAGTGGGGCGACAGGTCCTTGTCGGTGATGTTCAGCACTTGAGGCACTGGGCTTTGGTTGCAGATGACGATCTGACGGGGCTCAGGGAGCGGGCCATGGTCATTGATGTCCGTAAGTGTCAGCAGTAGGGTCCCTGTGCCAGTAGCGGGTGGGCTCCCTGTTCATAATCACACACAAGCAATGTTGTTTCAGCCTATGTCCCAAGACCTACTTGGTCAGCCTTGGAGAGGCTCCCAGCTCAAACTTCATGGTCCCTCATGCTGTAATCTATGGCAATCTATCTCCTTTTTCTGACCATGGTAGACATTATTAGCCGATCACAGCACAGCTGCAGCCACCACAGCATCTGGATAGTCATAATATATCACAGAGAAAAATCTATTGGCCACAGCAATGTCAGCTGATCAGTTCAGGGAACTTGCCTCCAGGTCATGATTCACTCTGTGTCAGGCAGAGATGACAACTGTCTTTATGCCCCATTGGTCATGGTGTGACATCACTAATCATAGTATTTTCAAGACCTACCCCTTTAATCAACCATAAGAATATTAACTAAGCCAGGCACTGGTGGCTCACACCTGTAATCCTAATTATTCAGGGGGCTGAGCTCTGAGGATTGCGGTTCAAAACCAGCTTGGGCAGGAAACTCCATGAGACTTATCTCTAATTAACCACCAGAAAACTGGAAGTGTCACTGTGGCTCAAGTGGTAGAGTGCTTGCCTTGAGCTGAAGAGCTGAGGGACAACGCCCAGGCCCAGAGTTCAAACCCTACAACCAAAACTAAAAGACTATTAACCAAGCCAAGCTGGTGGTTCACACCTATAATCCTAACTATTCAGGAGGCTGAGATCTAAGTATCATGGTTTAAAGCCAGCCTGGGCAAGAAAGTCCATGAGACTCTTAGCTCCAATTAGCTACCAGAAAACCGGAAGTTGAGCTGTGTTCAAAGTGGTAAAGTGCTAGCCTTGAGTGAAAAAGCTCAGGAACAGGGCCCAGGTCCTTAGTTCCATGACCAACACCACCACCACCACCACCACCAACACTGAAGACCAATTCAGGGTTCAGTGAACCAAAACCTCAGCTGAAGAAAGTCTTCACACCCACTGGTGACTCTGGGGATTTCTGAGTAATCAAAATCACAGCAGTCACCCTAGGAGCCCTGTAACTGCAGACTGGCTCGCTGGCTCCTCCCTGCATTGTCCTCTGCTGGGAAGGGAACACATGACATCACGTGACCTGTCCCCTGCTGGAAGCACCGTAGGCCCTCACCATTGTCGGTGGCCAAGACCATGACTTCGTAGACATTGTTCTTCACAAATCGCTCATCTTCTCGGTCTAATGTGCCTGCTGCAGTGACCCTTCCGCTTTCTGGGTCCATGGCCAGCCACCCTGCCGGGTCTCTCAGGATGTGGTAGCTGGAGGAAGAGAAGGCCCGTATCCAGCATACTTAGAACTGTAGCGTCACCATTTAAAGTCTTCTCAGGACGGAGTTGCTAAGGACCACAGGGGCTGTATCTCACTGTAAATGGAGCCTAAAGCAGAGAGGGAGTTGAGGTGGCAGGGAGGGATGGAAGGGCGTCGACAGGACACACCTGTCCCCTGAACCCCTACCTCGTTGTCAGCCTTGAGCACCGCAGGAAGAGAGGTCTAATTAAGGGTGAAGTCCAAACTTCCGAACAATCGTTATGGTAACTCCTATAACCCACTCACTGTCCCTGTGTGCTTGGTTGGCCTGGGGCCTGGGTACCTGATCTGCTGACCCTCCTTGTCAGGGTCTTGTGCAGTGTAGATGCAGACAGTCTCCCCGACGGAGATGCCCTCCTGGGCCTCGATGACTTTGGATGATGGGACAAACATGGGAGCCTCGTTCACATCTTCCACATGGACCACGACGGTGGCCGTGGAGGTGGGGAGCTTCACCACGAAGGGCGCCTCATTGGTCACTTCGACATACAAGGTGTGCTGGTTTTGGGCCTCGAAGTCCAAACCCTAGGGAAGAAGGAGGATCTGAACCATCATTCTGTGAGGAGGTATATGGGTCTCACAAGGGCCACAAGGAGGGTTTTGAGGCCCCCACAAGCAACAGTCCTGCCTCTTCTTTGTCCCCCCACTCCCAAAGCTTCCTGTTTTTCCCAAGTGGACACTGAGATTGTTCCAAAGACAACTAGCTTAGGAAAGCCTAGAACACTTGTTCCCAATGGGGCAGCGACATCCTCCAGGACAGATGACATGGACCTTGGGGTGTTTGAGAAACTTCTAGAAACATTCTAGTTGTTACAGATGGGGGTGCCTTTGGCATCTATAGGTTGGGGCAGTGGTCCCTCGTTCCTTTGAGACACCAGGAACTGATCCCACATCCTACATGACTAGCCAATATCCCCTTGGCCATCTATACATTTGTGGGTAGGAGAAAATCTGCTTGGAATTTGAGTTAAGAATATGTTTTACATATATAGCCAAGATGTTGGTGTGGTTTTAATATATACTGCATTTTCTAGCCATGCAACTTTTAAAGGGGCTCATAATTGAATTTGATCGGGACTTCTCTGGGACTTGTTTGCTCACTGTTCAGAGAGGACACCAGTACCAGTAGTGGTGGTGTTGCCAAGATGATACAGTATCCATGTATCTGGATGGTTCAACAAACAGGCTGAGTTAACTAACCACTTCATTATGTTTATATTTTTGAGACATGTAGCCTCTGGCTACATTTGTGGCTCGAATGTCTTAGATTCTCAAGTGCTTCATGATGTGTTCTAATGTAGTTGATTCTTCTAGAAACATCCATTTTTAAGTGTGTGTGTGTGGGGGGGGGGGGGGGGGGGGGGGAGGTGTCCTGGGGCTTGAACTTAGGACCTGGGCTCTGTCCCTGAGCTCTTCTGCTCAATGCTAACACTCTATCACTTGAACCACAGATCCACTTCTGGTTTTTGGGTGGTTAATTGGAGCAAAGAGTCTCACTGACTTTCCTATCCTGGCTGGCTTCAAACTGTAATCCTCAGATCTCAGCGTCCTGAGAAGCTAGGATTACAAGCTTGAGCCACCAGTGCCTGGCAAAATAGGCTTTTTGAAAGTCAAAGATGTATTTACTAATTTAAAACTTTCTACTTCTAAATTCCTAGAAAGGTTTGTAAGAGAGTAAGGAGGAGCAAATGAGCCTAATCCGGGTAAGGCCGAGACCCTCAGTGGGAAATGACCAGACACATGTAGCCTGTGGACACCAGGCTTTGGAAGGAGGTCCAGGATGGTGGGGAGAGGAAGAGGGGGAGGAAGAGGGAGAGGAGGAGGGGGAGGAGAAAGAACAAGGAAGAGGAGGAAGGGGAGAAAGGAGGAGGGAGAGAGGAGAAACAGCAGTACTTCTCACATTGTCATAAGTGGGTGTTGGACAACAGGATCCTCAACACGGGAATGAGGGGGGCAATCCCCCAGGAATGGACCCAGACAAGTGACCTGAGGTGATGAGCAGCCCTCCTTGGTGGGGGGGGGAGAGGGGGAGGGGATGCAGACCTGGCCGTCCCAGGTATGCTCTTTGCTTGAAGCCCAACTGCACTCACCTTCCTGGTGGTCAGGACACCCTGGTTGCTCTCAGGGTGCGTGGTGATGGTGAAATGGTCCGCGGCGTCACCTCCCACGATGCGGTAGGAGGCACGCCAGGCTGGTGAGTTGGGGGCGTCCAGGTCGGTCACTGTCAGCCTCTGCACTTCCTGGCCCACTTTGTTCTCGGGTACCCGGGCCTCGTACTGTCGGCGTGGGAAGCAGCCTCATGAGAGCTGAGCCTGACCATCCGAGCCTGCAACCCCTCTAGACTACTTCTGAGAAAACCCCATGGCCTTTCCCCTTTCCTGGACCACCAGCCTCCGCCCCCCAGCAGGTTTTTGAGGCACACACTGTGAAGAAAGTCCTGAGTATCAGACTCCCTGTCATGGGGACAGGACACACCAACACTGGACCCACTTTCTGTCCCCCTCCAGGGCCTAGTGCTCAAGAATTTTGCTGGTCTGGGCGGCCTAGCCAAGGCTGTGCACAGCCGCCTGTCTAGCTGAGATCTGAAGGGCCAGTGCCTGGCTATGTCAGGGCGCTGGCCAGGAGCTTCTATGGAAGTTTGTGCTGGTCAGTAAAGGCTGGAAGGTCAGCCACTCAGAACAATTTTTTTTTCTCTTTTCTCTCCCTTCCTTCCTTTCTCTCTCTTTTTTGTTATGGGGCTTGAACTCGGGGCACCCAGGCTGTTCTTGAGCTCTTTTGCTCAAGGTTAACATTTTACCACTTTGAGCCATAGTGCCCTGGTAGTTAATTGGAGATAAGAACCTCACAGACTTTCCTATCCAGGCTGGCTTTGAACCATGATCCTCAGATCTCAGCCTCCAGAGTAGCTAGGATTACAGGTGTGAGCCATCAGTGCCCAGCTTAAAATGAAACAAATTTCTATTTATTTATTTAGATGGTTATAAGGCTTGAACTCTGGGCCTGAGCTGCTGTCTGTGAGCAATTTTGCTTAAGGCTAGCACTCTATCACTTGAACCATAGCACCACTTGTGGTTTTTGAGTGGTTAATTTGAGATCAGTCTCATGGAGACTTTTCTGCCTTGGTTGGCTTTGAACTCCGACCCTCAGAATCAGCCTCTTGAGTAGCAAGGATTACAGGTGTGAGCCACTAGTGCCAGCTTAGAACAAAAAAAATTTTTTTTTGGGGGGGGGGGGGGGAGGGGTCAGTCGTGGGGCTTGAACTCTGGGCTTGGGTGCTGTCCCTGTGCTTTTCAGCTCAAGGCGAGTGCTCTACCACTTGAGCCACAGCACCACTTCTAGTTTTCTAGTGGTTTATTGGAGATAAGAGTTTCATGGACTTTCTGCTCCGGCTGGCTTTGAACCTCGATTCTCAGATCTCAGCCTCCTGAGTAGCTAGGATTACGGGTGTGAGCCACCGGTGCCTGGCTTAGAACAAGCTTTTAAAAATCCCTTAAATAACATTCAGCAGCTGGACTTGTCTATGGATGAGATGTAGTATGTATGTCCCCTTGAATCACACTGAGTTGTCTGTCACTGGAAGGAACACGAATTCATGGGGAAGCTGAGCGTGTATAGGAATGTGGCCAGTATGTTTCCATATCAAAGATTTTCCTGTCAAGCACCCTTTTCCAGGCTTGTGTTAAGACCTGAACATATATCATTTCATTTCTGACCAGAAAGATGTGGCAGTCATTTTATCATTATCTCTGTTCCACAGATGAGGGAATGGGGCACAGAATGGTCAGGTACTGGGATAAGTAAGGAGACTGGGACTAAAAGCAATGTAGCTAGGTAAACACTCAGCCCATTGCTAGTGCCTGGGAGCAAGGGAAGAGGGACATTACCTTCTGGGGCTCGAACACGGGCGCATTGTCATTGGCATCAAGAATCTCTACTATGGCCACTGCTGTGGCAGAGGACCCTTCCCCATCCAGGTCTGTAGCGTGGATGGTCAGCGTGTACTCAGGGATTTTCTGGGGAGAAAGGGAGGAGAGAGGAAGCTCATGGGGACTCCAGTCCTTGCTTGGGTTCCAGAAAGCACAGCCTTGGGGTAGCAGGAAAGGCAGTGGTGGCTTCTTCCCCTCTCTCATGCTGTTTTCTCCCCCCTTCCCTGGGCCCCCACCACGTAGAACAGAGGCAAGAAGTTGAGGGGGGCCATAGGATGATCACAGGTCCCAATAGCTCCCCAGGGCCTGTTCCTGACCCTCGGCTGTTTCTCCAAAGACATTCATTAAGAAACAGAATGCAACACCAGTTTGCTCGGAGCTAATCCCACTTTGTGGCCCGCCAGGGACAGATCGAAGCAATGTGCACACTGAGAGCCATTCTGAGAGGAAATGAGAAAACCTCCAGAAAACACCGAGTTTCCATGTGGCACCTGCCATCTCCCCCCTCTCCTCAGCAGGGATCCGGGGAGGCCATCTGGCAGGACGCCAAAGGGAGAGGTGCCTAGAGCTTCTCTCTGATCAGGCCCGGCCTGGGAGAGCCTGGTGGTTAGCATTTTCCCCGGATCACCAACCTCCCGGTCCAGGCCACTGGAGATGACGCTGATGGTGCCAGTGCTCCGATGGACGGTGAACATGAGGTCGTGCGGGTCCTTCGGTTCCTGGCTATGGATGGTGTAGGCGATCACGCCGTTGTACGTGTTGATGGCATCATCCTCATCTGTGGCTGTCACCTGCATCACAGAAGTGCCTGGAGAGGAGAAGGGAAAGGTGACAAGCTTTCTCTGCCAGCTCCAATTCCAACCTCAGCGGTTCTACTTTGAAGCTAGCCGGAGCCCATCTGGAACCTATTCTTCTTTCTTAAAAGATGCCATCTTTTTTTTTTTTTTTCAGGCCGGGCTCTGATCCACCTGGGAGAAAACACTATTTCCCAAGCTTTTTTTTTTTTGGCACTGTACCACTTGAGCCAACATCTCTACTTCTGGCTTTTTGTTGGTTAATTGGAGTTAAGAGTCTATGTGTGTATTTATAAGATTATGTCTTTGTTGCCTTGTATGTACCTCCCCCATGGTATAACCCCTGCTTTCACTATATATGATGTTGTGTATATGTGGAGGGGAAGGGAAAAAACAAATTGTTAAAACAGGGATACAGGAGGACCCATTGCAACAATGAGATGTACAAGTCATTATGTCGAAAAACGAACTTTACAACTTTGGTGGGGGACACAGGGGTTGGGGGGGAGAGGATACGAAGGGATGGGAAGAGGAAACAAAGGAGGAGGCTACAATGCTTGATAAGAAATGTACTCATTATCTTGCCCATGTAATTGTAACCCCTCTGTACAGTATGTTCACAATAATAATAAAAAAAGTCTATGTGTGGGTGCGTGTGCACACCCACACCCACACATGAACATAAGCCTCAATCTCAGGGCTAGGGTGCTATCCCTTAGCTTCTTTGCTAAGGCTGATGCCCTACCACTTGAGCTAAACCTCCACTTCTGGCTTTTTGGTAGTTAACTGAGATGGGAGTCTCTTGGACTTTCTTGACTGGGCTGGCTTTAAATCATAAACCAGCCTTCTGAATAGTGAGGATTACAGGGGTGAGCTGTAAGCACCTGGTCAAAGTGTTTTTATTGTGGGACTTTCTGACATTAGCAGTGAGTCTTCACTACAGAGGAGGAGCCTCTCCTTGAGAGGTGTGCTGCTCCCCACCACCCTCTTCTCTAGCCCTAGCAACTTGTTCTGTTCTCCACAGATCAAGTGCCTCCCAGCCACAACCCTCATAGCAGAAGAACTTCCAGTCAGGCGCTTCATAGTAAATCATGTGATGGCATTTCCTCCAACCCAGGCTCTGGCACAGGCTAAACACATGTTCTAATTGTCATCCCTTAATTTGGATATTATTCCCAATTTTTAACATAATTATTAGGATTCAGAGGTTGAGACTCTGCCTAGGGACACATCCAGGAGAAAGGCAAAGTTAAGAATCAACTCTTTGGGGGGGGCGGGGGTTGGGAGATGAGAAGGGATGGGAAGGGGAAACAAAGAGGGAGGCAACAATGCTTGATAAGAAATGTACTCATTATCTTGCCCATGTAATTGTAACCTCTCTGTATGGTATTTTCACAATAAAAAAGAAGAATCAAATCTTAAGCTGCATATCAGGAAGCTGAGATTTGAGGATCAAGGTTTGAAGCCAGTGGGGTAGAAAAATCTGTGACTCTTATCCCTAATGGACTAATAAAAATCCAGAAGTGTGCTGGGTAACGGTGGCTCACACCTGTAATTCTAGCTACTCAGGAGGCTGAAATCTGAGGATCTCAGTTCAAAGCCAGCCCAGGCAGAAAAGTCCATGAACTGGTGCTGTGGCTCAAGTGATAGAGCTCTAACCTTGAGCTGAAGAGCTGAGGGACAGCACATAGGCCCAGAATTCAAGCCTGACTGACAAAAAAAAAAAAAAAAGCCAGGGGCTGGGAAGGTGGCTCGGTGGTAGAGCACTTGTCTTGCATGCCTGAGGCCCTGGGTTCGATTCCTCAGCACATAAGCAAAAAGAAAAAAGCCGGAAGTGGTGCTGTGGTTCAAGTGGTAGAGTGCTAGCCTTGAGCTGAAGAGCTGAGGGACAGTGCCCAAGCCCAGAGTTCAGGCCCCAGGACCGACCAGAAAAAAAAAGAAAAGCCAGAAGTGAAGGTATGGCTCAAATAGTAGAACAACAGCCTTGAATGCCAACAAAAAAAAACAACAGAAAAAACAAGTAAAAGTGTGAGATCTTGAGTTCAAGCTCTAGTTCCAGTGCATGCATACGCACACACACACACACGCACACACACACACAAATAAAAATTGAAGCCGGGTGCTGGTGGCTCACGCCTGTAATCCTAGCTACTCAGGAGGCTGAGATCTGAGGATCGTGGTTCAAAGCCAGCCAGGGCAGGAAAGGCCGTGAGACTCCTATCTCCAATAAGCCACCAGAAAACCGGAAGTGGCGCTGTAGCTCAAGTGGTAGAGCGCTTGCCTTGAGCTGAAGAGCTGAGGGACAGTGCCCAGGCCCAGAGTTCAAGCCCCACAACCGACAAAAAAAACCAAACAAACAAATAAAAATTGAAAAAAAAAATCAAATCTTGGTTTTTGCATCCCTCTAGCTCCTCCTGGGCTCAGTAACCTCCTAAAGCATCTGGGAAAGCCTCAGATTCCTCCACCCCAGGCCTGTGCTTATTTGGAGGTGTTGGGGTAGAGTGGGAAAAGCTGGGCTCATAGGAAGACCTCAGGTAATCGAATGTACAGCCACAGGAATAGGAGTATGGACGATAGGGGAGGATTATTCCAGCATTTCCTGGTTGGTTCCAGAAGTTGACCAGAAGCTGGGTCTGGGTGCAGCAGACTCAGAGTCGCCCTCTCCTGGTCCCCTTACCAGGCAGCACCCCCTCTAAGACACTCCCTCTGAAGACATCTTGGGTGAACTTGGGTTTGTGGTCGTTCTGGTCCGTCACGATGACCGAGATGTTCATGGGATCCTCCACCGAGGCCCCGTTCTCCGACACGGCGTGGCCAAAGAGCTGCGGGCACACAAGTCTGCACTCAGCCTGCCGCTCCCCCACCACCCCTGACGCCTAGCCCACCAGGGGGGACAGAGACAATGCTGGGGCCGGGGGGGGGTATGCTACAGAGATGCCACTTGCCTCATACTTGGCAATCTTCTCCCGGTCCAGGGGTTTGTTCAGCAGCAGCCAGCCTGTCTCCTTCTCTATGGTGAACACACCCTCCGGGGGGCTGTCTGCTCCTGGCCCTGTGATGCTGTAGAAAATCTTGGTGCCTCGGTCCTTATTAGATTTGAGCTGGAAGCAAAACCAAATGGCAACTGACATCGACATTTTCCTGACATTGCCAATTCCTCACCAGCACAGTGAAGAGCCTCTGCAGCCCAGCTTGCAGTCACCATGGCTGGCGGCGGGAGGGCAGTCATACCTGATTCAGCCTCTGGGGGAAAGGGCCCTTGCCATTCTCAGGAACAGATATAGGCGGCACCACCCACTCTCGCTTGCGTCTTCGTAAGATACGTTTTAATGGGAAGATCTCTGCTGCTTTCCTTTCCTGCAAGGAGAGAAGACCCTGAGCTCAAATGTGTAAGAGATGGTTGTACCCAGCACCCTCTTAGCTATAGCAACTAAGGATGAGGAGAGAGACCTAGAGGGGTGTACTGATGAGGGCCATATACCACAGCACCCTCATGTACAGGAATACTACGTAGCTTTAAAAATTGAGGAACAGCCTGTAATCCTAACTACTCAAGAGGCTGAAATCTAAGGACCATGGTTCAAAGCCAGACTGGGCAGGCAAGTCTGTGGGACTGTTATCTCCAATTAACCACCAGAAAACTAGAAGTGATGCTGTGGTAGAGTGCTAGCCTTGAGCAAAAGAGCTCAGAAATAGCACCCAAGGCCCTGAGTTCAAGCCCCACAACTGACAAAAACACAAAACAAAAAACATAGCACTTACTATGTGTCAGGCATTAATCTATCTTTTACGTAAGAGGGTAGGAAATAAGACCCTATGGTTCATGTTTTTTGTTGTTGCTGTTTTGTAGTACTGGGGTTTGAACTCAGGAGACTTGCACTTGCTAAGGAGGTAGGAAGGTGTTCTAAGCTATACCAGAATCTCCTGGTTATGTCTGGGGACAACTACCATGTTCAGCCTTTATATGTTCTTGGCACAGATAAAGTCTGGGAGAGAGGAAACTACTAACAGTGCTTATCTGCAGGGGGACAAAGAACAAACTGTAATCATAATAAACCACATGCAAAAAGGTTCAGATACAAAGTTTATTGGCTTGGGCTGGCAAGGTGGCTCAGTGGTAGAGCGCTTGCCTTGCATGCCTGAGGCCCTGGGTTCAATTCCTCAGCACCACATAAGCAAAAAGAAAAAAGCCGGAAGTGGCACTGTGGCTCAAGTGGTAGAGCGCTAGCCTTGAGCTGAAGAGCTGAGGGACAGCTCCCAGGGCCAGAGTTCAGCCCCACGACCCAACCCCCCCCCCCACAAAAAACAAACAACAACAACAACAACAAAGTTTATTGGCTTTTTGCAAGAAAAGGAAATGTCTATTTTTATATTCATTATCTAGATGGAAATGAAACACGTAAGCTTGGGGCTTGAACTCTGGGCCTGGATGCTGTCCCTCAGCTCTTCAGCTCAAGGTGAGCACTCTACCACTTGAGCCACAACTCCACTTCTTATTTTCTGGTGGTTAATTGGAGATAAGAGTCTCATAGGCTTTCCTGCCCGGGTTGGCTTCGAAGGGGGATCCTCAGATCTCAGCCTCCTGAGTAGCTAGGATTACAGGCTTGAGCCATCAGTGCCCGGCTAACACCTAACCTATCTAAACACATATAAAATGAAATGTCTTGACTCTGCAGGGAGCGGGTGGGGAGGTCCTAGCCCATGATTATCTATATCTTCTCTTAGAGAGGTACAGGAACTTTAGGTAGATACCGACAGATCAGACTGTTCATTGTAGAGACTTTTTGCCCTCCTCCCCTTTTTGTGATACTGGGGCTTGAACTCAGGGCCTTGTGTTTGCTAGGCAGGTGCTCTACTACTTCAGGCATGCCAACAGTTCCCACATGGCTTTCTAAAAAATTAAAAGAAACCAAAATGCATGGCCCAATGCCTGAAGTCCACCTTCCTAGAGGCTCATGGGACTGACAGTGCTTACTGGGATGGCCTTCATTAGGGTTAGCCTAGAGAATGAGAGAAGAGAGGAAGGAAGCAGGGAGGAAGGAAGGGAGGGAGAGGTCCACAGAACAAGAGTCCTGAGATCCTGCAAGGCAGCACTTTGCCTCTCTGACCTGACACTCTGGTGCCCCCTATTGGGCAGCCACGGCTACTTCCCTGCTCAGTAGCCCCTCCTGCTCACATTGGGTGGCTAAGGACTCTCTTAGGAAGGGTTAACTAGGCTGATAGCTGCTATAGCCAAAGGCCTCCAGTCCTGCTGCGGCCAGAGTATCTTCCTTTTTTATTTTTTTCCCCCAGTCCTGGGGCTTGAACTCGGGATCTGGGCACTGTCCTTGAGTTTCTTTTGCTCAAGGTGGGCACTCTACCACTTGAGCCACCATGCCACTTCTATTATTATTTTTTTTTGGGGGGGGGGTCTGGTCGTGGGGCCTGAACTCTGAGCCTGGGCGCTGTCCCTCAGCTCTTCAGCTCAAGGCTAGCGCTCTACCCCTTGAGCCACAGCGCCACTTCTGGCTTTTTTTTTTTTTATGTGGTGCTGAGGAATCGAACCCAGGGCCTCAGGCATGCAAGGCAAGTGCTCTACCACTGAGCCACCTTCCCAGCCCATGCCACTTCTATTATGTGGCACTTTTCTATTTATGTGGTACTAAGGAATTGAACCCAGGGCTTCATGCATGCTAGGCAAGCACTCTACCACTATAAGCCACATTCCCAGCCTGCATCTTCCTTTTGTCCTGAGAGTGGATGTGTTGTGTTACCTGGACAGTTCCTCTGGCCAGCACACTGAAGTCGCCATTGTCAATGCTGAGCAGAGGCACCTGTTGCCCAGGAGAGCCAGTGAACGCTGCTGTGGGAAAGGAAAGAAGAGGTATGAGAGAGAAGGTGACATCTGCAAGCTACCACAGGGGAAACAAGCTGACAAAAGGCTCCTGAATGGATCAACGGCTGGTACAAAGTGAGCACAAGAGAAGTCTACATTCAGAGGCCATCCACTGACCATGGGCAGTTTGTAGGTGCAATTCGCCCCCTCCCCCCCCTTTTTGGTTGGTCGTCAGTCTTAAACTCACTGTCTTTCAGCTCTTCAGCTCAAGGTGAGCTCTCTAACACTTATGCTACAGCACCACTTCTGTTTTTTTCTGGTGGTTAATTGGAGATAAGAGTCTCATGGATGTTCCTGCCCAGGCTGGCTTTGAACTGTGAACCTTCAGATCTCAGCCTCCAGAGTAGCTAAGATTATAGACGTGAGCCACTGGCACCCAACCTGCAATACCTTTTTTGTTCATGTGGCCGGAGGACCAAGATCAGACATTCAGTGGGTAGCCTTGTGAGACACAGGGTTGATAAGGCCATAGCTAGAGGAAGATGGTGGTCTAATGGTCATAAGACTACACATAACCCAACTCCTGTCACGTGGGATGGCAGTTGCTCACATGCCCCCTTGAGCAACTACCACTTATTTTAGCTTGCTGTACGTTCCTTCTGAAAATCCCTATTAGGCTAGCCTTCCAACAAGAATTTTGATCCTCTTGCCTCAGCCTTCTGAATGTCAAATTTGCAGGTGTACATCACTACACCCAGTTTAAACAAGCATTCTACCATGGAGTTACACCCTAGTCCAAGAATATAGGAAAGTCAGAATTCCCCTGCATCGCTGGGGGAAATGGTGCATACTTGACAGAATACTATTCCTTTAAAAAAAGGAATAAAGCCTTTAAAAGGGACTAAGCCTTTATAAGGAATGTTCTTTTAAAAAAAAAAAAGGAACAAAATTCTGACACCTACTATACAACAAGAATGAGCAATGGATGTTGAGAAATGCTAAGCTGGGTGTAGATCAGCAGACTTTTGAGGTCATGGTTCAATCCTCACACCAGAAAAACACTTCCAAATAAAAAATGATGCTATGTGAAATAAGTCAGAAAAGAACAAATACTATCTAATGCCACTTATTTTGTTTTTGGCAGTCCTGGTGCTTGAACTCAGGCCTGGGCACTGTTGCTGAGCATCTTCTGCTCAAGGCTAACTCTACCACTTGAGCCACAGTGCCACTTCTAGCCTTTTCTGTTTTTGTGGTACTGAGGAATCAAACCCAGGGCCTCATACATGCTAGGTAAGTACTCTACCACTAAGCCACATTCCCAGCCTCTAATTCCACTTGTAAGGGGAACTTTAGATATTCAAATTCATAGACAAGAATAAAGGTTACAAAAGGCTAGAGAGAGAAAGGGAAAATATTTCATGAGTACACAAAATATTTTGCTATATTTTTTCCCAACAAACCCAGCAATTACACTCTGATGTACAGACCCTATAAAAATACATTTACCAAAACATGTATCATAATGTTTGTCACAGCATAACTTGTACTAGCTGCAATCAGAAACAGACAAGAGACGAAGGCCGGTGGCTCATGCCTGTAATCCTAGCTACTCAGGAGGCTGAGCTCTGAGGATCACGGTTCAAAGCCAGACTGGGCAGAGACATCTTATCTCCAATTAACCATCAGAAAACTGGAAGTGGTGCTGTGGCTCAAGTGGTAGAGTGCTCACCTTGAGCTGAAGAGCTCAGGGACAGTGCCTAGGTTGAGTTCAAGCCCCACGACAGACCAGAAAGAAAAAAGGCCAATGCCCATCCAGAATGGGTGCTGGTGGCTCATGTCTGTAATCCTAGCTACTCAGGAAACCGAGATCTGAGGATTGTGGTTCATAACCAGCACAAGCAGGAGAAGTCTATGAGACTCTTTTCTTCAAATACCCTAAAAATTCCAGAAGTGGAGCTGTGCCTTAAGTGGTAGAGTGCTAGCCTCGAGCCACAGAGCTCAGGGACAGGGCCTAAGTCCCAAATTCAAGTCTCAGTATAGGCACAAACATGAGCCCTACACACCAGACCCAAGATAGAATGCATGTATGCATTGAGAAACAAGGCAGCATACTCTGTGTGATGGCTCACACTTGCAGACAGGACGCTTGCCTAGAAGGCTATGTGAGAAGCACCAGCCTGCTTAGTGAGCATGGCTGCTTCCTTGCCCACGTCTGCATCACAGGTCTGGAGCTGGGACACAGCTGGCCAGCCTCAGGGGAAGAGGCTTGGGCCAGATTCAGCTCCAGAGGGGCCTGAGGGTGGCCATGCCCTTATTCTAAACTCACACACACACACTCACACACACACATACACACACACACACACACACACACACACACACACACACACACACACACACGCCTGGAGGTACCAGGCTTGATGTGTAGCTAAGGTTAAATGATCTTAAATACAGGACAAAGGTTAAGCATCTATGGACCACACACTCCACAGGTTATTTCTCATGCCAGAAATGATATTTACCACAGAGGTTTTAAATTACACGGGGAAGATCTCATGCTATGAAGTAAAACAAAGTAAGCAGAGTGCAGAACTTCATATATTGTACATAACTATGCGCAGAAAAGACTGGAAGAAAACAATCCCTCCCAATAATTGCAACTTGTTTGCAGGTCCATTGCCTTAAGCACTTGGCCACGACTATCTTGCTAACCACATACATGGCTAATTTCTGTTTGCGTGGGGTGGTGGTGGGTTCTGGGATTTGAACTCAGGGTATACCTGCTATTCCTGAGCTTTTTTGCTCAAGGCCTCTACCACTTGAGCCACAGCTCCACTTCTGGCTAAAAGATAAGATCTTCAGATCTCAGCTTCCTGAGTAGCTGGGATTACAGGTATGAACAAACTGCTGCCCAGCCAGGAGTGACATTTTTACCATCAGCCTGACCGATATGGATTCTGACCCTTGTGACTATAATAGTTATTCAAACACTGATTTTAAAAAAAAACTATAGTAGTTATTCAAACAGATATTAAAAAATCGAGGGCTGCGAAGGTAGCTCAGTGGTAGAGTGCTTGCCTCGCATGCATGAGGCCCTGGGTTCCATTCCTCAGCACCACATAAACAGAAAAAGCCCGAAGTGGCCCGGTGGCTCAAGTGGGAGAGTGCTAGCCTTGAGCTGAAGAGCTGAGGGACAGAGCCCAGGCCCAGAGTTCAGCCCCCTACAAGTGATTGGGGGGGGGGGGGGGAGAATTGAAAGCTTCTTTCCCTTCTTAAGCCTCTTCCTAGGGGAGGTGCTGTGGCCAGCACTGGGGGGGGGGGGGGGGGGCCAGACAGTGATGTCCTTCAATGCTCTCTGAGAGCTCCCCAATCCTCTCCTACCAGGCTACCCAGTAGAGGGCTAAGGACTCCTCATTACTAGGAAGCTTAGGGCCCAAACTGGAAGAGCTGCTGCTCCCCAGGGTACCAGTATCCCAGAAATCCTCTTCCTGTTATCTATGAAATCTGACCCTTAGGCGTGTACAACAGTGTACCCCACTACCCTAGCTGCTGGCTTATTTCCACTACTGGGGCTTCAAACATTAGTAGCACAGTATCTAGGCTGGGCATCTATTCTTAGAGGGGACAGTGCCAACAATCAAGGAGCCAGCAGTCCTGGGCTGTGCGGGCTGCACATTCCAGGTACCCCAGGGCGCCTGGCCCCATCAGCTCCATCCCACATTTGGCAAGGCCAGAATTCAGGCAGGCAGGAGCAAGCTTCAAAACCCAACGTGCATGACACGAGACACCCAGACATACCCAGCTAACCCAAACACGCAGCTAGCTGTTACCCTGCCCAAATCCTCAAAAACAATCCGCAGTGTGCATCTTTCTGCTCTCAGCCTGACAACTCAGGAAACAAGAGGCTACCCCTAGGGCCGAACTGCCTCGGGAAGCAATTATAGAAAATGCACAGGAGGCCCCCCAAAACTAGGAGGGCGGCCTGAGGGCAATTAAAGTATTGCAGGATGTGGGGTATGGAATCCAGAAGATTTGTGTTCAAATCCATACAGTGCTCCTTACATACAGACGCAGATTGTGTGGGCAAATCGTGAGAGCTTGTGTACGTTCAGTTTCCCCAGCTGGAAAATGGAAAGAATAAGATCCACTTTATAAAATTATTGGGAAGAAGTTCAATTAGTGTTTAACACAGGCCTGGGGCCTGGCTCACAGTAAGCCGCCAACGAAAGTACTATTAGCCAGTGCACACATTTAACATGTTTCTGTCTCTAAGTCTTGCTATCTCTCTACCAGACATAAATCATAACTCCCTCCCAACTCGGGAGGGAGTTAGCCACAGCTGTGCTTTGTCTTGGTGGATGAAGCCAGGAAGGGAAAGGCACAGGATCAGAGACCATAGGTTGGAGCTGGTTTAGCTTAGGCCGCATCTGGAGAGGGCAGTTTGGTAGGAGGGTTCAGTGGTGTGCAGGTGTTTGGGAGGGGGGGGTGTTGGGGGACTCTATCCTTGCTAGGGAAACATGCCTGGGCACTTGGAGGACCATGAGTAATCCTTTCTGCCAACTGTGAGTCACCACCCAGCTACTTGGTGGTGAAGCCCTGGGGCAAATGGTTACAGCTTCCTCCTGGACACTTCCTGGCATGGCTGGCTTCACTTACGTCACTGTTTCAAAACCAGCATCATCAGTCATTCTCATCCTGCCTCACCTTCGAGCTGCCCTGAGCATGAAGTGAGTGGGCCCCTGTTCCGACTGGAGCCTGTTTTCCCCCAGACCACACATCTCGGCCAAGTCACGGGGGCATGAACAGGCTTGTGGCAAACTCTTTTTGAGGTGAGTTGATGAACACAGTTCAGACTTTAAGGCTGGAAAACAAAGGCCTAAACACAGCTCTTGCTCCCACACCCACCTGGGACCTCAGACGGAGTCATCTGCCTGCTTTAGCCAGTTTCCCTTACAAGGATCTGGAAAACACAAACTCCAGGAACTGATCAAGAGGTACCTACTGTGCTCAAAAAACTAAACATAGGAGCCAGGTGCTGGTGGCTCATACCGATAAGCCTAGCTACTCAGGAGGCTGAGAGCTGAGGATCCCTGTTCAAAGCCAGCCCAGGCAGGAAAGTCTGTGAAACTCCTATCTACAATAAACCACCAGAAAACCATAAGTGGCGCTGTAGCTCAAGTGGTAGAGCACTCACCTTGAGCTGAAGAGCTGAGGGACAAGCGCTCAGGCCCAGAGTTCAAGCCTGACTCCCAAAAACAAAACAAAAACAAAAACATAAAAACAACTAAACATAGATCTTCCCTACAACCCAGCCATGCCACTCCTAGACATCTACTTAGAATATCATAAGCCAGTATACTGTGAAGACACTTGCACAACCATGTTCACTGCTGTACTATTCACAACAGCCTAGGTATGGAAACAGCCTAGATGCCCTACTAAAGATGAGTGGATCAAAAAAATGACGTTTCTATACACAATGGAATTTTACACAGCCATTAATAAGAATAATATGATGTCATTTGCAAGTTAATGGATATACCTAGAACTAATCAAGTGAGGTAAGTCAAGGTCAGAGAGACAAATGGCGCATGTTTTCTCTCATATGCAGAAGTTAGATCTTAAATACACTGGGACATGAATTATATAGGACTCTAGGCATTCACACTCAGTGAGACCATGTTCTTAAGAACATAAAGGCGGGCTGAGAAGGTGGCTCAGTGGTTAAAGCGCTTGCCTTGCATGCCTGAGGCCCTGGGTTCGATTCCTCAGCACCACATAAGAAAAAAGCCGGAAGTGGCGCTGTGGCTCAAGTGGTAGAGCGCTAGCCTTGAGCTGAAGAGCTGAGGGACAGTGCCCAGGCCCAGAGTTCAGGCCCCATGACTGGACCCAAAAAAAAAAAAAAAAAAAAAAAAAAAAAAGAACATAAAGGCACAATGCCTATATGCATCTGATCATCTAAAATAATATTTATCTAAATGAACGACAAGATATGGAAAGAAGGGATTTTTTTTTTTTGCCAGTCCTGGGATTTGAACTCAGGGCCTGGGCACTGTCCTTAAGCCTCTTTTGCTCAAGGCTAGCACTCTACGACTTGAGCCATAGCACCACTTCCAGCTTTTTCTGTGTATGTGGTACTGAGGAATCAAACCCAGGGCTTCATGCACGCTAGGCAAGCACTCTACCACTAAGCCACATTCTCACACATTCTCTTTGCTGTTTTTGTTTCTTTGTCTTGTTTGTTCATGTATCTGTCTTTGGGAAGGTCAGGGAGCACAGAAGTGGAAGGACAAAGGGTGAACAAATGCAGCAGAGATACTTACTAGATACTATGAACTATAAAATGAACTATACAACTTGTGGGTGGGGGAAAAGAGGGAAAAACTGGAAGTAAGGTAAAGGACAACACTGTCCAAAGTGAAAATATACTCTTTGCCTGACTTATGTAACTACAACCCTTCTATACACCACCTTTATAAAAACAATGATTTTTTTTTTTTTAAATGAGGTACAAGGCTGGGATTGTGGCTTAGTGGTAGAGTGCTTGCCTAGCATGCATGAAGCCCTGAGTTTGATTCCTCAGTACCACATAAACAAAAAAGGCTGGAAGTGGTGCTGTGGCTCAAATGGTAGAGTACTAGAGCCTTGAGCAAAAGAAGCCCCGGGAAAGTGCCCAGGCCCTGAGTTCAAGTCCCAGGACTGGTTAAAAAAAAAAAAAGGAGGTATCTACTTTGTCACTGTATAGGGATTGTGTTCAGCACTGAGCCTACGTGCACGATTCCTAGAAACATAATGAGCCAGTCACCCCATTTTTTTTTTTTTTTGGTTGGTCATGGGGCTTGAACTCAGGGCCTAAACAGTGTCCCTGAGTGTTTTCACTCAAGGCTAGAGCTCTACCCTGTGGCTCAAGTGGTAGAGTGCTAGCTTGAGTAAAGGAAGCAAGGAGACAGGGCTCAGGCCCTGAGTTCAAGCAACAGGACTGGCAAAAAAAAAAAAGTAAAACCCTCTAAGAGTTCTGTTCTGTTTATCTGCACTAGATAAAAGACATCCCATGGAAGCAGGAGTTTCTGGCCTGGGTCCAAAGTTCCTCTTCAAAAACCATCCTGCCAAGCTTGGCCTCAGATTCTCAACTGGCGCCACTATAAAACTTGGGCAAGAAGGGTTCAGTCTCTCGGGCACTAGAGCTGATGAAAAGAGAAAGCTTTTAAAGTAAGATGTGAATTTGTCTTCTTGGCTGAAATAGGAAGGTGCTCTGTAATCCTAGTGTCTAACCACATTGGATGTTTCGGCAAAACAAGAGAATCCATCTCCCTGGAACAAAATGTCCTTTAAGGGATCAGTCCTTATCGATTTCCATGCTGTTCTGTGGGCATTTTCTTGTGTTTGTGTGTTTGTGTTTGTGTGTGTGTGTGTGTGTTCGTGTTCCTTCTGAACTTAGGGCCCTGTGCTTAATTAAGCACTCTACCACTAAGCTACTCCCCAAGCCCTTGGGTATTTTGACTTTAATAGCTATATCATCTTGAACATGGTGGGCCCAAAAGGCAGCCAGCAGTAAGAGAAGAGATACTGTTTACCAGATCTCTTATTCTAGCTTGGTTTATGGGACATATCTAATTCCTAAAGCAAATTCCTTCTTACTTGTAGCTATTGCTACCTCTGCTAAGGGGCTGGGATAAGAAGATGTGGAGAATGTATGTATAATTGACTCAAAAGGAGATTCTGTGGCTGGGAAGATGGTTCAGTGGTACAGTGCTTGCCTTGCATGCATGAGGCCCTGGGTTCAATTCCTCAGCACCACGTAAGCAGAAAAAGCCAGGAGTGGTGTGGTGGCTCAAGTGGTAGAGCACTAGCCTTGAGCTGAAGAGCTGAGGGACAGCCCCCAGGCCCAGAGTTCAGGCCCCACAACCGGCAAAAAAAAAAAAAAAAGAGATTCTGGAATTTTCCTAAGTAAAATTATATATAGAAAACAGGGCCAGTGGTGGTGGTGGGGGCGGGTGGGCAGTATGGCTCAAGCCACAGAGCACCCACCTACAAAACATTTCACTTGCTAAGAAATACTGCCTGATTAAAAGGCTAAGAGCTGTGGATTATTTGGGAACCCAGTGCTGCTATATATTGTTGGGGTGGAGGAGAATGTAAACTGGCACTTTTCTGGCAATTAAGAAACCTTAAATAAGCCCTCTGACCAGGGCTTTGTGCCAGAAATCATCCCATTCCTTCAAGGACCTTCACGGCTGTTGCTTAAATACAAGGGGAAAAAGTCTCAACCTTTCAACATAACACTTAATTATGTTGTGCTACAGTCATTCAAATGGCTCATTTATGGCCTTAAATGTCATAAAAGCAAGCCTACCTAGGAGAAAGCGCTCTGCAGAAGGTAAGGAAAACAGGTCACAAAGCAGCCATTTATAATAGCCTGACAATTATAACATAAAATATTAACGGTTTTATACTTGCCCAAATCATGAGATGGGGCTGAGCCCTGGCACTGCCTGGGTCTCCCCAGGCATCTTCTAGGCAGGAGGAGCCCAAGAGAGCTTGGCTGTGCTGGTGCATCCCCCAAGACTTGTTAGGCCGAGGCAGGAATATCAAGAGTTTGAGGCCAGCCTGGGTTACAGAGTGACAACAAAAAGATGGTGGCTACAAGCAAGGAGACCAATGGGGAATAGAAGCATCTCCAGGAGATGCCCCGGTGCCAGGGGCTTCACAAAGACCCTGGAGGGGCGGGGCTAGACGGTAGAGGACATGCTGTTTTCGAGAGTGGGACTTGTATGTAGCCTTTGTCACCTGAGGGTGACAAAGCCCTTCTGCAAACCCAGTCAAGTAGAAGAGCAACAGTGCTGGAGGACCAACTATGACACAGTGTGGACCTGGGCCCTCACTTGAGCCAGGACACCTTTTCTCCTTCGCTTATCTTCCAGCTTTTCCATAGTAAGTGCAGATATTTGATTGAATCAGGCTAGGCTCCAAGGGGGATTGGAACATCACTAATTCAAAGCTCAGCCTTGAGCCAACCCACGGTGGCTTATGCCTGTAATTTTAGCTACTCAGGAGGCTGAGATCTGAGGATCACAGTTAGAAGCCAGCCTGGATTTTTGGTAGGAAAGTTTGGGAGACTTAATCACCAAAAAGCCAGAAGTGGAAAAAATAAAGTTCAGGAACATTACCCAGGCCCTGAGCACAAGCCCCAGGACCAGCACATACACAAGAAAGTTCAGCATGAAGTATGCTGCCTTGTTTACCACATTCCCTCCTCAAGGACCATACCAGAACAGAAATCCTGCTGATCAACTTAGGGCCAGCTGCAGTGGCAATAAGACATGGTGAGTAAATATGCTGCGCATTTAACCTCCAGTTCAAGCCACATCGTAGGATATTTAAGCTGCTGAGCAGTAAGCACTTTATCAATACATGTCAGCCCTTATTAACTGCCAGTCTCTAAATAAAATGGGAGCACATGCATATACCTATTTGCTTTGCTAGCACCAAAGGAGATGTGTTCTGCTTTAAAAAGCAAGATGAAGTATTAAGAACTAGGGACCTGTGCTGGGAATGTGGCTTAGTAGTAGAGTGCTTGACTAGCATGCATGAAGCCCTGGGTTCAATTCCTCAGTACCACATAAACAGAGCTGGAAGTGGAGCTGTGGCTCAAGTGATAGAGTGCTAGCCTTGAGCAAAAGAAGCTCAGGGACAGTGCCCAGACCCTGAGTTCAAGCCCCAGTACTGGCACCCCCCCACACACACCAAAAAAAAGAAAAAAAACCTAGGGACCATGACTTAAAAATGTTAAAGACTTAACAACATTAAAGGACAAGTCAAGGTCATCCAGAATGGTGAAGTAAGTATGAAGTTGAATCCATACAGAATTTACTATAGTTAATGATAAGTTCACAAATGATTATCTGCTACCTCTCTTGCCAGTCTGTATAAAATGCATAAAAATGTTGAGCACTAACCTTGAGCTGAAGAGCTGAGGGACAGCGCCATGGCCAAGAGTTCAAGCCCCATGACCAACAAAAATAAAATAAAATAAAAATTAGAATTTGCTTATCACAATATCATGTCGAACATTGCCTGGCCTGGCAAAAAGGAGGCATCCCAAACTGTCAAACCACCAACATCCTTTGACACAACAATTTCCCTTCTAGGAATTCAATCTAAAAGAAATGTATTCCAGCTGAGTGCCAGTGAGTACTGCCTGTAATCCCAGCTACTCAGGAGGCTGAGATCTGAGGATGAGTTTGAGACCAGCCCAGACAGCATAAGTCTCCGATTACCCAGCAATAAAGCTGGAAGTGGAGCTGTGGCTAAAGTGGTAGGGAAGCACCAGCCTTGAGTGAAAAAGTGAAGGAAGAGTGGGAGAGAGCCTGAGATCAAGTCCCAATAGTGGCACATGTGAACATACATGTACATGCAAAATATATTCCAACTTAGTCCAAATGTAACAAAGTTATCACTTACTATACCACTAACACCCAACTTCTATCTGCCTACTACCTGCCATTTTAGCCACCAACTTAACTCAGCCAAATTGTTCCCTTTGTTACCACTGTTTTCCAATGCCAAGACTAAGACACAGTGGGTAAAAGTGAAGCAATCTGCCCAAGGTTCTATCGCCATGGCAGGAGCAGAGTCTACCCAGGCTTAGGGGCTCAGACAGGCATCATATACATTACAGCACAGACATAATTCATAAAAATGTCAACTACTGCCAGACGCCAGTCGCTCGCTCACGTCTATAATCCTAGTTACTCAGGAGGCGGAGATCTTTTTTTTTTTTTGTCAGTGTGGGGCTTGAACTCTGAGCCTGGGCGCTGTCCCTCAGTTCTTCAGCTCAAGACGAGCGCTCTACCACTTGAGCTACAGCGCCACTTCCGGTTTTCTGGTGGTTTATTGGAGATAGGAGTCTCACGGTCTTTCCTGCCCGGGCTGGCTTTGAACCGAGATCCTCAGATCTCACCCTCCTGAGTAGCTAGGATTACAGGCGTGAGCCACCAGCGCCCAGCAGGAGGCTGAGATTTTAGGATTGTGGTTCAAAGCCAGCCTGGGCAGGAAAGTCCTTGAGACTCTTATCTCCAATTAACTACCAGAAAATGAGAAGTGGCGCTGTGGCTCAAGTGGTAGAGCACTAGCTTAGAGCTGAGGGACAGCGCCCAGGCCTAGAGTTCAAGCTCCACAACTGGAAAAAACAAAATAAAACAAAACCTCAGCTACTGAAATTGAAATGACACCACAAATATTAATACATACATATTAAAACTTTTATATTATAATTACATGATATGCAATATATTAATGTAAATGTAAAATAACATTAATCTGTAAGTATTCACAGGTAGAATATTTTTTTTTTTTTGGGGGGTCTGGTCGTGGGGCTTGAACTCTGGGCCTGGGCGCTGTCCCTCAGCTCTTCAGCTCAAAGCTAGCGCTCTACCACTTGAGCCACAGCGCCACTTCCGGCTTTTTTCTTTTTGCTTATGTGGTGCTGAGGAATAGAACCCAGGGCCTCAGGCATGCAAGGCAAGCACTCTACCACTGAGCCACCTTCCCAGCCCCTCATACGTAGATTATAGAAAGCCACTGAATTACAAAGCTGGACCATCTGGCCAGCTCCTATCCCCATTCCCATATACTTCACGTGTTTGTAGAGAAACGCTTGAATCACGCATGGGCCTTAGAATGATGTGAGCTTTTCAAGTGCCACAGCCCTGTTTGAGAGTTGCGTCACAGTGGTATTTGGGATCAAGTTAAAAACTCCTCAGACCTCCTTAAGGGAACAATAAGACCAGAAATGAATGTGTAAGAATGGAAATCAACTGTCCTTCAGCAAAATGCCTGCTAACTAGACTTTGAACTGGAGAATGAAACACACTAAGAAGGCCATGCAGCTCCCAGCACGCAAGGGAAAGCAGCGTTAGTGTAAGATTTAGTAGTTTACTTCAATATGGGACTTTACTTCATGGGACTTTAAATAGTTTTTGAATTTGGGTGATTTCAAATGCTTTTGAAGTCATATAATTGGAGCTTAAAAAAAAAGAGCCTTGTTACTGTGAAAACCAGTAATTTTTAAGTGGCCTAGTTACTTTATCTTAAACTTATAGCACATGTCTTGAGGGTACCGTTAACGATAAAAGCTCAATTTATCTGGGGTTAAGACAACCAATTCACTCCATCATCTATGCAGGACAATCTTCCCTAATAAGGTGGTTCCTAATAGCTTTCTAAAAAAAAAATCCAAACATTTTACAATTTTTACAGTGACTCCTCCCTACCACATCTGTAAAAGATAAAAATAGAAGACTGGATACATAAATCATGGCTCAGATGGATGCGAACTTCACAGTCTGGAATGGTGCCTGTGACTCTAAGTTTAAAAAGCAAACTGTAGAATGGTATTTGTATGCATGACACAGACCAATTCTTAAAATTCCCGTAGGTACCCTTAAGTTTTTGTATGGAAAAGTCTGCAAGGACTTGCTTTAAACACTGAGCCTGTTGAAAGCTACTAGGATAGATAAGTAGTAGTGTTCAGTGGTTTCAGACCAGGCTGCAGAGATTTTAATCCAAACCCACTACTTAACTCGCTGTGTGTCCTACAGCAAGTTAGTTTAACCTCTGTGACTTCAGTTTCCACACCTGTAAAATGAGCGTCATCATAGTGTTTTTGTTGTTGTTTTGGGAGGTAAGAGAGGTAGGTCCTTGGGCTTAAACTCAGGGCACTGTCCCTAAACTTTTGTGCTCAAAGCTAGTGCTTTACCTCTTTAAACCATAGCACCATTTCTGCTTTTTTGGTAGTTAATTGTAGGTAGGAGTCTTATGAACCTTCCTGCCTGATCTTGCTTTGAACTCCAATCTCAGATCTCAGCCTCCTGAGTAGTATTACAAGCATGAGCTACTGACACCCAGATCATATCTTCTTCAAGGGATGTTTGAAAATGAAATAAGCCAATACATAAAAAGTACTAAGAACTATACCTGTCACATAATGAAGTGCTACATATTTGTCTGCCAAAAAAATAAAAAGTTGTACTGGGAGGGTAGCTTAGTGGTAAAGTGCTTGCCTAGCATGCATGAAGCCCTGAGTTCGATTCCTCAGTACCACATGCATAGAAAAAGTCAGAAGTGGACTTGTGGCTCAAGTGATAGAGTGTTAGCCTTGAGCAAAAGAAGCTCAGGAACAGTGCCTAGGCCCTAAGCTCAAGCGCCCAGACTAGCCAAAAAATAAAAACAATCAAAAGTTTGTCTATTCATGTTTTTTGTTTTCATTTTTTGCCAGTCATGGGGCTTGAACTCTGGGCCTGAACGCTGTCCCTCAGCTCTTTAGCTCAAGGCTAGCACTGTACCACTTGAGCCACTGCTTCACTTCCAGTTTTGAGTGGTTTATTGGAGATAAGAGTCTCAAGGGCTTTCCTGCCTGGGCTGGCTTTGAACTGTGATCCTCAGATCTCAGCCTCCTGAGTAGCTAGGATTACAGGCGTGAGCAGCCAGGCATCAGGCGCCAGCTATTCATGGGTTATTTTTTAAATCCCAACCAGTCCTACATAAACAATGTAAGGTAGCACATATGGAGGTGGAGTGATAAAAAAAATTGCTCCCCAGGCAATTCTGAATATCAGCCAAACTTGCAATCTATAGACTCAAAGGCCAACAGCAGTAATAAAGCAGTAGGAATAGTGTTAAATCCACGCTGGGGAAAGGCAGGAGTTCTGGAAGTGAGCAGAACAGACCATTCGAGTCAGGAGAACAGCAGGTCTTGGTCGGTTGTTGGGAATCCTAGCTGAAAGACTACAAAGAGAAGGAGGTGTGGGGCTGGCTACCTGTTCCGGCTTGCACGGGGGAGCCCACAGGTTACTATCTCCCCCCTTGCCTACAGCTACAAGTCAGGGCTAGTCATGCAAAGGAAGCTCAACAGAGAGCCAGCCTGAAGCCTGACACCCACGCTCAGCCCAGGGGTACAGAGCCTTCTGCCAGGCCTCATATTGTCCAAACAGAGCCCACCTCAAAGCTCCCGGGGCCTTAGGCTGGGACTTGGTGTCACTTGCCTTAGGCCACACAGTTTGGAGTGAGTTACCAAGCCTGGCCTCTTTCCTTTTCCCTTTCCAGTGGCCAGACACACACCATAGGCCTGCCCTGTTGCAGGGTTTGACAAGAATCTGATAAGGTTTTGAATAGATCTGATGAAAACTATTGCCTGATCAGTAATTCTTGCTTCTCTATTAAATGACTCCAGGGAGGTGATATGGTCAACTTAAAAAAAAAAAGGTAATCCAGGAGTGATATAATCTCAGCATGTGGGAGGCTGGGGCAGGAGGATCTCTAGTCTGGGCTATTACATAGGGAGACTGTCACAAACAAATGTACAAGGAATTTTTTTTTTCTTTTTTTCTGTTTGGTCGTGGGGCTTGAACTCTGGGCCTGGGCGCTGTCCCTGAGTTCTTCAGCTCAAGGCCAGCACTCTACCACTTGAGCCACAGCACCACTTCCAATTTTCGTGGCTTATTGGAGTAGAGTCTCATGGACTTTCCTGCCTGGGCTAGCTTTGAACTGTGATCCTCAGATCTCAGCCTCCTGAGCAGCTAGGATTACAGGCGTGAGCCACTGGCGCTCAGCACAAGGAATTTTTAAAAGATATACTTGTACCACTGTATGTACTTTTTCCACAGGATGGAAGACTTTCTAAAATAAAAATGAGGCGACCGGGTCAGAACTAAGCAAAAATAAGCCTCTTCCTACTTGGTCAAGTGTACAACACAGGTTTCTTGGTAACAGATAACTTTCATCTTTGTGGTGTGTGTGTGTTTTGTTGGAGTGTGAGCAAAGGGCATGGTACATGCCAAGCATGGACTCTACCACTGACCGCACCTGTAACTTCACTATGTAGCACAAGTTGGTCCTGAACTTGTAATTTTCTTGTCTCAGTCTCCTCATGCATCACCATGTCTGGCTTCTTTGCCCATCTGTGTATGTGTCTGTGCATCTGTATGTGTATGTGTGCAAGTACTGGGGTTTGAACTCAGAGCGTAGGTGCTATCCGTTAACTTTTTTGCTTAAGGTGGACACTTTACCACTTGAGCCACAGCTCCATAGATTTTTGGTGGTTAACTGAAGAAAGACCCCTGGACTTTCTTGCTTGTGCTGGCCTTTAACACTGATCCTCAGATCTTAGCCCTCTGAGTAGGATTATAGGAGTGAGCCACCTTCACCCAGCCCACAGTCTTAAATGACCCAAAGTGGAGATCCTGAGACTGAGGGGGAAGAGAAGGAAGGCCTTGGGATTACAACTCCTCAGCCTCAATCTCCAGAGTCCTGGGAGAACACAGATCTTTCCTCCATATGGTCCCTAAGGCCACTGGGGGAAGCAGCCCAAGCCATCCCCACCCCCACCTCCTGGATAGGGGACCCCAGCTCAGATGTTAGTGGGTCAAGGGAGAGAGAAAGCTGCATTGTAAGCAGCAAGACCCTAGCATCCTGAAGCTCAGTGGGACCAGGACAGCTGCAGCCTGCAGGGATCTTTAGCTGTGGGGTTCTGCATGCAGAATTTGGCAGAGGGGAGATTCGATCACATTCTTCCACTGGGAATCGGAGGTGGAGAGGCAAAAGATGAATAGATTCTGGGCCAAGAATGGTGAGGTGGGTGCTACCAGGCCTAGAATCTGAACTCTCCCTTTCCATGCAAGAGGGAGGCCAGAGCTCTTGACCAGACGTGCTCTGCCCCCCCACCTCTGTGCCTGCTACTGGTGATTACCAGAGGCCTGGAGAGGGAGCAGAAATTCAAAGCACTTGGGTCAGAAGTTAACTCTTTCCAGTCTTCCTCTCACACTCTGATACCCACTGGCTTGGTACTTCACACTCAGTATGTAAAGCTGGGTTCAAGGCTCCATAAATTTACTGAATGACTATGGAGAAGTAACACAACATATTAAACCCTGAGTTTCCAAACCAGATAAATGGGGCCAATTCCACCTGCCCAGTGAGGCTTTTAGGAGGATGAAAGGAGCTTATTAAAAAGCTCAGAGTATGATTGAAAGTGCAGCAAGCACTCAATAAATGGCATTCTGGTTGTTGTTGTTAACATTTTATTAATATCAATTAGTTGCATAAGCGGTACAAAAGAGTTCATTTTGGCCTGTCTATATATACATAGTGGGTGGACATCTTTAAACTCCTTGCTTGTCAGCCCCACAGCTCAGGTTGGCCATCCATCCCTATGACTAAACGAAAGACAGGAGGCAGAAGCCCCACTTTCTGGTTCCAAGATGTTAGGAATCCTTCTGCCTTTCCCAGCTTTCCCAGCAGCCTCGGCCTCTGCTTGACAACTCCAAGCCGCTGCTCACTTGGCTGTCCCTGCTTTACACTGCTCCAGCCGGATGACATGCATGCATATTTACGTTAATGGAACCCACTCTGCTGTTTTTAATGCCAGAACTTTCCCTGTAGCCCATCCTGCTCCAATCTCCTAACTCCTCCCCTGTGTGTAGCCTGGCCACTTCCTACAGGCCATTCCAGAAACATGTGAGCAACTCCCTAAATCATTTCTTCTCATTACCACTCAATCTCCCCCCACTCCCATTTTCTTTTCTTTTCTTTTCTTTTCTTTCTCTCTCTTTCTCTTTCTCTGTCTCATACACACACTCAGCTTATTTTATGTCTTTTCCACTAGCACTAAAGTGCCTTTGAGGCTTGGGTTTCCTCCCATCTTTGTTCACTACCGTATCCCCTGCACACAGTAGGACTGGCCCACTTAGTAGGTGGTCAAGGGACAGTTGGTGAATGGAGGAGTCACTATTAAAACTGTCTGTTGGCCGACCTGTATTCTCCTCTAAAGTAGGAGCTCAAAGCTAAGGAGCCATGGGCCTTGCTTACCTCTCAATATCTAGCACCAAGTGGCTGCTGGCTGAATGACCAGCTCACCTTGGCTTTTGGGTTTTTTGTACGTCACTGCTTCCTACTATGAACAAAAAGTTGGACCTGACCATCCATCCCATTGCCAAAATCAGAAGACTGATTCTCCTTCCACACAGGCTAGGATAAAAAAAATCTCCACCCAGGGAAAATGTGGCCCACCCTCCAAGAAAGTCAAAGCCCTTCCCAGATTTCCTTCCTACTTTAGACAAACAAACAAACAACAACACCCAAACCATTAGCTTCAGAACAAAAGATGGCAAGATAAAGCCCTAGCTGGTGGTTCACACCTGTAATCCTAGCTACTCAGGAGGCTGAGATCTTAGGATCATCATTCCAAGCCAGCCAGGGCAGGAAAGTCAAAGTCACTCTTATCTCCAATTAACTGCTAGAAAACTTGTTGAGCTGTGGCTTAAATGGTAAAGCTCTAGCCCTGAGCTCACAGACCCAGGCCCCCTGTTCAAGCCCTATGACAGGCACCCCTCCCCCCCAAAAAAAAAACAACAACAACAAACCAAACAATAGTAAGATATTCTCTCCCCAAACAAAGGACCAAGTGTCTAACAAAGACCTACAATGTCTGAGCATAAGGTTGGGGGCTGGTAAGGAGATAGCTGGGGTAGCAAATCCAAGAGACTCAGCTACTGCAGGGCCCAGAAAAGCCAACTACCCACTACAGTACCAGAATGCTGAGATGGTTCTGGAAACCCATAACAAACACAGAAACTGTGTTCCTGGTAGATCCCTAACATATAGGAGTAGTAGGTTCAGCTACAGACGTGTACACAAATGTTCACAGAGGAGCTGTAGTGCAATGACAAGAGCACCTGCCTGGTAGCCACAGAGCTCTGGGTTCATCCCCAATACTGAAGCTGCCCTCAATGGCCCACCACTGGTGCAACTGTATCAGTCCATGATGGATAGAATATGAGAATCAACTACAATGACGTCCAATATGCCATGGAAGAAGCCAGCCCCAACAGGACATAGCATGCCACTCTTACACAGAGTTCAAGGTGTTGTTAATCAAATTTCTGGATCTGTGTAGGTTTATGGGCATTTGAAATTGGTAGGTCATCCAGTTTAGCACTTGGACATGTTCTTGTTTTTCCAGTCCTGGGGCTTGAACTCAGGGCCTTCAGCTGTCACCAGGCTTTTTTTGTTCAACCACTTGAGCCACACCTCTGCTTGCAGTTTTTTGCTGGTTAACTGAAAAAATAATAGTCTCAGGGACTTTCCTGCCACAGCTGACTCCAGACTTTGATTCTCAGATCTCTAAGTAGCAAGGACCAGAGGTTTGGGCACTTTAATGTAATACTCTTTCCGAACAGTAAGTCTCTGCACAGAGATTGTTCAACCCAGGAAAGGAGCCTCAACTGGTACAAGCAGGGGAGGCCCTTCTCTCCCTTCTCTTCCACCACTCTCTAGACACTTGGCAGAGCTTTGGTTTCTGGCCCTGCTCATCATAGGCAAGACCTTCCTTCTGGCTGGGAGGTAAGGACACCTGCCTGGGTATCCTAGGAACACAGAGCCCGGCGAGAAGGTGGGAGGGGAGATGGGAGGCTTGAGACCTGCTCCCCAGACACAATCCCTGGTGACAGAGTCTTGAAAACCAGCCCAACTCTGCTGCCCTTCTGGCTCAGTTCCCCAACATTCACATGTATGGGCACCATGAAATCCCCCGGGACCATGGAGGCAGCCAACCAGGATTTAAGTCTGGCCTTCAGGCTGCTGGCCCCAGGGACTCCATTCTCCAGCCCAGGGGAAGTTAGCTCTGGCAGCTTAGCAAGGCAGCCATTAGCATACAAAGTACCCAAGGTTAGACTGGAAGCCACTCAAGGGCAAGAACTTTGTTTATGCATTGTGGTCACAGCAGTTCTACCGCAGACCCTGGCACCTACAGAGGCTAAATACAGGTTTACTGAGAGAATGAAACATAAACAAAGGGTAGAGTTACAGCATAGGCTCCACACTAAAAGGCAGTTTTCAGCTTAAAGATGAAATAAACATAATCATCTTAACCTTAACTCAAGCTTAGTTGGGGTTTACTAATGAACTTTGAAGTTTTTTGGGGGGATGAGTTTTCAATCTAACCCAGAGGCTAAGGTGGATGTGCTAGGCCTTCATGAAGCGGGGACGCAACAGAGCTGCCAGGAAATCAATGGACGTTCCACATGTCCAGTTACTGCACCAAGACCAAACAAGTTTCTTCCTCTCACCTTTCCTCTTTGCTTCTAGACCCAATCTGAAGGACTGTGACACGCACAGGTCAGAGAAACATTGCTGCTCCATTTCCTTCTTCGTTTGACTCTCACTCTCCATATAGTCAAGTGCTCATACTAGGACTCTTATACTGCATCCAAGCTCGTACCCTCTACAAAAATGCTTCTGGAAGCTGGGCGCTGGTGGCTCACGCCTGTAATCCTAGCTACTGGAGGCTGAGATCTGAGGATCACGGTTCAAAGTCAGCCTGGGCAGGAAAGTCCCCGAGACTCTTATCTCCAATAAACCACTCAGAAAAGGAAGTGGCACTGTGGCTCAAGTGGTAGAGTGCTAACCTTGAGCTGAAGGACAGCGCCCAGGCCCAGAGTTCAAGTCCCACAACTAACAGAAAGAAAGAAAGGAAGGAAGAAAGAAAGGAAGGAAGAAAGAAGGAAAGAAAGAAAAGAAAAATGCTTCTGGGAAATTTTACAACAACAACAAACATTAAGAGCTCACATAAGTATTGTTATTCAGGGAATCATCATTCTATCTTGGCAAGGGGGTGGTGGTAACAGGCAGAGAACATGTACCAGTGCTGAGACTTGAACTCAGGGCCTCATGTTCTTGCTTAGCTTTTTCACTCAAGGCCATCACACTTCTACTGGAACCACACTTCCACTTCTGGCTTTTTGCTGGTTAATTGGAGATGAGTCCCTCTCAAATTTGTGTGGCCAGGCTGGCTTTGAATTGAGGTTCTCAGATCTCAGCCAGAGAACTCAGCAACTACCATTCAGATCTCAGCTGGGCATAACAGCAATGGCTGGAAAAACCACACCGCTTAGGTTTCTTCTGCAAAATGGGCTCAACTTGAAAGGTTGTTATGATTCTTGCAAAGACCTATAGACATCTTATTAAGTGCTGGGCTCCAGGCACAGACCAAGAGGTAAAAGTTATGTCTGGAAGCCCTTCTTTTGAGTTCTCAAGCTGTCCAAGGTGAGCAAACTGAAGCCATTAAGCTGTGCCTCCGTCTCTCCATCTTTCAAACCTCTGATATCTCTCTCCATCTTTTAAACCTCTGATAGGGTTAGGCTATAGAATTTCTCAAGTACCAACTCTGAGATTAAAAGCTCAAAGTATTTAATATTTACCTTGCCTGCTTCAAAGGAATGTTACGATAAAGCAAGCTTGGAGTTGTAGAAGGCCTTTGAAGGGAAAGATGCACATACAAACAAGGCATTAATTAAAGCATTTTTTTTAGCTCAACTTCATAGACACCCATAATATTCATAACCCAGGGGCAACTGTTCCTTAGCAATATGGAAACTTGCCTGCCTGGCCACATTTAAGATTCTGTACGTGCCTGAAAGGTAACCCTTTCCACCTGGCTGGATCCAAAGTGGGAAGCCTTTGTTTGGGTAACTAGGAATGGGGAGAGGGAGACGGAAATGTGTTTGTTGTTGAAGACAAACATTTTTGTTGTGGAGTTTCTTTCTTTACAATTTTAACTTATTTTTACATTGCTGGGATCAAATCCAGGACCTTACTCTACCACTGAGCTACATATCCCCAGGCCTATTTGTTTTGTGTGGGTTGAACTAGGGGCTTGAACTCAAGGCCTAGACACTGTCCTTTAGCTTTATTTTGCTCAAGGCTAACACTCTACCACCTGAGCTACTGTTCTACTTTTGGCATTTTTGGTGGTTAATTGTAAAGAAATAGTTTCATGGACTTTGCAATCCAGGCTGGCTTCAAACCTTGATCCTCAGATCTCAGCTTCTTGAGTAGCTAGGATTGCAGGGATGAGCCACCAGCACCCAGCTTGTTCATTTTTTTTAAGAGAGGTCTTTCTATGTTGCCCAGATCACCCTGAATCCTTGGGTTTGAAAGATCCTCAACTTCTAAATTGCTAGGATTACAGATAGGTACCACCACATCCAGCTTGGGGAGTCTCAATTAATTTGTTCTACCTTAAAATAAAGGGGGCACCCCGTTTCAGTCAGCCTGCCTTAAGAACCAGTCACATTTGTGAAAAGAGTCAAGGTAAGCCTACATACTCGCCCACTGTTTCATGAACCAGGTATGTTTCTGGCCTGATTCCACCATTTTCACAACCCTAAACCCAGACACCTGAGAAAGTTGAGTTTCCTCAAAAGGTTTACAATGCCTGACGTCACCAGGAAGCGCTCCACCAACTCAACCATGAAATTGAAAATCTCATCACGGCTTTCCCCAACAACCTGGAGCCTAGAGAAGTCGCTGTGAATCTGATAGTTCCCGCTTTAGTAAGAAAGATAAAGTGCTGACATGACAATGCTCAAAAACCATAGAGGGCTCTCAGAGGCTAGTAGAATACTTGGACAATGTGGGGGGGGGGGGGGGAGATTTGGCGGAGGTCTGGTTAGCAATAAAGCTTCCTCAGGGAGCCGGAATTGGATTTGGGGCCCTGCCCAAGTTCACATTTTTACAGGTTGGCTCAGTTGCAGTTTGTTAGCCAGCCAGTAATAAAGCCATGTGCAAGAATTGAAAGTTTATGGTGCATGGCCTCTTATGCCTCAGCTCAGCTCCCTGCAGCCAAGGGTTTAGGCAGCTTGGCCCAGCCTGGGTGTTAATTGTTTTGTCAATCTGCTGAGCTATTTGGGGGAAGATTTTTTTTTTTTAAAGGTTTCCACAGACTCCAGGCCCTCAATCCTCCTTAGAGAAACAAAGAAGGGCCTTTCTATCCCTAGGAACGGACACCCCCACGTTCAAGCTGTGGGCATTTGTGCTGAGAGGTGGATAAGGATTATGTTGATAGAAACATTAGAAAAAATGCTAAGTGGCCACCATTCTGAACGCTTTGAAAGCGGGTTAAACTATAGCTCCTCTCCACAGGGGGAGTTCTGCAGTGGACTCCCCCCCCCCCAAGTTACACCCCTGTCTTATGGCTTGGATTTGATTCTGTGTTGAAACCCCCAATTGTTCTCTCCGCTTAGAGGTAAAGAGCACCCTCATTGGCCAGCGGCAACTTCTCAAGTCTCATGACACACTGGTTCCCCACACCAAAGTGACCCCCCACTCTCAAGTTCTTGAACTTGAGTGAGGAAAATGAGTAACTGGCAGATCAAAAATGTGCTTTGATCTCTCCTCCCCCTTCTCTATTGCCCAAGGCCTTCTGGTTCTCCTACACTCACACCCCCCCTCCCCAATTGATCTACCATCCCAGTCCCAAGACTTTGGGGAGCAGCCGTACCCCCCCATACGTGATGGCCCCAGCCCAGGTGTGCCAGGTCCTTTGTAGGCAGGAGGCAGGCAGGCGTGGGGGAGCAGACCCTCCGGGAAGGGCAGGGTTAAGAGTGCATTCCAGCTAGCTGCCCGGGAAGAAGGGGGGCGGGGGAGGGGAGCGAAGAGAAGAGAAACAGACCGGGTCTGTCTGTCGGAGACACAAAGCACGGTTCACAAAGGGGGCCCGAGAGGGGCGAAGGGGGCTGCTTGGGGCAAGGCTCATCCCCACACCTGCGCGGGGGCTGGGGAAGGAATGCGGATCGCGCATTCCTCGGCTGGGGCCAGCCAGGGAGGGCTTTGTACGTCGGGGCTGGGTGAGGGGCTCAGCTACTCGGCACCGAGGGCTCAAAGCAAGCGTCGGCTGCGGGGGCAAAGAGGGACTGGATGTTAGGGGGGCGTCTCTCTGCCCAGCCGGTTCCGACAGCCATGCATGCACGCGCACGCACGCACACACTCACACCCTCAGCTCCCCCTCCCCCCCCCCCCTTACACGCCTTCTGCGCCTCCCCGGGATCTGAGACTCCGAAAGTGCCCTGTCCCGGCCCGGACACCCCTGGCGCGGGCCGCGTGCGGTCCCGTGCGCGGCGGTCCCACCCAGGCTGTCTCTGGCACGGTCTTACCTGGCCCCAGCGCCCGGCCCGGCTCCAGTTCGGTGCTGGCCGCCTCCAAGGTCACTTCAGCCTCCCCGGTGCTCCGCGGGCACGGCTCGGAGGCTGCGCACCGAGGCCAGCAAACCTGTGCCTTGAGGGTTAAAAATAAAGAGGGGGGGAGTCCGGGTCAGCGCTGTGCCCCATCTCGGGGAGACCCCCCCCCCACCGGAACTCTGGGGACTACCCAGACCCGCCTGGAGCCCGGCCCCGCGCGGGCCCTCGACGCCCGGGCGGCGTGCGGACCCCGCCCGCCCTCCAGGGAGCGGTCCCCGCTAGGGCGCGGGCCAGGCACCGGGGTACCTGGAGGAGGAGGAGGAGGAGGGGCCCGAGGCGCTCTCGGAGGAGCCCCATGGTTGCGGGGAGCGCGCGCGCGGGAGAGAGCGAGGTGAGAGCGCGGCGACGACCACCCAACTCCGCGGCGCTCTGCTCCGAGCCGCGCCGCTCGCCCGCGGGAGGGGGGGGGGCCAGGTGAGCGCAGGTGGGCGCTGATTGGCCCAGCGTCACGAGGCCCCGCCCCCTGGCAGGTGGGGCCGCGACGGGCGCGCCTGGGGCCCTCGGTGAGCCCCCATCCGCCTTCCCCGGTGGGCGTTCGCGGGCGCTGGGGCAGCGCTGGAGTTGTTCCCAGCTGGAACTCGGAGGGTCTCGAAGGTTGGGGATTCAAAGGAGAGACAGAAAAAAATCACTCCATTCCTCAGCGGGAGACAAAGATTTCTTTGCTTTGCGGTGACACGGGGGAGGGGGGGAGAAGGAGGGAGACGGATCTGAGTCGGACCGAAAGCAGAGATTCCCTTTGAGCTTGGCTGGAGTCGGGGTGTGTGTCCCCCTCCAGCACCCGCTACTCCGGGGTCTGCCCACTGTCCACGCGCTCCCGCCCCAGGACCAGGGTTTAAAGCCGGCGGGAGGGGGGATGTCTCGGGGGAGGGGGGCGCACTGGACCAGCCGATCACCTTGCGGGAGAGTCCTCGAGTCCGCCTCGCAGCGGACCCAGTGCCAGGCCAGCAGAGAAGGCCGGGGCTGGGCGCGAGGTAGGGGGATGCTGAGTCGCCCTTAGCCCCGTAGTTTCTAGCAAATTCCTCTCTCCCCCACCCCAACTCCCCCAATGTGTAACGCTTCCTCGCCAGGCATTGGTGGCTATTGGTGACTCACACCTGGAACCCTAGCTTGTCAAGAAGCTGAGATGGGAGGATCACGGTTTGAAACCAGCCGCCCCGCCCCCCTCCCCGCAGAAAAAGTCGGTGAGACTCTTCAATGAACCAGAAAACAAAAAAACAAAGCAAGTGGAGCTACGGCTCAAGGGTTAGAGTGCTCTAGCTTTGCGCAGAAAGAAAACCTCCTAGTGCCAGGCCAAGAGTTCAAGCCCTAGTACCAGAGATAACGTATCATCGTTATGTAAAATGCAAACAAGACCAATTTAAACGCAGCTTTTATTCACGTAGAATACCTTATATAATCTACATAAAAAGTTACATTCTTCATGACAGTTCCCCTACACCCTTCCTGCGAGGTAAACCACAGATCCTGGGGCTCCTTCCTCCTTCCACTGCGTTAACCGTGAAGGGCGTTTCTTCTTGGCGGCACACAAGTGGGCCCAGGACATAGAAACTGCCCTAAGACTCAGTCACTCCACCTTTTCCCCACCGAGCTGAGATTTCCAGCCCAGGGCCACATTTCTTGTACCTGAGCTCCCTGGAGAATCCCAGGATACTGCCGCTTTGTTCTTCCCCCTCTTTCTTCCCAGCTCAGATATAGGGGGTTTGTGCCTTTACCTACCTGTTCTAGGGGACATGGGTGGGGGCAATCATGGGCTCTGAGTTATCTATCACTGCCCGGGGGCCCAATCTGGGGACCATTCTCCATCTGTTAATGGAGTTATGAGGCCACTGCTCTCTCAAGTATTCGGAGCAAAATGAACTCACACACGAAAAGCACTAAACTCAGTACCTGACATCTAGAGCACGGTCCGATGTGGCTTGGTGTTGCAGCTCTAGGATCTGGCTCATTTGGCCGGCGGGTTCCCTCCTGCCTGAGCCACCCCTCCTTCCTCCACTAAATGAGAAGCCTTCAATTTCACAGCGGAGGGAAAAGCGAGCAATTGGCAGCTGGTGTCCGGGGAGCGCTGCGCCATCAGGACCGCCGGTGGGTCGCCTCCCGGTCCTGCGGAGGTGGAGGGGGGCTCTGTCGGTACCCTGGGGGGGGGGGGCGCAATGGCGCACGCCCAGGCGGAACGTGGAGGCGACCCGCCCCCCCCCCCCACGCCCTCCCGGAGCCAGACAAAGCCATTAAACACAAACGAGCCTCGGGATGCAGACCCTAATTAAGTAAACACCCGGCTGGAGAGCTGTGCCGGGCGCTCATTTCCGCCATCTTCCCGGGCACTCAGCATTCCCGGCAGGGGGCCGAGAGACCAGGCCGGGAATTGACAGTCAGCGCCTCTGCCCGCCGCGGCACCGCCTCGCTGTCCTGCCCCGAGCTGCCCCTCGGCGGCGGATCAGTCGCTCATTTCACTCCATGGATTTGAGTTACAGTTCCCGACTGCCTGCTACCTGCCAAGCACTGGAGGAGATTGAGTGGCAAACCGGACACAAGAAAGTCCTGGCACCCTTGGATTTTCCAGCCCAGAGTGTAAAGGCTAGAAGAGGAAAAAATGGGTAATTGGTGTGATCGTGACAGTGCTGGGTAGACCAAAGATAGAACCGGAAGTGCAGGTGGATGGACAGAAGGTAGGGTTGGAGGGCCTGGGAATGTGGCTTAGTGGTAGAGAGCTTGCCTAGCATGCATGAAAAGCCCTGGGTTCAATTCCTCAGTACCACAGAAACAGAAGGAAAAAAGCCACAAGTGGTGCTGTGACTCAAGTGATAGAGTGCTAGCCTTGAGCAAAAGAAGCTCAGGGACAGTGCCAGGCCCTGAGTTCAAGTCCCAGGACTGTTTAAAATAAAATTTAAAAAAAGTAGGGTTGGAAAGCAGATAAAGGGGTGTGAAGGCACCAAACCCCAGCAATGGCAGAAAGGTGTTGCTGCTTTGAGGATGAAGGGAAAAGAGAGGACATGGTGTTGCTGGATGTCCAAGGGTGGGGACACAGGATGCTGAAGGGTGGGGGAGTGTGGGCCCCCTCCCCAGTGCAGCAGTGCTCAGCACAGAGCAGGGAGATTGAGGGAAAAATAGCCAGCAATCTGCCTTCCCACCCTGGGTCCACAGTCCACGCTGCATCCATCAAACCTCCCAAGAGCTCCGGGGAGGAAACAAATCCCAGTGGCAGGGTCTCTAGGAGTCATTCTGTACAGGTAACTGTCACAGAATTAGTCCAACCTCCCTTTCTCCCCTCCTCCCCCACTTCCCCCTCCTCTTTTCTCATTCTCAAACCTTTTCTTCCTCTCTTCTTATCTCGAAGCTGGGAACTGAACCTAGAGCTCTACCACTGAGCTACACCCACCATTCCCAGCAGAGAGCAAACACAAAATCCCACAGGCCTCATAAAGAAGACAGTGGACATTGCACCAAAGGTCCCAAGGAAGTAATAGAACAAGCTACAACTAGGATGTGAAGAGAACCAGAATGCCTGGAGGCAGTAGATTACAAGGAACAGAAAAAAAAAAATGTTAATGGGACTGGAGTAGAAGAGCAAGTAGGAAATGAGTCAGAGATATGGGAAATGTGGAGAGCACTGTACAGAGCCGGTCACCACTGTCAGACTTTGGCCTATACTCTGGGTGGGTGGGAGGGAGGAAGCCTCTGCTGGTTTTGAGTGGGAAGTGGTGGTAAGGAAACTTTTGGGGACCAGGGCAGAAGCTGGGAGGTCCTTGGAGTCTATTGCAGGCATCCAGGAAAATAACAGTTGGAATGATTTGGGTTTGGTTGGTCATTGTGGAGAGATCAGATTAAAAAGTAGACAGCATCTGAGCATTGATGGCTCAGGGCTGTAATCCCAGCTCCTCAGGAGGCTGAGATCAGAGGATCATGGTTCAAAGCTAGCCTGGGCAGGAAAGTCCATGAGACTCTTTAGTTCTTATTAACCACCAAAAATGGAAGTGGAGCTGTGGCTTAAGTGGTTGAACACCAACCTTGAGCTGAAAAAGCTAAGGGGCAGCACCCAGGCTATGACCTTGACTTGAAGCCTGAGGAAAGAAAGAGAGATGGAGAAAGGGGGGGGGGGAGGGAGAAAGAGAGGGAGGGGGAGAGTAAGTGTGGAGAAACACTTGTGCCCTGCTGGTGGGAATGTAAAATGGTGTAGCTACAATGGAAGAGAGAATGAGGGTTACAAACATTCAAAGTAGAACCACCACACATGGTAGACTTGTATGCAGCTACCACACTGTGAACATAAATATGGATTTTGTGTCAATTAAAAAGAAAAATAGGGCTGGGAATGTGACTTAGTGGTAGAGTGCTTGCCTCATGTGTATAAAGCCCTGGGTTCAATTCCTCAGTACCACATAAACAGAAAAAGCCAAAAATGGTGCTGTGGCTCAAGTGGTAGAAAGCTAGCCTTAAGCTGAAGAGCTCAGGGACAGTGTCCAGACCCCAGGACTGGCAAAAAAAGAAGAGAGAAAGAAAGAAAGAAAGAAAGAAAGAAAGAAAGAAAGAAAGAAAGAAAGAAAGAAAGAAAGAAAGAAAGAAAGAAAGAAAGAAAGGAAGGAAGGAAGGAAGGAAAGAAAGTCTGGCTCCAGTAGAGCGTGCCTATAATCCTAGCTACTCAAGAGGCTGAGATCTGAGGATCGCAGTTCAAAGCCAGCCCTGGCAGAAAAGTCCATGAGACTCTTTTTTTTTTGGGGGGGGGTCTGGTTGTGGGGCCTGAACTCTGGGCCTGGGCGCTGTCCCTCAGCTCTTCAGCTCAAGGCTAGCGCTCTACCACTTGAGCCACAGCACCACTTCTGGCTTTTTTCTTATATGGTGCTGAGGAATCGAACCCAGGGCCTCTGGCATGCAAGGCAAGCACTCTACCACTGAGCCACCTTCCCAGCCCCTCCATGAGACTCTTTTATCTCCAATAAACCACTAGAAAACCAGAAGTAGTGCTGTGGCTCAAGCGGTAGAGTGCTCACCTTGAGCTGAAGAGCACAAGGAACAAGGATAGCACCCAAATCCAGAGTTCAAGCCCCAAGACCAAAAAAAAAAAAAAAACTATGCTAGACAGGAAAATCTGTAGAACTCTTATCTCCAATTAACCACCAAAAATGCTGGAAGTGGAGCTGTGGCCATAGCACCACTTCCTGTGGCTCAAGTGGTAAAGTACTAGAACTGAGTAAAAAAAGCTCAAGGACATTACTCAGGCACTGAGTTCAAGCCCTATGACCAGCACACAAAAAATGAAAAAGAAGGGCTGGGAAGGTGGCTCAGTGGTAGAGCACTTGCCTTGCATGCTCGAGGCCCTGGGTTCGATTCCTCAGCACTACATAAGCAAAAAGAAAAAAGCCAGAAGTGGTGCTGTGGCTCAAGTGGTAGAGCGCTAGCCTTGAGCTGAAGAGCTGAGGGACAGCGCCCAGGTCCAGAGTTCAGGCCCCACAACCGGACCCCCCAAAAAAAAGAAAGAAAAAGAAAACAATAGAAATACTATATGATCCATCAAATTTCATTTCTGGTACATTCCCAAAAGAAGTAAAATCAGGGACTTGGAGATATATACCTGCTATAAATCTGCTTAGTGTGGCTTAGTGGCAGAGTGCTTGCCTAGCACACACAAAGTCCTGGGTTCAATTCCTCAGTACCACATAAACAGAAAAAGCTGGGCAAAAGAAGCTCAGGGACAGAGTCCAGGCCCTGAATTCAAGCCCCAGGACTGGCAAAAAACAAACACAAAAAAAACCCAGGTTTATAACAGCACTATTCATAAAAGTTGAAAAGCAGGAGCAACTTGTGTTTGATGATGAATAAATGGATAGAAAAATGGCTAATAGTTTTTGTTTTGCAAGATGAGAGAGTTCTGTGAGTGGATGCTTGGTGACAATATCACAGTATTGAAGGTATTTAGTACCACGGAACTATAGATTTAAAAGTTGGGAGGAAAGCCGGCGCTGGTGGATCACACCTACAATCCTAGCTATTCAGGACGCTGAGATCTTTTTTGAACTCTGGGCCTGAGCACTGTCCCTCAGCTCTTTAGCTCAAGGCGAGCACTCTACCACTTGAGCTACAGTGCCACTTCTGGTTTTCTGGTGGTTTATTGGAGATAAGAGTCTCAGGGACTTTCCTGCCTGGGTTGCCTTTGAACAGGGATCCTCAGATCTCAGCCTCCTGAGTAGCTAGGATTACAGGTGTGAGCCACCGGGCCCAGCGGAAGCTGAGATCTTAAGATCCCAGTTGAAAGCCAGCCTGGGCAGGAAAGCCTGTGAGATTCTTATCTCCAATTAACCACCAGAAAACCGGAAGCAGCACTGTAACTCAAAGTGGTAGAGCACTACCCTGAAGCAAAAAAAGTTTAGGGCTAACTGCAGTGGTTTATGCTATAATTCTAGCCACACAGAAGTATTAATAGGATTTTGGTCCAAGGTAGCCTGAGCACAAATGTAAGAACCTGTTTGAAAAAAAATTTTTTTTTTGGGTCCGGTCATGGGGCCTGAACTCTGGGCCTGGGCGCTGTCCCTCAGCTCTTCAGCTCAAGGCTAGCACTCTACCACTTGAGCCACAGCACCACTTCCGGCTTTTTTCTTATGTGGTGCTGAGGAATCGAACCCAGGGCCTCAAGCATGCAAGGCAAGTGCTATACCACTGAGCCACCTTCCCAGCCCCTGTTTGAAAGATTTCTAAAGCAAAAAAGAACTAGAGGTGTGGCTCAAGTGATAGAACACCTGCCTAGAAATTGTAAGGTCCTGAGTTTAAACCCCACTTCTGTCCCCCCACAAAATAAACACAGAAGTGGAGCTGTGGCTCAAGTGATAGAGTGCTAGCCTTAAGCAAAAAGGGACAGTGCCAAAGCCCTGAGTTCGAGCTCCAGGACCAGCACAATATAAAATAGGCATTGATGTACAAAAAAAACAAAGCAAAAACATGCCAACTAGTAGGATATAAATTTTATATGCATTTTACCATAACTAAAAAAAAAAACTATCATGTTGGCACAGTGGCTCATGCCTGTAATCCTAGTTACTTAGAAAGCACATATTGGTAGTATCAAGGTTCGAGGCAGTAAGGACAAAAACTTAGATCCTATCTCAACACATCATAAATGGTAGTTCATATCTATGCCTCCAGCTGCATGGGAGGCTGTAAGTAGGAGGATTTCTAGCTGAGGCTGGCCTGGGACACAAATACAAGATCCTTCCTGAAAAATACCTAAAGCAAAAAAAGGTTAGGAATGTGGCTCAAATGGTGGAGTGCCTGCCTTGCAAGCATGAAGCCTGGAGTTCAAATCCTATACCACCAAAAAAATTACAGTAAAAGGGAGCAAGGAGTCAGCTGCTGGGTGTATTTTGAAGGTGTTGGCAACAAGACTGGCTGTGGAAGTGAGAAGCAGGAAGGGTAACATAGGCCAAGGCAGGATTGCAATGCCTAGAACTCACTAAGTATTCCAGACTTGATTTAAATGCTCACCCCCCTGCTTCAGCCTCCCATAGAATTGCAGGTATGCACTACCAGGCCTGGTCCTCTTGTCATGCTGTGTCTTGTTGCTCCCATTCATTTACCAGTTCCTCCTGGGAGCACTTCCCCAATAAGTCACTCAAACACATGAATCATTGTCTCAGGGTTCGCTTCTGAGTGGCCCATGGCAGGCAGGGTATGCTGGGGATTGAGAGAGACCAAGACTTCCACTGAGGCATGTTTAGAAATATCTAGAAATGACAGGATGAGGCTGTGGTTGCATGCATCAATTCAGTCTAGGGATAATCATCTGTCATTATGAGAATGTATCAATTCTGGGGATAATTGTGGCAGACATCTTATCTGGGTAGAATCTAAGGCCTTTGAGACCTTGCTATCTGTATGTTAGTTTTCTGTTATTGTACCAAAATAGTTAAGGCAAACCATTTACAAAGAGAAAAGACTTGACCTGTGTTTGAATTGTGTCTCTGAAAATCACCACCAGATGAGCTGGAGTGAGTTACTTAATCCTTCTAAGACCTCTGGAGCTAATAACTCGCATTTGGGTGATGGTGAGATCACTCCAAACTCAACTCCACCCCCACCCCCAACCTGCTTCTTCCCACAACCTTTCCACCTCAGTGAAAGGAAGTTGCTTGCTCCCAGCTTAGGTGGAGCAATCTTTCACCCTCTGACTCATGGCTTCTCCCTGTGGTTCCCCTGAGTACCAGGGGGTTCTGTCTCAGGCCTCACCCTGCTCTTCCTGAAGCCTTGCTCACTGTTCCCCATCTTCCCCTTACCCCTTGGAGGTATCTGTTTTGATGTGACTTGTAAGAGAGACTCCCCTTACCATAGTGCTTCAAGTATGATTTCTTCTCTCTCTCTCTCTCTCTCACATACACACACACACACATACACACACACCCCTCTACTTTTATCTGCCTCAATCTTTGCAGAACACTTACCACTTTGTTTTTTAGGTATAGAGGTTTGAACTCAGGGCCTTACACTTGCTTACTTGCTTGACTGGCCTTCTACAACATGAGCCAAGTCTCCAGCCCTATTTTTTGCTGGTTTTTCTGGAGATGGAGTCTAGCAGAGTTTTCTGCCTGAGTTGGCTTCAAATCATAATCCGACAGATCTTTCTCCAGTGTGGCCAGGATTGCAGCATGAGCCATCAGCGCCCCGCCACCTATCATATCCTGATTTATTAGTGTTTATATAACGGTTTTTGGGAGGCACCTACAGTAATATTTAAAAGCAAGGTTTCAGCCATATCCTGGTGGCTCATACCTATAATCCTAGCTACTCAGAAGTCGGAGGTCTACAAATTAACATTCAAAGCCAGGCCAGACAGGACAGTCCATGAGACTCTTATCTCCAATGAACAACCAGAAAGCTGGACATGTGTGGCTCAAGTGGTAGAGTGTTAGCCCCGAGTAAAAAAGCTAAGAGACGGCAGCCAGGCCTTGAGTTCAAGCCCCAGGACTTATACAAGTAAAGGAGAGAGAGAGAGAGAGAGAGAAAGGAAGGAAGGAAGGAAGGAAAGAAGAGAGAAAGAAAGAAGAAAAAACTGTCATCATTTCTTTTTTTGTTTTTTTTCTTTTTTTTTTGTCAGTAGTCAGGCTTGAACTCAGTGTTCAGGCACTGTCCCTGAGTTTTTGTGCTCAAAGCTAGAACTTTACATTTTGAGCCACAGCTGCACTGATAGTTTCCTGGTGGTTAATTGGAGATAAGAATCTCAGACTTGGGCTGGGAAGGTGGCTCAGTGGTAGAGTGCTTGCCTTGCATGCATGAGGCCCTGGGTTCGATTCCTCAGCACCACATAATCAGAAAAAGCCAGAAGTGGCACTATGGCTCAAGTGGTAGAGCGCTAGCCTTGAGCTGAAATGCTGAGGGACAGCATCCAGGCCCAGAATTTAGGCCGCATGACCAGCAAAAAAAAAAAGAATCTCAGGCTTTTCTGCTCAGGCTGTCTTTGAACTGTACTCCTCAGATCTTAGCCTCCTGAGTAGCTGGGATTACAGGCATGAGCCACCAGCACCAGGCCCTCACCATTTCTTGATTACTCACTGGATACCAGACTCACTGATTACTTACTGGATGGCAGCACTACTAAGTATTTTTTTTGGGGGGGGTCCGGTCATGGGGCCTGAACTCTGGGCCTGAGCGCTGTCCCTCAGCTCTTCAGCTCAAGGTTAGCGCTCTACCACTTGAGCCACAGAGCCACTTCCGGCTTTTTTTTTTCTTTTTGCTTATGTGGTGCTGAGGAATCGAACCCACGGCCTCATGCATGCAAGGCAAGCACTCTACCACTGAGCCACCTTCCCAGCCCAGCACTGCTAAGTATTATTTCCAGGAAACTGAGGTGATTTCCCTTTCCGAAGGCCACACAGCTAGAGCAAAGGAAAGACACAATCTAACCTTGCTCTAAGATCTGCTTTGCTCTAAAGCCCATTGCCTAACTTATTTGTTAACCTGCCATCCATAAGTACTTTCTAGGAGAAAAAAATCGGGGACAAGATTTTTGTTAGAAAGAATTTGACATCTGTTTTTTTTAAACATTAATTCATTATTATCTTTTTTTTTGGAGTGTTGGGTATGGACCCCAGGACCTTGCCTACACTATGGTAGTCACTGTATCACTGAGCTATACGCCCAGCCCTCAGATCCTTTTTCTTAAGAATCTCTGAAAATGAGCATATTTGCCTTTGGTCCAAGGTTAAATTCTAGGTCCTCCAAGAAACATTTCCATAGAGCTTTTCTTCCCATTTTTGGTAGTAAAACTCCAAGCGCTTCACTCCCACAGAACACACAAAGGATGTGTCCCAGAGACCAGTGGGTGTGCTCTAGTGGTCCAGGAAGCGGTGAGGAACTCTGGGAGAAGCCTGGTTTCCTGGCAAGCCCCGCCCAACACTCTGCTCATGGGTCCTGAGTCTATCCCTGATCTTCTCTCGGCCCTGCTTCTGACTTGATGACATCACTAGCCAACTCTTCCCATCCATCACCGGAGGTCCTGACAAGTGCATGCGTTGTGAAACCTGCTATCTCCTTCAGGGCTTCCTTTCCCTGAATCTTGGGTGGGGAGGCACTGCCTTCAACACAGGTGAATTTTTGCCAAGGCCTGAGCTGTCAGTTTCCAGAGATCAGAGCTCAAGCATTTATGTAGATGTGTATATAGCCAGCAAGGAATTGATTAATCAATAAGCACTCACGAAACTCTAGAATCTCAGTGGTTGGCAAAAGTTTAGAAACTGAAACCTTTAAAGCCAAAAGAACCTTAAAGAGAAGAATAATCACAACAACAAAATAATCATAATAATCTGGTCTCAGAACCATTTTTCAGTTTCCGTTGAGAGGCAGTGACTGGCCCCTCCCCAACCCAAGCCTTTAGGCTTTCTTAAGAGATGACTTCCCAGCCTCGACAATAGGAGCCTTAAGGTCACCTAAATCTGGATACAAATATCCAATTGCTCATATGTATAGCCCTAGCTACTTAGAAGGCTGAGATCTGAGCATCAAGGTACTGAGCCACATACAACACCTCTAAATTCTCATCTCCAATTAACTAGTAAGACGTCTGAAGTGTTAGAACTGGAGGTGTGACTCAACTGGTAGAACACCTGTCTAGTAAGTATGAGGACCTGAGTTCAAACCCCAGTACCTACTGGGTACCAGTGGCTCATGCCTGTAATCCTAGCTACTCAGGTGGCTGAGATCTGAGGATCATAATTTGAAGCTAGCCTGGCTTCAAAGATAGTCCATGAGACTCTTATCTGCAATTAACCACCAAAAAGTGGGAAGTAAAGTGGTAGCTCAAGCTACCACTTGAGCCACAGCGCCACTTCTGGCTTTTTTTCTTTTTGCATATGTGGTGCTAGGGAATCGAACCCAGGGCCTCAGGCATGCAAGGCAAGCGCTCTACCACTGAGCCACCTTCCCAGCCTCAGGTTGTCACTTTTACTCAGCTTCCCTCCTCACCTCACTTGCTTGGTCGTGATCTCAAGGCAGGTTTGGATGCTTGGACTTGCTCTCCATCTGAAGCCACTTCTCATTAGAAATGTTTTGGAAAACTCAGCGTATTAACAGATGGATATTCAGGATTGTTGCATGCTTGGGAAAAGAAAAAAGGGAGGCTGTTAATTCCACTTAATCTCTTCCTTGCCAGCCTTTCTGATTAACTTTAGAGAGCTGCTAACTCTTCCTTCATTCTGCTTTCCTTTTCTGAGTCATTAAGACTTTGGGCAGACCAAGAGGAAAAATGAAAAAAGATCCATATACACACAACTGCAACCTAGAGGTTTTTTTTTGACACAAAGTAATAATATCATTAATAATAAAAATAATGACAAACATAAAATGAACGTAAATTAAAAAAAAAAACAAAACCAGAGCACAAATAAACTATAATTCCAGAACTGGTTAATTTAGTCTGGAGAGAATTTAAGTGAGGTTTTCGTCTTTCCAGTCCTTCCTTTTCTGCAGTATCAGCTTGGGAGCCAGGCCTCACCCCTGTCTGCCCGCTGGCAGGTGGGTGGATGTACCTGGCAGGTGTGAGATCTGGGGGTGGGGGGGAAACTCTGCTTCAGGCCCACCCATGCCCGAAGGTCCTAAGTCCTAGTTGAAGCCTCAGATCTCAGGCTTTGATCCTCAAAATGCTTGAAGAAAATCATTCATTTCTCCTACAAGAACTTAAGGAGCTTCCCCATGCTCCAAGTCCTCAGGCTGTAGAGACTGGAGCCCATCCAGCACTGCAGGGGAAGATGACAGGGGTGTTTGTACAGGTGTTGAGGGGTACAGGATAGGGGCAAAAAACAAAAAAAAAAAGAAAACTCAGGCACTTGCCAGAGGCGATTTCCTTCCACAGCAGATGTGGAATGGAAGCCTTTATCAGGCTCTTTAAAATTTTAAAGGCTTTTATGGGTGATGTTTTGTCTTGCTGTCATTACTTTGGCAAGGAGGTGGGCTTTGGTGTCTAACTATTGTGTAAGAGGGTGTGAAGGCCAGCCTGCTTCCACACTACAAGATTCAAAGTGGGGGTGGGGAGCACTGAGTGCAGAATATTCTTACAGAGTTGTTAGAGATCCTTCTGTTTGGGTAATTCTCTCTCAGCTGGGTATCCAAAGGGTTCTTTGGTTCTCCTCCTCCTCCTCCTCCTCCTCCTCCTCCTCCTCCTCCTCTTCCTCCTCCTCCTCCTCCTCCTCCTCTTCCTCCTCTTCCTCCTCCTCCTCCTCCTCTCCACCTGCTCCTTCTCCTTCATCTTCATCTTCTTTTTTGCTAGTCCTGGGGCTTGAACTCAGGACCTGAGCACTGTCCTGAGCTTCTTTTTGCTCAAGGCTAGCACTTTATCACTTGTCCGCAGAGCTACTTCTGGCTTTTTCTGTTTATGTGGTACTGAGGAATCAAACCCAGGGTTTTGTGCATGCTAGGCAAGTACTCTACCACTAAGCCACATTCCTAGCCCCTCCTTGGTTCTTTCTTTTCTCCTCCTTTCCTTCCTTCTATCATTCCTTCCTTCCCTCCCTCCATTTCTCTCTCCTTCCTTTTCTCCCTTCCTCCCTCTCTTCTTCTCTCCCTCCCTCCAAGTATTGGGGATTGAATTTATGACCTTGTCTTTTCTAGGAAAGTGATCAATATAGATTCTTCACTTGACAATCTGGAAAACTAGGACTCAGATAAAGAAGACTGTTTTGTGTTTGGTTGATGGTGGTACAGGAATTTGGACTCAGAGCCTCATGCTAGCTAGGCCGGTGTTTTATCACCTGAGTCAAACCTCCAATCCTGGTTTTTTTTTAACTTTTTTTTTTGTTGTTGTTGTTGTTGTTGGTTGTGGGGCTTGAACTCTGGGCTTGGGCACGGTCCCTCATCTCTTCAGCTGAAGGCAAGTGCTCTACGACTTGAGTCACAGTGCCACTTATTGTTTTCTGGTGGTTTATTGGAGATAAGAGTCTCATGGATGCCGGGCACTGATTACAGTCCAGGCCTGTAATCCTAGCTACTCAGGAGGCTGAGATCTGAGGATCATGGTTCAAAGCCAGTCCAGGCAGGAAAGACCGAGAGACTCCTATCTCCAATAATCCATCAGAAAACCAGAAGTGGCATTATAGCTCAAGTGGTAGAGCTCTCGCTTTGAGCTGAAGAGCTGAGGGACAGCACCCAAGCCCAGAGTTCAAGCCCCATGACCAACAAAAAAAAAAGTCTCATGGACTTTCCTTGCCCAGGCTGGCTTTGGACTGTGATCCTCAGATCTTAGCCTCCTGAATAGCTAGGATTACAGACATGAGCCACCAGCACCCAGCTACTGGTAATTTTTAAGACAGGATCTTCTTGCTTCCCAGGAGCTGAGATACACTTACTTTATGCTTCCTATTGTTGAAATGACAGGCATGCTCCACTGCACCCATCCATGGGTTGTGAAGGGGTCCCTGCAAATTCTTCTGCTACAGCTAGCCGTAAACCTCTGTTCTTCTGATCTCAGCCTCACAAGTATCTAGGATTACATAGACATAGAGGCATCAGGGTTCAACTAAGACTTGTTTGGGGCTCAAAAGTAAATCATGTTTTCTAGAAAACTATTAGAACATAAACAAAACCATAGAGACATACTAAAAGAAAATGAGAAAGAACAAAAATACTCATAGTTCCACCATTTCACAATGTGATTTTTCCATAATATAATGTTTGGACTTCTCTAAGTTTCAGCTGTGTCCTCCAAATCCATGCATTGGAAATTTGATGCCCAATGCATCTGTGTTGGGGGTGGAGCCTAAGGAGAGGTGGTTGAGTCATGAGGGAAAATTCTTCATGAATTGATTAATGTCCTCACCTCAGGAGTGGGTTGTTATAAGATCACGTCTAAGCTGGATATGATGGTGCACCTGGGAGGCCAAGGCAGAAGGATTGTAAGTTCAAGGACAGTCTGGGCTATATAGCAAGACCCTGTCTCAACAAAAGGGAGCCAGGTGCAGCTGGCTCATGCCTGTAATCTTAGCTACTCAGGAGGCTGAGACTTGAGGATCGCAGTTCAAAGCCAGCCAGGGCAAGGAAAGTCCGTGAGACTTATATTCAATTAACCACCAGAAAACTGGAAGTGGTGCTGTGGCTCAAATGGTAGAGTGCTAGCCTTGAGCTGAAGAGCTGAGGGATATTGCCCAGGCCCAGAGTTCAAGCCCCATGGCTGATAGAACAAAACAAAAACAATAAAACATGTTATAATTTGGGGGCAAAAATGGGAGGGGGGAAACTGGTGGAAAGGGAAGGAAGGCGTGACATTGTCCAAAAGAGAAATGTACTCAGTACCTGAATAATGAAATTGTAATCCTCTGCATACACCTTAATAATAGCAATAAATATATTAAAAATACAAGCCAGGTACCAGTGGCTCATGCCTATAATCCTAGCTATTCAGGAGGCTGAGGTCTGAGGATCAGGGTTTTAAGTCAGCCTGGGCAGAAAAGTCCCCATGAGACTCTTATTCCAATTAAACACTCAAAAACCAGAAGTAGAGCTGTGGCTCAAAGTGGTAGAGTACTAGCCTTGAGCAAAAGAACTCAGGAACAGTACCCAAGCCCTGGGCTCAAGCCCCACAACCTCCAAACAAACAACAACAAAAAACAACCATGTTACAGAACACTATAACAGTAATAAGTAAAATATGCAATATTTATTCTTTGTTTTTGTGCTGGTGGTGGGGCTTGAACTCAGAGCCTGACCTTTAGCTTTTTCGCATTTTAGCTCAAAACTACTTGAGCCACAGCTCCACTTCGGACTTTTTAGTATTTAATCAGAAATAAGAGTCTCATGGACTTTCCTGCCCGGACTGACTTCCAACTTTGATCCTTAGATCTTAAACTCCTAGCTAGGGTTACAGGTGTGAGCCACTGGTGCCTAGCTAAAAAAATTCAATTTTTTTTTGTTTTGAGACAGGATTTGCTTAGCAGTCCAGGTCCCCTTGAATTTGTAGTCTTCCTGTCTCTGCCTCCTGAGTTCTGGTATTATACACATGTCTGACCATCCCTGTCCTTATTGATTTTAATCATAAGTGAGCACTGAATCTTACCATCTATGACTTTTTTCTCCAGGTATTGAGATGATCGTATTTTTTCTCCTTTAAACCAGACAAAGTGGTACTTTACTTGAATGGATTTTTTCTGCTGTTTAAATGCCCTTGCATTCCTGGGGAAACCAATTGTAATTAGTTTCTACTGTGAGTTCCTTTTCTAGCTCCTTGACTCTGCTCATGCCTTGGAGGGACAATTTCATTTCCTGTCTTGGCTCCTTGTCAAAAACTCATTTCGTAGTTGGAATGTTCTAGAAGCCCCCAGAAACTTGGATTTATTCATTAATGACGTGCTGGTAAGTCACCCAGGGACTCCAGAGGAGAGTGTGGCATTTAATCTGTGAAAGTATTTACTGCAGGGAGAATCAAGTGAAAGCTATGTTGGGGCACACAGCAATTACTAAATTACTTTTTTTTTTTTTCTTTTTGGTATATGTGCCAGTACTGGGGCTTGAACACGGGGCTTTGAGCTTTCACTTGATTTTTTTCTGCTCAAAGCTTGTGCTCTACCAATTGAGCCACACCTCCCCTTCTAGCCTTTTGCTGGTTAATTGACGATTTAAAAATAATCTCAGTCTTTTTTTTTTTTTTTTTTGATCATGGGGCTTGAGCTCTGGGCCTGGGCGCTGTCCCTGCACTCTTCAGCTCAAGGCAAGCACTCTACCACTTGAGCCACAGTGCCACTTCCGGTTTTCTAGTGGTTTATTGGAGATAAGAGTCTCACGGACTTTGCTGCCCGGGCTGGCTTTGAACCATGATCCTCAGATCTCAGCCTCCTGAGCTAGGATTACAGGCATGAGCCACCGGCACCCGCCATTCACACACTTTTTTTTAAAATCCCCAGTTTCATCCTCAGATCTCAGCCTTCCAAGTAGCTAGGATTACAGGTTTGAGCCATTGGCTCCACTGATTTTTCCCTGACTCTACACAGAAGCAAACTAAGGCAGAGAGAAACTAACTTGCCAGTGATCATAAGAAAGATTGGAGGCTCATAGTCAGCTTTGTCCCACTTCAGGGTCTGTGCTTGCGCACACAGCTCACCAAGCTCTGAGTACCACACTCTGTGCACCCAAGTGTGGCACTTACAATACAGCCTGCCATTACTTATAATCTGTATGAGGTACTAGTACTGAATCAGCTGTGATGGTGCATTGCATGCTGGGATTGGTTGGGTCATTTGGGTTGCAATAAGTCTCTGGGTCAGCTCATGTGCATGCACGTGCGCACACACACACACACACACAAGTTGTCTGCAATAAGTACTCTCACAGGGAAATTGTGGTGTGTGCTTTTTAAGATTAAAAACAAAAACAGCTTTATTCAATAATCAATTTATCTTCCACACAATTCCCTCATTGAAAGCACACAGTTCACTAGTTTGTGTATAATCACAGACTTGTAGAGCCATCATCATAACTGATTTTAGAACATTTTTCTTAGCCACAAAGACATCCTGTTCTGACAGTCCCTCTTCATGTCCTCCCCAAACTCCTTAGACCAATGCAATCGCCACAGATTCACTAGCTCCAGAGACTTTGTACAAATGAGGTCAGAAAGTTGTTAGCCTTTTGTGACTACTTTCTGTCACTCTGTCTCACAAAAAAAAAAAAAAAATCACTCAATCAATCTTACTACATAACTCCAGCTGGCCTCAAACTTGCACTAGTCCTCTCTCTTCTGAGTGCTCAAATTCCAGCCATGGACCATTACACCTGGCTTGATTTTTTTTGCCGGTCCTGGGGCTTGAACTTAAGACCTGGGCACTGTCCCAGAACTTCTTTGTGCTCAAGGCTAGTGCTCTACCACTTGAGCCACAGTGCCACTTCTGGGCTTTTCTGAGTTAGTTTATTGGATATGAGAGTCTCAAGGACGTTCCTGCCCAACCTGGCTTCCAAACACAATCCTCAGATCTCAGCCTCCTGAGTAGCTAGGATTACAGGTGTGAACCACTGGCACCTGGCCTTGAATTATGTGTGTGTGTGTGTGTGTGTATAGCCATATATATAGCCATACATTTATGTATATATGTATAGCCAGTCCTGGGGCTTGAACTCAGGGCCTAGGCACTGTTCCTAAGCTTCTTATACTCAAGGTGAGTGCTCTACCACTTGAGTCACAGTACCACTTCAGGCTTTTTCTGTTTATGTGGTACTGAGGAATCAAACCCAGGCTTTATGCATTCTAGGCAAGCACTCTACCACAAGCCACATTCCCAGCCCCCCTGAATGATACTTTTTGTTGTTGTTGTTGGTCATGGGCCTGAACTCTGTGTCTGGGCGCTGTCCCTCAGCTCTTCAGCTCAAGGCTAGCACTCTACCACTTGAGCCACAGTGCCCCTTCCTGCTTTTTCTGCTTATGTGGTGCTGAGGAATTGAACCCAGGGCCTCATGCATGCAAGGCAAGTACTCTACCACTGAGCCACCTTCCCAGCCCATCATGATTATTTCTTAATATGGCCTATGCGCTCTAGTTTTTGTAAGATAATTGTTTCCGATGTCCAAAGTGACCATCATCTCTCATCTCAAACCCTCCAGCACTTGCCCTGTCCCTGCTCACACTTACCACATCTTAGTCCAGTTTTGTAGGCCTCAAACTTGTTGGTGATCCCCACTCCCTTCTCTCCCCCGACCTCTAACTCCAGTCCAGTAAATCTTAGCCTCTTGTTCTGGAGGAGAACCATCCCCCCACTTCCCCACTTCCGCCTTTGTTCTCACAGCCCGACATCCCCAGAAGATGTCACTTCTCAGCATCCTCAGCACCAAGGCCAAAGTCCTCACGATGGTCCAAGGCCCTGTGAGCTAACTCCTCCTCTTCCCTCTTCTTGTCAGCACTCTGGGGTTGTTGGCTCAGACTGGCCTAGAGTACTCCTGGTCTAGGCAGGGGATGGGGTGGGGTGAACAGTCCTTTGAACCTTGGCTTCAAGGCATGGTCCCCTTGAGACCCTCCTTGTCCTGCAGGCTCCGGCTCCATCCTCAGGCTTCCCAAGTCTCTCTCACTGGCACTGCATTCTCTCGAGTGGAATATACTTTATGGTTTATGATGTGTCTTGGGCTCCCCTCCCCCACCCCTCCCTGGCCCCTCCCCCAGGTCGACACAAAGAGGTCATAGATTCTTCTATTTTTTTTTTCCTCCCAGTGCACTGTTCCAGAGCCTGGCACAGTGCCTGGCAGGCAGTAGGGCCTCATCTGTTTAAAGACCACATGGCTGCATTAACCCCCTTCCTCCTCTGCTCTTTCTGCAGGCCCTCTCCAGGTGTTTGGCTGCAATTGTGCCAAATCTCCCTCCTGGAGCAGCGTCTGATGTTGCCCTTCTGGTGGACTTTCCCTAGAAAGCCTCCCCTCTTTGGCTTTACTGGTCTGTCTGGGGCACTTGCCTGGAGAGGAAAACTGAGAGGTCCTGGTGGATCACTCGCGGTTCTGAGACTCACTGGGTCTCTGGACCTGGCCTGCTGCTTCCTTTGCCACAAGCAGTCCCCTCCCCGGACGAGCTCCTTTTCTGGTTTATGTTCCCTTTACCACTAGTGACTTATGTAACTGGAAACATCAGAACCCATCTTTTCCTGAGAAATCCCAGGGCCTCATTTCCCTTCTGGAGACCATCTTTTATACTCATCAGCCCACCTGGGGTGGGAAGAGTGCCAACAGCTCCTTCAGATACTGCAGAGGAGCCAGAGCAAATCCAGCTCGGGGGGCCAGGAAAACCATTCAAAGGCCGGATGGCACCCCGACTGATGAACCAGTCCGTCTAGAAAGACTTTTTCCTCTGTCTTGCCCAAATTGGGACCACAATTCAGATCAAGACAGGGAGGCGCTTTCCAATGATCGCCCAACTCTGTTTGCAGGAATACAGGCAGTGGCTTAAAAACCCACCAATTTGTGGCTTAAAACCCCACCAATTTGTCTAAGGTAAGTGAGACAGTTCAGCTTCTTGAAGAGTCTCCTAGAGCACCTTCTGGAGGCCTATAAGACATACACTCCTGTAGACCCAGAAGCCCCTGAGAATAGGAGAGCTCTAACTATTGCCTTTGTTTCCCAGTCAGCCCCAGATATTAGCAGAAAGCTTCAGGAGTTAGAGGGGTTTGAGGGGAAAGTGTTGGTTGAGGTAGCCCAGCGGGTGTTTAATACCTGGGACACTCTTGAAGATCGGCAACATAAGAACACAGTGAAGATACTTGGGAGGAGAACCCCAAGGGCCCAAGAGGGAGACTAGAGGCCACAAAAAGAAGCCATAGAAAGCCCCAGGGAGAGGATCTGTAAGAAAACTGGACACTGGAAAAATGAATGCTAGGAAAAGAAAAAGAAGGGGTCTCCTCTGATAAATTTAGAAGAGACAGAATGATGGGGCCCAGAGCCCATGATGATGCTGCAAATAGGAGGTAAAAATGTGGATTTTTCTCTCCCCCCCTAAGTCCTGGGCTTGAACTCTGGGCTGGGCACTGTCTTTGAACTCTTCAGTTCAAGACTAGCGCTCTACCACTTGAGCCACAGTGCCACTTGTGGTTTTCTGGTGGTTAATTGGAAATAAGAGTCTCACGGACTTTCCTGCCCAGGCTGGCTTTCAACCATGATCCTCAGATCTCAGCCTCCTGAGTAGCTAGGATTACAGGAGTGAGCCACTAGCGCCCAGCAAAATGTAGATTTCCTCATAGATACAGGATCTACCTATTCAGTTCTGAAAGAGCCTGAGGTTCCCTTATCAAAACAGAAGATGAAGATCCAAGAGACAATGGGAAAGACTGATTCCTATTCCTGGTCACAAGCAAGGAAAAGGGACTATTACCCATTCTTTTCTTGTCATTCCTGACTGTCCCTACTGTTTATTGGGAAGAGAGTTACTGCCAAAAACTCAAGACCAAATCTCATTCCAGGAAGACAGCACTGAGCTAATTCTAGGAGATCCACCCCTATTAGTTTTCTGGTCACCTGCCCAATTGGAGAATACATGATCTTTATAGAGGGAGCTAATCCTAACATTAACCCCTCCTGACATAGTTCCAGGACAAAATTCCAGGGGTATGGGTAGAAACAAACTCACCAGGATTGGCCAATCACTGTCGCTCAATGATAATCCAGCTAAGCATCCAGGCAGCACCTGCAAGGGTCAGGCAGCATCTTATTACAATAGAAGCAAAACGGGAATAGCAGTGCCTATTGAGTCTGGGGGAAAGTGGTATTTTAATACCGTGTCACTCAGCTTGGAAAACACCCCTCTTGCAGTTCAAAAGCCTGGTACTAATGACTTTTGGCCTGTTAATAAGAGAGTGGAGACCATCCACCCCATGGTGCCAAGCCCCCATACCCTATTCAGCCTGCTACCTGCTGAATATCAGGTTTATACTGTGCTGGATCTGAAGGATGCTTTCTTCTGCTGACCACTGGCCAAGGTAAAACAACCTATATTTGCTTTTGAATGGACTGTGGTTTAAGTGGTAGAGCACTAGCCTTGAGCTGAAGAGCTGAGGGACAGTGCTCAGGCCCAGAGTTCAAGCCCCACAACTGACCAAAAAAAAAAAAAAATCTTTTATGCCTGAGGCACCACAGGAATTTAGGGAAGCCCGAGAGTTATGTTGGGGGAGACACAGGCTCACTGACATGCTGACCCTCGTTAACCACCACCAGCCCACCTTGCTGCATATACTCCTTGCTGAAGTCCCATCTAAACATGCTTTGGTTAACCACAATCCTTCACCAAATGAGGCCAGTGTCCAGGACACTGACTCATTGCATTCAGGCTGTTGCCAAAGGTAGATTTGGTAATGCCTAAACCATAATGCTTCTAAGGTGAAGACATCTGTGCTGAAATTGTAGATACAGTAGGCTCAAAGAGAAGGCAAGTAGCTACTGAATGGAGCTGGAGCAGTCCTAAGGTAACCAAAGATGGAGGGGCTGTTGCAAAGTCAATTTATTTATTTATTTGTTTATTTATTTATTGGGTCCGGTCGTGGGGTCTGAACTCTGGGCTTGTGCGCTGTCCCTCAGCTCTTCAGCTCAAGGCTAGGGCTCTACCACTTTTTTGCTTATGTGGTGCTGAGGAATCGAACCCAGGGCTTCATGCATGCAAGGCAAGCGCTCTACCACTGAGCCACCTTCCCAGCCCAAGTCAATTGATTTAAAGGATAAATATCAAAAGATTGGAGCTAGCTGGGCGCTGGTGGCTCACGCCTGTAATCCTAGCTACTCAGGAAGCTGAGGTCTGAGGATCATGGTTCAAAACCAGCTCAGGCAAGAAAGTCTGTGAGACTCTGATCTCCAATCAATCACCAGAAAACCAGAAGTGGCGCTGTGGCTCAAGTGGTAGAGCGCTAGCCTTGAGCTAAAGAGCTGAGGGACAGTGCCCAGGCCCAGAGTTCAAGACCTATGACCAAAAAAAAGAAAAGAAAAAAAGAAAAAGAAAAAAGATTAGAGCTGTGGCTCAAGCAGTACAACACTAGTCTTGCGGAAAAAAAAAACAAAGAAGAAGAAGCAGCTTAGTGCCCAGGCCCAGAATTTAAGCCCCAGGACTGGGAAAGAAAAAAAAAAACAGGAATCAGCAAAAAAAGTCTGGGAGGTATGATTCACCTGTAGAGCATGACTAACAAATACAAGGTCCTGAGTAAAAACCCTAGCACTACTAAAACATGTAAATATCTGTGAACAGAATGTGAGCCCCGCCCCGCCCCCCAGAGTTGTGCAGCACAGTGACACTGCAATATGGGTAGGTGTCAGTCACCTTTTCTTTCTGTGAATTCTTTATGTCCTTTGGCTACAATACTGGCTTTTTAAAAATGATTTGTTTTACTGGAAACATAAAGGGAATCTGAGAATATAATATCTTTGGTGCCATTTTTTCCCCAAGCCTAGACTTTATCTACTGACTTAACTTTTGGGGGGTCATTTCCCCCAACGGATGCTCTCGGGGAGGGGTAAGAAGGGACGCTTGCAACAAGTTCTGGAGCTCCAGAGTTATGAAATTAGCATGTTTAACGCCTAAGGTCAGCTCGCAGGAGACTCTAGTTTGCTTCCTGCCTGCTGCAGATTTCATGAGGGAGTGAGTTGGATGGAGCTGAGGACGCAGCGTGCCTGGTGTGCTGGGTGGTCACTCCTGCCTGCTAGGCTTGCATTCTTGTGGTTTATAATGTCTTCTCGGGTGAATAACAGCCTCCTGCTCATGCCAGACCTTTTGGTCTTTGTTGATGACCTATGGGGACTGGAAGCCTGGGATCGCAGAGTCAAGAACAGGCCTTTTAAGCCTGCTCAATCAATCAGGCGGCATAGAGAGCCACAGAGAGCACAAGCTGCTGATTCAGAAAGCCCCAAGTACGCACAGGAACATACCACTTGCCAGGAAGCAGGGAAGAGCTTTTTTTTGTTGTTGTTTGTTTTTTGAGGGGGGAGAAGGATTCCAAACTTGATCTCATGTAACAAGTTGTGGTCCATTTACAAGGGCACTAAAATATTGTACAAAATTACCTTTAAATGTGGTATTTAGATTTGTGTCTTAATCTCCAACATATCTGTCCTATCTATCTATCTATCTATCTATCTATCTATCTATCTATCTATCTATCTATCTATCTGTCTGTCTGTCTGTCTGTCTGTCTGTCTGTCTGTCTGTCTGTCTGCTGTCTGCTGTCTGTCTGTCTGTCTGTCTGTCTATCTACCTATCTAGCTATCATCTACCTGCACAAATATTCCAAAATCTGAAAAAGTCTCAAATCCATAAAAACTTCTGGTAACAAGCACTTGAGATAGAGGATATTCAGGAATCATTAAACAGACTTGGGGGCTTTGTTTGCCATTTTGTGGTACTGGGAGTTGAATCCAGGGCCTCACAAGCTAGGCAAGTGCTCTACCACTGAGCTACTTCCTCTGACCTAAGTCTTTCCTGTGTCCCAGGGTTCTTCTCAAAGTCCTTTCACCAACCTTCTTCTATAAAGGGTGGTAGAATTACTTATTACTATGTAATTGACCACTCCTAAGCCCCATTGGCTTAACACAATTGCTCATGAGTCTGAGGGCCCACTGGGGGGTTCTGAAGATTGGGGCAGGCCCTGATATGTCTAGGATAGCCATTCACATATCTGGCAGTTGGCTGTCAGCTGGAGTACCAGGGTGCAGCAGCCATGGTGCCGCGCAGTTGAATTGGGTTTCATGGCAGAGGTGACACCTCAAGAGTTAGAATAGAAGCCTGCCAGGCATATTATCATTTCTGCAGTCCAGCCCACACTCCAGGGCTAAGGAGACAGACCCCACCTTTCAGATTGGAGGAGCCACAGATCGTATTAGGGAGGATGAGAATACCCAGAAGGGTGAAGGTAGCCCGTTTTGATATCCAGCTATCCTAGAGCTCAGGTGCCCGGGTTTGGGGCAGAATCACTATGTCAGTTGAGGAAGCATGAGTATCATCTCCCAGCATGGAGGCCAGATCAAAGGGGATTCAGATCCCAGCTCTACCACCTGCCCAGGAGGCTTTTGGGTGACTCATTTGACCAACCTCTGTTTCCTTACAGGTCTGTCATGAGGCTCACGTTGGTATTTCACAGAAAGGGCTGGGCATGAGCAGCTGTACTGGGCACACACAAAATACTTTACGAATTGAGACTGCATGAATCCCAAATTGCACAATGAGATGGCAATTGCAGAGTGAGAGCTTAATGACACGTCTTTGGAGAAAAGGGGCAAGGAATGCAATCTGGTGAGCAGGATGGGAGGCTGAGGCGGAGGGAGAAGGGAAGGGAAGAAACCCTAGTATCACCAAAAAAAAAGGAACACCTGATCAAATCACAGGCTCTAATTAAGGCACCGATGGCACAAATAAGATCTATAAGATGACAGCTATTTCTTCAAGTTCTTCTCTTCCTTAAATAGCAAATTTATGTAAAATAAATGTTCCCAGCTATTAGAAAGATAAAATAAAGATTTGAATCTTGATGTCAAATGAAGCAGTTTAAGTCCTAATCCCAGCTCCTTGGGAGGTAACTTCAGGCGTGTCTGGGCATAGACATTCGGGAGCCTCCATCTCAACCAGTGGCTGCGATTTGCTGGTGTGCACCTGAGACACAAGCTGCCGGGGAAGCACAATGGCCAGGTGTAGTGGGCACACACCAGTCATCCCCAACAACAAAAAGAAGCACAAGTAGAAGGATCACAGCCCCGCCAGGCCCAGGCATAAAGAAAGACCTGAATCAAAAAATGATCTAGCCAGGTGCTGGTGGCTCACACTGGTAATCTTAGCTTCTAAGGAGGCTGAGAGCTGAGGATCATGATTCAAAGCCAGCCTGGGAAGGAAAGTCTATGACACTCTTATTTCCAATTAGCCACCAGAAAACCAGAAGTGGTGCTGTGGCTCAAGTGGCAGAGTGCTTGCCTTGAGCTGAAGAGCTGAGGGAAAGGCCCCAGGCCCAGAGTTCAGGCCCCACAACCAGCAAAAATAAATAAATAAAATAAAATATATATATATATATATAATAAAATAAATCAAAGTTTAAAAACTCAAAGTTAAAAAAAAAGAGCACTGAGATTGCCTAGTGGATATAGTATAAGATTAAGTAAGCTAGCATTGGGGTCACTAGAAACTGTGACTCCATGTCAGACCAGCTCTGCAGGACTCAATCAGAGAGGATTTGTGTGTGTGTGTGTGTGTGTGTGTGTGTGTGTGTGTGTGTGTGTGTGTGTGTGTGTGTGTGTTTATATCAGTCCTAGGGCATGAACTCAGGGCTTGGGCACTGTCTCTCAGCTGGTATTCTACCATTTTAAGCCACAGCACCACTTCTGGTTTTCTAGGGGTTAATTGGAGATAGGAGTGTCATGGACTTTCCTGCCTGGGTTGGCTTCAAACCACAATCCTTAGATCTCAGCCTCCTGAGAAGCTATGATTACAGGTGGGATCCACAGGCTCACAGGTGTCTGGCTGGGATTTTATTTTTGGGGGGGGGTCCGGTCGTAGGGCCTGAACTCTGGGCCTGGGTGCTGTCCCTCATCTCTTCAACTCAAGGCTAGTGCTCTATCACTTGAGCCACAGCGCCACTTCCAGCTTTTTGCTTTTTGCTTATGTGGTGCTGAGGAATCGAACCCAGGGCCTCATGCATGCAAGGCAAGTGCACTACCACTGAGCTACCTTCCCAGCCCTGGGAATTTTTTTTTCATTCATTTATTTGTGCTGGTCCTGGGGCATTGAACTCAGGGCCTACACACTGTCCTTGAGCTTCATTTTGTTCGTTATTACTCTACCACTTGAACCACAATGCCACCTCCAGCTTTTTCTGAGTAGTTTATTGGAGATAAGAGTCTCATGGGGAAGTAGCAGTGTGGCTCAAAGTGGTAGAGTGCTAGCCTAGAGCAAAAGAGCTCAGAGACTGTACCTAGGTCCAGAGTTCAAACTCTATGATGAATCAAAGAAAAGAAGCCAGACACTGGTGACTCACATCTATAATTCTAACTACTCAGGATGCCTAGATCTGAGGACTGCAGTTCAAAGCCAGCCTGGGCAGGAAAGTCTGTGTGACTCTTATCTCCAATTAACCACCAGAAGACTGGAAGTAGACCTGTGGCTCAAAGTAGCAGAGTGCTAATCTTGCCCAGCCTATGAGGTCAAGGCCCCCAACTGACAAAAAATTTTTTTTAAAAGCATGGACTTTCCTGCCCAGGCTGGGTTCAAACTGTGGTCCTCAGATCTTAGCCTCCTGAGTAGCAGGATTATAGGCATAAGCCACTGGGCCCAGAGGGAATTTCTAAAAATATAAATTCTGATCAGTTAGTCTAAAATGCGACCCTGGAATGTCCGCTTAATTCTATGATCAGGCAAGTTTGGGAAAAGAGACTCTACAGGGGGGTAGACTGTACAGATTCACTCCCTGTGGTGGCTCTTTGAAAGAGTAAAATAATCCCATATAAGAATTATCATTTACTAGGCGCGTATTATGTATCAAGTGTCAAGTTCAACATATCAATACAATATTCCTTCAATTATTACAATAATTTTAACTGACAGGACTTATTTTTCTCAGCTGTGTGGATGTCTAAACTGAGCTCAGCAGGTTTAACCATCGGCTCAAAGTCATGCAGAGCAAGGGATCTGCTATCACTGATGTCATGTCTCAGGAAGTCCCTACACTGGCTTAGGCAACCCTTGGCTCCAAGCTTTACAGACACGACACGATGGGACATTGCCATAGAAACACCACGGCGTTCATCACTTTACAGCCTTCAGAGCATTTTTTAAAAACACTGTTAATGAGGTATAATTTGCATACATAAAATCCCTCCACTTAAGCATGCAATTCAATGGTTTTTAATATATTCATAGAGTTGCACAACTATCACCACAATCAATTTTAAAAAACATTCCCATCACCTCAATAGAAAACTAGTATATATACCACGGCCAGCCTGAGGTAACTAGGAATGTATTTTCTGTCCCTGGGATATGTTTATTCTAGATGTCCCATATATGTAGAATTATCCAATAGTGGCCTTTTGTGTTTGGTTGCACTACAAGAATCATCACTACTTGATTACGTTTTTTTTGTCCACCACAGGGCTTGAATTCTGGGCTTGGGTGCTCTCCCTGGGCTCTTTTTGCTTATGGCTACTGCTCTACCACTTTGAGCCATAAGACCACTTCTGGTTTTCAGGTGGTTAATTGGAGACAAGAGTCTCATAGAGGGCTGGGAAGGTGGCTCAGTGGTAGAGCACTTGCCCTGCATGCATGAGGCCCTGGGTTCGATTCCTCAGCACCACATAAGCAAAGAGAAAAAAGCCGGAAGTGGCGCTGTGGCTCAAGTGGTAGAGCACTAGCCTTGAGCTGAAGAGCTGAGGGACAGTGCCCAGGCCCAGAGTTCAGGCCCCACGACTGGACCCAAAAAAAAAAAAAAGAGTCTCATAGACTTTCCTGCCCAGGCTGGATTTGAACCATGATTCTCAGATCTCAGCCTCCTGAGTAGCTAGGATTACAGGTGTGATCCACTAGTGCCTGGCTCTTAATTACGTTTTGAAGGACTTGCCTCTCCCCTCATGGCCCATTCTTCTTTATGTATCCAAAGATGGAATATGAATGACTAACTCCCACCCTGTTTTCCCTGGAGCATACAGATACTAGCCAAACCACCAAAGATAAGTGCAGACTGCCTGAGCCTGGCTTTAAACCTTCAATATGGACCTAGCCTAAAGGCTCTGAGGCCAAGCTGTAAGGCCAGGAAAGGGTTAAAAGGTTGGAAAACTAAAAACTGTATCCTGTGAAGGTCAAACCATCTAAGCAAGACAAATATAGAGCTGTTTGAGACCTTGGATAAAGGAATATTTACCCTATTCTCTGCCTGCACCTGCAGTCACCCCCTTTATTAAACTCATATAACCCCTGTCTCTTTGCTTAGACCTTATAAAACCCTTGACTCCAACGCCGCCGCCCCCCCACCCCCCACCCCAAGCCCATGGGAAGGTCTGTGTCCTTCGCTGGCAATAAATAGTCCTAGCCTGTTCAGATCCAGTCTGACACTACTGTTTTATTTGTCCCTATCTTTGAGCTATTCTGAATGCTATATGAACATTTATGCCCACTTTAGTTTTGTTTTGGCCAGTCCTGGGGCTTACACTCCACCTGGACACTGTCCCTGAGCTCCTTTTTGCTCGACTAGCGCTCTGCCACTTGAGCCACAGTGCTACTTCTGGCTTTTCTGAGTAGTTTATTGAGATAAGAGTTTCACACAGGGGCTGGGAATGTATCTCACTGGTGGAGTGCTTGCCTCATATGCATGAAGCCCGGGGTTTGATTCCTCAGTACCACATAAAAAGAAAAAGCCAGAAGTGGTGCTGTGGCTCAAGTGGTAGAGTGCTAGCTTTGAGCAAAAGAAGCTCAGGGACCATGCCCAGGCCCAGAGTTCAAGCCCCCCCCCGCAAAAAAAAATCTCACAGTTTCCTGCCCAGGCTGGCTTCGAACCATAATTCTCAGATCTCAGCCTCCTGAGTAGCTAGGATTACAAGTATAAGCCATCAGCAGCCAGCAGTGCCCAAGTTTTTGTGTAGACATGTATTTATTCCTCTTGAGCATAAACTCCATGGTGGAAATGTTAACCACTATGTTCCTTCTAGGTTTCAGTATTTGAAGGACTTCAGCTATTTTCCAAAGCTACAATCCCCACAAACTGTTAAGACTCATCCTCACAATGAACCCAGAGACAGAGTTTTCATTGTTTCTTGAGTCTTCAAGAGAAGACGATGAGGGCAGAGAAGGGAAGGGACCTCTCCCAGGACTCTGCTGTCAGGGCTAAGGTTGCCTGCTTATCTGCACACAGCCTGAATTTGGAGCCAAAACAGTGGAGTTTAAGCCGGGCGCCAGTGGCTCCCGCCTGTAATCCTAGCTACTCAGGAGGCTGAGATCTGAGGATCACAGTTCAAAACCAGCCCAGGCAAGAAACTCCGTGAGACCCTTATTTCCAATAAACCACTAGAAAACGGGAAGCGGCACTGTGGCTCAAGTGGTAGAGTGCTCACCTTGAGCTAAAGAGCGCAGAGACATCACCCAAGCCCAGAGTCCAAGTCCCATGACTGACAAACAAACAAACAAACAAACAACAACAACAACAAAAAAAAGTGGAGTTTAGATCTAAGCTTTGGTGTAGAGATGGAAGTTTCTAGTTCCAGAAATGGACACATCAAAACTACTTCTGCATTTGTTTTATCAGGTGACTTCTGGAGCCAGGTCCTTACTAGTTAATACTGGCTGAAGTGCCCTGGCAAAATGGAACTTTGAGAATCCCAGTCACGAATTATTCACAGTTATACTCCTTAACCCGAGAAGAAGCTGCCCAAGAAGACAGAAGAACCCAGTGGCACCCTTTCCTCCCAGAGCCTGCAGGACCCTGAGCAGCCTCAGGACTCAGTTTACCAATCCAGAAAATAAGCCTGGACAATGAAGTCTTATCCCTTTGTGCTGCTAGGCAAGGCCCAGGCAGAGCAGGGTTGTCAACTTGGATCCTCTCATCACGCAGCCTGGAGGCAGGACCTGTCTAGGCTGTCCCCATCAGTGAACTAACAAAACCCAATAATCACAAAGCAAAATTCTTTATTTTTTTTTCTTTTTGTTGGTGGTGGGGCTTGAACTCTGGGCCTGGGTGCTGTCCATCAGTTCTTCAGGTCAAGGCAAGTACTCTACCACTTGAGCCACAGTGCCACTTTTGGTTTTCTGGTGGTTAATTGGAGATGAGTTTCATGGACTTTCCTGCCTGAGCTGGCTTTGAACCACGATCCTCAGATCTCAGTCTCCTGAATAACTAGGCTTACAGGCATGAGCCATCAGCATCTGGCTAAAGTAAACTTCTGTAGAGGCCCAGAGACAAAATAGTTGAGCCTTGCAGTCCTGTGTCTCTGCCACACCACTCAGACCTGTCATTGTAGTGCAGAAATACCCATCAACAATGAATGAAGGCAGTGAAATCATGTGTACCAAAACAGATCTCTTTGTACTTCTGGGCTATCTATGTATCTATCTGAGGGTACTGCCCTAGGGTATTTTTTTTTCTCAAGAATATTGCTCTACCATGTAAGCCATAGTTCCATTTCTAGCGGGGAGGGTTTGTTGGTTAAATAGAAATAAGGGTCTCACAGACTTTCCAGCCCAGGCTGACTTTGATCCACAATCCTGAGTAACTAGTATTACAGGGATGAGCCACCACCTCCCAGCTTACAATTTATTTTTGTACAATATATTTTTTCTTCCTTTGAGTTTTTAAAGTGATAGAAACCATATGCATGTGTTCGCTCCTAGAATGTACAAAAACAGGCATCGCATCAGCATAAACACAATTACCTTCCAGTTTGTGTGGGTTAGGAGTTTAGGAGTGGTTGGATGAATGGTTCTGGCTTCACATCCCTCTCGAGGTTGCAGTGTAGGAGTCTCTGGGATGGCAGCCTCTTGGTGTCCTTACAACAAGGCATCTGACTTCCCCTAGATCCCAGAGAGGGGAAGAAGGACATTGTGACGTCTTGAATTACCCAGACTTGGCAATATCCTACTGATAGAAAAGGTCAGTTCTACTCAGTATAGAAGGGTGTTATAGCCTGCTTGGAGCACAGTAACGAAATATCATTGACCAGATAGCTTCAACCACAAAAATTTCTTTTTCTTTTTTTTTTTTTTGGGTCCAGTCGTGGGGCCTGAACTCTGGGCCTGGGTGCTGTCCCTCAGCTCTTCAGCTCAAGACTAGCACTCTACCACTTGAGCCACAGTGCCACTTCCGGCTCTTTTCTTTTTGCTTATGTGGTGCTGAGGAATCGAACCCAGGGCCTCAGGCATGCAAGGCAAGCGCTCTACCACTGAGCTACCTTCCCAGCTCCACAAAAATTTATTTCTTGCAGGTTCAAGATCAGTGAGGCAGTTTTCATTCTGAGGCCTTTCTCTGTGTGCAGACGGCCACCACCACCTCTTCATATAAGAGCATTAAACTGTTCACAGGTCACTATGACTTCATCCCAACCTCATCAGCTCCCCAAGGCTTCACTTCTAAAGACTACCACATTTACTAAGGCATTGAAAGATGAATTTTGCAGGGTCACAAGCATCTAATCCCTTTGAATGGGGAGTCAAAGCTGGGACTACTGGGAGATCTACTGGGGTCATCTGGTAGGCAAGGAAACATAATATGGAATAATCTGATCTAAAAAGAGACAGAGCCAAGATCAGAGGGATCTACTCTCCTTAGGGGCACTGGGGCAGTACTTTAGATTGTCAAATACTTTTCCTTTGTGCTGGTCCTAGGACTTGAACTCATGTTGTGGATGCTGTCCCTGAGCTTTTTGTGCTCAAAGTTAGAGCTCTACCACTTTGAGCTACAGTGCCATTTCTGGCTTTGGGGTAGTTAATTGGAGGTAAGAGTCTCATGGACGTTCCTTCCCAGGCTGGCTTTGAACCGTGATCCTCAGATCTCAGCCTCCTGAGTAGCTAGGATTATCAGTATAAACCACTGGCACCTGAATCAAATACTCTTTAAGCACACTCATCTGTAATTAACTTCCCTTGTGGGAAGGCCCTTCCCCGGCAGCCTTATGAGAGAGCTATCAGCTAAGCATCCCCTTTACTGGCCACCAGATGCATGGTCCTCATGGTAGTCCCAGCTATTTTGGACACTTACAACCAGCCTGAGGACATAGAAACACTGGTAAAGAATCACTACAACCAGAACTGAAGATAAGCTCCAGTCACACCACTCCAGATAGCCTACACCAGGCTAGGAAAACAGCTCCCTAAGTGTTACAAACTTCCATGAACTTTAGATAACCCTGCTTACTCAGAAGCTATCCTAGCTCAGGTCAGAGAGGAGCTCTCCCCAGAAGGCCCAGAAGAAGTCCACTGACTGGTGCAAACAGTCCTTCATTGCGTAAAGGGCTGTGGAAAAATTGTTACAAACACCTTTGTCATCACCCCTCCTTCTTCTCCTGTCCTCCGCCCCCAGCTATATACCCAAGGGGCACTTACTTTCCCAGTCATCCCAGGACACCCTTCTGAGCTCCCCTTTAATGTGGCAACATCATGTTCAACAAAGGCTCAGAATGGTCTTTTCTTTGCCTACTTTTGATTTCATCATAGGTAGAACGAGTTGGGTCAGTAACATGAAGAGGAGATGGCAGAGCAGCAGAGAGGAGATAAATGAAGAGTCCAAAGATGGCAGGCAGCAGAGGTATAAGAGGACCCTGGAAGCCGGGCGCTGGTGGCTCACGCCTGTAATCCTAGCTACTCAGGAGGCTGAGATCTGAGGATCGCGGTTCAAAGCCAGCCAGGGCAGGAAAGACCGTGAGACTCCTATCTCCAATAAACCACCAGAAAACCGGAAGTGGCGCTGTAGCTCAAGTGGTAGAGCGCTCGCCTTGAGCTGAAGAGCTGAGGGACAGCGCCCAGGCCCAGAGTTCAAGCCCTATGACCGACAAAAAAAAAAAAAAAAAGAGGACCCTGGAAGAGAAAAGTCTTGGAAAAGCCAAAGATGAGTGAATGTGGGCCTCAATCACTGGAAGAGTTCCAAGGACATAAAGGCTGAGCTCCCCAACATCCAAGGCCCAAGAGCTATAATATGAGGGCAGAGAGACCCAGCACCCAAGTCTTAAAAAGATGACACTAACTGCTTTTAGAAACCTTTGTTCTCAAACAAAGGCTTGGGAACTATAACACTAGCTGGTGTTGACTGCTGCTGAAATCCAGGATTAGTTACCCAGTGCAAGGCTACTGGCAAAACAAAGAGAAATAAGGCTCAATCCTGAGCACCTAGAGCCATAAGTCTCTGTTCTTGAGACCCTGGAGCCACAGCTTTTAAGACTTGAACCCTTTGAATCTGTCAGCCCAGCCTATAAGCCTTTGACACATAAGGGCCCAAACTAGAAGTGCTACTCCTTGCCTACTCATATTAAATCACATCCATATGAAACACCACCACAGATTTTACAGCTATCTACACATTCAAAGATATTCATTAAAGGGCTGGGAAGGTGGCTCAGTGGTAGAGCGCTTGCCTTGCATGCCAGAGGCCCTGGGTTCCATTCCTCAGCACCACATAAGCAAAAAGAAAAAAGCTGGAAGTGGCGTTGTGGCTCAAGCAGTAGAGCGCTAGCCTTGAGCTGAAAAGCTGAGGGACAGCGCCCAGGCCCAGAGTTCAGGCCCCACGACTGGACACACACACAAAAAAGAACTGAGGGACAGCACCCAGGCCCAGAGTTCAAGCCCATGACTGCCATGACTGACCAAAAAAAAAAAAAGATGGATCATGAACTTAATCCTGTGCATCTAAGTCTTTGCCCATTCAGAGTGAGTGACAGAGAAAGAGGGGGGGGGGGGGCGGGAGAGAGAGAGAGAGAGAGAGAGAGAGATTCGTTATCCACCATCACAAGAACTCAGCCTCCCTAATCACATTGGATTCTGTTGGGACAGGCCACTATTAAATCATGATTGGCCTGCAGGGTTTTAGGAGTGCTGCAGGGAGTTCCTGGCCGAGAAGATCTTAGCCTGTGAGAACCAGCAGAACCAGCCTGGGAGGAAAATGACCAGTCAGTTATGACCCCAACAGTGGTGCTGCTGGGTTACTCGGGCCACCAGCCAGCCCTCTTCCTTCTCTGGGGACAAAAGGCTCTCAGAGGACAGAGCACAGGAACACCCTCAGGTCCAGGCTGCTGGTGGTGAAAGAAGAGAGATGCTCACATCTTTAAAAGTATATCCTCTGTTGGGTAATAGCCCAGCGGGGATGGGCTAACAGGGAGGAGGAAAGAAGTGGGATGTGGTGAAAGCCAAGTGTTTATAGCTATGAAAGTAGAACAAAGAAAATGAGTGGCAATATTTTGGGGAAGGGGGAAGTGGGGAAGGGAGAAGGGTTGGACCATAACTGTAAACATGCGTGGAACTGTACCAGTGAAGTCCTCCCTCATATCTGATGTAAATTTAATTGATTAATTAATTTTGTCTGACTAATATGACATGGCAGAAATGGTATGCAATCATTTCCTATCACTGCTGTGACAAATTACCACAACCTTCATGATGGGACACAGATTTAAGAGCTGGGAATGTGGCTTAGTGGTAAAGTGCTTACCTAGCACACATGAAGTCCTGGGTTCAATTCCTCAGTACCACATACACAGAACAGATGTAGGTATACTGTTTTGTGATTAGGCAATAAAAGGATTATAGCTTTTCTCTTGACTGCTGAAGCTTCTGGGTCACAGCCACCAATGAACTACTACGTGCCAACAACCCTGTGAGTGAACCAGGAAGTGGTTCTCTATCTGCTAAGAGGCCTGAGCTAAGCAAGGTAGGGTGATGCTCACCAGGAATGCCAGTCCTTAGAGACTGAGGCATGACCAATGTCACTTCAAGGACAGTCTAGTTGTTACAAATGAGTTCAAGACCAGCATGGGCTACACTGTGAGACATTGTCTCAAAAAAAAAAAAAAATGAGAAAGCAGGGTGCCAGTGGCTCTCACCTATAAGCCTAGCTACTCAGGGGGTTGAGCTCTGGAGGATCGTAATTCAAGGCCAGCCCGGGAATAAAAGTTCACTAGCTTCCATCTCCAGAGTAACCTGTCCAGAACAGAATCCTGAGGAAGAAACAAGATGAATTTCAATGATAGGAACTTCTCCAAGACAGCTTGCCTGGATGCTTCAAACATTCCATGAAAGGAAAAAAAAAAATGTGGACTGGAAAGGTGGCTCAGTGGTAGAGTGCTTGCCTTGCATGCATGAGGCCCTGGGTTCGATTCCTCAGCATCACATACATAGAAAAAGCTGGAAGTGGGCTGTGGCTCAAGTGGTAGAGTGCTTGCCTTGAACAAAAGAAGCTCAGGGACAGTACCCTGGCCCAGAGCTCAAGCCCCACAACGGACAAAAAAAGAAAGAAAAAAAAAAGAAAGAAAAAGAAAAAAGAATAAAGAAAAAATTGTGAAAAAATAAAAAACAAACTATAGCTATACATGTCATACTTGGGATTTTAAATTTAAAAGCATTTCTATGTGTATGAACATTTTCAAAGTATAAAGTTGTGAGCAATAAATAACTGTGTGTGTGCACACATACATGTGTGCACTTCTGTCTTGGGACTTGAACTCGGGGCTTAGGTGGTGTCCCCGAGCCACAGCTCCATTTCTGCCTTTAAAAAACATTTTTTTTTGGTCGTTAAGTGGAGATAAAAGCCTCAAGGACTTTCCTGCCTGAGGTGGCTTCCAACTTTGATCCCCAGATCTCAGCCTCCTGAGTAGCTGGGATTTCAGGGGTGAGCCACTGGTGACCAGCTAAAACCTTTTGCCCATTGAGCTACTGGACTCCATCTCAAGGCACCTTGGATTTGAAGGTCTTTTTATTTTTATTTTATATTTATTTATTTTTTGGTCAGTCATGGGGCTTGAACTCTGGGCCTGAGCACTGTCCCTCAGCTCTTCAGCTCAAGGCAAGACTCTTACCACTTGAGCCACAGCACCACTTCCAGCTTTTTCTGCTTACGTGGTGCTGAGGAGTCGAACCCAGGGCCTCATGCATGCCAGGGAAGCACTCTACCACTGGGCCACCTTTCCAGCCCAGGTCGTTTTATTTTTCATGCAGACCTCAGTCCTTACTATGGCTGGAAACCCCAAATCTCTTTTGGCGCAGGACTGCCTATTTCATGAGGCAAGGTGAACTTCCAACACCATTTAAAAGAGAGAAAAGGAGAGAGGGGGAAAAAAGGAGAGAAAAGGAAAGGAGAGAGGAGAGAGAGAGCAGAGAGGGAGGAGACAGAGACGGAGGAAGAGCAGAACAGGACAAGTGTTTGGTGCAGGCTGGCGCGGGTGCCGTTCTCGGCGCGCCACCGCCCCCTGGTGGTCAAGGTTTATGCTCGCGGCGTAGCATCCAGGAGGCGGGCAGTGCCCTGTAACCCTAGTTCCTGAGCAGCTGCAGTCTAACGACCCTGGCCGTTGTACCCTGCCCACTTGAGCTCTAACATTTATTCTGAGCATTTTAGAGGCATCAATCCTCCCATCAGCCCCCAAGGGAAGGGACTGCTGTCAGGCTGTGCCCACTATAGCTTGCTTTTGTGATGCTAACAGTAACCAAAATAACAGACAAACCTGGTGACCATGGGCCACCAGTGGTATGTAGGTAATATATGCATGCAGAGTTTTACTGGAAAAAGCAATAAAAATTCTGTAGGAAGTTCTTACTGAAACAAAAGAGTTTAAACATTCTTTCATCCCTAGCCAAAAGGAATAAAAGAAGAAAGAAAAAAAAAGAATTGTAATTTATGTATATCTGGGCACTATGCCTTGTGCTCAAATTCATTAAAGCCTATTCCTAGAAGAAGAAAATAGAAGAGAAAATGTTGAGGTTTTGGGAAGTGCAGGGTTGAGCTCCACTTGCACTGCTGTAGAGGGCTTTTTTGCTTAGCAATGCATCAATGAACCTACTGTGTGATTGAATTTCCTTTTTTCTCAGATGACCTGACTTGTACATCAATGGAGGTTTCCCCCTCCTCTCTCGTGTCTGGGAAGACTACATAATGACCTATCAACTTGATATTTGTATCCCAAACTACAACTACAGTGTTAAACTATAAGGGTTTGGGGCTCTCTGTGTATTTTCTCTTCCTTCTGCATTCTTGCTTGTACTAAGATACTTTTACTAGTCAAGGTGGTTTGGAAGCTTTGCTATTTTAGCCAGCCTTAGCTGGAATGTGATATTCTGGAACTGTTATGCCAAAGTAAAACCAAAGGGGGGGGGAGGGCAGAGAAGACACCTTTTTTACATCTTTTATATATAAGTAGCAACAATGTTTAAAGGAGTTTATTCAGCTATGTGTGGACAAATGACAATTTTTTTTTTTAACTAGGAAATGAGATGTAAAGAAGAAAAAAGCCCAATGCTGATGGCTCATGCCTGCAATCCTAGCTACTTAGGTGGCTGCGATCTGAGGATTGTGGTTTTGAGCCAGTCTGCACAGGAAAGTCCATGAGACTCTTATCTCCAGTTAGCCACCAAAAAAAGCTGGAAGTAGAGCTGTGGCTCAAGTGGTAGATCACTAGCCTTGGGCAAAAGAGCCCAGAGAAAGTGCCCAGGCCTTGAGTTCAAGCCCTAGGACTAGCACCAAAAATAAATAAAAGCATTTTTGGATTAAAAAAAAGGATTTTAAATATAACACTAAAAGTATGTCACCAAAGGATTATGATTTTTCCTGAGATACAATTAATGGGATAAGATAGAGCATGAAGAGGTATAAGAAAGTTGCAAAGGAAGTGGCGCTGTGGCTCAAGTGGTAGAGCGCTCACCTTGAGCTGAAGAGCTCAGGGACAGTGACCAGGCCCAGAGTTCAGGCCCCACAACTGACAAAAAGAAAAAAAAGAAAGTTACAAAGACATTTTCTGGATAAGAAGGTTTTTACATAGTAAATAAGGTTTTGTCTTAAAAAACTGTTCTGAAATGGAAATGGACAAGATAAATCTAGGAGAAAAAAGCATATTATAGGATTGTGGTAGAATATACAATGAAACATAATTGACTAAAAAAAAAAAAAGCTAATGCTGTCTTGGTAAATTTATGAAAGGCTTTCTAGAAACTTCTCCTTGAGAGGCTGAGACTGTGTTAGGGGTTCAAGGACATCTGGGTCATACATGTAAGATTCCTTCTCAACCAACGGCTGAGCAAATGGTGTGAGCCTGCTGCGCCAGCTGTGTGGGAAGCGTGGGAGCTTTCCTGGCCAGCTTAATAAGTATGAAACAATACCGATTTTCCTATTACAATGCAAATGTTAGATGGAAAATGGAGAGCTCAATGAGACCTAGGGAACTTGAGAAAGTCAGCCAGGTGCAAAGATTTCAGGGCCTGGAAATGAGAACACCTTCATGTCAGCCTCATCCTCTCCTATAAGAGAGCTCACGTCATCTGGTAAGAAATCAGACTCTAGGCCAGCACCGGTGGTTCACACCTATAATACTAGCTACTCAGGAGGCTGAGATCTGAGGATTGTAGTTCAAAGTCAGCCTAGGCAAACAAAGTCCTTAAGACTCTTATTTCGGACTGGGAAGTTGGCTCAGTGGTAGAGCGCTTGCCTTGCATGCCTGAGGCCCTGGGTTCGATTCCTCAGCACCACATAAGCAAAAAGAAAAAAGCCGGAAGTGGCGCTGTGGCTCAAGTGGTAGAGTGCTAGCCTTGAGCTGAAGAGCTGAGGGACAGCGCCCAGGCCCAGAGTTCAGGCCTCACAACCGGACCCCCCCCCCAAAAAAAAAAAAAAAAAAAAGACTCATTTCCAGTTAAGCACCAGAAACCCAGTAGTGGCACTGCAGCTCAAGTGGTTGTATTAGCCTTGAGTTGAAGAGCTCAGGGACAGAGCCCAGGCCCAGAGTTCAAGCCCCACAACCGACCAAAAAAAAAAAAAAAAAATCAGCCTCTAGGCCTTCACCTTTCCACCCTAGCAAGCCAAAAAAAGTTTCTAGTTCGTTCAGGTATCTCTGGTGACAGCCTGACATGTTTTTTTTTTGTCCAAGACCAGGACTGGAACTCAATACCTGCTGCTTTTGATCATTGGCTAGCACTCTACCACAGAGCCATGCTTCTAACCTCCTGACTTGTGTTTCTCTGGTCAGAACAGGCCTGTTATAATAGGAAGAGGAAAAAGGCTCAGTAGAAAAGCCACCATAGCATTTCTAAACAGGAACTCTAAGGATTAAGTGAAATAACACACTATCTTTCACACAGTAAATGCAAATAAATGGTAGCTATTAAAAACTTACCTGGCTATGAATACATTTAGCAGCTAATCTTTCCCTCTTGATGTGTCATCCTTAAATCTTAGCCAAGTTTTGAAAACTGAAAAAGATGAATTGATTCCCATTCACCTCAGACTATTTATTCAAAGACTACAATGATGCTATTTAACAAAAATGCATTCCACAGTGTCCTAAAAGGCTGTTATTCATAAGTGTACAGCTCGAGACTGCTGATACTAGGAATGCCCTCTTCTCAATCAGCCTAGGCTCCCTCCCTGCTGATGAAGTGAGATCTACTGTGGTAGCTGGACCTGGACCAGGCTTCACACACAAATCACTGGTCTCTTTGGGGATGAAGATTTTTATAAATATCAATAACAGCAGAGTAGCATTCAATTGATTATATTTCATGCCATTCCTTCCAAGAAGTCCACTAAAGGGATTCCCCAATGATCAAAAGCAAGCCCCAGACAGGCATTCGAGCTATTCACTAGAGGAGGATCTGAATGGAATTATCCATTGTCCAATTATGTATCAGAGAACAGAGTGGGATTATCCCTGCAAAAGAAATGATAAAAAAAAGTGCTTCTGACCTACCTCAGACTATCCAGATGAGAGAACAACAGATCCTGCTCTATGGCGCCCAAGAAAATGTTTATCATAATCCTTCATTACCTCCTTAAGAATCTTTAGGGCAGGGGCTGGGAAGGTGGCTCAGTGGTAGAGCGCTTGCCTTGCATGCCAGAGGCCCTGGGTTCAATTCCTCAGCACCACATAAGCAAAAAGAAAAAAGCCGGAAGTGGTGCTGTGGCTCAAGTGGTAGAGTGCTAGCCTTGAGCTGAAGAGCTGAGGGACAGCGCCCAGGTCCAGAGTTCAGGCCTCACGACTGGAACACGCCCCCCCCCCAAAAAAAAAAAAAAAAAAAAAAGAATCTTTAGGGCAGTTGGGTGCTGGTGCCTCCCACCTGTAACCCTAGCTACTCAGAAGGCTGAGACCTGAGGATCACGGTTCAAAGCCAGTTTGGAGAAGAAAATCCGTGAGACTCTTAAATCTCCAATTAACCACCAGAAAACTGGAAGTGGCACTATGGCTCAAGTAGTAGAGTACTCATATTGCGCTTAAGAGCTCAGGGACAGTGCCCAGGCCCAGAGTTCAAGCCCCATGACAAAAAAAAAAAAAAAAAAAAATCATTAGGGCTGGAAAAGAGGGGTAGCTTTGCCCCCACAGTTGTCCCCAAATTTTTCTGCACTACTGTTCATGAGCCAAGAAAGGTTCTAGAAATTAAAGTATGGCTCAAAGAAGGTACTAGGAGACATTAAAGAGCAGGCCTTGGAAGCTGAGTCCATACTGTACTGATGGAAAAGCACCAAGAAATTAAAATGGGTTGATTTCTTTTTTTTTTTTTTTTGGTGGGGGGGGGGGTCCGGTCGTGGGGCCTGAACTCTGGGCCTGGGCGCTGTCCCTCAGCTCTTCAGCTCAAGGCTAGCACTCTACCACTTGGGCCACAGCGCCACTTTCGGCTTTTTTTCTTTTTGCTTATGTGGTGCTGAGGAATCGAACCCAGGGCCTCAGGCATGCAAGGCAAGCACTCTACCACTGAGCCACCTTCCCAGCCGATTTTTTTTTTTTTGGTCGGCCGTGGGGCTTGAACTCTGGGCCTGGGCGCTGTCCGTCAGCTCTTCAGCTCAAGGCGAGCGCTCTACCACTTGAGCTACAGCGCCACTTGCGGTTTTCTGGTGGTTTATTGGAGATAGGAGTCTCACGGTCTCTCCTGCCCGGGCTGGCTTTGAACCGAGATCCTCAGATCTCAGCCTCCTGAGTAGCTAGGATTACAGGCGTGAGCCACTAGCGCCCGGCTAGCTCCTGATTTCTTAAATAGTAAAAATATTTCCTTTTCACACAGACACTCATTTTCTTTTCTTTTTTTTTTGGTTGGTCGTGGGGCTTGAACTCTGGGCATGGGTGCTGTCCTTGTGCTCTTCAGCTCAAGGCGAGTACTCTACTGCTTGAGCCACAGCACCACTTCCGGTTTTCTAGTGGTTTTATTGGAGATAAGAGTCTCATGAACTTTCCTGCCTGGGCTGGCTTTGAACTGTGATCCTCAGATCTCAGCCTCCTAGGTAGCTAGAATTACAGGTATGAGCCACCGGCACCCGGCTCAGACACTCATTTTCTAGTCTGAATCAAAGACAATTTCTAGCTGGGCGCCAGTGGCTCACGCCTGTAATCCTAGCTACTCAGGAGGCTGAGATCTGAGGATCACGGTTGAACGCCAGCCTAGGCAGGAAAATCCTTGAGACTTTCTTATCTCCAATTAACCTGGAAGTGGTGCTGTGGCTCAAAGTGGTAGAGCTGTTGCCTTGAGCTCAAGAGCTCAGGACAGTGCCTAGGCCCAGAGTTCAAGCCTCACAACTGACAAAAAGAAAAAGGGGAAAAAAGACAATTTCTAGCAATGGGCAATTTTACTTTTTTTTTTTTTTTTTTTAAGTTGTGGGGCTTGATCTCTGAGCCTGGGCTCTGTCCCTGTGATCTTCAGCTCAAGGTGAGTGCTTTACCACTTTCAGCCACAGTGCCACTTCCGGTATTCTGGTGGTTAATTGGAGTCTCATGGACTTTCCTGCCAGGGCTGGCTTTGAACCATGATCCTCAGATCTCAGCTTCCTGAGTAGCTAGGATTACAGGCGTGAGCCATCAGTGCCCAGTACAATTTTTCTTCTTGATAGTAAAATTTATTTAGGAAAGAATTTCTCTTAGCTTTTTGTCACTTTCCCATTGACTGATACAGGAAGTTTTAGGTAATATTTTTTCAAGGGAATGCCATGACAAGCATAACACAATGACTTAGTAGCTCTGTAAAACTGACATGTTAGCTGGAAATAAAATTGTAACCGAGAAAAAGGAAAAAGTCACTGGTACTTCATCTATAGTTTCTGTGAACATTTTGGGTTTTAAGCTACCAACTAAGGTGACTGAAAGAAGTCTGTGATGAATTTGCATACATTTTTGTATGACAATTAGGCTTTCTTACATGCTTTCAGTCATTCGAAACAGTCTCATCTATGGGTGTTAAATGTTTACTTATTTTTAAACGGGAAGTGGCACTGTGGCTCAAGTGGTAGAGCACTAGCTTTGAGCTGAAGAGCTGAGGGACAGCGCCCAGGCCCAGAGTTCAGGCCCAACAACTGACAAAAAAAAAAAAAAAAAAGTTATGGTTGAATACAGTTGTCAGACAATGAGTTTTGGTCATTACTGTACTTTTATTTATTTTTAAAGGCTGTAAACAATAGGAGTTACATGTCAAGCTGTCAAAATTGGTGATCTCCTGCATATTCATATTCAAGCATTTTATAAACTCTGATATATAGGCATTTCCTTTCCAAAGGCTATATGTATTGTTTGGTTTTTACAAAAGCCTACAATTCAGATAGGAGAATGTGGCTTTTATTTAAAAAAAAAACAAAAAAACCATAGTGGCATAGTTTTCCTCACACACAACATACAAACACATACATCATGGCATTTTCAAACATTCTCTCCAAAAAGAATCCTCTGATACTGAATTAGAACAAAAGTTTAGCTAAAGCTTTCTACACAAACCTTAATTTTAGGCTTCCTAAAGTTTATTCCGTGCATGAATTCTCTGATGTTTCGTCAGAGCTGAGCTTCGACTAAAATTTTTCCCACATTCTTTACAAGCATACGGTTTTTCTCCGGTATGAATTCGCTGGTGGTCATGCAGGTTGGTTTTCTTTCGGAAGGCGCGGCCACATTCGTTACATTCATAGGGTTTCTCTCCAGTGTGAGTCCTCTCGTGCTGAATAAGAGATGAACTTTGACTGAAGGCTTTCCCACAGTCAATACATTCATAGGGTTTCTCTCCAGTGTGGGTTCTCTCATGTTGCGTGAGAGATGAGCGGCGACTGAAGGCTTCTCCACACTCATTACATTCATAGGGCTTCTCTCCAGTATGGATTCTGTGATGCTCGATGAAACTTGTACTCCTTTTGAAAGCTTTCCCGCACACATTACAGTGATAGGGCTTCTCTCCAGGATGAGAAATCGATTGCTGACTAAAGGCCTGCTCACAGTCATAGGGGTTCTCTCCAGCATGGATCTTCTGATGATTGGTAAAGTCTGAAATGTGACTGAAGTCCTCCCCACAGTCATCACAATGGTAGGTTTTCACTTCAGTCAGCGTGTTTTCATCTTGACTGAGAGATGAACTGTGCTTGAAGTCTACACTGAAGTTACTGCTTTGGTAAGGTTTGCCTCTCTTATGAATCCTCATGTGTTTATAAAGGGATGGACTCTGACCAAAAGCCCTCCCACATATGCTACATTCAAAAGGTTTCTCTCCAGTATGAGTCCTCTCATGCTGCACAAGGGAAGAACACCGGCTAAATGCTTTCCCACATTCCTTACACTGGAAGGGTTTCTCTCCGCTATGTGTGACTTCGTGTTGAGTAAGGGATGTACCATGCCGAAAGGATCTCCCACACAGGTTACAGCGGTAGGGTTTCTCTCCTGTGTGGATTCTCTGGTGTTGAACGAGGGAGGAGCTGCGCTGGAAGGCTTTCCCACACAGACTACATTGATAAGGCTTCTCTCCAGTATGAGAGTTTTCGTGCTGACCCAGGGATGAGCTGTGCCTGAAGGCCTTTCCACACACATTGCACTCAAAAGGTTTCTCCCCGGTGTGAATTCTCTGATGTTCAGTAAGCTGAGTTTTCCAGAGAAAGGTTTTCCCACAGTCAGTACACTCATGGTGTTTCTTTCCTGGATACACTCCTGGATCAGTACCATTAGGGAGAGTATCTCCTTTATGAGTTTTCTCGTGTTTATTAAGTGATGACCTGTGAATAAATGCTTTTCTACACTTATTACATTTGTAGGGTTTCTTTTTTGCAAGGACATTATTCTGATTAAGTAGGTCTACATTATGTCCCAAACTGCTTCCAAGGGTTTCACATTCACTGGGCCTTATTTTCGAAGGAATGTTCAGATGTGGAACCACATTAGTGTTCAATCTAGAGTTTTCACCAGATTTGTTTGGCTCAAAACTTCCCTCTGGAGTGGTGATACTCTTCTGGCTAGATGCCTTGGACCCCAGATGTCCCTTCCAGTTTTCTTGGTGCCTTTCTAACTGGCTACTAACATCCCAGCCATCTTGTAATGCAGCGTGTGAGCGTTCATCCTGGTGATGGGAAACTTCGGATGTGCTCTGCAGCAGATTAGAGGATTTGGCTTCAGGCCTGGTCTTCTGGTCTGAAAGAAATGCAAAGTGCATATTCCTTCCTGTTAAAACAAACTGCTACAGTACAAAGGAATGAAGAAATGAAAGAGACATAAATTATGAGAATGTCTTGAAATATGTATTCCTATAGCCAGTGCAGAATATTTAAAGTGCAGAAGAGGGCTGGGAAGGTGGCTCAGTGGTAAAGTGCTTGCCTTGCATGCATGAGGCCCTGGGTTCGATTCCTCAGCACCACATAAGCAAAAAGAAAAAAGCCGGAAGTGGCACTGTGTCTCAAGTGCTAGAGTGCTAGCCTTGAGCTGAAGAGCTGAGGGACAGTGCCCAGGCACAGAGTTCAGGCCCACGATCGGACCCCCCCACAAAAAAAAAGAATATTTAAAGTGCAGAAGAGAACAGTGAAGAGAGGTGCTGATGAAGATGTATGTCTGGACTGTGTGCTAAGTGCTGAGAACAGGGAAAGCCTCTGCAGGTGGGATTGTTAGGAATCAAAGGAGCGGGCAAGAGAAATAGCAGACCATGGTGCATCTACTTACTCTCTTTGCCTCCTGTCCATTTTATGGAGCACCAAAAATGTACTTTTTTTTTTTTCGGTCGGTCATAGGGCTTGCTCTGTGCCTGGGCACCATCCCTGAGCTCTTCAGCTCAAGGTAAGCACTTTAACACTTGAGCCACAGCACCACTTCCGGTTTTCTGGTGGTTTATTGGAGATAAAGAGTCTCATGGATTTTCCTGCCTGAGCTGGCTCTGAACTGGGATCCTGAGATCTCAGATTCCTGAGTAGCTAGGATTACAGGCATGAGCCACCAGCGCCCGGCCCAAAAATCTACTTCTTAATACAATCCACTTCATAATTTCTTCTGTGACCTATGAAGCTCCAGGTCTTCCAACAGGTCTTCCAACACTGAAGAGAAAACCTATATCCAATGATCTAATTGAAAAGATTCTTTCATATACTTGTCCAAGAATCACAGGCTATTCTTTGCAAACTGAGAAATAGTAGTATTTCAGAGACCAATCATCTTTGCCCTAACAGCTGGGGCTGACTATGTAAGCTTTGTGCTGTTTGTCTCTCTTTACCAAGATGGTTTTATTTCATCCTATTTAATGAATATTAAAACCATAAAATTTATTTCTTTTTTTGTTGTTGGTCATGGGGTTTGAATTCAGGGCCTGGACATTCTACCACTTTGAGCCACAGTACCAGTTCTAGTTTTCTGGTGGTTAATTGGAAATAAGAGTTTCATGAACCTTCCTACCTGGTGGGCTTTGAACCACAGTCCTCAGATCTTAGCCTCCTGAGTAGCTAGGATTATAAGAGTGTACCACTAGCACCCAGCAGAGAATTTCTAAGTTCTAAGAATGTAACTTTCAGGACTTAAAGGCATGGCTCAGGTGGTAAAAGCACTAGCCAATGAGTGGAAGCATCAGATACCAAGTTCAAGCCAAAATTTCAGACAAAAAAAATAGTAACAGGGCTGGGAATGTGGCTTAGTGGTAGAGTGCTTGCCTAGCATGCATGAAGCCCTGGGTTCAATTCCTCAGTACCACAGAAACAGAAAAAGGCAGAAGTGGAGCTGTAGCCCAAGTGGTAGAGTGCTAGTCTTGAGCAAAAGAAGCTCAGAGACAGTGCCCATGCTCTGAGGTCAAGCTCCAGGCCTAGCACACGTGCCCGTGTGTGTGCAGTAATAGAAACGTTCCATATTGATAGAGACAAAGCACTGAGGGAAGTGGTCCTTACCCGGAGAAACCAGCTGGCTGTGGTTCTCCAGCATCATATCCCATGCCATCCTGCCATGATGTGCTGCCTCACTACAGGCCCAAAGCAACAGAGCCCAGAGGTCATAGATTATACTCTTGCCTGCCCCAGTTCCCTCAGGAGGATTCTCGCTTATTTACCTGGACAGAAAGGTCTTTGGATTTCTCTCTCTGATATCCATGGCTCTTCTCCTTGTTCCAATTTGAAAATCACCTCTGGTTTGGAAACTTGATATCCTGCTCATGAGTAAAGATACAAGATTTTAGATATTTGAACAAACAGATGAAAGAACCCTCCTAAAGTCAGTATTAGGAATTCTGAAGGGAAAGAGAAGTTCAATTTAGAGCATCATGAAATTGAACTGCCTATTGCCAGTTCTACAAATAAGGACCTTTCACCAAAAGAGCAGCCTCAAAATCCCCAGAAAGCTGGGTCCCAAAGTCATGAACAAACTCTGACCCCCTAGACATTCTCATTACCTAGGCTTTGAGCACCATTAACTCTGGCAACTGAGTAGGAAAAGAGCCATCACCAGACAAAGCACTGAGGGAAGGGGTCCTTACCCAGAGAAACCAGGTGGCTGTAGTTCTCCAGCATCACATCCCTGTACAAGCTTCTCTGTGCAGGGTCCACGTGGTACCATTCTTCCTGGGTGAAGTCCACAGCCACATCTTTGAATGTCACTGATTCCTGTGGGATCACATTCCTGCTCAGCCAGGGATCAACCTTGCAAGTGTTCACACATTTGCTACCCCTTTGGGATAGCATGTGGGATTCTATCTCAAAAATAAAATCAGGGCTGGGCACAATCTGACTATGTTAGATTTTTCATAGCTGCTTAGGAGGAATCTCAAAGTTTTTTTCTTTTTTTTACTGGGGCTGTTCTCAAATTGAGATTCTAATCTCCATATGATTAAGCCACTAGTGCCCACTTACAATCTGCTTTTTACATTTGCCTATTTTAGAGATCTTTCTACAGTGGTAGCATTTCCCTGTATTGCTCTAAACTGTTGCAGTACTCCACTATATAGCTCTATCACAAAGTATCCATTTCCCAAAACCAACAGCATCCCATTGTAGGAGAATAAAAATCCAAGCTCCTTTGATGAACACTAGGTTGGGACCAGGCTGGTCCCACTATCAAGCTTGTGTGTGATATGTGTAAAATACACACTGGTTTTCAAAGAAAGTAGAAAAAAAAAAAAGTCCAGGAGTGGTGGCATATACTTATAACCTCAGCATCTCAGGAGACAGATATTGGGGAAGATTATAGCTTGAGGCCAGCCCTGACCAAAAAAAATGAAGATGAAATTCTCATCTCCACATGCAAGCTAAGTTTAATAGGGATGGCAGCTACATGGGTGGCCGAAGAAGGAGGATCACAGTCCAAGGCCAACCTAGGAAAAAAGCACTCTGAAAAATAACCTACTAGACAAAAAAAGGCTAGGGGCATAGATAGCTAAAGTAGTACAGTGCTTGCCTTGCAAGCAGAAAGCGCTGAATTCAAATCTCAGTACTACTAAAAAAAAAGTATCTCATTAGTAATTTTACAAATATCGACTATACAAAGAAATAATATCTAGGTATATTGGGTTAAATATGTATTACTAAGACTATCTTTACTTGTTACTTTTTACATTGTGACCACGAGAATATATAAAATTACTACACATATGAAGCTTCTATTTCTTTTGGACAGTTCTGCTCTAGATCCTCTTCAGGTCATCTTTTTTTTTTTTTTTTTGGTCTGTTGAGGGGCCTGAACTGGGCCTGGGTGCTGTCCCTCAGCTCTTCAGCTTAAGGCTAGTGCTCTACTTTTAAGCCATAGCACCACTTCCGGCCTTTTCTATTTATGTGGTGCTGAGGAATTGAACCCAGGGCCTCATGCATGCAAGGCAAGCACTTTATCACTCAGCCAACCTCTCAGCCCCTCAAATTTTTTCCTATGTCCCAGGTTCCTGCCACATGGATTCTTTGCCCTGACAACCGAATTTTCCTTCACATCTTCTCATCTTTGTACATTCTATTCTGAACACAATGTGCTTTCTTCCCTCAGCCCCCAGAAAAATTCCTAGTCATCACACCAAAATGAGTTCAAGGCCAGCCTGAGCTACATAGTAAGACCCTGTCAAAAAAACCAAGAACCAGGACTGGAGTTATAGCTCAAGTGGTAAAGCACCAATCTAGCAAGTTCCAGTTCAGATCCCAGTGCCACCCCCAAATAGACAAACACTACCATAGGTTTCACTTTTAAGAATAGACTACCTTTTTTTTCCCCTAACTAAAAATGCAGCTTGGGTACAACAAAAAGGTGATCAAGGATGTAGTGTTTACAAAGATTTCTAAGGGGGCTGAGAAGGTGGCTCAGTGGTACAGCACTTGCCTTGCATGCCTGAGGCCCTAGGTTCGATTCCTCAGCACCACATAAGCAGAAAAAAAAAAGCCGCAAGTGGTGCTATCGCTCAAGTGGTAGCATGTTAGCCTTGAGCTGAAGAGCTGAGGGACAGCGCCCAGGCCCAGAGTTCAGGCCCCAAGACCGGACCGCCCCCCCCCCCCAAAAAAAATGTTTTCCAAGGATATTAAGGGTTCTAAGTGGAACATTCACATCTGCCATCTCTGCTCCCATTCCCTCCTATTTCAGGTGGTGTCACTTCTGGAATCTTGTAAGTACACTCAGGAGAAAGTTCCACCCGTCAAATCACATTTCCAAGGAGCTCTAACTTTCAAACTCTGATTCATCAGGCACAGCAATCTTTCTATCTACCAAGAAGTCTACTAGTGTCCTGTCCCAAAATGTCAGACTGAGCTCCAGTGGCCTCCTTGTTCCTTGAATCTACCAGATATCATACCACTGTCAAGCTCCATCTTTCCCCACCTACACCTGCATCCTCAACAGCTCACCACCCTCAAGTCTACTCAGCTGACATTATGAATTCTTCGGCCTCTCACTCCTTTCTAGAATATGAAGTCCATGACAGTAGAGCTTTTATAAGTACCTCAAATTGCCTTTATGTACTCAATGACTGATAAATGAATAGATGAATGAATGGGTTACAGAGGTTCTAGATAGTTTTTACCCCAGGCCTGAGCCCCCACCTGCTGACCCAGGGCAATAGTTATGTCCCCTCATCTTGTTACCAACTTCCTGGGCCTACAAAGTCAGCTCTACCACTACTCTCTTCACTTTCACCTGCTTAGATTTCTGCTGGTACTAAAGGGTGATGTTTTCACACTCCTCTTCGGAGGTGGAACTGTCAGTCTCCTCTCTGAACTCACAGAAGCCTCTTGACTCTGCAACAATGCAACACCATCTCCCCTGTACAATACTTCCTTCTGAGGCTGTCTACCCTCACTGCATAAACAGTCACGACTCAATTACTTATCTTTGCATACCCAACAGGATATACTCAGTGACCAAGGGAAATTTCTACTTTAAAACCCACCTAGGTATAGACCATGATAATGACAATTTGCCTTGTGAAGGTTAAAATGTGTTTGTGATTTTAAGTCTCACTATTCCACAATATTATGAAATATGTGAAATTTGTAGAATGCGAACTTCTTTATACAACTTAAAGATATAATTGAAAAATGTAAATAAAAAAATGCTTGAATGTTAGGGCAAGTGTTCTGTTCTGTCCTTCATCTCTAGTTACCATCTGCAGCCTGAGTTAACTCAAGAGGAGCTTCAGACCAAGCCAGGAGAATGACTAAGCCAGAGAGCCTGGGGAACATTTCTCTAAAAGTAAAATTTGAAGTGGTCCCTATAGTTCACTGTACAGAACACATATCTACAGGTATCTTCACCAGTAAAAAGGTAAGTCTAGCCAGGCACTGGTGGCTCACACCTGTAATCCTAGCTACTCAGAAGGCTGAGATTTGAGGACTGAGGTTCAAAGCCAGCCCTGGCAGGAAAGTCCATGAGACTCTTATCTCCAATTAACCACCAGAAAAACGGAAGTGGCACAGTCACTCAAGTGGTAGAGCACTGGCCTTAAGCTGAGGGCAGCATCTAGACCCAGAGTTCAAGCCCTTTGCCCCGTGACTGAGACAAAAAAAAAGGTGAGCTTTCTTCAGAAAAGACAGTCATCCAAATGAGATGTTAACTCATGCAAATTATTATTATTTTTTTGTCCGGTCCTGGGGCTTATACTCAGGGCCGGGGCACTGTCCCTAAGCCTCTTTGTGCTCAAGGCTAGCACTTTGTCACAGTGTCTCTGAACAGGTTATTGGAGATAAAGAGTCTCATGGATTTTCCTGCTGGTGCTGGCTTCAAACTGAGATCTTCCAATCTCAACCTTCTGATTAGCTAGGATTACTGGTATCAGCCACCCATGCTGGGCTAAATCCTGCAAATTTTCACAGCCCATGAAGGAAACACTTCGTAGGTAAAGGTGACAATGACAGTGATTTGCTTTGACACTCCTCAAATTAAGGGAATGCCATGTTTGATTTATCTTATTCTTTAAGGCTCACTCACATAAAAAAAAAAATAACAGGCAGTAAAAAAAAATATAACAGCATTACAAATTGTGTATACCTATTTTACCCTAAACTGCTCTTAAAGGACAGTTTACTAATCTACCAGCTAGTATTTTCATCTAGACTGGTTTATTGCCTCATACACTTAACAACTACAATGTGTAATGGATCTTTAATTCTAAAGACAGTGTGGGTTTAAAACCCCAAATGCTGGCTGAGGGGAGTCTGCTCTGTTCCCATAAGTCAGTGTTGCTCCCAAGGCTTGCCCCACTGACTTTCCCCCACCCAACTCCTCACAAATTCTCCAGCCAGAAAAATCTTAATCTAAAAGTGAAAACCCACTCTCCCACCCCCACCCTTCAGGTAAAAGGCACCTGAGTTCCTTTAAGCAGGCGACACCTGGCTGAACTTTTAACCTGCACAATAGGTTCCTGGAATCAAGCCTTTGTGAAACAATTTTGACGCATTTCAAGCCATTGCCACTAACTCTCAAGGCAAGTCCCGAAACTCCCAGAACTTTCCAGCTACCAGGTGTTGATTCCCCACAGGTAACCCTGGCATCTCCTTCTACTTTAATTCAAGTTGATCTGGTCTGTTGTCCGTCTTTTTCCCTAACACTGGCCAGGTGTGATGGCTCCCACCTGTTATCCCAACTATTTGGGAGGCAGAAATTGGGAGGATCAAGTTTCAGGGCCAGCTCAAGCAAAAAGTCAATTAGAATACATTAACACAATTCAATCAATAAGTGTGCCTGGTGGTACACACCTGTCCTCCAACGACCAGTGAGGCTGTAAGTAGGAGGATGACAGTCTGAGAAAAAAGCAGTACTATATTTGGAAAAATAACTAAAACAGAGAGCTGGGGGCATGGCTTAAGTACAGAATGCCTACCTAGCAAGCACAAGGCTCTGAGTCCAAACCTCAGCACGCCATAAAGAATTTCACTTATCACCAACTACAAATATGAATGGGTTCATCAATCAGCCACGTCCACCTTTGTGAAAGCAGAAGACAGGAAAAGCTCAGGGAAGTTCTTGTAATTGCTTGAGGTCTAGCCCAAGAAAGCCCATTGCCAAACTTTCTAGGCATATTCTGAGCTGGCTTCTTCCACCTCTTACAGTCTCTCTACGGCTCCTGACCAGAAACTCGGGATCCCCTGTCCTCACCGACCGTCAGTTCCTCTAAGGTTTTTGCTCCTCACCGGCCCTTCTCCATTCCTTACTGACAAGAGTTCAAAGCACTAGCAGAGTAGTTAAGGCATCCCCCAACGCACTCGACCTTTCCTCTCCCAAGATCACAGTGTCCTGGACCCCCCTCTTGGCTCCCCTCAGTGCCACCCGCGTTAAGGATTCCAGCTCCGCCTAGCTCAGGACCCTGGGGGTTTGCATGGAGGCTAGGAGGGGGGCAATCGAACCAAGACTGGGGGTCTGCAGGTGAACGATGACGGTCCCCAATACGAGGACCTCAGTGGACGGAATGCTCCGGACGGTTAGGAACGCACGGCTCACCTTCGACGCGGCTGTCGGAGGCCTCGGGGCCATCTCTGCGTCGCTGGAGCTCTAAACCTAGGCTGCGGAGAGAGAAGAGCCGCGCAGTCACCCGGCTGCACCGCCGGCCGCACCGCCGGCCCCACCCAGCCCGGCTGCCAGCCTGGCTACCAGCCTGGTGGCCCCGCCCCCGGCCCAGGTGGCCCCGCCCCCAGCACGGTGGCCCCACCCCCGGCCCGCAGCTACTCCCGCCAGAGAGCCGGAAGGAGCGCCGGCCCCGCCCAGGCCTGCCGCACCCCTCCACCAAATTAAAAGCTCCCTACCACCGCACAGCCACCTCGGACCACACCCAGCCCCACCCGTTGGACGATGGATGAGGCCAGGCGGATACCCCTCAAACCGGGGAGATGGGCCACTCTCACTCGCGCACTCGGAATCACTGCCTACAGCCCACCCAGGGCGTCGGGTCAGCCCCCTCCCGTGCCTGCCGTCGTCTTGGTGCTCCTCACTCCTTTTCTGTGGAAGGGCTAGCTGCCCAAACCGGCTTCCGCCGCAACAGGGCTGGACAATGGCCGCGGCGGTGGGCAGAGTCAGAAGTACGCCTGCGCGCGCGGAGCGTCGCTCTTGCACACACGCTCTCTCCCGCTGGGCCGCGACGCGCGCGCGCACTACATTTCCCAGAGGCCCTCGCGCGAGGGCCTCGCAGAGGCCGCCTCGATAAGCGCCGCGCCCCCTAGTGGAGAATGCAGTGAGAACCCGGCACGGCCGGGTGCTGGGGTGGATTGGTCGCTGAGTGCTTCATCGGGGTACAGCTGTGTGTTCTCCAATTTATCATCCGTTCACGAATCACAGGCTATCAAAGGTTTGGACGCACTATGACCCCCCAGACTACACAAACTCTAAGAAATATTTACAAGAGGAAAAATGCTAGGCGTTGGTGGCTTACACCTCTAATCCTAGCTATTCAGGAGGCTGAGATCTAAGGATCTGGTACTGATCTTAGTGCTTAGACTCAGGACCTGCTTGCTGTCCTTGAGATTTGTTGTTGTTGTTGTTGTTCAGGGCTAGCCATCTACCACTTGGGCCACAGCTCCGTTACAGCCTTTTTGTGGTTAATTAGAGATAAGAGTCTCATGGCCTTTCCTGCCCAGGTTGGCTTCGAACTGTGATCCTTAGTTCTCAGCCTCCTGAGTCGCTAAGATTACAGGCATGAGCCACTGGCACCCGGTTAGACTGGAGATTTTAAAACGATTTTTAGCATTTTTTGAGACAAGGTGTTGCTTATGTAGCTCAATCTGACCTAAGACTCACAGTCTTTCTCCCTCAATCTCCTGAGTACTGGGATTACAGGCATGAAGTACCATGCCTGAGTAGACATAACCTCCAAGCATCACATATTCACAAGGCAGAAAAGTAACTGCAACTAAGAATATTTGACATGACATTACTTTAGCAAGACTGCTATTCATGCGCCCCCCCCCCCCCCACACACACATACAGAATCACACTAAGTACCAACTGTACCCAGTTTAACAAAGATACTCCCTCCCACCCTCCTGTCACTCACTGGCAGTAAGTCAGACCATCTCAAATGCACACACACAAGAGCATCCTTAACAAGAGGAAGGCTGTCCTGTGGGATCAGCACAGGCTGTGGAGGGAGAGCAAAACTATCACTGCTCCAGCATTAGTTGAACATCCCTAAAAAGTTAGAATTTCCTCCCACTGAACATAACGCTCTGGAAATAGCAATATAACGTCCTGGATGACTAATTCAGACATACAAATTCAAGTGCTTTGGTGAGGTCTTTGTAAAGCAGTAACAGCTGCTATTTAAGAAGACAACTGCTGGACCCGAAAGAAGAGAAAAAGAAAAGAATTCTAGGGGCTGGGAAGGTGGCTCAGTGGTAGAGTGCTTGCCTTGCCTGCATGAGGCCCTGGGTTCGATCCCTTAGCACCACATAAGCAGAAAAAGCCGGAAATGATGCTGTGGCTCAAGTGGAAGAGCGCTAGCCTTGAGTTAAGAGCTGAGGGACAGCGCCCAGGCCCAGAGTTCAGGCCCCACGACCAGCAAAAAAAAAAAAAAAAAAAGAATTCTACGCTGAAGGCCCTGTGAGTGCATAGGCTTTTGAGTGAGAGCTCTTGCCAGCTGCTAAGCCTACACCTGCATGACCCACAGCGAGGTCCAGTGTGTTTGCAGGTGTTTTTGGAAGTCATGGGTCTAAGGAGAACTTGAAGCTTAATGGCACCCAAATTCTTAAAAGCTTCCATGTCTGGTACTATTTCTTTTCCTCCCTTCCTTCCTTCCTCCCTTCCTTCCTTCCTTCCTCCCTTCCTTCCTTCCATCCTTCCATCCTTCCTTCCATCCTTTCTTTCTTTCCTTTTTGTCGGTTGTGAGGCTTGAACTCTGGGCCTGGGCACTGTCCTTCAGCTCTTTACCTCAAGGCAAACACTCTACCACTTGAGCCACAGCACCACTTCTGGATTTCTGAGTGGTTTATTGGAGATAGGAGTCTCATGGCCTTTCCTGCCCTGGCTGACTTTGAACCATGATCCTCAGAACTCAGCCTCCTGAGTAGCTAGGATTACAGGTGTGAGCTACCAGCGCCCGGCTAGGTACTATTTCTAGAATACTCAATCCATCCAGCATCCAGTCCTGAGAAGCCATGGATGGCCATCTATGGATTCTCATTCCTTCACTGGTTTTGTGTATACAAAAGCCTTGGACAGGTTTTAAAGATGCAGATGAGTGGATCTATAGATTCGTTTTAATTTTTGTCTCAGGAAATAACTTAAAACTTGGTTTATGGAAGTAGGCACAGATTTTTATGCCAGGGGCTATTTTTCTCCTCTTTTTTTAATCCCCTAATTCCACTTCAAAGACTGATCAAGTGCTTGTTTGATTTTACCATTGTGTAAGAACGTGATTGACTAGGCCTATTCTTGTAGAGCTTGGAGCTTGCATATTGCTGTGGAATTAGCAAGTACCATCTTTTTTTTTTTTTTTTTTTTGTCTAGGGATGTTCAACTAATGCTGGAGCAGTGATAGCTTTGCTCTCCCTTGACAACCTGTGCCAACCCCACAGGACAGCTTTCCTCTTGCTGAGCATGCTCTTGTGTGAGTGCATTTGAGATGGCCTGACTTACGGCCAGTGACTGACAGGGAGGGTGGGAGGGAGTATCTTTGTTATATTGTGTACAGTTGATACTTAGTGCAATTCTGTGTGTGTGTGGAAACAGGAGTCTTGTCTAAACAGCTTCTTCAGCGCTTTTCCATGTCCATCATGTGTTAATTCTCCCCACAGTTGCCAGAGAAGAGGGGAGACTGGGTGGGCGGGACCATTTCCCTACTAGGGTTCCTGCAGTAGCATTCACAATGAAGCTCCTCCCGTACTGCTTCTCCCAAAGCATTATTATTTATATTCTTACTCTGCCTCTGCAGTACTACTGTCCATATGCTAAGTAGTTATCAAAAGCTTGTGACTGAGCCAGGCACCTGTGTGGTTCATGATTTGTAATCCTAGCTACTCTGGAGGCTGAGATCTGAGGACCATAGTTTGAAGCCAGCCTACAGTACTCTTTGTCTCCAAAATAGTGAGCAAAAGGCTGTGCTGGAGGCATGGCTCAGGTGGTAGAGCACCAGCAGCAAGAGTATGAGGCTCCGAATGTCTGCAGCTAGACACCTCAAGTCGTGCAAAGGGAGGCTGGATGCTGAATTTACCCTGCTTCCATTAGCCATTCTCTCATTGATACCCCTCTTGCCTAGGCTATGTGAGAAGACTGAGGTGGGAGAGCATAGGAAGAATTCCTCAGGACAGTAAGCTGGAGCAGTGTTCCTCCCACTATGCCCAAGATGTTCGTGAGAAAGAGAAACACTCAAACACTGGGCGTGTCCAGGAGAGATTGAGGTGTTTATACTGCCAAAGCCAATGTCTCCCTGGAGCCAGGGAAATGGGAATTAGAGGACAACTCTGAGTCTAAGGAAGGAAGCCTGAACTTCTGTTGTTTGCATAGGAAGTGAATGCACTAGAAAATAATTGGGATGTATGCCCCAGAGATTGGGCAGGGGAAGTGGTATGGTCCCCAACAGTAAGAGTCTGAGGAATTAACTGCCCGTGAAAGGAGCTAAAGAGGTTGGAAGAGGTGGAAGCAGATATCCATGGGTTTCCTCTAAGGATCACACAAATAACGCTTCGGTTTCTGGCAGTGTGGCTCAGCACTGTTATTGCTGGATGAAATCGTCTTTACAAATCTTTTAAAATGCATTAATGAGCTGGAAAGTTAGTAAGGAATCCACAGAGGCTAAAAGCAAAACAAAATGGAGAACTGAAAGCCAGCTTTCACCTGATCATTTGCTAGATGAGGCCGATCTGAGGACAATCTGCTTGAAAATACTGAAACATTGAAAATGCCTTGAGCATTTTAGGGACCTCCAAATCTGTTTTCTATCATTTTCCATTTTTACCAACAGTGTAGGAAAATTCCAGTTTCTTCACATCTTTGCCCACGTTTGTTACTATTATAGTTATTGCATTCTAGTTGTATAATAAAATTTTGGATTATGTGGATTTCGCTTCAGGGCAAAAATAGCATAAACAATAAAACTAAAGCCATACAAATATTCCTCATAACCAACAATAAGTGGCAGGTGCGCACGCGCGCGCGCGCACACACACACACACACACACACACACACTGCAGAAGATATTTAGTACAGCTAGACTGATTCTTAGCGTTTTCAGTACAAGTATATGTACATTTCAGAGAATGAGCAATTTGGAAGGCAACATTTCAGATTCATTATTTTTCACCTCCCCCCAGCGACCTCCTTTTTCAGGGTGGGCAGCAATACTTGGGATTTCACTCAAGACATCAAACTTGCTAGGCAGGTGTTCTACCATTTGAGCCAGGCCTAGGTCTTTTTGCTTTTAGTCTGATTTTCAGATAGGATTTTGTGCTTTTGCCCAGGTTTCACTCAGAATACCATCTTTCTATCTCCACCTGCAGAGCAGCTGGAGTCACTCAGCAATATTCAATGTTGGGCTAATACCAAGATGTTGGTAGTGCTCTACTTCTTTCTGGTGGTTCTATGGGAAATCTATTTCTTCACTCATTGCAGCTTCTGGAGGGAGGTCATTCCTTAGCTGATGACGCCTTCCTCCCTCAGCAACATTGTAACTCTTTGACATCATTTCCCTGAGACCACAGCCAGAAAAAAACAGTTCTTTGCTTTTTCAGGATCTGTAAGATTAGAGATCCATCTGGGCCAGTTCCTCCTTTTAAGATTCTTAATTTAACCGTGTCCCTCATTCCCAGCGCTTTGGTGGTTGGCTCGGATATGTGCACAGACTGGGGCATGCGCTCAGGAGGGCTTGACCCAGATCTGAAATACTGCCCTGGAGGCAGAACTACCCACAGCTACCCAAACCAGCACGCCTGCGTCCCCGGTGCGCCAGGCATGGGGGTGATCGCTCTTACGAAGGCCTTACGGGGGGGGGGGGGGGGAGGAGGGGAGGGCAGAAGGAGTCCGGCCCCTGAGGAATGGGGGTGTCGGTGTGGAGGGGGGCGGATGGCCCGCGGGGAGTCCCAGAGCAGCGATCTGCCGCTGGGGGTAGGGATCGAGGCCAGCTCCGCAAGTCCTGGGGGCTTGTCTCGAGCTCAGGAGTCTGAAGGCGGCGCCGCCAGCCGGGTGCACGGTGCTCGCTGGCGGTGGTGAGTGGAGAGCGGAGACTTCCCCGCGCGCCAGAGGGGCGGGGCAGGGCGGGGCGCCAAGGAGCCTCTCAGCCAATCAGAAGCTGCGCGCGCTCGGCGCTGTTTCTATGACAACGGCTCGGGAGTCTGCACCTGACTCCAGTTCTGAAGCTGAAAAGACCACGCCCCCAGTCTGCCCCCATTTCACCCCCACCCCCGCCCCGGCCCCGTCCACCCCAACCACACTTGTATGTCCAGTCCTGACACCGGCGGCAGCCCGCAGACACCCGACCGGTACCCTAAAAAGCGACACACACACACCCCCCTCGGGGCTGGACAAGAGGCTGTCCTGCCCGCTCTGCTTCGGGGAAGAGGGGTGCAGGACTCAGACGACCTGGTCCCAGATTGAGGGCCAAAGGGACCCGTCGCTAACATCAAATGCCTTCCTTGTCTCCTGCGAGGTCTGAGGACGCACGGAGGGTGCACCCCGCACCCACCCGGGTCCACGCGCCGCGCTCCTCTCCCTCCAGTCAGCCCAACACCTGCTTTGTCTGCATCCTCCAGGCGTTCAGATCCAGACTTCTGGGCTCCGTCGCCACCTGCTGGCCACTAGGAACCACTGCAGCTCTAAAGTCCTAGCCAAGCAGCAGCTGCTCGAAGTTTCTACCTTTCTTTTCTCCCTCCCTCCCTCCCCTCCTTCCCCTCCCTCCCTCCCCTCCCTCCCTCCCCTCCCTTCCTCTTTCTTTTTTTGGGGGGGAGGGGGGTCCAGTCATGGGGCCTGTACTCTGGGCCTGGGCGCTGTCCCTCAGCTCTTCAGCTCAAGGCTAGCGCTCTACCATTTGAGCCACAGTGCAACTTCCGGCTTTTTTCTTTTTGCTTATGTGGTGCTGAGGAATCAAACCCAGGGCCTCAGGCATGCAAGGCAAGCGCTCTACCACTGAGCCACCTTCCCAGCCCCTTTCTTTCTTTTTCTGGGCCTGGGCACTGTCCCTAAGCTTCTTTTGCTCAAGACTAGCACTCTATCATTTGAACCACAGCACTACTCTGGCTTTTTCCATGTTTAATTGGACACAGTCTTTCCTGCATAGGCTGAGTTCGAATCACAATCCTCAGATCTCAGCCTCCTGAATAACTAGGATTACAGGCATGATCTACCAGGTTCAGCCTACAAACTAGTCTTCAGGTAAGAGTTTGGCTGAGGCTGAGACCAATCTGATAACCAACATTGTTCATGCAGGCTACCATTATTACTTTTTGTTTTGTCCATCATGGAGCTTGAACTCTGGGCCTGGGCGCTGTCCCTGAGCTCTTTTACTCATGGCTAGCACTCTACCACTTTGAGACACAGCTCCACTTCTGGTTTTCTGGTGATTAATTGGAGATAAGAGTTTCATGGAGCTTCTTGCTTGGGCTGGCTCTGAACCACAATCCTCAGACCTCAACCTCCTAAATAGCTAGGATTACAGGTATGAGCCACCAGTACCCAGCTTTTAACATACATTTTATACCTTGTAAATGATGTTATTTTCCTTTATCTCTTCCACCAGCCCATTCTTTATCTCACTACAGCCTCCTCCTCTTTTGGGAAAGATATTCCTCTTTTATGGCCTTCTGATGAACATCACTAGCTCTCCATATGACCCAAACCAGGTCAATTAGACGTTTCTCCTGAAAAAAAATTATTTTTTAAGATAGAGACTATGTAGCTCAGCTTTCCTAGAACACAATCCTCCTGCCTCAGCTTCCTGAGTGCTGGGATTACACCGCGCCTAGCTTCCTGCGTGTTTCATGCAAATATTGCATGAGATCTTTCCCCCAAGGTTTTAACAAAGCCTTGAGGACTTGACAAAGATAGGACACATAGCAGAAGTCCAGGATGCAGTCTGAGAGAAAGGGAGGGGAAGAAGAAATGAGAGGAGGATGAGAGAGGAACTAAGACAAAAGAAAGAGAGAGAGAGAGAGAGAGAGAGAGCACTCTGTACTAATCCTGTTAGCTGGTCCTGTGTACTGCTTAAGCTTTGCTGTTCCCTAGTTTAATTATTACATGCACTAATAATTTCTTCCTCTTCTTGTCATTTTTCCAGCTTAAATGGGCTTTCTGACTCTTGCAACAGAGCTGAATAATTTTCCCATTACAATAGCCACCCACCCACACCAAAAAAATTCTAAAAATATTCAAAATAGAATAAAGCCAGCTTAATGCTTTTAATTAATGAGCATTAACAAAGGTACAAAGATCGAACCCTGAGCTTCCTATCACTCTATCATTTGAGTCATGCCCACGCCACCTTTTCTTTTCCTTCTCTGTTCCTGCTGGTGGTCTCCAACAAGTGTCTTTCCCTTGCTGACTTTCTATTTCATCTGGATAATATGCCTCAACCAGCAAAGGTGTTGAGCAACATGAAGCTGATCCCTTTGTCTGCCTGCGTCTTGGCCTGGTCTATTAGCCTCTTGGAATTAGCTAACTATTCAGTGGGCTGGGGCATTCTTACTATTCTACCAGTTTTGTGTTTTTTTTGGGGGGGGGGTCCAGTCATGGGGCCTGAACTCTGGGCCTGGGCGTTGTCCCTCAGCTCTTCAGCTCAAGGCTAGCGCTCTACCACTTGAGCCACAGTACCACTTCCGGCTTTTTTCTTTTTGCTTATGTGGTGCTGATGAATGGATCCCAGGGCCTCATGCATGCAAGGCAAGTGCTCTACCCGAGCCACCTTCCCAGCCCATACTCTGCTAGTTTGAAGGTGATGAAACATTGCTCTTTGGTAACCATGGTGAGTATAGGCTCTGTTGCCCCCTAGTGGACATCTAGGAAACCTACAGCTTCATCCTTTTCCCTGCGATGGCCTGGGAGTCATTGCTCTGTCCAGAGAGGTGGTTTGAGTTACCAGGCTCTTATTTCTTGTCATTTCCCTGAGCCCTGGCCTCCGGCTCCCCCTCCCCCTTTCCAGCTATTCTGGCTTCTCCAGCTGGGGCCACAGCTCTCTCACTCTCAAGGCCCAATATCCCTAACACAAACATTTGATGTGTTTGATGGACTTAAACACCCTTTGCTCTGATGGACATCCAAATAACCATTTGATTCTTTTTTTTTTTTTAATTTGGTAGGTCGTGGGGTTTGAACTCAGGGCCTGGGTGCTGTCCCTGAGCTCTTTAGCTCAAGGCGAGCACTCTACCACTTGAGCCACTGTGCCACTTCCGGTTTTCCAGTGGCTAATTTGAGATAAGCGTCTTATGGACTTTCCTGCCCCGGCTGGCTTTGAATGGCGGTTCTCAGATCTCAGCCTCCTGAGTAGCTAGGATTATAGGTGTGAGCCACCAGTGACTGGTGGCTATTATTTTTTCTTTCTTTTTTCTTTTTTGTCAGTCGTGGAGCCTGAACTCTGGGCCTGGGCGCTGTCCCTCAGCTCTTCAGCTCAAGGCGAGCGCTCTACCACTTGAGCTACAGCACCACTTCCGGTTTTCTGGTGGTTTATTGGAGATAGGAGTCTCACAGTCTCTCCTGCCCGGGCTGGCTTTGAACCGCGATCCTCAGATCTCAGCCTCCTGAGTAGCTAGGATTACAGGCGTGAGCCACCAGCGCCCGGCTTATTTTTTCTTTCTTAATCCTTAGATTTTAACTTTAATTTCCCAAATGGATGGATGCTACTTCTCTTGATAACACAACAAAGAGGCATCCCAGGGAACAAGCCCGGCATTATCTGACTCTCAGTTTGATCCTCTGAAACTGTGCCAGAGATATTTGGCTATACATTAGTAAAGTGAAATAAAATTAGTTTGACATTACCACAGGACCTACAACCCCCATTCCTCTCAGCAACTCCAATGACCAATTGCATCTCCTCAGGCACAGAAGTTTGACATTTTCATTGCACAATCATTTTCTTCTTATTTCCTTAGGTGGCTAAAAGATTCTGTTTCCCTTCATTTCCCCTTTGTGTCCCCATTACTAACATTTAGTTAAATTTATCCACTGCCATTTAATAATCTGAGGTAGGCTTGCTGGATGTGGATGTTCCTAAGGGCTTGGCCTCCGCCCTCAGATGGTCTGTCTCCTCCTGGGCCATTCTGAGAACAGAACCCAGAACCCTCCTCCCAGGGACAGGGATTCTGAGATACCTTTGGATGCTGTGTTTCTCCTCTGGGTGATTTGGCCTTCAGGGCCTTCCCTTTTTACCATCCGCCTTAACTTCCCACTCTAGCATTTGCTTTGTTTTCCTGGAATATAATTTTCATTTTACCTCCAGACCTGGCATTTCCAGCACCCCTTTAGAGACATGGGAAAAGGGGCTTCATACTTATTCTCTCAGTAAGTTTGAGGAGCCCTTAAAAGGACGAAATATCCAGCAGGGCAGCCCACGTGGGTGGTGATAGATGCCTGCTTGGGATACATGACACAGCCATGTTTCTGTGTCACTGGTCCTCCTAATGTAAGGATAGAGAGCTTTCTTCTTTCTCAGACACTCAAAAACAGTGATATCTAAATGGTTCTAAAGGCAAGATCTTGCATTTTGCCTTTTTTGTTGTTGTTTATGTGGTACCAGGATTTGAACCCAGGGCCTCATGCATGCTAGGCAAGCACTCTACCACTAAGCCACATTCCTAGGCCCTGCATGTTACCCTGCATGTAACTGTGGTAGAGGCTACCAGCAGGGTGTCTAGCAAAGATTACTTGGAGTCAGAAGCTTTTCTTCCATTGTTTCCAGTGAAAGAATTCCAGAAGGTACTGAGACTCTGTAGCAACCAAGGCTGAGCTCTTTAAGACTCTATATCTGGCATCTAATTTGATTTGATTTGTTTTCATGGCCATGAGAAGTCAGGGCCAGAACGAAAAACACAGGCTGCAGAGGTAACAGCTCCCTGCCTGGTATCCTGGCTCTTTTCACCCCCAAGGCTCAGCCACAGAGCACTGGAAAGGGAAGCCTGCCCAAGTACCACAGAGGAAGCACACAGCATGGGGAACTTGACTTTGATTATATTTGAAAGACTACAGAAAAACCTCTCTCTCCAACCTGCCGCAATCAGGCATTTAAAGTCTCCGTTGGACAGGGCCAGCTCCCCTAGTTAGCTAAAATTGGCCTGAAAAATAAAGTAATTTGTGGTTGTCAGCTCCTAAATTAAATGATTCAAATATTACTGCAGGCAGATTAAAGGTCTTTATTTAATTTCCTCTTGACCACATGCTCTTCCATGAGGGCAGGAGAGATACTGTTTCTGGGGAAGGTGGGGGGGGATGTAATATTCAGAGACTGTTGATCTAATCTAATGGATGGTGTTCATTAAATATGGCTTCCCATTTTTTTTTTCTTGAAAGGTGAGACTAAAGGGGGTGGAGGAAATGACTTATTGTTTAATTATGAATGATCAGTCAGGCTTCTGAATAGAAGATTCCAGAAGGCACCAAACTGTGTAACCTAAGAAAAGTCTAAGGGCCCAAAAGATCCCTAGACAATAATAACAAAGATCAGCAAATAAAATTCAAGCGTAAGCTAGACAATGGTAGCACATGCCCAAATCCCAGCTACTTAAGAGCCTGAGCTCAAAGGCTGGAGGTTCAGTCATCTTTGCCAGACAAATCCCAGATGCTCTTACTTCCAGTTAGCCAGCAAAAAGCTGAAGTGATATGTGGCATCAGCCATGAGTGAAAAAGCTGATTGACAGCATGAGTCTGAGTTCAAGCCTCAGTGCTGGCACAAAAACAAAAACAAGACAACCTCCCCCTCGCCCCCCAAGCACACACCAATAGAAAACAGGAAAGAATCCAGGACTAGGTATCACCACATCACCCATAACACCCTCAAAACGGGTGGCCTGGTGCCAGCCAGACTAATGCCCACCCTTTTGTGGCCTCCATACTCAGAACACAAGGGATCTAATACCCAAGAATGCAAGGCAGACAATCCAGAGATAGATGATGGCAATAAAAACAGGAGCAGAGCGAGCTTGGGAACATGAATGAAGACCTCCAGGAAGCAGGCGGCCAGCAGCTGGAGCAGCTGGAGCAGGAAGGAACAGAGGTCAGGAAATAGTCAGCTCAGCAGGAGGTTCAGCAGAGATGTGTTAACCTACACAAGCTGGAGACAAGGAAGGGGAACGAAGCAACAGTGGCTTGTCAGGGAAAAACGAAGTGCAAAGGAACCAACCCTGCTTCATGAGTCTGGGGCAGTGATGGAGATGGAGGATGACCTGCTGGCCTCAGCTGCCTCTCACTCTTAGCTGCCTTCTTTTCCAGCTTCTGCCCAGTTTGGGGTCTGGCCCCGCCTCAGCAGGTCTCAAGGGAGCCCATCTGGATACAGAATCAACAGAGGCATATTGAAGAGAACGCCTCTGACCACAGCAAGAAGAGTGGCAAGCACTGGGAAGGGATCAGGCCACTTCCTTCTGACCTTGTTTTGACCTTGCTTCTCCCTCTGGAGTAGCTTAGATCTGCCTGTCCTAGCTGGGGCCAACTGGCAGATAACAGGGGGGCAGCTCCTGTCAAATTCTAGATAGCTTCAAGAGCTAGGAAGATGGCATGTCTCTAAACCCAGGGACAACTTTAGGGCACACAGGATCCTGCTGGGCTTATGGGTGGGTGCAGAATTAGTATTCAGTCCTGAACAAGTATTTAGGACTACCTTAGGTTTTTTTTTTTTGTTTGTTTGTTTGTTTGTTGGTCATGAGGCTTGAACTCTGGGCCTGGGTGCTATCCCTCAGCTCTTTAGCTCAAGGCTAGTGCTTTTCCACTTGAGCCATAGCACCACTTCCAGTTTTCTGGTGGTTTAGAGTCTCACTGACTTTCCTGCCCTGGCTGGCTTTGAACCATCATCCTCAGATCCTGAGTAGCTAGGTTTACAGGTGTGACCCACTGGTGCCCAGCTTACCTTAGTTTTTAGAACCATTTTTTTTGTGTGTGGGGGGAGGAGTCAGTTGTGGGGCTTGAACTTGGGGCCTGGGCACTGTCCTTGAGCCCTTTTTGCTCAAGGCTAGTGCTCTATCACTTGAACCACAGCACCACTTCCGGATTTCTAGTGGTTAAATAGAGATAAGTTTCACAAATTTTTCTGCCTGGGCTGGCTTTGAACTGCAATCCTCGGATCTCAGCCTCCTAGGATTACAGAATTAATTGTTTTAATTTACACTGTATGTTGAGGATCAGTCTCATGTATTGACTAAGGTCATAGACTCTGGCTCCCAGTTACCAGGTCAGACACTGGCTCTGCCACTGTGTGGCCTTGAGCAAGTCTCCTGCCCTCTCTACATCTCCCATTATTGTCTGTAGTATGGAACCATCTGCTCTCCCTAGTAGTTCTAAATTAAGATTTTTTTCTAAATTAAGAGATTAAAATAAATTCCCTGTCAAGGCAAATGTCTGCTGCTTGATGTTTTGTTGGGCATTTGTGTTTGTGCTCTGTGCCAAATGCTTCTGTTCCTGTGGTTGTCCGGTTTTTTTTTTGTTTGTTTTTTGTTTTTTTTTGGGTCCGGTCGTGGGGCCTGAACTCTGGGCCTGGGCGCTGTCCCTCAGCTCTTCAGCTCAAGGCTAGCGCTCTACCACTTGAGCCACAGCGCCACTTCCGGCTTTTTTCTTTTTGCTTATGTGGTGCTGAGGAATCGAACCCAGGGCCTCAGGCATGCAAGGCAAGCGCTTTAACCACTGAGCCACCTTCTCAGTCCCTTCTGGCTTTTTTCTTATGTGGTGCTGAGGAATTGAACCCAGGGCCTCGAGCACGCAAGGCAAGTGCTCTACCACTGAGCCACCTTCCCAGCCCCTAGTTGTCCGTTTTTTTGAAGGGCATTTTTCTAGTTGACCAGCACTTCTCAATGCCTGGGCTTTCCCAGTCTATACTATCTGTCCGTGGCCTGCAAGCCTCTAGGGGGCGCTCAAGACCCGCACTGTGGGGACAAAGCAGCCTCTGAAATCACCTGGGCCCCTTGGATTTGTCCCTTGGTTACCAGATCTTCTCCCTGCCCCCTACCCAAGGGGTGAAGGGTCTCAGAGCTGGATGAATTGTGTGGGGAGCACACCCTCCCCCTGGATCTCTGCTTCATCCCATCTTTATAGGAGACTTTGGATTTCCAAAAGGATATTGAATTCTTTGTAAACTTTCACTGCCTGTAAGAGGTACTCAGCACAAGCCAGCCATCTAGCTCCCCAGTCTTGAGAGGAGAAGATGGCCCCTGCCAGCCACTCAGCTCTGTGGAGGCAAGGGGATGGGGTGGGAAACAAAGTTCTGATTTTACTCATTAACTCTTCACGGGGAGCCCAGAAATTGTAGTGTGTGTGTGTGTGTGTGTGTGTGTGTGTGTGTGTGTGTGTGTGTGTGTGTGTGTGTGTGTGTGTGTGTGTGTGTGTGTGTGTGTGTGTGTGTGTGTGTGTGTGTGTGTGTGTGTGTGTGTGTGTGTGTGTGTGTGTGTGTGTGTGTGTTCTAGTGGGGAGGCAAAGGTCTTTGATCTTTGATGTCAAGGCCTTGAGCTGAGGGATGGAGAGATGGTGTTCAGAGGCTGGTGAGGGTGTTCAGGGTCCCAGCTGGATATGAAGGAACAAAACAACCCGCCTAGGTGTTGTGTGGGATGATAGGGTGAGGGACACAGGGTGACTGGTGTGGTATTGGGGTCACTAGTGGCTAACACCATCCAGGGTCAGGTCTGCATGTGACAGGAATGGAGAAGCGGGCAAAAGGTGGGGAGATGGAGAATTTACCTCATCCAAGCTACAAAGGTGAAGGCAGGTCTGACAGGAGAGATGATAAGCAAAAGCCCAGAATAAAGGATGTGGCAGGGGAGCAGCATGTAGGAACTCCCAGTGCTGTGCGTAAAGAGGGTCCCACGACCAAGAACATGGCTGTCTGCTGGGGGCTCACACCTACTCAGGAGGCTGAGATCTGAGGATCGCGGATCAAAGCCAACCCAGGCAAGAAAATCCATGAGACTTCTTTCCAATTAACTACCAAGAAGCCAGAAGTAGAGCTATGGTTCAAGAGGTAGAACACTAGCCTTAAGCCAAAATGCTAAGAGACAGTACTCAGGTCCTGGGTTCAAGCCCCAGTCCTGGTGCAAAAAATAAAAGACACCAAAAGCAAAGGTCTCTAGGAACTTGCGAGGGATATGAGTAGGCTGCGGCTAGCAGGAGACATCCTTGAAGTAGGAAACAGAAGGAAAGGCTGAGGACATGTTTATGACACATGTTCCTTGTTTTTTCTAAGACAGGGGGATAGCAAAGAGGGAATGACAGACATACCAGAAACTAGAAAGACAGGAAAGGTGACCCTTGAGTGGAAAGATGGAGAGGTCCTAGCCAGACAGAGCCCTCCGTGGTACCCCCAGACACCAGCCTCTTCTGGAAAGATCCTCATCTCTTGTTGGGAACCCCATGCACCATGTCACATGCTTAGAGCAAGTCATGATCTTCCTGCTCACCAAGGACGCCCACACCTGAGCATTGCATTGTGTACACACCCGCTGCTTTTTTATGGGGGATGCCATTAGAGGGACTATTTTATCACAAGAAGGCTCAAGTAGGTTGTTTGTTAGTAGGTAATTACTTTCCTCACCCTTAGAGAAAAATGCATCACAAAACCTACCACCATTAACTAAAGTAGTCACAATCCTCTTTTTTCTTTCTTTTTCTTAAAGCTATTTAGAAATATTAGCAACTGATTTTGCTTTCAGGTTATTTTATTTTGTTTTGTTTTTGTCTCAACTGAAACTTTTTCTTTGGAATCTTATGAAGTATTCTAAAGTGTACCAGGAGGGAAGAATGAAAAGATGTTTGCATTTCCAACTCTGCAGCTAACCATTGCTCAAATAATATCCTCCATGTGTAAGCCTAGGAGCTTAATATCCTCAAATATTTATAATTATGCAGAACAAAAAGCCCTAAGAAATGCTCAGATTACTCACAGCTGGATAATCGCCTGCACCGAATGTTCACAAACTCAGAGCTTGTTTCTCAGAGTTTGAGGTGTCTCTCTGCCACGGGGGCACATGGGGTACGTGGAATCAGCAGAAAAGATCTCGAAGGAAGCAAAGCAATGGTATGTAGAGCTCGCAGCATGCTGCGTCTATGCGTCTCTGTCTCTCTCTGACACATTAACCTACCCCCCCACCTCTGCTACTAGATGTAAGCTTGATCCAGATGTGAAGTACCAGTGGCTCCCAGCCACATAGGCCGTGGGGGTTTGAAAGAGCGAGTGCTCACACATTCCCATTCCCATTCCCAACAATCCCTTTGGTTACCCCATGAAGTCTCTCCCATTAATCAGTTCTGCCAGGGGTGTTCCATGGAGTTCTAGATGCAGTGTACCTTTTAAGAGCAGTGTACCTTCCTCTCCCTCCCTCCCCCCCCCCGCCCCCCCCCCCAGTCCGGAGGCTTTATCTCTTGGCCTGGGTGCTGTCCCTCAGCTCTTCAGTTCAAGGCTAATGCTCTACCACTTGAGCTACAGCACCACTTCCAGTTGTCTGGTGGTTTACTGGAGATAAGAGTCTCACGGACTTTTCCTGCCTGGGCTGGCCTTGAACTGTGATCCCCAGATCTCAGCCTCCTGAGTAGCTAGGATTACAGGCGTGAGCCATGGGCGCCCAGCCATTTCTGGCTTTTGTGTGTGTGGTTTAATTGGAGATAAGAGTCTCACAGACTTTCCTGCCGGGGCTAGCTTTGAATCACAATCTTTGAATTTAGATCACAGCCTCCTGAGTAGCTAGGTTGACAGGCGTGAGCCACTGGCCCCCGGCTCTATATACCTTTGAGAGCCACCTCCCTCCCACTGCTCCTCGAATATTGCCAGAAGAATATCAAGAACATGATTTTTCCTGCATAATTACCTACCTCCTCCCCCCCCCCACACACACATCTTTTCCTGCGTCAAAGTGGCAGCTGCTCTGATTTCTCTAAGCGGATGCTACTCTGCACTTATGGGGCAGATGGAATTGAATTAAGGGGCCCTCAGCAGAAGCTGGAGGGGGCAAGGACCTGGACAGCACCCCTTTCTTCACCAGGCCTCTGTCTGTATCAAGGCTATTCACCTGTGGCCCCCCCCCCCCGCCTTCCCACTGCTTTTCGGCCGGGGGTGTAAGGCTGATGGTCTTTGGCAGGGCCATCAACCAGGTACTTGGCCCTCTTTTCCCTAGATCCAGCTGTTTCTGTACTGACCCTTCAGCCCAGTGAGATCACCCAGCTTGCTCTCTGCTGGAGCTCAAAGAACACCCAGCCTCCAAGTGTCATCTCAGAGTACAGGAGGGGGTTGAAGGTCCAGTCAAAGTTCAGGCAGGGCCCTGCTGTGAATTCTCCCCTCTTCAGCCTGGCCTGCCCAATACAGCAAGCAGTCAAAAGTGCCCCCAATCCAGGTCCACACTGCCTGGAAGACTCCACAGGCCTTGCGTTTATAGATAATCAAGAATGCATTTTCCTAGAGCTGATATGCACTTGTAATTCCAGAACTTGGGAAGCTGAGGTTGGAGGATTGTGAGTTGAAGGCCAGCATGGGTGATGGAGCAAGTTGGACACTAGGCTGGGCTACACAAGTGACATTGTCTCCAACAAGCAAATGAACTGTGCCTTTCTAGAGACCCAGTGAAAGTCCCTTCTGGTCAGATTGACCACGATTGGGTGTAGTCCATGGCTGATTCTTACGGCCAGGTGGATGGGCTGCTGATAGACATCCATTCATCAAAGGCTATGCCCAAAGTTGAGGAAGACTATGACCGTACAAGGACTGCATGGGAAAGGGTGGGCACCCAAATAAATGCAGAAGACGGTGGCCAGGAAAGGAGTGGGTACCCGAAGATCCACACCAGTGGATATTGTAACTAATTCCTCTCAGCTTTGCTCTCTGAGAAGCAGACCTAAAGACTCATCTCCCTTATCCTCTTCCTCCTCCTCCTCTTTCTTCTTCTTTTTGGTGCCAGTTCTGAGGCTTGAATTTAGGGCCTGAATACTATCCCTTCGCTATTTTTTCCCCCTCAAGTGTAGTGTTCTACCACTTGAGCCACACCTTTGTTGTTGGTTTTCTGCTAGGATCTCATGCACTTTCCTGTCCTGGCTGGCTCCAAACCGCAGTCCTTAAATAGCCTCCTGAGCAGCTAGGATTACAGGAGTGAGCCACCAATCTTAGCTAAGACTCATCTATCTTGGCACTTCCAAGCAGGGTCTCTTCTATATGTACCCATGTTCTCCTCAGTGTGAATGGACAGAAATGGTCTCAGATGGTTGTGGGGCTCTGAGTGAATGAATCAACAGAGTCAGCCCTGGGATCAATGGTGGATAAGGTGGATCCGGGAGGAGGGAGTGCTTCTGTTATTACAACTGTGGGTGCTTGTCATAAGGTGTCCCTGGACAGCGCTGCAGGACCAGTGCAGTGAGATTCTGGAAACCTTCGTGGAATAGCTATTTATGTCAGCTGTGAAATGGGTTCCACAGAGGGGTACGCAACAAGTGGACCACAGCAAGTCTCTAAGCAGCAAAGCTGGCAGATTTAGGTCACAACAAAGCCAGAATAAAGACAATAGAACCCTTAATGGGGGTGTCTGTAATTCTAGCTTCTCAGGAGGTGGAGATCTGAAGATCAAAGTTCAAAGTCAGCTCAAGAAGAAAAGTCTGAGAGTTTTATATTCGAAATGACCAGCAGATGCTGGACTAGAGGCATTGGCTCAAGTGGTAGAGTGCTAGCTTTGATCACAAAAGCTGAGTGAGCATAAATCTCAGAGCTCAAGCCCTGTTACCAAAAACAATGAACCCTGTCATTAGATGTGGGAAGCGCCCCTCACCACCTCCTCCACGCCACCAGCCTCTTTCTCAGCAGCCAGCACAAGCTCTGAAGTGCCCTCCAGAGCTGTGAGGGGTATCAGACACTCTTCTTTTACAAATAAATGATTTGTGACAAGTCAACTCAAATCTGCATCTTCAACAGTAAAGAGTCCCACCCATGTTTTCCTAACAACGAAGTTGGTACCTCAGATGCAACATTTCCTTTGTAATAAGGAATACCACCTCCTCCTCCTCCTCCTCCTCCTCCTCCTCCTCCTCCTCCTCCTCCTCCTCCTCCTCCTCCTCCTCCTCCTCCTCCTCCTCCTCCTCCTCCTCCTCCTCCTCCTCCTCCTCCTCCTCCTCCTCCTCCTCCTCCTCCTCCTCCTCCTCCTCCTCCTCCTCCTCCTCCTCCTCCTCCTCCTCCTCCTCCTCCTCCTCCTCCTCCTCCTCCTCCTCCTCCTCCTCCTCCTCCTCCTCCTCCTCCTCCTCCTCCTCCTCCTCCTCCTCCTCCTCCTCCTCCTCCTCCTCCTCCTCCTCCTCCTCCTCCTCCTCCTCCTCCTCCTCCTCCTCCTCCTCCTCCTCCTCCTCCTCCTCCTCCTCCTCCTCCTCCTCCTCCTCCTCCTCCTCCTCCTCCTCCTCCTCCTCCTCCTCCTCCTCCTCCTCCTCCTCCTCCTCCTCCTCCTCCTCCTCCTCCTCCTCCTCCTCCTCCTCCTCCTCCTCCTCCTCCTCCTCCTCCTCCTCCTCCTCCTCCTCCTCCTCCTCCTCCTCCTCCTCCTCCTCCTCCTCCTCCTCCTCCTCCTCCTCCTCCTCCTCCTCCTCCTCCTCCTCCTCCTCCTCCTCCTCCTCCTCCTCCTCCCTCCTCCCTCCTCCTCCTCCTCCTTTTTCTGTGTATGTGGTGCTGAGGTATCAAACCCAGGGCCTCATGCATGCAAGGCAAGCACTTTACCACTGAGCCACCTTCCCTGCCCCCTACATTTTTATTCCTATTTAAGAATTGCTCCTAATTCTTGAAAGAGTATTTATTATTATCCTGCTTTAAATCCTGGTCCTCATTTCAGATGCAAGGGGGCTCCCCCCAGCCTCTGCCTGGGTTTAACCTCCCCTCCCACGCCTGCTCCCCCAGCCAAGTGAGCCAGCCAGCGACAGCTGAGACTTCCCTTGAGGAAATGATGCACACCCATGTATCGTTGTACTCTTTACCAGTGCCTTTGGTCAGGAGGCTGCCTCTGCTACAGCAACCCAAGGTAGCTGATGAGCCACCCTGGCTGCCCCTGATGCCCCTTTCTGGTTTTCTAGAAGGGATCCTGGGGGCCAAGAGATCAATTTTGATGAAAGCTCATTCATTTCCTACAGCTGCCCCACTAGCTCCTCCCAGCCAACAGCGCCATCTGGTGGGGCCTCTACTAAGCTCTCTTGCTCCTCTTTGCCTTGATACGGGCTCCAAGCTAACCAGCCAACAAGTGCACCTAGGGTAACCAGTTGTTGTGCATCTGGCATTCAATCGTAAAATCAAGAGAACTGATTAACACACACCCCTATATCAGAATCTGGAGACCACTCAAGCATTTTGAGAGAGAAAAAGAATGTCTCCATTCCCCAGGATGAATAAAGGCTAACTTTATGTCTAGCCTCCAGGTTAATCTCAAGACACTTGGACCTTAAAAGAGTTTGTGTGTGTGTGTGTGTGTGTGTGTGTGTGTGTGTGTGTGTGTGTGTGTGTGTGTGTGTGTGTGTGTGTGTGTGTGTGTGTGTTTGGCCATCCTGGGGCTTGAACTCAGGGCCTAGGTACTGTCCTTGAACTTTTTTTGTTTAAAGCTATCATGCTATCACACTACCACTTGAGCCAGAGCTCTACTTCTGCCTTTTTTGGTGGTTAATTGGAGATAAGAGTCTCACAGACTTTCCTGTCCAGGGTAGTTCTGAACCACAATCTTCATATCTCAGCCTCCTTAGTAGCTAGGATTACAGGCATGCACCACTGGCACCTCGCTTCAGCTTCTATTTTAAAGACAGAAAAGCTAAGGCTTAAAGATAGTCCATGAATTGTTCAGTTCTCACAACCAGTAAACATTAGGATCAAGAAACAGAACTATAGCGTTTGCTTGCTTAACTACCAAGTTACATTCATAAATAATAAGCAATCTTCAAAAGCTCCTTGTGAGGATTACATGGATTTGGGAAAACTTTTTACCCAGGGAAGAGGATGTAGGGGGGCTTATCACATTTTCAAAAGGGACCAGGATCTCAGAGGTTGATAAGATTGGGGTGGCCTAGCCAGCGCCCCCATACTGGACTTTACTTTCATTCTCCTTGTAGGTCCTGGGGACCCTGAGGAATTGTGAAATCACTTTCTCAGGAAGTGCTTGCCAAAGGGTGGATCCCACATTCAATTGTCATGACTCAAGTTTGACCTTTGTGAAGCTCTTGGAATGGGGCCCCTTGAGGACCCCAATTTGAGGAAACAGAAATGCAATCCAGCACTACCAGTGAGGACACTCCCTTCCCTCTTGGCTTTGGTCAGCAGCTAACAGGGGTGTTTGAGACCCTACTTGCAAAGACTTCTCTAAAACCAATCACCTGCGCATCTGCCCCAGAGGCTGCCACTTTGAAGTTCTGGGCTTAGTGATTAGAAAGGAAAAACCTACCCGTTCTCACACATAGTTCTAAGAGGCAGATACTGTTGCAGGATCTGTAGTATGACAGAATACATGGAAACTTCTAGGTACTAAAGGGACTGGCTCAAGTCTTTCAGCCCTGGGATTTGAACCCAGGTAATCTGACCCTCTTTCCACTTGGTGCTTACCCTGTCTGTGGATTTCCTCTGGGGACATCATAGCCATCAGCCTGGTGATGGAGATTCTCAGCTGTGCATTAAGGATGGAAAGTAAACGGGAGGCAGGGGAGAGGGAGAGAGAGAGAGAGAGAGAGAGATCCTCTTAGCATTGTAGCAATATTCAGGGAGTGTCATCTGCTGGAAGGGAAGGAGAGTCTGGCTTTGCTGTATAGATTCAGCCTGACATGACTGCAGCCATCCTGAGTTGTAACAACTATAAATATCCCAGAATAGACCTTGGCTATAGGCAGGGGCAATCATGATCCAATTCATAGGCTATATAGTTCATTGGAGCCGGGCACTGGTAGCTCATGCCTGTAATCCTAGCTATTCAGGAGGCTGAGATCTGAGGACTGCGGTTCAAAGCCAGCCGGAGCAGGAAAGTCTGTGAGACTCTTTTTTCTTTTTTTTTTTGGGGGGGGATCCGATCGTGGGGCCTGAACTCTGGGCCTGGGCGCTGTCCCTCAGCTCCTCAGCTCAAGGCTAGTGCTCTACCACTTGAGTCACAGTGCCACTTCCAGGTTTTTTCTTTTTGCTTATGTGGTGCTGAGAAATTGAACCCAGGGCCTCATGCATGCAAGGCAAGCGCTCTACCTCTGAGCCACCTTCTCAGCCCCTGAGACTCTTATCTCTAGTTAACCACCAGAAAACCAGAAGTGGTGCTGTGGCTCAAGTAGTAGAGCACTTGCCTTGAGCTGAAGACCACAGGGACAGTGCCCAGGCGCAGAGTTCAAGCCCCAGGACCCCTCCACCCACAAAAAAAAGTTCACTGGAACTGTAAGCATGCAGAATGGATTGGAGAAACTAGGACAAAGATTTGGAGAGTGATCAATGGGGGCAAAGGTGGTGGAAGTCATAGAGAGGGGGGGTGTCTGGGTGCAAAACTAAGGTAGTGAAACTTGTGGGTATGCTATATTGGTCCCCATGACTCATTGAGCCCTGTCAGAGGGCTAAGCTCCTAATATGTGCCAGACCCAGTGCTGACTCTGCACACTTGTTCTCACTGATCATCAAATAACCCCTGAAACAGCCAGCATTATACCTAAGGAGGGCTGCCCAGCTAGGTAATGTGATTCCCAGGTCTGGGATCCATATTTGTCTTGAGGTGCTGGGCTGCCCATTCCTGAGTCTGTGGCCATGTACATCTGTCCGGAGGCAGGTATAGCTCCACAAGAAGTCAAGTCAACTTCATTATGGGTGTTGAGAAAAAGCTACCATCAGAATGGCTGTGGAGGGGCTGGGAAGGTGGCTCAGTGGTAGAGCGCTTGCCTCACATGCATGAGGCCCTGGGTTCGATTCCTCAACACCACATAAACAGGAAAAGCCAGAAGTGGCACTGTGGCTCACGTGGTAGAGCTGAAGAGCTGAGGGACAGCATCCAGGCCAAGAGTTCAAGACCCATGACTGACAAAAAAAAATGGCTGTGGAGGGTCCTGAGCAATATGGAGGTCACCAGATGTAGGGCATACTAATAAGAACATGAGGAATAAATGTGAAGGGAAGCTGAGATCTGGGCTGAGGCAAAGTGACAGAGAAGACGGCTAGAGAGAAGAGAGGGGACTCCAGTCCAGAGCAGCCATCCCTGTCCTCATCAGGTAGAGTCTACTCCTGCCTGACTGCCAGTGTCCAGCACGCTTCCTTCCCACAGTGGGGTTCACTCTCTACCCCCAGAGGGACCCAGCAGGGCTGGGGCTAGGAACTGTGAAGTATCAAGGCTAGGACTCTACCCCTTGACCCACAGCACCACTTCCAGTTTTCTGGTGGTTTATTGGAGATAGGAGTTTCATGAACTCTCCTGCTGGGACTGGCTTTGAACCACAGATCCTCAGATCTCAGCCTCCTGAGTAGCTGGGATTACAGGTGTTAACTGCTGATGCCCGGCCTGAGAGCTCTTTTAAAACTCTCGCTGCGATCCTTGATACAAGTTACTGCCACTAAGCCCATTGGACAGACCAGGATAAATGGGGAAGCAGAGAGGTCCAGTAAGTTGCCTGGGTCTATATACAGTATCTGGTAGCTGGCCAAGCTGGGTTTGAACCCAGTGATTTAGTTCCAACACACTGGGCACCTAAGCCCCCCCCATTCCTTCATTATCAGTGCCTTCACCTGAACCCCAACTTTCCTTTCTCCCCGCACCCAGGGATCTGGTACTAACCAGAGCTGAATGATCTTCACGCAGCCATTGCTTTTGCCTTGGCAACCTAGCCTGGCATCTGTTGTGCTTTGCCCACTCATCCTGAGGGAAGCCCCGCCAGACCTTTGCAGTAGAGAAGAGCACCCTTGCAGCCAGGCTGCCCCCTGGGAGGTCAGCTGAAGGAGGAGAGATTGGCCACTAGCATCTCGCCCACCACATCACATGCATAGACCACAGACCACAGAGACATGGAGCCTTTGTTTGGCCTAGTTTAAAATAAGTTCCCTCTTGCTCCTAGAGAGAAGTGCCAGGCCATCCTTCTAAATCAGACTTGTGTGCAGAAAGCTCCTACTGTGACCAGATTAACTCCTACCTATCCATGGGAGGCTGCAGGAGAGCCCCCATTGTAGACACAATTGCTCTTCTCTTCTTGGCCTGATCATTCTAGGCTCCGCTGCTAAACAGAAGGGCATTGGGGCAGAAGTTCTCTGAGCTCTCAGGGGCCTTGGGCACCAAGGATAGTTCTCAGCCTCTCCTACTCTTTTTGTTTGTCTGTTTGAAGTAATGGAGTTGGGCTGGGAAGGTGGCTCAGTGGTAGAGTGTTTGCCTAGCATGCATAATGCCCTGGGTTTGATTCCTTAGTCCCACATAAGCAGAAAAAGCCAGAAGTGGAGCTATGGCTCAAGTGGTAGAGTGCTAGTCTCAAGCCAAAGAAGCTCAGGGACAGTGCTAAGGCCCTGAGTTCAAGTTCCAGAACTGGCAATAAACAAACAAACAAACAAATTGACATATGAAGTAATGGAGTTTAACTCAGAACCTCCCACTTGCTAGGCAAGTATTCTACTACTTGAACTATATATATATATATATATATATATATATATATATATATATATACTTTTGTTTTTCAGAGTTTCATGCTTTTGTACAGGATGGCTTTGGATAAAGATTTTCCTTAGCCAGGCACTAGTGGCTCAGCCTGTAATCCTAGCTACTCAGGAGGCTGAGATCAAAGCCAGCCAGGGCAGGAAAGTCCTTGAGACTCTAATCTCCAATAAAGCCGCCAGAAAACTGGAAGAGGCTCAATTGGTAGGGTGTTAGCCTTGAGCTGAAGAGCTCAGGGACAGAGCCCAGGCCCAGACCCACAACTACCACTACCGCCACTACCACCAATAAAAAGAGTCTCCTACCTCCCCCTCCAGAGTAGCTGGGATTCCAGGTATGCATCGCTATACCTGGCTTGTTTTTGAGACTGTCTTACCATAAATGCACCCTAAGCTTGCCTCAAACGTGTGATCCTCCTGCCTCAGTTTCCCAGGTGCTGAGATGATAAATATGTATCACCATACCCAACCGGTATCTCCTTGCTTTTTTTTTTTTTTTTTTGGGGTCCGGTCGTGGGGCCTGAACTCTGGGCCTGGGCGCTGTCCCTCAGCTCTTCAGCTCAAGGCTAGCGCTCTACCACTTGAGCCACAGCGTCACTTCCGGCTTTTTTCTTTTTGCTTATGTGGTGCTGAGGAATCGAACCCAGGGCCTCAGGCATGCAAGGCAAGCGCTCTACCACTGAGCCAACTTCCCAGCCCCTCTCCTTGCTTTTAAGCTATCTTTTGACCTTTCTGAGAGCACTGCTCTCCCAACCTACCAAGATGCTGAGGTAGTCAGTGAGTCTCTTTTTTTTTTTTGGTCGGCTGTGGGGCTTGAACTCTGGGCCTGGGCGCTGTCCCTCAGCTCTTCAGCTCAAGGCGAGTGCTCTACCACTTGAGCTACAGTGCCACTTCCGGTTTTTCTAGTGGTTATTGGAGATAGGAGTCTCACGGTCTCTCCTGCCCGGGCTGGCTTGGAACCGAGATCCTCAGATCTCAACCTCCTGAGTAGCTAGGATTACAGGCGTGAGCCACCAGTGCCCGGCTCAATGAGTCTCTTTTTTAACAATATGGTAGAGGAGGCCTGGAGAGGTGAGACCTGCCCGAGGGCATCAAAGGTGCCAATGGCAAAGCCAGAACTCCAGCTCTGTTGGGCATTCGGCTCCATGAGCACCCCATCATCATCATGCCCAGGTCTTGTCTGATGCCCTGGGCCACCCTGTCTATGCCATTGACGTAGGGACACGAAGCCTCTCAGTCTCCCTGGTAGGTTTCCCTGACCGCAACACTCCTGCTTTCCCCTTTCATTTGTTTTTCCACTGGTTCACATGAAAGAGCGTATAACAAATAACCGAAGCAAATGACCTCTCAAATTAGAGCTGGGCCATAATGGCAGGGAAGTTTAACTATAAATAGTAAGAGAGCCTGCCTCTGCCTAAGTGGATGGTGCATGCACACAGGAGCTCTACCCCTTCATTAGGCACCGCCCAGCTCTGTCCCGGGCTGCTGGGGGTGGGGAGGGATGTAGGACCTTGGGAGCACTTTCTAGACATGCCATATAAACTTCCAGCAAAGGAGTATCTCCTCTGCTGGGACAGAGGTCATCTGAGCTTTAGTAGAATGCCCAGCTACCTTTTGGGTCATGTCTATGACATGGGTCATAGAGATTTAGGGAGATTCAGTTCAGCATCATTGTCTTGGGCTAGCCTTCCTAGAGTCCTACTATATGCGCGAAGAGACTAAGCACTTTCCACCCAGAGCTCATTTCATCTTCACAACCATCTTCCATACTATGATCATCCTTAAGTTACAAAGCTGCACAGAGAGGTTAAACAACTTGCTCAGCATCACACAACAGGTAAGGGGTGAAGACAGGTGTTGAATCCAGGAACCTCATTCTAGGGACTGTGTTGTTTCCCTGAGAGGCTGGAGGTGGGGTGGGGAACCAACCTGAACAAGCTCTAAGACAGATCTAAGGGCCAAAGGGCTCCAGCCTCAGCTTCATCTGGTTTGACAAGACCCAGATAAGGAAAGAGATTCACAGTATCTGGCTGAATTGAAGGAAACCAAGAGGGAAAGAGGAAGAAAGGGAAGGCTGAGCTGGAAGGTGGTTATGATCCTCAGAGCTATCTAGCCAGAGTGACATTACACCCAGGAAGCAAATATGGAGAGCTGGGAGGAGGCCCCAGAAACAGGATTCTCCATGAGGAGAATTAGTAGCAATGCATGTGACTGGCACCCATAGGAGGGGTTGGGTAGAGAAGCAGGCAGCCAACCGAGCACTGGTGGCTCACGCCTATAATCCTAGCTACTCAGGAGCTGTGATCTGAGGATCACGGTTCAGAGCTGACCCAGGCAGGAAAGTCTCTGAGACTCTTATCCCCAATAAACCACCAGAAAACCAGAAGTGGCGCTATGGTTCAAGTGGTAGAGCTCTAGCCTTGAGCTGAAGAGCTGAGGGACAGTGCCCAGGCCCAGAGTTCAACCCCCCCCCCCCAAAAGAAAAAACACAAAACCAATTACCTCTGTCACCTTATGACACAGTTACATTGGAGACCAAGCCTAAACATGAGTTTAGGTGGGGATAAACCCTATTTCAGACTATAAGTGGTGGCCCAGTATCACAGCCCTTGTGCCTTAGAGCCAGCAAGCACAGGGGACAATAGGTCTTTTCACTGGGGACACCAGGGCTCTTGGTGGCCTATCCTCAAGTTCATGGGCTTCCAGCATCTCTAAGCTGCCATCCAAGAGCTACCCTTGGCACCTGGTATGTGCTTCCTTCCAGCTCCTGCCACTCTGATCAGACACATCCCAGTAGTTACAATGGGTTTGGGGCTATAGTGTCGGAGTGGTGTCTCTGTTAGGTAAGGAGGGCTATTGCTGGAATCCAGATGTTTGAACATAAACAGGCTGAGTATCAAACACAGATGTTCTCTGCATGGCCCAGACTCTAGGATACTCTGCAGAAATAAGGGATATCAGGCTTGTGACACAAGTATCCTCTTGAACCCAGAACCAAGCATCAAGAGGGACTATCTCCATTCTTTCTGTCCTGGAGAAGAAAAATCTTTTGATATTAAGGTTAATTGATCAAATTATTACTATTGTGGGCTTAGATTTTCCATGAACATAGTATAACCTATTTGGAAATACATGTGTAATCTAATTTATCCTTTCAACATTAAATTCATATTTGGTGTTTAGATCAAGGCAGGAAACCCTTTACTTTGTTTTTTTTTTTGGTCGGTTGTGGGGCTTGAACTCTGGGCCTGGGCGCTGTCCCTCAGCTTTTCAGCTCAAGGCTAGCACTTGAGCCACAGTGCCACTTCCAGTTTTCTGGTTCTTACCTGGAGATAAGGGTCTCCCAGACTTTTTTGCCCAGGCAGGCTTTGACCCATGATGCTCAGATCTCAGCCTCCTGAGTAGCTAGGATTACAGGCGTGAGCCACCAGTACCCAGCTAAACTTAACTTTTTTGGAGAAGAGTTGATCAAGTACAATAAGTCAATAGGTATAAAGATTACAAAACAAACAACTATAAACAGAATAGTCTGACACTCTTCCCCTCCTCCCCCTCCCACCCCTGAGTCCGTCCCAGAACAAAGATATTAAAAGTCCACAAGTTATGACCTTGGTTGTAGCCACCCAGGGTTCTTCTGGAGGATGGGTGCTTGGCGGGAGCAGGAAGGAGCCACCAGGTAGGCGGGGCGCAAGCTAAAAGGAGCTGGCTTAATACCCCAGGTGGTGGTAGGCAGTGGGGCCAGAGCCCCACAGAGCCTGTCTGTGCCCAAGGAGACACCTCTAGAAAGGATCAGCCACCTTCACTTGGAGAGAGACAGTAACTGGCTGCTGTTGGGGGTCCCTCTAGTTACTCTCTACAGTAGAGCTCTCTGCCAATATCTACTGGGATCCTGGCGATGGCTGGTCTTCACGGTGACCACCCTGGAGCTCCAGGCCTATGTAGAGCACCCTAGGGCAGGCTGAAGGGCAAGACAAGGGACATTTTGCTCTGGGACCTGTCTCTGTAGGAAGAAGGCTGGCTTCTTTCTCCCATGGAGAACACCAGAACTAATGAAGTCAGAGCCTCACCCGTTTACAGCCCTCACTTTCCCGGCCATTGAGTGCTTTGCAGGTACTAATTAATTAAGACTCAAAAGCCCTGGAGTCTGGAGCCGATTCTCTTAACCTCCTTCTGCCAAGGTAGCTAGGACTCTGCTTCCCTGCCTGAGCTCCAAAGACCCAGTCCTGGCTCCATCCTGGGAGCCTGGCATGTAGGGTCCCTTCTTTGCATCAGTTTGGTGGTCGGGTGGGAAGGCTTTGGAGCTCTAATGATACTGTAACACTCAGGACAGGGCCAGCTTCAGACTGGACAGACCACAGGCTTCTTACAGTGGCCTTAAACACAAAAACAAGAAACGGCTTTATGGAGATGGAAGTCACATACTATACATTTTTAGCCTGTGGGAATGTCCAGTTCAGTGGTATTCAGTATAGTCACAGCCTTAGATATCTTTCACCACAATCAATTTTGGAGCGTTCTTATTACCACAGAGAGAACCCTACTCACCGTGGCCATTTTCTTGGTATAATCCCCAGCCCTTGGCAGCCATGAGTTTACTTTCTGTCTCTATAGATCTGCCTGTTCTGAGTTGTTTTAATTTACTTTTCTTGCAGTTATATATATATATATTAACATAAGAATACAAAAACTATGCAAGGGGCTGGGAATGTGGCTTAGTGTTAGAGCGCTTGCCTAGCATGCATGAAGCCCTGTGTCTGATTCCTCAGTACCACATAAACAGAAAAGGCCCAAAGTGGCACTGTGTGCTAGAGCACTAACCTTGAGTAAAAGAAGATCAGGGACAGTGCCCAGGCCCTGAGTTCAAGTCCCAGGACTAGGGAAGAAAACCCAAACAAATAAAAAAATGTGAAACATACTCCCTTGCTTTAACTCATTCATCTCAGATCTAACAACTGTCAATAGTTTGCTCTATTTGCTGCATGTGCATGTGCATGCATGCATGCACATTTTGAGGAGACTCAGAGCTAATCCAGTTCTGAAGATAGCATGAATATAACATACTATGTTCATCTCTGTCCCAGCTGAAGGACAGTTGGGCTGTTTCCATTTTGGGGTGATTGTGGATAAATTGATTGGTTGCACACCATTGTTTTTCAAGTTTATTATCTTTAAGTAGTTGTACAAAGGAGGTACCATTTAACAAAGCAGTTTGTGAATATAATGCATCTTGATCAGTGTCCCCTTCAATATTCTCACCCCCCTTCAACCCACAATGAATTCTTGACTGCCTTCTCGCTCCTCCCCTCTTCATTCATCTACCTCTCCTCCTTGGGCTCACCCTCCCTTCTTGCAAATACCATATCCTATACTCTCACTTACATTTCTCTTAAGTAGTTTAGAGTAGGATTGCTGGGAGATCACTAACAGGATAAGAAGATGCGGAAATATTTTCTAAGGTGGCTGAATGCTTTTTCCATTCTCCTTAGCCATATCTGAGCGTTCCCATTGCTTTATATTCTGATTAGCATTTGATACTGTCAATTCTTTTTTTTCTTACTTTTTTTAAACCATTTTAGTAGGAGTGGAATGGTATTTCCTTTTGGTTTTATTTTGCCTTTCCCTGATGGCTAACAATACTGAATTGATGTTTTTTGTTTTTGTTTTGTTGGTTGTAAGGCTTGAACTCAGGGTCTGGGTGCTGTTCCTGAGCTCTTTTGGTCAAAGATAGCACTCTACCACTTGGAGTCACAGCTCCATTTCCAGTTTTTGAGTGGTTAATTGGAGATAAGAGTCTCACAGGGACTTTTCTGCCTGGCCTGGCTTCGGACTGCAATCCTCAGACTCTCAACCTCTTGAATGGCTAGGATTACAGGTGTGAATCACCAGAACCAATGCTGAATTGATACTTCTTGGACAAGCAACCCTATGGAATGTAGGGCACTGCTAGCCAGGTCTCTAGGTCCAAATGCTGGTCTCCTTGGGGACTGGGAGTGGGTGTCAGGCACAGGTCTGTGTCAGGAGTCCCATTTGGTTTAAAATGAGTGTTATCTGCAGCTCCACTATGCCCTGTCCCTTAACCTGTGCTGGGCTTGGTGGTAGGGCAGTAATGAGGAGAGGGTGTGAAATATCTCCACTCACACATGGTGTCCCCCGGAGGGTGTGGGTGGGACAGACAATAGGACAACAGTGTGAGTAAACCATAGGGCAGAGTTGCTTGTACCGAAGACCAAGGTCTAATGCCCCACGGTGCTGCCCATGTAATGAGTGAGGCTCTCTAAATAGGGGAGGGTCTGCCTCTGTACCCAGAATGGCCTCTGCAGGGACTCGCCACCAGAGTCTGTCACCCAGTTCCTGCTATCTGAGGTCCCAAGGGAAGCTTCACATAATAGAATCTCAGCTTCCACCCCACCATCCAGAATAGCCCAATCCCAGGCCTCTGGTTCTTCTTCATTTTCCTTTCTTTGCCATTGACCACAACCATGACTGACACCCAAGTGCAGCTCCAGCCTGACCCAGGCTTGAGTCTGGAAGTGCTTGGTGGTCATCAGGAGGGCCAGAGTCCATGGCTCATCTATGACCCAGCCATGCCTCCCTAGACACGCTGGGGCCCCGAGACACCCTTCCCTTCATGAGTGGGATTGGGGCCTGGGGGGTGGGGGAGGGATAGCTGAGGGTCTACCTATCTGGCCACTTGGCTCCTCCCATTGCTTATTTGGCAATCGAGCCAGGATCTCTCCCCTCCTCTGTACAGGGCCCACGCTGGGCAAGAAAGTCACCAGGAAGAGGTCAGAGGGTATTTGTGGGGATGATTTGTGTCCTGGGGACAAACCCAGGCCACTGAGTAATGCACTCCACGTCTGAAGCTCTAGGTGGTGCCAGTAGACCTAGGGGAATGTTTACTGCCCAGATCCTTCCTCCATAGGGCAGACCTACCCAGTGCTTCTGCATTCCTCCTCTCTCCTGAGGCACGGTGACCACTTCTACCAGACACCACTTGGCAGGGATTTGAGACTCAACCCCGTTGGCTCTGCCTGGGTCATCAGCAGGAATGCATGGCCTGGGTTCAAGGATGCCTAGTCTAGATCATGTGGCTTGTGTCTATATGCCTCCTCACGAGGCCTCTTTCCCAGCGTTTCCTCAGGCTCTCACCACCATTCAGTGCCTGGCTCTAGACTTTCCTATCAAAGCCAAGGGGAGTGTCCTGATAGAAAATGACAGCTATGGGCACAGTTCTGAGCGGTGGCCAGGCACTGCCTAGCCTCCTCACAGCCTTATCTACCCCGTGGACTGACTCACCTCCATTCTCTGAGCCTGGATTCCCCCAGCCCTATGGCTGCAATAGCCTGGCTGACAGGAGACTGAACTCAGCCAACCTGAGTAGGCAGGCTAGGCTGTCTTCTCGCAGTGGTTCAGTAGATAAGGAGGAGTGGGAGGCCTGCAAGTGGTTCTATAGGCAGAAAACAGGCCAAGATGGTGGCAGCGACCAAACCAGTGACCACTGGCAAACAATCTCCTTCCTTCTCCCTAAATTGAGCCCAGAAGGCCAGTGCATGGGGGTCCTGGGAACTCTCAGAACCCAAGCAGAACAGCTTGGCCATTTCTGGACACAGCTGCAATGGCCTACCTTTCCCTTTCTAGTCTCTGTTTCATCTTCTATCAAAGGAGAGCCTATTTCTAGCTGTGAACATCAACACCAAAACGCCAAGTGCCTCCACAGATTCGTGAACAGCACCCCGGCAAAAAGCTAAAGATCAAACCAAATTCTCCCACTGGTTTGATTCAGACCTTGTGACAGGAGATTGAGATGCAGACCTCGAGTGGAGATTTGTTCACTATAAACACTCGGCATCAACCAGCCAGCAAGTTACCACCTGAGCCAGAGAAGCAGGAAGGAACAGCTCCTGTTAGTCTAGTCTTCTCAAACCTACTTTGGAACCCTGGGCCAGGCATCTTGACTCACGAGGGCCCAGACTGCAAGGGCTGGCATATAGTTCAGGCTTTGCAAGTCCTCGTGCAAGGGACAGTACCAGGTCAACCAGGTGAAGTCACCCAGTCTGGGTGGTACAATGCTTAAAGGATCCCCATTTCTAGGGCTTTTTTCCCCCCTCAAACACCCCCAGGAGAGATGAGTTATCTACCCACCAGCAAAACCAGCACCCCTGCCTGCTGCTCCTCCTACCTCTGTTTTCCTCAGCTCTGGTTCACTATTCTGAAGGTGAACTCTGGATACGGTTAATGTCGCTCTGAGGTCATGGGCGGATGGAACGTTCAGCAGGTGGGTCTAAATAGACAGAAACACGCTTGGCCAGCGGGGTGCTCACGGTGTGTAACCAGGAAACCAGTCCCGTGATGTAAAGGCTAGGTGATCACAGCTGAGCCAAATTGGGATTAACCATTAAATCGGGTTAAACACCTGTCCACCTGGCTCTGGCTTCCCCTTGCCTCCTCTCTTATTCCTGAGACTGGGACTGCTCCAAGGGAAACTGGATCTCCAACAAGTTGAGTTATGACTCCAGAGAGTCCTTCAGTGCCTGAGGAATTTGGGGCAAGAAGGAGTCATAGTGCCCCTGAGTCACAGGTGACTGAGCCCCTGGCAGCCAGTTCAGACTGAGAGCTGACACACATGAGCTAGCAGCTGCCTGCTGGGCCCAGGAGGACACCTGTGGTCCCCACCTTCGCCTCCATGAAGGATGGCTGCTCTGGTAACCTGTGATGGACAGGTGGGTGGGGAGGTGCGTGCCTTGGCTCAAGTCCCACCTCCAACTAATCATTTCAGGCTCCGCCCTGTGACCAATCAGCATCCTTCCATCCCTCCAGCTATTTGTCATTTAGAAAGAAGGATTGGGTGGGGACCAATGACAACAGGGCTACTAGAGTCAAAAGAGGAGATGGTGCTCTGGGCTGGTGGTGACCACTGTTTTTCTTGTCCACATCATCTCTCACTATTCTCTCCCCTCTTCCTAGGGACCTTGCCCTCCCTTTTTTTTTTTTTTTTTTACCAGTCCTGGAGCTTGAACTCATAGCCTGGGCACTGTCCCTGAGCTTCTGCTCAAGGCTAGTGCTCTACCATTTGAGCCACAGTGCCACTTCCGGCTTTTTCTGTTTATGTGGTGCTGAGGAATCTAACCCAGGGCTTCATGCATGCTAGGAAAGCACTCTACCAGTAAGCCACATTCCTAGCCTCCCTCCCTTTTAAGACCTAGATTCCACATGTGAGAGAAAAGATCTGATATTTGTCTTCCCAGGTCTGGCTTATTTTTCTTAACATTCTAAGCTTTACTTCCACACATCTTCCTGCAAGTGACATAATTGTGTTCTTTTTTTTTTTTAATGGCTAAATAGTACTCCACGTTGTGTCTGTACCACATTCTCTTTATCCATTCATCCATTGACTGGCACCTGGGCTAATTCCATGAGTTGGTTATTATGAATAGTCAGCATTTTTTTGGAAAAATTAAACATATATTTATTATTATGACTCAGGCATTCTACTCTTAGTTATTTCCCCATGACATTCACATGGCCACTTCACACGGGACATTTGTTGTAAGTGTATTTGGAACAGGCCCAGATTGGAAACAACCCAAATATATATTTGTCGGTGAAAAGATAAACAAGTTGTGATATAACCCAGAAGTGGGGGTCTGGCTTAAGTGTTAGAGTGCCAGCCTTGAGTGAGAAAGCTAGGCAAGCATGCAGGGCCCTGAGTTCAAACCCTACTACTGGCATCAAATAAATTATGTGGTATAATCTATACCATGGAATAGTATTCAGCAAAGAGAAGGAATCAATGTAAACAACAACACATGCAGATGTCAAAATAATCATGCTCAATGAAAGGACAACAACTCAAAATAGTACATACTGAATGATCCTCGGTTATTTAAAATCCAAAGAATGCAAATTTCACCATTAGTGACAAGGAGGAGCATTTGGGGGACTGCCTGGTGATAGTGCAGATGGGAAGGAGAGATCACAAAGGGGCAGAAGGAAACTCTTGGGGGGGAGGGCAATGAGTACGTTCACTGTCTCGCTAGTGTTAATTTCACAGGTATACACATGTGTGAACAGTCATCAGATTGGACACTTCAGTATGTGTATTTTTATATATTATAAAATGTATATTTTATATGTAAGAATTATCCTTAAATAAAGCTATTCCATAAAAGAACAAGAGAGGAGGTCAGCTGCTGGTGGCTCATGCCTGTAATCCTAGCTACCCAAGAGGCTGAGATCTGAGGATCATAGTTTGAAGTCAGCCCAGGCAAGAAAGCCCACGAGATTCTTTTTTTCTCATTTTTTGTCAGTCATGGGGCTTGAACTCTGAGCCTGGATGCTGTCCCTCAGCTCTGCAATTCAAGGCTATCGCTCTACCACTTGCGCCACAGTACCACTTCCAGTTTTCTGGTGGTTAACTGGAAGAGTCTCACAGACTTTACTGCCCAGGCTGGCTTTGAACTGTGATCCTCAGATCTCAGCCTCCTGAGTAGCTAGGATTATAGGTGTGAACCACTGATGCAGCCAAGATTCTTATCTCTAATTAATCACCAGAAACCTAGAAGTGGTGCTGTGGTTCAAAGTGGTAGAGGACTAGCCTTGAGTGAAAAAACTCAGGGACAGAGCCCCACAACTGACCAATAAAAGGGGAAAAAAAGGAAAAATCCTTGTGTGTTTGTGTGTGTGTGTGTGTGTATGGTGTGTGTGTGTGTGTTTGTAGTGTGTGTGTGTATATTCACATATGTGCACTGGTATTAAGGCTAGAACTCAAGGTTCTGCATTCTAACTTAGCTTTTTTCACTCAAGTCTGGCCCTCTACCACTTGAGCCATACCTCTACTTGTCTTTTGGACATAAGAGTCTCGTGGATTTTTCTGCCCAGGCTAGGATCCTCAGATCTCAGCCTCCTGAGTAGCTAGGATTCCAGGCATGAGCCACCAGTGTCCATCTGGGAAGAATTGTATTGCCTTGAATTCTTGTATTACCTTCAGGATACAGTCACTGCTCAGTGACGTCTTTGAGGCCTTTTAGGCCACCTAGCCAGCCTCTCTAGCTTCTCTCATCTCTCTCTTCCCTGGAAATCCAGACATGGCTTCCTGCGCATGGTCTGGGTCTCCTGTTTCATCCACTAAGTGAGTTCCTACTCCACCAAGGCCAGGCTCAGCTGTATCCTCTCTAGCAAGGTCACTGTGAATGGCTCCTTTCTCTCTGCTCCACAGTCCTGGTATACAAATAAGCGGAGCCCAGCAGAGTGCAAGCTTCTGTCTCAAAGTGTGTGCACCTTGGCCTTATCAATGCCAGGCATATGAGCAACATGGGACTTTACACAGTGAAGTCCAAGAAGATGAGACGGGTTCACATGGGTGGGGGTGCAGGAGGTTCAGAGGAATGAGAGGAGCCAGGAAAAGGCAGAAATCTCAGCCTCCAGGGAGAATGAGGCTGCTTTTCTGCGCAGGTCATCTACACTGGTCACCAAGAGGTTCAGCCAGGGTTCGGGGTCCTGAGGGCTGGGTGGGGTGTACACTCTTCCCTCTGTACAGTGGAATGCAAGGAGCAGGGCTGTCTCTGCTTCTCCTCCAGAGATGGGAGAGGGCTGAGGTCTCCACCCTGAGGTGCAAGTGCCAAAGTCTGTTGGATCATGTGCTTTTCTGGGGCCTAGCAGGAAATAGCAAGACAGACTACATCTGGCAGCTTGGAGGAATGGGATGAGGGGCAGCTTCTTCAACAATCACTGGACTTGCAGGGAGACAAACTCTGTGAAGGGAGCTGTACGAGCTCCCAATGCTTCTGGTAACCTCCTGGGTCTTGCACAGATCTCTGCCCTGAGGATCATGCGGGGATCCCTCAAAGTCCATGCCACCATCTTCCCATTATACACTGAGCTGAGGCTGGGGAATCGAGCTCTGTGGGTGACGTGACTCCCACACAGCACAAAAGCAAGCTTGGGAAGCCTGGGGAAATGAATTCTTTGGGGGATGTTCCCCAAGGTTCTATGTTGTGATTAGAGATACAGAGGTATCCCAGGGGCCCATGAGCCCCCGCCTCCACTTTAAGTACACATTGAGAAGACCCAACGAATGGTCCAACTCCTTCCCGAAGCCCTCAGACAGATGATCATGCATGCAATACTTCTTTCAAAACCAACTGATGTCGACGGGCTACTCAGCTTGTTCACTCTTGACCTAACCAAGGGCTGGATATTCTTGGATCCTATCCTAGCTGCTTGAGTAATTGTTTTCTCCAAAAAAGATTCCTACAAGGTCAATTTCTTCTAGAAAGTATCCCATAAGAATCTTTCTTGGGGATAGGCCTGCTAGTGTCATGTTGAGTGAAATGTTCTCCAGGGGCTCCCCCAAAATGAAATCCTAGAAAGTCATTCCTAAGCCCACATGGATATAAGCTTAGGACAGTCATCCAAACTCAGCACACAAGCCATCTTCCTTGCAATGAGCTGCCTCCCAGTCCCTTTCTTTCATTGCGCACTGCTGTGTGGGGAGTCCTGGCCTGGCTGCCTTGGGAAGGGCAGATAGATATCAGCCCCACCAGATACTCACTGGCAGCTACACCTGCAGAGCCAGGCCGGGCAAGGGGCCCTAGGGACATAGAAAGTGGGATGAGGGTCTCAAGCTTGTTCTCCAGGAACCCAGTAGGGGCACTGATGGGCCAACACAATTCACAGTAGCTTTGTGAGCCAGTCTGAGAATGTCCCCGAACAGGTATAACAAAGGAAGACAGGAATGGTTTTATCTATGGTTTTATCTCTGTCTCATTCATATCTGGCTCTCCAACAGGATTTGCTGAGCTGTTCTTTCTGTTGGGAACAAGGTCAGGGCATGGGGGAGGGCACCCCTGAAGCATCTGGAGTGATGAACAGAGGTCTGCCTGGCAGAGAAAGGGGGAAGGGCAGGGCAGGTGAAAAAGCCACTGAGAACTCCCAGCAAACGGCTTAGGATTTAAGCTGAGAAGTGCTTCCGACAAAGTCCCCGCTCAGAGAACTCCAAAAGAATCCCAGATTTCAGAACATGAGGCCGTGCTATTTGTCTCGATACCAGGCTATGTGCCAAATCTGGCATTCACCTAATTCTCTTCCCTTTGCCTCTGCCGGGAATTTCTTTGAGGCAACTCATACTAAAAGCCCATGCTAATGTTCTCCTGCGAAGACATCTTATTCCCTACTGGATAATTAGGACACTGAAGAATCCTCTGGGAATGGCTGCTTTCTCTAAAGGCTGCCACTATCCCAGCCCAGAGACCGACGCTCCTTAATTGATTCATTTGATTCACATTTGAACCTGTGTTCATTTTGTAATGGTGTGTACTTCACCCGCAGCCCCTTTAACATGGATGATCTTGTTTAAGAGTTGTCTGGATGAACATGGTGTTCATACTTGTAATCCCAGCTCTTAGGAAACAGAGGCAGAAGGATGTCAAGTTCAAGGCTAGTCTGGGACTACATAGCAAGCTCAAGGCCGTCATAAGACCCTGTCTCAAGAAAACAAAGAGAATGAGATTTGAGAATTGAGATTCAAAGCTAGCCTGGGCAGGAAAGTCTGTGAGACTCCAATAAACCACCAGAAAACCTGAAGTGGCACTGTAGCTCAAGTGGTAGAGCACTAGCCTTGAGCTGGAGAGCTGAGGGACAGCGCCCAGGCCCAGAGTTCAAGCCCCACAGCCAACAAAAATAAAAGAAAATATCCCTGATCCCTGGTGAGCCTGCTGGCAGCACTTCCTAGGATAGCACTGACATTATGGTCCAGGAACCTTCAGGGGCTTTTCATACTCTCAGCCCTGGAGCCATTGGTCAGGTACCTCCGCTGTTACCCTTTCCCTGTGGCACCTGGCCTGCCTGGTTGGGCTAGCAGATCTTCATCTCTGGGGGGAACTTTTAGCTGGTACTTCAACAATTGAAGGAAGATGAACTCTAGGCATTGGCCTTTAAGGCCCATCTGCTGCCATGTCCTAGAGCTTGGACCTCATTTTGAGTGACTGGGTAGTCACAAGTAGTAGTCACAAGTAGTAAGAAGGAGAGGAATGGATGAGCCAAGCATTGTGTTTAGATCTTTTTTATTGCGGGGGGGGGGCCTAGTCATGGGGCCTGAACTCTGGGCCTGGGCGCTGTCCCTCAGCTCTTCAGCTCAAGGCTAGCGCTCTAAAACTTGAGCCACAGTGCCACTTCTGGCTTTTTCTTCTGCTTATGTGGTGCTGAGGAATCGAACCCAGGACCTCATGCATGCAAGGCAAGCATTCTACCACTGAGCCACCTTCCCAGCCCCTGTGTTTAGCTCTTTATCTTGGTCTTTCTACTTTTCTCTTCTGGTCTATGAGAGGAAAGAGGCAGTACTTGAGGTATCAGTTGAAAAAACTTTTCACAATTAATAGATACCATTTAGGTATGTTAAAGAATCCCAAAGAAAACCAAGCAAGATTCAAAGTGTGGGCTGGGGAGGGAGAAGAAAAGGAATATATAAGCATGCGTGGTAAATTGCAGAATATGAGAGAGAGAAAGAGACAGTCCCAGAGAGACAGACAGAGACATTGACATTGGTCCCAAGCTGTCATTACAGCCTAAGCTTCTCTGAATTCACCAACATTCAGGCAGTGCCAGCTGTGCCCTGTCCCCTGAGCAAGTGCTACGTCATCCTAACTCCCTACCAATCATGGGAGTGGTGCCAGATGGTGTCCCAGGGCATCAGGTGCATACAAGAGGAAATCTCTGCCTCTGTCATGTTCTAGAGTGTGCTGGAGGAGATCAGAAGCTGATTAGCTTAGAAAACATCACAGGCACATGTTGGTGCCACAAAGAGGCAGAGATAGAGGTGTGATGAGAAGAAGGTGAAATATTGACTCAGAATACCCTGGCTCTTAAGAGAAAATGGCTCAACCCAGACTCATTCCTTTACACCATATATAAAAATTAATTAAAAATGGATCATGTTCCTAAATGTGAGAAGTGAAACTACAAAATGGCTGGAAGAAAATGTAAGAAAAATCCTTTGTGACTTTAGATTTGCCAAAGATTTCCTATGTAGTGTGCAAAAAAAAAAGCACAAACTAAATGATGGAAATCATCAATACATTGATCTAAAACTCTTTGTCAAGATTTAAAATTTAGTCAGGCAATGGTGGCTCACACCTATAATCATAGTTACTGAGGAGGCTGAGACTTGGAGGATCAAGTTTCAAAGCCAGCTCAGTCAGAAAAGTCTACATGACTCCATCTCCAATTAACTAGAAAAATGCCAGATTGGAGTCATGGCTCAAGTGATAGAATGGCAGCTATGAACAAGACAAATGGGAGCTCAAAGCTGAGTTCAAGCCCAGTGCCAGCATTAAAAAAAGAAAGAAGAGAAAGCAGAAGAGAAAAAGACTTTAATTACAGATGATAAGTAGCCTAATTTAAGAAATGCAAAATATACAGACACTTCACCAGAGAAGATATAGGGATGGCAAATAGGCTAACGATGCTCAACATTACTATTCATAAGGAAATGCAATGAGATACCCACCTACTAAATAACTAAAATAAAAAAGCTGACTATACCAAGTGTTGAAAAGGACACAGAGAAACTCCAACTCTGGGGGATATAAAACACATCCACTTTAGAAAAGTTTGGAAATATCTTTAAAAGTTGAGGGGTTGGAAATGTAGCTTAATGATAGAGTGCTTGCCTACATTGATGAAGCCCTGGGTTCCATTCCTCAGTACCACATAAACACAAAAAGCCAGAAATGGCCCTGTGGCTCAAGTGGTAGAGTGCTAGCCTTGAGCAAAAGAAGCTCAGGGACAGTGCCCTAGCCCTGAGTTCAAGCATAAGGACTGGAAAAAAAAAGTTGAGCATAATGCCATGTAAGTCATGGATTTCATTCCTAAGTACTTAGCAAAAGAAAGTGTATAGTCACATAAATATTTTGTATAGACTCGGCATGAAGCAAAGTGACAGCGTTTTCCTAGACCTTGAGTTTGATCCCCAAAACCATACAACCCACCACCACCAAAATTACCCACTATAGGTAATAGTCTCAGTAGTTTTATCCTGTGACACATCCCGAAGTAGAAGCAACTTATGAATCAACAAATTCTGCTCGGTCCAGATAATGGAATACTACTCAGCAATAAAAACGAGCAAAGTGCTCATACAAACAATGACATGGATCCTTATTAAAATAATGATGTAGGATGAACAAAGACAGATGGAAAATGCATATACTGTAAGATTCCACATGCTTATAATCCCGTAAATATAAGCTAATCTCTAGTGACTGACAGCAAGTCAATTGTCTGGGTGTGGGGTAGGAGAGGCAGGAAGGAAGGGATTCCAAATAGTTACGAGGAGTAGGGGAAGCATGCGATGAAGTCAAGTGATGGATACAGTCATTGTCTTGACTGTGGTGAGGGTTTTATAGGATCAGACAGGTCAAATCTCATCATATTGTGGACTTTAACTCCATTCCATTTATTGAAGATGTTCAGAAGGAGAAGCAGGAGGAAGAAGAGGACAGCAGCTTTTACCCCTTGCTAAAGATCTTCCTCAGCTCTGCTCTTCTAATCAGGACATTATCACCAACTTGACTGAACATCTCCATTTTGTCCCAGGTGCCTTGAGCACAGGAAGTGTGTTTTCTGCACCAAGATGACGATGATGAAGCCATTGCACAGGTAGCTGTGGTCAGGCTGGGCTCTTTCTAAGACTAGGAGTGTTGACCCCAGGATCCAGGGACATCCACCCAACATGAGGCAACGCCACCATGGTCATCCCTGCCTTGGTGTGGAATGTGTGGTGACTTGTTCTTGGAAGACTCTCAACATTGCAGAGGAACTGGATGAGGCAGAGGTGAACCATATTGGCTCCTGAAGACACTGACTCTCTGGGGCTCACCCTTCAGGTTGGGGCTGTCCGACAAGAGGAGGCTTATGTAATCTCCAATGAACCAAGCTGATAGGAGCCAGGAAGTGCATGCCGTGTACAAGATGCCTGCTGAACTCAGATTCCAACCTCTCCCACCCTGACCTGACAGCCGTTTCTGTGCTCCTGTGCGCAGCCTTGGGCACAGGAAGCTGATGACCTTGCTTAGCCAGATCTGGAGTTCTCTCCCTTCCAGAAGCCAGGCTCGAAATCCTGAAGTTACTTTCTGATGCATTCAAGAGTTTGTGAGGTGCTGGGCACTGGTGGCTCATGCCTGTAATCATAGCCACTCAGGAGGCTGAGATCTGAGGATCACGGTTCAAAGCCAGCCCAGGCAGAAAAGCCCGTGAGACTCTAATCGCCAATAAACCACTCAGAAAACCAGAAGTGGTGCTGTAGCTCAGGTGGTAGAGTGGTGGCCTTGAGCTGAAGAGCGCAGGGACAGCACCCAGGCCCACAGTTTAAGCCCCACGACCAATAACGATAACAAAAAAGCTGAAAGTGGAGGTATGGCTCAAATGGTAGAGTGCCAGCCTTAAGTGAAAAATCCAAGCAAGAGAGCAAGGCTTTAAGTTCAATATCTATCCCCCAGCCCCCCAAAAAGGAATACAACCTTCATCTTGTTGCTAGTTCTAGCTATGATCAGTTCTCATTCCTGTGGACTTTCCTTGATAGCATAAGCCTTAGTAAAGGAAAAGCTTCATTCCGAACCAAACCACAAGCCAGGTGCTGGTGGCTCACACTTGTAATCCTAGCTACTCAGGAGGCTGAGATCTGAGGATCAAGGTTCAAAGCAGTTTGGGAAGGAAAGTCTCTGAGACTCTTATCGTCAATTAACCAACCCAAAACTGGAAGTGGTGCTATGGCTCAAGTAGTAGAACACTAGGCTTGAGCAGAAGAGCTCAGACTGCGCTCAGGCCCTGAGTTCAAGCCTCACAACTGAAAACACACACACACACACACACACAGAGAATGGACATAGCATTGCTTATAAGTTAATATTTACTTACTTGCTTGACAAAGTCGCCTGTTAGATAGATATCCGGAGGTTCCTTTAAATCGCACACTGGCCCAGTCATCCACAAAACAGTCTGTTTTTCAGAAAATGCCTGCAGGTGAATTTCTTGGGTGTGCCAGGAAAGCAAGATGACACTTCCAGCAAGAGCACTCCTCTCTGGGGTTTTCCTGGCTCCATCTTCATCTTTGAAAAAGCAGTTGCAGTGTGGGGGTGGAGATGTGCATGGCATACTGTCTACACTTCCTGTCTAATTAATTATTCTCAGCACCTTGCTGGTCCTGAGTGGAGGGCTGAGTGGCAAATAAGATGGATGCGAGAGCTGGGAATGTGGCTTAGTGGCAGAGTGCTTGCCTAGCATGTACGAAGCCCTGGGTTCAAATCCTCAGGAACACATAAACAGAAAAAGCTGGAAGAGGTGCTGTGGCTCAAGTGGTAGAGTGCTAACCTTGACCAAAAGAAGCGCAGGGCCAGAGCCCAGGCCCTGAGTTCAAGCCCCAGGACTGAGAAAGGAAGGAAGGAAGGAAGGAAGGAAGGAAGGAAGGAAGGAAGGAAGGAAGGAAGGAAGGAAGGAAGGAAGGAAGGAAGATGACAGTCCTGCTTTTGTGGTTATCAGTTTCACCCTTGCAGCACCAGCCCCCAGAGGTCATGAAGCAAGAACAGGTCTGACCAGGTTAGGTACCAAAAGCAGCTTAGGGAGCACTTGAAAACTCCATCCTTTCACTCAGGGATGCTTAAGACAGGGATAGCTACTGGGCTGAAGTTGCTGCAGCCTCAAAGGTCTCAATGCATGTGTAACTCCCAGCCAGATTCAGAATGGGTTGGACTCTAAGAAGGTCCAACCCAAGTCCGAGGCTACCTCGGGGCTGAGGCTCTGCAGTTCGCCTTTGCAGACAGGTCCTGCACCAGCCTGGGGCCAGATATCTGGAAGTGTGGGCTGGGAGCAAAGGCTGGGCTTGTGGGGAAAAGTTAGGATGCATGAGAGAACGAGGTTCAGCAGAGGCTGGAGATGGAAGGAGAGGAATAGGCCTAATGGTGACAGTAATACACGGGGTAAATTGTGCCCCATAGACCAGGGGACAGCCTGGAGTCAGAACTGGGGGCCCCCTAGCTGCATCTCCCACATGAGCCCATCTGAAATACATGAGAGCCAGCGACCCTCAGTTGCTCCAGCCTGCCTCCAGTTTCTGTTTGCCACTCGCTACTTCCAGGCTTCAGCCTTCTTTACTGTGTCTCCTTCTAGGGTATGAACTGCACATCAGAGAAGAACTTCTTTGACTCCTGGGGAGGCCTGTATTCCTGAGGTTCCATCTTGTCCAATTATGGTGGCCTCACCCCACAACCAACTAGAGTATCAGGTTAACTGGTCATGACCTATGTGGTTTTCCCTGTCCATACTGGATAGGGGATGGTTCAGACAGGAGGGGAGACAACAAACTGTGGGAATCAGATCAGCACTTTGGTCAGAGACCAAGGACCCCTCAGAAGCTACGTGAGGGAGGGAATCAGTGACTACTGGGTAGCCACGAACAGGAGAGCAGGTTCAGTTCCAGAGTTAAGAGACAAAGTTGGAGGGGCTGGGAATGTAGCTTCATGGTAGAATCTTTGTCTTGCATGCATGAAGCCCTGGGTTTGATTCCTCAGTACTACATAAACAGAAAATGCCACAAGTAGTGATGTGGCTCAAGTGGTAGAATGCTAACCTTGAGTACAGAGAGGCTCAGGGACAATGCCCAGGCCTTGAGTTCAAGCCCCAGGACTGGCAAAAGGAGAGAGAGAGAGAGAGAGAGAGAGAGAGAGAGTCAGACAGACAGACAAGGTTGGAGTAGACCAGGCTGAGCTCAGAAGCTGAGCTGAGAGGTATTGAGAGCAGCTAAATTGGACTTAAGGCCAGACATCTGAGAGACCACTCAGTAAGTGGTAGGGACACAAATTTGGTATCTGTCCCACGAGGGCTCACTGTGTTCTTTTTTTTTTTCATACACAGTTGTGTATTTTTTTTTTTTTTTTGCCAGTTCTAGGACACTGTCCCTGAGTTTCTTTCACTCAGGCTAGCACTCTACCATTCAAGCCACAGAGCTACTCCCAGCTTTTTCTGTTTCTGTGCTACTGAGGACTCGAGCCCAGGACTTCATGCATGCTAGGCAAGCACTCTACCACTAAGTCACATTCCCAGCCCCACTGTGTTCTTGTCTTGGAGTTACTACTAGCCCCGAAAGGGTCAAGGCAAAACAGCCAGATAGAAGAGAGAGGTGGAAAAAAACCTATAGCACCAAGGTAGCTAGGTTGGCAGCAGGCAGCTGAGTGCTCTGAAGACAGTGGGTGCTTGCTTACCTAGTAACCCAAGCTGGCTCCTCTCTGGATGTGGCATTCCTTTTGAATGGCACTTAGTTTTCTTAGTTCCTACAGTCACCAATATATATATACATGTATATATATATATATATATATATATACATGTATATATATATACACACGTATATATACATGTATATAAACATATACATATATATATATATATATACACACACACACACACATATGGTTAGTTAGAAAACCTTGCCTTGAAGAACTCCTGGTTAACCATTTCCACCTATTTACTTAAAATCTGGAGAAAAATTGGGGTGAGACATGAGACACCTACCTATTCAACATCCTAGAATGTCAAATAACAAAAAAGTTAATTCAGTTTTGGAAACACACAATCAGCTCCCCAAAAGAATGTGGCTCTAAGAACCTAATAAAAGAGAACACTAACAGCTGTCAACCTCATGAGTCATCTCTAGCTCTCGGCAGCTGCGTGGTATATTCTGGAAAGGTTCAAAGGCCATAAGAAGCCCAGCACCGAAGCCAGACCCTGTCATACTTTGCCATGAGATCCAAGAGGATCATTTCCCCCTGGCCTCCATTCTGATTAGCAAAGCGCTCACTGCCCAGGCCACACTGCATGAGGCAGGTTTTTTTCACTTGTCTTCCCTGCTAGAGAGACAATGTTCCCTAAGGAAGGTTCTGCTCAGAGCTTGCCTTGACAGCAGGCAATTCTCTCCACATACCCTGAATGACAAGGACAGCTGCTAGGGAATAGAGAAAGGAGAATCAGTCCAGAAAGGAGAACCCAAGAAGAAGCACGTGATAAGGCAACTCCACCACCAGCTCAACATACTGGATTCTCTGCTGTCCAGGAAAGGACTGGGGTGGGGGAGAGGGTATGAGGGACCTGCGGCCTCTTCACTCCCCACCTTAGTCCAATGGCATGGTTGTAGGGATTACATAAGAATGTGGGTTTAGATGGGGGCACCACTGGCTCCTGCCTGCTCAGGAGGCTAAGATCTGAGGATCCCAGTTTTAAGCCAGCCAGGCATCAAGTCTGTGATATTTCCATCTCCAATTAACCACCCAAAAAAGCCAAAAGTGGAGCTGTGCTTTAATTGGTAGAGCACCACCCCTAGTGATAATTAGTAGAGCACCAGCCCTGAGTGATAAAGCAAATGAACAGCACCCAGGCCCTGAGTTTAAGACACACACACACACACACACACACACACACACACACACACACACACACACACACACACACACAAAGTTGATGAATGTCACTTAACACACTTCAACAATGCATCTTTCCCCATGGTTTCTCTTCTAACCACACCAGCAACCACACCTGTGAGCTGGGAAAGCCTCTCTCAAAAGACAAAGCAGGAATCTGGCTCTCGAGGCAAAGTAGGTAAAATGGTTATTGGCTAAAAGATTCAGAGCTGCACTTTGAATAAACACAAATGTGGCTGTTCTGGGCTGCTTTCTTACTATTAATTTTATTTTTAGTAGATATTACTACTAACTGCACAAACCTAGGACAGCTGGGATATCCTTATCCTTGGAACCAGGAATGGTTCAGATTTCAGATTTTTTTTTTAAACTCTGGGATATTTGCATTTGTGGAATGAGTTATCTCGGGGGTGGAATCCAAGTCTAAACATGAAATTCATTTATGTCTTATATATATGTACACACAATTCCATGGGGTGGAATTTTCCTCTTGTAGTGTCATCTCAGCATTCAAAATGTTTCAAATTTGTGAGCATTTTGGATATTTCAAATTAGGAATATTCAGCTTGTATTCTGGAAAAGTGACAGTGGGTAGCAATAGTGACAAAACTCTGCTAATTAAAACTCTTGCCCAATTAATTTAAAAGGAGAAAAAGAAAACAAAGCAAAACTAAAAACAAATTTATTTTTAGAAATGCTTTTCTGGGTAAATATTTATTTTGAAACAATGAAAATATTTACACAAAAACAAACAGATTTTTTTCTACAAAGTCATTAACAACTCAATTTCAGGAAATCCCAGAATTCTTTTCAAAATTTTCTATTCTGACTCAAACCCAAATTCAATTTACTATTGAGCAGAATATGAAATTGATTTTTTTTTCTATTCTCAATATTTGTTAAGAAAAAAGTTCTTACAATCTTGAAACTAATTGGTTTGGATACATTTCAAAATTAGCTTTTTAACACTATATATTATCATGTTTTATTGTTATTTTGGTTGTAGGGCAGGCTTTCATGGTTAGAAGGGGATTTGAGACAGGGTCTCCCTGAATAGCCCAACTGGCTCTGAATACATGCTCCTACTGGCTCAGCCTCCTGAGGGTTGAGATTACAACGCCACCATGCTCAATCTGAAGGTTTGTTAGTCAAAATGGTTTTGACCAGTTTTTGTTGTTGCTATTTTTTGTGTGGGTGCCAGTACTGGGGCTTCAATTCAGGGCTTCAGATCTTGCTTAGCTTTTTCATTCAAGGTTAGTGCTCTATCATTTAAGCTCTAATTTGGAGTTTTTGTTTTTGGCTGATTAATTGGAGATGAGGGAGAGTCTCACAGACTTTCTTGCCCAGGCCGGCTTTGATCTATGATCTTCAGATCTCAGCCTTCTAAGCAGGTAGGATTATAGTTGTGAGCCACCAGTAGCCAGCCTTGAATAGTTTTTATACTATCATCATGCTCTGTAATCACCTTTATAATAACAATTTTAAAAAACTATCATCATGGTCATCATCATTGCTGGTGCTGGGAATTAAACCCAGGGTCTCAGAGACAAAAGGCATTCCACTACTGAGTTACACCCCCAGCCTTCCACTGAGTATTAAACATTACAATGGTATCTAAAGCTTTAGAGACATAATTGTAATGAATGAGCAAAAATACTGTTACCCTTAACAGAAATGAAGAGAATGATTAAGTGGCTAAGACCATACAGGAAGAAAAGGATAAAAACTTCACATTAACACAGTAGACAGGTAAAGTACCTTTTTGCAGAAACCATGACCTCTGCATCTATAAGACTCAACATTCATGGGCTAGTGAATGTGGCTTAATGGTAGAGTGCTTGCCTAGCATGCATGAAGCCCTGGGTTCCATTCTTCAGTACCACATACACAGAAAAAGCCAGAAGTGGCACTGTGGCTCAAGCGGTTCAATGCTAGCCTTGAGAAAAAGAAGCTCAGGGACAGTGCCCAGACCCTGAGTTCAAGCCCCAGCACTGGCAAAAAAAAAAAAAAAAAAAAAAAGAAAGAGAGAAAAAGAAAAAAAGAAAAGATTCAACATTCTTGGGACTGGGAAGGTGGCTCAGTGGTAGAGTGCTTGCCTTGCATGCATGAGGCCCTGGGTTCAATTCCTCAGCACCACATAAGCAGAAAAATCCAGAAGTGGCTCGGTGGCTCAAGTGGTAGAGCGCTAGCCTTGAGCTGAAGAGCTGAGGGACAGTGCCCAGGCCCAGAGTTCAAGTCCTATGACTGACAAAACAAAAAACAAAAAACAAACCCATCCGTATGGGGTCCATGGGAATCCAGGACAGGGAAGGATCCTGGGCACCAGCTCTAGGGGTGATAGAGACAGGGCCTGCAACCAGTGTAGCTGCATAGGGCCCTGAGCTTAGGACTGAATGATCTGCAGTTGCCATCTTGAAATCTCTTAGTAATTCTATCTTTATGTCTTTAGTAAGTAAAGGCCAATGGGACAGCAGGGGTTGGCAATCTTCATCCACTTGGGGTCTGTCTACAATGAGTTTTTACTATATTTATTTTTTGCACCTTCTTACAAGTACCTCATGGGATCCAGCTGTCAAGGTCCCTGTCCTCTGTACCCCTCCCCTTGCTCTGTGCCCTGGAGAGGAAGTTGGAAGGAAGAAAGGATGGAGGATGCGGTGGAGCCACGCTAAGAAGTTGCAATGATATTATGGGCTCCCCTGGGAAGATCTCCAGGACTACAATGTCCTCCTTCAATAATCATGCCAATGACCACTGTTGGACATCTGTAAATAACTTGGGACCTAGTAATTTGGGACTTTGTGTAAGTTCCACAAAGTCTGAAAGATCAAACAAGACAAAAATGCCAGCTACTTTTCTGGGTGGTTGTTATCTTAAAATACCATAGTAAGTGTGTCATTTCCTCACAAAGTAGCTAATGTATCTACCGTGACAGTGTGGGTGGCCAGGAAAGAGCTGGAAAAGCCCAGAGAAAAACACCAAAGCCAATAGCTGGCCCATAGAGCTGCCTGTGAACAGGTAGAGTGAGGTGGGACGGACCCAAGGGGACAGTTGTGGCACAACAGATGGGAGTCGAATCAGCAGATATGTCCCGAGGCCTGATGGCCTGGAGAACACTATTTAGATACAAAAACAGAAAATAAACGAACGACAACAAAAAAAAACCCACCTGGATCTGGTGGCACATACCTATAATTTCAGCCACTTAGGAGACTGAGCTCTGGAAGATCACGGTTTGAGGCCAGCCCAGGCAAAAGTTTAACAAGACTTCAAACTAAAGAAACAAGCCAGGCATGGTGGTATATATTGCTAATTCAAGTAATTTGGGAGGTATAAGTGGAAGGATCTCTGTGCAAGGGCAGCAACAGGACAAAATGTGAAACCTTATCTAAAAAATAAGTAAAGCAAAAACAAAGGGCTGAGAGTGTGGCTCAAGCAGTAGAGCATCAGCTTAGTACATGTAAGATCCTGAGTTTAAACCCCAGTACCATGAAAAAGAGAAAAAAGAAAAAGCAAGCAAGCAAGCAAACCAGAAAGAAAGAAAAAAGAAGGAAAAAGAAAAAGAGGGTTGGGAATGTGGCTTAGTGGTTGAGTGCTTGCCTAGCATGCATGAAGCCCTGGGTTTGATTTCTCAGTACCATATAAACAGAAAAAGCCAGAAGTGGCTCTGTGACTCATGTGGTAGAGTACTAGCCTTGAGCAAAAGAAACTCAGAGACAATGCCCAGGATTTGGGTTCAAGCCCCAAGACTGGGAAGGAAGGAAGGAAGGAAGGAAGGAAGGAAGGAAGGAAGGAAGGAAGGAAGGAAGGAAGGAAGGAAGGAAGGAAGGAAGGAAGGAAGGAAGGAAGGAAAGAGAAGGAAAGAAAGAGAAGGAAGGGAGAGAGGGAGGGAGAAAGGAAGAGAATGGTTGTCTTCCCCTTCTACAATATAAGTCCATAGTCCTCTGCCTGTGGGAAGGATCATGTTACTTCTCATGGCCTCTATGCCTAGCTTCAAAAGGTCTACTTGAGAAATTGCTGGAAACTTCTCTAGAAGTCAATTGGAGTAGGGGCTAGAAAGAGGTAAGGCAAAAGTCATGGTAAGAGGGGCCTGCAAACTGTGGAACTATGGACTGGGCCTAAATCAAGATCCCATGATCAGGACAACTTCAAGTCGGAGCTGAGTGAAGGGAGGAGTCCCCAGGACCAGCTAGAGGACACAGTGACCTCATGATCACCACGCTGTCAGTCCCCAATGCCTGGCTCTCATTGTCTGTGTCCTTCCAACTTGTGAATCATCCTAGGGCAGGATTTTGCCTGCAATTCTCAGGAAAAGGACAGCTCCCATTTCTAGGGAAATTACACGATTTGCTTTGTGTCAAATCTGGATGTTCAGCCAGGTCCAAGTTGTGTTCCTTATTCCTGTCCAGCTTCCTACTGCCACGGGGGGTCAACCTTCAAGGTCAGACACTGGGCTATGAACTGGAGGTAACCTCATCCTATTGCTTGTGTCATTTATTCTCCAGCGGGCTCAGATCTGGGGACTCTCCTTAGCAGGGTCTTGCTAAACAAGTGCTCTGCCACTTGAGCCATGCCTCCAGTCCGTTGTTTTAGCTGTTTTTCATATAGGGGCCAAGGTCTAGCCTTAGACTATTGGGATTACAGATGTATACTGCTGTGCCTGGGTTTTCGTTGTGTTGTTGAAATGAGCTTGTGCTAACTTTTTGCCTCAGTTAACCTTGAACTTTTATCCTCCTAATCTTCTGAGTAGCTGGGATTATAGGTATAAACTATACGGAGATCAGTTATTTATTTTCTTAATTTTAGATTATATACTATATAAAGATATATAAATAGATATTTTCCATGGTTGTGCTTTGAATCTTTTGGGATTTTTGAAAATGAAGTAAGCAATTGGTTTATTGTGCGTGTGTGTGTGTGTGTGTGTGTGTGTGTGCGCGCGCGCGCGCGCGCGCGCATGCCACATGAGTGCGTACAGATACTGGGACTTAAATTCAGGGTTTAGGTGCTGTCCCTCGGCTTTTTCACTCAAGGCTGGCTCTTCTGAGTATCTAGGATTACAGGTGTAAGTCTCAGTACCTGGTAGTTGGTTCACTTTTTTTTTTTGGTCTGTCATGGGGCTTGAACTCTGGGCCTGAGCACTATCCCTCAGCTCTTCAGCTCAAGGCTAGCACTCTACCACTTGAGCCACAGCACCACTTCCAGTTGGTTCACTTTTAAGCTTGTGAATATAAAGCACATTAAACAAGCTTAGCAAAAATTTGCTGCTAAAAATGTAAAGTCATTGCTCCAGGGAAATGTTTATATTTGTAGATAAAACAAAACGGAGTTGTTCCTAATGAAAATTGAGCAAGGGAAGAAAGATTAGTATGATGAGCACAATGCTTTGTACTAGCAGAAAAGCAAAGGGATTTTTTTCCTTCCTATTGGCAAGGAGATCCAAATATTCTACCCTTTTTACTTATTTCAGAGAATTTTATTCTAAGAGAAATCTTCTTTCAAAGTAAGTAAAAATTTGAGGGAAAGTTCATGCTTACTATTATGATTTTTGTTTTGAGATTTTTTTTGTCATAAGTTTGTCTATGTATCATTAAACATCTGTGCTATCTTGGTTTTTTGAAATGCCCAAATCAACAGAAATATTTTCATATGGCCTCTACTTTTTTTGTGTGTGAAAAATGTTAACTAAATCAAGATGGTTCTATCAACTGTATGTATATTTAAAAATTACTGCTGATTTTTTTTATTGTAAATAGCGCAGCAAAAGCTATTCTGCAAGTTTCTTTTTTCTTTCTTTCTTTCCCTCCCTCCCTCCCTTCCTTCCTTCCTTTCTCTTTCTTTCTTCCTTCCTTCCTTCCTTTCTTCTTTCCTTCCTTTCTTCCTTTCTTTCTTTCTTCCTTTCTTTCTTTCTTTCCTTTCTTTCTTTCCTTTCTATCTGTCTTTCTTTCTTTCTCTTTCTTTATTTCTTTCTTTTTGCCAGTCCTGGGGCTTGAACTCAGGGCTTGGGCACTGTCCCTGAGCTTCTTTTGCTCAAGCCTAGCACTCTACCACTTGAGCCACAGTACCACTTCTGGATTTTTCTGTGTATGTGGTACTGAGGAATTGAACCCAGGGCTTCATGCATGCTAGGCAAGCACTCTACCACTAAGCCACATTCCCAGCCCTATTCTGCAACTTTCATTTGGAATCTTTTGAGGAAAAATATGAATCTCATAAAAATGCTAGTTTGCTTTCCTGCCCTCTCTCGAGTTTATTTTGGGTTTCAATGGCAGTCATTTGTTGGAGTCGGCCAGAGTTTTGTTGCTGCTATTATTGCTGTTGCGGCTAGTGGCTGGGGGAGGGGCATGCGTGTGTGAGTACATGCACACATGTCCACATGCACATTAGCAGCAAACAACTTTAGGGAAAGACAATTCTAAGAAATAATTTCTGAATTGTCTTCATTTCCAGGTAATGAATATTTACATGTTACGTTTAGTATTAGGAACTGAAAAAGTTTTTAAATGATTAGGCGGCTTCACTTCCAATTCAGAATTGAAGTGGGGGTTGGTACTCCTGGCTGGGGGAGCCTGGGCCTTAGGCCTTGTCCACGCTCGAGCTGCAGAGGAAGTGGCTCGACTTCGTGAGACATAAGATTTCCTGAAGCCCAGGAAAGAAAGCTTAGATGCCAGGCAACCAAAAGGAGTGACAAATGTCTACCCCGGCATCTCATTCCATTGTCATAGCAACATGTGTTGTCAGGATGACTCTTTACTGTCCCCTATATTAGACAGGAAAAGTGGGACCAGAGTAGCTTCACAGTCAGGTTGAACTAACAGGGAGAAAGCAAAAGTCTTGCTTTCGGGTATGAAAAGATCAGTAGCAGGCCTGGAGAAACAGCTCAGCAGTAGAGCACCTGCCTAGCAAGCTCAAGGCCCTGAGTTCAAACCCCAATACCCCTGGCATAAAAAAAGATCAACTGCAGAAGCATAGGACAAAAAAAACTAAATTTGGCCGCCATTCATGCAAAGATCTTAGAATTCCAGTTGACCATACATAAACTTCCCATGAATCAGCTGTAGGGTCTTGACTTGGCCACTGTGAAGATTTCTGGGTGGGATAATATCCTGGACTCTTGGCATTCCAGACTGTTCCAGGGGTTGAACATTCTAGTCTACTTTCATATTTGTGGAGATGGGAGCGAGTGTGAAGGCTCTGCAGCACTTACTGTGGGCTCTGTGGCTTCAGAGGACAGAGCTGACACCTATGAGAGCCAAAGAGGACAGATGCAAACTCCCAGCTCTGTTCTTTCAGAGCACTATAAAACCTGGACATGTTAGCCAGGCACTGGTGGCTCACACCTACAATCCTGGTTTTCCAGAGGCTGAGATGTGAGGATTATGGTTTGAAGCCAGCACTGGCAGAAAAGTCTGTGAGTTTCTTACCTCCAATTAACTAGCTAAGGGGGTGGGGAGGTGCACTGCGGGGAAGGAAAGTAGGAGCAAAACAAGGGAGAGTGTAATAATGTTTGACAAGAAATGTACTCACTACCTTATGCAACTGTAACCCCTTTGTACATCACCTTGACAAAACAATTAATTAAAGATAAAATAACATAAAACACCATCACCACCACCACCAACACCAATTAACCAGCTAAAAGCTGAAGTGGAAGTTGGGGGGCTCACGTGGTAAAGCAACAGCACTAAAAAGCAAAAAAGCCAAGGGAAGGTGTGAGGCTCTGAGTTCAAGCCCCAATACCAGCACAATAAAATAAACACACAAACCAAAGTAGAACTCATAATATATCTTAACTATGGTTTCCAGAATTTTAAGATTACACATGTGTCCTACAACTAGACTATTAATATTGACAAATTCAAAATAGATGCTAGCCTCCATTATTAAGCTTAGGACAATGTCTTGTTATTCATGCAACATGATTTCCTGGATAGCTCTCATGAGCAGGTACTGTTCTCCATACTAGGAATACAACAGTGAACCAACCAGACAAAGTTGTACCTAATGGAAAACTGTTCAAGTAGATCACGGGGGTGACAGTGGAGAAGAGACAGGATGGGATGGAAGTGGGGTTATCCATACAAAAATATGTTAAAATTAAATTATTCTTCCTTTTTTTTGTCGGTTGTAGGGCTTGAATTCAGGGCTTAGGCACTATCTCTGAGCTTTTTAAGCTCAAGGCTCGCGTTCTACCATTTTGAGCCACAGCTCCACTTCCAGTTTTTTTGTGATTAAAGTTCATAAGTCTTATGAACTTTGTGCTCAGGCTGGCTTTGAACTGTGATCCTTAGATCTCAGCTTCCTGAGTAGCTAGGATTACAGGCATGAGCCAGAACCCAGCTAAATTCCTTTTTCAAAGACAGATTCAAATCAATGAACTGGTTTTGTTCTTTTTTTCCTCCTCTCCTTTTCTTTCTTTACTTTTTTTTTTGTTTGACATGCTGGAGAATGCTTTTCTCAGTTAACATTTAGATACATGTTACCTACTCTACAACAAGTCCCATAATTTCCAACTGAGTTTCTGCTTAGGAAATCCTAAGTTTGGCTGCTTGTTTGATTTGTCTTAAATTTCCCACACACAGTACCACAGTATGTCTGTTATATCATTCCGACCCACATTAATGATAGGAGACCCTCATGGGAAGGTGGAATGTGCTGGCGAGATTATTTGAAAAACTAATAAAAGCCTTGTAATCCCTTTCAAGGATGCAGAGAGGAAAAATGGCTGCATTTCAAATTCATGGCATTTCAAAGGCATGAATTAAGCTCTAAGCTCTACATTTGGGGAAAAAATCAACACAAGTTCTCTAATTTATCTTCTAAACTGAGAAAACAAATTGTTGCTAAGAAATGAGATTTCAAAAAAAAATATATGTATCTATTCAAATTTGTTTCTTAAACACATTTTCCAGATGACAGGCACATACCTAATTCTACAAACTATACCAAAATATAAATTACAGGAATCACTACCATTGAACTTGGTTGATACAATTTCACCATAGAGTCTGGAGTTACATTTTGGTTTGGTTAATTTTAATTCGTAGACATCCTGCTGTTAAGGTGAGTCAAAAAATTGCTCATGTGTAGATGGAGGAATGGTGACAGAATAGTTTGGTGAAAATGTCTGAAAAAGATCACTGCATGGGCAGGGAATGTGGCTTAGGGGTAGAATGCTTGCCTAGCATTCATGAGACCCTGGGTCTGATTCCCCAGTACCACATAAATAAAAGAGAAAGCCAGGCACTGGTGGCTCATGCCTGTAATCCTAACTACTCAGGAGGTTGAGATTTGAGGATCGTGGTTCAAAGCCAGCCCAGGCAGGAAAGTCTCTGAGACTCTTATCTCCAATAACCACCAGGAAACAGGAAGTGATTCTGTGGCTCAAGTGGTAGAGGTCTAGCCTTGAGCTGAAGAGCTGAGGGACAGCGCCCAGGCCCAGAGTTCAAGCCCCATGACCCACAAAAAAAAAAAAAAAGGTCTATGGGATTCTACTGAGATCCTTGCTCACAAGAAGGAAGAAGCAGGCTGGGAAAGTGGATCAGTGGTAGAGCTTGCCTTGCATGCATGAGGCCCTGGGTTCGATTCCTCAGCACCACATAAGCAGAAAAAGCTGGAAGTGGCACTGTGGCTCAAGTAGTAGAGCGCTAGCCTTGAGCTGAAGAGCTGAGGGACAGCGCCCAGGCCCAGAGTTCAAGCCCCACGACCAACCAAAAAAAAAGAAAGAAAGAAAGAAAGAGAGAAGAAGCCAGAACTGTGCCCCCTGGAAGCTTCCATAACTCTCATTTGTCTTTATATAACTCTTCACATAACTCTCACCCCTAGACTTCCATTTCTTTAGGGTTGTGTGCCCTAAAAACATGCCTAAAAATAACAAGACAAATACATCCAGCAGTCTCTCATGAGTCAAATACTTTATCTCATCTAATCCCCACCACTTCCATTCCTTAAATGAGAAAACTGAGATGCAGAAGGATTAAAGATTTAAAAATCATGGGCTAAGGTTGTGGCTCAAGTGATAGAGCACTTGCCTAGCAAAGGTAAGGCCCTGAGTTTCAATCCCAATGCTGCCATAAAAAAATTGTTTTTGACCAAGTCAGACAAGTGCTAAGAAAGAGAATGGGTAATCAAACCCAGATTCCTAGGGTATCATCTTGTGTCGATTTACTATCAACCAATGATCCAAGATACAAAAATGAGGAAACAAACGTTTGTGGAGGTTTGATATTTATAAAGTACTTTGCACAAGGCATTTCATTTATCCCGTACATTTTCAAATAAGTAAACTGCAGGTCCAAGGAAGTAGTATATACAAAGACACATAGCTAGTAAAATGGGTTTGTATTTTCTCACCTCTACTCTTTTTTTTTTTTTTTTTGCCAGTCCTGGGGCTTGAACTCAGGGCCTGGGCACTGTTCCTGAGCTTCTTTTTTTTTTTTTTTTTTTGCTCAAAGCTAGCACTCTACCACTTGAGCACAGTGCCACTTCTGGATTCTTCTGTTTATGTGGTACTGAGGAACGGAACCCAGAGTTTCATGCATGCTAGGCAAGCACTCTACCACTAAGCCACATTCCCAGCCCTTACCTTTACTCTTATTAGTTTTTCTGCAGCACCAGTAAACAGCACTTATGACTCAAGAGACTCTATGTAGTTAGGCAGATAATAGTCTAGTCTCTGAGAGCTGAGAGAGTCAAGTAGCTTGACTTTTTCCTATTTGTAATAATTTCCTGAAAAATCAACACACATGTGCTATGTGTATATGTATGTATGTGTGTGTTTTATTGGGCTTTGAACTCAGAGCCTTGTTCTGGGTTCTGCCACTTGAGTCACACCTCCAGTCCTTTTTGCCCTATTTACCAATAAGATCTGCTTTTCTTTTTTGGTCATGGGGCTTGAACGCAGGACCTGGACATTATCCCTGAGCTCTTTTGCTCAAGGCTAGTGCTCTACCACTTTGAGGCGCAGCTCCTCCACTTCCATTTTTTGAGTGGTTAATTGGAGATAAGAGTGTCATGTGGACTTTTTGGCCTGGGCTGGCTTTGAACTGTGATCCTCAGATCTAAGCCTCCTGAGTAGGTAGGATTACAGATCTGAGCTGCAGATGCCTGGCTGTTCAAGGCTTTGAACATACCTTCATTCCCCCTACTCACAATCTCACAAAAACCCAAATAGCTGGGTTCACAGGCATGAACCACTATACATGGATTGTTCTTTGAGATAGGGTCTTGATAGCTCTCCCTCCCCCAGGCTGATCTTGAACCATTCTCTATCTCCCCGATAGCTGACAGACATGAGCAACCATATCCAGCAGTACTAGAGATCAAACCCAGAGCCTGTACACGCTGGTCAATGCTTTGTCACTGATCTACACCCTTAATCCTAGACTAAACTAACCTCCAAAGGGATCTGGCTCCAAGCAGCCTCATTGGTAGCCTCTGATCCTCTGCTTGTGGCATAGTCTTCCTACCTGCTATTCCAGCAGCCTCTGCTCTCACTGCATCCCCAAGATTAGACACTAAGCTTCAGGACACCCCATTTCCCTCTACTTCCTTGCAGTTTTCTCAGCCTTGGAAATGAGACCCTATCTGTTTACCCAGTTTCCTTCATGGCTAGCCAGGACCAAATCCCTTCTACCGCAGTTCTTAGAAGTCCTGTTAGTTCTTCCTTTAATGTCATCCATTTTCTTCATTCTCCAAGCCTAACCTTCTCTCCTCAGCTGTCACCAATTCAAGGATGATACAGTTGCTTTGTCTCAGGTGTGTGTGTGTGTGTGTGTGTGTGTGTGTGTGTGTGTGTGAGAGAGAGAGAGAGAGAGAGAGAGAGAGAGAGAGAGAGAGAGAGAGAGAGAGAGAGAGAGAGGGAGGAGAGAGGTTACTTCCTTTTTGACCATGAATTAATTATTCTTATATATTAAAGCATTCTTATATATTAAAGCATTCTTCCAAAAATGGTTCAGCTAACATACACCCAAAAACTTCTGGAGTGACAAAGGAAACATATGGGATTAATTGGACCATTTAATCAACACCTTTAGTGGGGAAAGATTTGGGAAAATGTTACCTGAGATGGTAGGATGACACCACTGGGCCTTATGATTCTGGGCAGAGGGTGCAAGCAGGGCATGAAGCTCAGGCTCTCACTTCATAACTGACAGGAACAGATCTTCCAGAGGAAAGGAGGAGAAAATAGGGTATTTAAGCACAGGAAGGATCAAGGCCAAAAGCTAGAAATAGAGGATCATGAAGAACTGATGACATTTATGGGATAATTGAAAGGAGTAATTGGCATGAATACTAATATCTAGCATCATAGGATTAGAAGGGCCCTCAGAGCATTCAGGCAAAGTCTCAGCCAAATCTAATGTCACGAATGACAAAAACATGTCAAGGAGTAACGTACTTCAGTTGAACATCTTCAACAATGGGAAATACCCAACTTTAGGAAATCAGGACTTTGGAAGTGTATGTGAATAAAGTTCAGGTACATTTCCCTTAATTTCCAATAAATACCTGTATAAATATCTCAATATCTATTCACAAAACAGATAGTGTCTAGGCTGGACTTGAAGTGTGTTGAATTAGCTAGAGGTAGGGTGGAGGGGCCCATGGGAGTGAGAGGAAAAAGGGTGTTTAAGGTTTCCCAGTTTCTACAGAAGTTCAGTTTTGCAAGAAGGTGGAGTCCAGACCTTGAGGGTCCTTTCCAGCTAAGCTGAGGAATGTGGGCTTGATTCCAGAGGCATTGGGAGCTCTTGAAGAGGTTTAATCAGCTGCCCTGGGAGAGATGCTACAATATCCAGAGTGGTGGCAAGGAGATGACATGGAAAGATCTTGGTGGCCCAAGGAATGTGACCAAAAGTGAAGTGCTCCTGTATGACAAGATCAAGACTAAGATAGAAATAAAATCTGAGTACAATGGGATGGTCTCCTCTGTCCTTCTTCATCTTTGCTGGTCAAAAATCAAAGTAGCGGGGCTGGGAATGTGGCTTAGTAGTAGAGTGCTTGCCTAGACTGCATGAAACCCTGGGTTCGATTCCTCAGTTCCACATAAACAGAAAAAGCCAGAAAAAGCCAAAAGTGGTGCTTTGGCTCAAGTGGTAGAGTGTCAGCTTTCAGCAAATGAACTTCAGGGACAGTGCCCAGGCCCTGAGTTCAAGCCCCAGCACTGGCAAAACAAAAACAAAAAACAACTTAGTAGCTGGTCCTGGGTTTGTCTCCCTTCACCACTGTAAGTACGAGGAAGAACGTCTCCACAACCCTCTTTCCTGATAGGAAAAGTGAGGCCTAAGGTCCCGAGATGGGAATAGAGGGAAAAAAAAAAAAAAGGATAGAAACATACTCCCAAAAGGCTGATCCTGACCGAGACCCTCGATCCTTGATTCTTCGGGGGTCACCAGGCCTGCCCCAACTTCGCTGCCACCCATCCCCACTCGGTCGTTTTGCTATGGAAACAGTTCTTCGGCCCTCCTCCGCGCCTCGGTTTCTTCAATGCACTCTGGGAAATGCAGTCCATTTCTGCTTGCCTGCCTGGGCATGAGCGGCATTAAGACTACAAGTCCCAGAAGGCTGTGCAAAAAAACTGGTTGTCTCTGGGGAATGTGGTCCCTACTGACAGACTCAGGAACGGGAGGGCGGGGCCAGAGGGACAGGAGACGTTGTCCCCACCCACGGGAAGCCTCCTGGGCGGAGCCTGAATCTCCATTGGCTACGTTGGCGCGGGAGGGGCGGAGTCAGAGGAATGAGGCGCGGAGCTGTTCGCCGCTCCAGGTGCTGAGTCCGAGGGAGGCTCCGGACGCGAGAGCCGCGGTAGCCGCAGCCGCTGCCGCAGCTAGAGCCGCCGCCGGAAAGCCGCGGCAGTGAGGACTCGGGAAGCGCCGGGTGCGCTGCTGCCGGGCACTGACAGCTCTCTTGAGGTGGGTGCTGCAAGAATTGCTTTTGTTTCATTGGGGAGGGAGGAACCGAGGCGTGAGGGGAGCCTGGGGAGTTGATGGGACGTGTCCTCGCCGCACTCAAGACCATCTGTCCTGGAGAGCTGCTGACTGGCCGAGGGCCTCCCGGTGGCGGGGTGCCCGAGGGCGGAGCAGCTTGGGCTAGGTTGGACGGTGGAGGGAGTTCTAGAGTGTAAGGGGCGAGGGCTGGAGGACCCTCTCCCCGTCTCTCCTGGGAGAGCATGGAAGGCTCGGAGCCTCCCTTCCCCAACGCCTGAAGTCGAGGCTGCTCGGATTGCTGAGGATGGAGGAGGTGTTTGGGGGACCCGAGGGATTGGGGGGGAGGGGCAGGGGACCCTTCCCCACAAAGGGATCTGGAAATGATGGATGAGACCGCGGGACTCCTCCCCTCGGCTCAGACTCTCCTGGGGTTCGAGTTGTAAGGGAGGACCCCCCCCCCCCTCCTGCAGCCAAGGTTTTGTGAAGAAGGAGCTGGAGGGTAACGCGGGGGCTCTTCTCCCTGCCACTTGTACCCCCCCTAGGATTTTTTTTTGTGGTGGGCAAGATTGACGCTTGCAGGGGGAAGGGGGAGGTCGGGAGACCCCTCCCCACCTTGCTCAGAGTTGCTCATAAAGGAAAAGCATCAATGGATGCTCAGAGTCCTCCGTGCTCGGCCCAAGATCTGAGTAGCCTGGGGGTGGGGGTGAGGGGTAAGAAGAAGTAAGAGTGTCTGAGGGACCCCTCCCCACCCCGGTTCTAGCTCCCAGGCTCTATTCCACGTGGACCCAGGGCCCGATCCGTAGGAATGGAGACCACCCTTGCCCGCCCCGCCACACCCCAGAGAATCCGAGCTTCTGCACCCCAGCGGGGAGTCCGCCAGCCTCCCATGGGCACGTGCGGGGCAGGACGGGGCGCGTCCCCTCGCAAACATCCCGAAGCTCCGGGTCGATGTCCGTCCCCCCCCCCCACCCCGCCACCCTCCCGCCCCCGCGGCCACGGATCCTCGAGGGATGCTCGGCTCGCCGCGGTGGGGGGGGGGGGGAGGCGCGCCCCAGATGCGGTCTCCCGGGGGACATCGGCTCCCGGGGGTGCTGGGTTGTCGCACTCTGCCCAAGCATCCACGCGAGGACAAAGCGGCGGTCGCCGCACTAGCGGGCGTGCGCGGCGGGCTGGGCCAGGGGCGCGGCTGAAGCCGGGGCGGGGGGAGGCTCGGGCGCGGCACGGGCAGCTTCCGAGGAAACGTGCCAGGAGCCGAGCCGGAGACAAAGCGTTCCTGCTCCTCGCGGGCCCGCGCGAGCCGGGATGGAAAATCCCGAGGGAGATGGAGGCTGCGCCGGGGCAGGGTGCAATGCCACACACCCTCCTCCTTTCCCACGCCCCCACCGCCCTCCTGGCTCTCCGTTGTGGGAGGGGCCGGGGGTGGAGGGATAGGAGCGGGCCAGGGTCCGGAGGGGGCATTCTGAGTGCCTCCCCCATCCCATTAGGTCAAATTTGGCTCTGGGATGTGTGTGTGTGTGTGTGTGTGATGGTTTGGGTCTGAGGGTGAGTGTGAACGTTTGTGACTGAGTGACTATTGCCAATGTGGGCTCCAGTGTGTCATTCACATGTGTGTCATGCTAAACCTGTGCATCTGGCTGAGTGTGTGAGAGGAAAGACACAGAGACACAGGTGGAACTACTTACTGCTAGGCTTGGATACTGCTTAGGGCAATGACAATCACCCCTTCAGCCCTCCAAGCCACGGTAATGACCTAGATGCTTCAGGCTGTCTTGAGCCTAGTCTGCATCCTGGATATGGCCCAGCAAGAAGGATTTCACAAGGATGAGGAGTCCTCTTCAGCCCTTCTGGCACTTCAAGTTTGACCTGAACATCCTCACCAGGGCCCTACCCTTCTCAACCCTCTTGCTGTAATGGGCTCTGCCTCATCACTATCACAGGCTCCCAAGCCTATGGGGGGTTGTCTGCAGGGTCCCTTTTATGATGTATGTGGCCACAACTTTTGTCACTTTGGCCTCCAACCACGTCTGGAAGGGATGCAGGACCGCGGTTACTGGTAGTCACATTCAATCTCAGAAATAGCAGGTACAATAGCAAAGAGGTCAGAAAGGAGACATGGATTCCACTACAAGTTAATACCCCCACAGGATGAGCAGAACCTTCCAGACCCTCCCACTCCTGGCAGTTGACCCCACTTTCACAGCTCTTTTATGCCAAAGGCGCTTTGATAATCTCCTTTGTGATAATCTCCCTTTGATAGGATTTGGGGCTAGAGGGTGGCAGTGGAAGAACAGGTACCAGGCAGTGGAGCCAAGCCTGCCTGGTCCAGTCCCCTCAAGAAGCCACAGTCAGTATCCACAGCGCCCTCTGCTGGGAGGATGTCAAACCAAGGCATAATTTGACAACCAATACTCAAGAGTAGGTGTGGGCGGCTATTAGCTACAACCTCAAGCCTTTTTCTTTGGGTTATTTCTCCATCTACCTTTGGAATCCTGATGTGCTTTGGTTTTGCATTTGGGGGGTTATTTTTGGGGGGGGGTTATTTTTTAATTGCTGAGGATCAAACCTAAGGCCTCATGCATGGGAGACACTCTTCCACTTAGCCACACACACCCTGACCTTAGGTCATCTTATAGATCCTTCCAGCAAGTTCAAGTAGTAGAATTGCTATCCTTAGCACTACAGAACTTAAAAAAAAAAAATAGGACCTGAAGGGCTGTGTTTCTGTCCAGTTGAAGGTGGGCCTCAAATCCATCTTCATGATGCATGGCAAATATTTAGCAAGTCTGATGAGGTTAGAAATCTTTTGGGTCTCTTCCATGCCTCTTTTGTTCCTTTCTCTTTTTTTCCCCTTTCCCACTTTTATCCTCTTCTCTTCCTCATTATTAAATTAGTCAATAACACATTTTTCAAAGACAGGCCTTATTTTCCTCAATGATAATGTGGCCTAGAAAATGCAGACATCTGCAGGCTATTACTAAGTGCAGAAAGCTGTGAACACTGCTTCTCCCAGGCTGGTGATGGGAGTGGGGGAGAAAGATGAGACATACTCAGTCCTAAAGCCTGCTTGATGGCATGTGTCTCTTCTGGAGTTACTCTGAAGGGATTTCACGCTGTCACAAAATTGTTAGAGCTCCTCAAAGGAGAGGAGGTATTTAAATACCTGGTATTGTTCTGACTTTGGCATCCATGTGATTTGCATTGAACTACGTGACTCAGTATCATAAAGTAAAAATAGGACTTAATTTCTTCCTTGCCTGTTCAGAAAGTGACTGCATATATAGTGTGTTGTGTTCTGCATTAGAGTGAAAAGCTAAATTGCTTCATAAATTGAACCACCTGCTTATCCTGATTAGAGAATAGTGTTTCACATCACCTACAGGCAATAACATTATTTTATGTTTCTTTTAATTCGTACCTGAATCTTTGTCTTGTAAAACATTTCCTCATGCTCATACATTATTGCTTTCACTTGACATTAATCAAGAATGTTTAATCCTTGTACTGAAGCCAAACAAATTAAATATCAGCAGATACAGGAAGGATGTGGGTGGCATTTCTGTTCTTTTTGGGCTCAAAAAAAGTCTTAAAGTTCATAGGGAAGGAAAAATGGACTCTTAAGGTTCAGTAAACATTGTGGGTGGAGTTAAGGCTTTCTGAGGAAAGGATCCTTAGAAATTTCCAGGAGGGATGGTCAGATTGAAGAATCTCTGCATGAATACCAGTGGCAGCGAGCATGTAAATGACAGTATGCATGCTGGGAGTTAAGACTGTAGCCTTAGAAATTCCAAATCTCTGCTCTAATACAGGATTCCCTGTATTAGAACCTGGGATTCCCCAGGTTCCTCCTGGTAGAAAAGCAGACCCTGAGCAGCTATGAAGCGGAGCTGTCCAAGGTTCTGGAATACTGGCCTCAGCCTGCCTTGTAGGAAGGATTACAGAGCAAGAAGAGTTTAGGACCATAGCTTCGGTGAGGCTTTCCCTGGAGCGGATCGCAGAAGGGAATAGGAGGAAACAGAGCTGTAGAGGATTACTGCATCACTTTGAATGAACCCCTTGGCAATCCCTATTTAAAGAATTACAAGCTAATAATAAGAGGAAACATTTTCTGAGTCAGGCTCTTTGCATGCAAGAATGTATTTAACGCTGACAGCTCTGAGAGGTAAGTGCAAACAAAGGTTTGAAAGAAAAGATTACAAAGTTTAGGGTCCACCAAGTTCTCTTAAACTCTAGCAACACCCTCCCCCACACACATACCCTTTACATGTCTTTCCCTACTACTATTATAGAAACAAAATAGAATTATTAGATTGTCCTATAGACAATTTGGTTCCAGCCACATTTTAGAGGAATGGAATTGGGGACTAACTAGGATTTAGACATAAATCATAGAGTACTTTCAAGTTCAGAAAAAATATTGCCATTCTTTGTCTTATCCTTGTAAAAGGCTTGTTACCTCAACACTGTTACCAGAGAAGGCAGTGTAATCTCCATCATGACCAGCAGCCCAAGACTTTCTTTCTAGAGGAGAACATTTTCACAGGAAGTCAGTTCTCAATGCTGGCAAAGTGAATGATTTTTTTTTCTTTTTAAGAAAGCAAGGAGACACACACAAAAGCTCTAAGAAGGCTATTTTTAGACAGTGCATATAGAAGCAAAGCAATAGAGTTTATCTTTATTTTCTAGCTTCCTTTTTCAACGCTGAGAATACCTGGATATTGTTAGGAAGTGTCTTTCGCTTCTTCTCATTCTCACATTTTCACACAATACCTCTAACACCTAAATAAAACTTTTCTTTGTCTTACTTAGAGAAAGTAAGACATTCATGCCTGCGCTTCCATCATCCAGCCCTGCTCTACCTTCACTTGTGGCTGCCAGACTTTTTGGAAGCTGAACATATCAGGCTTGGCAAACCTCCTGTCCTCTACTTCTCCTAGGGTAGCAGTAGCAACTGCTCCAATCTTACCACACACAGGAGCTTGTGTTCGAGAACCTCCTCATTCAATAAATGTACCCTTGGGCATCTAAAGTGAGCAGAAAGAAATAGATATTTTTTTTTCTTCTCGCTGGGCATTGATCTGCATAACACTTAGACAGAAGGCCTACTCTTTCAAGAAAATGCCTTTCCTCAGACTGGATCTTTATCCCATTTCAGAGTGATTTCTGTCCCTTCTAGGCTGGGGCTTTGCAAGGCTCTGACGCAAGACAGGAAGGCTGCTTTGTGTTTCCCTAAGGCACTTGGAGGCTGAGGACCTGGCTCCCCATCTGGTCTGCTCTGACTCATATGACTGTGGACAGATTTGATTGTTTTCTTATTTAGAGTCATTAATGAACTCTTCTCTGCATTAGAACAGCATGTAATAAGACACCATTTGTAGGGGTCTCTAGGCAGGCCTGCCTAAGGTTGAATACCATCTCCTTTGCTAACATAATCAGGAAATAGCTTTTAAGTCTTCAGAAAGCTTGTATTGTCAAGATGTTCACCCAATATAATGAGGGAAGTAAAACATGGCGTTCATTGCTAAGGCTGCTTTCGTTACTCTGGCAATAACCAGGGGACCCGGAGTCCCCCAAAGAAGAACTGGTTTTACATTTATTCCACACATATTTCTTGTGCCTGCAGTGTGCCAGGCATAGAACTGCACACAGGAAACACAAAACCAACTTAGCATAAGCTAAATTGACATATAGAAATATTGAGTGGAACAGGGAAACGATGCAGAAACTCTAAAAGGAGTACTGCTGCTAGCAGGATTGTTTTTGGTTTTGAAGAAATGAAAAGCATCTTAATAATCACAAACCATGATCTCCTTTTTATCATAAAGAAAGAGGCTAAGGGAAGGCTGCTCTGGCCTTCCAGTTAGTGGCAAAGGTAAAGCTTAGAAACAGGTTTTGCAACACCTAATGCACGTTCTTTCCACTGTCCTACACTGCAGCTCTGCTTACCACATGATTCAAAGGGCACATTTCCATGATCACAGCCTTATATGATCCAATTCCACAGCAAAACCTATATTTGAAACAAACACAAAAGAAGAAAACTAGAAAGTATTGTCTGTGGTGTCCAATATGGTAGCCTCTAGCTAGCTATTGAGCACTTGAAATGTTACAGGTTGAAACAATGTTGTTTAAAAGTAAGCTGTGAACCAATGGCTGACACTTGTAAACCTAGATCTTGAGATACTGAGATCAGGAGGACTAGGGTTCAAGGCTAACGTGGGCAGGCAAATCTATAAGACTTGGAGTGGAAGACACTGGGCAGGGTGGGTGTGGGCCTGTCATCCCAGCTATAATGGAAAGCAGAAAATAGGAACATGGAGACCCAGGTGCATTCATGGGCAAGAAGCTTGACCCTATCTCAAAAATAACCAGCATAAAGAAGGGCTGGAGAAGTGACTCAACAGTAGAGCACCTTTCTAGAAAACATGAAGTTCTGGGCTCAAACCCTAGTACCTCCAAAAATAAAATATACTATTAAAATGAATTTCACTTGGCTTTTTTACTTTTCAGATGTAGCCTTTGGAAAATACATGACAGTTAGGGGTACAGTTCGGTCGTGGAACTTACCTACTAGCATGTGCAAGGCCTTGGTTCCATCTCTAGCACCAATTATATGGAGGAGTTGGGGAGGGATTTTTCTTCACAAACCAGCACTTAGCCAGGTAGATTTTGTAATCAGCCAGTTTAAACTCTGGATGTCCCATTTGGGCTGTGTGAGTCTAAGCTTTCATTTCCTCATCTACAAAATGACAATGAAGAGGCTGCCACCTAGGGTTGTGAGTAAAATGTTAGACTACTTAAACCAGTAACTGGTCCACAGGTAAGATTTACTAAATACCATTGTTCAAAAGGAAGGTTGTAGAATCTTAAAGGACAGGAGCAACGGGAAAGAGAACAAATAGGCAATTTTCAGATAAGCAAAAGAGTTAAAAGTTACAACATGATTGAAAACACTTGCTAAGTCAAGAGTTATCATGATGTGGGCCATGTTTTCTTGCAAATGATGTTGAGGGAAGATTTCAAGCCATTTACATAAACATACAATGAATAAGCAAATTAACTAACTGCATTATGCACAGGTCTTGACTTCTGCTAATGAGTTAAGGAAGAAAGAGAATGATTAGAGGATGTTCGTTCCAGATGTCTCAAGAACTCTTGAGTCTTCTGGACTCCAGGCTTTCTCAGGGGAATGAAAGCCTTATGCTTTTGGGGAAAATTCCTGGACAAGAACCTAATATACCCGAGGTCAAGATCATTTTACCACACCCATAGGCCTTGGTCCAAACACTGAGTCTATGCTAATAAAAATGAAAGAAAGGAAGAAAACAAAACGACCACTGAGCCGTGGTTTCCTCTTCTGCAAAATGGAGATGATACTAGCTCTTTTGCAGGTTATGGTAAGGAGGAAGTAAGATAATGCAAATAAAATACCTAGTACATAGTAGGCACTCAATAAATAGTAGTAGCTATTACTACAGGGGACTTCAGATACTTCTTAATAGAGAGCTCTCTGTTCTTGGCAGAGAATTTTCTGATCACCATTTCCAGAGCCTTTTCAACAATTCCGCCGGCTTTCTTTCCTATCCTCACTTGGTCTGTGAGGGGGCTGAAAGGACAGTTTTGCAGAATTAAATGTGTCTATGCAAAAATGTAGGGTTGTCTCCATAGCTCTGAGCACACTGTACACAAATTTATATGTTCTCTGTTGAATTAGCACATAGGAAGTTCTTTCTCTGGGAGAGGAGGCAGATAGCAAAATGGACATTGTTCGCCATCATGCTCAGCCTGAAGTTTTGACATCTTGGCCTTGGTGTTTAGAAGCACTGTCGATGCAATTTTGCTTTAAAAAGAAAGGACATGGCCAGGTGCCAGTGACTCAAGCCTGCAACCCTAGCTACTCAGGAGGCTAAAATCTAAGGATCCTGATTCGAAGCCAGCCTAGGAGGAAAGTCTCTGAGACTCTTATTTCCAATTAACTAGCAAAACACTGGAATAGGGCTCGGAAGGTGGCTCAGTGGGAGAGCACTTGCCTTGCATGCATGAGACCCTGGGTTTGATTCCTCAGCACCACATAAGCAAAAAGAAAAAAGCTGGAAGTGGCACTGTGGCTCAAGTGGTAGAGCGCTAGCCTTGAGCTGAAGAGCTGAGGGACAGTGTCCAGGCCCAGAATTCAGGCCCCATGACCGGACCCAAAAAACAAAAAAACAAAACAAAACAAAACAAAAAAAACACTGGGATATAGAGCTGTGGCTCAAGTGGTAAAGCACTAGCCATGAGCAAAAACGTTCAGGGACAATGCCCAGGCCCTGAGTTCAAGCCCTAGGATCAGCACAAACAAACAAATGAATGAATGAATGACTAGAAGAGACATAGCTCTGGAAACCAAAGTTTCAAAATCATGTCTACTTACCTTGTAGGACAGGCCATAGGCCCATTGTTACTGTTTTTGACCATGCCTTCTTTCGAAAATTGGCATTTTCAAAAAAGACTGGAATAATTGTCATAAAAGGTTGGCCTTTTAGACTGTTGAAATATACTTTAAGCTTAGGTTAACAGAGCATGTTGGACTATAAAGCAAAGACATTCAGCTCAGTCAGTGCCACAGGAAGTTTGAGCTGAAGACTAATACAGTTGGGTTTCCTAGGTCGAAATGTGATAGATTAGATGGATCTTGATTCAGGCTCATTCCTGGTTCTGTTGATAAACTCTTATCCCTAAGGGACCAAGTGCCAGTGCCAAGTCCTTTGGACATCATGTGGTTCTTGAAGTGTGCATGGTTTCCCAAGCATTCACTCTGTTGTTGACTCAAAAAAATGCTGAACAGTGTGGAGCTGGAGGCCAGGGGGAGGGATGTATTTTTGAGAATCTTTTCCCCAGAAGGATCCTCAAGGTTAGGCTAGGGAGAGGAGTGGTACGCGTATGCACAGTAAGCCAGTGATCAAAGGCTGAAGTAACTACAGGAGTCTGGGTTAAAGAGGCTTGGCTATGGTAGCAGTAAAGCTGTCTAAGAGTCTGAATTTCATTTTCCTCACCAAATACGTGATTTTGTTGGGTAAGTAACTTTCAGCTTTTGTTCTTTCCTCCCTTCCTCCCTCCCTCCCTCCCTCCCTCCCTCCATTCCTTCCTTCCTTCCTTCCTTTTTATTGGTGGTGGGGCTTGAAATCTTGGCCTGAACGCTGTCCCTCAGCTCTTCAGCTCAAGGGAAGCGCTCTACCACTCTATCACTAAATATAACCCAGACTTCAATTTAGGTGACATGACTGCACAGCATGCACTTAACCACTCTGATCAAGGTTCAAGGTTAGCAGGAATGCAATAACTATTTGAAGGAGAGAGTGATAACTATCTGAGGGAGGGCACTTGTTGGGAGATCTTCTGCTTGTTTTTCAGGAGTGGGTACAATATGGAAAGATGCTGAGGATGAGTAGAGTGAGGAGAAAATGAAGATAGGAGTTTCTATAGGAAGTGGATATCTAAAAAGACTTGAATAGCCAGACATCTGTGGCTCACGTCTGTAATCATAACTACTCAGCAGACTGAGATCTGAGGATTGCTACGTAAAGCCAGCCCCGGGCAGGAAAGTCTGTGAGACTCTTATCTCCAATAAACCACCAAAACAAAAAGCCAGAAGTGGAGCTATGGCTCAAGTGATAGAGTGTCAGCCTTGAGGAAAAAAAAAAAAGACCTCAAGGACAGCCCAGGCCCTGAGTTTAAGCCCAAGGACTCTCTCTCTCTCTCTCTCTCTCTCTCTCACACACACACACACACACACACACACACACACACACACACACACACATATCTTTGGTCATCAGAATAACAAGTATTAGAGAATCAAATGTGTTCATAGGCAAAGAAAGATATGGAAAAGCTCCAACTACCAGTTTGTGGCATCTCATGGAATGTAGGCATTTTGAGGCAGTGTTGAGCCTGCTCACTGAGCATGCCCAAAGCCAGAACTCATGGAGGGCCTAGCCAAATAGTGGCACCGGCCAGCCTTCCTACCAGAGCTCTTCACTTTGCAAAGAATTTGCATGGCCTTTTCTCTTCACAAAAGCCCTTGGAGGGAGAAGGATGGGTGGCCTGATGCAAGGTCTGCTGCTTGTGTCAAGTGGCCGGCAGCAGGGACTGCCAGGAAGCACAGATGCCAAGCACAGTTGTGGAGCCCAAACCCAAGCACAAAGCTTAGGAGAGCCCTCCTCTATGAGGAGAGGCAGGAGGTTTGCTCCCTGGGCTGAATTCATCTCCCTGTGCAGAAAGGTCCTTTGGTGTGTGGTTCCCAGTGACACTCCCCAAGTGGCTACCTCCCGGGGTGGACGCGGTGAGGGCATCAGTCAAGGTCATTGCAAATCTCAGCCTTTTTTGGGTATAGCACTTGTCAGTAGTGGTTTCCTCCCAGGTAGAGGGCTTGTTTCACAAATGGAGATTTTTCTGGACTACCTCTCAATCACATGCTGCTTATTTTTTCTATATGCAGCAGAGCTGGAGACTAAACCCCATTCTCTTCAGGCTGGTGAGGAGAAAAATCTCTTTTTCTGTTCTAATGGCTGCAGTCACAATCTGCACCAGATTTCTCTCCATGACTACGCTTCTATTAACAATGGAAAACAAAGACAGGAAGGGAGCGGGGAATGGATGCAACACTTCTTCCAAGAGGCACCTGCAGATCTGTGGAGGATGGGGGGGGGGGGCTTTTACAGCTCTGAGAGAATCCCTTGATGAGTAAAAGAGGGTTTGATGTACAAGATGATAGAAGATGAAAGATCATGGTGCCTCACTGTGTTTTCTTTGAAAAGTCAGGCTAGGATTCCAAATGCCCTCCACAGTTCTGAAAGCCTAAAGACAGAGGTGGCCAAGGCCATGAAGATTTTTGCCAGATTGTCTAGTGATAAGTCCCTAGGATTTATAAACATCTCACTAATGAGCAATGATGAACCATTGACTTCGGTAACAACGAATGTGTGTCTACACATGCTAAATGCCCCAGGGTTGGATAGTGACTCCTAAAGAACAAAATTAAATCGAGTTGGGGAATCAGAAGAATAATAACTCATGGGTGTTTGGAACAGCTGGGTGTCAAAAAGTAGGGCTGTGCAGTTACTCAAGGCAGCTTTATTAGCCAGCCCCCGTTTTGCCTGATCATTCTGAACTCAAGGTTTTGATGTGCCAGTTGTTGGAAGCGTCTGTGATGTGGCCCCTCTTACCCAGCAGGTGCCTGGCAGCTGTTCTCACACCTAGCTCTCTGCTAGGAATTTGAGAGACAGCAATGGTGAGACGATCTCTATCCTTAGGAAGTCTTTTCTTTTTCGTTGTTGGTCATAGGGCTTGAACTCTGGGCTTATTCTCAAACAGAACAGAACAGAAAGCTGGGTGCCAGTGGCTCATGCCTATAATCCTAGCTACTCAGAAGGCTGAGATCTGAGGCTCATGGTTCAAAGCCAGCCCAGGCAGAAAAATCCCCATGAGACTCTTATCTCCAATTAACAACTCAGAAACAAGAAGTGGAACTGTGGCTCAAAGTGGTAGAGTGGTAAGCAAAAGAGCTCAGGGACAGTGCCCAGGCCCTGAGTTCAAGCACCATGGCTGACAATAATAATATTAATAGGAGTACTAGTAGTAGTAGTAGTAGAACAGGAGTGCAGGGTAGGAAATGTGCAAATGAAATGGCCACCCTTCTAGGTGCTTTCTCACACCTTTGGAACAATGTAGCCTAACAGGTAAGGCAAATTGGATCTCATAAATATTACTTACCTTATCTAACATTGGGTCTAAGCAGACCTAGATGTGAAGGCTCATGGAGCAGCACTCTAGAGGCTAGGTAGGCAAAGTGTGAGTTTGAAACCAGCCTTGACCCCATAATAGATATGTGTCAAAAAACAATGAAAACACACTTTTGAGATCCTTTGCCTGCAATTAGAGCATCCACCACAAGGGGCAGCAGGAAGCGTGTAGTCTAAGCAGCCATTGCTCCAGACAGGAATGCTATGTTGAACAAAGTATAGGGTTTTTTTGTGTTTTGTTTTTTTTTCAATTCTTAAACCTTTAGAACACAATTTAAAAATTAATTGTTAAAGTATTCATTTTAATTGGTACACTATATTTGTGTATATGCTAAAGAAGTATAATTCAACATATGTATATAATTTGTAATAATCAAATTAGAGTAATTAACATTTCCATCATAAAGAGAGAGACTGCACATTTAATAGACCCAAGCTGTGGTAACCTATATAGAGTTTAGTGGAGGGCTGTGAATTCATCAGCATTCATTTAACAAAGTCCATTGTGTGCCTACTGTGGACAAAGCACAGCCCAAATGTTCCTGCTCTTAAGTAGTCAAGTACGGAGACAGATAATTACAGTGCAGCAAGATAAGTGGTATAATGAAGGGATGGGCAGAGAGCACTCAGAGCATAGAAGAGGGACTCATTTTGCCAGCAGGAACACACACACACACACACACACACACAAACACACACACACACATTTCTGTGTGCTGGGGCCAGATGTTCACCTCTGAGTTAGAATATTTACACGAACATGAGGAGGAGGAAAAAAAACCCAACACACTGGAATATATGAGGTGCTGTAAGGAATTTAGATTGGTCTTTTGGATAACTTTGGACCTGAGGGGATGGACACTTCCATTTCTGGTCCTTAGCTTCCTAAACTGAGGTTCTCTGATCGCTTGGCAGCGCCATCCTGACCGTGTGGGCTAGAATGACATGCGAATTAGTGATGACTTTGATCTCCAGGGGCCAGGGCTGGCCTTGTCCCAGCCCCAAAGGCCTCTTTGGCACCTGCTTGTCTAGATCTATGTGCTGCTATCTCTTCATTCTGGCTGAAATGTTCCAGGATATCGTAACTAGGATTCTGGTCCCAGGAACTCAGTGTCTGTGAGGAATTAGCCTTTGGTGTCCAATGGAAATGGACTAGCTCTCCTGAGGTGCTATTTGGCTGTACCATCCCCAGAAGCCAGACTGGTCCCGCCAAAGCACTAACCACTGCTGTGCTGTCCTACCTTCTTCTCATCAGCAGATTGACCTCTTGTCTGTCCCTGAGGCCACTATTGAAAAGCTTTGGCTGGGTGCTGTGGCTCATACCTATAATCCTAGCTACTCAGAAGGCTGAGATCTGAGGATCAAAGTTTGAAGTCAGCCTGGGCAGGAAAGTTCATGAGACTCTTATCTCCAATTAAGCACTAAGTGGAGCTGTGGCTCAAGTGATGGAGCACTAGCCTTGAGCACAAAAGCTTAAGGACAGCACCTAAGCCTTGAGTTCGAGCCCAAAGACAAGCATACAGAGAAAGAGAAAGGAGGGGGGGGGAGGGAGGGAGGAGGGGAGGGAGGGAGGGAGGGAGGAAGGAAGGGAGGAATGGAAGAAAGAGAAAGCCTTGACTCAGTCAGGTAGAGGATTTCTGGTGTCAGGTCAGACCCACAGCTGCCTTTGAAGACCTCTAGAAGACAAGGCCCTACCTGGCCTGTGCTTCCCTCTGTAGACCTTCTTGGGCATCAGACAGTCTGATCAATTCAGGCCAGCCCCTACCCTGTTTTTTCCCAGACCCTATACCTCGCCATCTGTGGCTACAGTAGCATATTAGTGTTAGGGGATTTGGAGAAGCAAACATCTTAATAAATTGAATAATGCCAGCATTTTTAGAAGCAAACCACTTAAAACTGCTAATTGTACTATAGAGAGTTTTAAAATACAGTACGCTAGAGCTGTGCCTTGTTAAGTCAGTAGACAAATAGAGGCACCCAGAAAGCCTTTCCTGAAATGCCATTTACAAGTCTTTTAAAGATTGTTTGCGTACGTAGGGTATTTCATGCCTGAGTCTGATATACTCTGAACAACCTGTTTAGTCAAAAACCCAGCTCATGTCCCCTGTACCCTCACTCTGGTCCCTCAGTCCCGAACCCTCTTCTTCAAAGAGCTCACCCCTACCAGCTGGGACTACATCACTCAGACTGCCTTTCTCACTCAAGAGCCAGCAGAGCCTGAACAAGGGGCTTCCATAACACAGGTAGTGGAATGACACTTTCTTCCTCTGCCATCCTCTCCATTGACAAACATCCTCCTCCCCTGGTGAGGGTCTGGCTGTCTCTCATCTCTCTGGAAGCACCTACCCAGAGTAGCCCACCTCACTCCTGCTCTAAGCACGCCCGACTCCCTTCCCAGACTCAGCAAACAAAGCAAAATCAACATAGGGCCTTGAAAGCTCTTCTGCAGAGGATGCTGCCTCCACTAAAGGAGATGAGAGGGGCCGGCTGAGATACGCAGGGCTGCTTAGAAACTGAACACAAAGACAAATTAAAACACTCCTTGGAAGCAATAGAAGGCAGATCAGTGGAGTGAGAAACAAGATGTCTCCCTGCCCAGATCACTGCAGAAGAGAAAAGAAGAAATTATCAGCGGTGGCTCCAAAGTCAGAAAAGAAAAGGAAATACAGAAAACACAAGAGGCCACCCGGAATGATTATGACAATAAATGTAATCGTTTAACACTCTCTTGACAGAAGACAAAGGTTCCCAGATTAAATTAATACAAGAGACTCACCTAAAATAAAACAGCTCCCAGGGCAGGCAAAGCTATAGCAGGTAAATGCAAACAAAAGAAAAAGCGTGAGTGGCTATATCAGACAAAGCACAATTTAAGGCAATAATCAGTGTCAAGCAGGATAAAAAGGGTAATTTTATATTCATAGGAGCAATTGTGAAGGCATGACTGTTCTGAACAGTTGTACACTCAGTACTTTAGCATCAAAATACATGAGGAAAATCTGTTACAAGAAATACAAGAAGCTGGCCAAATGACAGTTGTGGGCATAAATTTGCATACTACTCTCAGAACCTGACATCAAGTAGCCAAAACATATATAAAAATAGAAAGGAGTAATATCATGAAGATTGAACTAAAAGGTGGGTACTGACTTTGCTATGGGTCTTTAGCATGTTTTAAGAGATCACTATAAATTGATGCTTGTGATATGAATGTTAAATTTAAGACATATTTTATGTATAGTGTAATTATAACCACAACTTTAAAAACCCAAAGCCACTGAAAAGCCACTGAAAGAAAATACACCAAAATGTTAACATTTGGTGTGTTTAACAAGGTTGGAATTTAGATATTTAAATTTTTTTCTTTCCACTTCTCCTTCCAGTGTTCTTTAGTGATCTTATACTATTTTACAACTTTAAAAAATGAAGTAAATTATGTAACTGTAACCACCCTGTATACCACCTTTATAATAACAATAAAAAACGTTAAATGAACTAAAAAGAAAAAGAGATAGAGGAAGACTCATCCTCCTAGCATAAGGGTTATGATTTTCAAGATTTAAGATAATATAGGGGGCTGGGGATGTGGCTTAGTGGTAGAGTGCTTGCCTAGCACGCATGAAGCCCTGGGTTCAATTCCTCAGTACCACCTAAACAGAAAAAGCCAGAAATATCACTGTGGCTCAAGTGGTAGCCTTGAGCAAAAGAGGCTTATTGACAGTGCCCAGACCCTGGAGTTCAAGCCCCTGGACTGGCAAAAAAAGAAGAAGAAAGAAGAAGAAAGAAGAAGAAAGAAGAAGAAGAAGAAGAAGAAGAAGAAGAAGAAGAAGAAGAAGAAGAAGAAGAAGAAGAAGAAGAAGAAGAAGAAGAAGAAGAAGAAGAAGAAGAAAGAAGAAGAAGAAGGAAGAAGAAGAAGAAGAAGAAGAAGAAGAAGAAGAAGAAGAAGAAGAAGAAGAAGAAGAAGAAGAAGAAGAAGAAGGAAGAAGAAGAAGAAGAAGAAGAAGAAGAAGAAGAAGAAGAAGAAGAAGAAGAAGAAGAAGAAGAAGAAGAAGAAGAAGAAGGAAGAAGAAGGAAGAAGAAGAAGAAGGAAGAAGAAGAAGACGACGAAATGGTCAAGGAAGATTAGAGTAAATCTAATAAACAAGGGGAGAGGTGAGGAATTCCAGCAAGCCCTGCATAGCCTGGGCCTCTTAAAATCTCCAGGCTTTCTGAGGGGGTCACTTCCTGCTTGAAACTGTTTTCTTTGCCTAAAAATAGGATCTCAAGTAATTAGGAGTTGTCTTTTAGGCATTAGTGCATTCTCATCTATGGAGCTTCCCCATATAGATTCTCAATGATCAGGCATGGGGCAAGTGTGAGGAATACCAAATTCTCCCTTGCCTCTATTGTGCCTTCTCTATTTTCCGTCCATCCTCCACTAGCAACTCAAAAATGACTGTTCCAAGCTGAGACACATCTGGAATCCCTTCCTTTTCCTTTCTGCCCATGCCCCCAGGTAACCTTGTCTAATTTTTTTTTTTTTTTTTTGGCCAGTCCTGGAGCTTGAACTCAGGACCTAGGCTCTGTTCCTGAGCCTTTTTGTGCTCAAGGCTAGCACTCTACCACTTGAGCCACTTTTGGCCTTTTCTGAGTAGTTTATTGGAGATAAGAGTCTCACAGACTTTTCTGCCCAGGGTGGCTTTGAACCACAATCCTCAGATCTCAGCCTCCAGAGTAGCTAGGATTACAGGTGCCTGGCTCTTGCCTAATCTTATAGAGGGACATAGCTCACCTTTACATGCAAAGGACCCCCAGATTCATCTCCAGCCCCAAATACATCACAGATGCTCTCCAGCCTTCAGGCTACAACATACAGGCTGGAAAGCATTGGATAGATACGGGACAGGAATGGTGGACATGCCTACCAGTCAGACCCCTCTAAGCATCTGATGGTGGGGCAAAGAATGATTGAGTGTGAGACAGGAATGCCCCTGGGGGTGGCGATGAGAACATTTAGGCATCCCCAGTCAAATGTAGAAGGTTCCCACGAATGAATCAGAATAGATTGTCGCCCACTCTGTGCCATCCAAAAATGAAACCTAGGGCTCACTCAGATTTATGGGATTATAAACTATTTCAGCACCTAAGAAAAGCAACAAAGTTGAATTTAAAAAGCCAGATCCAGGATGCCCTGACACTTAGGATATTCACTCTGGACTCTTTGAGTTTTCTTTCTCTTGCTTTTTTTTTCTTTCTTTCTTTCTTTCTTTCTTTCTTTCTTTCTTTCTTTCTTTCTTTCTTTCTTTCTTTCTTTCTTTCTTTCTTTCTTTTCCTTTCTTTTTTTTCCTTTCTTTCTTTCTTTCTTTCTTTTCTTTCTTTCTGCTATGAGGCTTGAACTTAGGTCCTGGGCACTGTTCCTGAGCCTCTTCATGCTCAAGGCCAGCACTCTATCACTTGAGCCGCAGCACCACTTCTGATTTTGAGTGGTTAATTGGAGATAAAAGTCTCAGAAGGCCTTTTCTGCCCAGACTGGCTTCGAACCACAATCCTCATATCTCAGGCTCCTGAGTAGCTAGGATTATAGGCATGAGCCTCTGGCACCCAGCTCTTTGGATTTTCTTGTGCCCACTGCATACATCCAATCTCTGGATGTGTGGACAGTCAAGGGACAGAGTCCACCTCACCTCTAAGACTTGCCAGTCAGTGGTTTCTGGTCTGGCCTCCTGGCTTCTGAGGGCAGAACAGAAAGTCTCTAAATACTCTGAAGTTTTTAATCTGCCAGTAAAATGAATGAGGATGAAACCACTGATGTGGTTTGTTAATTTAAAGGCTTTTATAACTACAAGGTACAGTCTCTTTTGAAATGAACAAAAAATAAACTTAAGTACTAATTTGAACCCTATATTCTTATCAATTTCAGCTCAAAGTACATAGTCTCATTGGAAAGTAAATCACTTTGAGAGCTTTCTAAAAGCATGACATATAATTCTTCTTAACTTTCCTAAGTTTGGATTTCTACCCAATGCCATTTTATTTTGAAAGGCAAATGTGATGAGACTAGACTTTGGGAAAACGGCTTCATGAAATCCTATGCAACTATCAGGTTTTACAGAAGAGATGTTGCTAAGTAACTTCTTGCAAGTCACTTGACTCTTCCAATTCATAACCTCCTCTTGTTAAAATGAAGGAAATATTATCTGCCATAAACTGTTAAAACAACCAGAATTTGTGTGTGTGTGTGTGTGTGTGTGTGTGTGTGTGTGTTGGTTGTAGGGCTTGAACTCAGGGCCTAGGTGTTGTCACTGAGCTTTTTTTGCTCAAGGCTAGCATTCTACCATTTTGAGCCTCAGCTTCATTTCCAGTTTTCAAGTGGTTAATTGGAGATAAGAGTCTCATGGACTTTCCTGCCTGGGCTGGCTTCAAACCACAATCCTCAGATCTCGGCCTTCTGAGTAGCTAGGATTACAGGATGAGCCAGAGCCTGGATATTTTTAAATAAAATGCCTGGTACGGTGTCTGTCCTGCAGGAGGAGCTCAGTAAGCAGCGGTTATGATTCTCAAATCCCCAGATCCCCCGCTCTTCACTCCTGCCCCATGCGTTGAGATGCAGGGGGGGGAAAGTCCCCAGGTCTTGTATAGTTCCAGATCAGCTCCATCTCCATCTTTTCCCAACTCACTCAAAAACAAAACAAAACAAAATTAAAGGCACTTTGATTACAATTGATGCAATTGTAAGGTAAGTCCCTAGGACATTTGTGTATTCATTTGTAAATTATTACTCTGGATTGTTTTTTTGTGGGTCGTGGGGCCTGAACTCTGGGCCTGGGCTCTTGCCCTCAGTTCTACAGCTCAAGGCTAGTGCTCTACCACTTGGGCCACAGCACCATTTCCGTTTTTCTGGTGGTTTTTTTTATTGGAGATAAGAGTCTCACAGACTTTCCTGCCCGGGCTGGCTTTGAACCTCGATCCTCAGATCTCAGCCTCCTGAGTAGCTAGGATTACAGGCGTGAGCTACCAGCGCCCGGCACTCCTGATTTTTAATGTTTTATCATCAAGAACTAATAAATAAGGGTACACTAACATCTAAAAGACAAGTTCCAATGACTTGAGAACCTATTTTCACAAAACAAGGCCTGTCCTAACTTCCCTGGGAGACAGCAACGCTAACAGCCCCCTTCATTAGGTGAGCATGAGCCCTGGGGGCTTCCTCCTTTCTTTACACTCTAAAGCAACTGGGCACTAAGGGCCACATTTTCTTACTCCCTTAACCCCTATCCACTGATTGGTACAGTGCCTTGCTTTTGGTTGACAGTTAATAAATGTTTCATGAATAAATGCCTCTGAATCTGCCCCCCTCCTGCACTGGGACTGGCAAATGCTCATTATGAGCCAAAATCAGGTCAGATGACCTGGCTTGCAGCAATAATGCACACAGAAGGCAAATGATTAAATAATGCATGTCTATCCACTTGACATGACATTCTGCAGCCACTGGAAATGATGCTCTCGAAGACTCAAAGGCCACATGGAGATGCATCTAACATTAATTGAATAAATAGACCATAAAGAGAGTTTCCTGGTCCAGCCATTCTGCACTTGGGCCCAGACTGAAGGGGAAGACCAAACAGAAAACGTTGCCACGAGAGCAACATGACTCTGCATGAGCTGTTTCCAAATTCTCTTCTATGTTGGTTTCGCAATTAGCAATGGGATGTTTGGAGAGAAGCCCTCTCCACCCCCCTTCATCACCCCCCCCTTCCTCACCTCCCTCCCCCCACCCCCACCCCCCGCCCCGCAGCCTAAGCAAAAATTAGCCTTGGTTTTCTCCATAGGCACAGAACCAAATGCAGTGCAGTGAATTCAGAATGAAGGCTGAGTAGCCAGACCAAGGGGAGGATGGGTGAGCCAGAGTCCATCCAGGAATGAAATATGGACTTGACCCAAAATAGCTGTCATGTTCAGCTTCGGCGTCTGCATTAATCCTCCTTTTAGTTTATTGACATCTATGAAATTGATTCTCACCACAGAATTACAACCCATGGTCCTGGCATTGCAGTCAATAAAAAGCGTGACTGGAGAGGCAGGAAGGAACATCTGCACCAAGTATTTGCAGATGGGCACCATGGTGGGCTTTGCTGAGTCTTGTGTGTTCTCTGAGAAATGTCCCTATGCTTTCCTGGAAAGAAAGGGAGGTTATGACTGGAGTGGGGTGTTTTCTGTTGCTATAGCAAAATACCACAGACTGAGTAATTTATTTAGAATGCAGGCTTATTGGGCTCATGGCTCTGACCTGAATGCTGTGAAGTTCAAGATGAGATGGTCACATTTGATGTTATCTTTCTTGCTAGGGGAGACTTCCTGCAAAGTCCCAAGGCAGTTCAGAGCATCACAGGACCAGACAGAACTCTTCTTAAAAAGCTACAGGACAATTAGAAACCCATACTTTTTCTTTTTTTGTCAGTTATAGGGCTTGAACTCAAGGCTTGGATACTATCCTTGAGCTGTGCTCAAGGCTAGTACTCTATTGCTTTGAGCACTATTACTTGGTCTCATGGATTTTCCTGTCCAGGCTGGCTTTGAACCTCAATCCTCAGATCTCAGCCTCCTGAGTAGCTAGGATTATAGCTGTGAGCCACCGGCGTGCAGTAAAGAGCCCATTCTTATGGCTTCACTTAAATTTTATTACCTCCCAAAGGACCCATCTTCAAACACCATACTTAGGTCAAATTTAATATTTCACAATGGGCATTGAATTTCAACATGAGTTTTGGTGGAGATGTTCAAATATAGCAGAAAGTCCACACTAGTGGCAGGACTGGAGGACAGGACCTTCTATTTCTTTTAGATCAAAGCCCCATGGGTGCCAATGAAACTCCTTTCTCCTTTGAAAGTTCAAGCAAGAAGTCCCCTCAGACACTAATTAGCCAGGCCCTTCTACGGCTGTACCTGATTCCCCCAAACCTTTAGGGGAGAAGTAAGGGTACATTCAGTTTGCAAGGCAGAGGTGGAACCGGCTGTCAGAGGCAGCCCTCTTCTATTAGAGGTGTGGCCTCCACATACCCATCAAGCATTTGTCCTAGTCTTTCTGATCATGCACACTTTATTGCCTTCGGCTTCCTAATGCCTTTTTTTCCATGGGCAAATTGTCTTGAGCGATGCTCATAGAAGCAAAAGGGCCTTCACACTGGAAAATCTTGGGCCATTAGCCGCTGTAAGTGGAGTCAAGTGAGTTTGTCTCCACGGTGATGTTTGTTTTCCTGCTCCCTAGATGAGACATAGGCTGCTCAGATTCACCAAAGCAAACAAAGAAATGAGATGTGGGTGAAAGCGGGCACAAGCTTACAGGAAGTCTAGGATATCCTGGCAAGCAACTGGAAAGGTGCTTCCTTTGGGGCAGGCCTATTAGCTTGAGCCCTCCCCTCATCTTTATATTTATGGGCTTTGATCCTAGGGAACAAGGGACTGCATCCTCAGGTGAACTCATGTACTTGCCCCCACTTTCCAAGCCCCTCCTCTCCTCAGTCCTGCCCACTCTCTCCCTCCTTCTCTGATTTAATGCCTTAGCTCCCACACGTGGAGGTGACTGCTCACAACGCACCAGCACTCCCTCTTCATTTTCAGTTCTCCATCCCACTCCTGTGATCCAAAGGAAAGGTGTTGCACAGTCCCCACTCCAGAATCGTCCTGTTGACTTCTGCCCATAGCCACAGGCTCATGTGGTCCAGGATGGTAGCCAGTAGCAATGTACAGCTATGCAGAATTAAATTACATTGAATTAAAATTTCCATTTTTTTCATTCACACTAGCCACATGTAAAGGGCCAAATGGCCATGTGTGGCTAGTGTCTACCATACTGGACGGATATAAACATAGAATATTTCCATCATTAGCAAAAGTTCTACTGGACAGTGCTCCCCAAGGCCTCAAAATACTTTAGGGTCGATTCTTTCACTAAATGCATTCACTATTCCCCCCAGCTCTGTCTTCCACCTACAAGTTTGCTAACACAAGAGAAGTAGGAAGATCGTCTTCTTTGAAATCAGACAGACCTGTTTAAATTTCTGCTTTGAAATCTGCTTGCTGAGTAAACCTCAGATGCTTCAACGCTAACTGTAAAGTAGAAACAATCTTCTCAACCAAGTGGATTCGTAGGATTAAATAGGGAAATATAAAGTATTTGACAGAAAGAAATAGCCCATCACTGTAGTTATTATTGTTCTTGTTATTGATAAGCTGTCAAACATCCCGGGGCTGAGACTGTCTGTGTGAGAGGTTTAGATGTGTGCATATGGTCAGCTTGGAAAAATGACTTCAGTGATGGAAATGGTGAAGAGGAATGCAAACCTGTTCCTTGGTCTCTTGGGGATATTTCTATTTTTCGGTGCCATTTCCTCGCCATATTGATTTTAAATCATTTGTTAAGAGCTTTTCATTGTTTCACAGCTTTTTGAAGCGTGTCTTTCTCTCTCGCACGTATTCAGTAGTAACCACTGGCAACTTCCAGCAATGAATCACTTGCACAGAAACCAAGCAGTAAGACTTCCAGGCCTCCTTGCTAGACCCTCCGGGGGTCAACTTCAGCCTGCATGGGGAGACACACGTGGTTCTTGTCATAGTCGAGAACTGATTGTCAGTGTGACCTGGGTCAGCTCTTTGCTTGTTCTTCATGTCCAATCCTCACAATAACATAATAAATGGGTTGTTAGAGATCAAATGAGGTTATCAAATCAATATTAACTTCCCTACGGGTGCCCTGTGTCTGACATCCTTAGTAAACCTTAGAAGATGATGGAAAATGTGTTCATGGCATGTCAGATCTTTACATGAATCAAGGTATGCATTTTATAAAAGTGGACCTAGATTATTACTACAATAGATACGATGGATGGGGGTGGGGGAGGACACTCAGGCTGGGAGCATAGCTCAAGTGACAGAGGCTTGTCCAGCAGACATGAGATCCTCAGTAGAATACCCAGTACTGCAAATAGAGCCTCTTTTATTTTCACCTTTGTTGTCTGAAGTCTGAAGTTTTATTTTCCTGGAAGAAAATGTGACCCAGAGTCAGCATCAGAAGATCCCAGCTCCTTTTGGGTCAAACCCGCTTACTCAGTGTCCCCTGAGGCTCTGTGATGGGTGCTGGGGTATACTATCAACCGCAGAACACACATGCGCTGCATTTCTCTACAGCAGGGCACCCGAGAGAAGGGCTGGCTAATCAAGGTGCTGTCTGTCCCTTCAGGATTGCAGACCTCTCCCTTTCTTTCAGAGGATGTTTGCTCTCTCCCTGTCCCTACCCACTACGTCCCAGCCTGCGCTGGCTCAGGCCAAGTATCCCGTTGAGTATCCCAGTCTGTGGAACAGAGCTAGGAATAGATTTGCTGCTTTCGATGGTCTCCACCTTCCTTCTCTGTCCTTCCTTCTTCCCACCATGGCTAGAGGGTCAGCAGAGCCACTGTGCTCTTCAGGGGACTCTCCTTGTCTTCATGGTATCCAATGAGCTTTTCCTCCTGTAGCTCCCCCATTCCAACAGCCAAGGACCCTCTCCACCAGATGAAGAAGCTGGACTGCCTCCCTCCCTGTGCTAAAATCAGTCATGGGTGCTTCACATGGAATCTGGGAGCCATAAGGCTAGAGGAGACCCCCTTGGCATGGAGGGCTCTTGGCTACCGCATCTGACCCTAGCAGTGTGTTTTGCTGCATCTGACCCCAGCAGTCTGTTTTGCTGAATGGGAGAGACCCCCTCTTCATCTCAGTTTCAGCTGCAGTACACCTCCAGGGTCATCCAGAAAGTTCACTTTTTGTTTCTCATGTGCTAACAATTGACAGCCAAAAGTCTAAAGCCAGAGGGACTGATTCTAACCCTTGTAGGCCTGGAGAGATCTGAGGATTCAAAGCCCCAAGGCAACATCTTTGGGATCCCTGCATCCTGTCGTGTACACACAGGGTGTAAGGACCTGGCAGTGTACCAGGCTGAAGAGGAGCTAGGAAAGACTGTTGTTCTGAAAGTCTAGTCAAGATTGAGAGAACTGTAGCCAACCCACCATGCTTTCATATAATGCTGCCCCGGGATCTCCTCCCTCCCCCAGCCAGAATCCTGAAGGACTCAGCTTGCCGCCGTTTCCTCTACTGAAGCAGAAAGAAGAGCTAAAGATAGAACAGCAACCCCCAGAAAACAGAGAACCAGCTCCCCTGGCTCTGGGCAAGGCAGGCCTAAACTTTGCAGGAGATTACCCCAGATCTAGCCCTTAGTCTTTTTAGGCCTGTCCACCCTCAGTGTGGGCTGTTCCCTAGTGTGGTTCAAGGCCTTTCTTTCCTTTCCCCAGCGTTGCTCTGCTCCCCCTCCCCGCACATCCCTCCCACCCCCCAGCAGCATCTCTTACCCACTACTGGATGCCAGAGCTGCCATATTGGCTTCTAGACTAACTTCTTCCCTCCATGCTCAGATTACCCTGGAAGAGTACCAAGCTTAGGAAATACCTATCAGTGGGTAAACAATGAGGCAACTTGGGGTGCCTTATCTAAACCTAAAGCAGAGGTCTTGGGTACAAAGATAAGACTTGGGAAGAAAGATCCAATCCAGTTTGCTGGTAACTCCTTATAGATTCTCAGAGCCAGGTTACAGGATAGCAATGAAGGGATCGTCAAAATCTCTTCTGTGTCACAGAAGAGGCAACAAGGCAGCCAGAAAACCAGAGTCAATCAATACCCTGGCTCTAACTTGAACCAATCACCTGTTTCTTCACCTGTAAAGAGAATGATTGGTATCAGATGCTTGTAGGTTGTTGTTGTAAAGATAATTGATCTCATAACTTTGAGAAAGCATTCTCTGGGGGTCTGTGTGAATGTTAATGATTCTAATGAAAAATCCTATAAACTACAGAGGGGCCATAAAATGGGGAAGGAAATGGGAGATTCAGACTTTTTATGCTGAAAGGGATCTCTGAACCCCCTCTCTAAAGAAGGAACTAGTGCTTCCCAGCCAGACCTCTGACAGCCTGCCCCCCTCAGATTTCCTCTCTGTGGTTCGTTCATCCTCAGGAGGCAGAAGTTGGCCCACCATACCCTTGAGGTAAAAATATAGAGACTGCAAAGGAAGCTATTTGCCACCCTCTAAGAGCTATAGCCAAGGAGACAATCTCCTTCCTTTATTCCTCAAACCCTCAGCGCCATCAACCAGTAACTGGATGCTAAATAGGAAGTAGATTTCCTCTCCATTAGTTCTCCTCTGACCTTACTCACCAACAGCAGTGAACACCATTCCCCCCACACCTTCGCCTTTTCTTCTCCTCTGCCTCTCACATACTCTTCCAGTTCTTTTTCTGGGAGTCCATTCCTCTAGTCTGACTTCAGTGCCTTGGCTTAGGGCTCCTACCACCTTCTAGGCGTATGTGTGTGTGCCAGATCTGGGGTTTGAACTCAGGGCATGGGCTATGTCCCTGACCTTTTTGCTCAAAGCTATTGCTACCACTTGAGCCACAGTTCCACTTTCTCCTTCCACCTTCTAAAAAGCATGCAAATTCAACTCTTGCATCCCATCATCACCCCCCCCCCCAATCTGGCATTCTTGCCTCCTCTTATAAAGGCTTTCCTGGGGCTGGGAAGGTGGCTCAGTGGTAGAGCGCTTGCCTTGCATGCCTGAGGCCCTGGGTTCGATTCCTCAGCACCACATAAGAAAAAAGAAAAAAGCCGGAAGTGGTGCTGTGGCTCAAGTGGTAGAGCGCTAGCCTTGAGCTGAAGAGCTGAGGGACAGCGCCCATGCCCAGAGTTCAGGCTCCACGACTGGACCCAAAAGAAAAAAAAAAGGCTTTCCTGACTACATTGTATCCACCTGGATAATCTACTTCAAGAGCTTTAATTACACTTGCAAAGTTCCTTTTGCCATCATCATAGCTTCTGGAGATTAGTGTCAACATCTTTTAGGGACCAATATTTAGCCTGCCATAGAGGCCTACAGGTCTAGAGGCAGGCTCCTTAACCCCTGAGCTGTGGTTTCCTCAGCCAAGAGTAGAAAAAACAGATGCCTACCCTCTGACTCAATGTGAACCAACTGAATGATGCGTTAGAATGTCAATGGCCAGGAATGGAGGCTGGGCTATGAGTGTCCCGCCTGATTCCTTGGCCCAAGACAAAAAGGAGGTACCTGGGAGATGAGGGCCTGGGTTTTGGACTTGGGTTCTTTTACCTGCCAGTCCTTCTTCAGGGGAATGGACAGACCTGATCTGTACACTAACATTGCAAGTTGGTCATAGTGCTTGACAGAGGGCAAAAATGTCCCGCAGAATGAGTGTGTCTAGTGGTCACCCCTAGCTAGCCCAGGTGGGCCAGCAGCTGGGCATCAGCGGGGGCCCAGGCATGGAGCTGTTACGTGGCCCTCATCCACACGGGAATTGGCCTCTGCGTGCCATGATTATAAGTCTGGAAGGACAAGAGGGAAGTGTTTTGCTCTGCAAATAATTTTGGCCCAACTCCAGGGACAGGGAATGCCCACTGGTCTTGGCTGGGCTGAAGGCCATGGCTTGCTGAGGGAGTTGGTTTGGTCTCTATATCGGCTGAAGACACATAAAGGGGGCCTGGGGCTCCCAACTAGCTGAGTCACTGCCGTGAAGCTTAATGAAAGCTTGCAAAGCACTCAGAGGCCTTGACTGAGAGGCCCCACGTGAACACGGAATATCTTTATTAATCACCGAGACAGCACCAAGTGGGGTGGCCTAGGGGGCAGCTGCCTCCAAGCACAGAACAATGGACGGTTAAATTGCAGTGTTGAAGAGTCGTCTTGATCAGCGGGGCTCAAAAGCAGCTTAGCTGGAGGATGCAGGCCCCTGTAGGAGCCACTTAACTCACCTGGCCCTTATCAGCCATGCATTAAGTAGAGGCGATAAACCTAACTCCCTGCTGGGCAAGGACTGTCAGGCAATGGTGAAACATCCCTTTTAAACCCCGCCAAGTGGAGGGGCACAGAGGCTCTGTCAGGCTGGGTGTTGTTGGGCAAGTCTCTGGACCTCCCTGAGCCTCAGTTTCCTCCCCTGCAAAGTGTGACATTTAAAAAAAAAAAATCCTATCACTTCCATGTAGGATTGTGAAACTCAAATGACATATATACGAAAAAGCCTCGACACCTATAGTATAATGAGACCAGTAAGAGAAACAGTTGGCAATGAGTTAATAACAAGAACAGTAACATACGGGCTGGGAATGTGGCTTAGTGTTAGAGTGCTTGCCTAGCATGCATGAGGCCCTGAGTTCGATTCCACAGTACCACTAAAAAAAGTTTAAAAAATGGTGATAGTTTAAAGAGAATGCCTGGGGGGGGGGGGGGGGGGGGGGGAGATCTAAAAACCAGTAACATATTAAAGGCACCATTGGTAAGAATAGCAATAATAGCAGCAACAGATGTGGACACTGCTCCTTGCTAGGCACTCTTCTAAACTCATTCCAATAATTAGCTACTCGGACCTTCATTGTTTAGATGAAGAAGTGACCTCCAAGTTTCCACAGTCAGTGAGAGAGGGGACTGGGAGATGGCCCAGAAAGTCTGGCTCTAAAGTCTCCTCTCTCCCAGCTCTCTAATGCTGCTTTGTCATTAGTGTCATTATGCTCATTTTAGGAATGAAGCAGGCTTCGTTATGATTGACATTATCATCAGCAGCAGCATTTCACGGAGTAAACAGAAGCTGGACCTAGGGCCAGCTGTGCTTCAGGAAGGGACCCTCTGGTCATCTTTAACTCTCTGTCTGTCTTAAGAAAGGGGGAAAAAAGGTATTGTCAAGACAGAGGTGGAGTGTGTGGGTCTGCTCTCTAATCAAAACTCGAGATACAAGGAAAAGTATAACTAACAGATTTTTAGAAAGAAAGAAAAAAAAAAAACAACAATTGTCAGCAGATGTTGGAAGAGATTTAAATGTAGCCCTGCCCTGCCCTTTCCCTCAGGAGGCCATGCACTGAGGGGGACACTGGCCCCACCTCTGGGAGGCAAGTTGCTATCTGTGGGTAATGGAGCAGGTTAGTCTTTTTGCATGGGATCACTCCCCCAGAAAGGTTCCTGCAGCTTAGTCTACATCCCAGAACTTCAGCTAGTCCCTGCAAGTGGCACTGTGACTCAAGAGCATAGCCCTAACCCTCTCTTTATGTCATTGGTAACTGAAGCAGCTCAGGGCAACTTCCTCTAAGACTCACCTAAGCCAGGTACTGTGGCTCTCACCCGTAATCCTAGCTGTTCAGGTGACTGAGATCTGAGGATCTGAGTCAAAGTCAGCTCAGGCAGGAAAGTCCACGAGACTCTTTATCTCCTCCAATTAACCACCAGAATAACCTGAAGTGGAGCTGTGGCCCAAAGATAAGACTGCCGGCCTTGAGTAAGAAAGCTAAGGCCCTGAGTGCAAGCCCCAGTACTAACACTAAAATGTATACATATTTAACTAACTAGCCCCAAAGGGGTCAGGAAAGCTGGGCACTAAGTTTTTAGCAGGACTAAATGCCCTAGTCAGATATATGCTCTGTTCCCTAGCCGTGTGTTACTGCTCCTCTTACCCCTCCTGAGGCCACTCCCACAAGCAGATCATGCTGAGAACCTCTCTGGACTCAGCTTTGCCCTCGTGTCATGTCCCCCTTGTGTCCCCCCCCATCATGCTCCTTTATCCTACCCTCTATCCTTACCATCCTGTCCTCACACCATCTCTCTCTCTATCCAAGGAAGACGCACCTATGGGCATGCTCCAGACCCAGCGTGGGTATGGTTTCCTGCTCTGGATTCCTCATCCCTCAAGACAAGAAAGGAACTGGGCATAGTGACCTAGGCCTGTTATCCCAGCACTTGAGAGGCTGAGACAGGAGGATCACAAGATTGAGGCCAGAACAGATTAAACAAAGTGATCCTAACTCACAAGAAACAAACATGCAAAACAAAGTGTGGTGTGATGGCTCATGTTTAAAACTCAGCTTCCCAGGAGGCAGAGCTAGAAAATGCAGCTTGAGGCCAGCCTGGCAAAAAGTAGGAACAACAAACAAGCTGGGCATGGTGGCATGCACCTGTCACCCCAGCAAGGATAGAGGTATAAGTAAGAGAATCATGGTCCAGGTCACGTAGGTAAAAAAACAAAACCCAACAAAACAAGATACTACCTAATAACTAAAAGCAAAAAGGGCTGAGGGTATGGGTCAAATGTTAGAGAACCTGCCGAACAAGTGCAGAGCCCTATAAGTTCAAAATACCACCTACAGGGGCTAGGAAGGTGGCTCAGTGGTAGAGTGCTTGCCTTGCATGCATGAGGCCCTGGGTTCGATTCCTCAGCACCACATAAGCAGAAAAAGCCAGAAGTGGTGCTGTAGCTCAAGTGGTAGAGCTCTAGCCTTGAGCTGAAAAGCTGAGGGACAGTACCCAGGCCCAGAGTTCAGGCCCCACAACTGGCAAAAAACAAAAAACAAAAAACCCTAGAAACACAAAGGAAATCCACTTTAGACCCATCTTTTGACAAGTTCAAAACTAGGGTTTAATCCTATTTGGTGGGTGTAAGGGGAAAGAACCAGAAGAACAAAAGAAAGACCTTCCTAAACCACCTTCACTTTGAACTTGGCTTCCCTATGCCCTTGTAGTTCTGACCTGATTTGCAGGTAATATGTGGCACTTGGGTTGCTGGTGTTGACTACAAATTGCACAACTTCTGAGCTTCCCAGAGGAACTTGAGATGCCAAGATGGATAGAGTCTGCCTTCCCCCTTGCCTTTTGGGGAACGTGTCTCAATCAGGAAAGTGAGTCTCTCACCCTAAGGAAAGATCTCAGCTTTAAAAATTTAGTGCAATTCTTTTTATATCAGAGGGTTATATTTAAAGTATTCAAAGGCCTAGATTTGCATCGTCTTACTTAAATTACTCATTACCCACCTCTCACCCACAACCCTTTTCTCATTCTATAAAATCTCAGTTTACATAAAGTGTTTAGAGATTTGCCAGGTATCGCTGGTACATACCTATAATGCCAGCACTCAAGAGGCTAAGGCAGGAAGATTGGGCATTTGAGGCTGCATAAAAAATTATAGGCCAGCCAACACTACCTAGCAAGATGCTGTCTCAAATAAAACCAATTTTAAGTTTCTTCCAGCCATGTAGGTGATCATTTCTCTCACTGGACAGGGTTATCTACTATGTTATCCAGTCCAGACCTGCCTGGGACTACAGGCCTGCACCACTACTTCCAATTCTCTCATTCTGATCAAAGTTCACTGAGCATTCTCAGTGGCCTTTCTTCTGCTATACACCATCTACTTTGAGCTGCAAAGGCCTAGCCAACATCTTTCTGTCACTAGAAAGTGAATCCAAACAGGCTAGAAATACATTTTAGTTGACAGCAAGCCAGCACACAACAGGAAGGCAGTTACTTAAGAATAAAATGGCCAGGAGCTAGTAGCTCACACCTGTAATCCTAGCTACTCAGAAGACTGAGATCTGAGGATGGCAGATCAAAGCCAGCCCAGGCAGGAAAGTCTGTGAGACTCTTATCTCCAATTAACCACCAGGAAACTAGAAGTTGGCAAATGTTGCAAGTCATTAACTAGCAAACAGCTCTGTCTGATGCCATACTTCCATGGCTGCATATATGTATTATTCATTTTTACCTTGGTACAACAGGAAAACTACACAAAGCTACAATCAAGAAGCTATGCTAAGAGACTATGGAGGATGGCCAAAAATTTCAATTGTTGGTGTTGATAGCATAAATACAAACCCAAACCTAAACAGACCCAAGGAATTTAGAAGCACAACTTTCCCTCAGTTCCAGTTCAAAAATAAGTGCTCCCAAAATGACCTCTCAAGGAGCCTGAGTATCATGCAAGAATGTAGCGGTCCAACCAGTGAGGGGGCTCTGTTCCACAGGGTCCTCTCTCAGAGGCTTCTAGAAACATCTTAGCAGTCCTAGCCCAGCGTGGACAGGTGGCTCAAGAGGAATCAAAGAGCTATCCATCAGCCCAGCTTTCTCACAGAGCCATAGCAGGGACCCTAGACTAGGCTTCTCAAGTCTGTGCACATTTGTGCAAAGAAGACAGGAAGACAGGACTAGACAGTGGGGAAAATGGACCCAGATTGTGCTGGCTGCTGAAACTTCAGCAGTTCTCTCCATGGAACTCAAGGGCTGGGGTGGCCCTTCAGAGTTCTTCCGGAATGGTCAGGGGCCTGGTCCTGCTACTCCTCATCCCATCCCACCTCCATCCACCAATCATTGATCACAGACTTATCTCTGGGAGGGGATTTGAAGGAGAAAATGCCCTGGAGTGCCACAGCTGTAAGGAATTCCTCACACCCCTTTGGTCCAGCGTTTGTGATCAAGTGCCCAGCAATGAGCAGGCAATCTTCCAGCCATGAAACTCACTAGTGACCCAGGCATCCTCTCATGCCAAGCCTCCCCTCCGAACTTGGCCAAGGCAAGCCCAAGGACCAGCTAAGCTACCCCTGGTAGAAAGGACATATTTCCTGTGCTCTGAAGCCTCAAGGCTGAACCTTCTAGTATGGACAACAGTAATTTCCACTGGGAAACTGTCAAAACACCAACCTGTGGTATAACTACCTACACACACACACAACTTCAGAAACAAAAGCTTCATAAAGCACCTGGCTTTAGCAGTGTTAGTACTTCCTGGTGAGCGTGCCAAGACAAACTGTTTGCTAAGCATACAGGGACGAGGTAAAATTAAGGGACGAGTTGGGTGATGCTATTAACAGGAAAGCTGTCAAGGTTAAAGAAGACAATAATAGCCTTCGATTTGAACTTCATTAAGTCGGCCATTGATGGGTTAGAGGAGACGGTCAGGAGGGATCAGGGCCACCCCAGCTGGGCAGCTGCAATGATCTGCAGAGGGGACAGTGGTAGAGGAAGTAGGGGAATAGCTCAGGGTCAGTGGTCCCATAGAAGGGAAGATGGGAAGGCACTGTCTCAAGACCAGGAGCTGAAGTACAGAGCAAGGGAAAGGGGCTGTGCTATACTCTATGGTAGCTTTCATTCACTATCAGTTTGCCCTAGCCTAGCAGGAAGTGGCTGGTGCCTGATCTCCAGGCACGAGGACCATAGCAACTTGTAACTTTTCTTAATGGAGATCTGGTGTCATGTTCCACAGAAGGCAGAATCCTCCGTTTCATTCTGATTCTATTTGGTTCTGCTGGCCTCGCCTAGCTGCCCTTGCAGCATAGATGTTGTCAGTTTGAATCTGCTGCGATGAACTCTTTAAATAGCTCCCCTAATGGATAATCAATCATCTCAGAGTTTTAATACTGAATCAGGCTGCTGGACATATTTGGGGGCAAAGCTGTTTGTACCGGAGCCAAAAACTGACCTTTCTCTTTTCTTTTGCAAAGCAGAACATGTCACATTAAATACCTAATGGTCTAAGACAGGTCTCTAGTGACCTAAAAAGAAAAAAAAAAAAGCTCAAGAAGTGGACTCTCCAAGAGTACAAATTACATTTAATTGGTACATCTTTTTAAATTAGGCTCTTCACTGAAAAGTTTAAGGGATAATAAAATAGAATCTCATGTTAATATTTAAAAGCATATCATATATATATGTATATATATATGTATGTATATATGTGTATATATGTGTGCACATATATATACCTATATATATATATATATATATATATATATATATATATCTCATAAGAGAGAGTTTGAACTCAAAGCTTTAGCACTTACCAGGCAACAAGCGCTCTGCTGTTGAGCCAGGCCTTCAGCCTGCATCTATTCTTTGTGTGTGTGTGTGTCTGCATGTGTGCTTGCACACACATATGTGTGCACACCTGTACTGGAGCTTGAACTCAGGACCTCTTGCTCTTGTTATTTAACTCACAGCTGGTGCTCTACCACCTGAACCACATCTCCACTTTTGGCTTCTTTTTTTTTCTTTTTCTGGTTAATGGAAGATCTCACAGATTTGTTTGCCCAGGCTGGCTTTGAACCTTGATTCTCAGATCTCAGTCTCCTGAACAGTGAGGATTACAGGCATGAGCCACTAGTGCCTGGCTCTGCTCTTTTTTTTTTTTTTTTGGTTGGATATGGATATGAACTCTGGGCCTGGGCGCTTTCCCTCAGTTCTTCAGCTCAAGGCTAGTGCTCTACCACTTGAACCATACCTCCACTTCCAGCTTTTTCTGCTTACATGGTGCTGAGGAATTGAACCCAGGGCCTCATGCATGCAAGGCAAGCACTCTACCACTGAGCCATGTTCCCAGCCCTCTCTGCTCTATTTTTGAACCTCAAGTGTAACATAAATGCAGTGTTCATAGTTACCCCTTTCAGGTTCCCTACATTGACAAGAACCTGGCAGGGAGAAAATTTACACCATAGCACAAAATGTTCACAGATCTTCTGGAAACCCCCAGGGAAGCCCACTTGAACCTTCTGTCCAGGAAACAAGCCATCTGCAGAGTTGCAGAGCTGGCTCAATGGCAGCTGGAGTTTCACAGCTGGAGCCTCTCTATGCTGATCAGGCAGGGTGCCTTTCCTTCCCTCCCTCCCTCCCTAGCTCTCCATTCCTGGTCCCTCCAATTCCTGTCCCTTTCAAGTTAATGCAGTAAGTAGCCATTCTCAAAGGCCTCCCTGCTGCTGTTCAACCCCTGCTGATTGTGGTTTCATGGCTCCTACCTCATGCTGTCTGCCCACTGCTTGGGCTTCTCTACAGGAGATCATTTCTTCAAACTCCAGGAGTTTCTTCCTGGTCCTCCTTGAGTTTCACTCTGCACTTTTTTTTTTTTTTGCAGGGGCAGCGGGGTGGGGGTCATGGGGCTTGAACTCTGGGCCTAGGCACTATCCCTCAGCTCTTCAGCTCAAGGCTAGCACTCTACCACTTGAGCTACAGCGCCACTTCTGGTTTTCTGGTAGTTAATTGGAGATAAGAGTCTCACAGATTTTCCTGCCGGGGCTGGCTTTGAACCACGATCCTCAGATCTCAGCTTTCTGAGTAGCTAGGATTACAGGCGTGAGCCACAGGCACCCATCTCCCCTCTGCACTCTTTTATGGGATTTCTCAAGCCACCTCTGGCTTTGCCCTGTAAGTCCTAGTACCATTTCTTCAGTTTCTGCCTGAATACAAACCAGGAAACAAAGGCCAGCTCCCATTTGTGAGGCTTGGAAAACACATACACACACCACACACACATACACCAACCAGACGCGTGTGCGCACACAGACAAACAGACAGGCACACACACACACACACACACACACACACACACACACCAGGCAGATACTTTAGGTCTGGAAAACCAGGTTGCCATCCCCACATCAAGTCTGATTGCATCTCCCAAACCCATCATTGGATGGGTGATGTGGGAGAGACCAGGTGGGCTCTCCCCACAGCTGGGATGGCACACAACTTGATTTGATCAGGGAGAAAGGATACTCCTATTGCTTATCTTCCCTAAGACACTTTTCAAGATTTCCTCCAAGTTCTTAAGTGTTTTCAAAATACTCTGCCATCCTCCCACTACGTGCTTAGCTTCGCAAAAGCTGTTGAATTACCCAGTGCCCTTTTTAAATGTCCTTGTGATGAGGATCTCACAGTTAACTTGTTTATCCTCCAGTGGCAAGGATTTTGCAGGTCACCCAAGTCCATGTACACCAGAGTCCAATCAGAGTCTAGGAATGGAGTCAGGTGGCCAAGTGGGGAAAGAGGCCCAGAGCAGGGACTCCAGTGGCAAGGACCACAGCCTGTCAGTGCTCTCCTCAGGTTCTGAATTGCCGGCAGGCCCGTCCAGGCTTCCTCTGTCCACATCTCAGGTAGAAGAGCACAGGCAGGATGGTAGAAAAGGTTCAGCCAGAACGTTCATACCAGGTCTTTCCGGAGAGCACTGACACAGGGAGAGCGTGCCCATTTGGCAGATAAGGGAACTGAAGCTTGGGAGGTGAGGGTACTCGCTTGAGGTTTTCGTGGGTTTTTGTTTTGTTTTTGCCAGTCCTGGGGCTTGAACTCAGGGCCTGAGCACCATCCCTGAGTTTCTTTGTGCTCAAGGCTAGCACTCTGCCACTTGAGTCACAACACTACTTTCAGCTTTTTCTGTTTATGTGGTGCTGAGGAATGGAACCCAGGGCTTTGTGCATGCTAGGCAAACATTCTACCACTAAGCCACATTCCCAACCCCTTGCCTGAGGCTTTATACTGGTGTATAACAGCTGGTAAGGATAGGGTCTGTACAGCGCTCCACACTCTACCCACTGAAAGTCACTTGCTTTGGGTCCTTGAACCTGAAAACAGACATTCAACACACACGGAGAGAAAGAAAAGAGGGGATTATCATGAGCTCTTTCCAAAGGAGGATTCAATCCTTTTCTGGATGCATCCTAATGCTTGGCCATGTTCTGTGACTAGCCTAGAGTTCTCTGAGTCCACTTATCTTTTTATAGTTTGACCTTTACACAGGAAAAAAAAACCACAATGATTTTCAATTATTTTGAATAAACTGAAATGGATGTGTTTTTCTAAATGATTAAAGAATGAAAAACAGAGCCTGTCACCATCAAAGTCCTCTGGGGAGTACTTAGAGGATGGGTTCACTAAAGTCCCTTCCAAAGCTGGGCGCTGGTGGCTCACACCTGTAATCCTAACTACGCAGGAGGCTGAGGTCTGAGGACCGAGGTCCAAAGCCAACCCAGGCAGGAAAGTCTGTGAGACTCTTATCTCCAATTAAACACCAAAAAAAGCCAGAAGTGGAGCTGTGGCTCAAGTAGTGTAGAGAACTAGCCTTAAGCACAAAAGCGCAGGGACAGTGCCCAGATCTTGAGTTCAAGCCCCAGGAGCAGCACAATACATACATGCATGCATACACACATACACACATATGTGTATATACATGAATACATACATACATGCATGCATGAAGTCCCTTCCAGGTGAGCCAACCCCTTCGTTATGACGGGGAGCTTGAAGCCATTTGTTTTTCTTCCACTACTCATACTCTTGTCATTAGGAAAAGGAAGCTAAGTGCTGGATGCAGTCAGGACTAGACTTGGCCCTCATCATCAGAGTTGCTGACACCATGAAGACCAGGGCAGGACTATCTTGTCCCATAGAGAGTTGATAGGATGATGACATCCGTTATCCATGTACAGACTACATGGATCAGCAAAGCATTCCGCTGTAGTCTCAGATACTTAGAAGGCTGAAGGAGAAGGATCACTTGAACTCAGGAGTTTGCAGCCAGCCTGAGCAATATAGTAAAATACTATAAACAAATAAACAAACAAGAGGCATTCCTTACTCACACTCACCAGGGACAGGCCAGCCAAGGGAGAAATGAAAAAGGCATTAGCAATCTGAGCAGAGTGGCAAACAACTTCAGCTCTCTTAATCTGCTTCCTTTTCTGTGAAATGGTGAAGGTGATGGTGCCTTGTAGGATTGTTAGAAAGTTAATGAGTTTAAGAAAGTGTGTAAGGCTAGGTATGATAGCCCACACCTGTAATCCCAGAATTTGGCAGCATGACTGTGAGTTCCTAATCAATTTGGGCTACAAAGTGAGACCCTAAAATTAAAATAAAATAAATGATCATGTATACAGATGAAATGATAAACAGATCGTGTGTTTATATGGTAGGTATTCAATAAATGTGCTTCCCTCTCTCATCAAATGTTTGTTTAAAAGCACAATTTCTCTTTGATACAAAGGTCTGAACTCAAGGCCTGATTGCTTGGCTGGTGTTCTACCAAAGGAATCACACCTCCAGTCCAGCTCTTTTTCTGATTAGCCAGAGAGGGATCCTCCAATTGAGATCAGATTCCTAATCCTGGGTAGCTAGGATTACAGGCGTGAGCCACCAGTGGCTGATACAGATTGGCATTAAAAAAAAAAAAATCAAACTAAATAGCAACATCTATCACAACTGTGTGTTATATCACACAGACAGGCTGTGAGCAAGGCTGCCCCTCACAAAAGGAGCCCACTAGGATCAGAGGTGCTGGGGCGGCCAGCCAGCCAGATGTTTCAGAGGTGCAGTCTGCTGACTCATGGGCCGACAGCTCTCTTTTGGGAGGTAGTTGTGGCTGGACATCAGTTGAATCTCCTCATCTTGAACTTCCCTTTGTTAGGTGGTTTGGTCACTTATGGGTCTCACAGGCTGCCATCCTGGCTTTGGGCTTTTCCCCTATCACTCCCAAGAATCGTTTCCGGCAAGCAGGGACGGCGGTGCATGTCGGTGCTGGTCATTAGGCCAGGGAGCACTCATGGCTGCTAATGAGTAGCAGGGCTGTCACCTGGCTCCTTAGCACATTTTTTTTTAATTAGTCATAGACCTTGAACTCAGAACCCAGGTGCTGTCTCTGAGCTTTTGTGCTCAAGGTTATTGCTCTACCACTTGAAGCCACAGCACCACTTCCGGTTTTCTGGTGGCTAATGGGAGATAAAAGTCTCACAAGACTTGCCTACCCAGCCTGGCTTTGCTCCTCAGATCTCAGTCTCCTGAGTAGCTAGGATCACAGGTGTAAAACACCAGTGGCCAGCTCCTCGGCATATTTTTGATGGCCATTCTGCTATGCTAGAATCCCCATCCCTAGGGTACTATGCCTGGACCTTTCCCAGCCACCCACAAATCAGAGCAAAGCAAGAGCTAGTTCCATTTGGGGTAAAGCGAGCTGGCTTGACAAGGATGCTCTTCACGTTCACTGCTGTTCTCCATCGCTGCTGTGGACCTCGCTTTTGATCATTATCCACCACCGCTTCCACCTGCCTGGCCTTGACTCAAGGCCCAGCTGGCCATTCAGCTCAGACTCAGTCCCCTCAGCTCCCTTCCCCTCCTCATATCCTCCCCACCTTTCCTGGCCTGCAAGGAGTCCATCATTAGGGCCTGCTAAAAGAACAGCTAGAGCCAGGGTAGCACTGTCACCATCAGTCCTTTCCCCCACTGCCCCATCAAGTCCCAGCCACCACCCACAGGAACCTCATGAGATACTAGAGCACTGTACACCCTGAACAGAGCGCCCCCCCCCCCCCCACCTACCAAGTTCCACCATACTCTTCATCCAATAACTCAAAACAGCCAAGTCCTGCTGGGCCGGTCCACTGAAGTATTCAGTGTGATAAAATAATAACACTGGAAGATTCTATTCTTCTTACTAAGAGCTCTAAAACACTCCCAGAAAGTTCTAAGTAGAGTTTGTCCTTTCCTGATTTTAGTTTGTGAGCTATAATTATCCAGTACTGAGTAGCAACTGGTACCAGGCAGATGACCCCCAGATTCTGGGAAAGTGTCTTTGCCTTCCTCGACTTTTTTTTTTTTTTTTTTTTGTCAGTCGTGGGGCTTGAACTCTGGGCCTGGGCACTGTCCCTCAACTCTTCAGCTGAAGGTGAGTGCTCTACCACTTAAGCCACAGCACCACTTCTGATTTTCTGTCAGAGTTTCTTGAAAGGGCTGGCTTTGAACCATGATCCTCAGATCTCAGCCTCTTGAGTAGCTAGGATTACAGGCGTGAGCCACCAGTGCCTGATTTTCTGGACTTCTTAACCCGATAAGACAGCCATGTCTCCTTGCTCTTTAGGTACAAACACACCAGGCTGTCTGGTATACAAATATGTATAGACATATGCATACATGTATCTACATGTTTGTACATGTAGATACATGCATGCACATACATATGTACATGCATAAATAAGATAGCCAGGTGCAATGGCTCATGAATGTAATTCTAGCCACTTGGAAGGTACACATTGGGAGAATCTTAGTTTGAGGCTAGCCCAGGCAAAAAGTTCTTGAGATCTTATTTCAACCAATTAAAAAAACTAGACATGATGGCATGCACCTTCATCCTAGATATAAGAGAAGTATAAATGGTAGGTTCTTGGTCCAAACCAAGGCACAGGTGAGATATCTTATTCAAAACAGAACCAAGGAAGAAGGGCTCAAGTGATGGAGCAACTGATTAAGTGAACACAGGATGCGTGTGCACACAAACACATGCATGCATTTTGTCAGTACTAGGAATTGAGCCCAGGGCCTCACCTTGCTAGGCAAGCTTTTCATTTATATTTTAATCATCTTGCTAACATATCTTTTGTCATTAGTCTTCACTAATCCTTTCTTGATAAAAGGCATGTCATTGTAGCCACACGAGAAGCATAAACAGGAGAAACACAGTACAGGCCAGCACAGGTCATATATCTAAGACCTTAATCCAAAGATAATGAAGGCAAAAATGGGGTAGTGGGGGCATGGTTCAAAAAGGCAGAGCATTTGCCAGCTCAAGATCCTCAGTTCAACCCCAGTACCACCAAAAATAACTAAAAAAAAAACCCCAAAACACTCTTAGTTCTTCAAAAGAGGCTATTATTTAAATTATTACTTTCCAAAGACAGTAACTTTGGGTTCTGCCCGTGAGCCAGCCTGCATGCCCTTCCAGATGTGGTCTCAGACATAAACTTTGTAAATTGGTGGGGACAATTCTCATTGCCTGTTTGGTTTCCCCTACATGCCCTCAGCAAGCTATAGATAAATCAATACTTCTCGCTAAGCTACATTTATGGTTAAGCAATAATTATAAATGGAGAGTAAATGTTCACCTCAAGCAAGATGTGAATCCCTTTAATATTCTCCTGGCCAAGCTTCTGCCCTGTTTCTTGCCCTACCCCCTACCTCTAGTCTAAGGCCACGTTAATTCACACACACACACACACACACACTCACACACACACATACACACACACACACACACACACACACACACACACACACACACCCTGTAACACCCATCTGATTTTAGAAGACTCCCCGGGCAAGCATTAAGTCCTCAGCCTCCCCTCCCCCATGCCCTGATGTGCTGCTAAGAGCAACTCTCATTGCTACAAGCTGATTGTGTTCAGCAAATGTTTGTAAATGTCTATGGCCATGTCTCTTCCACGCTACGGTGAGCTTCCGCCCCCTGAAACTGTTTTCTGAGTCTTTTGTGTCTCCTAATGGTGCCTGGAACATTTTGCACATGATAAGGAACTCAAATAAAATGAACAATAAGCATCCCCATCCAGCTTGAGCTTTTTACAAGGCTCTCAATGAAAACCCTGAACCGCATCCACGTCCGATAAAGGCAAACATCTGGAGAAGCCCGAAGCAGATGCCCAATTATGCTGAGCCTGACGGACGGCCAGGGAGTTATTTGGAGCTCAGTAGCATCGCTCAGCTTTGCTGCTGCTGCTGCTGTAGGCAACAGGCCGTCCCTTCCCTAGACACAATGCTGGCCTGGAACTAGGCTTCAAACAGCTGCTCATCTACCCACCATCTACCTACTAACACCTGCCATCCCAAAGGACCACTGCCAACAGTCCCATCCTCAAGATAAGGAGGACTGGATTAGGTTTATGTATTTATTTTTGCTGTGTGTGGGTATGTGAGTACACATGCACACACACCAGGCCAGGCTTGGGCGCTATCCCTGAGCTTCTTTTGCTCAAGGCTAACCCTCTACCACTTGAGCCATAGTCTTTTTTCTGAGTAGTTTATTGGAGGTAAGAGTCTCATGGACTTTTCTACCCAGGCTGGCTCTGAGCCATCATCCTCAGATCTCAGCCTCCTCAGTAGCTAGGATTACAGTCATGAGCCACCCAGCACCTGGCCAGTTTATTTTCTCATTCACTTTTCCACCTCAAGAAATACCATACTTTCTACAAGAAAATGCTAATTGCACCGCAGACACCATCAAATGGTATTAAGTGATAACTAAATGTTCAGGAGGTTGACATGCATATTGTTTCAAGTGGCTTTGTGATTTATTATCTAATTTAGATAAATGGCAAATAGTGATATCATAATAGCCTCTTTTTATTCTGGTTTCTGCCTCATTGTCTCTGGATATAGACTAAGAAATGAATCATCAAACAGGCCCCACAGGAAGACTGGCAGACTGGTTCAGAGCATAAGCGCTTGGTGTCAGACCCTTGGGGTTCAAATCCCAGCCACATGGCTAAAAAAGAACAAAAGGAGTCAATACTAAAGGGCTTCTCAGAGAGGGACAGGCATGAAGCATGTGCTTCTATTAGTTTTAGTATTAGTGAAACCAAAGTTTTAGGCCCCCGACCCAAACTTCTGGGCTTCTACATCAGGTCTAGCCACTTGTCCCTATATGCCAAGAACAGAGACATGGTAAAGGTAGAGAAAGCAGCTTTCTTACCTGGTGTGGGCAGTAATGGGAAGACAGCACTTCAGGACCTCTTCAGTCATCTTCTACCTATAGACCTGAGCTATGGGCTAAAATAGGGACAAGAGTGAGAGGTATGCAGAGCTAATCGTGGCCTGGTTGATTATTTGTTTGCATTCTGGAGAAGTTATCACTAGCACAGATGAGGCTCTGATGTTTCCTTCTTTTGGGAAACATACTAATCCTTTCTGGATTCCAGAGTGACTGAAAAGTGGATGGTGGACATGAAGACAGATAGAAAATGGAGGTATATGCCCCACCCAGCAAAGACAAGAGGGCTGTAAGTGTTTCATGGTGAGAGGGCATGCTTGTGGCACGCCATCCTGTGCTGAACTGGCATTTTTTCAGGGTCTATGCCATGCTAACTTCAGTTCTGACAGAGAGAGGAGCCTTTACCCTAAGCATTGTTATCTGAGTGTAAGTGTGTTCACAGTGGCCTCCCAGCCATGTTGTCTCTCAGCAACAGACAGCAAGGAATCCTGAGGAGTCACAGGAACTGAGGAATCCAGGCCAGCAGGTCAGAAGATGCAAGGCGTCCATGAAACCTAAAGCTACATCCCATTAAAACACCCATCCAAAGTTGGCAGTGAAGGTCGACGGCCCAGCCGTGTGCAGAAAAAGCTGAGCTAGACCACCAGGCCCTGAGTTCAAGCCTCCAGTATGGGCACAAAAGCTAAATAAATAACTTTGCTGTCCTCTACTAAGTAGTCGATCTTTACCAGCAGTCCTGTAACCTAAAAGTCAAAGAGAGCAATTTCCAAAGGTGATAATCCCCAAAAGTTAAAAATCCCCAAAGATAAAAATATGACTAACACAAGAGGAAAAGTATATTTCTCAAGAGTTACCAAATATTTGAGTAAGAACCAGGTTCTACTCCAGTGTGACCCATGGGGCCTGCCAAGCCCAGGCACATTTGGCTGGGACTGTAGGTAGGAAACTCACAGCACCCTCATTTTAGGGATGCCAAAAACTGCTCATCCCCCCACCCACACTTCCCCAATTGATCTTAGTCACTAGATTGTCAAACACCAGTGCTTCCCCTCCCCCCCCCACTTCCATCACACTCTTGGAAATAGTATCTCAGGTCATTCTGGTCCTTCATGTTCTGTACTGGGCTGCAAAAACAACAGTCAGTGGGGGCTAATGCCTCAGGGTCAGGTGGATCTTGGCAGAGAAGGACTCCTGACACATCACCTCCATCCTGCTTCAAAAGGTTGCCTGCCACAATCTCCTCACACCCTCCATCCCCACCCTTGTGGTTTCTAAGCTATAGCCCGTGATGATTCCAGGAAAAGACAGAGACAAAGCCAGGGGCTGGAATTCTGCCTAGCATCCCAGCCATCCCGGCCAGGACCTGGTGTTCCCTGCAAAATGAAATGCATGGGGCTCCAAGAACCTTCCCCTCAAGGGCTTTAGCTCCCATGACTCATGTTGGGGGGAGGGGGTCACCCTGTAATCACAGACACTGAGTAGGGTCTTCACGTGAGCATGGAGACCTACACCCCTCCATCACAGGTAGATCCAGCAGAGAACTCTCCAGGGCCCTGATTTTGAGATGAGCCAGGGTAAAATCATTGTGCAAATAATCAAACCTCAGCAAATCCCTTCTAATTCACTTCATTTAAAACTTTTGTTTTCCATAAAGGATTAGGCTAAGAAAGAATTTAATCATAGCAAATCCACTTTCAAAATAGTTACAGATCCCATGATCAAGAGGAATAATTAGAAGAAAAGACTGAAAATCCCCCCTGGATGTTGAGAACTCCTGACATTGAAGGTAGCCTGCTGGGATGTTGTCCTCGCATATAAGACAGAGGCAGAGGTGAGGCTACGTTTCTTCGGGGGCTGTTCCGTCTTTGTCTAGTGCAGGAGTTGTTCTGGATGGCTCATGTCCAACAGTGGACATAACAGCAAAGATCCCTGCCCTCATGAAACTGTTCCATTCCCATGGCAGAAGAGACAATATAGACACGCACCGTATGTTATAGTGGTTTCAGAAAGGAAAATGAATCAGGGAAGGGTGATGGAAGGGACATTATTTGTATGCTGTGGTCAAGAAGGCTATTCAGTGGAGAGAACAATTGCTCATGAACCTGAATAAAGAAATGAGTCACATAGATATCTGAGTGTTACAGTAGAAGCAAAGGCACTGGGGCTGGAAGAGACATGGGGCTTTATGGACTGCATTCTGACACAGCATCTACAAAACCACTTTGTAGACTCAAGTGGCAAGAGTAGCTCATCATCATTACAGGAACAAAGCTTCTCCAGCAAGTCAGCAGAGCACATCTCATTACACGTCCCCACGCGCCCATCTCACCCTTCTCAGCATCTTCCTGGAAGCCTCCTAGCTTCAGCACACTCTGGCTTCCCAGGGGAAGGATGTCCCACTGGGGATTAGATTCCTGACTGGAGTTGCTCATCCAATCAGAACAGGCTCTGACCAGTGGCGCCTCAAGCACTCATTCACAGCAACCATCCACCATGTCATTTCCAATCAAACCACTGGAAGGATTCCCTGGCTCCTTCTACCACAGGTGGGTAGGGGCACCCTACCTCAGGTGGGTCTACTCTGACAGTACCAAGGTGAAAAACCCAGCTACATCATGATGCTGGCATGGAGCATGTCCTCTGGTTATGCCCAATCTACATGCCACAGAACCAATGCCAGGCTATGGCCCCTTAGCTCCAAGATGCAGCCCCCTTTGGGGAAATATATATCCAACTATCCTCATTTTACAAGGGAGAGAAACTGAGGCCAGAAGAGTAAGGGGCTACAGCAGTCAGGCTCAATAGCCCAAGCAGGGCCACTCTAAGCATGATGGAATCAGGAATGTATCCTAGGAGTTAGACCTTTCCAATTGTAGATGTTGCTGGGGAAATGGAGACATACAGGATCAGAGAAGATCACTAGCCAGCCCTGGGTGGAGGATGGGGAGCAGCAAAAAAGGGTTGGTACCTATGGAAAGGTCTAGACTGTGGCCTCTCTTGCTAATGGAGAGCTGAGGTAGGAGTCCCTGGAAGTGAATTCCATCGCTGTGAGCTTGCAGGGAAGTGTGGTGGGAGCCTGGCTTGCTGTGGGGCAGCTGTGCTGGCAATCAGAAAGAAAGGCTGGATACAAAGCCATGGAAACAAGAACAAATGAAACTGCCAGTCTCCAAGCCCTTTTGATGACCACGTTTTCTTTCCTGGGATTCTAACGTTCTTTGGGGAAATGTTGTCTATGATCCTGAACACCTGGCTCAGCAGTCTGCCTTGCACTTGCCCTGCCTAGGATGCTCCATGGAAGCCCCAGGCAATACAAAGACTACACTTCCTGGCACCAGCCTCCTGGGTGAGGATCCCAGACAAGCACCTTTGAGGCAAGGTCTAAATCTAGGAGGGTGGAAATGTGAAGCGGGGGTGGGGGGAGGGGGGGGGTTCTGGAGGCTGTTTGGTACGCTTTGCACATGTCTGCCTCACCCCTCCCAGCCCTGCCCTCAAATCTTCCAGCCCTCCCCCCACCTCTAACACACTCAGTAGCATCTCATTTACTCCATAATCTCTGCTTCCTCCTCCCACTGATCCCTCCCAATTCCACTTCCAGCCCGAGTTACCCCAAACCAGGCCTTGAACATCAGTGGCTGACATTGTCACTGCTGTGCAGTCCAAACACCCCATGAGCAAATGATCAGCTCCATGCTAAAGCACCCCGTCCTTCAGATATTGTATGACCTAAGATGGCCAGAGCAGAAAGCAGGTGAGATCTGCTGTCCAGGTTTCTGGGGGGCATGAAAATTTAGAGTTCTAGTCTCAGTTCTAACAACCACTGGCTTGGGTACCTTATCCCACACCCTGGGCATCTGCCCCACTGTCTGTGTGATGCCTGAAGGTTACAAGGATTCCAACTCCTATTTGTTCCTTGCCCAGCACTGCCAATAATGCTAAGTAAGTAGGACCCGATACATATAGCCTTAAGGAGAGAACAAAGGTAGGAAGTACTGGATAGAGGCCCAAGGCCAGGCCTCCTCAATCTGCCTCTGCCCTGCCCACTACACCTCTTTCAGAATCTCCTTCCTTTTTCTATACCCTGCACCACAGCCCAGTAGCTTCCCTAGTTTCAAAGACTCAGCTCTTCCTACTCTAATCTTCTCTCAAGCATCCATCCAGTAATGGCAACCTGGGGCTGAATTGAGTTCTAGACATCTCAGCTTTAAGTCCTAGCACCTCACAGAGGGACTAAGAAAAACTAGAAGATAAATTAGATGATTAAATCCTTTCTCATTCAGAGGCGGCCAGATATTTACGATCTACACATACCCAGTTAAGTCCTCAGGCACAGAAGGGGCTGGAATGGCTAGCCACCCTCACTGACAGATCTTCCAGGTTTGGTTTGAACAGAGCAATGTCCCAGGCACCTTTTTCAGGGTTTGAGGTACATGATCATGGCAAAAGGAAGCCAGTACAAAAGATGCTCCCATCTGGATCTGGGATGTATGAGCTTGTGTATCGGTGGCATAGAAGTAGTTCACCTCTTCCAGTTACGTTTTAGAAAGCTAGCAGAAAATTCAAGTCGAGTCTTCTTATCTGAATCGAATCCTACCACCACAGCTGTCTCACCCCCAAACCAGCTTCTGTACCTTGATAAATGTTACTTAGAGCTACCATATTGAATTAGGAGCCCATTATATCTGATTTACCCTGTAACAGGGTTAGATCTATTTCCTGGGATCTAACAGAAGGCCTGATGGTGCCCAAGCCACTCCATAATTATGTTTTAAAATTATAGCCCAAAGCTGGGCACCTATGGCTCACGCCTGTAATCTTAAGTACTCAGGATGCTGAGACTGAGGATAGCAGTTCAAAGCCAGCCAAAGCAAGAAAGTCCAAAAAATGGAGATATGGCTTAAGTGGTAGAACAGTAGCCTTGGGCAAAAAAAAGCTCAAGGGCAGTATAGGGCCCAGAGTTCAAGCCCCAGGACGGCACACACACACACACACACACACACACACACACACACACACACACACACGTATGTGCACACACACACACACACACACACACACACACACACACACACACACACACGTATGTGCATAGCACCTGGGGAGAAATCCAGCTGAGCTGAGCAGCACTTGACAAGATGCACCCTGGCTGCACATTTCAGAGGGTAGCACCTTCTAGAGGCCATTTTGCCAAAGACAAGAATTAGGACCAGGAAGCTCAGTAACAGAGTGAGTTGAAAACAGTGACAGTTTAGAAGTTAGATGCATCTGGGTTCAAATCTTATTCCTCTACTGCAATCTTGGGCAGCACACTTCCCCCCTCTGGGCCTCAGTTTCCTCATTTGTAAATGGTAGTAGCTGCTTGGCTGTAGTGTCAAGTAGGGAGGTGTGGTAGATGCATCCATACAGGTGACTGAGGAGCATAGTGCTAAGATGGCGAAGACCTGGGATCCAGCCACTTGGTCTCAACCCAGAGACTATGCAGGACTCTGGGTTTATCTTACCCCAGGGATGTGAGCAATTTTGGACTAAGAGGGTCCTTTGTGGGCACTACAGAAACAATGGCAAAACTTGGCTACTGGCCATTCAAATCAAGGAGGACAGGAGGAATCTGGCAGTCAGGAGGCAAGAAGTGGGTCATTTAGGGAGAAAGGCCAATCCAGAAATACTGACCACCACTTACCCACTGATGCACTGCTTCAGCTGCCTGGGGAGGGGGCACAGGAAGGTCCTTCTATAAGACTAGCAGTTGGCAATATTCTGGAGCCCATGGACCTAAAGGGAATTCCTCCAATCCCTAGGTAAGGACAGCAGTGTTATTCTGCTTACATGCAAGGCTTGTGGGGCCCTCATTCATAAATGAAGCACAGTGGTAACAGATGTCTGGTGGGGCATCAGGCACTGGGACAGTGGGAGTTGGAGGAGACTCCCCGCTGTCTCCCCTGCCCTCCACGTGGAGGACAGAGCAGGAGCTGGGTAGAAGAGGCCAGAAACCAGCAACCGGAGAAAGCAAGGCCTCCTGCAGCAGGCTAGGCCTAAATTTTGAATCCTGAAGTGACCCTACCCACCCAGAGGGCCACCTCTCTGGTGGCAGCATTTGGATGTTAAGTCCAAGAACCCAGAGGCCCAGGAGAGAAGCTCAGTCCCAGTCTAAGGCAGCCTAGGATTTGCTCTCTTTGTTCAGAGCCAACAACTACAGTCTCAGTGTTTTCAAATGTTTGAATCAACAGAGAGACTGTTTATCAATATTTAAAAAAAGAAATGTAATTAGAGGTTGGCGAACCCCCAGAGCTCCTGGCCACAGATGTCAAAGGCTTCCTTGAGTTGCAGTGGGAGGGGACAGAACGCAAAGCAACCACAGACACGGCCTGCCATGCTGTGCTTGGCCACAAATCCCACTTGACAGGCGCTCCCCACCGAGCCTATAAAAGATTCTGTGGCTAATGGAACGACATTTCACATATGGCCACCTTTTTTTTTTTTTCTTTCATTCCTAGGTGGTTTTTCTTTTCTAAATTTGGGACTGTGGAGATTCTATTTGAAGAACATTAATTACTGTCCAATGTTAATGTAACTAATGTGAATCCAAAATACAACTGTGAAGCGAGGAAAGGAAACAAAAGCAACTTGTGTGGTAATTTTGTGTTCACATCCCTCAAGATTGCCTGAGAACATTAGTCTGATGCATTTATTTCTGGTCAAAAGAAGTGAATAGCCAGCTTTTTGGGGGTTTCTGGAAAAGGAGATGAGGGTGGCCACATCGGCCTTAGAGACGCCAGCCCAGGCCACCTCAGGCCAGACTCCCTCTCAGGGGCTCAAAGAGGCAGTGTGGGAGGGTAAAAATAGTGCGAGAGAGGGTTTCAGCCACAGCTTTGACACATGGCTTTCTCATTGCAGGGCCTGCTACAGAGGGCCCTCCTCTTCTAGCTATTCTAAGTGAAAAAGAAAAAAATAAGATTATCTGAGGACTAAATAAAAACAGTGCTACATTTTAGCCACCTCTCCTGCAACCCTCCCCCTTTCCCACAACCCTCCCCCTCTCCCAGTGCTCTTTTGTCAGCTCTTCTTTCCTCACCAAGCCAAAAATGGATGAGCCCCAAAGTTCTGTCCTTGACCCCCCTTTTTCCTCCACCTGCCTGCCCTGAGAACTGGAATCCACAGCTGTAGCTTCAACAGGGGTCCATGGGGATCCCAACCCTGGCACTCCCCCAGGAGTTCTTCCAATACCCCAGACCCAAATGGCACATTCCCCCTTTAGAGGGGCACAACTGGACCCGATTCTTTCCTGTGGTCACTGTCCCTGTCCCCTTGCCTGACTGTAGGTGACTAGGACTGCTTGACCTGGGACCAGCTTCTCAGTCCTACCAGAGCTAGCAGTGCTGGGGGACCTGCGGGTTCCCTGCAAGAGGCCCTGATGGTAAAGGAGAGGAGACATCAGGAAGGCGTCCCTGAGAAAGATCATCTTCAGCTGGGCATTGGTGGCTCACACCAGTAATCCTAGCTAGTCAGGAGGCTGAGATCCAGGTTCTAAGTCAGCCCAAGCAGCAAAGTCCATGAGACTTTTTTTTGGTCATGGGACTTGAACTCTGGGCCTGGGCACTGTCCCTCAGCTTTTCAGCTCAAGGCTAGTGCTCTACCACTTGAGCCACAGCGTCACTTCGGATTTTCTGGTGATTTATTGAAGATAAAAGTCCCACATAGTTTCCTACCCGGGCTGGATTTAAACTGTGATCCTCAGATCTCAGCCTCCCGAGTAGCTAGGATTACAGGCGTGAGCCACCAGCACTCAGCTCCATGAGACCCATCTCCAATTAATCACCAGGAAACTGAAAGTGGCACTGTGGCTCTGTAGCTCAAAGTGGTAGAGCGATAGCCTTGAGCAAAAGATCTTAAAGACAGTGTTCGGACCCTAAATTCAAGCCCTACAACTGACAATAAATAAATAAATTAATTAATTAAATAAACTTAAGAGGCACCCAAAGTGTGGACATGGCAGCCGAGGAAAGGCTCACACAGGAGACCAAGGAACAGAGGAGAGAGGGCACTGAGGACCAGCAGGGGAAAGATTAGCTGGGAAAGGAAAGTGAATATACGGTGTGAATCTTTCTGGGGACCAATGCGTGTGGGTCAAGATGGGAATACACTCTGCTTGAATATGTAAAAGTCACTCTGCTTGTGGGTACAGAGTGGGAAGGGCGCCAAGGCTAATGGATTTGGTGTGAGCCATGAGGTGTCTCCTCCCATCGCTAGCCACAGCTGCTGTCCCAGACATCTGTCTGGTGAGAGAGCTGACGGGCCTGTTCACACTCCAATGTTGGGGACAAATAATGGCAGTGTTCTCAAATTCTCCTAGGACTGGTCAGAGGACAAAAATGGGTAGAGTAGACACCAATAAGCCTTTCCACACCAACCCCCTAGGATATGCGCTGTGCATTAGGGGGTCCTGTGCATTAGGGGGTCCTGTATTGTCACATTTCTAACCTGATCCAGGTATCTGTGCTCACATCTGTTGTCCTTGATACTTGGGAGGCTCAAATAGAGAAAATTGATGCTAGGGACTAGCCTAGACAAAAAAAAAGTTTGCAAGACTGATTTTCAACCAATAGATGGACACAGTGGTGAATATCTGTCATCCTAGCTTCATGGGAAGCAGAAATAGGTAGATTAAAGTCCAGGCATGTGCCCAGGCAGGAAGCAAGACCCTATCTTAAAAACAACCGAAGCAAAAAAGAGGGCTGCAGGAATGGTTCAGTGGTAGAGCTCCTACCTAGAATGCAAAGTCCTGAGTTCAAACCCCCAAACCAGGAAGTAAATAAAAAACACCAAACATTTAATTAGTATAGGCCTGCAGAAAATCCTCAACAAGCCATACAAGTCCCTACCCAAGTCTAGTTTTCCTAAGAATAGGACGTAATACTACCCAACTTCCCAGTCTACTTCACTTCCCTCATTTTGGGGAACTGAGCCCAGGGCCTTGTGCATGCTAGGCAAGTGCTCAACCACTTATGTCATACCTCGGGCTCCACAGCCTTTAAACAAGAAAATGTACATCCAATGTTCTTAGCACAATGTCTGGCATACATAGGTACTCCCAAATGATGATGAAGAGGAGGAGGAGGAGGAGGCTCACTCAACCTAGCAAGCTGTAGGTGCTAATACCACCCACTTGAGTTCACATACATTTTTTAACTTCAGGTCTCCATTTTTGTACATCTTTATGACACACAGCAGATTGATATAGCGGTTCAAACAATGGAGAGTACTTGCCCACTATTCCTACTGTTCTCCTGGTGTGCACAGAGGGAAAGAAATATGTTGTGACTGACATGCCAGCCTGGCTAGAAACTATTTGATTAATTTGACCAAGGTCCCCCAGGTACTTTGCAGAGTACAAGCACAAGTACAGAGCCCTGAGCTTGGTGCTCAGGTTTTTGGGCTTCTGAACAAACTGTGAGGCAGTACAACTGAAGAGAACGTTGACAGTTTAGAGATGCGCCTTGGAGGATGGGTGCCAGGTGGATCATCCAAGGGCTGCCTGGCAGACACGGGCATGTGAAAGGTATGGAGCGATGGTATGTTCTAGGCCACAGGAAAGTTTGAGGTTGGGCCCACAGAATAAGTTTGTGGAATAGAGGGAAGGAAGAAGAGAAGGAGGGATAGAAATGGGGTTGGAGAGGGGCACAGCCAGATCACCTGGAGTCCCAAGTCAGGCCAGGTGGAGGGGTTTATCCTGTGGCAAGGGGAAGGCAGATCTGAAGATGATAGACAAAGGCAGAAGGAACTCCCAATTGATCTTGGTGGGGATCCAAGATTTGGGCATGGAGGGTGATGGCAGAGACCAAATGCAGGCTGGGTGGTTGGGCCCAGTGCGAGCAACAAGAGGCAGCCTTGAGTGGAGGTAATGGCTAGGGAGGAGTGGGAAGCAGGGACTAGAAGTAGTCTCAGGAGCTGGCCTTGACTCCAGACAAGCTGAGGGTGAGGGAGGGGCCAAGTTCAGAGTGAACAGCTGGAGAGGGTGGGCAGCCAGCCCTTGGTAGGCAGAGAGCCAAGCACCAGGGGTGAGGAGTCCATGCCTTGCCTTTCCTCATCAACTTTCAGCCTCCTTCTCTCTTCCTTATCTGCTACAATGGGAAACAAAATATTTTTATTTTTCCTTCCTGCAGTGCTGAGAATTGAAACCAGGGACTCACCCATGCTAGGCAAGCACTTTACTACAGAGCTATATCTCCAGCCTGAAAAAATCAAGTAGTTCTTAATTGTTTAATATACTTCCTCATTTTAAATGTAAAAACTGAGTAAATGTTTTATTTCTTCCTCAGAGAATCAAAATTATATATACAGTTTCTCAAATGCATGAATCTCTAGATTTTGTGTGTGCATTGTGTGTGTGTGTGTGTGTGTGCGTACGCACACGCGTGTATACACCATTTCTAGGCTTGAACTCAGGTCCTGGGCACTGTCCCTGATCTTTTTGTTCAAGCACTGTACCATTTAAACCACAATTCCACTCCCATCTTATTTGGTAGTTAATTGGAGATGAAGAGTCTCACAGACTTTCCTGTCAGGCTGGCTTTTTTTTTTGGGGGGGGGGGTCCGGTCATGGGCCTGAACTCTGGACCTGGGCACTGTCCCTCAGCTCTTCAGCTCAAGGCTAGCGCTCTACCACTTGAGCCACAGCACCACTTGCGGCTTTTTTTTCTTCTGCTTTATGTGGTGCTGAGGAATCGAACCCAGGGCCTCATGCATGCAAGGCAAGCGCTCTACCACTGAGCCACCTTCCCAGCCCCTCAGGCTGGCTTTGAACAGTGATCCTCAGATCTCAGACTCCTGAGTAGCTAGGATTACAGGCGTGAGCCACTGGGGGTCAGCTTCCCTGAGATTTTGTGCTTAAGGCTAGCACTCTACCACTTAAGCTACACCTCCACGTCTGGCTTTTTGGTGATTCGTTGTAGATTTTCCTGCCTTTGGCTGGCTTTGAACTCGAACACTCATGTCTCAGTCTCCTAAGTAGCTAAGACTACAGGTGTGAGTCACCGCTGCCCAGCAAATCTCCAGATTTTATTTTCTCTTATATTTAAAAAAAAAAAAAAAAAGACAGTTTAAGGACCCAAATGAGGTCTGGAGACGTCTGTCGGTGCCCCGCTGTCCTTCCAACCTCTCATCCCGCAGCCCCGGCAGAAGCTCAGCACTCAGAGGCCAGGGCTGTGTGGTCACACAACCGCCCTTTACCTGTGCGACTGAGATTTTTTTTTTCCCCAGAGCTTGGAGGATATTCTGTAATCCCTGGGGCATTGACATTTTGATAAGGTTTAAAAGAAAAAAAGAAGATTTCACTTTGCAAGACAAACAGCTAATAAAATAGATTCTTTTTTGGTAACCACCCATACAAGCAATCAATCTGTCACTTGGAAAACCTGGCTTCTGAGAAGTGAAATGAGGTTACTCTGCAGTTCTGTGGGAACAGAGGGCCCCCCAGAAGTCCTCCTCAACACCAGATGACACTTGCCCCTGAAACTGGGAGCACCTTTGATAACAGCACAGGAAACACACAGCTAATTAGCTGCTCAATCAATACTGACTTTGGGAGGCTGAGGTACAGGGAGTGTTACATTGTTTACATGCAGCCTGCCCACACCAACACCAGTGTACCCCCCCTTTCTTTTCAATTCTATCTCTATTGGGGAAAAGGCAAGGGGAAAAAAAAAAGAACCATTTCCCACTCAGGGGGCAGACAGTGAGTCAACACCCCAGGGGCCCTCTCCCGGTGGCAGCCATTCAAGCAGGAATTTAAAACAAAGGGTCATTTCAACACCACCAACAAAAATCAATAGGACAAGGCTCAGTCATAATACATATCCCTCTATGTTCACCTGAGGCCGTGCTGAAATAAAGAGACTGTCACCTCGCTCCCTTTCCTTGTATCTCCAGTTCTGCCTGGCTGCTTCTACCTTTATTTTCCTATAGCAATACTTTCTCTTGCTGGTTTTAAAAAAAAAAAAGCTTTACACAGTACATAGAAATAGAATATAGTTTAAATCATTTCAAGAACAAGATAGAACAAATAAACTAATCAGAAACTGCCCCCAAAGCAGCTCTCACTGAAGAATTCTGAATAGGGCTGCACTAAACTTGGAAAGGACAGATGGCCACAAGTACTAATGAACAGCAGTGTCTCCGGCACACATTAGGCCCTTGATAAATGTCAATGAATTACTTTCTTTCTTTCCTTTCTTTCTTTCTTTTTTTGTCTGTCCTGGGGCTTGAACTCTGTGCCTGGGCGCTGTCCCTGCCCTAGGATTACAGGCGTGAGCCACCCGTGCCCAGCAATGAATTTCATTTTTAAATGATGGAATCTGAAAGGTCTCGGGAACAAACAGGATAAACTGAATGATAACTATTTAGAAATAAATAAATGACCAAAAATTACTAATGGGAACAGATCAGAATTAAAAAGTAGCTGTACTTTCATGGTAAAAAGCATAAAAGAATTAGGAAACACCTAGAAGGGATTGGCATCAAGCTGAAAAACCTGAAGTCAGTGACATTGATAAAATAAGACATCAGACCAAAAATGTAAGCAAAACAAAAAAACAAATAAAACAGAGAAATGAATAATTGATTTGGAAAACAGGAAATAGCATTACAGCCCTAAGACAAATAAAAAATTAAAAAATAAAGCATAATGAATGGTGTGAGGCATAAGATAAAGGGAACATTGAGGGGGAAATAATGCAAGACAAGACTCCAGAGCTAAAGAGAATTAAAGAACATATATATATATATATAGTGCCTTTCAAGTTTCACTTTGAGGAAAGAACTGAGCCTTTGCTGGTTAAATTTCTGAATTATACATTACCCAAAGTGAAGGGAGATATGCTCTTTTGAAAGCTGATAAAAATGACAAGAGAACTGACATCACAAATATTGAAGACAAAATGAGCAAGGGGGGGGAGATGAAATTCGAACCATATTCTCATCCTCTATCAGTTGTGCTCTGAACAAGACTTGATTATAGCAAGTAGGAAAAAAACAAAATCATGTAGAAATTTGGGAGACTTGGTTCACAATTACACTTTAAAAAAAAGCACTGGAGGCTGTCTGCTCTTTTTTTTTTTTTTTTAATAAAGCTACAAAAGACAAAAGCTGTCTTATATAACAAGAAATTAGAATTAGAATGGACCAACTGAAGACAGAAGAATAAATGATCTGACGATATGTCGTTGTCACTCTCAAGACTTCGTCTATACTAGGGCTGGGAAGGTGGCTCAGTGGTAGAGCGCTTGCCTTGCATGCATGAGGCCCTGGGTTCAATTCCTCAGCACCACATAAGCAAAAAGACTTCGTCTATACTCTGACAATTCCCAAATCCCATCCCTGTCCAGATCTGACTTCCAATGCTATTTGCACATCCACACAAATGTCACACACCACCCAGTGTACCTCGATGACCCGCGGGTAATGGTACAGATGAAAGAAATGCTCAAACTGGGAAACCTCTGAACTCACTCTTGGTGTTCTTTTGCTATTCAACTACCCCTTGGGTCCCTCCCATCCATCCGTCCATCCATCCATTTGTATTCATCTGTTTGAGCTGCCATAAAAATACCACAGACTGGGGGGGCTCAACAAGCTAGAATTTATTTCCTCATAGTTTTAGAGGCTGGAAATCTGAGATCAAGATTCTGGCTGATTCTGTTTCTGGCAAGGACTCTCTTCCTAGCTTATAGACAACTCAACAAGTTCTCACCTGGCCCTTCCTGAATGTGTGAGTGTTCCCCAGTGTTTATTCTTAGACATTAATCTTACCTGGACAGGGCCCCACCCTTACGATCCTCACTACCTTAATTACCTCCTTAGAAGCCTTATCTCTAAATTCAGTTACACTAGAGGCTAGTACTTCTATATGTGAACTTGGTGTGGAGGGATACAATCAGTCCAGAACCCACTTCTCCCCTCTTCAATGTCCCTCAGATAGGGGCTGGGAATTATGGCTTAGTGGTAGAGTACTTGCCTAGCATGCATGAAGCCCTTGGGTCCATTCCTCAGTACCATATACACAGAAAAAGCAGGAAGTGGTGCTCTGGCTCAAGTAGTAGAGTGCTAGCCTTGAGCAAAAGCAGCTCAGGGACAGCACCCAGGCCCTAAGTTCAAGCCCGGGGACTGGCAAAAAAAAATAGTAATGTCCCTCAAATAGGTGACTCCCACTCTTCACTCCCTGCTTCCACTACCACACTGGCCTTCCTGCCTGTATTTTGTTATCCCAAATAGATAAGAAATCACTCAATACCTACTAAGGATTTCCCCCAATATTGTTTCTCCTTAGCATCCCAACAAAGTGGAAGGAAAGTTTGGAGAGGCTAAGTGAAAGTCCTATGTTACTCAGAGGTGGATTTGAATCCAGACTAGACTCAGAAGTGCATGTGCTCTGTGTCTCCCCATCCTTACAGTCCAAACACCTGAAAGGGTGCCAGGCCCGCAATACACATCACAATTTACCATGGGCAGATGAGCATGGTTTAAGTGTAATCATAGGGCTGGGAAGGTGGCTCCGTGGTAGAACGCTTGCCTTGCATGCATGAGGCCCTGGGTTCGATTCCTCAGCACCACATAAGCAAAAAGAAAAAAGCCGGAAGTGGCGCTGTGGCTCAAGTGGCAGAGCGCTAGCCTTGAGCTGAAGAGCTGAGGGACAGCGCCCAGGCCCAGAGTTCAAGCCCCACGACCGGACCCCCCCCACAAAAAAAAAGTATAATCATAATCTCGCCTTCTCTTTAATCAGTACTGATGGTAAAGTTGGCTTCCCTTCTGATTCCAGCAACAGATAGTCAGGTCCTCTGATCTGGAAGCAAAAGCACTCTTTGGGGGCAAAAGAGAAGTCATTATCAAATTGAAAATGCATACAGGTTCTTATATGTGATTCCCAATTATATACCAACAAACTTGCCTTTGCTATTAAGGGCAGAAAGTTTTCCCAAGTATGAAATGACAAATGAACTACTGCTTTGTGTTCATTCCTACTAGCAGATGCCTTAGCCTCTGTTCACAGATCAGAAAATCAAGTTGAACCAACCCAAGTGAGACAGTTCCCTCCCACAGCACTCCACGGGGAGTCCTTGAACCAACTTTCTCCAGCAATTATTCTCAGGCACCTTGTACACCCTATACCCAATGTCTCAACCAAATGGACAAACAGGTGCCATGAACATACCTGCCACTCCCCTTGCCTTGGTGCTGAGGGCCTCGGAGTGATTCCTTCCCCCAAACCAGAAGCTGCTTCCACTGTTAACTTGAGACTGGAATGACTCAAATCTGCATGAAACCTGAGCCTGACACTTGACTGGAGGCCTATGAAACTTTGAATACATGACCTGGGCTTGAGCCTCACCACGTGAATAAATCAATCTTCCTCCTAAGAGCCAGCAAACATTCTTGCACCTATGAAGTCAGGTGGTATGGGGTAGGGAGGACACAAGGGAGCCGGGGAGCAGGTGCCACACTGTATCCAGCAACGTTTTGCCAAACATCCTGCCCCATCATTGTCCTGGAGTAATGATTGGCTATGGTTGAGACTACTTAGTACAGTGGTTAATGGTCCTTAGCAACCACCCCAACAGACTTCCCCACCTCTGGAGATAAGCCAGAGGCCTCATCCATGTCTCACTGTGACCTCATCCATGGCTCACTGTAGTTGTGGTTTCATGTTCCCGCCCCCACTCAGATTGCCATCTTAGGTCTGAAGACACCTTACGAGGTAAACCATTCTATTCCCCTTTCTTAGAAATCACCACAATTGTGTACAGATCTTAACATAATCAATAGCATAATTGTTAAATCCAATCTTGAGACTAGAGGTTTGGGGTACTTGACTATTGCTGGTCAAGCCATCTGCCTTCAGTTCCTTTTGGGGGGAACATCACTTTAAGATCACTCTTACTTTCATAAAATCTAGCATTAGCCAGATGCTAGTGGCTCATGCCTGTAATCCTAGCTACTCAGGAGGCTGTGATCTGAGGACTGTGGTTCAAAGCCAGCCTAGACAGTAAAGTTCATGAGACTCTTATTTCTAATTAAAAACCTGAAGTGGAGCTGTGGCTCAAAGTGGGAGCTTTGAGCAAAAAGAGTTCAGGGACAGCGCTAAGGCCCAGAGTTCAAGCCCATGACTGACAAAAAAAAAAAAAATCTAGCTTTAATACATAAATCTATTCTTTCCTCAGTTAGACCAAGGCCTTGCCACCCATCTCCCCCGGCAAGTATTACCTGCATTTTAAGAAAGTGGAAACTAGTCAGGCACCAGTAGTTCATGTCTGTAATCCTAGCTACTCAGGAGGCTGAGATTTGAAGATCCTGGAAAGTCCATGAGACTCTTATCTCCAATTAACAACAACAACAAAAGAAGTGGAGCTGTGGCTCAAGTGGTAGAGCACCAGCCTTGAGAGAAAAAGATAAGGGACAGCACCCAGGCCCTGAGTTCAAGCTCCAGTAAGCACATCAGAAAGAAAGAAAGAAAGAAAGAAAGAAGAAAGAGAGAAAGAAAGAAGGAAGGAAGGAAAGGATGGAAGGAAAGAAAGAAAAGAAAGAGGAAGGAAGGGGGAAAGAGGAGAGGAAGAGGGAGAGAAGGAAAGAGAGAAAAAAAGAGAAAGGAGAGGGAAGGAAGGCAGGAAGGAAAGAAGGAAGAAAACTAAGTCTTGGAGAGGTATCCTGCCTGCTCTCAGCTGCTTCTGAAGAGCAGGTCCATTCAATTCCACACTGGTTCTGTTACTCAGGCAAAATACAGGCATCCAAGAGCTTTACCTGGCCCTGCTCAGAAAATCCAGGGGCTTGGTCTCTAATTGAAGCTGCATGTCCATCAAGGGTCACCTCAGGTCCTGGTCTGTGGTCTAGGGGCCTACAGGCTTGAGGCCTCCTGGTGGACAGGCAGGCAGGCAGGCAGGCAGGCAGGCGTGTGCTGGACCACTGCTGGCTGTGTGCACACTGTTCTGCTGTGCTAGGTAAATAGCCCATTTTCCATGCCCGGCCCCCAGACCGGCCCTGCCCCACTTCCATTGCCTATTTAAACTAGAGGCCCCAACTCAGCCCAGGCACAGACAGCTTCCGGAGCCAGGAAGAGCAGCACTGCAGGCCCCACTCACCCTGGGATGAAAGATTCTTCTGTTTCACCATTTCCAACTGGTGCGTTCTCAAAGATGCTGTGGATCAGGGCTGCAGTGGGACGGGGTTCGGGACAGGATTCTGCTCTATTGGGAGTACATTGAGATGTATAGTTGGCAAAGGGAGGCTTGGGGCGGATTCCTCGCAATTCGAATTCCTGACTTGGTGTGATCTGATTTTCAAAGTGAGAGAAAGGCTGTAGTTTGTGAAAGGACTGTGAGAGAGCAGAATTTTAAAAAAAAAAAAAAAAGGTCTGTCTCAGAATATCAGTGATCTTACATGTTTTTCTATTCTTTTGAGAAAAGGGCCTATAATGTCAAGGCTGGAGATAAGTCATTTCCCATCAGGAACTCCTTCCTAAATAGTCAGTTCCTGTCACTTAATTCTATTTTGAAAAACATGTAAGGGATTTTTTTTCCCACAAGTTTGGCAGAGAGTATGAAGCTTGGAAATTGTCCACTTAGAGACTGTCAGGGGCCAAAGACTGCTTGACAACCTGAAATCCTAGTGAGAGTGAGCGCTTCCCAACGTGGGGAAAAGACATTGCAGGCTGAGACTTGCCCAGATCCTACAGTCCAGGAAGGGTCTGCCCTTTTTTTCTCTCTTTTCTTTCTTTCCAGCTTTTCTTCCTTCCTTCTTTTTTTCTTTTCGTTTTTCTTTTGTGTGTGTGTGGTCTTGGATTTCAGACTCAGGGCTTAGTAATTACAAGGTAGGCATTCTAGCATCTGAGACACTTGTCTTTTTTTCTTCCTCTTTGCTTTTATTAGGGCTTGAACTCAGGAATTCCAGGTCACTTGGCTTCCTTGCTCATAGTCTACCGGTTGATCCATCCCTGCAGTTGGACTTGCTGGTTAATTGGAGATAGACTCTCTCATACTTTTCTGCCTAGGCTGGCTTTGAACAAAGATCCTTCAGGTCTCAACCTCCTAAGTAGCTAGGACTAGAGGTGTAAACCCCCAACACCCAGCTTATGTCCACTTCCAAAAGCTTGCTAGCCTGTGGACTAGGGTTATCCACCTAACCAAGGGTGAGGAGAAATACATCCCAGGGACAGGAGTCAGGGTATCTCCTGGAAGTCAGGATAGCTTGCAGACTCTCCTGGCTATGGGGTGGGGGAAGGGGTTCCCAAGTACTTAGCTTAAAGGGAAAAAGTCAAGGTGTCCATGTGGGAACTAGGACCCCAAAGGGAACTTAAGTTCCCTTGTGGGCTCTGACTTCCTTCTTCCCACCTTGATCTGAGAGCATCAGGTTCTGAGATGCATGTAGTGCTAGCTATGACCACCCATGGTCCTGCACTTGGCCCCAGTGTTCTAGGGCAGCAGGTACTGGAGGCTCAGCAGCTACATGGGTGGCTGGAGGAGAACCAGGCCTCTGTGGAGCCCACACACTGACTTTGCCATGAGAGGAGCCATTCATGCCAGCCCCTACAATATCCTTGGCTGCAGGACAGCAAGTGGATGGGGACTCAGATTTCAAATTATTCTGAAACATTTAGTTTGGGTGACTGGCAAGCAAATTGTACATAAAAGATAGGACACGGTCCAAAGAAATCCTGTGGAGAGTGGTAGCTCTACTTTGGCTATGGGGATGAGAGAGCTTTGGAACCAGGCAATTAGCCATACCTATATCTCAGCAGTGAGGAGGCTATGGCAGGAGGACGGAGAGTTCAAGGCCAGCCTGGGCTACATATGTTTTGTAAAAAGAAAAGCGGGGGGAGGGGGCTGATGGCATAACCTTCTTTTATGAGCTACTATGAGTGTGTGTGTGTACACATAGTAGTTAACTGGAGATAAGAATCTCATGGACTTGGGGCTGGGAAGGTGGCTCAGTGGTAGAGCGCTTGCCTTGCATGCTCGAGGCCCTGGGTTCGATTCCTCAGCACCACATAAGCAAAAAGAAAAAAGCCGGAAGTGGCGCTGTGGCTCAAGTGGTAGAGCGCTAGCCTTGAGCTGAAGAGCTGAGGGACAGCGCCCAGGCCCAGAGTTCAAGCCCCACTACCGGACCCCCCCCCCCCCAAAAAAAAAAAAGAATCTTATGGGCTTTCCTGCTCCAGCTGGCTTTGAACCAGGATCTTCAGATCTCAGCCTCCTGAGTAGCTAGGATTACAGACATGAGCTACTGCCCAGTTTATGAGCTACTTTTTCATATTTGTATACCAACTAACCAGGCTCTAGGCTCTGTCTCCAGTAACAAAACAATACAAAACAAAAAAAATTTAAAAAATGAGGACTCTGGGTACCTCCTTAAGAAAGTGGAGGGTACAGAGAGCTTCGCTAGCCGGGCTGGCTAGACCCTGAACTTCCCCTGCAAGACTCAGACCAGAGAGCAGGGCCAGGAACCCGGGATGCCAGCTGGGCGGGGGCGGGGCTAAAGAGTCCAGACAGCCTGGGAGGCCGGGGTGCGTGATGGGAGAATTGCACTTAGCTGAGGAACAGCACCTGAGGACCAGGGTGGATCAGGAGGGCCTGGGGCGGGGCCTTGGGGTATTAGGTCCAGAATCCGAGGCCCCGGGCCGCCACAGGATGAGAGAAGCCTGTGCAATCTTGTCCAAAGGCCTCCTCCACTCACCAACACTCACCTCCCAAGACCCCGCTGGGGTCACGAAACGTCCTCGCCGGTCCTGCCCTTTGCCAGATCTGCTGCCAGATCTTCGTGACGCTGCTTTTTTCTCCCCTGCAACTCACCCAGGTGACCACTAGGTCCAGGGCCTGGATTCAGCCCCTCCTCCGCCACTCCCCACCACGCTGTGGGTGGGAGGTAGAGATTACACCCAGCGCCCTCGGGGAGCACCCTGATGGTCCGGACTTCCGCCAGCAGATCCAACCCAGGGCTGCGGTGGCAGCATTGATTGAATTCGCCTTTTTCCTGGGCCCCGCCCCCCAGCGTGCCCCGGCGGGCCCGGGTACTGCGTCCAAACGGAGGGTTCTTCCCCTCCCCTCCCTTGGAGTCCCGCACTGTGTTCAAACTTCCTCCTGGTGCCTCACAGAAACCCCTCCTCATGATCCCCTCCGGGGCAGCCCTTTGCCGGAGTGGTCAGCCAGACCCACACCCAGGCACTGGCGACAGGGAAGGGTGTGGCAACGCCTCCGGCGCAGGTGGAGCTTCTCTGGTCTTTGTACCTGGCACACCTGTTCTGGGCTGATCCTTGACTGTTGGTAGAGTTCCGGAGTTTGTTCCGGTCACCTTGGTAAATTGCTCTTCTCTTTCTAGGTCTTGATTGCAGTGACATCCCCTCTGTTCAGAAGAAAAGTCAAGATCCAGGTGGCCCCCTCCTCAGGTAAGACTGAGGCTTTTGAAAGGGGTGGCAGGCTAGGCCTCTCCTGGCCTGCTAGAGGGTTAGTGTTTTTAGTGTAATGAAATGCTATGTGAAATTGCTTAAGAACAGTTCTGCTGCCCAGTTTTAAGTTGGAAACTATTAGCTCCCCGGTTAATAGTCTAGGCAGGCCTGTCCTCTTGTGGGGCACAATGCCAGCCTAAAGGAGGTCTGTCTGTCTATGTCTGTGAAGAAAATACAAACTCCTTCAGTTCCCAGGAAAAGGACTGAGTGGAGGGATACTAGTGAATTATCTAGGAAAATGAAACCAGTATCACTGCTCACCAAACAATAAAAAGTTTTTACATGCTAAAACCAAAAGCTGGTTATTATGAAATAGCCATTATCAAACAATCTGTAGGTAAATTGACACAACCTTGGTAGAAATCAATCTGGATCAGAAGCTTTAAAGTTGACCAGTTCTCTCTTGCCTCTCTCTTTCTCTCTCTCTCTCTCTCTCTCTCTCTCTCTCTCCTCCCTCTCTCTCCTCCCTCTCATAGGTTGTTGGGACTGAAATCTGGGCCTGGGCACTGTCCCTCAGCTCAAGGCTAGCGCCCTACCACTTGAGCCACAGCGCCACTTCCAGCTTTTTTCTGCTTATGTAGTACTGAGGAATCAAACCCAGTCCTCATGCATGCAAGGCAAGCACTCTACCACTGAGCCAACTTCCCAGCCCAGACCAGTTCTCTTAAATTCATCCCAGAGAAATAACAAACTACTAGGAAATCTCAGGAATAAAAGCAGAAACTAAGAACATCATGACCTCCTGAGAATCAGGCGCCTCAGACCAGGAGTCAAATAGCAAGATCATTAGAAGAACCCCCCACTTCCCAATATTAACAAAAATAATGTCCTCAGAGCTGCCAGGAGTGCCCCCAGGCTAGGAAGGAAGAGAGATTTAGGGGGCCAAGGTAGTGATAACTGTACTGGGGAACAAAAGAGGAACTAGGCTGGCTGCTAGTGGCCACACCTTTAATCCTAGCTACTCAGGAGGCTGAGATCTGAGGATCACAGTTCAAAGACAGCAAAAAATTCCATGAGACTCTTATCTCCAATCAGATAAAGCTGGAATTGGCAATGTGGCTCAAGTGGTAGAGTGCTAGCCTTCAGCAAAGAAGCCCAGGGACAAAAGCAAGTGAGCGAGCAGGAGGGGGGGAGAGAGAGAGAAAGAAAGAAAGGAAGGAAGGAAGGAAAGAAAGAAAGAAAGAAGGGTCTGGGAAGGTGGCTCAGTGGTAGAGTGCTTGCCTTGCATGCCTGAGGCCCTGGGTTGGATTCCTCAGCACCACATAAGCAAAAAGAAAAAAATCCAGAAGTGGCGCTGTGGCTCAAGTGGTAGAGTGCTAGCCTTGAGCTGAAGAGCTGAGGGACAGCGCCCAGGCCCAGAGTTCAGGCCCACGACCGGACCCCCCCCCAAAAAAAAAAGAAAGAAAGAAAGGAAAGAAGGAAAGAAAGAAAAAGAGATGGATGAAACCTGCGGGAAAGGAGGAAGATATTAAGGTTGTCACTAAGACCACTGTAGGTTACAAGTGTAACCTTTAGGATGGAAGTCAAGCAGGAGTTTTGTCTTGTGGAACTTGTGGAACAAGGACAAGGCAGATAATGCAGGAACTATGTCATTCTTCTTAAGAACTCCTCCTGGAAGGGATGGAGGCTTGGTGCTCATTTACATGTTTTAACATGCATTAACATATCATTTATAGTCAGCTTTGTTGGGAAAGGTAGAGAGAGAGAAGGGAAATTGTATTGAAGTGATCCAGCTGTACCTCTCAGGGACTGTCATTTACTTCTGAGTCTCAGTTGACTACCCTTGCAGTGTGGTTGTGCAGTTTGATGCACTCGCAGAGATCAGAGCATATCCTTGGAGGTGTTTGTTCTGTGGCATCTGCTTGAGGTCACAAGTGGATCCAATATTTCTGCCTTTCTGATGCTCATTGTGTCCTTGTTGTGGACTGCTTCTTGGCTGGGGCCCCACCTCTGCAGGAAAAGAAAAAGGAATGAAAGAAGGCCACAGGTGGCCTCAGAGGAGATGGCTCCCTGAAGCTGTTCTTATGGTGCTCCTGGTCAGCAGGGGGCAGGGCTGTCATTTGTCAGGCAGGTGGCAGGCTTCCCATTACCTGTTGGCCAGCCACACACAGACAGGCAATAGAAAAAATACATATATATATACTGAGGGCCTATAGGATGTGAAGTGGGGTACAAGCCTCATTCCTCATCTGGCCTCAGAGTTAGACAATAGACTCCTCTCTGGAAGTGTGGCCCAAGTGGTAGAGTACCTATCTAGCCAGCACAAGGTCCTGAGTTCAAACTCTAATACTGCCGAAAAAAGAAAAAAACCAGAACCCTCACTCCTTAGGAAGAATTGAGTTGGAGTGGATGTGCTCCCAGAGTGCCCTTTGCACAAGGTCCCTGGTGCTGCAGAGACAACCCACAAGCCCCTGTGCATCTTGCTTAGAGGAATGGATTTGTTGACATAGGTTCAGCCTCCTGGCTCCACCTTAATAGATCTCTGCAAGTATCAGATCTATGTGATAGGAGCTGGGCACCTTTCTGGTGTGCAGTCTGTAAACCTGGACAATACATGTACAGAAACAACCAGCTGTCAAGACAAAAATGGCCTATGTAAGGCCAGCCAAGGACCCTCCTGAGGCCTGCAGGAGCCCTGGGCACAACGGGGAGCAATGTGGTCAGGATTATGGAGGCTGGCCTGCACTGCTGAAGGGATGTTGTACCGGTGAGCCGCTAGAGATCTGCTTCTAGGCCCATGTTCCACAGCTCCTCCCCTTCCCCCCCCCCGCCCCCCCCCCCCCCCCCCCCCCGTCTCTTCCTGACCTCCAGGCAGAGATCTGGAGGTTGCAGTGGTCATCAACGGAGGGGTCCTGGCACCATGGTCCTTTCTGAGTGGCTCCATCCCCCTTGTGTCCACTCTCAGTTTCCTGTCTGTCCCTCTATTGTCGCTGCCTCTTCCTGGTTCTCCACCTAACACCTTCCTGTCCACATACCTTCTGGGCGAACCAGCACCCTGAGTTCACACACTAAGGGGGCAAGGTGTCTCTGTTGCTGCAAATTTTCAGGCCCTTGCAGGTAAAATGCCACAAGCAGTCCTGTCTGATATGCTGGTAGTCCTGACTCCCTGTTTTAATAGCTGCTGTTGCGGCCCCTGCCCCTGTCCACCAGCATGATGTGGGGGTGTCTGACCATACCCCCAGCTTCTTGGCTCAGACTCTAGGCTTGAAGGACTCTCAACATCGCTGCCTCCTGCCTGACACCTGCAGGTCCTACTTGGTCTCCAGATCATCCCTTCCCACTGACCCTTCACAGAGGTTGCCAATGGATTTGCTTCTTGGTGTCAGTGGATTTACTTTCTACCTGTGTCACCAAAGCAACTGCCTCTTTCTGAGCAGAAAAAAATTTCCACTAAAAATTAAAAGATTAAGGCTCAGAAGCCCTAATACCTCATAGTCCCAGAGGACTTAGGCACAAAACAAGAATAACCTTTTTCAGTCCCCACACTGAGGCAGTGAGGCATGAACCTCCACTTATTCTGGATTCAGGGTGGGGAAATCACAATTGTTATCAGTATGAAGGGGAGGAAGTGGGGTCGAGAGGTAGATCTGGCTATGTTTTTGGAAATCAAAGGCCATCAATCAAGGCAGTCTGGAGCATCAAATAAATAGACTATTACATAGCAAACCAGAGCCTTCCTCCACTGGCCAGGATGGGCTGGGTGATGCTATGATTAAAATCCAAAGTGGTAGCCAAGCACTGGTGGCTCTTGCCTATAATCCCTGCTACTCAGGAGGCTGAGATCTGAGGGTTGCAGTTTGTAGCCAGCCTGGTCAAGAAAGTCTGTGAGACTCTTATCTCCAATTAACCAAAAACAGCCTGAAGTAGAGCTGTGCCTCAAGTAGTAGAGAGCTAGACATGAGCAAAAAAAGCTCAGGGTCAATGTCCAGGACCTGAGTTCAAGCCCCAGGAATGGCACGCACGTGCACATGCTTGCACACACACACATACACACATACAAAATCAAAGATAGTATTATTTTTGCTCTTGTGGGCTGATGAGCCCTGCTCCATGCCTCCTCATCCTGAGCCCTAGCTGATGGAACAATTACCATTTAAGCTCTGTGGGTCAATGTGGCATTGGGAAAGAACTCTGGAATGTCTTACTCCTGATACTAGCAGACTAAGAAGTTAGACTATCCTCTGTGCCCACTGTGGCTGTTCCAGAGGCCAAAGGAAGGGATGAGGCCGGAGTCCTGGACCAGGCCTGGAGGGAGATGCAGACAAAGGGAAATCTCTACTCACCACTTTACCCAGGCAAAGCAGGTTAGGTTTTTAAGTAGCCACTCCTGAGTGGAGATGTATCACTGACTACACTAGTCATCTGAGTACACATAGCTGTTACAACTAGAGCCCAGAGTTCTGTCTCCTCTTTCAGAAGTGTAGGATTCAATACTGTTGCCACCCCCAAAGGGGTAGCTGTTGGTTGGAACCCAGAACCCCATAGGACCTGTAGTGTTGGAGGAAGACAGATTTGGAGGCAGAATTTAGAAAACTCCCATAATCTCTTTCCCATGGGTCTTGGATTTGGACAAATGACTGATCTACTGTTGAAGCAAACAGACTCCAAGTCCCAGCTCCCAGGATAGCTGACTACAGCTGACTCCTGAATCCCCTTCCCAAGTATATACAGTAGATACACGAGACAGCCTTACGGGCAGCTTGAAGAACTCCTCACACATACAGTCCTTTCTTCAGCCTGAGCTGGGTACCCTCTCTCGGAGGGGCAGAGTCCTGGTTGGTTCTCAGTGGCCTTTAACCAGAAATCCCCCAAAGAGTCCAGAACAAGGGCCTCAGGCCTCAGCAGGAAGTGAGAGTTGGGCCTCAGCCCAGAAAGCCCAGCCCTCTGGCTCAGCTGCCCCAGCGTTGGTGACACGCGGACACCTGCTCTTATTTACTCACCCTCACTCATTGACTGTTTGATCTCTGCATAAATTCTCCTCCAGAACTCAATTTGTTAAGTATTCTTTGCATAGAAAAGTTCAAGCTGAATGTGAAATGATTGCCTTCGGAAGAATTTCAGCAAGTCTGTTCTGTTTCAGGAAGGTTTGTTGTCTTCATCTATGTTCTCTGGTGCCTGGAAATGCCCACACATCGCTCAGTCAGCCAACCCATTCCAAGAGGAAATGCTGTGCTGGAAACACAGCCGATCCCAGGGTCTGCAGAAATGCTAGCATTCATGTGCACTTAGGTTTAAAATCTTCCTCCTCCAGAAGGCAGGTTGTCATTCCTTCTAGAGCAAAGTGTGTTCAAGCCTTGTTTGCCTCACGAGCCACTGAATCAGCCTTTGTGGCAGGGAGACAGAGACTTTGTTGAGGCACACACAGTCTCATCAGCAGGACTGAGAGAAGCAAAAGGCCTCTGGTTGCCATCCCTGAGAATGGTCTCCTATGGGTGGAGATGGTTTGGGCCAGCAAGGGGCATGCTGAGGGGGTCTTCCTTGGCACTCAATAAGCAGATACCAGAGAATTTACCAAAGGCAGATAAGGCAACCTGCTGAGGAGTTCCAGGATGCCCTGCTTGTGGCTATTGCTGAGGTTCAGCTCAAACTCAGACCCCAGTACCCAGGCAGGCTCAGGGTGCTTGAGGATAAAAGGCCCAGGCTAGACTGGCAGGAGCCCCATGGCTTCTGCTTGAGCAGCTCTAGAGAGCTGGATCTGCTTCAGGCAAGTTCTTGAGAGTAACACCAGGGTCTATGTAGCATGGCGTAGTTCAGGCACAAGTTTTGGTGCCTGTCCTTCTAGCAGTGCCCTTTGTGGGTCACCAGTAGATGAAGCTGAAATAGTAAGTAGTGGAAGGTAGGGAGGTCAGATCTTCAAACTCAGTCTTCTTCTGTGCCTCCTATTACTCTCTCCTCTGTGCTGCCCATTGCTCTAGAGGCAAAGCTCCAGGGGCTTTGCTATTTTAAACATCAGATTGTCTTGGTATCCCTGGCTCCTGCTCCAGCTTGAGATTTCCTTACCCTCCTTCCCTCCCTCCCTCTCTCCCTCTTTCCTTCTCCTTCCCTCACTCACTCTCTTCCTTGCTTCCTCCTTCCCTCCTTCTTTCTCTGCTTGCCTTCCTTCCTTCCTTCCTTCCTTCCTTCCTTCCTTCCTTCCTTCCTTCCTTCCTTCCTTCCTTTCCTTTCTTATTTTTGCTATTGTTTTGGGATTGCTTCTGGGGCCTCACTCTTGCTAGGAAAGTATTCTACCACTTGAGCTATGCCTAGTCCTTTTTGTTTTGTTTTGTTTTTTCCTGAAACAGATGTTGATGATTTTGCTCAGACTAGCCTCAAACTCAGATGCTTCTATCTGTACCTTCCAAATAGCTGGGGTTACTGATTTGTTCCACCACACCAGGCTTGCTGTCCAATCACAGACAAGTCAGCTTCCTGCAGGCTTTCTGAGTTCTAACAGAAATGCAGAAGCTGGCTGGTGAAAAGAATATCCCAGAGCTGCTTGCAGCCTCTTCCTCCTCTCAGAAACCACATGATGCATTCATAGCTCCTGCACAAGGTTTCTTTTTGAAAATTTTATGGCTCTTTTGTATGCACCTGGCTTCTGCAGAGGCCTATGACTGAAGCTTGTACAAGCAACCCACAACAAACAGCTTGGATGGTATCCTGCCAGAAGACAGGTTCTGACATCTCCTACATGGTCCTTGCCCTTCATCTGGAAGAGTAGGTCCCTCTTTGTAAGGCTAGCTAGGCCACATGAAGGAAACTCTGAAGGCTCCAGCTGCATGTGTGTGTGTGTGTGTGTATGTGTGTACACGCACGCGCGTGTTGGGGATCAAACCAAGGGCTTGGCAGATACTAAACATGTACTGTACCACTTAGCTGGACCCCAACTCTCTTAAGGGCCTTTACAGCAAGGACATCATGCTGGTGATCATGGCAGAGACAAGTTAATCTCTATACTAAGCACTGAGCATATGTGGCCCTTTCTAACCATCCCAAAGGATGACCCATGTTTAACCAGGAGAAAACTAAGGGCTCAGAAGCATCCTTTAGGCAACATGTCCAATATCCAGCAGGAAGACCTGGTCCCAGAGTTTGTATGAATATCTGTTTGTTCAAGTTGCTGTCTCTCTCCAACGGGTGTGCTGAGCCACACAGATCCCATGAGAACTTGAGTCCCCTTGGGATTCAGAAAGGGGTCTCTACTCTGCCAATCAGGGGAAGCACTGGAGGTGCAGATGGAGGCAAAGCTGAGAAGAACTGCATTTTAGAACGATCACATACCTGATGTGTATAAATACAGCACGATCTCTTTAGTGGCAAGTGACAAAAACCCAAGTCAAAGTGACTATAGCCAAAAAAAAAAAAAAAAAGAGGATAGGGATTTGCTGACTCATTAATTAAAAAGTCTATGGATTGTGTGGCTGCAGGCACCAGGCGATCAGAGCTCAATATGTCACTAAGACTTGGTCTCTCTCCTTCAAGCCCTAATGTCTTTTTTTCCTCTGAATTGGATTCTCTCTCAAGGAAGGTTCCAGATGCCTCAGGCTCTCTGTGCAATACTTTCAACTCAGAGGAAATAGAGGCTTCTTTCCTGCGGGAAAGCTGAGTTTGGTTCTGCTTGGGATCAGAGGGAACTAGAGTGCAGTTCAGCCTGACCTAGCTTCCTGCCCTCCCTTTTGAGTATTATAAGGGCAGTGGTCTGCCTCAACCAGAGAAATAGAACAGGGAGGGTGTAGGCAGTACAGAGGTGTTTGGATCTAGAAGGATGATAGACAGTTGTTACCTGGCACACCTGTGTCCATGGGCATCACTGCTATAGCCCACATATTCATGCACAACCCCAGACCCCCAATTCTTTTGTGTGTGTGTGTGTGTGTGTGTGTGTGTTTGTGCGTGTGCACGTGTGTGCACGCACGCCCGTCTTGGAGTATGAACTCAGGGCCTGGACACTATCCTTGAGCTTTACCGTTCAAGGCTAGTACTCTACCACTTGAGTCATAGCTCCACTTCTGGCTTTTTGTTGGTAGTTAATTGGAGATAAGAGTCTCTTGGACTTTCCTTCCCAGGCTAGGTTTGAATCATGATCCTCAGATCTCAGCCTCTTGAGTAGCTAAGATTATAGGTGTGAGCCACCAGCACCCAGCCCCAGACCTCAATTCCGTCTGGGATGTGGTTTTCACCTGGGTTTGCCTGCTCCATCCCACTCAGAAACACATTAGTCTCTCTTCAATCTTTCTGTCCTCCCAGTGACGAGCTGACTCCAAGTTTCAGCAGCTCAGAGCTCAGGTTGCCATGCCAACTCCCGAGGTAGCATCAGGCAGAATGTGCTGGCCCCAGCTCCGTGCTGCTGGCGGATGCAGGCACATTTGGGTAATTGGATTGGAGCAACCCACAGGCCTTTCCTGTGGAAACCTGGGACCTGGCCCAGCTCCTATTTAGACATGAGCATGGACACAAAGAGAACTTGGAGAGGAGGGTCCTTTGCTCCAGGACAACTTGGGTCTAGGAAGAGAGTGCTCAGCAGGCCCAAGGGTTAGTAAAGGAAAAACAAGTCCTCTCCTAATGCCCAAATGAGCCAACTGCAGACCTCAATTAACCAGAAGCTTCCCAAAGCTCAGAGCTTCCCCATTCCTCTCCCCCACCCCCCACCTTGGCCCAGAGCTGGTGCAGGCCTTCACAAAGCAGCCAGGGCTTGCCTTGCCTAACAGAGAACTGGCTTACTTACTCACTGCAGAAGAAATTCAGAATCAAAGTCAGCATCCCTCTGGACCCTTTGAAGCTGCTCTGCAGGCGGGCCCTGTACACCAGCAAGCCTGGAGCCGAGTTCCTGTCCCAGGGCCTGTGATACTTTGGCGTCCAGTGGCAGCAGTCCCATGTAGTTGCCCCTCCCCCAAAAAGAAAAACAAATCCAGTGCTCAGCTTCACCTTCCTGAGAGGACCATTCCTGGTGAGAATAGGGCAGAGTATCTCAGGTGAGAGACCACGACTCAGCGGAGACCTCTGAGAAGCCACTTCCCCCCCTTTCCCAGGCTGTGGTGCCTGCAGGTCTCAGCAAGTATCTCAGTGGTGACGGGTGAGCTGGTAGAAGCAGCCATACTGGAGTTGGAATTGCTTGCTGTCAATGTCCCTGGATACCTAGAAATGGCGAGTACCTCTGGGGTCCGGCCATGGTCCGCTTTCTCCTCTCCCAAATGGTCTTTCCATTGTCTGGACTTCCAGACATCTCTAGGCATGACCCCTCCTGTCCAGGTCAACTTGTGAACTGTAGGGCCCTCTGCCCCTCTATCTATCCTAGATATATGGCACAGTATAGTTCCTACTGCAGCGGAAAGAGACAAGTTAGCAAAGGCTATGGCTCTGGCCCAAACAGTGTAGGGGCATCTCTGAGGACCATGGAGGCATTCTGAGTCAGAGTCCTAGAATCTTGAGGCTGGGCTCAGATCAGCCTCCAAACAGGGCAGAGAACACAGGCTTGGAAGAGAGGAAAAAGCATATGAGGGTGAACCTGTGGAGAGAGTGGAAGGGTGAAGAGGAGGGAAGGAAGTAGAGCTGGCAAGGTCACCATGGTCCTCTCTAGTCCTCATGAGAAGTGCCAGGATCTCATGCAGTTGAGTGGTTGAGGGCAGAGCCGTAAAGCCCAGGTGAAGGCAAGGCAGGTCTCTGCTTCTAGAACATAAGAGCCTGGCTTCTTGGAGCACTGCCTGGATCACTGTGTAACACCTCTTGGTGTTACATCTTGGACCCAAGGCTCTGGAGTAAACCCCGGGGTATACCAGGATCTCTGAGGATATAAGGGCATCTAGGAATCTAGCCCAGCCCTAGAGACCGTGGTGTTTGGAGGGTGGCTTTGGGTAACCCTGGAAACCACATAACAGGATTTGCAAAGAGGATCAACCCAGGGGTGACTGTTGGTCTTCATTCACATAAGGAACCTTAAAGGACAATCTAGTCTAAGAGGCTGAGCTGCAGAAGCTCAGAACACATAGGTTTGGATGAAGGGAGCTGCTGACTCCATCAGAGGTGCCCTGTGGTGGGCTCTGCTGGGCAAAGCTGCCAGCCCAAGAGCATGGGAGAAAACAGGGCATGGAGGAGAAGGGATTCCTCGCCCAGAGGCAGAGCCTGGGCAGGTCACACCCACAATGTCCAGCCTGCCAAAGCAGCACCAGCAAGATAGAGAGGCCTGGAGCAGCTGAGCCCCGGCCTGTGTCCCGCCAGCCCAGGAAAGCCACATCCTACTGTGGCCATACCTCTGAAGACAAGGGAACTCTCTAGAAGTTGCCAGCCTCTAATGTGTAACTACAGCACTCCTCCTTCATGGGGAAAGTGTAGATCAGACTAATTAATGTGTGTTGTTTGTTTACCCTCCTTTCATTTCCCTGAGACAAAATAATTAACCACAGAGCTTTAGAAACCCATTCATCAGTGGCAGTCCTTCTGTGTTTCCTATGGCTCAGCTTCTATGTGTAGATGCAGGGACCCCGTGTGGGGCAGGGGCAGTGGCAGCACCTGGGACAGCTCCTATCTACAGCACTGCAGGAGGAGAGCCTAGTAAGGGGGGCTTGGAACCAGAGGAGGGCCAGCTATGAAGGGCCTGGCATGGGAGCAGAAAGGGCCAGGAGGCTCAGGGCTCCATTGATTTAGGGGATCAGTGTGGTGGCACTTCTGTCACTTGCTCCTGGCTGCCAGCCACCTCAAATCCTAGCTAAACACTAAATGATAACAAAAACACCTCTGACGGCTCATTGCCACTGCCAGGAGGGGAGTTGCTCAGAAGCATTTCTGGGGTCACAGCTTGAGTGAGGGAGAACAGGCCAGCAGGGTCTCTCTTTCCTTACCCCCCCCAAATCCCTGTCTCAGTTCATAGCAGAGCCCAACATGCCCCAGCTTGGGCCAAGAGCTGGAGACAAGATGCACTGGACAGAAGGTTTTTCATAGAAACACTCCCACACCCTTTTTTTGTTTTTGTTTTGTGCTGGTCCAGGGGCTTGAACTCAGCCTGAATGCTGTCCCTGAGCTTCTTTTGTTCAATGCTAGCACTCTACCACAATGCTACTTCCAGCTTTTTCTGAGTAGTTTATTGGAGATAAAGACTCTCACAGGACTTTTGTGGTCCAGCCGGCTTTGAACTGCAATCCTCAGATCTCAGCCTCCTGAATAGCTGGGATAAGAGGCATGAGCCACCAGCACTAGGCACAGAAACCATTTGATGAGACCACACCCGCCCATAGTCAAAGCACAGGGATTTAGCCGCCTTGTAAAACCAAGCCAACACTACCTTGAGGGCAGCAAGGTCCAAACCCTGCAGAGGAGCCTTGGGAGACCCCATCCCATCCACCATTGTTCTTGCAGAAACTGGCCTCTCTTAGCTCTGGTCATCTGATGAGACAGCCCAGCTTCTGAATTTCCCAAAGACCTGGCATAGAGCCAGCTGTGGTCTGCGGTTTGCGTGGACACACCTGCAGCTCTGAATGGAGACCTTCCTGTGCTCACTTCCAACGGATTGCCCCTGAGGAAAGGAAAACCCTTGTGCACAGTGATGGTCAGAACCAGATACAGCCATCAGCTTCAGGGTCATCTTTAGATGGGGATGGAGGCTACAAGGTGCTTGGGCCACCAACTCGCTGCATAGACAACCCCTTCTACCATGGTACTGAGCTGGGAAAACAGCTGCCTCCTCCACCAGGGGCAGCTCCGATCAACCTCCACTCATTCATCCCAGCTCTGGAGCATCTGTGACTGCCAGCCTGGGGCTCTGTCACTGGGCCACATCTCCACCTCACCCCCATCCCATTTTGTTGAGACAAGTTCTCCCTATGTAGCCCAGCATGGACTCAAATTTATAATCCTTCTGGGATGATATAAACTACCAAGCCCAACTCTAAACTGAGTCTCCAACGAGAGTGAGTGAGGCAGGGAGAGGGGGCTGAGGGCTGGGAGATACCAGTATGAGAACTCTACAGGTCTGTGGAGGTGGAAGCCTCCAGCTACTGTAGAGAGTGGGGGCTGGTGATGGAGCAGCAAAGTGAAACCCTAGGCCCACATTGGGAGGGGGGATTCTTAATGGGCAGAAGGAGCAGATGGGAACATGTGGACTGAGAAAGAGCAGTCCAGACAATACCCAGGCCTCTGGCTTGAGTGACCAAGGATTCAGAAAGGAAGAGAGGGGCCAGGATGAATGATGGCCCCACAGGCCCAGACCCACTCAGTGCCAGTGTAGAGACAGGCTAGGAAAGACTTCCAGCTGATCTGGTCATAAAAATGCCAGGTGAGGGGCTGGGAAGGTGGCTCAGTGGTAGAGCTGCTTGCCTTGCAGTCATGAGGCCTTGGGTTTGGATTCCTCAGCACCAAATAAGCAGAAAAAGCTAGAAGTGGCGCTGTGGCTCAAGTGGCAGAGCGCTAGCCTTGAGCTGAAGAGCTGAGCGACAGCGCCCAGGCCCAGAGTTCAGGCCCCATGACCAACCAAAAAAAAAAAAAAAAAAAAAAGCCAGGTGAGGCCTCCACAAGTTTCACTCTGAAGCAGCACTGGGGGTCCCTGGAGACCAGGTAAACTTGAGCTTCTTGTCTTTATTGGTGACATAGCACAACAAGTGCACCAAGTAGCCTCTGCTGGTTGGGGCCCTGGGAAAGCTCCAAAACTCAGAGCCTCCCAAGAGCCTGGGACAGGAACCCAGAGTGGATGTATTCAGTTGCTGCAGGCCTTGCATGGGTTGCATCTTGTAGGACAGGACAAGCAGAGGTTGAATAAAGTTTGGGTCAGATCCATGCAGGCCCCAGGAGCTTTTCCAACCATCTCAAGGACTGGCAGGGCCTTGCAAGTAGAAGCTGATGATGCCTAGGCCATGCTGGGTCCTCATTGGCTGGGGTTCTGCTGAATGTAGAGCATAGCACCTGACCCAGGCTGTGGGCAGGCATGGTTGCACAGGGGTAGAGCTGCCCTGCCTCAGGCCCCGCCAACCACACTGCCTTCTGCCCCAGGACCTTCTGGCCCCCTTTCGCAGTCCTGATGTAGGCAGCCCTCAGTGACAAGTGACAGTGTTTGCAACTTTTCTGCCTGCCCTAACTCCTAAAAGACTTCTTCCAGTCTCAGCTAATGCATCCTCTGGGGTCCCCTGCATGTCCTCACTGTACCCACAAAGCTGTGCCCCTGGAAGACCTAGGTCATTTTTGTTGTTGTTGGTTATTGGGCTTGAACTCAGGGCCTGGGCACTGTCCCTGAGCTTTTTTGCTCAAGGCTAGTACTCTAGCCCATTGAGCCACACTGCTACTTCTGGTTTACTGGTGGTTGATTGGACATAGAATTTCACGGATTTTCCTGGTCTGGCTTTGAACTACAATCCTTAGATCTCAGTCTCCTGAGTAGCTAGAATTATAGGTGTGAGCCACCAACACCGGGCTTGACCCAGGTCTTTTCTAAGTAATTAGGTTACAAGGTCAAGATGGTCAATCCAGTCATCAAGCCATTTAAGAGAACAAAACATAGATAGGCTGGGCACAGGTAACTCACACCTGTAATCTTAGTACTGAGGAGGCTGAGATCTGAGGATCATGGTTCAAAGCCAGCCTGGGCAGGAAAAGTCTGTGAGATTCTTATCCCTACTAAACCACCAGAAGTGGTGCTATGGCTCAAGTGGTAGAGCACTAGCCTTGAGCTGCAGAGCTCAGGGACAGTGCCTAGGCCTAGAGTTCAAGCCCCATGACCAACAACAACAAAACCCCCAAAACATACAGATAAATGGAATGTACCAGGGCCCTCTCTTGCCCCTAAATGTCCCATATGAGCCTGTAGGCTCTGGCATGCTCCCTGAAAGATCACTAACAGCCCCACTTTCTGTCTCTGCAGGTTCTCAGCAAGCCTTGGTGGCTCAGCATGGCCTACTGAGATGAACCATGACCTACCGACCAACATTCACCACTAACCATCCAGAGCTGAATCTTGACAGGAGGTGATTCATCCTTCAACGGCCCCCCCAACTTGCCCACCCCTGCCAGAAAAGTGCCCTGGCTGCCACGGACACCATGTAGTAGGGCTGGCCGCAGCGCCCAGTGAGCTGCGATGGTTTTGCACACGACCCCCTTTCCTAATAGCTGTCTGTCTGCTCTTCACGCTGTGTCCTGGGCCCTCATCTTCCCATGTTACTGGCTGTTGGACCGACTGTTGGCCTCCTTCATACCCACCACCTATGAGAAGCGCCAGAGGGCTGATGACCCGTGCTGCCTGCAGCTCTTCTGCACTGTCCTCTTCACACCCATCTACCTGGCCTTGCTTGTGGCTGCTCTGCCCTTCGCCTTTCTTGGGTTCCTCTTCTGGTCCCCCCTGCAGTCTGCCCGTAGGCACTACATCTACTCACGGCTGGAGGACAAGGTTGGCGGGGCGGCCCTGCTCAGCGAATGGAAGGGCACAGGGGCTGGCAAAAGCTTCTGTTTTGCCACTGCCAATCTCTGCCTCCTCCCCGACTCACTTGCTAGGCTCAACAACGTTTTCAACACCCAAGCACGGGCCAAAGAGATTGGGCAGAGGATCCGCAATGGGGCTGCCCGGCCCCAGATCAAAATCTACATCGATTCACCCACCAACACTTCCATTAGCGCGGCCAGCTTCAGCAGCCTGGTGTCACCACAGAGCAGTGATAGTGGGGCCAGAGCCATCCCTGGGAGCATTAAAAGGACAGCCTCCGTGGAATACAAGGGTGATGGCGGGCGTCAGCCCAGTGATGAGGCTGCCAATGGCCCAGCCTCTGGGGACCCGTCTGATGGCAGCCTTGAGGATGCCTGCATAGTGCGCATTGGGAGTGAGGAGGGAGGCCGGCCGCCAGAAACCGATGACTCTGCCACTGGGAACCAAGCCAGGAATGGGGCCACTGGAGGCCCGAAGGGTCAGACACCCAACCACAATCAACATGATGGGGATTCGGGGAGCCTGGGCAGCCCCTCCGCCTCCAGGGAGTCCCTGGTGAAGGCACGAGCTGGGCCAGATAGTGGCGGCGGCGGCGGCGGCGGCGGGGATACAGGTGCCAACAGCAAGCTCCTGTACAAGGCCTCCATGGTGAAGAAGGCGGCGCGCAGGAGACGGCATCCCGACGAGGCCTTCGACCATGAGGTCTCAGCCTTCTTCCCTGCCAACCTAGACTTCCTGTGCCTGCAGGAAGTGTTTGACAAGCGGGCAGCGGCTAAGTTGAAAGACCAGCTGCATGGCTACTTCGAGTACATCCTGTATGATGTAGGGGTCTACGCCTGTCATGGCTGCTGCAATTTCAAGTGTCTCAACAGTGGCCTCTTCTTTGCCAGCCGCTACCCCCGTCATGGACGTGGCCTATCACTGTTACCCCAATGGGTGCAGCTTCGATGCCCTGGCCTCTAAGGGAGCTCTGTTTCTCAAGGTAGGAGCCCTTGGCCAAACCTACATCCTAACTGGTACCCAAGCCACGTGTGTATGTGTGTGGGGGGGGCGGTTAAAATGGAAGGCAGAAAAGGGTTTCCATGAAGTTAGACCAGAGGATTCCCCAGCTCAGGAACAAGGGAAACAGTTCCAGACTTAGTGTTCTGAACCCACTCCTCAGACCACCTCAGATCTGAGCTGCCATCTTCCCATCTGTAAAATGGGAGCAAGCAAGGTGGGAGTGAATCAGCACAGCAAAACCCAGAAGGAGGTCCGAGCTTCTGCCCGCATAGTGGGTGTGGTGATGATCGCTGCTAGCCATGATGATGGTGGTGGAGATGGGGGGGGAAGAGGAATTGGGCCCTATCTCCATTCACACAAGGCAACTAGAGTGCAGGCTGGCAGACAGACCTCTCGCCAATGAGCACAACTAGTTCTTCGGGCCACCAGCAGCCCCTCCCCCCTGGCTATCAGCAGCTGCATGCCAGGCTCTCTGCCCACCAGCCCATGGCTTCACTTCCATAGTCACTAATTAAAGTGAGTCATAATTATTTCTGCTAATTTGGCTGCAATTGGAGGAGTTTTTAGACCATGGCAATTTGGTCATTACGCATTATCTTCCATTGAGTTTGAGACACTTGGATGTTAACTTTTTGTTCTCTATCCAAAAGCCATTGCTGGTGCTTCCAGAGTTTTCTGAAGCATTATTTGGCCACCTGATGCGGAGCAAGGCTTTTTGCCTCCTCTGCCTCCCTCCCCCTCCCCTGGCAGTAGCTGATGTGGGGATGGGTTCTGTTATTTTAAGGTGAGAAATAACAAAATGAGTGCTTACTAGGAAAGCTGGGGCTCAGATGCCCAGGGCGGCCTCCCCTGACTCCTCAGTTCCCTGTTTGAAGTCACTGGGCTCAGCCTGTCCAGGAAAATGTTGGTGTGGGAGCCAGGAATAAGTGAAGGTAGACTGTCTCCATAGAGCAAGTTACAGCCAGGGTGGACCTCTGTGGACCTTGGCAAACTCCTCAGGAAGGCTCAATGTGTCTTGTATGGCTCTGACAGGCTAGAATCGGGGTCTCTCTGGCTTTCCATTCACAGCTGAAATTGAACCAACTCTTCCATCAGATAGATCCAGCCTTCCTATTCTGGCATATGGTTCGTTGGTGTTCTGTTCTGTGGGTATATTTTTGTCTCAGCAGTCAGAGTGACTTTCTGCAGAAGAAAGGAATATGTTGTCAGGCTCAAGGTGGGAGGGGTACCCTGTCACCCTTGCCCTATTATGGAAGGCACCAAGACAGGAGACCCCACTACCCATCAATCTTGTGCTATGCAGGCCAATCCCTCCTTTAGCTGGGACCCTGACCACAGCTCCAGGGTCAACAACAGTGTCCTTGGGGACACTGTGGCTCTGTCCTGAATGCTCTGTTACCCTCTTCTACCTTCTGGATCTCAAACTTGTCTGCAAATTTGTTTAATTTGGATCATGCCAAGACTTTTGTTTTTTGGGGGGTGGAGGGGAGAGTAGTAAGGTTAGAGATGTGGTAGAGCACTTACCTAACACGTGTAAGGCTGTAAATTCTACCCGAGACGTTGTAAGGGGAAAAACTAGGTTTTAGAACCTCACACTGTGGCAAGCCTGGCAGCACCAGCCTGCCACACATGCCACCGCTGCTGGAGACTGGGATCCTCACACCAAACCCTGCACCTTGGGAGTGTGACCCAATAGGCTTTACTTCTGCCCTTGTTAATGACCTTTGTTCCAGCCCATATTTCCAGAGCCCTAGCCCTCTATCTGATCATCTCCTGAACACATCCATCTCTTCTCAAACCAAACTCCTTGACTAGCCTCTCCCAGGCTCCACCACCCCCATGCCAGACAGAGCCACGGAGGCTGCTGCTTGTGCCTCCTGTCCGTTCCAGGTTCTTCCGTTCATTTTCCAATGCCCTGGCTCTGCCTTGTCTCCAGCTCTACCACTTTGGCCTAGGCTCCATTCCTCTGTCAGTCCAACGTCTGGTTGCCTGATGCCTTCCAATGGCAACTCTACTCCTTTCCTCCTCCATTGCTTCAGGAGAAGCCCAACTTCCGCCTCAACCCCTCCCCACAACTTATGCTCTGCCCCAGCCATACCACTGTCAAGGGACCACCACACTCTTCTGGTCTTGGTTGTGCAGAGCATAACCCAGTTCTCCCAGCATGGAGGCTTTACTACTCTGCCAGGCTGATTGTCACATCAGACATAGCACTATAAAGCCTGGCCCCGCAGCACCCACAGCACCTCTGTTGGCCCAGAGCATGGCTGTCTTCCTGCTGTGGAGGACTGAAATCAATGCAGCTTCAAAGGGTCTGATCTACCTGGAGAAGAACTGGGGACACAGGAAAGGTCCTATCAAGGTCCTTTCCCCCAACACCTCTGCCATGGGGGCCTTCTTTGCCCTCCTGGTTTACTCCATGATACTATAGATTCTTTGGGGAAATCCAAGTCTCTACAAAGGAAGGGGCAGTAAAACCGAGCTTAATTCCAAGCACCTGTTGTATTGACGGTCAGCCCACCAGGACTAAAAGGCACCACCTCTCAGTGTAATTGTTTGTTTCTGCAAGAGAAACACACAAGACTGTGGCTCCCCACACGAACCAGGGATCAATAAGCCCAGCAAATAATAAAGTGGGTCCTGGCAGGCTCACACACTATTTGAGGGAGAGGCGGGGTGCATGATTACAGCTGTGCTGTGCTGCTGTGATCTGGCTTTCCCAGACCGGCTCTCCTCTGCAGCAGGGATGAGTAGGACAACTTTTTTTTTCCCCCCGTCAGTTGTGGGGTTTGAACTCAGGGCCTGGGCGCTGTCCCTAAGCCTTTTTGTGCTCAAGGTTACCTACCACTCTACCACGTGAGCCACAACTCCACTTGCAGTTTTCTTTCTTTCTTTTCTTCTTTTTTGGGGTCCGCTCGTGGGGCCCGAACTCTGGGCCTGGGCCCTGTCCCCAGCTCTTCAGCTCAAGGCTAGCGTTCTACCACTTGAGCCACAGCGCCACTTCCGGCTTTTTTCCTTTTTTGCTTATGTGGTGCTGAGGAATCGAACCCAGGGCCTCATGCATGCAAGGCAAGGCTCTACCACTGAGCCACCTTCCCAGCCCCCCACTTGCAGTTTTCTGGTGGTTAATTGCAGATAAGAGTCTCACGGGGACTTTCTTCCTGGGCTGGCTTCAAACCACTATCCTCAGATCTTAGCTTCCCTGAGTAGCTAGGACTATACAGGCGTGAGCCACCAGCACCCTGCTGCACAGCTTTTTTTTTTTTTTTGGCCAGTCCTGGGGCTTGAACTCAGGGCCTGGGCACTGTCCCTGAGCTTTTTTTTCTCTCTCTCAAGGCTAGCACTCTACCACTTGAGCCACAGTGCAACTTCCGCCTTTTTTTTTTTCCTGTTTATGTGGTACTGAGAAATTGAACCCAGGGTTTCATGCATGCTAGGTAAGCACTCTACCACTAAGCCACAGTCCCTTGCACTTTTTTTTGTTGTTGTTGTTGGTCGTAGGGCTTGGCACTGTCCTTGAGCTCTTCAGCTCAAGGTGAGTGCTCTACCACTTAAGCCACAGTGCCACTTCCAAGCACATATCTCTTATCCCTGTCTGGGACTCAGTACAGTGCACATAACAAACACTAAGTGTTAAGAGAGGAAAAGGCTGACACATTAAAACCAACAAATGGTGGTCTGTAAGAAAGCTCACCAAAACACTATTGGCTCAGATCTGATCTGCCTTTCCCATCTGAGCCTTGTGGCCAATGACTTAACTTCCCTGAGCATTGATGTTTCCATCTGTTAAAATGGCAGGTTTTTAGTGTCCTTCTTGCCCTCCGTGTGGAGAAGTGCTATGCCGGAGTGCTCACTCGTTGCCTGAGGAATGCAGGGACCACAGTGCCATCGTGTGACCCTTTTGAGCAGTGCTTTTGTTTCTGCAGTGGGATCTGTCAATGGCACCAGGCTGGCAGAGCTACAGGATAGAGGTGCTGTTGGGGGGCAGTTTGGGTCTGGAATATAGGCAGAAAGTAGACAGTCAGCATGTGGGTTTAAAAATAGTCATATAAGCCGAGCCCCAGTGGCTCACTCCTGTACTCCTAGCTACTCAGGAGGCTGAGATCTGAGGATCATGGTTCAAAGGCAGCCTAGCCCAGGCAGGAAAGTCTGTGAGACTTTTTTTTTTTTTGTCAGTCCTGGAGCTTAAACTCTGGGTTTGGGCACTGTCCCTGCACTCTTCAGCTCAAGGCGAGCACTCTACTGCTTGAACCACAGCGCCACTTCGTTTTCTAGTTAATTGGAGATAAGTTTCATGGACTTTCCTTCCCAGGCTGGCTTTGAATCGTGATCCTCAGATCTCAGACTCCTGAGTAGCTAGGATTACAGGCATAAGCCACCAGCACCTGGCTCCCGTGAGACTCTTATCTCCAATAAACCTCTAGAAAACCAGAAGTGGTGCTGTAGCTCAAGTGGTAGAGGGCTCGCCTTGAGCTGAAATGCTGAGGGACAGCGCCCATGCCCAGAGTTCAAGCCCTACAACCAATAACAATAAATAGCCCTACTATGAATACCAGTGACTCAGACCGTAATCTTAGCTACTCAGAAGGCTGAGATCTGGGAGGTCCATGGTTCATAGCAGCCCTGGACAGGCAAACCTGAGATTCTTCATCTTAAATAAACTACTAAAAATAAGCCAGAAGTGGAGCCATGGCTCAAGTGATAGAGCACTCGCCTTGAGCAAAAGCTCAGGTACAGCACCCAGGCCCTGAGTTCCAACCCCAGGAAAACACACACACACACACACACACACATGGCTTGTCCTGCGGACAGGATTTGGCCAGGGAAAACACACACACACACACACACACACACACGGCTTGTCCTGCGGGACCTGGGGACAGGATTTGGCCAGGGAACACACACACACACACACACACACACACACACACACACACACGGCTTGTCCTGCACACACACACACACACGCGCGCGCGCGCGCGCGCGCGGCTTGTCCTGCGGGACCTGGGGACAGGATTTGGCCATCCAGTTGGGGAGAGAGGTGAAGAGCTGTTAAAAGCCAGGAGTTTTTGCTGAGAAAGTCAGATGGGAAAGAAGACCCACCAGACTTTGGCAGCAAGAGGCAAGGTATGCCACTAAGCGAGGCATGGTCACTACACCCTCAGCCAATGGCTGGAGCAGGAAGCTTGTCCTTTCCAATCCACCCTTACCCCACCTCCTCACCTCCAACATCCAGTCTCATCATCCCAGAAAATCCATCTGAATGGAACTGTGCAGTCCAGGGAGGACAGTTCACAAGGGCAGTCTAGGAGCTGAGAAGTATCCCTGGGGACAGGTCCAAAATGATCCCTGAGGGACATGCAGGTAAGGATCATTGTCAAGAGGGCCAGGAGATTCATCAGGTGGGGAAGAAGGACTTCTCACTCTGTGATCATCCTCACTTTCCCACCATGGCACTGACAAGGGCCAACTGTGGCATGGTTACCACATTCAATGGGGCAGCTTGGAGTTGCCTTTCTGAAGTTGAGATGTCCATTTTTATTAAGCCAGCATTGGGACAGCAGTCATCTGCAGAGTGAGTGGGGTAGATAGAACCTGGTGGCTCCATCCTTCATGAAGGAGGTGAGCTATGGAGGTAAGGACAAAGGTCCAGGGAGAGTGGAGCTCTGGAGGAAGGAGGACGGGTCTCAGGATGAGGCCAGGGGATCACAGCTTACAAAATAGATGGAACAACTTACCATGCAGCTAGAAGGAGCAGATAATGGGGACAGCAGGAAGATGATAGGGTCTCAGGCCTCTGACCCCAGGCTCAGGATGGAGGCCTAGGCTTTGAGGCTGGGTCTACATGGTTAGATCCACCCAACCTTGGTTTCAGAGGGAAGGAGCAACAGGGTCAGATCAGACTAGGTTGTAGCTAGGGAAGAAAAGCCACAGGTGAAGAAGTTCCATAGGTAAACACTATAGTTACCAGTAGATGGCAGGAACTAGGGAAAAACTCAACTGTGGTTTCTGTATTTTCCCCTTAAAGCCCTATACTATACCAAAGGCTGATGTTACTTTTTGTTTGTTTTTAATTGGTCTTGGGGCTTGAACTCTGTCCCTCAGCTCTTCAGCTCAAGGCAAGCGCTCTACCAATTGAGCCACATAGCCACTTCGTTTTCTGGTGGTTTATTGGAGATAAATAGTCTCACGGACTTTCCTGCCTGGGCTGGCTTTGAACCATGATCCTCAGATCTCAGCCTCCTGAGTAGGTAGGATTACAGGCATGAGCCACTGGCACGGTGCCTGGCTTGATGTTGCTTCTTTATGTACTGGCCTCCTGAACTGGACTGAAAATTCCCAGAAGCAGGATGTGTCCTGTCCTTACCTAGGTCCTGGAGTCTAGCTAGGCATGTAGCACAGAGCAGCTCTTGTGAAGTTTGGACCCAAAGGGACAGTGGACATCAGCAGGGTCCTTTGGCACTCAGAGCAACGATGACCAACACCTTGTCTCCCTGACCCCAGGTGCAGGTGGGAAGCACACCTCAGGACCAAAGAATTGTCGGCTACATCGCCTGCACACATCTGCATGCCCCGCCAGGTACGTCACCAGCCCACGGTGCTTTGGGAGTGGGATCAGTGTCAGGAACTTGGCCAGGGAACTGGGTGAGCTTCACTGTCCATTTTCCATCCACTCTGCAGAAGACAGTGCCATCCGGTGTGAGCAGCTGGACCTGCTTCAGGACTGGCTGGCTGATTTCCGAAAATCTACCTCCTCGTCCAGCACAGCCAACCCAGAGGAGCTGGTGGCGTTTGATGTCATCTGTGGGGATCTGAACTTCGACAACTGCTCCTCTGGTGAGGCCGTGCTCCTCCCCTTGGGTGTATTGCTCTGGCAGGAAGGAGGGTTCCAGGCACAGTCAGAAAGCCTTCGGTTAGCAACTCACAGAACTTCCTGCTCTTTATGAGAGTGTGGGTGGGAAATTTAGCAAGACTGTGATGTCTCTGCCCCCCAGAAGCCACAGAACAGAAGAGCCCACGCTCTACCTCAAAAGCTCAGCAGCATCTGCTGGAGACAAAGTGATCCCCTAAAACAAACTTGCACCAGGCAGACCTGTGACCTCTGAAACTGAGATGGAGGGACAGTCAGCTAGCAATTCTCATGACGCGTTTATTCAGCCCTTACTTTTACCAGGCATGAGGCCAACTGCTGTTTAAGTCTCCCAACAACCTGAAGAAGTAGGCACTATTTCTCCACACTGTGGAGAGAAGCAGGGACACAGTGAGCCCAAGGTCACACAGCCAGTAAGCAGCTGAACTAGAATTTGAACCCTGCGAATCTGGGAAACCTGCCTAAACCATCAAGCTAAAAGTTAAAGTTCATTCAGTGAGACTGTAAATGATTGGTTTAAGTAACTGATCTTATAAGGTATCTTCTGTTGTTTTGGTGGTTCTGAATATTCCTTGGCCTTGAAGCTTTATTGATTCCAGCTATAGTTCCCAAAGGAGGCTGAGGATGGGGTGGGATGTGGGTCTGTCTCAGCAAGGTGCTCTCAAGTAGTAGCATCCAGTGACAGCTATTTTAACCTGTTCTTTGTCAGAGAAGTACATCCTGATAACAGGGTAAGCAAGGAAAACAGTCAACAAAAGTCCTGCAATATAGGAAATTACCTTCCACTGAAGCCATGTGGAACGTGAGGCTGTCACCTTAATACACCAGCTTCTGCCTCAGCCAGGACCCTAAGATCCCATCATAGTCACACTCCTGATGCTGACGCCTCACGATGGGAACTCCTGGGGTCCTAAGTCAGCATACACAAGAAGAAGCTGTTGGGAGGAGGATCCACCAGACAGGCCAAGCTCAGTGCCCTTCCCTCCCAGGACTCAGAGAAATGCTTTCTGGCTCAGTGTTGACAAGACAAACAAGAACCTGTGCAGGTCTCCCACCTTGCTGAGCCTTGTGGGGTCCACTCTTCCCTCAAGGCAAGGCACCCAAATCTATGAAGAGGACAGAAGTCTGGCCCACGAAGTATCAGCCAGTCTTCCACAATTGACCTGGAAGGTCTTGAGGTGGCTGTCCCTGACGCCCAAGAGGGATAGGGACCACTGTCCTTGGATTGTTATGTTGGGAGACATAAAGTGATGCGTGAGGCCTCTGAGAGGTGGCTACCTATGAGACAGGGACCCGGTGCCATCTCCTAGGAGTAGCTGCTAGGAAGCAGGCCTCTGGGAATGAAGATATCCAGAAGCATTTCCTTCCTCTTCCTCCTGTACAGATGATAAGCTGGAGCAGCAGCATTCCCTGTTTACACGCTACAAGGACCCCTGCCGCCTGGGGCCCGGGGAGGAGAAGCCATGGGCCATTGGTGAGCAGGGATGGGAGGAGTTGGGTGCTCCTCATGCTTCTGAAGTTACAGATTACCAGGACTGGGGCCCAAGGCCCTACTATCAAGGGTGGGCTCTAGTCAGTTTCCTGGGGCTCCTGGCATGCCTCACCCAAGAAAGGCTACCTTCTCAAGGCTGGCTGGCCCCTGCCTGTGCTCATCTCTCTCCCTTGCCCCAGGTACCCTGCTGGACACAAATGGCCTGTATGATGAGGATGTGTGCACCCCCGACAATCTGCAAAAGTGAGTGCTGATGTTCTCGGGTCTAGAGGAGACACCAAAGACTCTGGTGGCGAGGGATGGGGGCTGGGCAGAACTAGCTCATTCATGCTAGTAAGGGCTTCTGTTTGGTGGGAACCTGCCTCTCATCTGCCTTTGACAACTCTGTGGTCTCCAGCAGGAAGCCTAGTGGCAGATGGATGGAGGCTGTTCTGGCCTTTACACATTAGAGCTGGTCTTGCTGAAAAATCTCAGAGCCTTATGGGGTCTGGAAGAGCCATTTCCTAAACCAGCAGCCAGTCAGGACTATGTTCAAAGGCTCTCCCTACTCCAGTTGTGGCCTAACTTGCAGGTTCTGAAAAAGGAACCCTATCCTCTTAGGGCCAACAAAGGCCACACTCTATAGCAGAGTCACTGGGTAAGATGTCTGCCCTAGCCAAATTTCATTCTTTTTTTTGTCGGTCGTGGGGCCTGAACTCTGGGCCTGGGCGCTGTCCCTGCGCTCTTCAGCTCAAGGCGAGCGCTCTACTGCTTGAGCCACAGTGCCACTTCCGGTTTTCTGGTGGTTTATTGGTGGTTTCACAGACTTTCTTGCCCATGCTGGCTTTGAACCACGATCCTCAGATCTCAGCCTCCTGAGTAGCTAGGATTAAAGGCGTGAGCTCCAAACTTCATTCTTGATCCAATGAGGCTCAAGGGGACACAATGGAGGCTGTGGACACAATGAGGCTCAAGGACACAGTTGAGGCCCGCAGCAGACTTGATATATAACCCACAGCCTGAGACTGCACAGACCCATGACTATGGATCCTTGCAGCTAATTTAAGCCAATTAATTAGACTACAGAATAAATGTGAAACATCATTCCGTGCTGAGAAAATTATCTTTTCATGAGATGATTAAAAATGACTCTCAGTAATTCAGATCATTGATGCTAGAATTATCAAAGGCAAAAGACAGTAATGGATTATATCTCTCAGCCATAACAATGCTCTGAATGCCGTTAATATATTTACCTTAAGACTGATTTAAAAACAAAAAAACCAACGACTTGTAGGAACTCATGTTTACCAGCTTGGTCTTTCCAGTCTTGAGAATTTTGTTCAGGCATCTGGAGGCCTGAGCAGTGCCTCCCAACACCACCAGCCCATCACCTAAGCTTGGCCTCACAATGCAGGGGAAGAGAGAAATCCTAAATCACCTTCCTGGGGTGCTTGGGTTTCAGGGGAAAGGCAGGCAGAATGGAGACAGGCACTCTGCTGTCTCAGGGCAGTCATACCAGAAAGGAAAACAGAACCAAAATGAAGAGGCTAACAGGCCCTGCCTGAGTCTGCCTTCCCTATCCACCAAGAAGGGCATTTAAGCACCCAGGTTTCATCTAAGAACTGGAGTAACTGTCAATTCCCTGAAGCATCTTGGTGCTCACAGTAACCACATTTTTTGTGTATATGTGCTGGTTCTGTGGCTTGAACTCAGGACCTAGGTGTTCCCTTAGATTTTTTACTGGTACTCTTACCACCTGAGCCACAAGCTCCACTTCTGATTTATTTCTTTTGTGATTAATTGGGGGTTAGAATCCTCTGGGCTTTCCTGTCTGGGCTGGCTTCAAACTTTGATCCTCAGATCTCAGCCTCCTCAGTAGCTAGGTTACAGGGATGAGCCACTGGCACCCATCCACAGCAACTACCCATTTCAGAGGAGGAAGTAGAGACTTAAAGCTTTGGTACATGCTGGGTCATACTATTGCTTAGAGACAGACCCACAGAAGTTCTGCTCTCCTATGGGGCCTGGGTATTCTCCTGGCTCCTTCAGCCCCTTGCCAAGCTTCACAATTATGAGGCAGGGTATAGGGAGTAAGAGGAGATTTCAGGAGCGACTGGTCCCTTAAGCTCATGACAAAGACCAAATTCTCCCAAACATGCCTCTACTGGCTCAAAAGCCCCTTTGGGAAAAAGGGTACAGTGGCATCCTGAACCCAGCCACAGCCAGCATTGTTCCATGACCAGTGTCCAAATTCTGAGAGGAAAAGCGAGGGCTGACCGCCTGAGGCAGACACAAGAACCCAAACAGACCTTAGAGGATCCCTTGCTCAGCCAGGCACTGGAAGACTTAGCTTCCCTTCAGCCCAGGCCCTTTGTGGAGTAAGGGGGAAGAGAGATGGTCAGATCTGCTCCCCTCTCACTGTGTGAAAAGACCATGGCTCCTCGTTGAGGACTGTTGGGCCCAGGGTTGGCATGAGGCTCACTTTGGTTCATGCCCAAATGACAGGGTCCTGGAGAGCGAAGAAGGCCGCAGGGAATACCTGGCCTTCCCCACCAGCAAGAGCCCAGGGGCTGGACAGAAAGGGAGGAAGGACCTGCTGAAGGGCAATGGCCGGCGAATTGACTACATGCTGCATGCTGAGGAAGGCCTGTGCCCGGATTGGAAAGCTGTGAGTCTGGGGATGGGCCCTGAGACCCTCAACAGCACTGAGGTTCTCTTTGGACCCTAACCTCCTTTAAGATGAAAGCTATTATTCTCCAGAACTGAGACTCTCTGGGTCCTCTGTATCTGAAACCCTCATATTGCATTGCCATCTCCTACTCCCCAAACCCTCCTTTGGGAGAACACTTTAGGTCTAACCAGAACCCTCTCTTCCCCCCCCCCCCCCCCCCCCACAACAGGAGGTGGAAGAATTCAGTTTTATCACCCAGCTCTCTGGCCTGACGGACCATCTCCCAGTGGCTATGCGGCTGATGGTGTCTGCAGGAGAGGAAGAGGTGTAAATCAGCCAAGCCACCGGCATCCGGAGCAGGGGGACCTCTGCCAACCTTCAAAGTACAGCCCATCCCTGGGCTGCATACCCTCTACCCAGCAGCAGTGCTGGAAGGAGGAGGGGAAGGGGCAGGGAGGGAGCCTCAGTCAATCCCCAGGGAGCTCAGCGCCTCTGGGCCCTCTCTGAGGGCCATCTCCCGGGACTCAGGCTGGCCTGGGAGCCCCTGGCTGCCTAACCAGTGCCATTCTTTCCAAACACAATTTTCTACAGATCTACACAGCACAACCTAGTTTGTAACCCGAGCGTTAGTTATGAGGACCGGGTTTATGTACTCTTTGTATTTCTTCTCAAGCTTCGTCCAGGGTTCATTACTTTTGTCTGCTGCCAATGTTGTCTCGCATGCCTGCACCCTCGCATGCACGCTGCCCGCATGCCACGTGCCACACTGTAGCCACCCAGACCCCTTGCTCGGGCCTCACCCAAGGCCAAACTCCAAACACAATCAGAACCAGCCAAAGAAGCACTTCCTGGGCACGGCTACCAGCTCTCCACCTCCAGCCAGGACTGCACACTGGGGATGTGAGGGCTGCCATTACCAGCCAGCCCAGGGCTCTTCCCAGGGTCTTGCATTCAAGGGCGATTACATTTTAAAAAGAAAACAGAAAAAGGTTTAAAAAAAAAAAATTACCCTTCACTTTAAAGGGTCTGCAAGTTATTAGGTAGAACTTTGCTTTTTCCAAGTCAGGATCCCTTCCCCGGCCCCCACACCAGGGTCTGGCTGGCTCCACCTGCCCCAGCAGCAATTTGGGAGACTGACCCCTGCTGTGGAGTCATAATGGGAAGCCCTAGAGCATGATTTTTCTATAGAAAACTCACAGCATAAAGGGGAAGGGCATCCTTACTTTGAAAATGACAGATTTGTAGCTTCTTATATCCAAGCCAACATGTCCTGTCTTTCTACCAAGCCCCTTATTCCCCTACGGACACCTCTGGTTCAGGACCAATCTTTTCCTAGAGACTTTCCCCATCCAAGTGTTGGCTGAGCTCAGGATCTGCCTGTCTATCCCCAGGTAGGGCTGCAGTTCTAGCCTTAAGGGCCTTCCCTCCTCAACAGCTACCCCAGCCAATGCCATGTTCTAGGAGGTGACTTTGGAGGAAGGAACAGAAAGCCAAGGGGTGAATACTGAACTGTCCCTCACCAACGTGCAGGCTGGGGATTTCCTAGCTGATAGCTACTGCTTGTCCACAGCAAGGGGCGGTACTATGTGGCATCCAGGCCTATAGAAGCCACTCTGCTACTGTGGCCAGGGTCAGCCCTAGGCTCAACATGGCAGACTGGCCAGCAGCCCAAGGTCCTCCATCTGCCCCAAGCCTGGGGCAAAGGCACCAGGCAGCACTGCCTCTGCCCACCTGCCTTCTGAGGTGAGCATGCTCCCCAGCCACAAGGGGAAGGTCTGTTTCAAGGTGCCAGGCTCCAACTTGAAAGACTGTTTTTGACAACCCTACTGGTCTCAAAGTGACCTGCCCTTGCATCCACCATGCCTGTCAATGCTGGAAGGAGCACCAGGACGCTGCTGTCCAGACCTTTTGGTGCTGGTGCACTGAAGCTGTGCCTTGTCACCCACTTAGCAGAAAGAGGGATTAAGAGAGGGTCTGCAACCAACCAGCTGCAAGGCCCTCTGCTGGGGTAAAAACCCTGCAGAGCCTGCAGCTTGGCACTAGGATGTACATCCCTAGTCTGGATGTCTGAAACCTGCTCATGCCAGTGTCCAGAGCCAAGAAGGGACTGCTCACAGCAAAGGCAGCCCTGCTGGGCTCTTTCTTGTTCTCCTCTTCCACAAGGGCCTGGCCTTCCAGGGTCCTGACAATGCTTCATGGGGTAGAAGGTCCTCCACTTGTGAAAACAGCCAGGGTTCTGTTCATACCTAGGGTTCAAGTGGGCAGGCCCAACCCCTAGACCTATGCTGCTGTACACACAGGGAGAGTAGCCAAGGCCAAGGCCAGGGGCCCTGCAGGGAAGAGCTCCATGTAGAGTCAAGGCAATATGATCCTTTCCCTCCAAGCTCCCAAGGCAGCCTTAGACAAGTCATACTGCCCTGTGCCTCAGTCATTTCCTGTCATCACAAGGTGGCCTCTGCCAGTCAGGTCCTGGAATAGAGGAGGGATGTCCTGCCTCCCAGCGCCCCCACCTCCTTCAGCCCACCACATATTTTACCATGGTTTGCCTGTGAATTCCCAGGGCATATAGCCAGGCTTTTCAATTTTTTAAGGAAGAGGAGGGAAAAAAAAGACATTGCCAGGATCTCAGATTCTATGGCATCTAAACCTGGGAGGGGACAGTTACAGGGGCCACCCAGATCCCAAACCCAGGCTTTGGCCTGCCCTAGGCCCACAAGGGAAGCCTCAGGCAGGTGGGGTCAGCTTAGGAAGGAATTGTTCATTTGTCCAAAGCCACCTTGAGTTTTAAGTATGGATATTAATCTTGAGGCTTTTTAATATTGTATTAACTTGCTGAGATTTAGAAATACTGTTTTAAAAAAAAAAGAAAAAAAAACACTTTTTTAATTTCTGTATTTTCTTCTGTATTGTATCTTCATGGGACATTAGGGGTTTTATATGGTAAGACACCTAAGGTTTTGGTAAAAAACCATCAAATATATATCCAGACGACTCATCCCACCTGAAAATAATCTTCATACCTGATAAAAAAATTTTGAAGAGAGGTGGATTTTTCCTTTATGGTGCTGAAAGGAAGGATGGAGAATGAGGAGAAAATAAAACTGTGAGGCTCAAGGCTGACATTCTCTACTTATTTGAGCGACAAGCTGGGGAGGGCCCTGCTGAATCTAGACCCAGAGGCTGGACAGCTTCAAGAGGTAGTACGTGACTGTAGGGGCAAATAACAAAGGCTGCCCCAAAATACAAAACCACAGGCCATCTAGCCCCTCCTCCAGTGGCTTAACCTCGGGGCCTCACACTTACTAGGAAAGTTTCTTACTGTTCCAGCCCTTGTTTGTGCTGCTTATTTCTGAGATAAGGCCTAATTTCCTGCCCAGGCACATGGATGGACTTCAATCCTATTTTTTTCTAATGCTGCTGATGGGATGATAGATGTGTCACGATGTCCAGCTTCTTCTACCTCATAAACTTTTCTGACTTGGCTGGACTGGAACTGTAAGCATCCCAAATGCAGCCTCCCTCATAGCTAGAGTGACGGTGTACAACACTATGCTCAGCTATTGGTTGAGAAGGAGTCTCATAAACTTTATGCCTTAAGTGGGCCTCCAACTTCAAGCCTTCCAATCTCAGCTTCCCAAGTGGCTAGGATTACAGAATTAAGCCACTTGTGCCCATTTCCATCTGGGTGTTTACTGGGTATCTCCCCTATCTTGAGACCTGGAAGGTCAGTAGTAAAAGCACATCTGAGTACGTGGGAGAAATAAGGCTGTGGCCAAATCACCAATTTCAAGCTGTCCTTGCTAAAGCAAGGCCAGCACATTGGAAGTGGCGCTGTAGCTCAAGTGGTAGAGCGCTCTCCTTGAGCTGAAGAGCTGAGGGACAGCACTCAGGCCTGGAGTTCAAGCCCCACGACCACAAAAAAAAAAAAAAAAAAGCAAGGCCAGCACTATATTGGCAAGACTTCTGAGGGGGCACACAGGAAAGGGCTATGCCCTCTGGATCCCTTCCTAATGGCTGGTTTCCCAGGGCTCTACCCCAAGAACTGCTCTGGGATGCAGGGCACCAGTGGTTCATGCCTGTAATCCTAGGTCCTTAGATGGCTGAGATCTGAATGTTGTGGTTTAAAGCCAGCCCAGGCAGGAAAATCTGTGAGACTCTTATCTCCAATTAATGACCGGAAAACTAGAAGTGGTGTTGTGGTTCAAGTGGTACAGTCCTAGCCTTGAGCAAATAAAGCTCAAGGATAGCACCCAGGCCCTAAGTTCAAGCCCCAGGACCAGCACACACACAAAAAATTGCTTTCGGATGACCTCTAACCTGGCCTGTGCACAGCTCTTGGAGCATGGCAGGCCACCTAATGATGTGCATTAAGACCAGATGTTCAGGTGCGATGAATGGCGTAGTGAAGGTACTAGCAGAGGAAGGGCCAAAACCTAGTCCTTTCAGCCCTTGTGTCACTAGGATTTTCAAATGCCAGATTTCTAGAATTTCCTAGAAAGTAGACAGGCCACCCATAATCCTAGCTACTCAGGAGGCTGAGATCTGAGGATCACAGTTCAAAGCCAGCCAAGGCAACAAAATCCAAGAGACTCTTATCTTCAATTAACCACCAAAAAGCCAGAAGTGGAGCCATGGCTCAAATGGTAGAGACGAGCCTTGAACATAAAAGCTCAGAGACAGTCCCAGGCCCCTGAGTTCAAGCCCCAGGACAGGTACCAAAAAAAAAAAAAAAAAGAGAGAGCCATGCCAGGCATAGGTGCAATGATAGCTGCACTGCCCAGCTAAGCAAGCAGCCCATCCCCACCCCAGCTGGGACTATGCCTCTGTTCCCTTAATGGTACAGTAGTGGGTATCACTGCCTAGAGTCTTCCAAACCCTCAGAACCACAAGCACAGGGGTCACCCTGGTCCCTCCAGAGCTCCAAATCAGTCACACTGTCTGTCACACCTAGAAGTAGAAGCCAGCAGTGCAAAAACGCAAAGACAGAAGAGGATTCTTCTGTGCAGAGGCCAAGCAGGTCCCTGGAAGGAGAAAACTGCCTTGGCTTGTCTCCCTAGTTAGCCACAACCCATTCAGAGCCCATAGCCTTTATTTCTCAACGAGGATTGGGGGTGTCAGACCAGAGTGTGAGTGAGCCTGAACTCCATGGTGACATCTCCAGTGTGAGGGTGAAACTCCACTGCATAGCTGACTGTCTGAGGGCCATCCAGCGGCACTCTAGGATCCAGGGTGGTGCTAAGGAAGTACACGGCCTGCTTGCAATGGGGGTTCCAGCAACAGTCCCCCTGTAGGACAAGCATCAAGAAGACTGGTAAGAGTTCCTGGCATCTGTGTCACTTCCTGTCCAGTGTTGGGCCAAGTGACCCTAGGTCACAAAAGTCAACTTGTGGCCTGAAGGACACAGGACAGGAATACACAGAGCACAGGCAGGCTGTACCTGCTTTGGAATCAGCACAAAATAGTCCCAGTGTACTACCTTGTCTTCCACAGGCTCCAGGAGGCCAGTGCTGACTGTGCTGTCCGGTGTCAGGTGGTATTCCATCCACAGAACGGCCCCATGGCTCTTCCCAGGCCTGGGAGGAAGAGTTGGATCAAAGACAGGCACATAGAGATGGGCAGTCCCAGTTGGCCTTCCCTCTGCTTTCCTAAAACTTTCTGGTCTTCATTACTGCCCTCCTCCAGTTGAACACTCCTAACACTCTACATCCCAGCTAACCAAGTCCACATAGATAAGACTGAGGAAGAGCAGCCACAGCTCATCAGAAGTGCAGTCATTCCTTGCAGCCTGGCTAGGCCCTCGGAGTAAACCCTGGGGCAGACCTGTGAAAATGCAGGGTCAGTTCCCACAGGCTGAGGTCCAGGAGGGCAGAATAGAGCCCTGGCACTGAAGAGATGCTAGAAAACAGCCCAGGCGGCAGTAACATCTGCTCCCAATCCAGAGCCCGAGGCTCATGGTCTCCACTAGGATAGGAGGAGCCCATGCTCCTCTGTAAAGAGAACTAGCATTGGGAGAGTGTCTCCCATGCCTTGAGGCAAACAGCCTTCACCAATCCTAACCTACTTTAATCCCAAGAGATGAGGGAAAAAATGGGCCAATGGGTAAATAACTGAGCTCACATTTCTCTGCAGTGATAATCCAGTAAAGAGGTCTCAGATGGGGGGGCCCTTTCCTTACACATGCCCTGAAGCTGTGGGATATGCCACAAAGCAAGGATAGAAAAGATGTGGACATGAGGTCACCGAGCGGAGCAGAGGAAGTGTCCTGCATGGCTGGTACCTCCTCCCAGTTCTTCACCCCAGCCCCCCACCTCCAGAGCGTCCATTCACTCACTTCCTCAGCTCCAAGCAGCCCTCAGCACGCACAGACTGCTGGGGGACAGGCTGCTGAAAATTGAAGGTCAGGATCCGCTCGGGCACAGAGAGGCTGCGACAGGGGTACTCCCACAGTGGGTGGGGTTCCGCTTCCTTGCTCTCCCGGAAATCCAGGGCCCGCTGAGAAGAGAAGGGGATTTGAAAGTCTGTAAAGATGCACTGGAGCCAGCCAGGGGAAATTCACCCTGTGGCCCAAGTCACCCAGGGAAGGGAAGGTCATGTGATCATTCTGTGAAACAGCTTCTCCTTCTACCACTCCTCCTCAGTGGCCTAAGCCTTGCTTTTTAAATGGGGGAGATAATGGTTCTGAGGACCAGACATCTATGTAGGTGAAATCATGCAGGAACTGGACACACACCCCCACCTGCTGATACTGACATTACAGTCATACATCCCTTCTTAAAGGCTAGGGAAAGACAGCCATGTAAATAAGCAAAGCTCAGCGTGGGGAAGAACAGAGACACATTAGTTGAAAGTGGGGCTGTGGTAGGCAGAAGCAGGATAGAGAAGCTACCTGGAGGAAGTGACTGTAGGCAGGGTCTTATAGGTCCTAAGGTCAAATAGGAATAAACAGAAGGGCTAAGAGATGGACAAAAGCAAAGCAGGTAGAGGCGGCTGGGGTAGCTCAGGGTGACTGTAAGGTAAGGAGGACTTTTCTGTAGTGGACACATGGCCAGATTTAGGAGCTACGTGTTTCCTTGGACAGGAGACTACGGACTAGAGAGACCTGATTTGTTTGGTAGCAGTGAGAGCACAAACCTGGATTGGCAGGTCCTGGAAACCTGACAACCAACTAAAAGTAAAACCAGGACTGGCAGGGAGGACGCCTGGTCTGGGAGCAGTAGTAGGAGCTGATCTAGAGGTAGCTATGGGACAGGTACAACTGGGGCAGCATGAATATCAAGTGGCCTGACAACACTCAGCTGTCAGAAATATTTACTGATCTTAACTATCTGGTCTGTGCTCAGAAGAGAACAGACATTGATAATGAGGCTGGCACCAGATTTGCAATGATAGGAGCAAGAGATAAAAGATGCCCAGGAAGGCAGGTGCTGGTGGCTCATGCTTGTAATGCTAGCTACTCAGGAGGCTGATCTGAGGATCAGGGTTCAAAGCCAGCCCATGCAGAAAGTCCCTGAGTCTCTTATCTCCAATTAACCACCAGAAAAACCATAAGTGGTGCTGTGACTCAAACTGGTAGAGTGCTAACCTTGAGCAAAAGATCTCAGGGACAGCATTCAGGTCCTGAGTTCAAGCCGCAACCACCACCAACAACAAAAAAAGGTGCCTAAGAAGGAGCTTAAGAAGAGGTACTCAGAGCAGAACCTCAGCACATAGGACATTTCTAGAGACATGGATACTCAGTGGCCTACCAGGGAAAAATGAGACGCAAACAGAAAATATACACAAGGGGCTGGAAAGGTGGCTCAGTGGTAGAGTGCTTTCCTTGCATGCATGAGGCCCTGGATTCGATTCCTCAGCACACATAAGCAGAAAAAGCTGGAAGTGGCGCTGTGGCTCAAGTGGTAGAGCACTAGCCTTGAGCTGAAAAGCTGAGGGACAGTGCCCAGGTCCAGAGTTCAGGCCTCATGACCAAAAAAAAAAAACAAAGCGCCGGGCGCCGGTGGCTCACAGCTGTAATCCTACTAAGGAGGCTGAGATCTGAGGATTTCGGTTCAAAGCCAGCCCGGGCAGGAAAGACTATGAGACTCTTATCTCCAATAAAACCACTAGAAAACCGGAAGTGGCGCTGTAGCTCAAGTGGTAGAGCACTCACCTTGAGCTGAAGAGCTGAGGGACAGTGTCCAAGTCCAGAGTTCAAGCCCCATGACGGACAAAAAAAAAAAAAAAAAGAAGAAGAAGAAAATATACACGAGGGCTGGGAAGGTGGCTCAGTGGTAGAGTGCTTATCTTGCATGCCTGAGGCCCTGGGTTCGATTCCTCAGCACCACGTAAGCAAAAAAGCCAGAAGTGGCGCTGTGGCTCAAGTGGCAGAGCGCTAGTCTTGAGCTGAAGAGCTGAGGGACAGCGCCCAGGCCCAGAGTTCAGGCCCCAAGACTGGACCCAAAAAAAAAAAAAAAAAAATATACACGAGGCATATTAAAACTATAGGTGGGCACCATAGCACATATCTGTTATCCCAGCTACACAAGACATTAAGGTCAGGAAGATCGTGGTTTCAGGCCAGCCCGGGCAGAAAATCTCATAAGACCCAAACTCAATGGAAAAAGTATGTAACAGTGCATGCTTGTCTCCCCAGCAATAGCAGGAAGTACAAATAGGAAGACTGTGGTCCAGAACGGCCCAAGCAAAAAACATCTTATCTCAAAAATAACCAAAACCAAAAGGGTTAGTCATAGCTCAAGTGTAAAGTGCCTGCCTAGCAAGTGTGTGAAGCCCTGAGTTCAAATTTTTTTTTTTAAAGGTTTACTCACAATTTAGGTTCACACAGAAAAAAACATGAACTGAAAGAAAAGCAAGGGGTGGGAGTTAATTGTTAAATTGTTAATTTGCTTTGGTTTTTTTTTTGTCAGTCATGGAGCTTAAACTCTGGGCCTGCGTGCTGTCCCTCAGCTCCTCAGCTCAAGGCTAGCGCTCTACCACTTGAGCCACAGCGCCCACTTCTGGCTTTTTCTGCTTATGTGGTGCTGAGGAATCAAACCCAGGCCTCGTGCATGCAAGGCACGCACTCTACCACTAAGCCACCTTCCTAGCCCATAATTGCCACTTCTTTTTTTTTTTTTTTTTGGGTCCGGTAGTAGGGCCTGAACTCTGGGCCTGGGCGCTGTCCCTCAGCTCTTCAGCCCAAGGCTAGTGCTTTACCACTTGAGCCACAGCGCCACTTCTGGCTTTTTTCTTTTTGCTTATGTGGTGCTGAGGAATCGAACCCAGGGCCTCATGCGTGCAAGGCAAGCGCTCTACCACTGAGCCACCTTCCCAGCCCAAATTGCCACTTCTTAAATGCAGTTAGCACTGTAGTGTTCATGATTTCTCTCTTCTCTTCTCTTTTTTTCTCTTCTCTTCTCTTTCCTCTCTTCTCTTCTTCCTCTCTCTGTAGATTTTCTTCATCACAAAAATGACCCCACACCCTCCTGCCCTGTCCTACTTATGAGGACCTACCATGACTCTCTCCATCTCAATTTTCACATCACTGTTGCTGTCATGACTGCCCCGAGTTCTGGGATATGCAGCTCTGGGTGGTCACCGACTTCTGTTTGACACCCATGGAATTGTCAACATGTTACATAAATAACCCTGTAAGGCCCTCCTTATACATCCTTCCCCAGCACTCTCCTATTGGACAGAGTGCTCAGAATGAAAATGATTGCCATAGAAGGTGACCACATTATCTTGTAGAAAGGTTGTTCTAATAGAAAACAAGCTGCTAGCACTGGCAGAGGCAGTTCTAATGGTGTGGTGACACTCAAGTTTTAGCTGAATTCTTCTGTTTTTCTTTTTAGGGCTAGTATTAGGGCTTAAACTCGGGCCTTGTGTTCTTGTTCAGCTTTTTTACTCAGCTGGCACTCTATCACTTGAGTCATCAGTCTGGCACTTTTGTTACTTGGAGATATAGTCTCAGGGACTTTTCTGCCTGGGCTGGCTTCAAACTGTGATCCTTAGATCTCAGAAGTAGCTATGAGCCACCAGCACCCAGCCCTGGCTGAATTCTGATTCAGAGATTCCAGCATGGGGTCAAGAATGGGCCTGAAAACAGACATCTGGTACCACATTGTATCCAGGTTAACATTCATGCTAGACAGAGAAAAACAGCAACACCAGGGAGGCCTGCCTGTAGTCATGTAGAAAGGGTAGGTAAGACAATGCTCAGAACCATGGACCTGCCGACCTTAATCATGTCATCCATGATGTGTACATCAAAGCCTTCACAATCACCACAGGGGCTCCGGATCCGCCACAGGTCCTGTGGAGAAGGAAGAACTCTATAACCATCAGAGCCACAAGGAAGTGAGGCAACAAGAACAACAAAAAAATGAGGAGGCCAGCAGGAACCAGGGAGTGTATCTTGCTATTTCTGTACAACTGAAACTTAAGATTCCCAGAACTGAAAAGATGCAGAAATCACAAAGCCAGGGGCTGGGAAGGTGGCTCAGTAGTAGAGCGTTTGCTTTGCATGCATGAGGCCCTGGGTTCGATTTCTCAGCACCACATAAGCAAAAAGAAAAAAGCCAGAAGTGGCGCTGTGGCTCAAGTGGTAGAGCGCTAGCCTTGAGCTGAAGAGCTGAGGGACAGCACCCAGGCCCAGAGTTCAGGTCCCCCCAACCAGACCCCCCCCCAAAAAAAAAGAAAAAAAAAAGAAATCACAAAGCCAGTGTTTCTATAACAAATTGGAATGTCAAAATATCCTCGCCTCTAAGGAGACAATCAACCGGAGATTTTAGAGGAACAATTTTGTGCTTGCTGTCCAGACCATTTCCAGACACCACTCCAAAGCTAGTGTCTGCAAACAGAGATTGAGACATGGAGAGGAATGGACCAAGAAGCATGCTCTGGCCAACCCCACTTCTTTTTTTCTCTCTCCTGGAACATATGCATATGCCTGAGGCGAGTGTCCTTCTCTACAGTCCTTCTCTGGCTATGAGAAGTAGAATTACTATAGAAACTTGACCAGATAAATAATACTGAAAAAATGCCCAGAAAACAAGTGATAGAGTCACTTGCTTTCAGGCTGGCCTAGGGTCCAGACTGGCCTAAATTCACTATGTAAGCCATGCTAAACCTCAAACTCATAATCTTCCTGCTTCAGTCTCCCAAGTGCTAGGATTATAGAGCCATTTTTATAAAGAAATTATCAAGTGCAACCCATTCTACATTTTAGGTTTAAAAGCATTTCAATAGCCTTTAAAAAAAAAAAAAGCCTTTTCTCAAAAGACTTTGTGACTGTGGTTCTGCTTTGATGAGAAAATTAAAAGGAAGCTTTTAAGTTGCTTCCTGAATGAAGAAGTTGGCCCCCATCTCTGAGCACTTTAGCAGCCAGAGCCTCAGCTCTTAAGGAGAGCAGAGCAAGCTCTCAGCGTGTGTCTTCTGAAACGCCTAATTTATATTTTTTAATTATTCTGATAAGCTACAATTGTAAAATGACAACACATGGCTATTTCTATTTCATATGTCAAATTACTTCTTTTGAAAGACATAAGCTGCCTCTATTCAGCTCCACAGTGCACTGATATAGAAAAAGAGCCCACGTTGTTCCACCTGCACCCAAGGTGTATGTAAAAACACACATCTCCCACCCTCCTCTTGCTTGGTTGTTGCTAGTTTTTGCAAAGCCCTCTGGGTGGCCTACCTTAAACTCCACAATCATGGCGTACAGTGAGGCAGCCTGAGGCATCACCACAGCATCAGGCTCCAGGTGCTGGTCCACAGCAGTGCGGACATACCAGAAGTACAAGTTGTGCCATGGCAGAAGGCTGGTGGTGAAGAAGGGTTCACCCAAGAGGAGGGAGACCTGGTGACCAGAGCAGGAAGCAGGACTCAGGAGTCTGAAGTGCTCAACTGACAAGTGAAGGGCAGATCAGCAGTTTCACAAGAACATGGAAGGAACAGGCCATTCAGTCAGTCAATCAGTCAACAATGCATGCCAGGTCTGTACCAGCCCCTGAAGATATAAACAAGAGAAAGACAGAGTACTGCTCTCAGGAGTGAAGAACAAAAGATGAGTAGAAACTATCTTCATGTGACAGGAGCAAGGAAGAGGCATGTAGAGCCCCAGAGATCATGATGTACCCCAGGAAAGCTTCTAGGATGGTATCTTTCCCAGCTCCATTTAAAGCTGCATCACCCATTTATTAAGATTGAATGCACTGTCCCTGTTACTAGGTTTAAGCACACTATAGGAAACATAGTAGCAGAATGATATTGCTGGCACCCAACACCCAGAACAATGCCAGGTAGGGCAGATGTTTAGTAATCATTTGCTGAAAAAACAGATGCATGATGATGAATGAAAAGCCAGAGTGATGAGGTAAAGAATAAATAAATAAATAAAAGGTATAAGCAGAAGCAAGATCTTCCTGGAGCTTGTCAGGAGAGGGTACAGAGGACATAAATGGTGAGGGGGAGGTCAGAGATGCAAGCAAGAGCCGATCACTCAAAGGCAACTGATGACAGGCTAAGGGGGCTCAACTCACTCTGGAGGAAGGAGTTTGCCAGGGTTTAAAGTAAGTACTATATTGTAAAAGATCCTTCTGAGGACTAGAACGTATGCAGGGAAAGTTCTAAGGGTGGAGCTGGGGACCACCTGCTACATAGGAGAAAGCTTCTGTAACATTCAATCCAGGGGTGGGAGGATATAGCTGCACAAAGGGAGGAGAGAAAGCCAAAGAGACTCTGACAAGACTCCCCAGAGCTGGGAATGGAGAAGTAGAAACACCAGAAGAGCAAAGTCAGTCTTGAGTACTTCCCTCATGCTCACCCCTGTACAAATACCTCCTCTCACTATTTCTACTCAATAGGGATCTAGTATCTAGCCAATAGAAATGGCTTACAAATTTAATTATCTTCTAAACCCTCATGAAATTAGGATATCTAAGAAGACATCTAGAGATCTAAGAAGATATCTAAACTTGTATCTGAATGTTCCAAATGCCACTACTCATAAGAACCATAAGGTGGAGATAATACAAAAGTTCACAAATTAATATATGAATAAATAAAATACAGAATATCCACACAATAAACTATAGTCCAGCAATAAAGAGAAGAAGTAGGTCAGGCATAATGGCATACTCTCTTTATAATCCCAGCTACTTGGGCCAGACACTAACGGCTCTCTCATGCCTGTAATCCTACATACTCAGGAGGTTGAGATCTGAAAATCACCATTCAAATTCAAATCGGGCAGGAAAGTCTGTGAGACTCTTATCTCCAATTAACCACTAAAAATCTGAAAGGAGAGTTGTGGCTCAAGTTGTAAAGTGCCAGCCTTGAATGAAAAAGCCAAAGGATGGTGCCTAGGTTCCAAGTTCAACCCCATAGCAGCATGCATGCACAGGCATGCACACACACACACACACACACACACACACACACACACACACACACACACACACACACACACACACACGCCAGTTCAACATTAGCACAAGCTCCCACTGCATCTAAAAAAAACCCAAAACCTAAAAACATAAGAACAAGGATTGTGGCTCAAGTGGTATAGTGACTGCCTAGTAAACTCAAGACACTGAATTCAATTCCTAGTACAATAAGGAATGAAGTACTGATTTGTGTTACAATATGGATGATCCTTGAAAGTAGTACACAAAGTGAAAGAAGTCAAACACAAAGGTCAATATCTACATAAACATATATATGCATGTGTGTGTGTGTGTGTATACATACATATACATATATATATATATATATATATATATATATATATATTCCCCTTCGTATGCTTTGTTCAAAATAGGTAAATTCAAGTAGACTAGTGATGGCTTTAGGGCTAGAAAGATTAGAGACAAATAGAGCAACCATTAATGGTAATAGAGACCTTAGTAAAGTGTTCTAGGAAGAAAATGTTCTAGAAATGATCTGGTTATAGTTATACCCTATGTATATACTAAAATCTAATGAATTGAATACTTCAAATGAGAAAGTTGTATATGGATTATATTATAGAGCTCTTTACTTTAAAAAGCATCATGATAAATGGGCAAGAGACTTGAATAGGCATTTCATAACACAAGACCTAATAAGCACATCAACATCATTAATCATCAGGTAAATACAAATTAAAACTGGAATGAGATCCCTGCACACCCACTGCAATGGCTATATTGAAGAAGAGAAAATGTAGCAAGTGTTGGTAAGGACATCGAGAAACGAGCCCTCATACATACTGATGGGGGATGTTTGATGTGGCCACCCAGAATGACACTTTAGCAGTTTCTTAAACATAATTACCATAGCCCAGCAATTCCATGCCTAGGAATCTTCCTAAAAGAACTGAAAACAGTCCACAAAGATTTATATGCCAGTATTCATAGCAAAAATATTCAAACTAGCCCAAAAATGGGAACAGTAGACAGATATATCAAACTTGGCAAATTGATATTATGGAATATTATTTAGCATTAAAAAGGAACAAAATACTGACACATCCTACAATAATAGATGAGCCATAAAGACATGCTCAGTAACAGAAATCTCATACCCAAGACTAAATATTACAGTATGGGGCTGGGAAGGTGGCTCAGTGGTAGAACGCTTGCCTTGCATGCCTGAGGCCCTGGGTTCGATTCCTCAGCACCACATAAGCAAAAAGTAAAAAGCTGGAAGCAGCTCTTTGGCTCAAGTGGCAGAGCACTAGTCTTGAGCTGAAGAGCTGAGGGACAGCGCCCAGGCCCAGAGTTCAGGCCCCATGACCGGACCCCCCCCCAAAAAAAAAAATTACAGCATTTTACTTTTGTAATGCTCAGAAATGGCAATTGTATGGAGGCAGAAGCCAGAAAGGCAGCTGCCTGGTTTCAGGGGATGGGTACACTGCATTAGCTGGCTATAAAAATAGGTTCCCAGGAGTTTGGTAGAAATATTCTAAAACTGGATTATAGCTGTGATACTATGCATAGAGGAAGGACAAGATGGTAGAACGGAGTGGAAGGAGACAAACATGAAAGAGACTGAAAACGAAGCACCAGAAAGGAAAGAACAAAGAAAACCTGGGACAAGTAGCCCGACATAAATGCTTAGTAACCCCAAGGTCTCTGGTAGGAGTAGCTCTGGGGGCTGCAAGAGCAGCTGTGGTAGGACATGATGTGAACAGGAAGAAGTGAAGCAGCGTGCTATGAAGGAAAAAGTGGGGATAGATGAGCCTGAGTTCAGAGGAACAGTTTTGTGCTTGATGGGCCTCTCTCTGCAAACACCTCACGCATCCTCACGGTGGCAAGGTTTCAGCTGGTAAGTTAGCTGAGGGACATCACACACCAAGAGGTCTAAAGGACAGTGGGGAGTTGGGGCTACCTCAGCACTGGGCTGCCCCCTGCTCATGTGGCCCCAGAATGACCAAAAGCCCCTACTCCTTACCTTTTTACCCTCCAGGTCTGAAGAAGTTAGCAACTCAGGCCGTTTCTCAATGATACTAATTTTATCTTCCAAGTGGTTAGTCTTGAAGATCTTAGAAAGAAAGTAATATGATTACTGCATTTATAATGAAGCATTTTAGTCCAGGAGGGTAGGGGAAACTTGGGCTGAGGGTATAGGTCAGTGGCAGGGCTCCTGCCTAATGTGCTGGAAGTCATGAGGTTGATACAAAGAAAAGGGAAGGGAGAGGAGGGGAAGGAAAAGGAAAGAAAGGGATAAGAGAAAGGAAGGGAAATGAGAGGAAAACCAAACACTTCTCAAAGTTGCATTCTCTGCTTTTGAATTGTCTGGCCAAATGGCTCAAGAGCACCAAATTAATTGTTGTGCGGAAATTCCTCCCCAGCAGCTCCTATAGACCAAGAATGAGGTCATGAAAAAAGACTCTTGGCACTTCTTACAGTTGTGGTAGAAGTAGATCACCCTCCAGTGAGGAAATCAAACCAACACTGCCAAGCAGAGAAGTGCCTCCTCCAGTTGGGCTTGCAGTGACTCCCTGGACAAAAATTTAGTCCCAAGAATAGAGCTACAGCTGAAGAGATTTTACATGAAGGAAGGAAAGTCTAAGCTGAAGAGTTATGAAAACCAAAGCAGAGTATAAACATCTTCCAGTTCAAAGGGCTTCTATGTCAGTACTTCAAGCAAGAGCCAGAATCACAGGAAGGATTTTCAATATAGTGGCTACTTCTGCCAGTTCCTTGGTTCCAATATGCTGCAAAACTACCCTCCCAGACTCAGGAAGGAAGATGTAACAGATTCCCTTATTAATTCAGTAACATTTATCACTTACCCTTTTCATTAGTTTATGTGAAGCTGCTGAACTCTCAATTGTAAATACCTAAAGAGAACACCATGGTATGAGTTATCAGAGATGCACTTAACATATGGAAAAAACTCAAGAAAAAAGGGATGAAATCAATGAAGATTAATTGTACTTAAATGAAAATATTAAAAAAAAAACAACAACAACAACAGAAGTCAGCTGGGAATGTGGCTTAGTGGTAGAGTGCTTGCCTATCATGCATGAAGCCCTGGGTTCGATTCCTCAGCACCACATAAACAGAAAAAGCCAGAAGTGGCCTGTGGGTGAAATGTAGAGTGTTAGCCTTCAGCACAAAGAGGCTCAGGGACAGTGCCCAGGCCCTGAGTTCAAGCCCCAGGACGGGCAAAAATAAATTAATAATAATAAAGGAAAGTCAGGCACCAGTGGCTCACTTCTATAATGCTAGCTACTCAGAAGGCTGAGACTTAGAGGATTACCATTCAAAGACATTCTAAGTAGAAAAATTTGCAAGACTCTATCTCCAAACTAATCAGCAAAAGTATGGACTGATGGCATGGTTCAAGTGGTAAAACATTAGCCAAGCAAGGCATCAAAAAAGCACAGGATTCTGAGTTCAAACAAAAAACAAAAACAAAAACTAGAGCCCAAGTTGGATGCTGGTAGCTCACACTTGTAATCATAGCTACTCAGGAGGCTGAAATCTAAGAATCATGGTTCAAAGCCAGGCTAGGAAAAAAAGTCCATGAAACTTCTTTCTCCAATTAACCACAAGAAAAACAGAAGTTGCAAGTGGGTCAAAGTAGTAGAGCCCTAACCTTGAGCTGAAAAGTTCATGGACAGTGCCTAGGCCCTGAGGTCAAACTTCATTGACCAATCAAAAAAAAAAAAAAAAAACAACTAGAGCCCAGGCTTCATGCCTATAATCCTAGCTATGCTGAAGATTGAGATCTTAGGATAGAAGTTTGAAGCCAGCCAAGCTCTTATCTACAATTAACGCAAAAAAAATAACAAAAAAAAAAAAACCCAGAAGTAGAGCAGTAGCTCAAGTATTAGAACATCAGCCTTGATCAAAAAAACTGAAGGACAGTGCCCAAGCCCTGAGGTTCAAGCCCAAGACTGGCAAGCATGCACATACACACTTAAAAAAAAAAAAAGTCCCTTGCCGACCACTGGAGGCTCACGCCTGTAATCCTAGCTACTCAGGAGGCTGAGATCTGAGGATCACTGTTCAAAGCCAGCCCAGGCAAGAAAGTCTGTGAGACTCTTATCTCCAATAAATCACTAGAAAACTGGAAGTAGCACTGTGGCTCAAGGGGTAGAGTGCTCACCTTGACCTGAAGAGAGCAGGAAAGTGACCAAGCCCAGAGTCCAAGCCCCACGGCCACAAAAAAAAAAAGCCCCAGGACTGGAGCGCGCGCACGCGCGCGCGCACACACACACACACACACACACACACACACACACACACACACGAAATATGAAATGGGGGGAGGAGGAAACAAGCAGACAAAAGAGACAGAGACAGAAAAACTATCTTTAGGATGCTGATTAAAAGGCATGTGTCTAGTACCTGCTCTGCTCCAAGGTGATGGGCCAGCATGGAGAGTAGACTTCCATCACTGACACAGAGGCAGATGCTGTCTGGGGTCAGCACCTGAAAGAAAAGAACAGGCTCAACACAGGTTTGCTTAGCCTCAGACCTCAACCCATCCTCCTCATCACATGGATGGATCCTTTTGGCTCCCATGCTGTCATGTCTGTCTCCTAGATTCAAGCAATAAGCAGTCCTGACCTACTCATCTCTTCCCTCCGTGCTCACTGTCAGGAAACTCCCAATTCAACCAGAAGGCTGCGCAAATGCCCCACGTGAAGAAATCTACCTCCCAATCTATGAGAACATTTTTCCTCTTTGTCCATGTTTTCATTGACTCCTCAAAGGCAGGGGGACTTTATGGACCACAGACTCCTCAGATAGGAACTTGGGACAGCATGGATCCTTCCTCTCCCTGAAAAATGTATGCATTCACACCCAGGCACACTGTTTCTACACCCATATCCAATGGGTGCCCAAGACCTCTTGCAAAGGCCACATAAGCTCCCCAGGTGGATCCCCTTGCTACAGGCAGCAGGAAGCAAAGGTTTTCTAGCTGGATTTACATTTTAAAATTTATAGAGGGGCTGGGAAGGTGGTTTAGCAGCAGAGTATTTGCCTAGCATGCATGAAGCCCTGGGTTCCATTCCTCAGTACCACATAAACAGAAAAAGCTGGAAGTGGCACTGTGACTCAAGTGGTAGAGTGTTAGCCTTGAGCAAAAAAGAAGCTCAGGGACAGTGCCCAGGACAAGTTCAAGTCCCAGTACTGGAAAAAAAAAAAATTAGCAAATCACAAGCAGAGTACTGGGGTCTTTGGGATGGGATACTTACGGTCCTCAAAGCCTGAGCATACTGATCAGTTCTGTCCTGATCATTAATCTCTCCAAACCGAGGCCGATTCCACAGCAGATGAGCCTGGCAGTCACACACGGGACGCATTTGGTGGACCTTCCCATTTTCTTCAGGGCTAGGTCAAGAAAGGAAAAAGCAGACATAAGTGATTAAGCATGAACCATAAGATGCCAGTAAGTGAGGACATGTACAAGTCTCTAGTGAATACCAGCTCCCAAGCAGGCATAGCATCCAGACTTTGCTGTCATCCAAACAAGACATAGCAACCCATGAAAGCCTCTTATTGAGTATACACAAAAGTATATACCCTTTATTCTTATTTTATTCTATTCAGGTACGTATCACTCCGCCTTCATCTCTGAGTCTGTACATGGGAAATTTACACCAATATGCAGTTTCTAAGAAGCCTCAATCCTCCACTGCAAAGCACGGCATACCTGGTCCTCTGAAGGCTATACCATACACAGTAGTCATCATGGTGGGCAACCAAGCAGAGGGCTGCACCCTGTACAACAGGCTCCTCTTGTGGCAAGAAATACACACATTGCATCCAGTGGTCCCGCCACTGAAATGGGGAGCAGAGAGATAAGAGTTACCAAGCTGTACCAACAGCAGCAATTCTAATCCAGGGACCAAAGCCACGCTAGTATGCAAAGACATGGTACCCAGCTGAACTCTGTCTTAAAGAAGACTAAAATAATAAATAACTAATAGGTCTCTCTCCATATTGGGTTGCTTTCCAAATATGAGTTTTTGTCGATGCTTAATCCTTTAAATATTTCATCTATATCACAGTCTTACCATTTTAAATATCTGTGAGTATTCTGCATAAGAACTTAACTTACATCTAAGCTTAACTTACATCCAGTTTTTGCTAGCATAAATTCTGTAATGTACATAGTTCTGTGAATACACCTTTTTCTTTTTTATTCTTATCCTGTATATAAGGACACAAGAAAGAATAATCTGTATTTCCTTTTCTGTAATTCATGATTTTTACTTTCCACTAAGCTAGAGAAGGTGAGTTTTTCTGTTGTTGTTGTTTTTGTAGGTTGTGGGACCTGAACTCTGGGACTGGGCACTGTTCCTCAGCTCTTCAGCTCAAGGCTAGTGCTCTACCACTTAAGCCACAGTGCCACTTCTAGCTTTTTCTGTTTATGTGGTGCTCAGGAATCGAAACCAGGGCTTCATGCATGCAAGGCAAGCACTCTACCACTGAGCCAACTTCCTAGCCTGAGATGAGTTTTGAGGGCACAGAAAGTGAGGCTAAAGCTCTCTATTCCAAATTGCTCAGAGTCCCTAGTATTATCCCAGTGGAGGGCTAGTGGTCTTCGTGGCTGTGCCAGGATGACGGAAAGAGGTATAACTAATACACTAAGAATTTTTTGCTGCTTATTTTAATTTTTGTTGGTTGTGGGGCTTGAACTCAGGGCCCGGGTACTGTCTCTGAGCTTTTTTGCTCAAGGCGATTACTCTGTTATTTTGAGTCACTGCAGCACTTCTAGTTTTCTGGTGGTTAATTGGAGATAAGAGTCCCAGGGGAACTTCCTGCCCACACTAGCTTCGAACTGCAATCCTCAGATCTCAGCCTCCTAAACAGCTAGGATTACAGACTGAGCCACCAGCACCCAGCTGTTGTTCATTTTATTTATTTTTATTTATTGTTTTTTGTCAGTCATGGGGCTTGAACACTGGGCCTGAGTGCTGCTGTCCCCGAGCTCTTCAGTCAAGGCAAGTGCTCTACCCTTGAGCCACAGGGCCACTTCCAGTTTTCTGGTGGTTATTTGGAGATAAGAGTCTCACAGGGCTGGGAAGGTGGCTCAGTGGTAGAGCGCTTGCCTTGCATGCATGAGGCCCTGGGTTCGATTCCTCAGCACCACATAAACAGAAAAAAAAAGCCAGAAGTGGTGCTATGGCTCAAGTGGTAGCACGCAAGCCTTGAGCTGAAGAGCTGAGGGACAGCGCCCAGGCCCAGAGTTCAAGCCCCACAACTGGACCAAAAAAAAAAAAAAAAAGAATCACAGCCGGGCGCTGGTGGCTCACGCCTGTAATCCTAGCTACTCAGGAGGCTGAGATCTGAGGATCCCGGTTCAAAGCCAGCCCGGGCAGGAGAGACCGTGAGACTCCTATCTCCAATAAAACCACCAGGAAACCAGAAGTGGCGCTGTAGCTCAAGTGGTAGAGCGCTCGCCTTGAGCTGAAGAGCTGAGGGACAGCGCCCAGGCCCAGAGTTCAAGCCCCACCACCGACAAAAAAAAAAAAAAAAAGTCTTACAGGCTGGGTGCCAGTGGCTCATGCCTGTAATCCTAGCTACTCAGGAGGCTGAGATCTGAGGATCACTGTTCAAAGCCAGCCTAGGCAGGAAAGTCTGTGAGACTATTATCTCCAACGAACCACCAGAAAACCGGAAGTGACATTGAGGCTCAAATGGCAGAGCACTCACTTTGAGCTGAAGAGCTCAGGGACAGTGCCCAAGCCCAAAGTTCAAGCCCTATTTCTGACAAAAAAAAAAAAGTCTCACAGACTTTCCTGTTTGGGCTGGCTCTGAACCACAATCCTGAGATCTCAGCCTTCTGAGTAGCTAGGATTACAGGCGTGAGTCACCCAGCTTGCTGCTCATTTTGACTAGTGGTGCTGTCCATGAACTCACCAAGAGGTATGTCTTCCTACAGATAGGCTGTGTTTCTTAATATCTATCTACTTATTTATTTTGTATAGTTCTGGGGACTCTGCACCTCCTTATTAGTGAGTGTGAGTGTGTGTGTGTGTGTGTCTGTTGGTGCTAGGGACAGAATCCAGGGCCTGAAGAGTGCTAGACAAGCACTCTATATCCCCAGCCCCATTTCTGTTTCATTTTCAAAGGAATTCTTCTTTGCCTTTGATCGATAGTACTGCCTACAATTTTGTGATCAAAAGTTCTACAGGCTATTTTTCCCAATAACAAAAGATTCTTTCTAAGAAAACATGCTCAACTACTACTATCTCTTACCTGGAGCCCCTCTGGGTCTGACTGTGCCCAAAAGGGAGCCATGGTGCACTTGATCTTCCCCTCAGGGTCCATTTCAATGTCCCACCAGGAGAGAACCACCTGAGCTCGGCCAGATGCCAGAGGTTCAAACTGTTTGCTGTGGCAGGCTGCTGAGCTACTGACTTGCTTGCTAAAGTCCACACTGTGAAAGAATATTCAGGAACTACATATAATTTGATATCACACATTCTACTGTTAAACTTCTATGGAAGGAGAGCTCTCTATGACACTTAATTGCAAAGAACTTAGGTTTTCTTCCCAAATAAATAGAATTTCCCAATTCCGAAACCACCAAAAGTCTCAAAGCACCAGCACCTAGGGAGGATCCTTGGTACCTGAACATAGGCAGCACATGACTGAGGACAGTGAAGTCAGAGGGTGATACTTGGTTCAGTTGAATGTCGTAGACAGAAGGTGCACCAGGACACCTCTCTAGTTCTGAGGGGGGAACGATGACCTGCTCCCCAAGGCTGGTCTGAACATGGACAGGAAACAGCTTGTTCCATGACCACATTCTTCTGGACTCCACCAGCTGGGCATAGACAGTTGCTCTGTGAGGCACTGCTTCACAATTCTCCTAAGTTTGTATTAAAAACAACAACAAATCAGACATCCAACCCATAGGAATTTCTATTGGCCAAAAGATCTATTACTCATTTGGCAAGGAAAAGTTAGTAACATCTTTTCCACTATCAGGATAGTGACTGCTTTTAGTCAAATGCCCTTGGGGAAAGGAAAAAAAGAAGCCAATTTTTTTTTTTAAAGGGGGTGGGGTGGGGGGCTAGGAAGGTGGCTCAGTGGTAGAGTGAGTGCTTGCCTTGCACACATGAGGCCCTGGGTCCGATTCCTCAGCACCACATAAGCAGAAAAAGCCAGAAGTGGCACTGTGGCTCAAGTGGTAGAACACTTGCCTTGAGCAAAAGAAGCTCAGGAACAGTGCCCAGGTCATTAAAAAAAAAACTTAAGGGGCTGGGAAGGTGGCTCGGTGGTAGAGCACTTGCCTTGCATGCCTGAGGCCTTGGGGTTCGATTCCTCAGCACCACATAAGGAAAAAGAAAAAAGCCGGAAGTGGCGCTGTGGCTCAAGTGGTAGAGTGCTAGCCTTGAGCTGAAGAGCTGAGGGACAGCGCCCAGGCCCAGAGTTCAGGCCCCACAACCGGACCCCCCCCCCAAAAAAAAAACAAAAAGAAAACAAAACTTAAGACTTACAATCTCCTTGCTTCTGCCTCCTGAGTGCTATAGGCATGCACTACCACAACCAATTTTTACACCTTTTTTGTGGCAATACTCTTGCTATGCAGTCCAATTCTCCTGCCTCAGCTGCTCAGCAAGACTGAGACCTGAGTTTCACATGAGACTTTTACCTCCAGTTACCAGAAAAAAGACAGAAATGGTGCTGTGACTCAAGTGGTAGAATGCGAGCCTTGAACAAAGAAGCTAAGGGACAGCATACAGGCCCTGAGTTCAAGCCCTAGTTTTTTTTGTGCTGGTCCACAAAAACAAAAAGCCTGGGCTGGGAAGGTGGCTCAGTGGTAGAGTGCTTGCCTTGCATGCCTGAGGCCCTGGGTTTGATTCCTCAGCACCACATAAGCAAAAAAGAAAAAGCCGGAAGTGGCGCTGTGGCTCAAGTGGTAAAGCGCTAGCCTTGAGCTGAAGAGCTGAGGGACAGCGCCCAGGCCTACAGTTCAGGTCCCATGACCGGACCCCCAAAAAAAAAAAAAAGCCTGAATTGTCATCATGCTCTGTCATCATTCCAATTTCCATACCATCTTGGAAGACAGTCCAGGTCTTACTGCCAAGTAGCAATTCTGGTCCCAGGTTTAGTGTCCATTTAGCTCAGCTCTTGCTCATATATAAGAACCAGAATCTCCTCACTGCAATGACCAATGGAGAGCTGCCACCCTGACCTACTAGTTTTAACAAGCACTGCTGACCACTCTTCCCTGTTTGGTTACGGCTTGAGCTCCTTCTTTCACTCATTCATTTATTCACTTACTCACTCATTCTGCATCCTCTATATATCAGGCCCAGGAGACCCAGTAGGGAAGGAAAGTACTTATAGCCATTACCACTAGAAATGACAAGCACACAGCTTATCTACATCAGCACACCTGGCCACCTGAGCCAGATTCCTCCCAGGATTGAGGGGTATCCCAGAGTATACAGAGAGGTAGGTACTAATGTCTGTGCTGACCATGGTATAGCAATAAGCAATGTGTGCAATAGCTCACCTGCACCAGATATCTGTGTGCATGTTCATAGGATGGAAGTGCTCCCTCCCCAATCAGTTCTGTGTCAAACAGCTCTGTGACCAGGATATTGGCACGGCACGGCATGTCACCATCTGAAAACACAACATAACAGAATCAAAGCAAGGAACAGAATAGGAAAAGTAGTCATAGTAAATATGTAAAAGATAAGAAAGCCAGGTGCTGCTGGTAGCTCATGTCTGTAATCCTAGCTACTCCAGAAGCTGAGATTTCAGGATCACATTCAAAGCCAGACTCGGGAAGAAAGTCCATGAGACTCTTATCTCTAATTAAACACCAAAAAACCGGAAGTGGGCCTGTGACTCAAAGTGTATGAGCATTAACCTTGAGCCTTGAGCAAAAAAAGCTCAGGGACAGCATCCAGGCCCTGAGTTCAAGTTCCACAACCGTCAAAAAAAAAAAAAAGAAGCAGTTAATGGATCATTATATTGAAATGAAATGCATATGCATAGATTTGAAATATTATGCCTGCAACTGATTTCCCAGTGAACCCAATGGTTCAACAATGAAAGAATCTACATACCATCATAGTGGTATAGGCCTATAATCCCAGCACCAGGGAGGTGGAGGCAGGATGATTGAAAGTTCAAAGTCAGAGCCGGGCGCCGGTGGCTCGTGCCTGTAATCCTAGCTACTCAAGAGGCTGAGATCTGAGGATCACAGTTCAAAGCCAGCCCAGACAGGAAAGACCATGAGACTTCTATCTCCAATAAACCACTAGAAAACCTGAAGTGGCACTGTAACTCAATTGTAGAACGCTCGCCTTGAGCTGAAGAGCTGAGGGACAGCGCCCAGGCCGAGTTCAAGCCCCACGACCAACCAAAAAAAAAAAAAAGAAAGTTCAAAGTCAGGCAAATGATAACTGGCAAATACAGAGTCAGAGAAAATGAATATACTATACCACTCTTTTAACTCTTCTGTATATTTAAGTTTAGGGTACAGAAGACTTAGAAATAAGAAACTAAATACTATGCCCCCCAAATGTATACTAGATGGAAAATATAAACTGGAAAATGAAACAGTTCCAAATTGAAATCAGTTAAAAATATAGAAATCTTTCCATTCTATCAACAAAAAGTATTTTGGGAGCAAAAACTACCAAATATTTCCAGACTACACAGATGGACAGAAAATCAAATCCAGAAAGGGAAGTTAAGCTGGGAACTGGTGGCTCATACCAGTAATCCTAGCTACTCAGGAGATTGAAACCTGAAGCCAGCCTAGACAGACAAAACCAAGAGACTCTTATTTCCTCTAATTAACCAGTAAAGAGCAGTATGTGGAGCTCTAATTAAAGTGGTAGAACACCGGTCTTGATGAAAAAGCCAAGCAAGAAACTGAGGCCTTGAGTTCAAGCTCTAGCACTGGTACACACTGGCTGGCATGTGCACGCACACGCACACACACGCAAACACACCCAAAGTGGGGAGTTGTCTGATAATCTTCCAGTCACTTAGCTGCACCACTAAAATTGAGACTCATGATTTAGAATTCCCCAGAGTCTTTCTATTAAATCCTCCTAATTAAGTTGGTGTCTTGCTACCAAGTAATCTCCCCAGAACCATCTGTTTTAATAAAGTAGGACTTTGGAGAATTCTTTTGTTAAATGTTTTCTAAACCTCTGTAATAAGTTACTTCTATAATTAAAACTTTTAATGAACCAAGAAACAAAATAGACTTTGGAAGGAGCTATTCATCATAAAGAATTATTGTAAACATTTCTAATGGCTCATAAATTATAATTTGACAAAATCCACTCATCTTCCTTACAAGAAGACAAATCTGACAGATGATGCTAGAAGTATCAAAATAGTTCATAACAGGACAAGAGCTAGCAGCTCATGCCTGTAATACTAGCTACTTAGGAGGTTGAGATAATGAGTATCAGGGTTCTAGGCCAGCCCCGCAAAAAGTTCATGAAACCTCATCTCAACAGAAAAATCTAAATGTGGTGGTAAAAATCTGTCTACCCAGCTATGGTGGGAAATATAACTGGACTACAATCCAGGGTGGCCAAGGCATAAAGCAGATCCTATTTCAAATATAACAAGAACAAAAAAGATTGGAGGCAACCTCTACTTGCTAGCAAGTACAAATCTCTGAATTGAAACTCCAGTACTAAAAAACAAAAAACAAACAAACAAAAAAAACACAGTCATCTGAAATACAGTTCAGAGATGGGTATAGTGGGGAGAGCTTAAGCTTATAGTCCTATAAATCTGATCTGGATCTGTCTTTCTAACCTTGAGCCCTCAGATCAGACCATCAAATGTCTCATCTGTAAAAGGGGGATGGATGGTAAAGGGCAAGGACAAATGAATTCTGCCTCCTGTGATGGTATACTAACATGAAGTAAAACAGATGTTAACAAACTTCAAGTCAAAACCAGTGGCTCACACTTACAATCCTAGCTACTCAGGAAGATCTGAGAATCTCTGTTTTGTACCAATCCCAGGCAGACAAATCAGAGAGACTCTTAACTCCAATTGGCCAGCAAACAAAACAAAGCAAACAAAAACCACAGAAGTAAAGGTGTGGCTCAAGTGGCAGAGCACCAGCTATGAACAGAAAAGCTGACTGGACAAAAGCTCAGTCTGAGGTTAAGCCTCAATATCAAGAAGAAAAAAAAAAAGAAGAAACTGGCACAGGGACCAGTACGTTAAGGGGCCCTGCCCATCCTAATGTCCTGCCACAATGCTGATTGTCTCAAGCATAAGTACGTAAGCCTGGAGTCCCACCTCCTGCTGCACACTTGCTCCTGTCTCACCAAACAATAGTCTCAGTCATACTGTCCAGAAAATATCACTACCTTACTCCAATGCCTAGTACCCCATGAATGGGGAGCAGATACCAGCAGAATCCTTGATTCCTCCCCCGTTATCCTGCAGCCAATCAATCACCAAGCCCTGCCAGTTCTACCTCCTGAATAATCTTTAAGCTAATTATGCAACATAAAAATGATACATGATCCAAAACTGCTTCATTAAAATGAAAATAAAGCTTTATGACCTAGTGAATTTTAATAAATACTTCATGGGAACCTGTCATTTAGCATTGTGAGGAACAATGAAGAGAGGCCTGGAGAGGAGCAGTTTACCCACGTGTGGTATAGTCTTTGCCACATGAATGGGTAAGAGCTGCTATATCTGTTCTGTGCAATCCATCTCTGGGAAAAAGACCATAAACTTAAATGGCATTTCTAAGGAAGAATGACAACAGAACCTTGGAGAATTCACATTGGGACTAAAAAGTAACAAAGGACAACGAGTATTGGGAGACATCACTAAGAGAAAGTGTCAGGAAGGACTAAGTGACAGACAAGTACCAATGCTGCAAAAACTAGAAAGAGAAACAGAGGAAGACACCCGACTTGGCAACAAGAAAGCTGTATGTTGAGATGGAGAATTAGTAACAAAGTCTGCCTGGCACTGGTGGCTCCTGCTTGTAATCCTAGCTACTCAGGAGAATAAGATCTGAGCTGAGAGCTGAGCATCACAGTTCAAAGCCAGTTAGGGCAGGAAAGTCTGTGAGACTCATCTCATCTCCAATTAACCACTAGAAAACCAAATGTGGCTGCACTCAGAAAACTGGAAGTGGTGCTGTGGCTTGAGCCGAAGAGCTGAGGGACAGCCCCCAGGCCCAGAGTTCAAGCCCCGCAACCGACAAAAAAAAAAAAAAAAAAGAAAATCAAATGTGGTGCTGTGTTTCAAAGTGGTAGAACACTAGTCTTATCTAGCCTTAACAAAAGAGCTCAGGGACAGTGCCCAGGACTCAGTTCAAGTACCATGACCAACAAAAAAGAAAAGAAAAAAAGTTTTACATCAAGCTCAGTGGCTCACACCTATAATCCTTGCTACTCAGGAGGCTGAGATATGAGGATCAAGGTTCAAAGTCAGCCCAGGCAGGAAAGTCTGTGAAACTCTTTTTTTTTTTTTTTTTTTGGTCCGGTCGTGGGGCCTGAACTCTGGGCCTGGGCGCTGTCCCTCAGCTCTTCAGCTCAAGGCTAGCGCTCTACCACTTGAGCCACAGAGCCACTTCCAGCTTTTTTCTCATGTGGTGCTGAGGAATCAAACCCAGGGCCTCAAGCATGCAAGGCAAGTGCTCTACCACTGAGCCACTTCCCAGCCCCAAGTCTGTGAAACTCTTACCTCTAATTAACCACCAGAAAACTGGAAGTGGCGCTGTGGCTTAAGAGGTAGAGCACTGGCCTTGAGCTGAAGAGCTCAGGGACAGCGCCCAGGCCCAGAGTTCAAACCCACAACAAAACACACACACACAAAATGGGGGTGAAAACTTGACTTTAGGTAGATAGTTCAATTCTAAATAACTCTAAAAAAATAGAAAATTTTTTACTTTACTTTGCAAATCTTTCAAATGTACTCTCCAACTATCAAAGGGTATATAAAATTTTACAAGTCTGAATTGAGTTGCTCCTTCTAACTAGAAAACAACATTCTAGATATATAGAGGGCCTGTCCACACAGAATAATCTTACTTGCTGTACGTTGGGGCAGAATTTACAACTAAGTAAGTTTCGTTTTTTTTGTTTTTTTTTTTTTTTGGGTCTGGTCGTGGGGCCTGAACTCTGGGCCTGAGCGCTGTCCCTCAGCTCTTCAGCTCAAGGCTAGCACACTACCACTTGAGCCACTGCGCCACTTCTAACTTTTTTCTTTTTGCTTATGTGGTGCTGAGGAATCGAACCCAGGGCCTCATGCCTGCAAGGCAAGTGTTCTACCACTGAGCCATCTTCCCAGCCCCAACTAAGTAAGTTTCTTTCTGTGACCTTCATTTTATTTCTGTCAACCAAACTTAAGAGTTGGGCCATGCAAGAAGTCCAACTTGTTAAAGCAAAAGGTGCCATTTATGTGACTGCTGTACTTGATTAGCTACTTGCTTTAATAGACAAATATCAAGAGACCCAAAAAAAGAGGATTAAAGAAGCTATACCTATTTAACTGGAAACAATCTTTTCTTCCCTCATGTAAGAATGAGTAAAGCTTTCCAAACAGATGTGTAGCTCTCACCTGGCCCAACGGTCACCTCCGTGGAATGTTTGTTGATAACCTTAATCTTATCACTAAAGCCATTTTTCTCTACAATCTTCACAGCAGCATCAGCCATAGGCTTGAAAACCTGGAAAGCAGAGCCAAAACCAGAAAGAAAAAAACAGAGTAGCAGTAAGCTGGAAAATATTCTACCAAAGGGTAAGGGAAAATAACAGAGGGACTAAAGTTGATACATATACACTATATAAACAAATATACTTTGAGGGAAACAAATTACCCATGTCAGCCAGGTACCAGTGGCTCACACCTGTCATCCTAGCTACTCAGAAGGCTGAGATCTGAGGATCACAGTTCAAAGCCAGCCTGGGCAGGAAAGTCTGTGAGACTCTTATCTCCAATAAACCACTCAGAAAACCAGAAGTGACGCTGTGGCTCAAGGAGTGAAGTGCTAGCCTTGAGCTGAATTGCTGAGGGACAGCACCCAGGCCCAGAGTTCAAGTCCCACAACCAACAAAAAACAAAAACAAAAAACCTCCATGTCTAACTAATACAAGCTAATTGGAAAAAAAAAACCCACAAAGTTAGCAAAATATTTCTGGATTCTGGGCCTAAGATTTATAACTTATCTGCTTTATTCTACAAATGTTTGTCATGAAAATGAGCCCAGGAGAATGAGATTCAGATTTAAGGTACAGGCAGCGTGTGAAATTTCCACTGCATGCTAGCTAGCTCCTACTTACTGAACGGGGCTGAGGGGATCCTGCAGTACCAAGCAGGAGCAGTAGATGTCACTCTTATACTGTGTGATGCCAAAGAACAAGAAGAGGTCTTGCCACACAAATTTAGGGAAATGTGCTCTACTTGCCAGAGAGAGACTATTACCAGGTATGATATTGAGTATGAATAAGTAAGCTTCTTGCCCAGAACAGTCCCAGACCCCCATTGATGGCAGAAACTATCTGAATTTCCTTATGGTACTTGGAACCCTCTACAACATAATCCATTTTATCTCCCTTCAACATTCCTCACTTCCTTCCAGACCCCACAACCAATGCTTAGCCACCTAGACCTCTGAGCATTTCACAGGCAAGTCCAAGCTTTCCCTGGGCTAGCCCCATTTGTCCAACCGGCTAGCCCCACTTGTCCAATCAAACCCAGCTTCCCAGAACAGAACAAATCCTCTCCTTGCCGGAAGTCTTTCCTGAGTCTTTCACAGCTCCCTAGATACTAGTCCCTCCAACTCTTACATCCAACATCCCAGTCTAGACCTCATAGTACCAACGACGTCAGTGCATAACATACAACTCTCATGATGACATACACAGATTACAAATAAAAAAATGATAAATGTGACTGGTCATAATGACAAGATTGTCGTTTTTTTCTACATCTTTTTCTGTATTTTCTACATTTAAAAATATTATCAAAGGGGAAATAGTATATTGTTTTATAAAGAATATATGTGTGTGTATATATGTATATAAACATATATGTGTGTACACACACACACACACACACGTGGGGGGGGTGAATATATACCTATGGCTGGGTGCCAGTGGCTCATGTCTACATTCCTGGCTACTCAGGAGGCTGAGATCTGAGGATCAAAGTTCAAAGCCAGTGTTGGCAGGAAAGCCTCTGAAATTCTTTTTTTTTTGGGTCCGGTTGTGGGGCCTGAACTCTGGGCCTGGGCACTGTCCCTCAGCTCTTCAGCTCAAGGCTAGCGCTCTACCACTTGAGCCACAGCGCCACTTCCGGCTTTTTTCTTTTTGCTTATGTGGTGCTGAGGAATCGAACCCAGGGCCTCATGCATGCAAGGCAAGCGCTCTACCACTGAGCTACCTTCCCAGCCCAAGCCTCTGAAATTCTTATCTTCAATTAACCACCAAAAGAGCAGGAGAGCTTGGTTCAAGTGACAGAGCATTAGCCTTGAGCAAAAGAAGCTCAGGAACAGGCCTAGGCCCTAATTTCAAGCCCCAGGACTGGTACTGTAACCAAAAAAAGAAAAAAAAAAAAACAAAAAAACTGAGGCTGAAATCTGAGGATCCAGATTCAAAACCAGCCTGGGCAGAAAAATCCATGAAACTCTGACTTCCAATTAATCACCAACAACTGCAAGTGAAAACTGTGACTCAAGTGATAGGAATGCTGGTCTTAAGCACAAAATGCTAAGGGAAAGCACCCAAGCCCTGAGTTCAAGCCCCAGTATCAGCACACAAAAAAAGAACTCCAACTCAAAGTGCCAAAAGTTAAACCCCGTGACATGCAGGTCCCACATAATCTGGTGGCAACCCATATGGATTTTTCTACCATAAAATTCTTTGCCAAGATGTGAGTGGAAAAATATTAAGTAGATAATATTTCTGGTAACACTGTTCCCAAATAAACTATAGGATTTCCTCATCTTCCTACACTATGAGAATGTGGATCACAGTGTAAGAATGACAAGGTAGGCAAGTATATTACACTACACTTTGTATAAAAAAATAAAATGAAGTGGTGCTGTAGCTCAAGTGGTAGAGCGCTCACCTTGAGTTGAAGAGCTGAGGGACAACGCCCAGGCCCAGAGTTCAAGCCCCACGACCAAAAATAAAATAAAATAAAATAAAATAAAATAAAATAAAATAAAATGAACACTTCTATCTTGCTGAAGCCATTGTTTTTTGGGGACTTTATTTTCAACGCAATAACCACCTGAATCCATTTTGTTGTTTGGTGGGATTGGTGTTTAAACAATGGCCTAGCAAGTACTATCCCACTTGAGTCATCTTCTAGCCCCTGAGTCTAATTTTGTATAAGAGGCTGGATGCTAGTACTTAAATATATACTCTCAATCCCCCAAAAATATTAACAGTGGTTAACTCTGGGTTAATATGTTTCAAATTTTACATTTATCGATTTCCTACAGCAATATGTATTATCTGTGTTACCAGAAATATTATCTACTTAATATTTTTCTACTCACATCTGGTGATTCACTCGAGCCACACCTCTAGTTCTATTATACATCTATATAATGTTACTAACAAGCCAGGCTTCAGTGGCTCACATTCATAATCCTAGCTGTATCAGAAGGCTGATGATACCTGAAGGATGGAAGTTCAAGGTCAGTTCATTCAAAAAAGGCTGTGAGGGTGGGAAGGTGAATGGGAAGTGGTAGAGTGCTTGCCTTGCATACATGAGGCCTTGGGTTCAATTCCTCAGCACCACATAAGCAGGAAAAAAAAAAAAAAAACAGCCGGAAGTGGTGCTGTGGCTCAAGCACTCGCCTTGAGCTGAAGAGCTGAGGGACAGTGCCCAGGCCCAGAGTTCAGGCCCCACAATCAACCAAAAAAAAGGTTGGAAGACTCCATCTCCAATTAAAAATCAAAATGCTGGCTCACTTCTATAAACCTAGCTGCTCAGGAGGCCAAGATCTGAGGATCACAGTTCAAAGCCAGCCTGGGCAGGAAAGTCCCAGAGACTCTTATCTCCAATTAACCACCAGAAAACGGGAAGTGGCGATGTGGCTCAAGTGGTAGAGTGCTTGCCTTGAGCTGAAGAGCTCAGGGACAGCGCCCAGGCCTAGAGTTCATGCCCCACGACTGACATACATATAAACATACATACATACATACATACATAAAATGGCAAATTTGTAAACATAACAAAATAGCTAGGTCTTTAGGCCACATCCCTGAAAAATTAAATCAAAATCTCTGGGGAAGCCAAGCACTGGTGGCTCATGCCTATAATCCTAGCTACTTAGGAGGCTGAGATTTGGGGATCATGGTTTAAAGCCAACCTGGGCAGAAAAGTCCACGGGAAAGTCTGTGAGACTTTTATCTCTAATAAACACTCAGAAAAAGCTAGAAGCGGTGCTGTAGCTCAAGTAGTAGAGCACTAGCTTTGAGCAAAAAAAAAAAAAAGCTCAGGGACTATGCCCAGGCTCTGAGTTCAACCGCTGGGATGGACACACACACACACACACACACACACACACACACACACACACACCCCTTTGGGCTCTGAGTTCAACCCCTGGGACGGACGGACACACACACACACACACACACACACACACACACACACACACACACACACACACACACACACACACACACCCCTTTGGGCTCTGAGTTCAACCCCTGGGACGGACGGACACACACACACACACACACACACACACACACACACACACACACACACACACACCCCTTTGGGCTCTGAGTTCAACCCCTGGGACGGACGGACACACACACACACACACACACACACACACACACACACACACACACACACACACACACACACACACACACACACACACACACACACACACACACACACACACACACACACACACACACACACAGCCTTTGGGAGTTGGTGGGATAGGATAGACTACACTTGAGTTTTAAAGCCATATCAGTCAGTCTGATGTCCAGTCAAAACCAAAAGCCAGCCAAGCGCCAGTGGCTCACACCTGTAATCCTACCTATTAAGGAGGCTGAGATCTGATTCACGGTTCAAAGCCAGCCCGGGCAGAAAAGTCCATGAGACTCTTATCTCCAGTAAGCCACCAGAAAACCGGAAGCGGTGCTGTGGCTCAAGTGGTAGAGCACTAGCCTTGAGCTGAAGAGCTGAGGGACAGAACCCACACCCAGAGTTTAAGCCCCACCACTGGCAAAAAAAAAACAAAAAAAAAAAAAAAAAAACTGAGGATACAGACCAGAACAGTGTGGCTTACCTCAATAGCATAGCAGAAGTCTGCACCTGCTGTTACAGCCATCATTGACAAGAGTCCTGTGCCAGTGCCAATGTCAAGAACCAAGGCCTTCTCTCCTCTGTCCTTCACCCTGCTCACAGCAGCCCGAATACCCTGGTAATATTTTATATTCTAAGAGAGAAGAAGAAATTGCTATTACTTCACATCTGTTACTAAAAATAAGTGAGAAAGTACTGTATGCAGTTGGTGAGTCTGAGTTGGCAGCATCAATATAAGCCAGAATCCTCTGGCCTTCTTGGTCTCTAGAGGAATAGCACAGCTCAGATGAGCTAGGCAGGGCTTAGAAGACTTTAGGAGTACTGGCTTAGCTTCCTGCCCTGATTAAGCAATTATCTCTTCAATATTCACTCAAAAAATAATGGCTTAGCAGTAGAACACCTCTACCTAGCAAATGGGAAGCCTGAAGTTCAAACCCCAGTAGTACCATTAAGACAAACAGAAGAATCCTAACAAAATAATATCTTTTTTTTCTTGTCTAAGTACTAGGACTTGAACTCAGGGCCTGGGCATTCTCCCTTAGCTTTTTTTGCTCATGGGTGGTAGTCTACAACCTGAGAACTGCTCCATTTCCAGCTTTTTCCTGGATAATTGGAGTTAGGAGTCTCATGGACTTCTGTGCTCCAGCTGACTTCAAAATGTAATTCTCAGATTTCAGCTTCCTGAGTAGTTAGGATTATAGGTATAAACCTGTGATGTCCAGCAATTTGTCAATCATATCTTAATATAGCTGAGGAGGAGAAATAAAGCCAGAGTTAGGACTCAGCCTCCTGATTGATTTAATGTCCTAACCACTACATTACATTGCTTTTTGTATCATTTTTTTATTTTGTTTTTGTGAGTCATGGGGCTTGAACTCAAGATCTAGGCACTGTCCCTGAGCAATTTTTACTTGAAGCTAGTACTCTACCACTTTGAGCCACAGCTCCATTATCAGTTTTTGAGTGGTTAATTGGAGATAGAGTTTCACACACTTACCTGCCCATGTTGGCTTCAAACAGATCCTCAGATAGCTAGGATTACAGGTATGAGCCACTGGCCATCCGCTGTTTTTTGCATCTTTTAATCCAAGATTTCAAACACCATGTCAAGATAATGTTTTCCTACAAGTGCTCCAGTGGCTCATACCTTTAATCCTAGCTACTTAGGAGGCTGAGATCTAAGGAACATGTTCAAAGCCAGCTCGGGAAGGAAAAGTCTTATCTCCAGTTAACCAACAAAAAGCTACAAGTGGAGTTATAGCTCAAGTAACAGAATGCTGGCCTTAAGCAAAAAAACAAAAACAAAAACCAAAGAACAGTGCCCAGGCTCTGAGTTCAAACCCTAGAAAAAGAGTGTGTGTGTATGCGCGTGCATGTAAACACACACACACACACACACACACACAAAATAATGGTTTCCTTTTATACTTACCCTGTCTTTGTCATGCAACATATCTGCATAAGATGACCTAAAAAAGAGACAAGTCAAAAACCTTTGATAATTATCAACAAAAAGAAACATCCTTATATATAAACTAATTTCTCAATTAGATAGAATAAATACATGGTTGATTTGAAGTTATTTTAATAACCAAGCTGGTGGCAAACACTTGTAATCCTAGCACTCAGTGTCTGAGGCAAGAGAATCATGAGTTTAAAGGTAGCCTGTACTAAATAGCAAAATCCAAACAAAGCTAGGCACTGGTGGCTCATAATTATAATCCTAGCTATTCAGGAGGTTGAGATCTGAGGAACAAAATTCAAAGTAGCCTACACAGAAACATCTGTGAGATTCTTAGCTCCTATTAACCAGCAAAAAGCCAGTTAGGTATCAGTGGCTCACTCCTATAATCCTAGCTACTCAGGGGCTGAGACCTGAGGATAATGGTTCAAAGCCAGCCTGGGCAGGAAAGTCCCTGAGACTCTTATCTCCAATTAACCACCAGAAAACTCGAAGTGGTGCTGTGGCTCAAGTGGTAGAGTGCTTGCCTTGAGCTGAAGACAGACAAAAAAAAAAAAAGGAAAAAGAAAGCGGGCTGGGAAGGTGGCTCAGTGGTAGAGTGCTTGCCTTGCATGCCTGAGGCCCTGGGTTCGATTCCTCAGCACCACATAAGCAAAATGAAAACAGCCGGAAGTGGCGCGGTGGCTCAAATGGTAGAGTGCTAGCCTTGAGCTGAAGAGCTGAGGGACAGCGCCCAGGCCCAGAGTTCAGGCCCCATGACCAGACCCCCCCCCCCCCCCAAAAAAAGAAAGCCAGTAGTAGAGGTGTGGCTTAAGTGGTAGAACATCAGTCTTGAGTGAAAAAACCAAGTGAGAGTTTGAGGCCCTAAGTTCAAACCCTATACCCAACCCTCCACACCCCAACCCCAATCCAAATTTTCACTCAAATGAGAAGCTGTCATTCTTTAGTACTGCAGAAAATAATCTTAGAAACACATGCTTTCAGACTCAAAAATGCTCTGGTAGTTAGCTCTGTCACAATCGTGCCATAGCCAGAAGCATCTAATCATTTTATGCATTAGGTATTTTTTATGCATTATTTTTTATGCATTATTTTTCTCTTCAGAAAGAACTGACTCAATATCCCTCACACTTAACCTTGTGAGCCTTGGGAAGAGCAGGGTCATGACACTAGAGTTGTAACACCATCCTCTTCCCAGTCCAAATGGTTTTTGCTGCGTCTCTGTGCTGAAATTTTTTTTTTTAATACATCTGTCTCTCACTCAAAATTACATGTTTCTGAGGCTGGAAACCATATCTCCTCCAAATTAGCATAGATAGCCCTTGCACTACACTATCAAGTTGACTGCACTTAATGGTTATTAAACTACATTTGTTTTTTGTTTTGTCAGTCCTGGGACTTGAATTCAGGGTCTGGGTACTGTCCCTGAGCTTCTTTTGCTCAAAGCTAGCACTCTATCACTGAAGCCACAGCACCACTTCTGGCTTTTTCTGTTTATGTGGTACTGAGGAATCGAACCCAGGGCTTTGTGCATGCTAGGCAAGCACTCTAACATGAAGCCACATTCCCAGCCCCAACAAGGCATGTTTAAAAATATGTAGTTTAGCCGGGCGCTCACGCCTGTAATCCTAGCTACTCAGGAGGCAGAGATCTGAGGGTCGCAGTTCAAAGCCAGCACGAACAGTAAAGTCCCTGAGACTCTTATCTCCAATAAACCACCAGAAAACCAGAAGTGGCACTGTAGCTCATGTGGTAGAGCACTAGCCTTGAGCTGAAGAGCTGAGAGACAGCACCCAGCCCAGAGTTCAAGCCCCACGACTGACAAAAAGAAAAAAAAAAAAGGAAAAAAAATATGTAGTTTAGGGACTGGGAATATGGCTTCGTGGTAGAATGCTTGCCTAGCATGCACAAAGCCCTGGGTTCGATTCCTCAGTACCACATAAGCAGAAAAAGCCCAAAGTGGCACTGTGGCTCCAGTGGTAGAGTGCTAGCCTTGAGCAAAAAAAGAAGCTCAGGGACAGTGCCCAGGCCCTGAGCTCAAGCCCCAGAACTGGCAAAAAAAAAAAAAAAAAAAAAGCTTTCTAAGGAGAAAAAGAAAACACTTTGTTTTTTCACACAAGAGAATTTAACTACATAATTAAATTTCATAAACTCCCTGTTACTGAACCTGGGTCCTTTTTCCTTCACTAAATAGAATCTCTAAGACTCTGGTAAGGCTGCTGCTATTTAACATATGGCACTTCAGACAAGCAGGACTTTGATCAACTCCTACACACACACTACCTGGCTAACCAAAGCTGCTAGTGACCACATCTCCCCTGATTATCTACATCTGTATTCTGAAATGCCTGCTCTAAGACTAAGTGCCCCATCCAGCTGTGTAGCCAATCCTTGTTACCTGGCAATCTCCTGGTGGTAATCATAGTGCTCATCTTCCTCCAGCCATTCCACAGATCCTGTGGTTGGATTGGCTCGCCCACAGAAGACCTTCATGGTGCCAACCAGCTTCCTGGTGTTGGGATAGAGAAGCAGCCCTCCAAGTTCACTTCTTAGGGACAAATTTGATAGTCAGAAATCTATTCAATCATGCACCCAACCATCAAGGGGCTGGGGGGGTGGAAGAAAAGAGGGAAAAAAAATCAAGAAATTAACAAAAACATTGAAACACTTCAAAGTATTTGTTAATCAGTATTTTAATATTTCCAGGAAGAGACCCCTTAATTATATACTCAGCATATAAAGAGCTACAATAAAGGAGCTGGGAATGTGGCTTAGTGGTAGAGTGCTTCCTAGCATGCACAAAGCCCTGGGTTCTATTCTTCAGTACCACATAAACAGAAAAAGCTTAGAAGTGGTGCTGTGGCTCAAGTAGTATAGTGCTAGCCTTGAGCAAAAAGAAGCTCAGGGATAGTGTCTAGGCTCTGAGTTCAATCCCCAGGATTAAAAAAATGTCATATTAAGCCCCCCAAAAAATTGAAATGCGTGGAAGTATGGCTCAACTAACAGTATCCACCTAGCAAGCTGAAGGGCCTAAATTCAAACCAGAGTATGACCAAGAAAACAAAAAGGTAAACCAGGTACCTGTGGCTCACGCCTGTAATCCTAGCTACTCAGGAGGCTGAGATCTGAGGATTTCAGTTCAAAGCCAGCCTAGGATGAAAGTCTGTGTGTGACTCTTATCTCCAATAAATCACTCAGAAAATGGAAAGTGGCGCTGTGGCTCAAGTGGTAGAGCACTAGCGTTGAGCTGAAGAGCTGAGGGATAGTGCCCAGGCCCAGAGTTCAAGCCCCATGACAGACAAAAAAAAAAAAGGAAAATCACAGAATGCCTGTTCCACACCTACCCATCATCTTCTTAAAAACTAGCTTCAGGCTGGCACGAGTGGCTCATGCCTGTAATCCTAGCTACTCAGGAGGCTGAGATCTGAGGATCATGGTTCAAAGCCAGCCCGGGCAGGAAAGTCCGTGAAACTCTTATCTCCAATAAACTACCAGAAAACTGGGAAGTGTCGGTATAGCTCATGTGGTAGGAGTGCTAGCCTTGAGCTGAAGAGCTGAGGGACAGCGCCCAGGCCCAGAGTTCAAGTCCCAAGACCGGAAAAAAAAAAAAACAAACTAGCTTCAAAATCTCCCTATTCTATTAGTCAGAATTTTTTTTAATGCTCTTCTGAAGTTACCTAGTCTAAGTAAACATAAAATTCTTCTAGAAAGACAGGAAAATAATCTTTCCTGAAATGATGCTGTCACCAGCCTGGCTCAAAGTACTCAAATTGTCTTCTGGGAACACCCTTCTAAGTCAGGTGCCAGTGGCTCATGCCTATAATCCTAGCTACTCAGAAGGATCTGAATATCCTAGTTCAAAGCAAGCCAGGACAGGATAGTCCATGAGATGCTTATCTCTAATTAGCTACCAAAAAGCCAGAAATAGAGCTGTGGGTAGAGTGGTAGCCTTGAGCATAAAAGCTCAAAGGCAGTGACTGCCTTTTTTTGAAGACAGACAACCCACAACTATCAAAATCTGTAATGTGCTTTGGAAAATTGTGTCCACCAAATGCTATGTCAGAAATTATCATATGTGGCTTGAATACTCAGGATAGACATAAAAGATGGATAGTATTGGGAGGGGCTATTTTACTGTATCAGAAAGGTCTAGACAATCATATACACTAAATAAATTAGTTTGGCTAAAGTGAAAATGAACAAGTGAAAACAAACACATCAATAAGATCCTCATGGGGAAGGATCCAGAAGCCCTTATCCTATGGTTCACGTGGAATCAATTTTAAAACCATTTAAAAGATAAAACTGTAAAGAAGTTTAGTCAACGGAATTCCTTTCTTCTCTGTGATGTTGTGGCTCAACCTAGGATTACAATGTTTTTTTTCGGTGGCTCAGTGGTAGAGCGCTTGCCTTGCATGCATGAGGCCCTGGGTTCCATTCCTCAGAACCACATAAGCAAAAAGAAAAAAGCAGGAAATGGCGTTGTGGCTCAAGTGGTAGAGCGCTAGCCTTGAGCTGAAGAGCTGAGGGACAGCGCCCAGAGTTCAGGCCCCACAACAGGACCCCCCCAAAAAATAGAGATAGGCTAAGAGTGAGGTTCAAAGATAGAGCACTTGCCTAACCTGTAGGAGACCAATACCCAATTTTAGAGGAAGAGATTATACAGAAATCTAAATAATTACTTTTGGGGGGACATGATGCTGGGAAGTCAAGCCCAAGGTCTCACACATGCAAACTCTACCTCTGTGCTACATCCTATCTTTACATAATGAAGACGGAACCATATTTTGGTTTCCAATTCTATGAAGGAACAAACTGGTTCTAGTTAAAAACTATATATCCTTTATCAGTAACTTTCCTCAGGTATTGCTGTAATTTGTTCTCTCTCAGAAGTCCATACTTCGGATTCAAGAGAGCTCTAAGATCTTCTTCCTAATCTTCAAGAGTTGAGAACGCACATGGTCATTTACAAGGAATGAATGGAAATCACCTTCCCAAATCTCAATCATAAGAAGCATAATCATAAGCAACCTAACCATCCATAATCATTGTAGTTCTAGTATTGGAGATCAAGTACCTCCCTGATGCAAGGCAAACTCAATACTACAGAGCTACATCCCCAGTTCTCATAGAGAATAACGGAAAGAAAATAGGTCAAGGGCTGGGAAGGTGGCTCAGTGGTAGAGCGCTTGCCTTGCATGCCTGAGGCCCTGGGTTCAATTCCTCAGCACCACATAAGCAAAAAGAAGAAAGCCGGAAGTGGCGCTGTGGCTCAAGTGGTAGAGCACTAGCCTTGAGCTGAAGAGCTGAGGGACAGCGCTCAGGCCCAGAGTTCAGGCCCCACGACCGGACCCAAAAAAAAAAAAAAAAAAAGATAAGAAAATAGGTCATGGATGGATAGATTAGGCTAAAGTTGTGTAAGGGTAGTTTCTAATATGTGGATATTTATCCAACTTTTCAATGACAGGGCCCTAAAGTAGAAGTAGAAGATGCAAAAGGAAAACGTGACAAAAGTCCACTCAGAATTTTGAATAAAAGTGCAAAGAGCAGAGGAACTGATGGCCTTCTGGAAGTGACACCAGGCTTTCGACTTCGGAAAGGATTTTGCCCTGAGTGCATGTCCATACCGTGAGCTACGTCTACCTCGGGTGCATCCCTTTACAAAACTACTCCAGGTGAGCTCACAGAATGCTTTCCACTCGTACTTTCTACTAATCCTCGGAGTCGTGACTTAATAAAGGCCAGCTGCCAGGCATCCCAGCACCTAAGAGCACAGGCCAGTTTCGCGTGCGAAGGCTGAAGCAGTGTGAGGTCTGGCTCCAGAGAGGCGCCGGGCACGAGTACCGTCAATGACCCGGGCCCGGCGCTGGGCTCGGCCACGGACCCTGCGAAGGCTTTCAGCAGGCCAGACTGCAGGGGCGGGCGGGCCTGCAACCTCGCTCTCCCGTCCGCCACGGGGCTCCCACTCTTTCCATGCGGACTCAAGAGAATGTCCGGCAGAGACGCGTGTCCTGGCGTCCAAGCACAGCCACACCAGACGCCTCTGCCAGAACCCTAGAGGTAAGGGAAGGATGATGGCTGTCCCGGGGACTCCAACCACACGACCCCCTCCTTCTCAGCACACCCAGCACCTCACCGGCCTCTCTCTGACCAACCCGCTCACCTCCGCCGCCATCTTGCCGCGGCCAGCATGTGGGGGCGGGGCATCCCGGCAGCAAAGCAGAACGTTCCGGGGGCGGGGCCAGGAGCGGAAGTAGAGGGCTTCCCTAGTTCACCCCGCGTTTTCCCACAGTCCTCCGCGACAGGGGCTATGGAGGCCGGAAGGACGGCGGTGCTCCGAGTGAAGCGGAAGCGCAGCGCTGAGCCTGCCGAGGCTCTAGTGCTAGCTTGTAAACGCCTCCGAGGCGCCGAGGATGGGTCTGCCGCTCAGAAGACTCCCGAGTGTCTGGAGAGCGCGGCGGAGAACAATGTCTTCCAGCTGGTGGCCACCGTGCGCTCCCAGGTACCGGGCGGCGATGGAGTCTGTGGGGAGGGGATCTTAGGGTACCGCTGGAATTCCACGGGATGCCCTGACCCCCTCACACCCTTGCTGATGCCGTTCCCCGCTCCTGCCTGTCCCCCGCCAGGAGGAGCCACTTCAGCCCCTCGTGCGGGCTGCCCTTCGCCCTTCCCGGGACAGCCAGCAGCGCATCCGCCGCGATCTCCGCGCCTCAGCTCGGGAGGTCCGCAAAGAAGGCCGCTACCGGGTGGTCTCCAGCCGCCGGGCCTCCGGGACCTCTGGCAATCTGGAAAGCCAGTGCGCGCCAGAAGCTGCCGAGGATGCAGGCTTCGAGCTGTTGGACCTGATCCACGAGGAGAAAGACCCAGAAGGTGTTGTCACGGATTCCTGCACAGTAAGCACCCAGAAGTAGGCCCTGGGAGTCTGGACTGTTGTACCAGGAGTCTGCGACCGAAAATAGGGACGGTTGTGATCTGTTTGGAGTGATGGCCTCATTTTACCGATTTGATTTACTTTTGACATGTGTATACGAGCGCCAGACGTTGTTCTTAGATTCTGTTGAACAGCAGTGAGGACTTAACATTCAGGGAGATGAGAAAAACATAAAAATTAAAATCAGTGGAAGGTGGCAATACAGGTTGGGGGGTGCGAAACACTAAACAAGTGGACCCTATTTTTAATAAATGAAAAAGACATGTGAGTGAAGATTTAAAGAAGCTGAGTAGCAAGCAGAGGCATTGGGGATATCTTGGAGAGAGGCTTTCCGGGCAGAGGTCTTGCAAGAACACAGGTGGTTTAGTTTATACCAGGTCAGTATGCCTGGAGTCCAGCGAGATAACATAGTAGTAAGGAATTGGAAGGGATGCTTTCTAGACCCTGTAACGTTTGTAAGAAAATTGCTTTTCACTCTTAATGAAATGCAGGATCAGTGGAGCAAAGTAGATAGGGAAATTGATCAAAGGGAGAATAGAGACTAGATATCCCCGATTTCTTCAGTAACTGAGCCCATGGTCCATGGGACCAAGAAAATTGAAATCAATACAGAGAACTATAGCAGGCCTGCCTTCATCCAACTCTTGGAACATGTTTTGAGTCATTCATCTATCATCTGTATTTTTACAGATAGCTGACCCAGATGTGATTCTCTGCAATTCTGTAGAGTTAATACGTGAGCGGTTGGTTGTATCTGAAGATGGACCAGAAGTTGGGCGCCAAGAACAGAAACATGAAGACTATGTGTATGACATTTACTACTTAGATATGGCCACTCCAGGATGGATTGAGAACATTCTTTCTGTGCAGCCCTATAGCCAAGAGTGGGAGCTGGTAAGGGATTCCATATGGAACCAGCGTGTGACAGCCTCTCTATCTATTGTCAGGGTACTGTGCCTCTCAACATTCTAGTCCTGATAACATTGTTCTTAGGTCTTGTTACTTAAAAGGAAAAATTTAAGGCAAGTGGCCAAAGTGGTAGAGGGCCTGCCTAGCAAGTGCAAGTTCCTGAATTCAAGCTGCCAAGTATATGTGTATGGAATGTGTGAGTGTGTGTATTTTTTTTCTTTTCTTTTCCTCAAATACTTTTACAAACCTAATTTAGTGCAGAGAATTTAAGGAAAAACCATTAGTATTTATAGATTTTTTTTCTTTGCTAGTCTTAGGGCTCGAACTTAGGGCCTGGATACTATCCCTGAGCTTCTTTCACTCAAAGCTACCACTTGAGACACACCACTATTTCTGACTCTGTTTATGTGGTACTGAGAAATCAAACCCAGGGCTTTATGCATGCTAGGCAAGCACTTTACCAGTAAGCCACATTCCCAGCCCCGCCACCCCTTTTTTTTTTAGTCAGTCATGGGGCTTGAACTAGGGCTTGGATGCTGTCCTAGAGCTCTTTCACTCAAGGCTAGCACTCTACCACTTGGAGTTACAGAGCCACTTCTGGTTTTCCAATGGTTAATTGGAGGTAAAATTGTCATGGATTTTCCTGCCCAGGCTGGCCTTGAACTATGATCCTCAGATCTCAGCCTCCTGAATAGCTAGATTACAGCTGAGCCGCCAGTGCCTGGCTGTTTATAATTTATGTTAATAAGAAATCTTTTACAATGTTTACAAGATCTTTATGGCTACCCATTCTTGGGTAGAATATGTGTAGAGGCATTTAATAAAGTAATCTAGATACTTTTAATAAAAATGACAGCAATAGGGCTGGGAATATGCTTGCCTAGCATGTATGAAGCCCTACGTTCAATTCCTCAGTACCACATAAATGGAAAAAAACAGAAGTGGCGCTGTGGCTTAAGTAGTAGAATACTAGCCTTGAGCAAAAGAAGCTCAAGGACAGTGCCCAGGCCCAGAGTTCAAGCCCCAGAACTGGCAAAAAAATAAAAAAGCAAAACAATTTTTAATTTTAAAAGAGGAAAGAACCTTAGGTGATGAAAGATAACATCCTAACACCACTATTCTTAAGTTCTAACATCATTAATGAGAAAATTAGAGATAGTATCTGTTACACTAATAATGTAAGACAAGCACTTTATCCTCTCACCTGCACTACTACCAGTTTGACAGTCATACACCTGTTTGGACCAATGCATGGCCCTCTACTCCTGCCTTCCCATAGCTGGTACTTTTAAATTTTGTTCCTGGTCTTTGGCATTAACCACATTCCATACAGTCCTTCTCCCCCATGACTGCCATTCAGGAATTTGAAGATGGTTGCATTACCTACTCAGAGCTGTTGCTCCTCTACCCTGCTGATGGAGTTGGAATATGGTATTCTGAAATTGGATTCTGGGTAAAACAGGGCTCTTTGCCCACTCATAGCCTGAGATCACTACAGCCTCTTTTGCAGCAGTCAAATTAACCCCCTAGTCTACCTTTATCACCTGGCACCTTTCTCTGAGTCTTCCTACACTGATATGCTAATAGTTCCCATAAACTTCATAACCTTAGAAGTTTTCATTTAGACTCATGTTTGCTTTGAGATGTGCAGGTGAATGATGAACAACCAGCAGAGGACATTTATGAAGATGAAGATGATGAGAACAGTGAAAATAATTGGCGCAATGAGTACCCAGAGGAGGAGAGCAGCGATGGAGATGAAGATTCCAGAGGTTGGTGGCAGCCCAGATAGGGCGGGGACTAAGTATCCAAGACTAATAAGGTCTAAGAGTAATTGGTAGTTTTGTTGTAAATGACTTTCCTTCTCTGACACTGAACAGTGTTTTCAGAGACACTGCTGTGAGGTCGGTCAGGTGTAATGTCAGGCAGGCCTGTGCTCAGATCCTTATGTCATTGCTTCTCTATGGTTTCAGGCAAGTTACTTTACTTTCCTGAGCTTTATTTATTGTCCTTTTTCCTATTCTTATCAAGAAAATATTAAGCCAGGTATGAGTGGCTTATACCTGTGATCTTACCTTCTCAGAAGGTTGAGATCTGAGAATCAGTTTGAAGCCTGCCTTAGTAAAGTAGTCCTTGGAATTCTTATTTTCAGTTATCTGACCCCCCAAAAAAAAACTGGACTGGAAAGTGTGGCTTAAGTGGTAGAGTGCAAGCCATGAGCCAGAAATGAGTATTATGCTAGACTTGGACCTGTAATCCCACCACTTGGGACATTGAGGAGGACTGGGAGTTTGTTGTCAGCCTGGACTATATAGCAAAACCCTGTCTCAAAAAGTTTTCCATTAGCAGTAGGCTCAGGGTTGTTGAGTTATTTAGCACTAAAAACTGTTGTGTTGGGGCTGGGAAGGTGGCTCAGTGGTAGAGCGCTTGCCTTGCATGCCTGAGGCCCTGAGTTTGATTCCTCAGCACCACAGAAGCAAAAAGAAAAAAGCCGGAAGTGGTGCTGTGGCTCAAGTGGTAGAGTGCTAGCCTTGAGCCGAAGAGCTGACCGGACCCAAAAAACAAAACAAAACAAAAACTGTTGTGTTTTTCATCTATTGTTTTAAAAATATCCAATATTGACATATACCTGGGGGAATAGGAAGGAAACCTGGCCTGGCAACCCAGTTCCTTTGACAATTATGTCCTTCTAAGTGCAGCCAACAGAAACCAACATACTGCCTGGTAAAGGAACAATTAAACAGTGGCATAACAACAAAATCCTATGCTAAAGTGATGTAAACTGGGGATGTAGCTCTGTGGTTGAGTGCTTACCTAGCATGTATAAAACACTGAGTTCAATCCCCAGCAATACAAAGAAATTTTTTCAGCTTTTGCTGAGCCTGGTGATATACATCTATCATCCCAGTATTTGAGATGCTAAGGCAAGAGGATCCAGATTTTAGACCACCTCAGATACAAAGAGAAACTGTGTCAAATCAACCGGGTAAAGGAAATACTCCAGTGTTAAGGGACCTGAATTAGTGAGAATATAGTTGCTGCTTTTTTTGGGAGGGGGGAGGGGAGGAGAGGGGGTCTGTAGTAGTACTTGAACTCAGGGCCTGGCCTAGGCAGTCCCTGAGCTCTTGTGTTCAAGGCTAGCGCTCTACCACTTTGAGCTACAGCTCCACTTCTAGTTTTTTGAGTTGTTAATTGGAGATAAGAGTCTCATGGGGTCTTTTCTGCCCAGGCTGGCTTTGAACTGAGATCCCAGATCTCAGCCTCCTGAGTAGCTAGGATTACAGTTATGAACCTGATTTTTAAAAGATTTTTTAATTGTTATTATAAAAGTGATATACAGGGGGTTACAGTTACGGAAGTCAGATACCAGCAGTTGTACAGCAGTTAAATTAACCCCCCTAACTCTACCTTGGCACCTTTCCCTGAGTCTTTCCACACTGATATGCTAATAGTTCCCACAAGCTGAATAACCTTAGAAGTTTTCTTTTTCTGGTCAGTCGTGGGGCTTGAACTCTGGGCTTGAGCGCTATCCCTCAGCTCAAGGTGAACGCTCTACCGCTTGAGCTACAACGCCACTTCCAGTTTTTTAGACGTTTATTGGGGATAAGAGTCTGACAGACTTTCCTGCCCGGGCTGGCTTTGAACCGCGATTCTCAGATCTCAGCCTCTTGGGTAGTTAGTATTACAGGAGTGAGCCACTGGCGCCTGGCACCTTAGAAGTTTTCTGTTTGGATGTCACCCCTTTCTTCACTCTCTCCAAATATGACTGCTTTTTTTTTTTTTTTTTTTTTTAAAAAGGGTACTCTGTATTCTAAATTGAGCATGTGTTCTAGAAAGGGGAACAGCAATAACAACAAAATGCCTTTTTAGAATGGAAGAGGCTCTTGTAACAGCCTGCATCATACAATAAGTCTATTCCTGATTTCTTCCATCTAGGCTCTGGCTCTGATGACTCGAACAGCCTCAGTGAGGAGGAAAGAGACTTCAACGTGCGACAGGTGTGGAGCAAGTACCCTTTGGATGTACAGAAGGCGTTTGACTATGACAACCCCCAGGACCTGGATTCAGATTGACTTGTAATATCCATGTAGTTCTTCCATAGACTCTTGAGGGATTGGACCAATGTCAAGGCCTGGTGACATCTTTTTGGATTTCTAATCCTTTTGGATTTCTAACTGAACATACGGAGGGAAAAAGCATACCCAGTAACAGGGAAAACTTAACCTAAGAGAATGAGTTTTTTCCTCTCACAGTAGAACTCGTTGGCTTCAATCAGAGGTGATCCTACAATGGAAGAAAAATGCTATAAAAATGAAAGTTTCTTTCACTTCCTGTTGTAGGCTTCTTTTTCCCTAGTACAAGTCTGTGCTGAAGGCCAAAGGAGAAGCAGTAAGGTTCTACTTCTGCCTCTAGTGAAAGCCCATTCACTCTGATGAAGGGGCTGGAAAAGACTAAGTATAGTACAGCCTAGGTAGCAGCAGCTGTTAGGGGAAAAAGTAGACTCTGTCTGAACCATGAGGTTTTAGTAAACAGTCATCTCTGCTTCCCTTCTTGGGATTCTGACAATGATAAACAGATTATTGTCATCTTTTGGCAGTGGTGCCAAGGAACAATATGTATTAATGTGATACTCAGTTTAATAAACACTTTTGGGGGGGGCTTGAACTCAGCATGTGGGTGCTGTCCCTGAGCTTTTGCTCAAGGCTAGTGCTCTACCACTTGAGCCACAGTGTCATTTCCAGCTTTGTCTGAGCAATTCATTAAAACCAGCTGGGGCTGGTTTCAAACTATAATCCTCAGATCTCAGCCTAAGTATCTAGGATCACAGGCATGAGCCATCAGTTCCCAGCTAATATTTTATATAGAAGAAAGCAGTTCCTTTAAAACCTTTTTTTGGGGGGGAGGGGGAGGTCTGGTCGTGGGGTCTGAACTCAGCCTGGGCGCTGTCCCTCAGCTCTTCAGCTCAAGGCGAGTGCTCTACCACTTGAGCCGAAGTGCCACTTCCAGCTTTTTTCTTTTTGCTTATGTGGTGCTGAGGAATTGAACCCAGGGCCTCATGCATGCAAGGCAAGCACTCTACCACTGAGCCACCTTCCCAGCCCCCGCTTTAAACCTTTTAAATGTCTTAGTTGTCATCTATCTATCTATCTACACACACACATATATACATATATATATGTATATATATACAGTCCCCACACATACCCACAAAGAAAAAAAGCTGGTGAGACAAGTTTCAAACTTAATCTTACTAAGGATTTGTGTATATGTGTATGTGTGTGTGCCAATACTGGGTTTTGAACTCATGCTTTCAGGTAAGTGCTCTACCACTGAGCCATGCTCCAGCTTGGCCAGTGAGTTTGTTTCTGACTCCATTACATGGGAAAGTGCATTACTCAGAAAATGCCTTTGTGGGGTTTTTTGTTTGGTTGGGGTTTTTTTGTTTTTGTGGTACTGGGTTTTGAACATAGGGCCTTGTGCTTACTAAGCAGGCTGTATCTTTGAAATCATGTCAGACTTCCAGCCCTTTTTGTGCTAGCTAATTTTGATAGGGTATCACTTTCTACCTGAAAGCACATTGGATCATAATCACTTATTTTAGGTGTCCTCTTGTTGCCAGGATGAAAGGCAGATGGCACCATATCCAGTTTCCCTCCATTGAGGTCAAGTCCTGTGGACTTTTTTGCCTAGTCAGGCCTTGAAATCTCTTCTTCCCAGTCTCAGCCTACCACATAGTTTATACTTTATAAAAAGTATATCACTGTATTCAGCTGTGTGTTGAGACGGGGTCTTGAGAGCTCCCCAGGCTAGCCCCCAACTACCACCCCCCCATGCCTAGCCCCTCCAGAAGCTAGGATCAGAGGTGTGAGCCACCAGTGTCCAACTCCTACATTCTACTGTTGTTTGTTTTTTTTTTTGGGGGGGGGGGTTGATCGTGGATCTTGAACTCTGTCTTCAACTCTGGACCTGTGTGCTGTCCCTGAGCTCTTCAGCTCAAGGCAAGTACTCTGCCACTTGAGTCATAGCACCACTTCCAGTTTTCTGGGCTGGCTTTGAACTGTGATCCTCAGATCTCAGCCTCCTGAGTAGCTAGGATTACAGGCATGAGCCACCAGTGCCCAGCTCTACTGCTTTTTATTTTCAGATGCTTCTCTACATTGTTTCATTTGTCTATTTTATAATCCTTTGCTTATATTCTCTAAATGTCAGAGTGATTCAGTTCTGTGTATTTAGGTCCTACTATTGCAACCAATTAGACTAGACTAACAGACCCAATTTTTTTAATTCCAAGTTCCACAAAGGTAAAATTCAATGTTGCATAAATAGGCAACAACTTAAGTGTATAAAAGCCTCTTGCAGGCATAGAAATAAAGGATTAAAAACTATTCTACCATTCTAATGTGTTCAGTGCTTCATATGTATTCAGGTTTTGTCAACCTTGGAAGGACTAACAACTTTATGAAGTATACCCTCAGTAAAAGTGCACAAACTGTACCATTGCAGAAAGGATTAGCACACCAGGAGATGGATTTAAGGAGGCAAACAACAAAGACTTTGTGGGAATTAATTCCACCATGAAGCTTGAGTGCTGTTAGTCAGGCTTTGCTCCCATAGAAGACCCCTGGGGGCAGTCTGTATCCAACACAGAAGAATGTTGTCCAGGTTCAGTAATGAGTTGACATGGCTCACTAATCAAGTGCTAGGGCACCTGGAGTATGAGGCCCTTGCTTCTCCCAGAAACCACTGGGAGGCAGCAAATTCCAAGGATCAGCAGGTTGTGGGTTAGCAAACATTAAAGCCAGGGTCGGGGACAAGCACCCACTGCTTAAAGTATTAGCTTCAGAGGTACCCTGGGATTAGTGCCATCTTGGCTCACAGCCTTTGCACAAGACTCCTGTCCTCAGGAAGGAATCTACTATATGAATCCTTAACCCATGACAGGAATGTCCCCCCATATTCTTACAGAAAAATGACTTAAACGAAAGGCAACTGATCATACTCCCCTAAATCTTTATTGAACAAATAAATGTTTTTTAAGCTTACTCTGCAACTGGGACCAGTTTGATGAATGAATAGAGAGGGAGATTGTCTGTAGGGTAGGTATGTCAAGCCAATAGGTTCTTCAGGGGAAATGACAGTGGAGCATTCCATGTATGGGAGCATTCCAGAACAGTTGTACAATCCAATGCAACAGCCCATGAAGGAAGATCCAAATAGGCCAAGTCTGTTGTTCTAGCCTTACCCAGTAGCCCAGCTTGAGCACCAAAATTAGTTGCTTCCACTTTTGCAGTTTGCTGGGAAGTCAGATTGAGGTTGAAACAACAGTTCCACCAGGAGGGAGGGAGGGCATGCAAATGAGGAATGCACTATCCCAAGACCCACCAAGGTAGTCTGGAGTGTAAACAGAACCTGGTGCCGGGGACAGAAGAGAGAATGCAGCCTGGGGTAAGGTTTTCCAAAAAAGAAAATGATCGCTTCCAGCACCAAGGTGGGCTTGCCTGGGTCTGCATAGCAGGCCTTACAGAGAACAAGCTATTTAATGACATGGGTCTGTAAAATGTTCCCCAAGTCAATGACAACTGGTAGAATGCAGGTGATTCACCTGGATTCCAGAACATTCCAGCCCTGTTAAAGTTCATTATAGAAACCCAGAGATCAACTATCAACTAGAACAAAGACCTAAGGTCTCATAGGGTTATCCTTCAAAATAATTATTACCAGACTTACGACTCATCATCATTGTCCATCTGTCTTTGCTGTATCTGAGCCAGATGCTAGTAACATGACATCTAAAGTGTAACCAGGTACATGATCTTAAAAAGTTCACCTTTCTGGGTAAGACTCAATGGAAGATTGTGGGAAACTTAGTATAAAATCTGCTGCCAGAACCTGACCTGCCACCATACTGAGTGAGACATCCCTAGGAGAAGAGAGACTGCATTTGGGGTTCTTGAATTTTTAAACATAATCAGCTTATTATATCCTGTAAACAAATGAATGCTGATGTTCAGCTAGAATTGGTGTTTTCAATGAAAAAATAACAGAATCCAGGAGTTTGAATTTGGTGGCAGCAGTAGCATGTCTAGTTAGCTGCAGAGCTGCTTTCTCTCCAGCTGCAGCATTTTCCCTGCCTTTCAGGACCTTCATGGGTCATGTTTCCATCTAGGAGGGGCACAGTTAGGTAACCAAGATCAACTCATTATAAAGCTGGTAATTTGCCTATCTTCATAAGGATTTTAACCAGAGTGTAGACATGATCCAAGCAAAGTCAGGACCTCCTCATGGAGATGCATAATCTGTATAAAATAGGAGCTGTGGCTTCCCAGACATACAGACCCACAGCTGAGAAACCAGTCTTGACAAAAACGTTCAGTGAGCACAGCTGAGACCCTGAAATAATCCCCTCCCATCAAGCCTGTTTGTTTTGAGTGAAATTCCAACACAAGGTCCTCATGAAATTCAGGAACACAGATACACATGGTTCCCATATCAGTTAAATCAGTTTTGCTATTCATACCACCCCAACCATCCAACAAGCAGGAATGCAATTCTCTCCTGAGGAAAGAAGTCTGAATCACAGGAAGAAATGGTATCATTTCAGGTCTCTAAAGTCAGGTGATTGCACCTAATTAGAGGAAGGCTTCCCATAAAGAAGCTCCTCTGTAGAGACTCCTGGTTCAAACCTTCTGTGCTGGTGAGCCACCAGCACAAAATCAACCTAGCACTTCATCTTTCCCTGCTGCAGCTCACCAAGGTTTGTCATGGCTGTACCTACCTACCAGGAGCAAAACTAAACCACCATTCCCCTGCATCTCAGCTTCCCCTCTATCCTGTGGTCCCCACCTTCAGGCTGGCCTGAACCCTGAGTATCCTCCCATAGCTTACCAACCGGAAAGCATTAGCCCTGAGCCCCCCTTACAGTCTCTTTTACTTCAGGAGGGTTGGCCCCAGTCTTATCTTGGTGGTTGTGGCCACATCCTTCTGGGCTTTAGGGGATGTCATCTTTGGCCTCTAGTCAATTTTCCTCTCAACCTTTTTCTCTTCAGCTATATCTAGCTCAGTCAGGACACAAAAGCAAAGCTTCTGGGTGACTCTGGTGATAGTAGCTAAATGAAAATAGAAAAGCATAAAGTTTAGCAAACACATTTAGCTAGTGCCCCAACCTAAACACCAGAAGACTGAAAGTTCATCTGGCGCTCCCTTCCCACCTGTCCCTTGGGCATACTGAAATTGGCTTTAACCCACCCCCAACCAGCATCTGTTCTCCATTTTATGTCCAGCCAGAGTCTAAGATACTTAAGACTCCTTGTCTTCCCAGGTGAGTGGCATAGTTTAACCCAGAATAGGACACTAATTGTGTCAAGATCAAAAGAGAAGCAGGGCACCAGTGGCTACACCGCCTGTAATCCTAGCTACTCAGGAGGCTGAGATCTGAGGTTCTCAGTTCAAAGCCAGCCTGGGCAGTAAAGTCAGTGAGATTCTTAGCTCCAATTAATGACCAGAAAACCGGAAGTGGCTCTGTGGTTCAAGTGGTAGAGCGCTTGCCTTGAGCAGAGACATCACCCAGGGCTAGAGTTCAAGTTCCACGACCAACAACAACCAAAAAAAAGGATCAAGAGAGAAGTATGTGGGTACCCATGTTGACATAGCTAGTGAGTAATGGAGCAGACACTCACCCAGGACATTCCGGATAAACAATGGCCTCCGGGACTCTGGCAGGTAAACACCCATGAAGTAGACAGGGACCCCAGACAGGGCAATCCCAATGCCAATGAGAGAATTGATGGCGTCACTGAAGAGGGGCACGATCACCAGAAACATGGAGCATAGGCAGAACACAATGGGAAAAAACAGGCTCAGCTAAAATGGAGGGAAATGAGATATATGAGATGATGGTACAAGCCATAAGCAAGAAGGTACTTTGGAGAGAGGGCCCACCCCTCTAAACCTGACCTTGAGAGGCCGGGGCCGCTCGGGCTCCTTCCAACGAAGGTAGAGTTGTCCGACAACAGAAAGGCCCACAAAGAACCAGTAGCTGAAGCTGAAGTAGTTGATGAGAAGGAAAACGTCCTCCACAATGAGGTAGATGAGTGTCATGGTGCACTGTGGAGGAGGTAATGGGGAAGAGGAGTGAGCACTGTCACCTCCAGCCAACCCAGAGACTCTACAGCCAATCATCTTACACCTGGGTCTCAAATACTTAGGATATAAATGGAAGGAAGGCCTCCAGAAGCATCACAATGCCCTGTGGCTTTAAAAATGCATAAAAGGGGCTGGGAAGTTGGCTCAGTGGTAGAGCGCTTGCCTTGCATGCATGAGGCCCTGGGTTCGATTCCTCAGCACCATATAAGCAAAAAGAAAAAAGCCAGAAGTGGCGCTGTGGCTCAAGTGGTAGAGCGCTAGCCTTGAGCTGAAGAGCTGAGGAACAGCGCCCAGGCCCAGAGTTCAGGCCCCATGACCGGACCCAAAAATAAATAAATAAATAAATAAAAGCAAAATTAATCCATACCCACTTGGAGAGAAGACCGAAGTCACCCTCTCAAAGGGATCTTAGAGGACGGATCAGGGACTGAAGTCTTAGGACAAGGTCCAATTTGCCTAAATGTCAAGCATACAGAATATTCCCATCTATCTTTTTCCCTCAAAATAACACAACTTAAGGCAAAAAGATCCTATTCTGCAGAGACATGGAAGGACCCTCTGTATTAAGAAAAATGGTCAGGCTGGGAAGGTGGCTCAGTGGTAGAGCACTTGCCTTGCATGCATGAGGCCCTGGGTTCGATTCCTCAGCACCACATAAGCAAAAAGAAAAAAGCCGGAAGTAGTGCTGTGGCTCAAGTGGTAGAGCGCTAGCCTTGAGCTGAAGAGCTGAGAGACAGTGCCCAGGCCCAGAGCTCAGGCCCCATGACCGGACCCCCCCCCCCCCAAAAAAAAAAAGAAAAATGGTCAAGCTTAGTGGTATATGTCTAATTCCAGCACTCGGGAGGCTGAAACAGAAAGAGCTAAAGTGGAAGGGAAAAAAAAAGAAAGAAAGAAAAATCTAAAGTGTAAGGTCAATCTAGGCTACACAGAGATTTTATCAAAGAGAGAGAGAGAGAGAGGGAAATAGTGGAGGAGTTTGGAGTACAGTTCAGTGGTAGAACACTTGCCTATTAAGTGGAAGAAGGCCTAGGTTCCATCCCTAGCACTGCATAAATAAAATATGTGCAGATAGACAGATGGTTTTCAAATCTTGGAATAAGGCCTATCTATAAAACACTTTAGTGCATATTAGAAAGAACCCTACATAAATATGCCCAAACCCCCACCCTCTGTGAGCACAGCTTACATTGAACAATAAGGCAGGAATGGGTGTGAAACGCTCAATGTGGATCATAGACAGAAGGTCTGGGAGGTGGCCCTCACGGGAGCCCACAAAAAACAACCTGTAAAGATAAGAAATGTGTCAGCAGGATCCTTTTACTCAACCACACAACCATATTCCTTACTTAGATAAACTAGTCTCAGAGCCCCAGAAATAGCAGGGAACAGTCTTTCATACTCCATGCATGCCTAGCCCATTATGCATGAATACCCACATCTCCACCCTCTTCAACTATTAGCAACTCACCACTACTTGGAATGTACCATGCTACCATTCATTATCCACTGCCCACCCCTCTCCCAATCCTCAGCAGTGAAACTCAACTATCCTTCACCGACACTCCCACAACCAAATACCTCACCAACATCCCATTGATGCTGCATCCTGGCATCACCTACCAGCACCCCAACCCATCCAACCAGTACCACCCTCACTCTGCTATTTGCAAATTTGTAAATAAATTTGTAAATTTACATGACTTTTAAAAAGAAGGGCAGCCGGGCGTCAGTGGCTCACGTCTATAATCCTAGCTACTCAGGAGGCTGAGATCTGGGGATCAAGGTTCAAAGCCAGCCCAGGCAGCAAAGTCCATGAGACTCATATCCAACCAACCACCAGAAAAACCAGAAGTAGTGCTGTGGCTCAAGTGGTAGAGTGCTCACCTGGCTGAAGAGCTGAGGGACAGCGCCCAGGCCCTGAGTTCAAGCCCCACAACTAACCAAAAAATAAGAGCAGCGTCTATGCCCTTCCATGACTTCATATATGATAGACTACGGTGAACTAGGGGATCAGAGACAACCCAGGCCTCCTCTCCATATCTAAAACACTCCACCAGGCTGGGAATGTGGCTTAGTTGTAGAGTGCTTACCTAGCATGCATGAAGCCCTGGGTTCAATTCCTCAGTACCATGTAAGTAGAAAAGGCTGGAAGTGCTGTGGCTCAAGTGGTAGAGTGCTACCCTTGAGCAAAAGAAGCTCAGAGACAGTGCCCAGTAACTGAGTTCAAGCCCCAGGACTGGCAATATAAAAATAAAAAAAATAAAATTCTCTCCCAGCTGGGAAAATGACCAATGTAGATGAAGTATCATCCAAGGTAGCCTCCAACAGCATAGAGAGCACTCACTTATTGGACTTGAGAGTTGACTGAGGGAGCAAAAAGCTTTAAAAGAGTGGATCATATCTGAGTTGGGAAGAAGAGCTGGAGTATTCCAGAACTAAGTGGGCAGATAGGGAACCATCACATTTAAAGACAAAAGACCTCAGAGTCATTACAAAGTGTAGCTCAGCCAAGCGCTGGTGCCACATAATCCTAGGCTACTCAAGAAGCTGACATCGGAGGACTGTGATTTGAAGCCAGCCCTGGCAGGAAAATCCGTGAGACTCTAATTAACCACTCAAAAACCGGAAGTGGCACTGTGGCTCAAAGGGGTAGAATGCCCCCTGGGCACAGGTGGCTCATGCCTGTAATCCTAGCTACTCAGGACATCTGAGTTCAAACCCCATGACTGACAAAAAAAAAAAAAATACAGGCCCTAGGCTGGAGGTGATGAAGGTAGGCACCCTGATGAAGGAGAGAAATGATAACCTCAGTTAAATTTAGTGAGTGTGTGTATGTATACAAACGTGTATATTTGCGCACGTTTCAACTGGGGGAAAAGGATGGACATTAAAGGAAAATTCCAGATGCCAAGAGGCCAAGCAATTAAAACAGCCATAATGGCACAACTGGAAAGAAATAACATGTGGAATAAATAGTAGATGTTTGCAAGCCACCCAGGAAGAACCCCAGGAACTGATGACACCACCAAAAGTTTGAGTTGGCTAGTGAGAATTAAGGATTGTATCTGGACATGGTGGCACATGCCTGTAATTCCAGCACTCAAAAGGCTGAATCAGGAGAATCATAAGTTTAAGGCTAGCCTGGGTCCATATAGTAAGAGTGTGTGTGTGTGTGTGTGTGTGTGTGTGTGTGTGTGTGTGTGTGTGTGTGTGTATGTTTATATATGTCTATCATTGGTAAAGTTGACACTCAGTACCTTGATGAAGCAAAGATAGATGCATTAAGGCCCCCAAAGCAGGACAGAGCAACAGCAATAGGGATGGTCCAACTGAACATGCCAAACGTCTGGTCAGCAAATGTCTGGGGACAAAGCACAGGAGGACATTCAACACAGGACAAAGTTTGGAATCAGCCTACATGTATGATATTAGGTCAGAAGCAGTCATTGCTAAGCAACCCACCCTCTGCTCTAGACTTATCCCCTCATACTACAAGAGCTGGTCTGGCTGCAGAGAGAAAGAGAGAGAGAGGGGGTCATTTAGTGGGGCTAGATATCATGAGCTGATGATCCTCATTTGAGGATCCCAAGAGACTCACCACAGCCACAGCATCACTATTACGGACATCTGAAATGCTCAGCACTGTGTAATAGGCAACGTTGGTCAGGATGTAGATGAACATCACAATTGGCATAGAAATCCCAATGGCCAAGGGCAAATTTCTGTTAGGACAAGGGAAATAGGACCACCTAAAACCAACCTCTCCTGGGACCCACGGTTCATCAAGTATCCACTGGAAGGTTTTAACATTTAACAGTTTATTGGCCACTGGGTCTTTTGAGGCTGGCTCCTCTCACCTTATATCCCAAGGTGGGTATGTATCTTATGCCCATAGGCTCTTTCTACTGAGTAAGAGAAAGAGAGAGGGTGAAAGAAAAGAGAAAGGGACAGGAAGAGAGGGAGAGAGAAAAGGGATCAGAGGCAAGGAGGGAGGAGCACTTTTTCTATGAAGACAGCTCCTTGCCACAATAGGTCCAATGAGTCCCACAGAACTTTATGTTCATGCATCTCTGATCTCTGGGGACTAGAAGCTAGGCGATGGAACCCAGCTGGCCAAAAGAAACTCAAGTTCTGCCATTTGTTATCTCAGCACCCGCTGAGATTACAAGGCCCTGAGAGCTCAGCCCCAGCTGAGTCTGCTGCTGGCTTCTCCTCTAAGGAGGACCCTGGGGCTCTCCAGTGGGAACATGAAGGTATGAGCCAAGGACCTTCCAGCTTTCACTCACTCCTATCCTACCTCTTGATCTCTCCTAACTAGAGAAGGGTGAACAGGAAAATAGGATGAGAGGCAGAGGGAGGAGGCGTGTTCAGGGCAAGTGCACCCACTACAGCAGCAGTTTCAGTCAAGTTGGAGAGTGAAAGTATGATTTTTGCCTTTACCTTTCTGGGTTTTTTATTTCTTCTGTTACAAAATTAAGGGTGTCCCAACCTGAATAAGAGAAGAGGGCAGAGTAGAGGGCAAGAGAGAGGTTCCCCATATCCCAGGAGGAACCCTCAAAGGAGTTCATGAAGTGCCCAGAGTGTCCTACGGAGGCAAAGACAGATGGGGATTCAGGGAAAAGGAAGAGGTTGAGGAAAAAACATGGAAAATATGTGGAGAAGAGGAAGGATGAGGAGAAAGGACAGAGGAAGGAAACATGAAGAAAGGAAGGAGGGGAAGGAAGATAAAGAGGGGCAAACAAAAAGGGAAAACGGGAAAGAAAGAAAAAAAAACGTTATTTAACACCAAAAGAACAACAGCCCAAGTTTTCCCCCACACTTTATTACCACCCCACCTGATCACTCAGAAAAGTTCCTATCTCTTCAGGAAAACTGGACAATCTCAGAAAAATAAAGTTCTTCCTGGCTGATGTGCCTTGCTCTGATTTTTTTCTAACACCAGTAGCTGTTCCCCTTAAAGGAGACATTTTCTACTAGCAGTGCAAGGTCTTGGCTCAGATCACGACACAATTTGGTCACATGGGTTTATTAATCTCACAGACCACTGCTCTATTAGCAGTGGGTGCAGGTTGATAGAGACAGGAAATTACAAGCTAAGAGTAACTGAGGTTTTCTTATCTCATACTGGGTCACCCCCACTCTTCAGGGGGCCAGCTCAGGCCAAGATACATATATGTCCTTCTCCCTAAAGGCATCTGGAGACTGCAGACCTGAAGCCCAGGGGCAGCATCAAAATACACAGAGATCTCCGGAACACATTAGGGGTTTTAACAGAGACTCAGCCTTCTAAGGGAATTTGTTACTGACCTCTGTAGAAAGATAGACTCAGATCTCATTGTGGCAAAAAGGCTAGGTATGCAGCAAGAGCAAAGAACACAAAGACTCCTGTTCTCCAGAGCTGTCAGGCACTGTACATAGCAGTGGTTCCCTGAGGTTTATCTTGAGGTCTATGTTGATTGCTCAACAATCCAATTTGACCCCAAGATGCTCCTGAGACTCTGGGGACATCTAGATGGTTGCCTGCACTTACTTGGCATGAGCATAGTCCAGAACTCAGATCCTGGACCAACTGCCTAAGAATCCCCTAGGGCACTTCATAAAAACACAGCTTTTCGCTGAGGTATAGCTTGATGATCAAGCATTGTATAGTATTCATGAGGCCCTGGTTTAATCCCCAGTACCACAAAAATAAAAACAAACTGGGCACTGGTGCTTCACACCTATAATCCAAACTACTCTGGAGACTGAGACTGGAGGATTGTGACTCCAAGCCAGCCCAAGCAGGAAAGCCCATGAGACTCTTATCCACAATTAACCTCCAGAAAACCAAAAGTAGAGCTGTGGCTCAAAGTAGTAAAGTGCTAGCCTTGAACAGAAAAGCTCAGGGACAGAACCCAGTCCCTGAGTTCAAGCCCCATGACCAACAAACAAATAAATAAACAAACAAACCCAACCTTTTAGACTTAAAGCCAACCAGAGATTGAGTTGAGGGGCTCAGCTCTCCAGGTTATTTTAAACACAGCTGCATTTAGAGTCTGATCATCTAGAGGAAGGGGCTGTTAAATGAGGGAGAAATCCTTGGCTGAAGATCCTTAGGATTTCCCTTTTAAGCCAAGGAGATTATGGGAAGCCTATTACTCTCATGGTCAATTCAGTGTGCTCTGATCCAGAAATGAAAAGCTCTACAAAGCCAACATGCAGAAAAGCAGTGCCAATTTCACAATATTCTGCTATTTTGCTCAGTGAGCTGGCTTGGGGAGGAATGCTGAACCCAAATCCAGATGAAAAGTGAAGGCTGTAAAATAACCACAAAGCCAACCTCCCAGATTACTTACACACACACACACACACACACACACACACACACACACACACACACACACAGTCACCCTTCTATAGGAAGACCAAGTTTTCCTACTTGCTGCCCACCCTGCTGTCATAGACCAAAACCAGAGACCCCTCTATCTACTACCCCCACCCCCACCTCCAGATGGCTTCTGTGGCCCAATTATGACCAAAGTTTCACAAGCTGCTGTGCCTGTGGCTGGCTTCCTTCAATGCTTCCAGCCGCCCTGAGAGTTGGTACAATACTTCCAGTTAGCCAAGTCAGGCTGGCCCACAAAATTCAAGAAGAGATATATGACCATATCTTGCACTCACTGACACACACTAGCATAACACAGAAAGAGCTGAGCAATAAAGCTAGTAGTGTCCCCCAAATCTTCCTTAGGGAACCAAAGGAAATCCTGGGACATCCACCTTCTTCCCACATCAAGCCCATCTTACCCTGGCACAGTTTAACAAGGCCCATGACAATGATGGCAATGAGCGCCAGGACCTTGGCGTAAGTGAACATGTCCTGCACTCGTGTGCCCCACTTGACGTAAGCACAGTTTACAAATGTCAGCAGACCTAGGAGGAAAACCATAACGTTACTGGCAAGTTACTTTTCACAGAAAACATTACTCCTGACCTTCTTCACAAAAGGAAGGACCTGCCCCTGCTGAGAGCACCCATGAATATCCCAACACCGTTGACATCCAAAAATACAAAAGCATGTATGAACTTATAATCAAACATTCTGATAGCCAGAATCGTTTTTGGAAATTCTCCTCACACCCAAAAAGGGTTGACTTCATTTCACCCAATCTTCTCCATCCAGATTCCCTCCCAAGGTGTCAAAGTACAAACAAGAGGGGTTGGTGCCGTTGGTAGAGTGCCAGCCAATGAGCAAGTGTCAGGAACTGAGTTCAAGTCCCAGTCTTGGGAAAAAAATTGTACAAGAGCTGGGCGCTGGTGGCTCATACCTGCAATCCTCGCTACTCAGGAGTCTGAGATCTAAGGATCACGGTTCAAAGCCAGGCCAGGCAGGAAAGTCCCAGAGACTCTTATCTCTAATAAAACCACTAGAAAACTGGAAGTGCCACTGTGGCTCAAGCGGTAGAATGCTCGCCGTGAGCTGAAGAGTTGAGGGACAGCACCCAGGCCCAGAGTTCAAGCCCCACGACTGACCAAAAAAAAAAAAAAAATGTACAAGAGGCACAAAAGCTCTCTCTATGGACATTAGAGAGGGCCTATAAATACATTAATAAGTTAGGTAGATTTGAATGCAGATGATTGATTACTGAGGAATTAGACAATGTTTGGGGGCTCTTTTAGTTGATTGTTTTGTTTTGTTTTTGTGTCAGTTCTGGGACTTGAACTCAGGACCTGATTGCTATCCATGAGCTTTTTTTCTTTTTTTTTTTCTGCTTAAGGCAAGCATTCTACCACTTAAGCCTCAGCTCTACACTTCCATGAGACAATGTTCTGTATGTGTTAAAAAAAAAAAATCTGTTATGTAATTGACAACCTCACATATACTCCCCTCAATCAATTCTCACAAACCCCAAAATATAAGTATTTCTGTTTCCATTTTATAGATAAGAAAACGGAGGCCAGGTGCCGGTGGCTCACACCTGTAATCCTAGCTACTCAGGAGGCTGAGATCTGAGGATGCAGTTCAAAGGCAGCCCAGGCAGGAAAAGCTGTGAAATTCTTATCACCAATAAACCACCAGAAAAGTGGAAGTGGTGCTGTGGCTCAAGTGGTCTAGCCTTGAGCTGAAGAGCTGAGGGACAGCACTCAGGCCCAGAGTTCAAACCCCACAACTGACCAAAAAAAAAATTGAGGCTAAAAAGGGGTTAACTATCAAACTATCATTCCTAAGCCCAAAAGATCACTGGTAAGTACCCACAGTCCTTATCCAAACCTCTCAGGGAGGTCCATGGAAAAATGAGTTTACCAAGTGCTCCCAAGGTTCATATCAGCAGTGCTGCCTTAAGCTCCAGCTCATTCCTTATGCACCTCAGTGATATACGGGCCCTATGTAGAGGATCCAGCACCTTGCCCCCACGGGGGTTCTACAGTAAAAAGCATAGTGGTACCTCCAAATACTGCTGCTAACCTTGGAACTTAAAGATGCACTCAAATGTTATCACAAAAGCTGTCAGGCCCATCCTCTTGGCCACTTGTACCTACATTTTACCCACTTTGACAACAAGTCAAAAAACACAGCCAGGCTCCAGTGGCTCACACCAGATATAACACAAAAGAAATGCCCTCCTTTACCTCCTCCTCCTGCCTTAGCTATGCCTACTTCCAAGTCTGGCTCAGACACTAGGAAAACTTTCCTAAATTTACCTGCCACCCTCTGGAGCTCTCTACTCTCCACAGCACAGCTCAGTGTCTAGGGCTGTTGTCCTGTGGACATCTGTTGACATGAGATCTCCCTCTCCCTCTCCCTCTCCCTCTCTCCCTCTACCTCTCCCTCTCTCCCCCTCCCTCTCCCTCTCTCCCCCTCCCTCTCCCTCTCCCTTTCCCTCTTCCCCTCCCCTTCCCTCTCCTCTCCCCCTCCCCCTCCCCTCCCTCACATGTTGTTAGGTTTTGTTACCCCAAGATCATAAATTTCCAGAGGGCAATAAAAGCATAGTGCATTCTTAAACTACTTCTTAGCAAAAAAGAAAACGAATGAACGGTGGCTGGAATTAAGGTGTTGATGACTCTCGTCAAATGGACACTTCCCTGCGGCAAGCAAATTTTCAGAAAGGTAGACATTCCTCCTTTCAAAAGAACAGAAGCACCCCAGGACCAGCTGTGAAAATGAACACATGGTAGTAATGGCCTCCACAGTGTTTCAAGAGCTTCACTCACCACACTGGTAAGTAATACAGGTGTTCACTAATAACAATTATATGGAGGTGGGGGAACAGCAGCCAAGAGTGTCAGGGAGAAACTCCTAAACTGCTGAGCCAAGTTCTCTGTGTGGAATAGCCCAGACGAGCTAACACAGGCAGATAACCAGCAATTCACAGTAATCCACAGGCCCACGTGCAATATAATAAGTACATTCTGAGGTACTACTTGCTCAGCCTCTTGTTTTGGTTTTGGGTTTTGCTTTTGCTAGTTGTGTGGGGAAGGGAGGGGTGTCCTGGTATCTTTGCAGTGCTAGTGATCAAACTCTGGCCTTGAGTATGCTAAGCTAACATTCTACACTTGGGAATTGTTCCCACTTCCCTATAATCATCAGTCAGACCAGATAATGAGCCCAAGTCTGGCCTAGGAGATTGTCTCTCCAAGGAACTGCCCTTAGACTCAGAATGCCAAGAAACAAAATCTTTATAGTATTGGGCTACACCAAGAGGCAAGAACTACAAGTCAAAAAAATAATTCAAAGCCAGGCCAGGCAGAAAAGTCTGTGAGACTCTTATCTCCAATGAACTACTCAGAAAAAGCCAGAAGTGGGCTGGGAAGGTGGCTTAGTGGTAGAGCGCTTGCCTTGCATGCATGAGGCTCTGGGTTAGATTCCTCAGCACCACATAAGCAGATAGAAAAAAAAAAGCCAGAAGTGGCGCTGTGGCTCAAGTGGTAGAGGCTGGCCTTGAGCTGAAGAGCTGAGGGACAGCGCCCAGGCCCAGAGTTCAGGCCCCACGACCAAAAAAAAAAAAAAGGAGAGAATAGGAGGGAGAAGAGACCCAAAAAAAAAAAAAAAAAAAGTATCAAATGGAGACATGGAAAAATGGATATGTTCATGGAGAGAAACTGGCTCACTAAGCTTGTTTATAGCCTCAAGATGAGGAAGAGATTGAAATGCTCCTCTGCCCACAACACCAGGCATTATGTCTCACTTCTTCCCTCCATCCTACAGCACGTTTCCTGCAGGGTTGATTCTCTCTGCACACATTTAAGTACAGACAACACTGAGTGGAAATCCAGTAACCACTCTAATGAATGAAAGCGGTTTCTCATGGTCATCCCTGAAGGACTCATTCCATGACTAGCTGGATGAATACAAAAGTACCTCATCAGCTGGGAATTGCTTGGAAGACTGAGGCTGGGTCAGCAAGCCTGTCTCTACAGAGGAAAACTAAAGATCTGGAGAGACAATGAATAATGGATGGCTCACACTATCTTAACAGCTACAAGAGAGACATAAATAGGGAGATCATGGTCCAGGCTGCCCTGGGCAAAAACAAGTCAAAAGGGCTAGGGATATAGTTCCAGTGGTAGAGTGTCTGCCTAACAAAAAGCAAGACCAGAAAGAAAAAAGAAAGAAAGAAAGAAAGAAAGAAAGAAAGAAAGAAAGAAAAAAAGAAAGAAAGAAAGAAAGAAAGAAAGAAAGAAAGAAAGAAAGAAAGAAAGAAAGAAAGGGAGAAAGGGAGGAAGGGAGGAAGGGAGGAAGGAAGGAAGGAAGGAAGGAAGGAAGGAAGGAAGGAAGGAAGGAAGGGAAAGAGAGAAAGAAAGAAAGAAAGAAAGAAGGAAAGAAGGAAAGGAAGGGAAAGAAGGAAAGGAAAGAAGGAAGGATCTTATCAGGTGCTGGGAAATTTTTCCCACAGTATACTCCTTATATTTTCACTTATTTGTCTTTTTTATTTCCCTTTGGTTGGTCATAGGGCTTGAAATCAGGGCCTGGGCACCATCCTTGAGCTCTTTTGCTCAAAGCTAGCACTTTATCACTTTGAGCCACAGTTCCACTTCTAGTTTTCTGAAGAGTAACTGAGATAAGAATCTCACAGATCTTTCCTGCTTGGGCTGGTTTTGAACCTCAGTCCTCTAGATCTCAGCCTCCTGAGTAGCTAGATTATAGGCATGAGCCACCAACACTTGGCTACTTACTCATCTTTATACTTTTACTTATTTACCATGTACATTATGCTTCTTTATTCATGAAAGTAGTTAATTAGCCAAGATGTATTGCTAGGGCCAGGAGCAGTGTGAAAAGAAGCAGGTGTCTAGGGTACATAGCGTAAGGAGCACTCACTCTAGTGGGCCAAGTCCAGGAACTTGAGAGTGAGTATATCCTTTAAGACCAGCCCCAGGCACATAGGTTGCCTCATCCATTCTCAGTCCTGCCAGAGAACATAGTCTGCCAAGCAGATGCCAAGTCCCTGGGCTATTTCCCAGACTCTAAGAAATAAAAGGTCCTCACTTAGGTAACTGGAACCCCTCTGTACATCATCTTTATAATATGTGTGTGTGTGTGTGTGTGTGTGTGTGTATACAAAAAGGAAAAATAAATAAAATCTCACCACCCGAGCCATAACCCTCCATGCCAGCCAAAACTTAGCCATTTCGCTCCCCAAACTTTATCAGAGCACAAACTAAGATAGCAGAGCCAAACCTTGAGGCCAGATGCTCAGATTTCACAGTTACAGTTCATATCCTAAGCCTTCCTTCTTCTCCTGATTGCATTTTCATCTTCTATGAGGGTCTCCAAGCACGTCTGGGAGCTTGCTGTTTTTGTGGTTATTTACTTGTTTGCTTATTGGTGTGTGTGTGTGTGTGTGTGTGTGAGAGAGAGAGAGAGAGAGAGAGAGAGAGAGAGAGAGACAGAGACAGACAGAGACAGAGACAGACAGAGACAGAGAGTTTTTGCAAAATCAAACTGAGGACTTCAAGTACACTACCAGCTTGATTACTCAAGTTCTGGTTATTCAACTTGTTGCCAAGAAAGTATACTCTAATAGAAGAAAGAAAGATCCAAACACAACCTCTAAACAGAAATAGATCCCCAAACACTCTCTGTGGCAGAGACTTGCAAATCATCTTCCAGTATTTACTCTCTTTTCTTCCTTCATAGGAATTTTAACTGAAGTCATGACTAAAACAACTCCCCAGCTTCCCTCACAAGTAGTTATGGCAAAGAAACTAACACTAACCAACCCCACCCAAGGGGATTGTAAAAAGATGTTTCATATAAGACTCCAAGAAGCACTTCTGTGGGTGGGTGGGGTCAGGGAGGGGGGGAGGGGGGAAGATGAGAAGGGATGGGAAGGGGAAACAAAGGAGGAGGCAACAATGCTTGATAAGAAATGTACTCATTACCTTGCTCAAGTAATTGTAACCCCTCTGTACAGGGTGCTGGTGGCTCATACCTGTAATCCTAGCCACTCAGGGGGCTGAGATCCAAGGATCATGATTCAAAGCCAGCCTGGACAGGAAAGTCCGTGAGATTCTTGTCTCCATTTAAGCATCAAAAAAGCTGGAAGTGGAGTGAAGCTGTGGCTCAAAGGGGTAGAATGCTATCCTTGAGCACAAAAACTCAGGGACAGCACCCAGATTCAAGCCTCATGATTCTCTCTCTCTCTCTCTCTCTCTTTCACACATATACACACACACACACATGCACACACTCATTCATGCAAGCAAGCACCTCTGAAGGAGGAATGTTTTTCTTTACGTTTCCTAAGGAAGACACGACATCAGGAGTTTGAGTAGCCACCTTAGGTCATGGCTAAAAGTCATGCTGAGGACATCAGGAGTTTGAGTAGCCACCTTAGGTCATGGCTAAAAGTCATGCTGAGGACAGCAGAGATGTAAAAGAGAAGGAAGGAACTTGGATTGCTGATGCATTTTTGGAACTGTCCTTCTAGCTTCCCTAATTTAACGTATGAGAGGAATAAACTTCAGTGTTTCAGTTATGTTGCCTTAGGTTTCCTGTTGCATGAAATCCAAACTAATCCTGAATAATACATGTACCTCCTGATAGAATTGCCTCTCCTACACAAGGAGGGGGCTGGGAAATCTGAAGCTGTAGTCCTAGCTATGCTAAGCGTCACAGCTCCCCATTCCCTCCCACAGACAGGGTGTGGTTAACAGGCATTTGCGGACAGAGTACAGCCCTACACAACAACAGTGAGTGTTCTAAAATAGTCCATGGAAGGTCAGGCCCACCAAATGGACATCTGGAATCCAGGTCTACCTCCTTAGCCTATGCATGATTATCTAATGTACATGCATACTTTTATATATATTTTAAACTATTCTTAAAGATGATCCTGGTGTTGTACATCTGTCCTCCCAGCTACAGCCTAAGGAGGATCATTTGTGCGTAGGTTTGCACTCAGGAGTTTGAGACCACATTTAAAAAAAAAAACAACCCACTTGGAATTGAGGTACAGCTCAATGGGAGAGTACATGCTTAGCACGTGTAAAGGTCCTGGGTTCAATTCCAGGCACACACACACAAAAAAAAGTATCTTTGTTTTTTATTATACAAATACATTTATTTATTTATTTATTTTTTTTTGTTGGTCGTGGGGCTTGAACTCTGGGCCTGGGCGCTGTCCCTCAGCTCTTCAGCTCAAGGTGAGTGCTCTACCACTTGAGCTACAGCGCCACTTCCGGTTTTCTGGTGGTTTATTGGAGATATGAGTCTCACGGTCTTTCCTGCCCGGGCTAGCTTTGAACCACGATCCTTAGATCTCAGCCTCCTGAGTAGCTAGGATTACAGACGTGAGCCACCAGCGCCCGGCTACAAATACATTTAGTCTTATTATCAGAATAGTCTAAATAAGATGAAGACCCAGTTCTCCTTAGGTCTGTGTAACTCTCAAAACATGAGGGCTGTCTATCCATGAAAATAACTGACCCAAATGAGGGGAAAATACCTCTTTCTAAATCAAAACCCTGACTAGTTGTGAGTCTAAGAAAGCAGGAGACCAGGGCAAGATATTCAAGGCAGCCGGGGGCTGGTGGCTCACGCCTGTAATCCTAGCTACTCAGGAGGTTGAGATCTGAGGATCGCGGTTCAAAGCCAGCCCAGGCAGGAGAGACTGTGAGACTCCGATCTCCAATAAACCACCAGAAAACCGGAAGTGGCGCTGTAGCTCAAGTGGTAGAGTGCTCGCCCTGAGCTGAAGAGCTGAGGGACAGTGCCCAGGCCCAGAGTTCAAGCCCCATGGCCGACAAAAAAAAAAAAAAGATATTCAGGGCAGGGAACCAATGGCTCATGCCTATAACCCTACAACTCATAAGATTGAGATCTGAGGATGACTCTTTAAAGCGAAGTGGGACAGACAAATCAAGAAGCTCTTATCTCTTATTAACTAGCAAAAAGCCAGAAGTGGAGGTATGTCTCAAGTAATAACACCAGCTTTGAGCAAAAAAGCCAAGCAAAAGAGAGAGGTTCAGCTGGGAATATGGCTTAGTATAGAGTGCTTGCCTAGCACGCATAAAGCCCTGGGTTCTATTCCTCAGTACCACATAAACAGAATAAGCCAGAAGTGGTGCTGTGGCTCGAGTGGTAGAGCGCTAGACTTCAGCAAGAGAAGCTCAGGGACAGTGCCAAGACCCTGAATAAGCCCCAGGACTGGCAAAAAGAGAGAGAGGTTCTGAGTTCAAGCTCTAGAACCTGTACACACACACACACACACACAGGAAAAGTGCACTGGCAACACATAAGCCAGAAATGTCATCCTTCTAAAGTCAAATCAAATATTAGGCTCTTACAATCCTCGGAACCAGGTTAAAAAGAATACTGTTGGCAGAGCTGGGAATGTGGCTTAATGGTACAGTGTTTGCCTAGTATGCATAAAGCCCTGGGTTTGATTCCTCAGTACCATATAAACAGAAAAAGCCAGAAGTGACACTGTGAATCAAGTGGTAAAGTGCTAGCCATGAACAAAAAGGAAGCTCAGGGACAGTGCCCAGGCCTTGAGTTCATGACCCAGGATTGGCAAAAATAAAAATAAAAATAAATAAAATACTGTTAGCTAGTAACCAATGAGGAGACCCTATATTCCTAAGAACTAGTGTGTGTGTATGTGTGTGTGTGTGTGTGTGTGTGTGTATTAGTCTGGGCTTAAACTCAGGGCCTGTCACTGAGCTCTTTTTGCTCGTAGCAATTGCTCTACCACTTGAGCCACAGCTCCACTTCTAGCTTCTTCTTTTTTTTTTGTACCAGTCTTGAAGCTTGAACTCAGGGCCTGGGCACTATCCCTGAGCTCTCTTTTGCTTAAGGCTAGCACTCTACCACTTGAGCCACAGCACCACTTCTGGCTTTTCTGTTTATGTGTTACTGAGGAATTGAACCCAGGGCTTCATGAATGCTAGGCAAACACTCTACCACTAAACCACATTCCCAGCCCTACTTCTAGCTTCCTATTGTAGTTAACTGGAAATAAGACTCTCACTGACTTTCCTGCCCAGACTGGCTTTGAACCAGGATCCTTAGATCTCAATGTCCTGAGTAGCTAGGATTACAGATGTGAGCCACCAGCACCAGGCTATTAAGAACTATCATTGTGCCAGGAATATTGGTACACACCTGTAATCCTAGCACTTGGGAGACAGAGGCAGGAGGATCATAAGCTCCAACCAAAAAACTAAGGAAGGAAAATAAAATCAATTCCTCTCTACAGTTCCGTTGAGTCCCAGTGAGTATCAGTGCTTAAGCTTGCAGCATTCTGTCAGCAGCTTAATCATCTATCACAGAAAATTCCAAGACCCCAGAATGTATACAAACAAGTTCATCTGTAGGATGGGTTCTCAACAGCAACACTACTGATATTTGGAGTGGGAAAGTCTTTATTGTGTGGGCTGTTCTGTACATAGCAGCTTTTCAGCAACACTTCTAACTCCACTAGATTGCCAGCAATACCAACTTCCAGTAGAAGTATCCACTAAAAATTTATCCAAAAATTGTCCAATGTCTCCTGGGGCCAAACCCACCTCTGCGAATCACTACTAATAATAAGTAGCTAAGACAATCTGATATTCCCCTAAAGCTGCTTAGATCTCCCCACTAGTATAACCTGGAAATGTGGTGGGGTACAGCTAGAGTTTGCAGCAACAGTGCCTTCAGGGACCAAGAAAGTAATCTGAATGGACAAAGACAAAAAAAAAAATTAGGTTAAAATGAGAGGAAGCAGAAGACTGCAATGGACTGAGAAATGTCTAATCCACTTAAGGGGATTAACTGCTACTATAATCTAGCTGATTTCACCAGGCAGGAATTTGAGTTCAAAGTTGCCAGAGTTTTTGATTTTTCAAGAAAAAGAATCTTAATTCCATTGACATTCTTCACAGAAACGGAAAAAAAAAAACACCAACAATACTACAATTCATATAAAAGCACAAAAGAGGGCCTGGGAAGGTAGCTCAGTAGAGTGCTTGCCTCATATGCATGAGGCCCTGGGTTTAATTCCTCAGCACCATATAAGCAGAAAAAGCCAGAAGTGGCACTATGTGGCTCAAGTAGAGGAGAGCTAGCCTTGAACTGAAGAGCTAAGGCAAGTGCCCAGGCCCAGAGTTCAGGCCCATGACCAACCAAAAAAATAGCACAAAAGACTCTGAAGAGCCAAAGCAATTCTAAGCAAAAGAACAATCTTGAATTTGTCATAATAGCTGATTTCAAATTATACCACAGAACCACAGTTACAAAATAGCACAGTATGGGCTGGGGGTGCGGCTTAGTGGTAGAGTACTTGCCTAATATGCATGAAGCCCTGGGTTCAATTCCTCAGTATCACATAAACAGAAAAAGCTGGAAGTGGTGCTGTAGCTCAAGTGGCAGAGTGCTAGCCTTGAGCAAAAAAAAAGCTCAGGGACTGTGGTCAGGCCCTGAAGCCCTAGGACTGGAAAAAAAAAATTGTGTGATGAAGTGAACAATTCTCAAAACAAGTACAAATGGCCAATAAATACTTGAAAAAGCAGCGCACCAGTGGCTCATGCCTGTAATCCTAGCTACTCAGGAGGCTGAGATCTGAGGATCACGGTTCAAAGCCAGCTCAGGAAGGAAAAGTCCGTGAGACTCTTATCTCCAATAAACCACTAGAAAAAAAAAAAATCGGAAGTGGCATTGTGGCTCAAGCAGTAGAGCACTTGCCTTGAGCTGAAGAGCGCAGGGACAGCACCCAAGCCTAGAGTTCAAGCCCCATGACCGACCAAAAAAAAAAAAAGGGACATGTTGAACTGAAACCCTTTTTATAAAAAAAAAAAAAAAAAAGAAAGAAAGAAGGCTGGGAAGGTGGCTCAGTGGTAGAGTGCTTGCTTCGCATGCATGAGGCCCTGGGTTCGATTCCTCAGTACTACATAAGCAAAAAGAAAAAATCCAGAAGTGGTGCTGTGGCTCAAGTTGTAGAGCGCTAGCCTTGAGCTGAAGAGCTGAGGGACAGTACCCAGGCCCAGAGTTCAGGCCCCACCACCAACAAAAAAAGAAAGAAAGAAAAAGCCAGAAGTGGCACTGTGGCTCAAGTGGTAGCCTTGTGCTAGCCTTGAGCACAAAGAGGCTCAAGGACAGCATCCAGGTCCTGAGTTCAAGCCCCATGATCAACAAAGAAAATATCATACACATCTGTGTCCTTTTTTTTTTTTTTGTTGGTCGTGGGGCTTGAACTCTGGGCCTGGGCGCTGTCCCTCAGTTCTTCAGCTCAAGGCGAGCGCTCTACCACTTGAGCTACAGCACCACTTCCGGTTTTCTGGTGGTTTATTGGAGATAGGAGTCTCACAGTCTCTCCTGCCCGGGCTGGCTTTGAACCGCGATCCTCAGATCTCAGCCTCCTGAGTAGCTAGGATTACAGGCGTGAGCCACCAGCGCCCGGCCATCTGTGTCCTTTGATTTGAGTGTCTTTATCCCCTTGGACACAAGGATTCCCCTTATTTAATTTTATCCTAAGAAATATGCAGATATTCTAGAATAATTTATGTGCAAAGATCATCACAACAGCATTATTTATAAAAATAACATTATAGAGCACTTAGTATGTATCAGATAGGAAGAACCACTTATATACATATTGATTCAGTTACTCCTCATAACAATCTTTTCAGCTAGGCAACAATCTGAAATCTCATTTTAGCAAGGTGACAGTGGATCACATCTATAATCCTAGTTACTCAGGAAGATGGGATCTGGAGGATCATGGCTCAAAGCCAGTCCAGGCAGAAAAGAATTTTAAAATATTGCTCTTGAAGAACATTTCATGAAATAAGAGTAGGGGTAGAGTGGTGTACTATATTTAAGAAGCAGAATATTAGCTAAGCGCCAGTGGCTCACACCTATAATCCCAGCTACTCAGGAGACTAAGATTTGAGGATCGCAGTTCGATGCCAGCCAGGGACTCTTATCTCCAATTAACCACTCAAAAATCAGAAGTAGCACTATGGCTCAAGTGGTAGAGCACTAGTCTTAAGGGAAAAAGAGCTCAGGGACAGCACTTAGGCCCTAAGTTCAAATCACACACACACACACACACACACACACACACACACACACACACACACACACACACACACACACACACACACACACACACACACACACACACACACACACACACAAGACCCCTGAGCCAGTGGCTCAAGCACTTAGGCCCTAAGTTCAAATCACACACACACACACACACACACACACACACACACACACACACACACACACACTTAGGCCCTAAGTTCAAATCACACACACACACACACACACACACACACACACACACACACACACACACACACACACACAGAAGACCCCTGAGCCAGTGGCTCAAGTCTGAAATCCTAGCTATTCAGGAGGCTGAGATCTGAAGTTCAAAGACAGCCTGAACAGAAAAGTCCTGAGACACTATCTCTAATAAACTAGAAAAAAAAAGTCTGGGCTGGAGCGGTAGAACACCAGTCATGATCACAAGAGAGCACAAGATCCTGAATTAAAGCACTAATACCTGCAAAAATAAATAAAAATCAATAAAATTAAAAACCAGTATATAGTATTGAAGATATGGCTCAAGTAGTAGAAGACCAGCCATGAGCAAGAAAGGAAGACAGAGCACAAAGCACAAGGCCCTTAGTTCAAGCCATAGTACTGCAACCACAAAAAAAAATAAAGCAGAGCAACTGAGTGGCAAAGCGCTTGCCTAGCAAGTACAAAGTCCAGGGTTCATTCTCCCATAACAAAAGACAGACCAAAAGAAAAAAAGTTGGGGCTAGGAATGTGGCTTAGTGGTAGAGTACTTGCCCCCCGCCCCCATCTTCAGTAGATTTGAGAGTATTTAAATTTTCTCCTTGATGAACGTATCTTTTTAGGCCCAAGACAGGGACTCAAACTCAGTACTTGCAGTTTCATTCACTGACTAGTGCTCTACCAACTGAACCACACCTCCAACCCCTTGATGTACATATTCTATCATCACAAGATTAGTTTCCTTTTAAGTATTTAGTTAGACTAGAATCACACTGGCCAAAGCCCATGGGACACCTAGCTATTCACACACTTTTCTTCTTCCTTCCAGGATTATTTGTTTCCCTTTCACTTTTTGCATATTTTTTTAAATCCTTAAAGTCAAGAGGCATAGTATAATGTACAGTTATTGGGCTGGGAAATGTGGCTTAGTAGTAGAGCCCCAGGATTGGAATAATAATAATAATAATAAACAATTCTTTATTGCTAACTCTAAAGTACCATCAGTTTATTTTTTTTGCTGGTCCTGAGGCTTGAACTCTGGGCCTGGGCACTGTCCCTAAGCCTCTTTGTGCTCAAGGCTAGTGGTCTACAACTTGAGCCATAATGCCACTTTGGGTTTTTTCTGAGTAGTTTATTGGAGATAAGAATCTCACAGACTTTCTTCCCCTGGCTGGCTTTGAACTCGATCCTCAGATCTCAGCCTCCTGAGTAGCTAGGATTACAGGTGAGCCACCAGTGCCCGGCTCCCTCCGTCTATTTTTAGTCTTGTGGATAAACTATATGTGCAGCCAAAGTTTTTGCAAGCAGAGATAAAAAGCAAACAGTATAATCAAGTGCCTCTGGCAACACAGTGCTAAGGAATACAGGGAATTCTAGGCTCACTTAAGCACTACTTCTGCATGGCTAGATTAAATTCACAGTAATCTCTCCTTTTTGTCATTTCACCTAGAAACCCTCTTTTCTACCTCACAAGAGGGAAAGGAAAACAGGGATCTACTGGAATCTCTCAGGCTGTTACCAGAAGACTAAATGTGGTATGGAAGCTACCTTCCTCTTACTGGCTGTTCTTTTTTGAAGAGCTTGTTTACAAATTAAGCTTAAAGAAATCTGAAACATCAATGGATAAAAGCCATTTTGGTATGCTGCCTGCTGCTTAGAATAGAACACAAAGAATGACAGTGACAGGAAAGAAGGGTCCTGTGAGTTAAGGCATAAAGCTTTGGAACCGACCCCCTCTATACCCCCATAGTCTAGAGAAGTCTACTTCCTCACTGATGCCTTTAAACAGGCTTATGATGAATAGCTTGGAGGTAAAACACTACTACCTCCACCACCCCACCATCACCCCGCCTCTACTTTTTCTTTTCAGCAGAATAAAAGTCTCAACATTATTATTTTTTCTTTGCTAAGTTATAAGTAATGATACTGGCACTAATCAAAACACTGACTAGCCAGTCACCAGTGGCTCCTGCCTATAATCCTAGCTATGCAAGAGGCTGATACCTGAGGATCAGGGCTCCAAGTCAGCCCAGGCAGAAAAGTTCCCTGAGACTCTTATCTACAATTAACCACTCAAAAACCGAAGTAGAGGGCTGGGAAGGTAGCTCAGTGGTAGAGTGCTTGCCTTGCATGCATGAGGCCCTGGGTTCAATTCCTCAGCACCACATAAACAGAAAAAGCCAGAAGTGGCGCTGTGGCTCAAGTGGTAGAGCGCTCGCCTTGAGCTGAAGAGCTGAGGGACAGTGCCCAGGCCCAGAGTTCAGGTCCACAACCAGCAAAAAAAAAAACAAAAAAAACGAAGTAGAGCTGTGGCTCAAAGTGGTAGAGGGATAGCCTTGAGCTTTGAGCACAGGGACACTGGTCAGGCTCAGGCCCTGAGTTCAAGCCCCATGATCGACAAGCACACACAGACACACAGACACACAGACACAGACACACACACACACACACACACAGAAAAAACTAAAAAAACAACATGACAAAACATATATGAGACGTGTACCAATTTGTCCCACGGATAGGGACCAGATTTCAGTGACAGCCACGAACAGATTCAGACTTCTCCCTTCCCCATCCTTTATGCTTATTTCTCTCTCAGGACCAAACAACTTTGGTGAAATGACATCTTCAAACAGTAAGACACCTCCCTCCTCCCAAAAGAACAAAAGCATGCTCTTCAAATAAATGACGCCCACACAATTATCACAGCATCCCACCCCTCCTCACTTTCTCTACACCCAGCCCTCATACTTACAGATGCAGGCAGCAGCAAGAAGACGGCAGGCCACATAGGGGGGATCACACGTGGGGAAGGAGGGCTGGATGATGTAGTTGGCAAAGGTGATGGCGATGATGGCCTGACTGGTGGGCTCAACAATTAGCAGTGAGGCCCACAGGCGGATGAAGGCAATGAAGCCCCCAAAGGCCTCTAGAATATAAGCATAGCTAGCCCCTGACTTGGTGATGGTGGTCCCCAGCTCTGCATAGCAAAGGGCACCCACAACAGAGAAGAGTCCACCAATGGACCAGACAACTAGTGACAAGCCATAGGAGGCCGTGTGTGCCAATACTCCTTTGGGTGAGACAAAGATCCCTGAGCCAATCATGTTGCCCACCACCAGGCTGATCCCATTCAGCAAGGAGATTTCCTTCTTCAGCTGCACAGTTTCTGAGTTCTCTCTAGATGGCAAGCTGACATCCTCTTCCATCCTGGGCTGGTTAGCTGAGGTGAGGAGGTGGTAGGTAGGGGCAGGTCCCCCATGCTCCCGGGCTTCCATAGCAAATGGTTACTATATGCTTGTATTTTCTGTGGCCTGGCAAAGAAAACTAGTATGTCCAGTCTAAGTCAGTTGCTGGTGAGGGGTCTCCTTAGGGATAGCTTGCCACACATGTAATCAATAAGCCTCAGTTCCCACTTCAAGGCACAGGGAAAACGAAGGCAGGCAGATCTCCACTGCTCCTGGAAAAAAAATATAATGATTTAAGTCATGATCTGGGCTGGGAAGGTGGCTTAGTGGTAGAGTGCCTAGCATGCATGAAGCTCTGGGTTTGATTCTTCAGTACTACATAAGCAGAAAAAGCCAGAAGTGGCACTGTGACAAGTGGTAGAGTGTTAGCTTTGAGCAAAAGAAGCTCAGGGACAGTGCCCAGGCCCAGAGTTCAAGCCCCAGTACTAGCAAAAAAAAAAAAGAGGTAAGGCATGATCTGGTGATAATTTCTTTTTCTTTTTTTTTTTTTTTGTCGGTCGTGGGGCTTGAACTCTGGGCCTGGGTGCTGTCCCTCAGCTCTTCAGCTCAAGGCGAGCGCTCTACCACTTGAGCTACAGCGCCACTTCCGGTTTTCTGGTGGTTTATTGGAGATAAGAGTCTCACGGTCTCTCCTGCCCGGGCTGGCTTTGAAACGCGATCCTCAGATCTCAGCCTCCTGAGTAGCTAGGATTACAGGCGTGAGCCACCAGCGCCCGGCATGGTGATAATTTCTAATAAGAACCATGTCATGCTGGGTGCTAGTGGTTCATGCCAATAATTCTAGCTACTCAGGAGGCTGAGATCTGAGGATTAGAGTTCAAAACCAACCCGGACTGGAAACTCCATGAGACTCTTATCACTAACCACCAGAAAACTGGAAGTAGTGCTATGGTACAAAGTGGTAGAGCGCTACCCTTGAGCAAAAAGAGCTCAGCACCCAGGCCCTGAGTTCAAGCCCCATGACTGACAAAAAAGAAAGAAAGAAAGAAAAGAATATATATCATATCACTATTACAGAGATGACCAAAAGGAGGTCCTCTATGAAAATGCATAGCCAAATGTCACACACTCACACACCTATTTTACTCTCCACATTGTTCTAGCACAACCAAATACCCAAAAGAAAGAAGATTACAGAATGAGAAAAGAAGGAGAAAGGACATCCACAGGGTATCCTAATCTGAGACTAGGTCGTTATGGTCTCATTTGTTTCAGTCTTCAACAGCACACTCCTCACTATTACCCTGGGTTACAAAGAGATTCTCCCACAACACTACTCCAGAACCCAACCAAAGCCATAGGCTTCTCTTGGCCATAGATATTGGAAAGCATAGGCATTGGAAAGCATACTGTAGGGAGATTGCAGACACAAACCTGCCACCTTTGGATGGGAGATTAATCTAGAAACCTCAAGAAAGTTAGATCCCACAGTAATCTACCCATGAAGGATCCAAAATCTGTCAGAGGAAGACAAGAACTTTCTTGACCCTATATCCCATTGTGGCTTTCTCCCTCACTTCCTTCCTATGTATCAGACTCATCAAACCCATCTCATCTTCTGGAGAAAGGAACATGGTGAGCTGTGTGAGTCTCACCCAGGAGTCAGTCCTTGACAGTCAAAGGGATACCTTCCAGGAATAAGAATGTGATCAAAACATCAATATTCCCAGAATCCTCTTCTCTACTCACCGAAGATATATGTCCCTGATTCTGATCTCAGAGAGCTCAGAACAAGTTCAGAGCTTCTGTCACTTGAGAGTGAATAGTTCTTTTTTTTTGGGGGGGGGGGGGTCCGGTAGTGGGGCCTGAACTCTGGGCCTGGGCGCTGTCCCTCAGCTCTTCAGCTCAAGGCTAGCACTCTACCACTTGAGCCACAGCGCCACTTATGGCTTTTTTCTTTTTGCTTATGTGGTGCTGAGGAATCGAACCCAGGGCCTCAGGCATGCAAGGCAAGCACTCTACCACTAAGCCACCTTCCCAGCCCCGAGAGTGAGTAGTTCTTGAAAACTCTGATCTCCACAGCCTCCCACCCCAAATTCCTGCTTTACCTGTCCTAAATACCCTTCCAGAGTCTGAATCTCAACCCAAGTGAAAAAACTCCACTGGGGGGGCTGGGAAGTTGGCTCAGTGGTAGAGCACTTGCCTTGCATGCCTGAGGCCCTGGGTTCGATTCCTCAGCACCACATAAGCAAAAAGAAAAAAAGCCGGAAGTGGCGCTGTGGCTCAAGTGGTAGAGCGCTAGCCTTGAGCTGAAGAGCTGAGGGACAGCGCCCAGGCCCAGAGTTCAGGCCCTACAACTGGACCCAAAAAAAAAAAACAAAAAAAAAAAACTCCACTGGGGCTGGGCACCGGTGGCTCACACCTGTAATCCTAGCTACTGAGAAGGCTGAGATCTGAGGATCACGGTTCAAAACCAGCCCAGGCAGGAAAGTCCATGAGACTCTTATCTCCAATAAACCACTAGAAAACCAGAAGTGGCACTGTGGCTCAAGGGGTAGAGCATTTGCCTTGAGCTGAAGAGCACAAGGACAGCGCCCAAGCCAGGAGTTCAAGCCCCATGACAAAACTCCACTGGAACACTGGTAGCCTTCCCTGGTCCCAGGAGAGTTGAGTCTATTTACACCTGCTTAGATGAGGCTGGGCTTAAGCCATGCAGGTTTCTCTGTGCAGGCATGTGGAAGTATATTTGTATTCACATGTCCTGTCAGGTGAGCTCAGGCATCTGTGGGAACAAATCCAGTAACCAGCTCCCTAACTGTTTATTCATTCTCACGTTGAGTCATATGCAAAGAGACCTAGATTGCCTTTTTCTACCTAACTCAACACAGTGGCCCAAGTGGCCACTCCAACTTTACTTCTCTCAGACCTTAGATGGGGAGGTCAGGGATTGTGGTTACCAGCTATTCCTTTTGTCTCACGTAATTTGTTTACAGCTGTCTGATACACTGGGGAAACTGCTCAGTGGCAGTCTTGGACATGCAGACTTCTTGTCGATATGAGAAACAAGGCTCTTGCTAAAGTTTAGAAAAGATTCCTCCTCCAGCCCAGGAGTCCTAAGTAAGAGCAACTGAGGATTCTTTCTCCTCACTTGATAAAGTGGTTACCACTAGGCCAAAGTAATTAAAATTGTTCTTTGATAACAAGAGCAGCAGGTGATATAACACTAGCAAGTTCCCTAAGGCCAAACGGCCAAGTCCCACAATAGCTTGGTCACACAACTCCACACCTTTCCTCTATATTTAAACTCCACAAGCAGAGACAGGTGCCAAGCACCTACATCGTATGACTCTGTGCTGAGAACACAGAAAAGTAGACCATGTCCTTGTAGAAAGACATGAGATCACAAACTAGCTAGATCCCACCTTTCTCTGACCTCAGCTCTTCCCAGTTTGCACCACTTCCAGTTTTCTAGTGGTTTGTTGGAGATAAAGAGTCTCATGGACTTTCCTGCTGGGGCTGGCTTTGAACTATGATTCACAGATCTCAGCCACCTGAGTAGCTAGGATTACAGGTGTGAGCCACCAGCACCTGGCTTCATCTAGGGCTTGAACTCAGGGCCTGGGCACTGTCTCTGAGCTTCTTTTGCTCAAGGCTAGAACTCTACCACTTGAGTCATGGCACCACTTCTGGCTTTTTCTGTGTATGTGGTACTAAGGAATCAAACCCAGGGTTTCATGCATGCTAGGCAAGCACTCTACCACTAAGCCACCTTCCCAGCCACTGTACTGACCCTTTACATTAAATTGGACAACATGAAACTATGATAAAATGTGAACTGTTCCTTATCAGGGTTAATGTTGCTGGGAGACAAATTCTGGAAGCACGGAAGAATTAAAGGAAAGAAAAGAGTTAAAAGTTCTTTTCACTAGAAGATTAAATACAGTATAAAATAGATGTAAAGTATAACGTACCAGTGGCTCATGCCTGTAATCCTAGTTACTTATTGGGGATGAGATCCCCAAGATTGAAGTTCAAAACCAGTTGGGGACAGAAGAGTCCACAAGACTCCATTTCCAAACTAACTAGCAAAAACCAAGCTAGAGCAGGGCACAGGTGGCTCACGACTGTAATCCTAGCTACTCAGGAGGCTGAGATCTGAGGATCTTGGTTCAAGCCAGCCCAAGCAGGAAAGTCCATGAGATTCTTATCTCCAATAAACCACTCAGAAAACTGGAAATGATGCTATGGCTCAAGTGGTAGAGCACTCACCTTGAGCTGAGGAGTGCAGGAACAGTGCCCAAGCCCAGAGTTCAAGCCCCATGACCAACCAAAAAAAAAAAAAAAAAGCTAGAGACATGGCTCAAGTGGTAGAATGCCAACGTAACAAACAAATCAAATAAATGAAAGAACCTGAGTTCAAGCCAGCAAAAGAAAAAAAGAAAAAAAAGAAGGAAACACAGGCCCCTCAAGGAGAAAGAAATGCAAGGTTTGGCTTTCTCATGGTAAAAGACTACCATAGAGGTGGGTAAGAATTCAAGTGCAATTTTATTTTTTCAAGTGCAATTTTAATAAGCTACTAAAGGTCAGGTTCAGGTTAACAAAAACCACAGACACTGAGGTTTTTCTCCACAGACTCAGTAGTTGCTCACAGGAAACACTGGGCAGGAAACAAGAAAAAAATCCTCCTCAGTAGTGCTGGCCCTGGAAGAAGAAAATGCAAAGGTCCGCCCAAACCCTTCTCCTTTAAAGAACAAAAAATTATAAAGCCCTGAAGAAATATTAGCAAACTCTGTCACTAGAACAGGGTAAAAGAACATAACCAGAGAAAATTGGACAAACCCTTTATGCTTGGGAGAGTGGAAAGGTGGGAAGAGGCAGGAAATTCTGCTCAAGACCATTAGAGGTATCTTCTATCTAGGAGAATCACCCAAAAAGTTCTACCCTGAAGACTCAAGAAAACTCCCCAAGACTGAGGCTAAACCAGAGAGAACTTCTCGGCTCCCCACCATCATGTTGGCAAGCATCCAGGAATAACCAATGGCAGCCTGCCAGAGTGTGGTAGACTGTGCATGGAAAAGAACTAAAGCCAAGGGCAGAGTATAAACACTGAGAAAAAGTCTTCCCCCAAGCAAAGCAAAGCAACCCTAAACCCAAGAGGGTTATAAAGGAATTACAAGAGGGATCTGAAGTAAGGTTTACCTAAGGTAACCACAGCAACAACAAAACCCAAACAGAACTCTTCTCATGGGCTCAAACTCCCTAACCAACAACTTAACAAAAGAATTTATTCCCCAGAATAAATAGATAGCTCAGTCTTCTGTTCTATATACGAAGTCCAGCATTCAATAACCTGTTATAAGCAATAGTACACACACACACAGAGAGAGAAAACTACTATCAAGAGCCAGGTGCCGGTGGCTCACACCTGTAATCCTACCTACTCAGGAGGCTGAGATCTGAGGATCTTGGTTCAAAGCCAGCCCAGGTAAGAAAGTCTATAAGATTCTTTTTGGGTTTTTTTGGTGTTGTTGTTGTTGTTTGTGGGGCCTGAACTCGGCCTGGGCGCTGTCCCTTAGCTCTTTAGTTCAAGGCTAGCACTCTACCACTTGAGCTACAACGCCACTTCTGGCTTTTTCTGCTTATGTGGTACTTAGGAATGGAACCCAGGGCCTCATGCATGCAAGGCAAGCACTCTACCACTGAGCCACCTTCCCAGCCCCAAAGTCTGGTTTCTTTTTTTTTTTTGGTCAGTTGCAGGGCTTGAACTCTGGGCCTGGGTGCTGTCCCTCAGCTCTTCAGCTCAAGGTGAGCACTCTACCACTTGAGCCATAGCACTACTTCCTCTGTGAGATTCTTATCTCCAATAAACCACCAGAAAATTGGAAGTGGCACTGTGGCTCAAGAGGTAGAGTGCTCACCTTGAGCTGAAGAGCTCAGGGACAGCACCCAGGCCCAGAGTTCAAGACCCATGACCGACAAAAAGAAAGAAAGGAAGGAAGGAAGGAAGGAAGGAAGGAAGAAAGGAAGGAAGGAAAATAACAAAACAAAAATTTTTAATGAGGAGTCAAAACCTGTGTTGCACACTTGTGGTCTCAGGTACTTAACAAGGCTGAGGTGGAGGATTTGCTTGAGCCAGGAGCTTGAAACCAACCTAAGCAACATAACAAGATCCTCGTCTAATAAAACATGTTCTTTTTCAATCCCAACAACCTCCAAAAATTAGAAATAAAATAACTATAATTAGTACATTAAAAGTAAGGTGGGGAAAAAATGTGGAATTTTAGCAGAAGAAAACTATTTAAAACAAAATGGAGGGGCTGGGAAGGTGGCTCAGTGGTAGAGTGCTTGCCTTGCATGCATGAGACCCTGGGTTCGATTCCTCAGCACCACATAACCAAAAAGAAAAAAGACATAAGTTGCGCTGTGGCTCAAGTGGTAGAGCGCTAGACTTGAGCTGAAGAGCTGAGGGACAGCGCCCAGGCCCAGAGTTCAGGTCCCACAACTGGACCTAAAAAAAAAAGAATAAAGAAAGAAAGAAAGAAAGAAGGAAAGAAAGAAAGGCAGGAAGGAAGGCAGGAAGGAAGGAAGGAAGGAAGGAAGGAAGGAAGGAAGGAAGGAAGGAAGGAAGGAAGGAAGGAAGGAAGGAAGGAAGGCACTCAAAGCCTGGTGTTGGTGTCCCATGCCCGTAATCCTAGCTATTTAGGAGGCTGAGATCTAAGGATCAAGGTTCAAAACCAACTTTGACAAACAAATCCAAGAGACTCTTATCTCTAACAATTAAAAAATTGAAATTGGAGGTGTATAAGGTCCATTCCTGGATGGCGAGCAGACCCTGCCCAGTACCTGGGTTACCTAGGCAACTGGGATACCTGGAAGAGGTCACATCCGAATCCAGTGAAATCACATATGGATCTGATGTGGCCACACCTTTCTCCAACCGGGTCCCACCTCCTCTTATCCGGTCCCACTTCCCTTTACTTGGCCACACCTTTCCCCACCCCTACCCTAGATAAGGCCTAACCCAGGACCAGAGGAGACGCCTTCTTTGCCAGCTGCCAACCTGGCCTGGTCCCAGCAGGTCTACTGAATAAACCTACCCTTTACCTGAATACCATGTGCGTGGTGTTGTTCTTACTCGGCTACCTCTTTTTAAAAACCTAACAAGGTGGGGCTGGGAAGGTGGCTCAGTGGTAGAGCACTTGCCTTGCATGCTCAAGGCCCTGGGTTCGATTCCTCAGCACCACATAAGCAAAAAGAAAAAATCCGGAAGTGGCACTGTGGCTCAAGTGGTAGAGTGCTAGCTAGCCTTGAGCTGAAGAGCTGAGGGACAGCGCCCAGGCCCAGAGTTCAGGCCCCACGACCGGACCCAAAAAAAAAAAAAAAACCTAACAAGGTGTAGTTCAAGTGGTAGAGAATCAGATTTGAACCAAAAAAATTTAAAGTAAGAGCTCAAGGCCCTGAGTACACACACACACACACACACACACACACACACACACACACACACACACACACACACACACACACACACACACACACACACACACACACACACACACACACACACACACACACACACACACACACACACACACACACACACACACACACACACACACACACACACACACACACACAGAGGAAGGGAGGGAGAGAGAAAGGGAGAGAGAAAGCTAGAAAGAGGGGCACAATGGTACTCACCTATTATCCCAGCACTCTGAAGACTACACCAGGACAATCTTAAGTTTGAGGGTAGTCTTAGCTGTATAAGACTCAATTTAAAAAGAAAAAAAAAAGGAAATAAAAATAAGAAAAGAAAGCTGGATTATGGATTTATTTTGAGGAATAGGTAGCACTTTGTGACTGATACAAATGAATTCAAAACTATAATGTAGTCACAATAGCTCTTTGCAATTTTTTTTCACTCTGGCAAGTACTCTTTAGGAAGAGATCTAAAGATATACTTTATTTATACATTATAATATTTATATAGTACTCAGGAGGCTGAGATCTGAGGATTGTGGTTCAAAGCCAGCCCAGGCAGAAAAAGCCCCATGAGACTCTTACGTCCAATTAACCACTCAAAAACAGGAAGTGGCACTGTGGCTCAAGTGGTAAGAGTGCTAACCTTGAGTACAAAGAGGCTCAGGGACAGCACCAGGCCCTGAGTTCAAGCCCTACAACCACAAATAATAATAATAATAATAATAATAATGTATATTGTAAACTACAGAGCTGAGTACTGGTAGACCACTCCTTAATCCTAGCCAACTCAGGAGGCTGAGATCTGAGGATCAAGGTTCAAAACCGTTGAGGTAGGAAAGTCCATGAGATTCTTATCTCAGTAAACTACTCAGAAAAAGCCAGAAGTGGTGCGGTGGCTCTAGTGGTAAAGCCTGAGCTTTGAGCATAAAAGAGGCTCAGGAACAGTGCCCAAACCCTGAGTTTAAGCCCCAGGACCCACAAATAATAACAACAACAACAATAAAATTACAATGTTATATAACATTAATACTGATCCATAACTAATGTAAGCTATTTTTTTTTTCTTTTGCAGGTACTGAGGCTTGAACTAGGCCTAGACACTGTCCCTGAATTCCTTTTGCTCAAGGCAAGCACTCTACCATTTAAGCCACAGTGCCACTTTGGCTTTTTCTATGATTAATTGGAGATAAGAATCTCCTGGACTTTCCTACCTGGGCTGGCTTCAAACCTCCATCCTCAGATCTCAGCCTCTTGAGTAGCTAGAACTATAGGTGTGAGTCACCAGTGCTGGCTTAAGCCATCTATTTTTACTAGTGTTGTGTTCATATGCAGATAACAAGTTTTTTTGTTTTGCTTTGTTTTTTGGTTGGTCTTGAGCCTTGAACTCTGGGCCTGGGCACTGTCCCTGAGCTCTTCAGCTCAAGGCAAGCGCTCTACCAAGCCATAGCTCCACTTCTGGTTTTCTGGTGGTTAATTGGACAGAAGGGTCTCTGGGCTGGCTTTGAATTGTGATCCTTAGATCTCAGCCTCCTGAGTAGTTAGGATTACAGGTGTGAGCCACCGGCGCCTGATTAATAAGTTTTATAAATCACAAAGGCCAAAAAGAGTCAATAAAGACGGCAATGATACTCACCTGCCACCAAATAAGTAAAAATCACACTCTTATAGGCCACTTCATCATAAATGGGTCAATTCTGAGAAGAAAACGAATTCACTACAGCAAGGGCTAATTCCACTTGTCTGTTTTGGCCATTTAATTTGCAACAAAGAATAGGTGTAACCTGCCAAAAAAAAAAAAAAAAGAAAGAAAAGAAAAGAAAGAAAAAATTGGATCTAGTAAGCAGCAAAATGGTCATTTCCCTTTGTAAAATCTAAATTTATAAGCCCTCAACTGCTGAGTTCCATCATATCCACAGGGCATATGACTGAAGCAATCAACTCAAATATATCAGAAAGAGCTTGAAAATTTCAAATCATGCATGTTAAGGCAGCTAGTTGTTCCAGGACCTTGTGGCTCACGAGCACATCATTGCTTAACTTTTGTAGAAGTTTCTTCTGCCAGAAGTTCCAGGGAGCCGGCTGCTGATGGCTCACACATATAATCCTAACTACTCAGGAAGCTGAGACCTGAGAATCATGGTTAAAAGCCAGCCTGAGTAGAAGTAGAAAAGTCACAATGAGACTTTTATCTCCAATTAACCACTCAAAACCAGAATTGGGTCTATGGCTCAAAGTGGTAGAGCACCAGCCTTAAGCAAAAAGAGCTCAGGGACAGCATCTAGGTCCTGAGTTCAAGCCCCAGAATTAACATAAAAAAAAAAAAAAAAAAAAAGCTGGGCATTGGTGGCTCACGCCTATAATCCTAGTTACTCAGGAGGCTGAGATCTGAGAATCACAGAATCACAGTTCAAAGTCAGCCCAGGCTGGAAACTCCTTGAGACTCCAATAAACCACTCAGAAAACCAGAAGTGACACTGTGGCTAATAAAGTAGAGCACCTGCCTTGAGCTGAAGAGCTGAGGGACAGCGCCCAGGCATAGAGTTTAAGCTCCACGACCAACAAAAAAAAATAAGTTCCAGGAAGATAGGTCACTTAATTGGAATACACTTTTTTGGTCTATAATAAAAATACATCCACAGCCAAATAAAGGAAGGAGGTACAGGTGAGAGAGATACTGGGAACTAGGCTTGAAAGAAGTAGCAAATATAACAAGTCATGTAACGTCTGAGACTTCAGTCAGGAAGCAAAAACCATCCATGTACAATCACAAGGGGGCCTTAGTAATATAGGCAGCCTGGGCCATTTCCTGAAGGCAGGCTAAGAGGTGAAAAGGATCTTAGGAAGCAGTTACAGACTTTAAGTCCACTGCTCCTAGATCTTCAAACAGGAGAGCAGCATCTCAGAAAGAAGATAACAGATGTCTGGCTGCATTCTGCCATGATGCTGTTACATTAGCTGGCTATGGCAGTAGGTTTTTTCACCCTGATCAAGGGCAGAGACTGAATTCTTTTTAACTGTATCACCAAGGACATAGCCCAGTGCCCAGGAGAAGTTCCCCCAAGACATCTATTAAATGAGATGCTGATTCCTAATTATTGACCATTATAGAATATGGTAGTCAGACTCTCACTCAAGACCACTCTATCTCCCTCGCACTGGCCATGGCCTTCACTCAGGGTCTCACACACAGTCTTCTCATACCCTTTGTTTTCTTTTTCCGCTTTCACACATGTGGTTTCCCCCCACACTCAAGGTCTCACAGACACTCAATTTCCATTGTTAGCATTATGCCCACCTTTGGTCCTCAGCTCCACCCATACCTGAGCTCCTCCCTGCCCTGGAATTCCCGCCCGACAGCTAGCCACTCCCTCTCTCTGCCCAGACCCACCTGAGCACCCACTTCCTGTCCACAGACCCTCCCACTACGTGGATAGGGACAGGTGCGTGCTCCCTCTCCTGGGGGGGAAGAGAGAGAGAGTGAGAGAGAGTGAGAGAGAGTAAGAGAGAGAGAGAGAGAGAGGAAAAAAAAGAAAGAAAAAGAAAAGCTGGGTACTGGTGACTCACCTGTATAATCCTAGCTACTCAGAAGCTGAGATCTAAGGATCATGGTTTGAAGCCAGCCCAGGCAGGAAAATCTGAGACTCTTACCTCCACTAAACTATAATAAAAAAGCCAGAAGTGGAGCTCAAGAGGTAGAGGTGCTAGCCTTGAGCAAAAGAAGCTCAGTGACAGAGCCCAAGCCCTGAGTTCAAACAGGATAAACTTAAGAAAAGGAGGCCTGATGAATGCAACTCAAATACTTAGAAACTTTTGTTTGTTTGTTTTTTTGCCGGTCATGGGGCCTGAACTCTGGGCCTGGGCACTGTCCCTCAGCTCTTCAGCTCAAGGCTAGTGCTCTACCACTGGAGCCACAGCGCCACTTGCGGCTTTTTCTGTTTATGTGGTGCTGAGGAATCAAACCCAGGGCCTCATGCTTGCAAGGCATGCACTCTACCGCTGAGCTACCTTCCCAGCCCCATACTTAGAAACTTAAGAATGCTATTTTTGCTTCAAAGAGAGACAACTGAGGGATGCATTTCTCACCCAAGGATTAACTGACAGGATGCCCCAAAATGCAGATAGCAGGGCACCTGACCTGTTTTATGGCAACATGCATTCTTACCTGGAAACACACCAGGTGTGGTTAGAGCAAAGACAAAGAACCTAGCTTTGCATAACTTGAAGGCAGACCCACTGCCTTTACCCTATAAATACTCCAACAGTCCAAGGAGCTGTGTGTGTGTGTCTCTCTCTGGTTGTTTCTTTATGTGTGTATGTCTGTCTCTCCCTCTCTGGGTCTGTGTGTGTGTGTACGTGTCTGTGTTTGTGTCTCTATGTCCCTACGAGAGCACCCACACTCTGCCAGAGTGTGCCCCTGCCCTTCAGTCTGCTTTTTTGTCTGTCTGCCTCGTTTATGTACTCTATAAAGCTCTGCCAAGTTTTCTTACCACTGTGACTTATTCTATGATCGAAGTCAAGGACCCTAAGTGAAGAGTTTCTATATTTAAAGGGAAGCTTCACTAAACCTCACCTCCATCCGGTGACAGGAGCAGCAAAAAGAAAACAACAGTGTTTCCTCTTTCACACACAAGCTCTCCCCCCCCCCCCAATCACCTTTCCCCAAACACACTGAGTCCCCTCACACCACGTGTTTCCTCTTTCACACACGTGGCTCACATTCAGGGTCACCCTCACAGCCTGGGCTTTCTCAAGCTCTTGTTCTTCCCACATATTCAGTGACCCTCACACCAGACCAGATGAGTCCTTTTTCACACTACAGTCCCCCCACAGTCACCTTCGCTCCAGTTTATTCTCTCTCTCTCTCTCTCTCACATATTCAGTCCTGGTCAGTCACATATTCAAATCTGGTGTTTCCTCTTCCGCACACACGTGGTCACCCCCATATACAGGGTCTCCTCCAGTCCAGTCTCCCACACACCCATTTTTTTCCCCTCTCTTTCACCTCTCCCAATTCAGGATCTCTCACATTCACTAGCTTCCCCCCCACCACACTCCGGGTCTCCCCCACTAGTAAAGCTGAAGCCTGGGGGAAAATGAGGTACGACCAGGGAACAGGAAATGCAGAGCTATTCTTTTCCAGAAGATGAAGGGAACAAAAGTCCTTTTGGGGGGAAATGAAGCAGGATAACTTCAGGCAAGTGAGGCCTGGTGAATGAAGGCAGCTCAGAACTCGGGTGTTTAGAAATAACAGAAGGGCCATCTTTGCGTTCCTTCCTGAGGGCTGCATTCCTCGCCCCCCCCCCCGCCCCCCAACAAGGAACACTTGTGTGTCTTCCTGAGAAAAGTCAAACTTAAGCCACCTGCCCCAAAAGACAGCTAGCAGGGCGCCTCCGGGTCTCAAGGACAACGATCCGCCTTGTGGCAGGATCTGTTGGAGGCATTCTTAGCCAGGAAAGTCAAAGAAATAATGCCAGGGGTGCTCAGAGCAGAGACAAAGCGCCCAGCTTTGTGTAACTCTTACAGCCAGACCCCCTGCCCCCCCCCATAATCCCCAAGAGCTGTGCCTCTCCCTGTGGACGCACCACGGGTACTCCGCTAGAGTGTGTCTGTCTGTGTGTCTGCTGTCTGTCTGTTTACTCAGTGAAGCTCTGCCACGTTTTCTCACCCTCCGTGACTAGTCCGTGGATTCTACTCTGCGATGGAAGGCAAGGACCTTCGCTAAACCTCAGCCGCGGCCGGTGACAAAGCCACCATCAGCGCGCGCGCGCGCGCTCTCTCACACACGCACGCGCGCGCACACACTTTCTCATCCTGCGGGTCTCCCGCCCTTCTGGCGTCCCCGGCCCCCGCCGCGTCCCTCACGCGGCCGGCTCGCCCGCCCCGCGCCCTTCGTTTCCGGCCCGCATCCAGCACCCGCGCGCGCGCGCGCCCAGCAGCGGCGGCGGCGGCGGCGGCGGCTTCCGAGCGTTCGGCTCCCCCTCCCCGCCTTCCTCAGGAGGCTTAGAGGCCCGACCCCAGCCCGGCCCCGCGCCCCGGCGCCCCGGCGCCCCGGCCGGTTACCTCCCGGTGGCCAGGCGCCTCCTCCAGGATGCTCCGTAGCGCGGCCTCCGCGGCTGCTCAGGCCCCGCCCCGCCCCGCCTGCTCGGGTCCCGCGTCACCGCCACCCGATCGCTGCCCGGCGAGCCGTGTCCGGAGCCGACTCCGCGAGGGAGCCGAGCCGCTCTGGGCCCCAGGGGCTTCCGGACGCCGAGGCGGGGCCCATGGGCGGCCAGGACCCAGGGGACAGATGGGAGGCCGGGCCGGGGGAAGAGATGGTCGGGCGACCCCGGCCTCCAGTGGATCCAGCGGGACCGGCTGAGTCACCGACCTCGGCATCAGGATACTCAACTGGACACCTGTCCTGGGCCGGGGCCCCATGCCCGGGAGACCCCCGACAAGTTCACACAAAGCTCCCTACCCACACCTGCCCCACCCAGTGACTGCCCAGGGACACCAGGAAGACCACCCAGCACCTCCCAGACACCCCTAGCCACCCCAGACCTTCCTGGGACACTGTCCTGGTCTTGCCTAGCCCTGCTGATGCCTGCCCCCTACTGCCCCCTCTAGTCCTCCCCTTCTCCCTCTGCTTGCCCTTCCTCACTCTGTCTAGGGTCTCTTGACTGCATGGACCCCTGCACCCTCTCTCTTAGATTCCAGCCCTGACGGGTGTCCACGCTGCACACACTCTGGTTGGTCTCAGATCACATTCAGACCCTTGTCCCCTCCACAGAGCGCATAAGCCAAAAATGACAGCACTCTGACTTTTCATCTTTCCCCCTCCCCAGAGCCTGCATCCCATCTCCCTAGCTTGATAGCCTACGAATCTCTAACCTGCTCCTGCACCCATCCCACGGTAGGGATGCTTCTAAAATACAAATTGCATTGGCTTCATATTCCCTAAAAAAAAAAACAAAAAACCTTTCCATCCTCCTCCGTAGAGATCTAGGGACCCATTCTTGTACTGCCTTCATCCTGTCCTTTGCCTAAAACACCTTCAAAAGTGTGTGTGTGTATGTAGGGGAAGCATATATATGGATCAATTGTTTGACACTTTACCTCCAGAGGGGGCAGAAGGGACACTTGTCACTCACTGGCCACAACTGGCCATAAAACCTGGAGTCAGGGGCTCACAATGATAATCCTAGATACCCAGAAGGCTGAGATCTGGGGATGGTGGTCAGAAGTTAGCAAGGCAGGAAAATCCATGAGACACTTATTTCCAGTTAACCAGCATAAGCTGGAAGTAAAGCTGTGACTCAAATAGTAAAAGCACCAGCCTTGATGAACAAAAGAGCTAAGGGATGGTACCCAGGCCCAGAGTTCAAGCCCTGTACCAGCACCAAAAAACAAAAACAAAAAACCTGCTGGTCCCCAGATTTTTTTTTTTTTTTTTACCCATAGTGGGTCTTGAACTCAGGGCCTGGGCACTGATTTTGAGTTTCTTTTGCTAAGACTAGCACCCTACCACATGAGCCACAGCTCCACATCTGGGTTTTTTTGTTTTTGTTTTTGTATATTGGAGATAAAAGTCTCACAGACTTTTCTGCCTGGGCTGGCTTCAAACCATGATCTTCAGATCTCAGTCTCCTGAGTAGCTATGATTACAGGTGTGAGCCTCCAGCCACTTGCTTCCCAGGTTTCTTTACAATCTCATAGTTAAATCAGTCAATCAGCTGAAAATCCACCATGTGTGAAACTTTACTAAATCAGATGTTCCCCCAATAACCATCAGTGTTTGCTCTTCAGGACCATCCTTCAGATCACATTTCTTTGTCCTCAATCTTCAGATGAGGGGAGTGAGGCTCAGGGGGATCAAGGGCATATCCCAAGCTATTTGTTGGAGCTGGTAGAACTAAGATTTGAACACAAGTCTGCTGATCCTAAAGTTTGCCGACTCCACACTCTGCACCTGTGAAACTGAAAGTGGCAGTGCGACTGAAACAGGCAGGTAGCGTCCGTGTCACAAGTGATGGCATGAGTGGGTATCAGGCTGGCAAGGTCCGAGTATGAGACTTCTCTTCGTGTTGTCGTCCTTTCACTGAGGCCAGAACTGGGCCTAAACTTGTGTCTACCAGCCTCACTTGACTCCCTTTCTCCTGGCTATTTCTTCCAGGTATAGCCTAACCACCTCATTGTAGCAGGGGCAGTAGGAAGATTTGGGGTGCCCTCTAGTGGCCAATGTTGAATTAAAGTCTGGAGTCCAGACTGGCAGGCTCAACGGGCGGACAGGAGCCAGGGTTCCTACCACCACGCTGGCTTACAAATTTCCCACTGGGACCCCATCCCTGTGCATACAACCTTGTCTGACTCTCTTGCCCATCTCCAATTGTACCATATTTTGGTCCGGGTCTCTGCTCTCTATCTCTGCCCAAATCAGTTTCAGAGTAGTCTCTTCCTTTCCCACATTCTTTCCCAAAGAAGGCCATGTAGCAGGCAGATGAACTGAAAATTCCAAGTCAGTGACATCTTAAAGAAGCTCTAGCCATGCACCGATGGCCCATGCCCACAATCTTAGCTACTCAGAAGGCCGAAATCTGAGGATCATGGCTCAAAGCCAGCCCAAGGCAAGAAAGTCTGTGAGACTCTTATCTCCATTAAACACCACATAAGCCAGATGTGGAACTGTAGCTCAAGTGGTAGAGTATCTTTGAGCACAAAAGCTCAGGGACAGCACCTAGGCTCTGAGTTGAAGTCCCATGACTAGCACAAAAGAAAAGAAACTCTAGGTTTAAGCTGGGTGTCAGTGACTCATGCCAGTAAGGAGGCTGAGATCTAAGTATCACAGTTTGAAGCCAGCCTGGACAGGAAAGTCCATGAGACTTTATCTCCAATGAACCACCAGAAAACTGGAAGTGGTGCTGTGGCTCAAAGTGGTAGAGCACTAGCCTTGAGCAAAAAAAGCTCAGGGATAGAGTTCAGGCCCTAAGTTCAAGCCCTACAACCAACAAAAAGAAAGAAACGTTAGCCGGGCGCTGGTGGCTCATGCCTGTAATCCTAGCTACTCAGGAGGCTGAGATCTGAGGATTGCGGTTCAAAGCCAGCCCGGGCAGGAGCGACCGTGAGACTCCTATCTCCAATAAACCACCAGAAAACCAGAAGTGGCGCTGTAGCTCAAGTGGTAGAGCGCTCGCCTTGAGCTGAAGAGCTGAGGGACAGCACCCAGGCCCAGAGTTCAAGCCCCACGACCAACAAAAAAAAAAAAAAAGAAAGAAATGTTCTCTTTACCTGACTTAAGTAACTGTAACTCTTCTGTACTTCACCTTTATAATAACAAAGAAGGGAGTGGGGGCTGACCAGGCACTAGTAGCTCTCACTTATAATCCTAGCTACTTAGGAGGCTGAGATCTGAGGATCTTGGTTCAAAGCCAGCCTAGGCAGGAAAGTCCATGAGACTCTTAGCTCCAATAAACTACCAGAAAACCAGAAGTGGAGTCATGGCGCAGAGTGCTAGCTAGCCTTTAACGAGAGGTCAGGGTCAGCACCTAGGTCCTGAGTTCAAGCCCCACAACTGACTAAATGAATAAAAGCTGGAAGTGGAACTGTGGTTCAAATGATAGAATGCAAGTTTTGAAAGGAAAAAACTCAGAACATCCAGCCCCAAGTTCCAGTTCCTAGTACCAGAATGCATGCATGCATAAGCGCACGCGCGCATATGCACACACACACACACACACACACACACAGAATGAAAGAAAAAAAGAAAAGAAACTCTAGGTTCAGAGACCTGTAAGCTCGGAGAGGGAAGGCACTAGGAAGCCTAACCAGGGTGACCTTCAGAACTGTCTTTACTTCACCTCTGAAGTATGTAGAACCTGCTGACCAAGAAGAGAGATGGTCCAGATTTCAGTTCTTCCCCCAAATAAAAACTGGACCAGGAGGATGAAGCCCAAGGAGGTAGACAAGGACGGAGTTCCAATGCTGAGACCCCAGTCCAGCCCTGATTACCGACCTCTCCAGCACTCTTACACCTCCACCACCTCCCGCCCCTCATGCTCAGAGAAGGCCAGGGCAGCGTATAGCATTCAGAATACTTTTATTGCCAGAATCGAGGTACAGCCTGTTCAGAGTGGGACCCACCACTTGGGAACAAAGGGAGACAGATGTTGGACATGTGCACAACAGGGGAGATCCAGTGCCAAAAAATGCTGTGGGAGAGTGGCAGAGTCCAGCCTGAGGGTGTCTCTGGAACCCCAACCTAAAGGTTGGACCCAAGTTTGAGGTCACAGAAATTTCACCATCAGCACCATTCTTCCCATCAAGGGTCCTTTGCTCCACTTTTTTCTTCTTCTTTTCACTGCCATAGAGGAAAGATAAGAAACTGCCCCAGAGGCTTCACAACCTAAGACCCAGAACTTTGAATGGTCAGTTCCATTAAGGCAGTTCCCTGTTCTCACTGGGAAACTGCAGCATCCCTGGGCTCTAGGATCCTGGCCCTTGAAAGGGCCAATCCCTGCAGGTTAAATATCACTCAGTGGAAACAACAGGTAATTGGCAGGAGTCCCATCATCTCTTAGTACTGTGCCAGCCCAGCTGGGCACTAGAAAGACTCTAGGGCAGAGGTCAGCAGGGTGGTGGGGTTTGCACACAGCTCAGGATAGCTCTGAGCAACCGTGGTTGCTTTGAGTTCCCTTTCTTACAGGCACCTAGAAGAATAAAGCACTGGGTCCTGCTGTCCTTGGACCACAGAGCCAGAGCCATAGGAGGCAGCTTTAATACTGGAATCCATAACACAACCAAACAGATCAGAACTCCTGAGAGACAGCCACCAGAACTGCTGCCCATTCCATAAGTAGGCTGTTTCTGGAGATGAGAGGTAGGAGTGGAGTGAATGTCCCAAGACCTGGGAACCACGGAGAAGACCTCCAAACTGACCCTGCCTGCAGGGGAATACTGGGCTGTCCAGCAGAGAGGCCACGAGGAAGCCAGCAGCTCCTGCCACCCACAACCAGTGGTAGGCCAGAAGCCAGTGTATGGGAAGAATCACCTGAAACCTTTGCAAGCAAGGACCACAGCTCAAAAATAACCCTCACGAGAAGTCCAGGGTCCAGTGGACAAATGTAGGAAAGTCCATGGGTTAGCAGGACTGCATAGTCCCCAAATTGAGGAATGGAGTCAGGTGCCAAGCAACCCACCCTGCTGAGCCAGTGTGAGGTCACAGCATTTCATTCTATCAAGGATCCCTTGAGTCCACACTCTTTTCTTCCTTCCCCACTGCCACAGAAAGATAAGAAAGAACACTTCCCCCAGACACGTCACAGTCCAAGACCCAGGACTTTGAATGGTCAGTCACAAACTCTGCTAAGTTTGTGGGCCAAGAGAAGCCCCGTGGCTGAGCCATCCAGCAACTTGAGCCTGGCCCAGGAATCAAGGCCCAAGGAGCACACGTTTTAGGTAGGCCAGGGTGGTGGCGTTGGCTAACATTTCAATGTGCTCGCTGCCAGGCAGCTCCTGCAGTGACACCTGCTGCTCCTGGCGATTCTGCCACAATCGACACTGTAGGGAGCTCTCCAAGTTCACAGTCCCATCACCATCACCAAAGCAGATTTTCGGATCCCGGTCGGGGAAGTTCTCATAATAGAAAGACTCTGGCGTGGGCACACCAGTCCCATAGAGGCAATGCAGCTGCACACCTGGTGGCACCATGGCTTCAACCAGCCCTTCTGTGTCCTGCCGCATGAACCAGCCATCTTCAAAGCCAATGTCCTGGAAGAACCGGTGGTAGTCCCGCAGTGTATAGTTGGTTGTGGGTGTATGCACAAATACCTTGTCAGGTGACCAGGTATAGTTGTAAGGTAACAGCCAGCTGGTGGAGACAGCAGACCGCTGCTGCTCCCGGATCTTCAATGGCCCAATGACAGGGATTCGGTTGTTATCTCCTGCAGGGAGAGGGCTCCGGTCAGGCTATGCCCAGCAGGGCAAACTGACTAAGCAGCAAGTTTACCAGTCAGCAGCCTAGCTAACATTCCAGAATCTCAACACTGTCAATCATCATAACTCCTATCTCTGCATTGCCTTATATTGTTTCTCTTCATTTTGGCTCCATTTAGGAAAAACACTTCCAAGCCCTGCTCTTTCTTTCTTTCGGCAGTCATGGGGCTTAAACTCTGGGCTTGGGCGCTGTCCCTGCACTCTTCAGCTCAAGGCGAGCGCTCTACCGCTTGAGTCACAGCACCACTTCCAGTTTTCTAGTGGTTTATTGGAAATAAGAGTTTCATGAACTTTCCTGTCCGGGGCTGGCTTTGAACCGAGATCCTCAGATCTCAGCCTCCTGAGTAGCTAGGATTACAGGCATGAGTCACCAGCGCCCGGCCCCTGCTGTTTCTTTTAGTACTTCATCAGGGTTTTTTGCTGTTGTTGTTTTGTTGGTCATGGGGCCTGAATTCTAGGCCAGGGCACTGTCCCTCAGCTCTTCAGTTCAAGGCTAGTGCTCTACCACTAGAGCCACAGCGCCACTTCTGACTTTTTTTTTTTCTGCTTGTGTAGTGCTCAGGAATCGAATCCAGGGCCTCATGCATGCAAAACAAGCACTCTACCACTGAGCCATCTTCCCAGCCCCTCATCAGGGTTTTAAGCAGGACCCATTGCCGGGTGATTTATGTCTCCTCATCCACAAATGATCCCTCTTCTGGTATACTATCATGGCAGCAGGCACCAGCCTGATCTATGGTGAAGCATCCAGATGATACATTCCTCTTTCATCTTTCTCTCTGAACTTTTTTTGGGGGGATTGGCATGGGGCTTGAACTCTGGGCCTACGCACTGTCCCTCAGCACTTCAGCTCAAGGCTAGCGCTCTACCACATGAGCCACAATGCCACTTCTGGTTTACTGGTGGTTTGTTGGAGATAAGAGTCTCACAGAGGGCTGGGAAAGTGGCTCAGTGGTAGAGCACTTGCCTTGCATGCTCGAGGCCCTGGGTTCGACTCCTTAGCACCACATAAGAAAAAAGCCGGAAGTGGCGCTGTGGCTCAAGTGGTAGAGTGCTAACCTTGAGCTGAAGAACTGAGGGACAGCGCCCAGGCCCAGAGTTCAGGCCCCACGACTGGACCCAAAAAAAAAAAAAAAAAAAAAAAGAGTCTCACAGATTTTCCTGCCCAGGCTGGCTTTGGATCACAATCCTCAGATCTTAGCCTCCTGAGTAGCTAGGATTACAGACGTGAGCCACCAACGCCCAGCTAAACATATTTTTTAAAGTGTATACCAATCCTGGGGCTTGAATTCAGGGCCTGGACACTGTCCCTGAGCTTCTTTTTGCTACCACTTGAGCCCCAGCACCACTTCTGGTTTTCTGGTGGTTAATTGGAAATAAGCATCTCATTGACTTCCCTGCCAGGGCTGGCTTTGAACCTCTGCCTCCTGAGTAGTTAGGATTACAGGCGTGAGCCAGCAAGGCCCAGAGGACATTTTTCCATGGACCCAGACCAGCATTCAGCCAGCCTGGTCTCATCCCACCTAGCTGCCTCTTCAGTGACCTGGGTGGCCGGGGCTGCTGGAGACAGGGGCAGTGGAAGCTGCAGACAGAAACTCCTCAAAACATCCCCAGTGAGGGGCTGGGAAGGTGGCTCAGTGGTAGAGCACTTGCCTTGCATGCCTGAGGCCCTGGGTTCGATTCCTCAGCACCACATAAGCAAAAAGAAAAAAGTCGGAAGTGGCGCTGTGGCTCAAGTGGTAGAGTGCTAGCCTTGAGCTGAAGAGCTGAGGGACAGCGCCCAGGACCAGAGTTCAGGCCCCACGACCGGACCCAAAAAAAAAAAAAAAAATCCCCAGTGAGACTTCTGGAGGGAGTGAGCTAAGAGGGGCTTCTTCTGGGTGTAGCCTCTAGGAGTCTGTACATTTCCTTTTTTTTTTTTTTGGGATGGGGTGTTTGGTCGTGGGGCCTGAACTCTGGGCCTGGGCGCTGTCCCTCAGCTCTTCAGCTCAAGGCTAGTGCTCTACCACTTGAGCCACAGGGCCACTTCCGGCTTTTTCCCTTTTTTCTTATGTGGTGCTGGGGAATCGAACCCAGGGCCTCATGCATGCAAGGCAAGCGCTCTACCACTGAGCCACCTTCCCAGCCCTGAGTCTGTATATTTCCATCTCCTCATATCTCACCCCCACTCCTAGATGGCTAGGACTGACAAATTTCCCAGAATATGAGCTCTATGAGGTCTCATAAGGAAGAGTTGTAGAAGACCAGTCTTCACTTTTTCTTTTTTCTTTGTTTTTGAGGGGCCTGGGGCCTGGACACTGTCCCAGAACTGTGCTGCACGAAGCTAACACTCTACCACTTGAGCCACGGCTCCACCTTCAGCTTTTTTGGTGGTTAATTGGTAAGAAGAGTCTCACAAACTTTCCTGCCTGGGCTGGCTTCAAATTGTAGATCTCAGCCTTCTGAGTAGCTAGGATTACAGGCGTGAGCCACTGACACTCAACCAGGGCTTCATTCTTATCACCACTCCCTGTACAAATTCAGAGGGTACCTATCTTTTTTTATTTTGCCAGTCCTGGGGCTTGAACTCATGGCCTGGGCACTGTCTCTAAGCTTCTTTTGCTCAAGGTTTGCACTCTACCACTTGAGCCATAGCACCCACTTCTGGCCTTTTCATATGGTGCTGAGGAACTGAACCTAGGACTTCATGCATGCTAGGCAAGCACTCTACCACTAAGCCACATTCCCAGCCTGGTACCCATCTTTTTGAGTTCCAAGGTGGGCAGAGTAAATTGTCTAGGTTGAGGCCTCAGGATAAGTGAATGTCTGAGCCAGGAACTCACTGTCCAGTCAAATCAGGGTCACTTCTAGGAGAGAGTGTGGATCTGACCCAATCAATAATGATCAGTTAACTGAGCAGATCAGGCAGTGCCAGTGACTGCAGAAAGTTCATGAGTTTCTTGGGCTGGGAAAGTGGCTCAGTGGTAGAGCATTTACCTTGCATGCATGAGGCCCTGGGTTCGATTCCTCAGCACCACATAAGCAGGAAAAAAAAAAAAAAAAAGCTGGAAATGGTGCTGTGGCTCAAGTGGTAGAGTGCTAGCCTTGAGCTGAAGAGCTGAGGGACAGCACCCAGGCCCAGAGTTCAGGCCCCACGACTGGACCCAAAAAAAAAAAAAAAGAAAGTTCATGAGTTTCTCAACATGACCCTGTCTCAAGGCCCCCAAAGTGGCATAAGAGAGAAAGCTTCCGCAGCAGGAAGCCCCACCTCCCGGCTGCACATGGCAGGTTCTGACAGTCATAAAAGGGCAAGTGAATTGGAGAGGGACCAAGAAGGTAACTTTCCCAACTGCCAAGAGAGCAAGCTCAGACAGATCTGCACCTGTTTCCTCCTTGCATTGCCCAGAGAAACTTCCTTCTGCTCACACAGGGAAGTGTAACTCATGAGCAGGAAATTGTTGTCCAGTCTTTGATGTGTGTATATATATATAAGCAAAGTACATCGTGCCTGCCATTCCATGATGAGGTCTCAGAAGCTTATACTGATTGCCAAGTGTTATCAACTAGAGAGGTGAAATTAGGAGTGTTAGGAGTAGTGTTAATCTTTTCTTCTCTTTTTTTTTTTTGTCAGTCATGGGGTCTGAACTCTGGGCCTGGGCGCTGTCCCTCAGCTCTTCAGCTAAAGGCTAGTGCTCTACCACTTGAGCCACAGCACCACTTCTGGCTTTTTCTGCTTATGTCATACTGAGGAATCGAACCCAGGGCCTCATGCATGCTAGGCAAGCACTCTACCACTGAGCCACCTTCCCTGCCCAGTGTTAATCTTTTTTTTTTTTTTTTTTTTTTGGTCAGTCATGGGGCCTGCACTCTGGGCCTGGGTGCTCAAGGCTAGCGCTCTACCACTTGAGCCACAGCACCACTTCTGGCTTTTTCTCCTTATGTGGTACTGAGGAATCGAACCCAGGGCCTCATGCATGGAAGGCAAGCACTCTACCATTAAGCCACCTTCCCCGCCCAGTGTTAATCTTTTTTGAAGAAAAAAAAATAAGTATTTGAAAAAGAATGTCACTCTGGAAAAAGAGGGTGTCCAGGGAAAGAAACATGAAGTATTAGCGCAGTGGAAAAAAGAGAGCGAGAGACAGATGAAGAGAGTGAGGGAGGGAGATTGATTGGCTTCGGGAACAAAAGTCCACTTGTCCATGTAGGTCTTACCTGAGGCCAGGACACGCAGGGTCTTGGCCACACCCCCCCAGGGTGCGCCCAGTGACACAAAGGCACGGATGTACTTGTCCTTCCAGGCCTGGGGTTGCCGCTGCAGAAAGTAGAGCGTGTACATGTTGCCCATGCTGTGGGCAACCAGCACCACGGGGCCCCCATACAGCTGGTACATCTCCTCGATCATCTCTCGGAGGGCCAGGAAGTAGGGCCCGTTTTCATCTGCAGGCCAGAGCCAAGCAGGGGTCAGGAGTCAACCACTAACCAATCTTCAGGCAAGACCCAAGACTAGGGAGAGTACTAACTAGAGTTAGGGAGAGTACTAAAACCTAAGTGAGACATCTGGTCCCTTCCCATGCCACCTCAGCCTCCACAAAGGAATGCCCAAGAGGTTTCTTCCCCTCCCTCCCCCAGTCTTAGGCCCTTCTTCCCCAAGGACTTAGAGCTAGAGCCCAGAGGCCACCCAGGGCTAGGAGAGAGACCAAGACCTATGGTGGCTAAGACTGCTTTGTTCCCCCTTCCTCAACCTCAAGGAAGGAATGAGGGTGACTTCTTACTTGGGGCTCGGCGCCAGTCATAGGGGGCCCCTCGGACATCTTCGCCCTGTGTGTAACCCCAGCCTACAAGGCTCTCCACCATGGTGTGGAAATAGGAACCTAAAGACAGAAAGGTATAGGATTAGCCAAGGTATAGCCAATGCCAGCCACCACCCCTACCCTGACACCACACCTGCCACACACAGTGTGACATTCATCTCTGGAAGGTGACAGGGATCTGTGACCATGCTGATCAGAGACAGCACTCCTCTAGGAATTCAGCAAAAGCCCCTTCTATCCCCTGGAGGCCCTAAACAAAAGCCACATACATACCCACACTGCTTTTGCTGGGGTCCAGGAACTCCAATGAGAAGGTCTTCCCAAAGCCAGGGACACGCACATCCACACCATCAGGGAACTGAGTGGCCCGAGATGTTCGGTTATAGGCCAGTCTGTCAGGAGGAGATCGAGGCAGTGACCCAGACATGACACTGAGGTTGGTACATCCCAACACTGTTCTGTGACCTGGGCCATAATTACATCCTTTCATCCACAGTATAAGGAGCGGAAAAGGTAACAATAAGCACTGAAGATATAGCTCAAGTGGTAGAGAACTTGCTTAGTAAGCATAAGGCCCTGAGTTCAAATCCCCAGTACCCCAAAAGAAAAGCATGTAATAAAAATTTGTAAAAACACAAATGAGAGGAACTGTATCTAAATGAGGACCTCACCAAAGCTTATTTACTCTTTATAAGACTGTCCACAGGACTCCTGCCAAAGCAAAATTCCCTTCTCTTTGGTGTCATCTGCCCCAGTAGGAAGGTCTTAGGCTGGTTAAAAAAAAGTCTCAGGTGCTGGAAACTTGGCTCAGTGGTAGAGTGCTTGCCTTACATGCATGAGGCCCTGGGTTTGATTCCTCAACACCACATAAGCAGATAAAGCCAGAAGTGGCGCTGTGGCTCAAGTGGTAGAGGCTAGCCTGAAGCTGAAGAGCTGAGGGACAGCACCCAGGCACAGAGTTCAGGCCCCAAAACCAACAAAAAAAAAAAGAAGAAGAAGAAGAAGTTTCAGGGCTGGGAATGTGGTTTAGTGGTAGAGTGCTTGCCTAGCATGCATGAAGCCCTGGGTTCAGTTCTTCAGTAGAACATATACAGAAAAAGCCAGAAGTGGGTAGAGTGCTAGTCTTGAGCAAACGAAGGTCAGGGCTCAGGACCTGAGTTCAAGCCCCAGGGCTGGGAAGGAAAAAAAAAAGTCTCAGTCCTGGCTCTGTTGTAAACTTCATACTTGACTCCAAGAAGCAGTCTACCCTTGTAGTTTCCCTTTGCTCCAAGGACTGCAGCCATCCACTTCAATGCCTCACAGAACAAAGGAGATAGTGGCTACTTTATGGATAAGTGGGCAGAGGGCAGGTAGGGAAAGAGGAGAAGGACCCTGTGCAAACTCAGATGGATGTAGCTAAGACCCATCTGCTCTGGCCATTGGACCCAGCATAGCTATCCTTTCTGCAGCCCAACAATCCGCGAAGGAAATGAACCATGACACATGGCCTGCTTGGTATCCTATCAACTGCCAGCCAACTGTAACAATCATTTGCCCAGCAAATTCCTAAAAGCAGTGACATATGACATATGAACTGCTAGCTTCTTAGGATCCCAAGAGCCCTCAGGTAAAATTTTTCTGTTGCTGTGGAACAAATTACCATAGATTAAGCAGCTTTTAACACTACATATACTATCTCCTCCTTTCTGTAGCAATGGTATAAAACAGAAGCAGACAATAAGGACTTGGATCTCAGGACTGAGTATATACACAGCTGTTTCACCCCTCCTTAGTCAGGGGGACTGCAGGGCTTGGAAAAATGGAGATGAGGGAGTGTAGAAAAGCCTGGTGCTAGTCTAGGAAATTTGCTCTGGCCTCACCTGACCAAAGAGAGAGGAGAGGGAGAAATAGACCCCCCAAAACCCTGAAGTTCCTGGTGATCCTGGGTCTTATGTACCCTTAAAGATCGATCACAGAGGGCTGGGAAGGTGGCTCAGTGGTAGAGCACTTGCCTTGCATGCATGAGGCCCTAGGTTCAATTCCTCAGCACCACATAAGAAAAAAGAAAAAAGCCGGAAGTGGCACTGTGGCTCAAGTGGTAGAGTGCTAGCCTTGAGCTGAAGAGCTGAGTGACAGAGCCCAGGCCTGGAGTTCAGGCCCCACAACTGATAAAAAAAATAAAAATAAAAAGATCAATCACAGAGGGCTGGGAAGGTGGCTCAGTGGTAGAGCACTTGCCTTACATGCATGAGGCCCTAGGTTCGATTCCTCAGCACCACATAAGAAAAAAGAAAAAAGCCGGAAGTGGCACTGTGGCTCAAGTGGTAGAGCACTAGCCTTAAGCTGAAGAGCTGAGGGACAGCACCCAGGCCCAGAGTTCAGGCCCCATGACCGGATCCAAAAAAAAAAAAAAAAAGATCAATCACAGAGTCAGAAGCCGGTGGCTCACTCCTATAACCTAGCTACTCAGGAGGTTGAAATCTGAGGATTGCAGTTTAAAGCCAGTCCAGGCAGAAAAATCCCTATGAGGCTCATGTCCAATAACTACTCAAAAAAGCCAGAAGTAGTGCTGTGGCTCAAGTGGTAGAATACTAACCTTGAACACAAAGAGACTCAGGGACAGTACCCAGGTCCTGAGTTCAAGCCTTAGAACCAGAAAAAAAAAAAATCAATCACAGAAAGTTAGCAACTCCCAAATATTAAGTCCTGGGGGCCCACTTTCTTCAGTATGTACATGGCCACCCTGGGTAGCATAGAAAGTTGTTTTGGAAAGCAAAAGTAGTCTATGCTAGAAGAAATCCAAAGAGATCAGAGGAACAACAAATCAGAAAAATTCCTCTCAGAATCAGATTATACTGCCAATTGCCAGTATCTGGGGTCATGTCTCTTATTATAAAAATAGAAATGCAGATCAGCAGCACAAAAATAACCCCAGTGATCCACCAAGGAAGAAAGAGTCAACAAAGCAGACAATAGAAACAACAAGAATGGTCAGGTTAGCTGGCCACACTGTGGCTCATGCCTGTAATTCTAGCTAATTAGGAGGTTGAGATCTGAGAATCAAGGGTCAAAGACAGCCTAGGCAGGAAAGCCAGTGAGACTCTTATTTCCAAATAACCAGCTGAAAACCAGACATAGTACTGTGGCTCAAATGGTAGAGCACTATAGCCTTGAGCTGAAGAGCTCAGGGACAGCACCTAGTCCCAGAGTTCAAGTCCTGTGACTGACAAAAAAAAAAAAAAAAAGGTCAGGGTGCCTGGAGAACCAGAAAACAGTTCGTTGGCAAGAACTTAATTTGTGAAGCTCCAGTTAGCTCAACCATACACAGGGTTCTGGCTGTTCTTGGTTCTGCTGTTACTAAAGATATAACCTAGATATAGCCTTGCCTCTCAGAGGACTCAGTGTAGGAAGGATACTTTAGCTCAGAGTCACACAATTCTGGGTATGAATTCTGATTCAGTTACTAGCTGAGTGAGCATAAGCAATTTTGTAACTTCTTCGAGCTTCCAGATTTCTTTATCCATAAAGCAAGTTTGTTCCATTGCAGTGCTCAGGATCAGACCTGGGGCCTTACGTATGCTAGGCAAGTGTTCTTCCCATGAGCTATATCCCCAGGCTTTTGTGAAGCAGGTTTAAAAACAGCATCTGTTCCAAGAGGAAGTTCGTAAGACCAAATGAAAGAAGTCATGTGGGGGCTGGGAAGGTGGCTCAGTGGTAGAGCACTTGCCTTGCATGCCAGAGGCCCTGGGTTCAATTCCTCAGCACCACATAAGCAAAAAGAAAAAAGCCGGAAGTGGCGCTGTGGCTCAAGTGGTAGAGCGCTAGCCTTGAGCTGAAGAGCTAAGGGACAGCGCCCAGGCCCAGAGTTCAGGCCCCATGACCGGACCCAAAAAAACCAAAAAAACAAAGAAGTCGTGTTAGTTGAGGACAAAAAACATTCTGAGAAATGCATAATTCAGTGAATGATGTAAACATCATCACGGTATCCTAACACAAATTATGGCTTCTTGATACAGTCAAGAGACTTAAGTAAACCTGTTTGCCAGATGTGGTGGCATAAACCTGTTATCCTAGCTACTTGGGAGGTAGAGGCTGGAGGCCATTCATTTCAAAGTTAATAGAGTAATGCATACCTGTATTCCTATTACTTAGGAGTGTATGACAGGAGGATTGTGAGTTTGAGGCCAATCTAGATTACAAAGTAAGAGTTTGACTGAAAAGAAAAATTAATTTTAAAAAATCATGAGATATATATGAGGCTGCTACTGGTATGTAATGTAATGTATGTAATGTAATTTTACAGCAATCTCTTTTTTTTTATTATTTTATTTATTCATTTATTTATTTATTTTTTGTCTGGGCCTGGGCGCTGTCCCTCAGCTCTTCAGCTCAAGGCTAGTGCTCTACCACTTGACCCACAGCGCCACTCCTGGCAGCAATCTCTTTTTTTTTAACTTTCCACTTCTGGGGCTTGAACTCAGGCCTTCACATTCTCAGTTGGCTTCGATTTGTCTACCTGGGCTGGCTTTGATCTGAGTTGCTAGGTATGAGCCACAGGTACATAACCTTTTTTTTTTTGGTCAGTCTTGGGGCTTGAACTCTGAGCCTGAATGCTGTCCCTCAGCTCTCAGCTCAAGGCTAGTTCTCTACCACTTGAGCTACAGCGCACTTCCAGTTTTCTGGTGGTTTATTGGAGATAAGAGTCTCATGGACTTTCTTGCCCGGGCTGGCTTTGAACCGCAATCCTCAGAACTCAGCCTCCTGAGTAGCTAGGATTACAGGTGTGAGCCACCAGTGCCCAGCTGACCGGTTTGTTTTGAGATAAGGGTCTGGCTATGTAGTACAAACTGGCCTTGAACTTAATCCTGGGATTATAGGCATCTGTTACCATATCCAACTAGACTTTCATTTGTTTTTTGTTTTGTTTTGGTCCGGTCGTGGGGCCTGAACTCTGGGCCTGGGCGCTGTCCCTCAGCTCTTCAGCTCAAGGCTAGCACTCTACCACTTGAGCCACAGCGCCACTTCCGGCTTTTTTCTTTTTGCTTATGTGGTGCTGAGGAATCGAACCCAGGGCCTCTGGCATGCAAGGCAAGTGCTCTGCCACTGAGCCACCTTCCCAGTCCCTCATTTGTTTTTTATAAGTAAGAGTATATTCCAAAAAAACTAAAAAGTTATGTATATAATAGTTATGTATGTAGTAAACACATAAAGCAGCAACATCAAGTATTGTGTACTAGGTTGCTTATACTAGCATCACAAGCAAGTGAATAATGTATTTCATATTAGGGTTTGATGGCTACAAAGTCATTAGATGACAGGACTTTTTTTTTTTTGCCAGTCCTGGGGCTTGAACTCAGGGCCTGGGCACTATCCCTGAGCTTCTTTAGCTCTGGGCTAGGACTCTACAACAGCACCACTTCTGGCTTTTTCTGTTTATGTGGTACTGTGGAATCAAACCCAGGGCTTCATGCATGCTAGGCAAGCACTCTACCACTAAGCCATATTCCCGGCCCTGACAGGACATTTTAAACTCTATTATAGTCTTTTTCCTTTTCTTTTTTTTTTTTTTTTTTTTTGCCAGTCCTGGGACTTGAATTCTGCACCTAGGCACTGTCCCTGAGCTCTTTTGCTCAAGGCTAGTATTCTACCATTGAGCTACAAGGCCACTTCAGCTTTTTCTGTGATTAATTGGAAATAAGAGTGCCATGAGGCAGGGAAGATGGCTCAGTGGTAGAGTGCTTGCTCTGCATGCATGAGGCCCTGGGTTCTGTTCCTTAGCACAACATAAGCAGAAAAGGCCGGAAATGGAGCTGTGGTTCAAGTGGTAGAGCACTTGCCTTGAGCTGAAGGGCTGAGGGACAGCGCCTAAGCTGAGTTCAGGCCTCAGGACTGACAAAAAAAAAAAAAAAGATACATTGTACTAATAACCTGACTTGGAGCAACCCTGTGGGAGAATATGAATGCCAAGGCGATGAGGTCTAATAAAGAGAATTGGAGGAGTGCCATTCCCTGACTTTTAGAAAGCTGGGAGTGGCCTGAGAAAGATCAATCACTCCTTAGCATTACAGAACCCCAAGATTCTACCCTAAATGTGATTAATCCAGACTCAAACTTTCTTGGACCTTGAAGTTACATAAAGGCTATGCCAACTGTACTTGTATGCTACTTGCCTTACTAAGATAAGAAAGTTATTTATCCTATCATTGTTTCATCTGCTAGTGTCTGTAACTCCAAAGGAGATTACTACCTTACTTTCTGCAAGTACTTCCCTGTGCCAAAATCAATAAGGACCCTGTTAACGGGACTTTGGGGTTGTCTGTTGCTTGTGAGGGGCAACAGACCCTCTGCTGCCCCAAAACCAGTTCCACAGTTAATGCCTTGCTCCAGGTCACAGTGGGTTATGGTGCTCATGGGCAGATCGCAACACAGCCCCTTTGTACACATTTTTTAAATTTTATTGTTATTATAAAAGTGATGTACAGGGGCTGGGAAGGTGGCTCAGTGGTAGAGCACTTGCCTTACATGCATGAGGCCCTGGGTTCGATTCCTCAGCACATAAGCAAAAAGAAAAAAGCTGGAAGTGGTGCTGTGGCTCAAGTGGTAGAGCGCTGGCCTTGAGCTGAAGAGCTGAGGGACAGTGCCCAGGCCCAGAGTTCAGGCTCCATGACCAGGCCCCCCCCCCCCTCAAAAAAAAAAGATCCTATTTTAGAAGTGGCAGTGTAACTCAAGTGGTAGAACACTGGCCTCAAGCTGAAGACATCAGGGACAGCACCCAGGCCTAGACTTCAAGCTCCATGACTGAAAAAAAAAAAAAAAAAAAGACTCAGCATAGTCTCTGGGCTGGGAATGTGGCTTAGTGATAGAGTGCTTGCCTAGCATGCATGAAGCCTTGGGTTTGATTCCTCAGTACCACATAAACAAAAAAGCCAAAAGTGGTACTATGGCTCAAGTGGTAGAGTGCTAACCTTGAGCAAAAGAAGTTCAGGGACAGTGCCCAGGCCAAATTCAAGCCCCAGGACTGGCAAAACACACACACACACACACACAAAATCAAGATCTTTTCTCAAAACAATACAACAACAAAAACAGACCAGGTACTGATGGCTCACACCTGCAATCCTAGCTACTCATGAGGCTGAGATCTGAAAATCACAGTTCAAAGCCAGCCAGGTCAGTGAAATCCATAAGACTCTCAACTCCAACTACCAAAAAGCCAGAAATAGAGCTTTAGCTCAAATGGTAAGCACTAGCTTTGAACACAAAAGCTCAAAGACAGTGCCCAGGCCCTAAATTCAAACCCTAGGACTGGCATAAAACAAAACAGAAACAAAAATAACAACCATAAAAACCATCATATATAAGGCCTGAGGGCTGATTGAACCAGAGAAGCTAGAGACACAAGCAGAAGGAAGAGAAAGAAAGTTCTGTCAGGGACTGGGAAGGTGGCTCAGTGGTAGAGCGCTTGCCTTGCATGCATGAGGCCCTGGGTTCGATTCCTCAGCACCACATAAGCAGAAGAAAAAAGAAGCCGGAAATGGCGCTGTGGCTCAAGAAGTTGAGCACTAGCCTTGAGCTGAAGAGCTGAGGGACAGCGCCCAGGTCAGAGTTCATGCCCACCACTGGACCCCAAAAAAAAAAAACAAAGAAAGTTCTGCCAGAAACAGTGCAGAAATAGCTGATCAGAGTAGATCAGTCTAGACCAGAACAGACTAGAGCCTGGGGACAGAGAGAGGTCATTGACCTCCAGTTTTCTAGAGGCTGGATAAGAAGGAAATGGAATCTGGAGGCCTCTCAGGGTCCCACTGGTACCTTGTCTGTGTGCCCTAGGCCTCACCTGATATTGTCAATCCAGCAGTCAATGATGACGGGCAACAGCAGCTCAAGGTTCAGCCAGAGTGTGAAATAACTGTCCGTCTTCTTGGAGCAAAGGTAGTGCACGACCTTTGGCTTGTCCAGCTTTGCTTCCAGCTGATTGCCCAAATCACCGGGCACTGCAGGGGGTCAAAGAACATATGTAAGCCCTGTGCTTTGCAGGCTGGAGACCCCCAAGAACCCTGAAGTCTGAAGACGACTATAGCTCTGGATAAGATGGCAGACCTCTGCGCTTGCACTCCATATTAGTTAAAATACAGTGCCAGGGGCAAAAATATCAGAGGCCAACACTCTGCTACCTTCAAGCAGAACTGCCACAGGGTGCATATTGGTGGGAAAGAAGCTTGAGGGCTTAGAGTTTGGGGAGCTTGGTAAAGACCTAATGTTTTTTCTTTTTTTGGTGGGGGGGTCCGGTCGTGGGGCCTGAACTCTGGGCCTGGGCGCTGTCCCTCAGCTCTTCAGCTCAAGGCTAGCACTCTACCACTTGAGCCACAGCGCCACTTCTGGCTTTTTTCTTATGTGGTGCTGAGGAATCGAACCCAGGGCCTGCAGCATGCAAGGCAAGCGCTCTACCACTGAGCCACCTTCCCAGCCCCAGACTTAATGTTTTTGGTCGGGGAAACCAACCCCAGAAAAAAAAAATAAGTCCTTTAGTGGGGTGCCACTGACTCACATCTGTAATCCTAACTACTAAGGAGGCGGAAAGCTGAGAATCCTGGTTCAAAGCCAGCTTGGGCATTAAAAAAAAAAAAAAAAAGCACCAAAAAAGCTAGAAGTAGAGCTGTGATTTCACTTCCAGTAGAACATTAGCATTGAGCTTAAAGAAGCTCAGAGACAGTGCTTAGGCCCTGAGTTCAAGCTCCAGGACCAGCACAAAATAAATATATCCTAATAAATAAATCCTCTAGAGCTTCATTGGAACTTCCTTCTGAGCTAGTCACACAAGGGAAGGGAGATCAGGTAAAGTCACTGCCCCATGCAAGCCTCCAGTTTTCTTATTTGTCAAAAGAGCTCTATGGGTGGCTCATACCTGTAATCCTAGCTACTCAGGAGGCTGAGATCTGAGGATCACAGTTTGAAGGCAACATGGGCAAGAAAGTCCTTGAGACTCCTCTGTCTAATTAACCACTCAAAAACTGGAAGTGGCGTTCTGGCTTAAAGTGGTAGAGTGACAGCCTTGTGCAAAAGAACTCAGGCATAGTGCCTAGGCCCTAAGTTCAAGCCCCAGGTTTGGCATACACACAGACAAAATACAATATGTTTGGGGAGAAAACATTCAGAGAGAGAAAGGACGGTATCATCTGGGTGCTTCATCTTAGATAAGGCCTGTAAAGGACCCCAGGCCTTATTACAGGACAGTAAAGTTCAAGAGTGTATGTTAAAACCTGCTGCATGCTCCTTAATCCCCTGTAACCGGGAGCAACACAGTAAAGGAGACTGGACAGTGGAACTGAGGTTTGAGGTACCAGGAGACCAGTAGCCTTCTGCCAGCAACAGACCCTAAGGTTCCATCAACAAAGGTTTTTATCGGTCTTGTGCAAGGAAGTAAGGAGAGCCAAACAGTAAACAGACTACAATTTACATAAACCTAAGTCTACCCTTAGGCTCCCACACAGTTTAGGTGGAATCTGAGTTCTCCTTAAGGCTGCACTGATTGACCTTTCCAAAAAAGAACTTGGCATTCTGAGAGTATGGCTTTTTCTGCTTATGTGGTGCTGAGGAATCGAACCCAAGGCCACATGCATGCAAAGCAAGCACTCTACCACTGAGCCACATTACAGATGGCTACTTTGAAATAGCATACCATTCCAGACATAGCCCAGAAAGGTTGTATGTGACCTGGCCACAAAGAAGACTTGATTCCATTTCAGCCAACCTGTTCAGTCCATATAGAGACGCCATTCCAGTGCTCTATTGCCCAGCATTCAAAACTTTCCACAGATTACTACTTTCCCTCCTGGATCTTTAGGACATACCTACCCTTTCATGCTATCCTCTGGATACTTCTAAAACACAGCCCTATTAGGATCCATGATCCTAAATAGTGAACAGACAGGGTTCAGATGTCCTTGGCATTCTACTGGATGTTGACTATGAATCCTATGAACCCAAGCCAAGCCAGAACCTGCCTTCCTGGTGCACCATATCAGTGCCATGGGAAGTAGGTATGGCACCCGCTCTCACCTCCTGTCATGATGATTTATGTGCTGATGCAGGGAGCTCCACAACCTCTTGATATGTATGTGGATGGACATATGGATGGTCAGTCTCCATCAAAGGGGAAATGGCTGAAAGAGGAAGCTACCATAGCTGCTTTGCGCAGATACCCCTTGCCCTGGTCAGGCTGTGTGGTGTCTAAAAATAGCAGTGGCCACTTCCTGAAGCCCTTTGTATCTGGAACTAGGCACAAGAGCCATACACAGGGTACCTTTTACCTCAAATAACACTGGGAGGAGAACATCTTTTCCTCATCTTCACAGATGAAGAAACTGAGGCTGGGAGAAGTAGGAGTGTCTTGTCTAAGTCCCTTTTCTCCTACATAGGGCCATCTATCTAGCTCTGATGCCTCTTCTACCAATTCAGGACTCATAACTCGAGGATTTCAAACCTCAAAATCAGGGTTGCAAATGTGGCTTAGTGGACGAGTGCTTGCCTATAGCATGCTCATGAAGCCCTAGGTTCGATTCCTCAGTACCATATAAACAGAAAAAGCCAGAAGTGGTGCTGTGGCTCAAGAGGTAGAGTGCTAGCCTTGAATGACAGAAGCTCAGGGACAGTACCCAGGCCCTGAGTTCAAGTCCTACAACAAAAGAAAGAAAGAAAAGAAAATCACTTTCCTACTCTGTATCTAGACTGAGCTCACCCACTGCTCACAAGGGGATCTCTGAGTTAATATGATCAGCCTCACTCCCAGAGAAGATGGGCAAATTAAAATTCCAGCTTTTCAGATCACTCTGCTGTAACCTTGGATAACTAAGAACTAGATGAACTAAGAAGAGCAGTCAGCACCACTCCAAGCAAAAATGTGGCAAAACCTTTGTGACCACAGACCAAAAACTCCCAATTCCATATACCGCATTCTAAGAACTCTTTAAGCCCACACATAGCTTCCTTTGACCCCCAAGATAAAGTGTGCACATGACTCAGGTCACAAGCCTTGCACAATCCACTCCCCACCCCATTCCAGCCTTCTTTGACTGGTTCCCTAGAACTCTTTCCTGATTTTAGTTCCAGAATACTTCAGAAAGTCTTGCCTGACACACACATATTCTAGTTTGACTCGGACCTCACTTCTGGGATTACTGTTATCCCTTACGTGGAAGTTTGGGAAAGGAGGGTCAAATTTTTGTGAATCTTAAGGTAAACCTGAGCCCAGAATTCCCCTGAGTCACTTCCTGTCCTGGAACCTTACTATGCCTCCTGGGACCACTTTGCCTCTCATGCTCATTAAAACAGTCCCAACAGAAAGAGGAGGTCAAGTTCTCGCAGATTACCTGTAGAACCTGTGACTCAATTAAGCCTCTTGCTGGCCACACCAGAACTAAATGGGGGCAATGGGCTAAAGGAAGTACCTGAAAGCGTCCTAGACAGAAGCCACGTTCTGTCCCAGCACCACAAGAAAACATGTGGCTCCTATTCAATTGCCCAGTTTGGAAGCAAGGAGAGAGTGGGCAGGAGAGATCACCTAGCTCCAACAGAACCAGCTTAAACTAGGTCTGGCAGGAGTGAAAAGTATAGCTATGTTCCCAGACACTTGTATAGCCAAAGGTGCCATCATTTTCCCTGCCTTCAGCAATTCTTGTTCGCTTTGGGCCTCTTGTGCACAGGCCCAATACCACTTCTCTGATAAGGTGAGGGTAAGGGAAAATAAGCTTGGTGTCCAGCTAAAGTGGCAATCTCTTCCCAAAAAACTAGCTTCCAGTAATGCTTTCTGGAAACATAGAGGCGTTGAGGGTGACAGCTCGGAACCAATTCTGAGGTCACCAGCCCTCAAAAGTGGAACTGAACCATCTCAGGCTTCCCAGCTTAAAAAAAAAAGGTATGTAAAGACAAGGTTTGGAACCAAGGCGGAAAGGTAGGAGTAGACGTTCAGACAGCAACCCTCCATTTACTCCCTTTTCTTAAGAGGTTGGAGACACAGGTGGTGGCAGGAGGCTGACCACACCCGTGCCCAGCTAGGCGGGAGGTGAGCCAGTGGATCCAGGTGACAAAATCAAGGTAACCAAGGTGATCAAGACATCTCTCCGTCGGTGCTTAACACAGATGCAGACCGGGAAGACCTCCCCCCCACCACCACCTCCGCGGGCACCTCTTCCTGCAGGACCCACCCACCATGAAATGCACGCCTCACCAAGCACCACAGGGGGATGTCTCTGGGCCGGGAGCGCCGGGTCCGAGAGCAGCATTAGCAGCAGGAGGAGGAACAAGAGGCCTTTCGGGAGCAGGGCGGCGCGGCAGGGGCGGGCAAGGTGGTCCATGGCGCTGTGCACAGCTGTAACACGGACGCGCGCGTTTAAAGCTCAGGGCTTGTACCTAGGCCAGGCCAGCAGCTACGTGCTTAACCCCGCCGCCCACAGCCTCTCGGCCAATTAGAACCCAGCTCTCGCAAACAACCTGCCAATAAGGACTTGCCGCCAGGCGCGTCCCTCCCACCCGAGCTCGTCGCCCCGCCCTTGCCCACCTCTGGGCCCGCTCTCTAGGAAGTGTTGCGCGCCGAGCACATCGATGGGTCAGGGGAGAGTTGGCCCCGGCTTGCAGCTCACCCCGGCCACCCTCAGCCTCAGCCCGCGCTCCCCGACTGGCGACTGTGTACTCAGCCCAACCAAGCCCAGTACCTTAAGTACCCGCAGTCCACGCTGCACAACATACACGCCAGAGTCAGCACTTGCGCTGAACCACCCCCTCCAAAGCAAGAGGGGACATAAACCCAGGGAAATTCTTGGATCTTCGATGGCCAGACCTGACCGGGAATTGTGTGCCATTCCCGGGTTCTTCCCAACTCTCTCCCAAGGACACCAAGGCCCGAGGCCCAGTCAGCCCGCTCCGTTTCCAAGTGAGAGGTCTGTCCATTCATTTAGGGGAGGGAGCATGGCTGTGACCCAACCAGATGAAGCCGTTTGGGAATAGAGTTGGAAGTGGCTTCATCTGCAGCCCTGCACTCGGGCCCTTTCATAAATTCTCCATGCGGAGTAGGACAGACATCAGAACCAGTATTTGCCATCTTCTCCCCCACCCCAGGCAAACCTGGGGTGATACAACACACCAGGTGCCAGGAAGGAGGCCAAATAGTCACAGGACAGCAGGTATATACCAGCATTATATGACACTCTAGGACAGCGAAACCAGTGTGTTTGGAGAATGGAGGGTTTTAGGTTTATTTTTCCTGAGACAGAGTCTCACTCTGTAACCCAGGCTGTCCTGACAGTACAATTTTCCTCCTGGCCTCTCTGATTCTGGGATTCTAGACATATACCACTACTCTGCAGGGAATGAAGGGCTTGATCCTCGAGGCCAGCGATACCCTGGTCATCCTTGCCTGGTCTAAGGATCTCTGTCCTGCTGCTTCTTTCCTTCCATCTTGGTAAGCAACTGACCCACCATAAAGTTAATCGATATGTTCAACTGCCCATTGTGAGTTCCTGTAATGAAAACAAGTGAATAGGGTGCACCTTCCTCTGTGTTTGTGTGTGTGTGTGGTGTGTGTGTGTGAGAGAGAGAGAGAGAGAGAGACAGAGAGAGAGAGAGCGCACACAGGCACGCACGTGCATGCTGGTCCTGGGGCTTGAAGTCAGGGCATGATTACTGATCTTTTTTGCTCAAGGCTATCACTCTGCTGTTTGAGCCACATCTCCACTTCTGGCTTTTTGGTAGTTAATTGAATTTTCCTGCGAGGCTGCCTTTGAACTGGGATCATCAGATCATCAGATCTCAGCCTCTTGAGTAAGATTACAGGCTCGGAGTACTCAGTTCCTCTTATCTCTTTTTTTTCTTTTTGCCAGTCCTGGGGCTTGAACTCAGGGCCTGGAGAGCTTCTTTTGCTCAAGGCTAACACTACCATTTGAGCCATAGCACCATGTCTGACTTTTTCTGTGTACGTGGTACTGAGAAATTGAACCCAGGGCTTCATGCATACTAGGTGAGCACTGTACTACTAAGCCACATTCCCAGCCATCCCTCTACTCTCTTGAGGTCTAACTATCTATTACCTTAAACCATGACTTCTCACCCTCAACCCTGGAACCAACAAAAGGTAGCTGAAGATTGATGCTGTGATGGAAGAAATGTGGGTGAGTAGAGATCCTTCTGCCAGAGTGAAGACAGGCAGAAGTCCAGAGCCTGGGGGTTGGGGGCGGGGGGAAGATCAGGAGAGGCTGGACAGCCTTGGGCTCTGACCAGTCTAAGCATCTTGTCAGCCTGTCAGCGCAGTCTCAGGTGACCATGGGACCCTGGACAGGCAGCCCTGTCAGGAAGCTTGCTGGTGGTACTCCACCTCCATATGGTGTTCAGGTGTTAGGAACTGACAGGTAGCAGTTAGCCTTGTGCTATGGAGAAATCAAAAGGGGAAACCACCATAGTAGGAATGTCATACAATTGTTGGGTTTTTTTGCACCTACCTAAGGATTAATAAATGGCTCCATTAATTTCTTTTCTCCTCCCCCCCCCCCCCCCCCCCCCGCCTTTCACTCTTTGTCTTGAACTCAGAGCCTGGGTGCTGTCTCTGAGCTTCTTTCCTCAAGGAAAATGCTCTACCACAGCCCCATTTGCAGTTTTCTGGTGGTTAATTGTAAAGAAGAGTCTCACAGGCTTTCCTGCTCAGGCTAACTCTGAACCTCCATCTTCAGATCTCAGCCTCCTGAGTAGCTAGGATTACAGATGTGAGCCACCAGAAATCAGGAAAAAAGGCTTCATTTCATACTAAAGCAAGTCAACAAATAGTTCTTGGCACAGTAGATTCTTTTTTTTTTTTTTAATTTTATTTTACTTTATTTGAGAACATACTGTACAGAGGGGTTACAATTACATGGGCAGGATAATGCATACATTTCTTACCAAGCATTGCAGCCTCCTCCTTTGTTTACCCTTCACCTCCCTTCCCACCCTCCCCTCTCCCCCCCACCCAATCAAACCCCCCCTCCCCCCCACTCCGACATTATAAAGCTGGTTTTGACATGACATTTTGTACTTCTCATTGTTGCAACAGGTCCTCCTGAATCCTTAAACGACTTGTTTGTCCCCGTCTCCTCCACATGTTATACTGACATCAAATATAGTGAAAGCGGGGGTTACACTGTGGGGGAGGGACATACAAAGCAACAAAGAAATAATCTTATAAATGCGTTAGAAACACATGCATGAAAGAAACAAAAACATTAAAATACATATTTGAGGGTTCGTTTTCCTAACATCACATTATCTGACTTTTTCCGCTTGACTCATACCTATACTAGATATTGCAAATAAGGGAAACCATGGGACCTATGTTTCTTTGGGCCTGGCTTACTTCACTTAATATAATTTTTTCCAAGCCTTTCCATTTCCTAACAAATGGGGCAATGTCATTCTTTCTGATGGAGGCATAGAATTCCATTGTGTATATATACCACATTTTCTTGATCCATTCATCTACTGAGGGGCATCTGGGTTGGTTCCATATCTTAGCTATGGTAAATAATGCTGCAATAAACATAGTTGTGCTGGTAGCTTTAGTGTGGTCTTTTTTGTAAACATTAGGGTAAATGCCCAAAAGTGGGATTGCTGGGTCATAGGGGAGTTCTATGTGAAGTCTTTTGAGGAACCTCCATACTGCTTTCCAAAGTGGTTGAACAAGTTTACATTCCCACCAACAATGAAGTAAGGTTCCTTTCTGTCCACATCCCCTCCAGCATCTGTTGTTGTTAGAGTTCTTGATTTTTGCTGTTCTAACTGGAGTGAGGTGATATCTCAATGTTGTTTTGATTTGCATTTCTTTTATGGCTAGGGATGTTGAACATTTCTTCATGTGTCTATTGGCCATCCTTCTTTCTTCTTCAGAGAAGCTTCTCTTTAAGTCTTTCGCCCACTTACTTATTGGGCAGTTGTTTCTTTGAGGATTTGTTGTTGGGTGGTTTAATTTTTTGAGTTCCAAGTATATTTTAGATATGAGACCCTTGTCCGTTGTATGGCTAGTAAAGATCTTCTCCCAATCCGTGGGCTTTCTATTGATCTTGCTAGCTATGTCATTTGCCCTGCAGAAGCCCTGCAACTTTATGCAATCCCATTTATCCAACCTTTCTTTGATTCGTTGTGTTTCCGGGTCTCTATTCAAAAAATTTCAGCCTGAGCCAAGGAGACCTAGGGTTTCTCCTATTCCATCCTGTAATGTTTTCAGAGTGTCTGCTTTGAGTTCAAGGTCTTTGATCCATTTGGAGTTGATTCTGGTGCAGGGTGATATATAAGGATCTAGCTTTAGTTTTCTACATGTAGTTAACCAGTTTTGCCAGCACCATTTACTGAAGAGGCTGTCTGTCTTCCATTCTATTATTTTAGCTCCCTTATCGAAGATTAGATGGCTATAGGTTGGCACAGTAGATTCTTAACTTACTTACCTGTACCGGCTAATAAACCAGCCCTAGAGGTCAAATGTAATTTGGTAAATCTCCACCTTGGGACAGTGGCTCTGTCTCATGGGCTGGTCCTGAGAAGGGATCTCACACTCCAGTAAAAACTGCTGCTGAAGTAAAAATCACTGGTGTTTTCACCCTAGAAATGATTCCTTCCAGTCTATTGCAATTCACTTACTTGAACTCTTTTCTCATCCCATGCTAGGTCCAGGTTAGATAGAAAGTAGATAGCTTGCCAGGCACTGATGGTTCATACCTGTAATCCTAGCTACTCAGGAGGCTGAAATCTGAGGATGAGGTTCAAAGCCAGCTCAGGCAGAGAAGTCACTAGTTTATCTTCCAAGAAACTACTCAGAAAAAGCCAGAAGTGGTGCTGTGGCTCAAGTGGTTGGGCACTAACTAGTCTTGAGCACAGAGGCTCAGGGACAGTACCGGGGCCCTGACTTCAAGCCCTAGAACCAGTTAAAAAGAAAAAAAGTAGTTAGCTGCAATGACTTTCTGGTATCAGAACTGAGAGCACTGGAGGATGGGTAGCAAGGCCTGATTGGCCCTGTAGACAATGGTTAGTGTAAGGTATATATTTTTTGGGTCCGGTTGTGGGGCCCTCAGCTCTTCAGCTCAAGGCTAGTGCTCTACCACTTGAGCCACAGTGCCACTTCTGGCTCTTTTCTTTTTGCTTATGTAGTACTGAGGAATCAAACCCAGGGCCTCATGCATGCAAGGCAAGCGCTCTACCACTGAGCCACCTTCCCAGCCCCAGTGTAGGGTATATTAAGTAGGTAGGTTTCATTAGGTAGCCGATAAAGAGAACACCCTGTGTTCATGCAGGAAAAGAAGTTTATTTACCAAACTGCTGCCCCCCCCCCCCCACCATGTGTGGTAGAGGGGCATGGCCTGGGGAAAAAAAGGGGTGACCCATCCCTGAGCCAGGACTAATCTAAGCCAGGGACAGGAAGAGGTGTGGCCAGGTGGGGAAAAAGGTGTGGTCATACTGGGTCTGAATGTGACCTTGGGTCTGGGACCCACCTAAGGTCAGAGGGAAGGCTTGTGACCAGAGGTGACCTAGCTGGATGGAGATGTAAACTAGCTGGAGGGAGAGATGTCTGCTTCCAAGTGTGCCAGTTACCTAGGTAACAGATACTGGGTGGAAACTTAGCCAAGAGGTAGGGAGGCAGACCTTACAGTTAGAAGGTGAAGATTGCCCATTTCAAAATGACCCTGTCATTGACCCAGTCTCCCTGCCTATAGAGATGAGTTGTTCTGGGCTCTGAACATCTTGTTTCTCAGACTCACAACCAAGGTGCTCAGCAAATTTTTCCTGCTCTAGTTTCAAAAAGTCAAACTACCTGGGGGTGGGGGTTGGCTCATACCTGTAACTCTAGCTACTCAGTAGGAGTAGGAGTAGTAGTACTTTGTAGTCCAAAGCCAGTTCAGGCAGGAAAGTCTGTGAGATTCATCTCCAGTTAACGACTAAAAAGTCAGAAGTAGAGCTGTGGCTCAAGTAGTAGAATACTAGCCTTGAGTATGAGAACTTAGGGACAGTGCTCAAGCCCTGAGTTCAAGTCCCAGAGCTCACACAAAAAATAAAAGATTTTGATTATTAAATAATATATTTTGGTGTGATGGTTCTGGGGCTTGAACCCAGGGCCTGGGTGCTGTCCCTGAGCTGCTTTTACTCAAGGCTACTGAAGAGCCACAACGCTACTTTCAGCTTTTTTTTTTTTTCTGAGTAGTTCATTGGAGATAAGAGTCTCATGGCCTTTCCTGCCTGGACTGGCTTCCAATCACAATCCTCAGATCTCAGCCTCCTGAATAGCTAGGATTAGAAGCATGAGCCACCAGCACCTGGCCTAAACAATTCTTTATTGCAACAAAAGTTACATTGCAAGTGTCCATCACAACTTTTCCTTTGGAGGCTAAGTGAACTGCAATCCCATCTGCCTACATGAGTAACTTCAGATGAGACTAGAAGGTAATTATTTAGCCAGAAAGGAATGTTCAAGGTAAGAAGAGGCTGGTTCATTTGTTACAAAATCCTTATATTACAAAACCACCCTAATCCCATTATCTCTCTGCTTGCTACAATAACATATGATGTGACTACCAACGTAGGAAAAGTTCAGACTGTGTCCCCCGATTAGAAAGCATAAATACCTTGTCTAGCCATTATGCTCTTACCTACTGCATGTCAGGGACTCCAATTTCCCTTTCTATTCTCTCTGATTTAAGAAAACCTTCGTTAATCTTCCAATAAGTACGTCTTGGCTACCTTATTTTCCTAGAAACTGGGAAGCTGGGTAGAAAGTTTCCTTTCTCTCTCTCTCTCTCTCACCCACACACACCCCCACACACACATGCTGGTATTGGGTCTTGAACTCAGATTCTTCTTTCCTGCTCCTCTTCCTCCTTCGTGTTGGTATTGGGTCTTGAACTTAGGGTCATCTTCTTCTCCTTCCTCCTCCTCCTCTTCCTCCAGTCTTGGGGCTTGAATTCAGGGCCTAGGCACTGTCCTTAAGCTTCTTTAGCTCAAGGCTAGCACTCTACCATTTGAGCCACAGGGCTACCACTTCTGGCTTTTTTTGTTTATGTGGTACTGAGGAATCAAACCCAGGGTTTCAAGCATACTAGGCAAGCACTCTACCACTCAGCCACATGCCCAGCACCTCAGGTCCTCCCCTTCTCAGTTGGCATTTTTATTTACAGTTAGTGCTCTACCAGCTGTGCTCTGCCTCCAAGATTAGGCTTTTGCTGACTAATTAAAGATAAGAGTGGCCAAGAAGTTCTGTCTGCCTAGGCTGGCTTCTAACTACAATTCTCAGATCTCAATCTCCTGGGTAGCTTAGATTGTAGGCTTGAGCCACCAGTGCCCATACTTGGACCAGGTTGGAATCTGGGCTTTGGACAATCAAATTAGGACCAGGGCTTTGGAATTGGGATTCCTATTTGACTAGGATTGGCCATCTATCCTTATAGACTGTTGCCTACAATCCTAGCTACTCAGAAGACTGAAACCTGAGGATTGCTGTTCGAAGCCAGCATGGGCAAATTCATGAGTCTTATCTCCAATTAACTAGTAAAAACTGGAACTGGAGGCATGACCTAAGTAGTAGAGTACCATCCTTGAGCAAAAATGTCCAGTGAGGGGCTGGGAAGGTGGCTCAGTGGTAGAGTGCTTGCCTTGCATGCATGAGGCCCTGGGTTCGATTCCTCAGCACCACATAAGCCGAAAAAAAAGCCGGAAGTGGCATTGTGGCTCAAGTGGTACAGCACTACCCTTGAGCTAAAGAGCTGAGGGACAGCGCCCAGGCCCAGAGTTCAGGCCCATGACCAGGCCCCCCCCCCAAAAAAAATGTCCAGTGAGGGCTGGGAAGATAGCTCAGTGGCAGAGTGCTTGCCTGGCATGTGTGAGGCCCTGGGTTCGATTCCTCAGCACCACATAAGCAGAGAAAGCTCGAAGTAGAGCTGTGGCTCAAATGGTAGAGTGCTAGCCTTGAGCACAAAGGTTCAAGGGCAATGCCCAGACCCTGAGTACAAGCCCCAGGATCTGTCCAAAAAAAAAAAAAGAATCTCATGGTTTTTCATGAGTAGCTATGTAGCTAGGACTACAGGGCTAAGCCACTATGGCCCAGCTTAAAAGCATCTTTTTTTTTCTTGTCCTCTCCCTTCCCTTCTCTCCTCCCCTAAAAGCATCTTTTAAGTTGCTTCTTATAGCTGTAGTTGAGCCCATGGGAAGGCCAGTCGATTCTCAGTAAAGCTCAAGACTTAGCAGGCCCTATTCATCTGTTGTCAAGTGGTAAGAATACAAATTCTGGCCAAGCACTGGTGGCTCATGCCTGGAATCCTAGCTACTCAGGAGATTGAGATCTGAGGATCACAGTTCAAAGCCAGCCCGGGCAGGAAAGGCTGTGAGACTCTGATCTCCAATTAACCACCAGAAAACCGGAAGTGGCGCTGTAGCTCAAGTGGTAGAGTGCTATAGCTACAAATTGAAGGATTTAACCCCTCCACCCCCACGTTTTCCCAGGTGCTTACAGACCAGGCAAGCCACCAAAGATAAGTGGAGACTGCCTGATTCAGGCAGGACAATCTAAGCCTGGCTGTAAATATTCCATTGTGGACCCAACCTAAAAGCCCCCCACCTCCCTAAACCTAATGGCTTTTTCATTAACCTCCGCCTCCTTGTTCAGACCCCATAAAAACCCAACTCCTGTCCCATCTTTTTACAGTCTCCAAGCCCGTGGGAAGGCTGTGTCTCTTGCTGTTATATCTCAATAAACAGTCCTGGCCTGTGGAAGATGGAGTCAGCCTGTTTCCTTCTTTTCTCCTTTTTCCTAACACAAATGAGAAGGTAAGTGCTCCAGCAGCCTGGCACTTGTAAGGAATTACAACAATGTGTCCAGGGCACAGGGTGGGGCTAGGTGAGTGAGTGGGACTAGGTGATCAGACCCTAAAAACCAAGCTTTGAACTGGGTGTGGTGCTGCAGATACCAGCAATCCCAGGTACTTGAAGGGAAGGATGGGGAGTTTGAGGCCAGCCTGGGCAAAGGTAAAGAGACCCAGATTCCAAGTAAGATTAAAAACAAGTTTTGAAGCTCAGCTTATGTCCTATGCGCCAGAAGCCACACAAAGACTCAGAGACCAGAGAGAACGGCGTGGGGAGGGGGCAGTATCATTGGGTACACAGCTCCCGCTTGCTCCTCACCATGCAGTTGTGCCTAGAGTCAGCGCGCCATCTGCTGGGCACTAGGTGATATTACGCAAAGGCACAGAGATGGGAACTTGGGAGAAATGCCCAGCTGCTCTGGTTGGTGACTCCACAGATCAGGTGGGGACCAGTGGGGTCAGCTACCAGCCAGTAGGCCACAGAAGGCAGGGACATGTCTGGGATCCTCTTGGCAACCTAAAGCTAAAGGGTGGTTTTGTTTTGTGCTAGCCCTGGGACTTGAACTCAAGGTCTGGGCACTGTCCCTGAGCTTCTTTTGCTTAAGGCTAATACTCTACCACTTGAGGCACGGTGCCACTTCCAGCTTTTTTCTGTGTATGTGGTACTGAGGAATCGAACCCAAGGCTTCATGCATGCTAAACAAGCACTCTACCACTGAGCCACATTCCCAGCCCAAGGGTGGCATTTTTTTTTTTTTGGTAGTAATGGGGCTTGAACTCTGGGCTTGCGCTTGAGCTTTTCAGCTCAAGGCGAGCACTCTACCACTTGAGCCACAGGGCCACTTCCGGTTTCCTGGTGATTAATTGGAGATGAGTCTCATGGACTTTCCTGCCTGGGCTGGCTTTGAAGTATGATCCTCAAATCTCAGCCTCCTGAGTACCTAGGATTACAGGTGTGAGCCACCGGCACCCAGCAAGGGTAGCATTTTTAAAAAAATGTTATTGTACATATATATACATCTTAAGTTACAGGGAAGTTTATTTTGGCAGCTGGTGCTAAACAAAGGTTAAGTTGCATACGCTAGTGACGTAACAACATCCTTCAATAGGTGTAAGAGTGACACATTCTTGCTTTTCCTCTGGGGAGGGGCATGTTTTTGGTTTTTTTTTTTTGCCGTACTTATGGCTTGAACTCAGGGCCTGGGCACTGTCCCTGAGCTTCTTTTGCTCAAGGCTAGCATTCTACCACTTGAGCCCCAGTGCCACTTCTAGCCTTTTCTGTTTATGTGGTACTAAGGAATCAAACCCAGGGCATCATGCATGCCAGGCAAGCACTCTACCATTAAGCCACATTCCCAGCACCCAAGACATTTTTGTTTTAGTTTAACAAGCTTTAGTTTATGCAGCATCCCTTCTTGTTACCCCTCCATATCACTAGCTCTCCAAATTTTTTGGTGATATGGGATCTGAACTCAGAAACCTCTAGTTTGTTAGGCTGGTGTTCAACCACTTGAGCCATGCCTTCAATTCTCTTTTTATTAATATATATTAGTTGTAGAAGGCATTTTCATTGTGACAGTTCCATACAAGTGTATCATTACTCTCTTCTTTGCCTTTTCTTAAAACAATTTCAATAGTTTTTTTGTTGTTGTTGTTAGTCGTGGGGCCTGAACTCTGGGCCTGGGCGCTATCCCTCAGCTCTTCAGCTCAAGGCTAGCACTCTACCACTTGAGCCACAGCACCACTTTCCAGCTTTTTCTGCTTATGTGGTGCTGAGGAATTGAACCCAGGGCCTCATGCATGCAAGGCAAGCGCTCTACCACTGAGCCACCTTCCCAGCCCCCTTCAATAGGTTTTATTATCCCATTTTCATGCATGCAAAGAAACTATATTCATCCTCAAACACCTTCTTCAGTTAAATTAGCCCTCCCTCCTCCCCTATGGCCTCATCTGCTTCCAGCCCCGTGGGGTTTTGTTGTTGTTTTTTTTTTCAGTTAGCTCACACTAGTTATACAGAGATGAATTTCATTGTTATACTTTCATTTTTTTGTTTGTTTTTTTGGTCAGTCGTGGGGCCTGAACTCTAGGCCTGGACACTGTCCCTCAGTTCTTTAGCTCAAGGCTAATGCCACTAGCCATAGTACCATGTCCGCTTTTTTCTTATGTGGTGCTGAGGAATCGAACCCAGGGCCTCATACATGCAAGACAAACACTCTACCACTGAGCCACCTTACCAGCCCCACACTTTCACTTGTTTACAGAATTTTCCAATCAACCTCACCTCCTCTACCACTCTCAACCCACCTTGCAGAGTTTTTGCCTGTTAGGGGATGTATGTTTTTTTTATTCTTTTATGCCGATCCTGGGGTTTGAACTCACTGCCCTGGGCACTGTCCCTAAGCTTTTTTGTTTGTTTGCGCAGGCTGTGAGGCTTCAACTCCAGGGCTGAGCATTGTCTAGTTCTTTTGCTCAAGTCTAGTGCTTTATCTTGTGGAGCTATTTCCGTTTCTGGTGGTTAATTGGAGATAAGAATCTCATGGAGGGCTGGGAGGTTGGCTCAGTGGTAGAGCGCTTGCCTTGCATGCCTGAGGACCTGGGTTCGATTCCTCAGCACCACATAAGCAAAAAGAAAAAAAGCCGGAAGTGGCGCTGTGGCTCAAGTGGTAGAGCACTAGCCTTGAGCTGAAGAGCTGAGGACAACGCCCAGGCCCCACGACCGGACCCAAAAGAAAAAAAAAAAAGAATCTCATGGACTTTCCTACCCAGATTGGCTTCAAACCTCTCCTCAGATCCCAGCCTTCTGAGTAGCTAGGATTACAGGCATGATCCAGTGCATAGCTCTATTCTGGAAATAGGGTCTAGCTATGTAGCCCAGGCTGGCCTCAAACTCTAAATTCTCCTTCCTCAGCCTTCTGGAGTAGCTGGAATTACAGGTGTGCAATATCACTCCTAACTATTAGTTTGTTTTTTTTTCAAGAAGAGTCCAAAGTTAAAATACTGTATGAACCACTAAAGTGAAACCTCTTTGAACAATTAGCACACACACACACACACACACATACACACAATGCCAGGAATGTCAGTAGAGAGGGAGAAAACAAAGGATGAAGTAACTATGGTCAAAATACTTGATATACATGTGTGAAAATGAAACAATGAAACTTCCCATGCTGCCAACTTGATGGCTCAGGTTCACCTTTCAGAGAAGACCTGCACACGCAGGAGCAACTCTCCAGTCGGAATCCGCTAGGGCTGCCAACAGCGCGGCATCAACTGGAGAGGATCTCCAAGGGCGAAGGCGACTAGGAACCCGTGAACACCAGATCAGTTGCTCCAGTAGCTCCGTGGGGACCCCGGGGCTCCTTCAGGTAGTAGGGAAGAGGAGTTGTTTAGGAGGGCGCGACCTAGAGGAAGGCGGCCCCCTACCTGCCGCCCAAGCCCTCGGGGGCGGGAGGTGGAAGGCCTGTCCTTGGCGTTGCGCCCCGCCCCAAGAACAAATATTTAACATTCCTAGCCTGTCTGAGGGGCGGGGCCAGGGGAAAGTAGCCCTCCCTCCCCGGTTTCTGATTCGCTGCGAGCCGACGGGGAGGGGTCTCGCCGGCAGGCGTCGGGTGGGGCGGGAGGGCTGGCCCAGGTAGGTGAGCGCACTTGCTTTTGATCCAAGGACGTGAGTTAGTCACGTAGAGGCGCTGGACTTCGGCTCCCCTCCCGCTCCTCGTGTCCTGTGTCACTTTCGCCTCAGTGTCTCCATTTGTTACCGAGAGTCACACCCTAACCTCCCTCTCCTCTCTTCTCCCCGGGGCCATGCTCTTTCCCTGGGTAAAAGGCAGGGATGCGCCCTGGGCTTTCTCCGGTGCACAAGCCCCGCTTTTCCGAACGCACACAGCGCGGCTTTAGCTTCAGATCTCTGCTTCCATCGCGATGGAGCCCTTTCTTCCCGCGGTTTCCTAGTGAGTTACGTAAGAGGGAAAGTTTGAGACAGTACAGGGCTGCGCGGAGACGCTCAGGAAAGGAGTTTGCACAAATCCGAGCGGGCGAATGAAGCTAATTAGGAGTTAGTTACGCTGTTGGCTCAAGATGAAGGCTCCACGGTCCGAAAGCTCCAGGCTACAACCCCGCCGTCCGGGAGAGCGAGGCAAAGCCGCAGGCGCCCCCACGTGGCGCAGGGCCGAGGCTTCCGACCCCGACCGTCTCGGGCGGGGCCTCCTCTCTCCCGGGCATCCAGGCCGGCACACTCCAGCGGAGGGCCGGCACTTCGCGGACCCCGGCTGTGTGGACCAGTCCTTAACGATGACCTCTAGAGACCGACCATAGCTCTAAAGACGCAGGATCTTTGCTCGATTTTCCTTTCCCAGAAGATCTCTATGCTCGCCCCCCCCCCTTTCTCCAGTCCTCTAAAGTAACACCTTGTAGCTCTCACGACGCCCCTCCTCTCCCAGTGACTACCACCCCCGGAGGGCTCGACTCCCCTCTCCAGTCCCCCCTCCTCCCCAACCCTCAGGTTGCCTCTCGATGACTTCAACTGGTCTCGGGCGACCCTCCAGGACGGGAGAAGGCCTCTGCTCTTGCACGTGGTTCTCGTGGAGACCTCGTGGTCCTCGCTGGGGAGAGAGGAGGAGGAAGGGGATGGCTCCAGGAGTCGGACAGGAGCAGACCTAGAAGCGGGAGTCCGGATCCAGGACGACCCAGCTGAAAGTCCAACTTCTCCATTCCAGGGCGGGTTCCGGCCAGGCCCCTAAGTTGTCCGGGCCGCTCCCGGTCACGTGGACGGCGGGGCCGCAGGTAACTCTCCCAGGAGGGCGGGGGCGGGCAGCCGCCCCGCCCCGCCGGACGCCCAGGGCGGGTCTCAGCAGCGCCCACAGCGCCAGCCCAGCCACAGGTGCCGCCCCCAACACACGGTGTCCCGCCCTGGCTCCTCCGCGTCCGCCGCGGGTCGGTGCGTGCGTGCGCCTCGTCGGTCCGCGCGCGCGCGCGAGTGTGTGTGCGTGTGTGGCCGAGCGCCCCCTTCCTCCGCGGCCATGACTCCCCCGCCGCCGCCTCCGCCCCCGCCCCCGGGCCCAGACCCCGCGGTTGATCCGGCCGCAGACCCCTATTCCGGGCCCGGATCTCTCGTCGTGCTGTTCGGGGCCACGGCCGGTGCGCTGGGGCCAGACCTGGGCTCCGACGAAACCGACTTAATTCTCCTAGTTTGGCAAGTGGTGGAGCTGAGGAGCCGCCAGGTAGGGTGGACCGGAGGCGGGGGAAAGGGTGGGGAAGCCGCGGGGCCCGGCGGCTGATGGGTGTCCCCCGCAACTCGCAGGTGGGGACGCTGCACAAGTCGCTGGTTCGCGCCGAGGCGACTGCCCTGAGCCCGCAGTGCCGCGAGGCGAGCGGGCTGAGTGCGGACAGCCTGGCGCAGGCCGAGTCCCTGGACAAGGTGCTGCAGCAGGTGAGCGCCGGGCCCGGCGTGGGTGACCACAAAGGCCGGGCTGCGGGGGTCGTTCACCGCGGGAGGCGGCAGGAGGCGAGGCGAGGCCTGGCGCGCCACCTCCCACCGGCCCGGGCGGTGGCACAGGGTCTGATCTGAAACTTTTGATTCTTGCCCAGGTCTTTCTCTGCCCGCCCCTTCCCAGGCACGCTGAAGGGGTGGGGATGGCGGCCTGAGAAAGCGAGGCCCAACGGCCGTCTGGAAATGTGCCATGGGTGAGGGGTGGTGGGTGAAGGATCGAGGATCGAGGGGTTCAGGCTGGGCCGCCCTGCGCCTCGGTCCTGCCCGCCCGCCTGGGAATCTCTGGGGCGGGGGCGTCGGGCGGTGTTTGCCTCCCGGGCAGACGCCGCCAGGTGTAAGCTGCTCGTCTAGGCCTGTCTCTGCCGGCTGGCCGGTGTGGGTGCTGTCCGTACCCTGCCTGGGGGCTAACTTCCTCCTGACTGTTCAAGATTGGGGTGCTTCCAACCCTGGCCAAAGTGGAAGGCAGTTCCCATTGCTGTTTATTCTAGTCTTCACTGCTGCCTTTACCCGGTGACTGATTCTGGCTTAGTGAGTGTACCTTGCTTTACACGCACAAATTCTTTCCTCTTTCAAATCTGGTGGTTCTTCATGAAGAAATACAAAAATGCTGGCTGAATCTAGCCTATACCTGGGGAGGATCCTGGAGAAAAGCTGGGTGGGTGCATTGTTCTGTCAACCTCAAGTTGTGAGGTGTCATAGAATTGGCAGAGGTAGGAGAGGGGGTGGAGATTTGTTAGTCTGTGCTTAGTGCTTATACCGGTTTTCCAGCTGGGTTGGAGCGTGGGGAAGGGGGTGCTACCCCCTCTAAAAGCAAACAGTTCAGTGCCAAGCCGGTCGATAGGGTGTGGGTCAAAGCTCATGCTGCTTCTGGTGTCCAAGTGTGGAGTTGTGTCCTTGGAGTTTCGCTGCCCCTGGGTTGGTCGGACCTGGAGGCGGGGCTGCTGTTGACCATGAGCCTCCTGTCCCTCAGGCAGGCCTGGGCCTCCCCCCACCTGTCTGAGGGCGGTGCCTGATCTGGGACTGGTTTAACCTGCTTTACCCCGCCTCTTCCCACCTGCTTCTCCCACTCCACCAGGTGTTTGCTCTGGCCCCACTCCAAACTCCTGGAGTGTGTGTGATGGGGGCTTGGGTTATGTGTGAGTGCCCTCATTCGGCCTAGAGAAGGTGACAGTGAACTGGGACAGGGATTGGAGTGGGGGTGGTGGTCTAAGGAAGTTATGCCACAGAGCCAGGCCCACTAGATGTGGCCTCTGCCCCAAGCAGGGTAGGGCTGAACATCTGGAGGAACCAGCTTTGCAGCCTGAATCCTCCCTCCTCCTACCCCCCCCCCATTACTGCTTGTCTAGCTGTGAGTCTGAGTCTCCTTACTCCCTGTCCCCAGTTCTCACAGCTGGTGAGCGGGGATGTGGCCCAGCTGGGCGGGGGCCCCTGCGTGCTCTGCACCGATGGGCAGCAGCTGTTGCGACAAGTCCTGCACCCTGAGGCTTCCAGGAAGGTATGCCACCGAAGGCACAATGGTAGTTGGGTTCCCAAGATTCCCACTGTAGGGGTGCTCAGTACACCCCAGTTCCCTCATTCATCCCCACTCCATGTGCCCCCAGAACCTGGTGCTCCCCGATATCTTCTTCTCCTTCTACGACCTCCGCAGAGAGTTCCATATACAGCACCCAAGCACCTGCTCTGCCAGGGACCTCACAGTGGCCACCATGGCACAGGGTATCTAGCTCAGGTGGATGGGTGGCTTTGGGCTGTATCTGAGCATGTGCATGCTGCTAGATGGGTTATATGGACACAAAGCAAATGTGCATTATCTGCTGAGTCCTTGACTGTATCCAGGGCTATGTCTATGCTGGATTGCATTTGGAATGTGGGTGTATTTCTGTACTTGGGCTGGGGGCCTGTAAAGTGCATGTTGGGATTCTTTATGTGTGTAAAGAGGAGACGTGGGCCTGGGTTGAACATGGTTAGTAGTTATGCCAAGTACCCTCAGGTGGGGCCTCTGAAGCTAGGATTTCTTTATTGCCACTTTTCTGCCCATAGACTTGGGACTAGAGACAGATGCCACAGAGGACGACTTTGGGGTCTGGGAAGTGAAGACAATGGTAGCTGTCATCCTCCACCTGCTTGAAGGGCCCAATGGTATGTATGATTCCCTCACTTGGACTCTCACCCGCTGTCAGGCCTATTCTGTCTTCAAATTCCCCTTGCCATGCTGGGCGCCGGTGGCTCACAGCTATCACCCTAGCTCCTAGCCTGTCCTCAGGAGGCTGAGATCTGAGGATCGAGGTTCAAAGCCAGCCCAGGCAGGAAAGTCCATGAGACTATCTCCATTTAACCACCAGAAAAACTGGAAGTGGAGCTATGGCTCAAAGTAGTAGAGTGCTAGCCTTGAGCAGAAAAGCTCCCAGGCCCTTTGCCCGCTCTCGTGGCCTTCTCTAAGCCAGCACAAGGTAGACATCCCATTATCACCTCATCCCCCTCACCTGTCCTCTTTTTGCAGCTTGGTGGGGAGCACCCCTCTCCCCTCCACCAGACCCTGCTGACCCCCATGCCATCTCCTCTCAGGTCATTTGTTCTTGAAACCCGAGGTGGTAAAGCAGAAATATGAGACGGGGCCCTGGTGAGTATGGGAGCAGGGGTGCGGGTGACAGCAGTCGGACAGCTCTGACCCTGTGCCCTCCCTCCCCCATAGCAGCAAAGCGGACGTGGTGGACAGTGAGACTGTGGTACGGGCCCGTGGGTTGCCCTGGCAGTCATCAGACCAGGATGTGGCTCGCTTCTTCCAAGGGCTCAACATTGCCAGGTGGGTGTGACAGGAGAGGAGGGCCACCAGGACAGACCTAACCCAGGAAGCACTAACAGCGCTTGGCTCCACAGGGGTGGTGTAGCACTCTGCCTCAATGCCCAGGGCCGCAGAAACGGTGAGGCCCTCATTCGCTTTGTGGACAGTGAACAGCGCGACCTGGCACTGCAGAGACACAAACATCACATGGGCATCCGCTATATTGAGGTGAGGAGTTTTTCCCCAGGAGCGGAGCAGGGCAAAGCGGAGTCAGGCCTGAGACCCATGGGCTATTCCCTCTACGCTCACAGGTATATAAAGCCACCGGAGAGGAGTTTGTAAAGATTGCAGGAGGTGAGTGTGCCTTTGCTTCTTGACCTCTATCCTATTCCTACCACCTTTTGCCTCTGCTCTCATGTGGGCCTGGGTTCAACTCCCATTTTGACTCCCATTCCCTCCGCAGGCACATCACTAGAGGTGGCTCGTTTCCTGTCACGGGAAGACCAAGTGATCCTGCGGCTGCGGGGACTGCCCTTCTCAGCTGGGCCAACCGATGTGCTAGACTTCCTGGGGCCCGAGTGCCCAGTAACTGGAGGCACTGAGGGGCTGCTCTTCGTGCGCCACCCTGATGGTAGGCCAACTGGTGACGCCTTTGCTCTTTTTGCCTGTGAGGAGCTGGCACAGGCTGCACTGCGTAAGCATAAGGGCATGCTGGGTAAGCGATACATCGAACTCTTCCGGAGCACTGCAGCTGAGGTGCAGCAGGTATGTAGCGCCCATGGCTCCTCATCCTCCCCCACAACACACCCCGCCTCCTTGGGGTGAAGCTTCAGTTCTGTTATGTGGCGTGAAAAGCCCATTGCCTTTCTCACTAGGTCCTAAACCGCTATGCATCCAGCCCACTCCTTCCCACGCTTACTGCTCCGCTGCTGCCCATCCCCTTTCCACTGGCAGTTGGCGCTGGAAGGGACTGTGTACGCCTTCGAGGCCTACCCTACGCAGCCACCATCGAAGATATATTGAGCTTCCTGGGGGATGCAGCAGCTGATATACGGCCTCATGGTGTGCACATGGTACTCAACCAACAGGTGAGGCTGCTACTGGGAGGGGAACACACATGCTCTTGCATACAACAGATTGCTTACAAGATGGTGTGCACAGGGCCGGCCAAGTGGCGATGCCTTCATCCAGATGATGTCAGCAGAGCGTGCCCTTGCTGCTGCTCAGCGTTGCCACAAGAAGGTGATGAAGGAACGCTATGTGGAGGTTGTCCCCTGCTCCACTGAGGAAATGAGCCGCGTGCTGATGGGGGGCACCTTGGGCCGCAGTGGCATGTCCCCTCCACCCTGCAAACTGCCCTGTGAGTGCTCCAGGGGCTGGCAAAGGGACACAGAGGCCAGGTGTTCTAAGCTGCCTCTTCCCTCAGTGGGGGCTCCCTCTAGGGCAGTCCTCAGCTCCCTGCAGACGTACCTTCTACTTATCTCTAGGCCTCTCGCCACCCACCTACGCCGCCTTCCAGGCCACCCCAGCCCTCATTCCCACTGAGACGGCAGCTCTGTATTCCTCTTCGGCACTGCTCCCAGGTGCCAGGGTGCCTGCTGCCCCTACTCCTGTTGCCTACTACCCAGGACCAGCCACTCAACTCTACATGAACTATACAGCCTACTACCCCAGGTACCCTGCTGCCAGAACCCCGCAGATATTCCCATATGTGGAAGGTACTGGTTCATTTCTGGGCCAGATAATGTAAAGTCTTAGACTTTATTCTGAGATAGCAAGGAAGTATATAGGTGGCTGATGATGTTACCTACTGGAGGCAGGGAAACAAACTGGAGGCAGGGATTTCAGGGTGGAAGAACTAAGCACGAGACAGAAGCAAGGGAGGAGAGAGACAGGTCTTGATCTAGACCACTACTAAACTGTCCCTTCCACCCTAGCCCTCCAGTGTCCCCTACAACTGTGGGCTACCTTGCCACGCCCCCTGCTGCTCTGGCCTCTACTCCCACTTCAGTGTTGTCTCAGCCAGGAGCCCTGGTCCGTATGCAGGGTGTCCCATACACAGCTGGTATGAAGGATCTGCTCAGTGTCTTCCAGGCCTACCAGGTGAGGTTATGTGGCTAGAGGGCTTGAAGGCCTGGATGAGCCTGGAACAGCATGCCCTAAATCTGTGTCCCTTCCACAGCTGGCCCCTGATGACTACGCCACTCTGATGCCTGTTGGTGATCCACCTCGCACTGTTTTACAAACCCCCAAGGAGTGGGTGTGTTTGTAGGAGGAAGCCAGTAAATAGAGTTAGCTGATCTCCCCAGCTAATATGGTCTCCTGGGCATCCTCAGCCAGATGGCTTCCATCTAGCTTGTCAAAGCTCTCAGATGGCATCCTGAGAAGCTCAAGCCCAGATCCATCTTCCATATATTTCTCTACCTATTCATCCAAGATGATGGCTGAGGGTAAAATGGGACTGTCCTGTTTCCAGTGGCATGCCGAGGCCTCCTGACAGGCCTGTGCCCGCACATACTGTGGGACTAATTGGTACGCTACAGGCTTGTGCTTTTTAAAATCTAAGCCCTAGTAACCTTCATATAAGACTAATGGGAGGGCCAAAGGTCCATTTGAGCCTCCTGAGTGGAGATCTCAATGCTCTCTACTCCACCTCCCCTCCTGTGAGGGCAGGGAAGAAAGAGAGGGGCAGTCCTTGCCCTCAGGATACTTGGATGCTAGGAACCACCATGTGCCAGGGGTGGTGGCCCCCATCTAAGAATGCTAGCCCCACTCCAGCTACACACAAGGAACGTAGAGGGCAAAATACCAACCTATTCTGGACTGTGCTGCACTGTCTTCAGAGAACACTAGGGGGCAGGAGCCCCTTTCCAGACAAAAAAATCAGGCATGGATTTTAAAAGGGACTGTCTGACAACTTTTTTGCAACACCTTTGGAAGGTCAGTTGTCCAGTGCCAAGCAAACACGATGGCCTGTCCTTTGCACCCACTAACGAGTGCAGTACTGAAGCCTCAAGGAACTTGGAACCGTGTCCTCTATGTAAAATGAACAAAAGTTCCTGACCCAATGGACTTTAAAAGCTGCAGCACCCTAAGCTTTGGCCTGAGAGTGAAAGGTTCCACACCAACCTCAAGCAGAGAAAAACTCAGACTGCAAGAGGACTGTCAATCTGTCACCATTTATTATTTCAGCACTAAAACTGAGGAGGAGCCTGAACTAGTGGCTCCTCTTCCCTTTATATTTGTGGTAAGGAGCACTGCACTCCTATAAAAGGTTTTAAAATACAAAATGTACAAGAAAACACAATCCCAAGTGCTGTAAACGTAACTGAGAACCAGTTTCTTTACTAAACATCCATTTTATAAAACGCAAAGTTTCAGTTTACACCCATCTTGAGTCATAAAGGTAACCCAACCATCTTTTTTGAATATAACGAATAGCCTCACAAAGCCAGGCCCAGCAGAGAGCTGTTGGTAGTGACTAGCCTGGGGGTTGGAGGGTGTGGGCTGTACCCTGGGAAGCAGCACCACAAGTGAACCCAAAAGCATCTCTTCCTTACAAAGCTGTTTTCATCCATGTTTCTCTTATATATCGAGTAAGCAGAATGGCTGCTTGTTCTATTCTTTAACCCAAGATTTAGCACAGGTTTGAGAGGGCTGTGTGCCCACTCACTCAATGCTGCTACTAGAAATCAATTTGCATAGTCCAATGGATGTGTGCTTTATAACCATTATGTTGCACAAAAAATTCAAATCTTTATCTACAAAGCCAAAAAATATTCTTACACAAAAGCTTTTACAAAGCGGATATAAAACTGCTTACATAGTAGACAAAGCTCTACTTTAACTTTTGTTTTAAATAGGAAAGCATTTCTAGTGCTACAGGCATCAAGGTATTTAAAAGGCATCAAAATTTGGTGCATAGCAACGCTGGATCACAGAGGCTTTTATTCTTGAGGGGAGCAAAGCAGCCCCCAAAGGATGAGACAAGTACTCTACAGCCCCAGGAAAAGAGGGTAGAAACAAGTCTGGTCATGTTTCTGGAACTTTAACTCGGAGGCTAACCCTCTATCCTTCAAAGAAAGCTGTGGGATTCCAACCACAGGCTCTGAAGCATTATCTTATATCCATACCAACACAAACTTACTTTCAAAGAAAAATTAAAACACTCAGCTCCAAGAGAGTCCAGAGTAACGTATTGAAGGATAGATTGTTCTCTAGATTGTTTTAGGGAAGAAATCCAAATCATGACAAAACAACAAAAAAAACCCAAACTTCCTTAGCCTGGGTCAACAGCTTTTACCCTGCTGACTGCAGGTGGAGGGCAAAGACCAGCCCTTGGCTCAGGCCCTATGTGACCATAATAGAGCTCTGGCACTAAGGGTCTGTAATTGCTTGGAGTAACAGTGTCATGTCTGAAGCCAGCCCAAGTACTCTGTCTTATGTGTAGGCACTCAAAAATTTTTCTTCCTGAATAAATGAAAGTACATTTCATCTGAAAACATACTATAAAGTTCAGGGATTTAAAAATAGGCCCAGAAACAGGTAATAAATCCCTTTAAGAGGGAGAAGATAAGGGCAGGGTAGGTGCCCAACTTGTGTACCTCCTTTGGTTGATAGCAGGTTGGAGTTTCTGCAGGATGCTGCCTGGGCTACAGTCTCACCAGCAGCAGGACCAGGGCATCTTTGGTGTAGAAGGTGAGGTCCATGACACCACTTCATTTTTGGATGTGCCTCAAGCCTTGTAAAGAAAAGGCTGGTTTCTAGGTCACAGAGAGGGAAGGGTGGGCCAGAATCATTTCAGGCTGTAAACAGAATGGAGGATAAGCCTTTCCATCTGGAGTCTTGCATTTTCTCGGCTCATCTTAATGCACAGCTCATTTACACTTAGTTCCTGACACAGCTGGCCTGTCTTCTATAGAATAATTAGAACTACAAAGCTGCTTGAACCATCAAACATTACAGCGCAACCAAAGGCAGAAGCTCCCACTTAAGAGAAGGTTCTGGGGTCAGAAGACATAAATAGGAAGAGCATGCCAAAGTCTGTTTAGGGTGGCAGAAAATTAAAGCTACCAAGCTAAAACTCCACCTTTCAAATTCACTTTACAATTAGCCATCTTATCTATACAAGGTCCTAAAAGCATAAAAATTTTAGTAACATGGAGAGACTGCAGAAAGGTTACCCAGAAAGTTATGTAAAGGCTATGCTCTGGAATGTCTTTATCCCAACACTTCAATGATGGAATGGTCTCTTCTCATTTTATCTAATAACAGTTTACTTTTTTATAAAGAGTATGAGCTACATTTGGCTTTATTTCCTATGAATCTATGAAAGGCTTCAGGACACATGCTGAGTTTCTGAGGCATTAAGTGTGGGTTTAAGATACTTTTCTTTTTCTCCTTTTGCTTGCCTCTAGAAGATTATCAAAACTTCCTATTTTTAAAAATATCAAAACTAAAGGGCCTCCAAATGACCAGAAAGCAGTATAAATCACTAATTCTATTTACACAACCAGGTCACCTGCAAAAGCAGCATCTCTAAAATGAAGAGCTTGCTGCATCCACACTCAAAGCACCTGTCATATAAAAGTATTCTATTTAAATATAAAAAAATGCAAAACTCATTTTTCCATCACTCAGCCTATGCTGTTCCTGTTCTTCTGTGAACAGATGCTTTCTCCATAAATGGCTGAGTTTAATTCCTGGTACAGGTCCTGAAGGCCAAAGAGTTAGAAACCCAAGGTCTGAGAGAGAAGTATTGAGAAGCTGATCTGGCACAAGGATGCAGGTTTGCACTGTTAGAGCCCATCAGATCTTCCTAAATCCAGGGACTCAGAACCTTGGAGAGGAGCTTCTGTGTTCACGCTTGAGCCGTGGGAAACAGAAATCTGGGACATGTCTCTCCCAATTATCTCGTTCACTGAAAAAGAAGAAAAGGAAGAGTGATTAATGATATACCATATGATGCTTTACCTAGAACTCTCGCCAGCCATTGCCTTTCCCATGGCTTTCAGTATTTGAAATCTGTTCCAGAGCTGAGTGGCATTAAAGTGAGAAACATTCCCAGCCAGGTGCCAGTGGCTCATGCCTATAGGAGGCTGAGATGTGATGACTGCGGTTTGAAGCCAGCCCAGGCAGGAATGTTCCTGAGGCTCTTATCTCCAATTAAGCACCACAAAAGCTAAAAGTGCAGCCATGGCTCAAGTGGTAGAGCTATCCTTGAGCAAAAAAGTTCAAGGACAGCACCTAAGCCTTGAGTTCAAGCCCCAGTACACACCCATAAAGTAATAAATATCATTCCCCAAGTGGCTCCAGACTCCTCCATCTGTCTCTCTGTTTAGTTTGAGTTGGGAAGGAAATGGCTGGCAGGTCAGGAAAGATTTTGTGTGTGTGTTGGTAAAAGGGTTTGAGTTTAGGACTTTATGCTTTCATTTGGCTTTCTTGCTCAAGTTTGGAAATCTTCATTTGAGTCATACCTCCAAGTCCAGCATTTGCTAGAAAGGGCTTTTCTCCCTGGGCTGTCTTAAAACCTCAATCTTCTAGGTCTTGCCTCCTGTGTAGACTTACAGGCATGAGCTACAATGACTGGCATCAGGAAATTTTATCTTCACTCCAAAAGCTCATGCTTCCACTTAGCAGCATATAAAACGAATAAAAATACTCTAGCAAACCACAGAGGAGATATACATACACGTGTGTGTGTGTGTGTGTGTGTGTGTGCGCGCGCGCGTGCACGTGTGTATTTATTTTTTTGGCCTGTCTTGGGACTTGGAAGTCAGGGCCTGGGTGCTGTCCCTGAGCTGCTTTTAGCTCAAAGCTAGCACTCTACCACTTGAGCCACAGCACCACTACTGAATTTTTCTGAGTAGTTTCTTGTAAAGAGTCTCAGGGACTTTTCTGCCACAGCTGGCTTTGAACAGCAATCCTCAGATCTTCTCCTGAGTAGCTAAGATTACAAGTGTGAACCACGAACGCCTGGCTTTTTTTAAAATCATATTTAATACTATTATTCTGTCCCTTTATCATGCTTTGACACTGGTATAGTTTGCAGTTCTTTCTGATTGTAGGTTCTTCAACTAAAGATTCTACACTAGCCATGCCCTCATGTTTATAATCCTACCTATATCTGGGAGGTTGTGATCAGGAGAAGTAGAATTCCAGTCTAGCCCCATCAAAATAAAGGTTCATGAGACCCCATCTTAACAAAAAGAGCTGTATATGGTGGCATCTCAGCTATAAAAGGAAGTGTATATAGGATCATGGTCCTCAGATCTCAACCTCCTGAGTAGCTAGGGTTGATTACAGGTGTGAGCCACTGGTGCCCAGCTTCACAGTGAGATTCTTATCCCCTATTAACTACCAAAAAAGGCAGAAGTTAAGCTGTGGCTCAAGTGGTATACTGCCAGCCTTGAACAAAAAAGCCAAGCAAGAGCGTGGACCCTGGTATTAGCTTATAGTTGGATTAATATCCACGCTTTTTTGGTTTTGTCTACCCTGCCTGGCTTCAAATAGGGATCCTCAGATCTTACAGATCTTAGCCTCCTGAGAGGCTAAGATTACAGTTGTGAGCCACCAGAACCTGGCTAACATCAATTTATAAGTGAATAATTGGGTCCTAACTTAAGATAATCACTTAGAAGTTATAGTACAGTAAAAGCTCATTAGGTGGGGTTAAGAAGGGAACTATAGAATATCATTAAAAAATAATGCCTGGCATCTTTGTGTGTGAGTGTGCATGCACTTGTGCACATGTATTTTACTAGGGCTTGAACTCAAGGCCTGGGCATTATCCTTTAGCTTTTCTGCTAATTTCAAACCAGGATCTTTAGACCAATGAGCCACTGGTGCCCAGAAAGCATCTAATTTTGGTAGTGTATATTTTAAGCAAGACTTAGAACAGTGATAGAAACCTAGAGAGAGAACTAAGCAAGCATTCAGCTCACACTCAAGTCATTCTTTGCTTTCACTTATGCTTCTAAGGGAATTAGCTTCAGAAATGCTTTAGGTTGCCATGCAACACACCTTTTCCAATTCTGTACTACAGTGTACCTAGTAAGCAAGAGGCCTTGAGTTCAATCTTTATTATTGCCCTTCTCTGAAAAACATCTCTGGCAAACCTATCTGTGAGGCAATGCATATGCAGATTATTAGCGATCTTGACAAAAGGGACTGCCTGAACTGGGTGGGTCCTGGGATAGCTTCAAACCACCTCAGTCTCCTGAGTAGCTAGGATTACAGGCATGAGCTACCAGAGCTCAGCTTACCTGAATTGTTCTTTCTGGCAGTATTGGGGATTGAACTCAGTGCCTCTTGCCTACTTATATGCCCCAACTCCTGTAATTTTTATTTTATTTTGACTACATATGATGAATTTACTGAGTTATTAAATTACAGTTCACTATGTATGAGGTGGCTTTATTTTTCTACCCACTTAAGATAAAAGCTAAAAAGTTGTTTATGTCTCTAATGTATAATTCCATCATGTCTTTTTTTTTTGGTTGATCGTGGGGCTTGAACTCTGGGCTTGGGCACTGTCCCTGCCCTCTTCAGCTCAAGGTGAGTGCTCTACCGCTTGAGCCACAGCGCCACTTCTGGTTTTCTAGTGGTTTATTGGACATAAGAGTCTCACGGACTTTTCTTCCCAAGCTGGCTTTGAACTGTGATCCTCAGATCTCAGCCTCCTGAGTAGCTAGGATTACAGGCGTGAGCCACAGGCGCCTGGCTAACTATCATTTCTTCACCTGGCTAACTCTATCGTTTCTTCCTGTCACAAAAATAAAGTGAACTAAAAACTAAAATGATAGTCAACAGCCCTAAATGCCAACGTTACAGGTTATGTAGGTCACAGCATCTGGCCCACTTTTAGCAACCACTACCCTAAACTTCTACCCCAACACCTGGATTTGCCTGTGCTACCACAACAACAGTAGAACCAGGGCTATCAGTTGTATCTGCTGTTATAAAAACAAAACAAAACAGCTATTTTATCTGAGAAATGTTCACATTAGCAGTGTAATGGAATGCCTTTCTACAAACAAGAATTGAGTGTTTGAGTAGCTACAGGCATCTCCTTTACAGCTATTTCCCATGCTTAAAAGATTCATAGTTTAAGCTAGGTGCCAATGGCTCACATCTGTAATCCTAGTTACTTGGGAGGCTGAGATCTGAGCCAGCCTAGGGAAGGAAAATCCGTGAGACTATTTCCAATTAACCACCAAAAAGCCCTAAATGGAGCTGTAGTTTATTTATTTTTATTTTTTATTTTTGCTTATGTGGTGCTGAGGAATCGAACCCAGGGCCTCTGGCATGCAAGGCAAGCGCTCTACCACTGAGCCAACTTCCCAGCCCCGGAGCTGTAGTTTAAATGGTAGACAGCCTTGAGAGAAAAAGCTAAGTGATAATGCTCAAGGCCTGAGCTCAAGCCCCAGTATTGGTAACCCTACTCCCCCAAAACAAAAAGTTAGTGCTGCCAAGTATGGCATAGTATGAAATCTCACAACTAGATGGAAAGGGGCAGGGTAACTCAGGGCATTTTCCTGCGGTACTTTGCCACATACATAAAAACCCAAAGGCCTTTTTTTGTAGTGGTGGTGGTGAGAGAATCCAAAAGGGTATTTCTAACCAGAATCTTTACAGAAGATTTTGGATTCTACTAGACTCCATTTATATATTATTTTCTTCTGAACCTACACTCAGCAATTTCACTTGAAGAAACAAGATAACTGAAAGCAAAGGAATAGTATATATTTCAGTGGTCGAGAAATCGAGTGGATTTCTCTCTGGGAGATAATAAGTCTAGTAATACTAGATGGCCTGAAATTCACTATGCAGTTAAAGAATATTTTGCGTTGTCTAGCTTATGATTCATTATCCTATAACAGTTTTGCTGAAGTTTTTAGGCTATTTAATAAGTTCTAAGAGGGCTGGGAAAGTGGTTTCAGTGGTAGAGTGCTTGACACCAAAACTAAATACATGAAATATTGAAATCACCCAATTACAGCAAGAATAGGTATTTTGTATTTATCAAAATCTGAATAGTTTTGTCTTTTCAAGCTAAAGATAGAAATAAGTTCTAAAAGAATTTAGAGGTTATCTGTGGTAATGTGTCTCAATTCATTCTTCTCTAGTAAGGTTTTTCTAGTCACGGGCTACCAAGATGCTGCCTACATTTCTTAGCTTCCCATTTGTAAGCTAGGTATGATATGGCCACTGAACTCTGGGCTTGGGCGTTATCCCTCAGCTCTTCAGCTCAAGGCTAGCACTCTACCACTTGAGCCACAGCGCCACTTCCGCTTTTTTTCTTTGTGCTTATGTGGTACTGAGGAATCGAACCCAGGGCCTCATGCATGCAAGGCAAGCGCTCTACCACTGAGCCACCTTCCCAGCCCTTAAGACTCAATCTTACAAGTGGTGACAGCCAAACATCTATAAAACTCTCAGGTGATTTAGAACTAAAGGATTTAAAATAATGTCTTCATATTACAGGCAAGAAAATTAGATGCAGAAAGACACATGGGTAAACTGCCTTAGTTGTATCATAGCCAAACAAAACAAAAGCTTATCCCTTCCAAAGTTCATCAGAGTACTCTCTTCTCATATGTGAAGCAACAGTTGGTCACTAGTGATCTTGTTACAAAAAAAGAATCATTTCTGTGTTGTAAATGGAAGGTGAGAGCATAGAAACAGCATTATAAATAACTCCTTTAAGATATTAAAGTCATACCCAAGTGCTGGTGGCTCATCCCTGTAACCCTAGCTATTCAGAAATATAAGGTCTAAAGGTCGTAGTTCAAAGCTCCAGCCCAGGCAAACAAATCTGACTCTTATCTCAAATTAACAAGCACATGAGCTGTGGTTCATATGGTATAGCACCAGCCTTGAACACTGACCTTGAATTCTGACCACTGGGACAATGTTCAAGCCCCAATATTGGCACATGCACGCATGCATGCACACACACACATATTAAAGTTGTAAAAAAAATTACATAAAGAGGAACATGTGAGATCTAGGGTCTTTTTGGTTTTCAGGGTTATCTTTTTTTTCTTTTAGCCAGTCCTGGGGTTTGAACTCAGGGCCTGGACACTGTCCATATGCCTCTCTGTGTTCAAGGCTAGTGTTCTACCACTTGAGTCACAGCACCATTTCCAGCTTTTTCTGAGTAGTTTACTGGAGACTTTCCTGCTCAGGCTGGCTTTGAACTTCGATCCTGAGATCATAGCCTCCTGAGTAGCTAGGATTACAGGCATCAGTCACAGGTGCCCAGCCTAGGTGGCTTTTTTTTTGGGTCCAGTCATGGGGCCTGAACCCTGGGCCTGGGCGCTGTCCCTCAGCTCTTCAGCTCAAGGCTAGCACTCTACCACTCGAGCCACAGCGCCACTTCGGCTCTTTTCTTTGTTTGCGTATGTGGTGCTAAGGAATCGAACCCAGGGCCTCATGCATGCAAGGCAAGCACTCTACCACTGAGCTACCTTCCCAGCCCCTGGGTGGCTTTTTTGACATAAGGACTGATGAGAAGAATCCAGGAATTGAGGTTGGATAGACTGAGACCAATAAAAGATATGGAGTAAAAGTCTTGAAAAGTATTCAGAACATAGGTGGAGGAATGAGTTAGATGTATTTATGCCTCTGGAGCCCAGGTTTAGCCCCTGGAGTTTCTAGATTTAGGCATTATCAGTGAACAAGGTTATTTAGATAGAGATTCTTCTGGCATTTCTGAAATGCTTCTGAGGGGCTAGGAATGTAGCTCAGTGCTAGAACACTTGCCTAGCATGCATAAGGCTCTCTCGGTTCTATCCCCAGGATGAGACGGCAGTGGTAGGGAAAGTTTTTGCGTTCCACATTTTTTTTTTTGTCGGTCATGGGGCTTGAACTCTCAGCCTGGGTGCTGTCCCTCAGCTCTTCAGCTCAAGGCTAGTGCTCTACTACTTGAGCCACCGTGCCACTTCTGGTTTTCTGGTGGTTAATTGGAGATACGAGTCTCATGGACTTTCCTGCCTGGTCTGGCCTCAAACTGTGATCCTCAGATCTCAGCCTCCTGAGCAGCTAGGTGTGAGTGAGTTCACATTTTTACACAAACTGAAAAAGTACTTATTTTTTCATATTTCAACTATTGCTGATTCAAAAGGGTACATGTCAATACTTGAATATTCTTTCAAGTATCTTCACACTGTTTACTCAGCTGGAGGTTTAATGTTTATAGAATATTTTGTTACAGGCTGGGAATGTGGCTTTGGTGGGAGAGTGCTTGCCTAGCATGCATGAAACCCTGGGTTCGATTCCTCAGTACCACACAAACAGCAAAAGTCAGAAGTGGTGCTACGGCTCAAGTGGTAGCTAGCCGTGAGCAAAAGAAGCTCAGGGACAGTACCCAAGCCCCAGGGTTCAAGCACCAGGACTGGCAAAAAAGAAGAAAAAAGAAAAAAAAAAACAACTTTGTTACAAACTTAGGATTTGTATAGCATTATCCATCAGACATTTCTTTGAAGAAATAAAAAATTTTTGTTATTGCTAGTGGGGCTTGAACTCAGGGCCTGAGCACTGTCCCTGAGCTTTCTCACTCAAGGCTACCACTCTACCAATTTGAGCCACAGCTTCACTTCTGGGTTTCTGGTGTTTAACTGCAGATAGGAAGTCTCACTGACTTTCCTGCCCTGGCCAATTTTGAACTGTAATCCTCAGATCTTAGCCACATAAATAGGATTACAAGTGTGAGCCTCTGGTGCCCGGCCCTGAGCTCTTTTGTTCATGGCTAACAATACCAAACGAACTACATCTCCACTTCCAGCTTTTTGGGTAGTTAACTGTAGATAAGATTCTCACTGACTTTACTCCCTAGACTTGGTCTTGAACCATGATCCGTAGATTCTATCAGGATGGCTACAAAGTCAAAATCCTTCCTTCTTTTTGCCTCCTAAGTACAGAAAGGAGTCTCCTTCCTCCCCCAACTAAGGTTTTAAATTCAGGATCCTCACTGCCCACTCACAGCTGACACTACCACTTGAACCATGCCTTCAGCCTAGCTTTCTAGTGGTTATTCTGAAAATGGACTTTCTCAGACTTTTCTCACCAGACTAGCTTCAAATTGTGATCTTCTAGGTCTCGGCCTCCTTAGTAACTAGCATTACAGGTTTAAGTGCCACCAGCACCAGTTTAGGCACCACTGTTACTGGCAGTATTAGGGTTTAAATTCATAACCTTGCATTTGCTAAGTAGGCACCCTAATGCCAAGCCACATCTCTAGATAGCCACTTTTATTCCTATCATGGTAAGAATAGAATGACACCAGCATAGGCCTAGATTCTGAGAAAATCCAGGGTTTTGATGTGCAATAGCTAATTAGGAGCCTCAACAATCTTAAAGATTTGTGTAGTGGACATGCTTTCTAAGGTCTCTTCCAAATTCATACTCATTTTAAAATAAAATTAGGCCTGGGAAGGTAGCTCAGTGGGAGAGTGCTTGCCTTGCATGTATGGGTCCTGATTCAATCCCTCAGCACCACATAAGCAGAAAAAGCCAGAAGTGGCACTGTGGCTCAAGTGGTAGAGTGCTAGCCTTGAGCTGAAGAGCTGAGGGACAGCACCCAGGCCCAGAGTTCAGGCCCAACGACTGACAAAAATAAAGTAAAATAAAATTAAAAGAAAATCTGAGAAATTACAATCTTTATAATTTCTATTATAACCTTTTTTCTGGTGATACTGGGAATTGAATGTAGGGCCTTATATCTGCTAGAAAAATATTCTGACCACTAAGGTATATTGCTGACTTAAATTTTTTATTATTTTGGGCTGGGAATGTGGCTTAGTGGTAGAGAGCATGCCTAGCATGCATGAAGCCCTAGGTTCATTTCCTCAGTGCCACATAGACAGAAAAAGCCGGAGGTGCCACTGTGGTTCAAGGGGTTGAGTGCTAACTTTGAACAAAAGAAGCTCAGGACAGTGCCCAGGCTCTGAGTTCAAGCCCCAGGACTGGGGAAAAAAAATACTGTTTTGATAAAAGTTTTCACTAAGTTGTCTAGGCTGACCTCAAACTTGTGATCCTACTGTCTCAGTTTCTTAGGTAGTTGGGACTACAGGTATGCACCACAATACAGGTACATACTTTAAGGGCTACAAATCTTGAAGAAAGGCACTAACATGACCATGAGGGAAGATTGTGTTCCTGGTAGGCTGTTGAAGTCTACAGGCCTGAAGCCTATGTTCTTCTCTCACTGATACTGGGCTCTACTACTATGGCTTAATTTCAAGTGGAGCCCTAGAAGAATTACCAGGATTGCAAATCTGGGTATATGCTCAGGCCAAGAATGAACAGTCTGATTGCCTATCAAAATGAGCTTCTATTCCATAGTGCTTCACACCTAAACTTAAGGAATACTTGACCAGAAATGGCAGGCCTGCACATCTGATCAGCAACTAAATGTAGGTAACATCCAGGTAATACAATTAATATATATGGGACCTCTCTCTGCTCTGGTTTAATAAATATTTGGTTTTCACTCAAACCCACACTAAAATGTTAAGTATGAATATGAGAACCTAAGTGTGGTTAGACTGAAAAAGCAGAATCTTCTAATGTTATCTTTGGGTAACAAGTGGATCTACCAAGAAAGTGCCTATGCACACCCCCTCCTTTGTAGCACATGCAAATCCAGCCACTGCATGCAAGTACCAGACTAGGGCACAAAACAATGACATAGTTCAATCAACACTCACCCTCTAGATTCTCCAGAAAGGAGCTGGACATGAGAGCTCACTGTGGTTAGGCCATTTCTCTGCTGAACCTGATGGCTGGTGTTCCAAGTCAGACATAAATTGGTCTGTGTCAAAGAAGACAACATCACTACTGAATGGAACAAACCAGAGGGTGAACTTAATCTATTACAGTGCCTGGCCTGTTTATTTTTCTTTCTGTAATCAAGAATAATTTAATTCTCCTTTAATTGTCAATTATTTGTCATAAAATGAGTCCCCACATTTTACTGGTGTTCAGATAGTTTAAGTTTTCAATTAAATAGGCAAAATTACCCAGGTGCTGGTGGCTCATACTTATAATCCTTGCTACTCGGAAGGCTGAGATCTAAGGATTAGGATTAGGATTTGAAGCTATTCCAGGCAAATGAATCTAAGAGACTCTTAGTGCCAATTAACCAGCAAAGAGCCAGAAGTGATGTGGCTCAAATGATAAGACAGCTAGCGATGAATGAAAAAGCTGAATGAGAGCATGAGGCCCTGAGTTCAAGCCCCAGTACCAGTGACACAGAGAGGGAGGGGGAAAAGAGAGAGGGAGAGAGTGATAAATTAAAAATGCATAATGCATACATACACACATAATGAAGGTAATACATTGAGTTAAATTATGGTTTTTTAGTGGTTTTAAGGGGTAAATTCTATTTTAAATTAGTTTTTATTATACTAGATCAGTCATTTACAAAATCTCTTCCTATGGTTTATAAAATAATAATTTTAGCCTATTGTACAATTCAAACAAAACTTAACTTTTGAAGAATACAGTCTCTGTAAACACTAATTAACACGTTCCTCTTTTTTTGGGGTCGGTTATGGGGCCTGAGCTCTGGGCCTGGGCGCTGTCCCTCAACTCTTCAGCTCAAGGCTAGCGCTCTACCACTTGAGCCACAGCGCCACTTCTGGCTTTTTTTTCTGCTTATATGGTGCTGAAGAATGAACCCAAGGCCTCATGCATGCAAGGCAAGCGCTCTACCACTGAGCCACCCTCCCAGTCCCAACACCTTCCTCTTAAAAGAAGAAGGAAAACCAAAAAGATCCAATCTGTATAATATGTACTCTCACTAAAGGGGTAAAAATAAAAACAAACCCAGAAATCCTTTACTGTATACAGATTTTTTTCTGCTTCAACTTTGGTATTAAATTTGAGACCACTCACCTAACTTTCAGGAATGATTTAAAGATTCCAGTATGTCATGTCAAGCATTTTAAGAACTGAATACATTTGTTGTGTGAAGTATCCTTTTCTTTGCCAGTGTTAGAGTTTGAACTCAGGGCCTGGCCCTCTAGCTCATAGCTGGCACTCTATCACTTGAGCCCACCTGCAGTCTAGCATTTTGCTGGTTAATTAGAGGAGTCTCAAGGACTTCCCAGTATGACTCTGAATTTAGATCCTCTAGATTTCAGCCTTCTGAGTAAATAGTACTTACTACAGGTGTTATCAACTGACAATGACAAATCTCTACAAATGAATCCTCCAAACAGACTTTAAGTGTATGACATATAATCCCAGGTAAGTCAGTATGTACATAAGAATAAAAAAGTGGCCGGGCGCTGGTGGCTCACATCTGTAATCCTAGCTACTCAGGAGGCTGAGATCTGAGGATCGCGGTTCAAAGCCAGCCGGCAGGAGAGACCTTGAGACTCCTATCTCCAATAAACCACCAGAAAACCGGAAGTGGCGCTGTAGCTCAAGTGGTAGGGTGCTCACCTTGAGCTGAAGAGCTGAGGGACAGCGCCCAGGCCCAGAGTTCAAGCCCCACGACCGACCAAAAAAAAAAAAAAAGAATAAAAAAGTGCATGCCCATGTAATTGTAACCCCTCTGTAAGGTATTTTCACAATTAAAAAAAAAAAAAAAGGAATAAAAAAGTGCAGAAGCATAGCTAAGAGACTAATATAAACTGAGGACTCTGTGTGTGTGTGTGGGGGGGGTAAATGGGGTTTAAATTCAAGGGCCTACCAAGTGCTTTTTTATTATTATTATTATTATTACTACTACTGTCAGTCATGGGGCTTGAACTCTGGGCCTGACCACTGTCCCTCAGCTCTTTACTTCAAGGCTAGCATTCTACCACTTGAGCTACACAGCCACTTCTGAGGATTGAGATCTGAGGATTGAGGTTCAAAGCTAGTCCCCGCAGGAAAGCCCGTGAGACTCATATCTCCAATAAACCACTCAGAAAATGGAAAGTGTTACTGTGGCTCAAGTGGTAGAGTGCTAGCCTTGAGGTGAAAGGCTGACGGACAGTGCCCAGGCCCAGAGTTCAAGCTCCACAACTGACAAAAAGAATCAAAATCAGGGCTGGGAAGATGGCTCAGTGATAGAGCTCTTGCCTTGCATGCCTGAGGCCCTGGGTTCGATTCCTCAGCACCACATCAGCAAAAAGAAAAAAGCCGGAAGTGGCGCTGTGGCTCAAGTGGTAGAGTGCTAGCCTTGAGCTGAAGAGCCTGAGGGACAGCACCCAGGCTGAGTTCAGGCCCCACGACCGGACCCAAAAAAAAAAAGGAATCAAAATCAATCTTTCTGAAATTCTAACTAAATTGGAAGGCCAGCATTATCCTTGATACCAAACCCAGACAACGTGGTGGAGATAGAGCTTGGTGGTAGGGTGTTTGACTAGCATACAAAAAGCACAATACCTAACAAATAGAAAGATTTAAGAGGGAGAGGGGAAAAACAAGACCTACAGAATAGACTTTAAATATATACATGGAACTTGCCTAAAAAGTATGAGGCTCTGAGATCAAGCTCCAGTACCACATTAATAAAAGGAAGTTCTTATGTCTAGCAGATGTGGTTTGAATGATAGCTCTTGCAAGAGATGGAAAAAAAGCCTCAACAAAATCTAGGTAAACTAATCTTAGAAGCATATTAAAATGATTAGACCTCATGAACAAGTTAGTTTTATCCAGAATACAAGGATGAACAGAATCGAAGAAGAAACAAACAAACCACTCCTTACCCCATGATCTCTACTGATTCAGAATAGCATTTGCCAAAATTCAATGCTCTTTAGGATAGAAATAAAAAACTAGTGCTAGTGCTAAAACTCAGGGCCTGGGAGCTGTCCCTTAGCTTTTTCACTCAAGGCTGGAGTTCTACCACTTGAGCCACAGCTCCAATTATGGCTTTTTGCTGGTATTGGAGATTAGAGTCTCATAGGTTTTCTACCCTGGCTGGCTCTGAATGGTCATCCTCAGATCTTAGCCTTCTGAGTAGCTAGGATTACAGGTTTGAGCCACCAACACCTCACATAATTTTTTTGTTGTTGTTGCCAGTCCTGGGGCTTGAACTCAGGGCCTGGGCACTGTCCCTGAGCTTCTTTTGCTCAAGGCTAGTACTCTACCACTTGAGCCACACAGTGCCACTTCCAGCTTTTTCTGTTTATGTGGTACTGAAGAATTGAACCCAGGACTTCATGCATGCTAGGCAAGCACTCTACCACTAAGCCACATTCCCAGCTCTACCTCACACAATTTTCATATCAAGTTTAGTCAAAGAAAAAAAATCTTTGTTCAAGTGGTAAAAATAATACATTTACTTAAAGAGTTATAACTAATTTGTGATGTAATACATAAAACACACTTAATATAAAAGATAGCTACAATCTAAAGCCTACATGGGCATATCTGGGACCTTTAAGCCTTTAGAATTACACATAAATAAGTTTAGGTCTACACAGTATAGTATGCATCCTCAAGTAGGGCCCAGTGTCCAGTTAGACAAGTTCAGTATTATTATTTTCTCATACTTTTTGTGCCTGTAAGTCAATAGATTAACATATCTGATTAATTACATTCTGTCCCTGTAGGCTATGCATGACTTTCTTTTCCTCAATTAGATATAATATTTTACATAAACAAAATACACACAAGTGAAAAATTATCCAACAGATCCAAAAACACTGGATGTATTTACTCTTGGCTCTTCCTACATATCAGTCTCCTGTCTTCCTTGGAAAGCAACAATATTGTTCTTGTGATTATCATTCCTTTGCTTGAAAAATGTATGTACTAAGCCAGAGGTATGTCTTTAGAGGTGTGAGACCTTGAGTTCAAACCGTTAATTCTGCAATAAACAAATAAACCAAACACCTATTAAGCTGGTATGGTAGCAGCCACCTGTAATCCTAGCACTTGGGAGGGTTATGAAATGGGAGACTAAGCAGGGCTACAAAGCAAGACCTTTGTCTCAACAAAGGGAAAAAAAAAGTATCCATTTAAAAAGAGGATCATCTGTTTGTCGTTTATACACTGAATAGAATTAGCTAAGATCATGTCTGGAGTTCTTGTTCACTGTCAAGTTAGCAACTGCCCTATATTCAGGATCAGCGTGTTGCTGCAGAGCCTGCAAGTGTCAGTGTCAGTTTTCACCAAAGCAGCAGATCGAGCTATATTTAACACGCATCTTCTCTGATGAAGCTGCAGCTGTGGTTTCTCTTAGTTTGTGAACAGAGGACAAGTGGGAAGTGAGGGAGAACTTTAAGGTAAAGCTGTAACAGGATTCAGTTAGCTCAATCATAAACAGCCTTGTGTTTAAAGGTCTAAAATGCCTTTTTTTTTTTTTTTTTTGTGGGTCATGGGGCTTGAACTCTGGGCCTAAGCACTGTCCTTCAGTTCTTTAGCTCAAGGTGAACACTCTACCAGTTTAGCCACAGTGCCACTTCCAGTTTTCTGGTGGTTAATTGGAGTCCCACAGACTTTCCTGCCTAGGCTGGCTTTGAACCATTATCCTCAGGTCCAGCCTCTTGAGTAGCTAGGATTATAGGTGTGAGCCACTGCTGCCTCAAATAGTTTTCTAATACTATAATCTCAATTAAGATGTTTAGAACCCAGCTAGGAAGTGGTGGCTAACACATAGCTACTTAGGAGACTGAGATATAAGAATTACAGTTTCAAGTCAGCCTGGGCAGGGAAGTTTGTGACATTCTAATCTCCAATTAACTTCTAAAAAGTGGGAAGCCGGGCGCTGGTAGCTCTCGCCTGTAATTCTAGCTACTCAGGAGGCTGAGATCTGAGGATCGCGGTTCAAAGCCAGCCTGGGCAGGAGAGACCAGGAGAGATCGTGAGACTCTTATCTCCAATAAACCACCAGAAAACCGGAAGTGGCACTGTAGCTCAAGTGGTAGAGCACTCGCCTTGAGCTGAAGAGCTGAGGGACAGCGCCAGGGCCCAGAGTTCAAGCCCCACGACCGACAAAAAAAAAAATAAAAAAATAAAAAGTGGGAAGTAGAGCTATGGCTAGAGTGGTAAAGCACTATCCTTGAACAAAAAAGCTTGGGGATAGTGCCCACACCCTGAGCTCAAACCTCAAGACTGGCATGCATATGCAAACACACAACATAAAACCCAACTGTGACAATTTCTCTCATTATATATGGCTTTTGGTCCAAGACTATGATTTGAACTCGGTACCCGACATTTCAGTTCTTTAACTGGTACTCTATCAAGCCATGCCTCCAACCATTTTGTATTTGTTTAAAAAAATCAACCGTTGGCTGGGAAAATGGCTCAGTGGTAGAGTGCTTGCCTTGCATGCATGAGGCCCTGGGTTCGATTCCTCAGCACCAATTAAGCAGGAAAAAAAAGCCAGAAGTGGCGCTATGACTCAAGTGGTAGAGCGCTAACCTTGAGCTGAAGAGCTGAGGGACAGCACCTAGGCCCAGAGTTCAGGCCCATGACCAACTAACTAACTAACTAAATAAATAATCAACTGTTAAAGCTGGGCATTGGTGGGCTCATGCCTGTAATCCTAGCTACTCAGGAGGCTGAGATCTGAGGAGCACAGTTCAAACCCAGCCCAAGCAGGAAAGTTCATGAGACCCTTATCTCCAATAAACTACCAGAAAACCGGAAGTGGTGCTGTAGCTTAAGTGGTAGAGCATTAGTCTTGAGCTGCAGAGCTGAGGGACAGCGTTCAGGCCCAGAGTTCAAGCCCATGACCAACAAAAAAAAAGAAAAAAAAACAACTTTATATTGGGGTATACATTCCATACTACTATACAGAAAGGTTTAAGGAAAATTATAACTCCAGGCACACAAATTATAATATGTGAGTAGTAACTCATTGATAATTTGCAAAACATACTCTTCAAGGCAAGACAATGATATGTAGAGGTAGCAAAAAAAGAAATATTAAAGGCAAGTAACAAAACAGTCTTCAACAATGTCTTAATTGGCTGAATAACAAATTATGTGAATGAGAATATTGCTTGGTCAAAGTCCAATTTCTTCTGTCATTACTCTAAAGGAGAATTTCCCCCCACCCTCTACCAGGAAAGAGCAGCAATACTCTTCTACGAGAAAAGCAAGTTTGAGTTCAACACCAAAATATAATCTGCGAGGCCAGATACTGGTGGCTCAAGACTGTAATCCTAGCTACTCAGGAGGCTGAGATCTGAGGATCATGGTTCAAGGCCAGCCAGGGCAGGAAAGTTCGTGAGACTCTTACCTCCAATAAACCACGAGAAACCACAAATGGCTCTGTGGCTCAAGTGGTAGAGGGCTCACCTTGAGTTGAAGAGCTCAGTAACAGCGCCCAGGCCCAGAATTCAAGCCCCATGACTGACGAAGATGGGAGGGGGAGAATATGTTTAAAAAATAAATGTGTGTGTGTGTGTGTGTAATATTTATTTGGGGGGTAGTGTGAGGCTTGGGCACTGTCCCTGAGCTCTTCAGCTCAAGGCTACTGCTCTACCACTTGAGCCACAGTGCTACTTCCGGTTTTCTGGTGGTTAATTAGAGATAAGAGTCTCACAGACTTTCCTGGCCAGGCTGGCTTTGAACTGTGATCCTCAGATCTCACAGAATTACAGGCATGAGCCATCAGAACCCAGCAAGAGAGTAGTTAATATTTTAAGAGCCTATTTATATATAAGCTAGGTGACACACTCCTATAATCCCAGCACTCAGGAGCTAAAGACAAGAGGATTTTGAGCTTGAGATCAAACTGGACTAAATAACAAGTTCCAGGCCACATGCACTACTGCCTCAAAATAATATACAAATGTCTATGTATTTGAAATGATGTACTTCATCATTAAGTAGGCAATGATCTTAATACCAGCTATGTAAAAATAGAAGATGCTTAATAACAGATCAAGTATTCTTAGATATAGTATGTGTTCATATACATAATTTCCTAAACATTTCCATATTCTAGGAATTTAAAAAACCTTTAGTGGGGCTGGGAAGGTGGCTCAGTGGTAGAGTGCTTGCCTTGCATGCATGAGGCCCTAGGTTTGATTCTTCAGCACCACATAAGCAGAAAAAGCTGGAAGTGGGACTGAGGCTCAAGTGGTAGAGCGCTAGTCGACAGCTGAAGAGCTGAGGACAGCACCCAGGCCCAGAGTTCAGCCCCCACGAATGACAAAAAACACCTTTAGTTACTACTTGAGAGGCTGAGGTAGAAAGATTTCAAGTTCAAGGTGAGCTTTGACTATATAGGGAGACCTTGTCCCCTAAAACACACACTGAGGGATCTCCTTTGGCACAAAGTGTTGACCACCTGTTGCTGAGCATCAGCTGTAGTTGTAGAAGCAAAAGATTGGAATTTTTAAAAAGTGAATTCAGCCAGGCACTGGGGGCTCATGCCTGTAATCCTAGCTACCAGGAGGCTGAGATTTGAGTACAGTGGTTCAAAGACACCCTGGGCAGGGGTGTCCATGACACTATTATTTCCAAATAAACACCACAAAAGCTGGAAGGAGAGTTGTGGCTCAAGTGATAGAGAACAAGTCTTGACCAAAAAGGCTCAGGGACAGGATCCAGGCCCTAAGACTGGCATCAAAAACAATAAACAAGTGAAAGTGAATCTAGTCTTAGCTCTGCTGCTAACAATTTGTGATCTTCAGAATATCCAACTGTATAAATGTGATCATCTACCTCAGAGGTAATAATTATGTTCTCTCAGACATATCTCTATGTTTGTTTTTTGTTCTCTGTTCCTCATTTACTGAAAACATGTACTCAGCATCCAAGATCTAGCTCAAATGTCACTGACTCACAGAAACCTTCCTGAAATCTTCCTATGAAATCTGGTACATATCAATACTAATCTCTTACTATGTATGTTTCTTTTCTTTTTTAAAGTGTTATTGTATGTTCCTTTTATACCTTGGTTATAGTAATTCAAGGCAGTACTTATCTGACAGGAAAGCTCCAGGAGACAATAACATGTGTGTGAGCGCGTGCGTGCATGCGTGCTTGTGTGTGTGTGTTGGTCATAAGGCTTGAACTCTGCACCTGGGTACTGTCCCTCAGCTCTTCAGCTCAAGGCAAGTGCTCTACCACTTGAGCCACAGCGACACTTCCGGTTTTCTGGTGGTTTACTGGAGGTAAAAGTCTCATGGATTTTTCTTGCCCAAGCTGGCTTTGAACCACAATCCTCAGATCTCAGCCTCCTGAATAGCTAGGATTACAGGTATGAGCCACTGGTGCCCAGCTGAGATGGTACATTTTATTTGCCTTTCTTGCTCTTTGTACTCAAGACTTGAGACTTAATGTCAGCTTTGCAACTAAGGAGTAAACTCATCCTCTTTAAAATTTGTAAAAAAAGACTGGTGATCTAGATTTCTTTCCTAGTAGATTAATACAGAATCAAAGAGAGAACTAGAATTCTATATTGATGTTTCAGAATCATTATAATTTTCACAGTAGAATACAGTTATGGGTAGCTTTCACTGAATTCCTAGTTAGACCCTGTAAATGATTATATTCCTCATTATTTCTATTTATTATTCTTATAATATTTGAAATGATTACCAATTCACTACTATATATATATATAAACAACACCTTTTTTTTTTTTTAAATCCTTGAGCAATGACTGTATTAATAGCAACAACAGTCCATCACCAGTAACCTGATTAGGTAAGCTGGCAGAGCCAGAGGGGTACAGGTTATTTACTTGTGTGAATCTTTTTAAAGATAGTAGTTCTTTACTACATTCTTGGAATTCTGCTATTTATCTCAGTGCCTTCCAAATGGATGACATTCAGCAATGTTTTCTGAATTATTGCTCCTGAATTCATTCTTTAGACATATGTTCAAAACAAAGAAAATGCTATATTCTGCAGTATAGTGGTAAAATAGACTTTAAGCATAGGTTCTCTGCTCAAATTGTATATTAATGTATTTCTAATAATTTATTAAGAAGCCCCCCAACAACAACAAAAAAGAAGCCCAACTATATGACAATAGGTAATTTATAGAACAGGTATGAGCTTACCATCATCTAAGGTGATGTCCTGTAGACCAATGGTTGCAAAATTAGGTTCTCGATCTTCAGAAGGTTCAGGTTTAATGCTCACAGTTGCCCCATCAGGTGGAAATGATGCTGGGTCACACAAATTGTGACATATTAAGGATGAAGGTGCAGAAAGACCTCCTTGACCTGTATTTTGTGCTTGAGTTGAGTGCTGTCCAGAATGAATTCTGGTGGCTGGAGATGGTGATGAGGCAGTTCCTGAGCTAGGAGATTGGTAAGGCATAGTCTGCAGCTGAGGGGATGATGGACTAGAAAGTGATGAACTAACCAGAGGACAAGAGGCTGCTGGGGGAGCTGTTGTAGCAGACCTTGAATGTGAAGGACCATATGTAATAGGTTGCAACTGAGGAGAAGGCTGACCTGTGACTTGATCTGCTACTGGAGAAGAAAGAGATCTTTGTCCTGCAGCTGTATTTGAACAATGGTATCCCACTGACTGAAGATGAGGTGAGGTTTGCACAGAATGAGGTGCATGTGCTAAGAGATGTCCTGCTGAGCTTGAATTTGAAGAAAGAAATGGCATTGATGACAGTGGTTGACAGCCAAGACTTACTAAACTGGAAATCGCTGCATCCTGCTGAAACAGAACTGGATCAAATTCTTGATTGGAGCCAGCATTAATGGGAAGACAAGTTGGTCCATTATAAACATTAGTTTGCATAGGTTGATAGGAAGACCTCACAGGAGATGTTGGTGTAACTTGAAAAGGCTGGTGCACAACTGAAGAAGGTATCATATGTTGTTCTTTACCTGCTCCTTCATCCCTACACTGCAACTGTGGTAGATGGGATGAGGTTAAAACGGACGTATATGCTTGCTGGATGGGGCAAACCAAGCTTCTCTGTGGTGAGAGTACACTATCATGTGGGTGCCCTGTATCTGAAGAAGGCCTTTGGGTCTGGGTAGGATGAGGCACAGGCAAAGGTGGAACTGAAGTCAAATCTATTTCTTCTCTGTGTTCTTGCTTCATCATAACTGAGAAGAAAGTAATTATAACAAATGTTATTATGTAATATATAGCCATATGAAAGGCCTTTATTATAGGATATACAACTGTAGTTATGTATCCAAACCAGGGGGTAGGTAGCATATTCAATGTTTTCAGGGAACAAAGAAAATATAATTTTCTTAATATCTGAATTCAGAAGTTTGTTTTCCTATTATCTGAAAATTTAAAAATAGAAACAAACTGTCTTTCTACAGAAAGATGGTTTTATAAATTATGCTATATGTGCATATTAGGTATTGGTGTCTATTAAAAAATTTAATTTTATTGTAAAGATGCTGTACAGAAGGATTATAGTTACATGAGTGAGGTAATGAGTAAATATAAATTTTGTGTTTGTGTGGAAAATATACACATACATAAACAATTCTGCACACAGATACATGTGTGTCTATATATTATATATAGATTATATATATTACATATATCTATTTGTAAAAATGCGTAAGAAGCTAGCAACTTATAGATTTTCTGCTAGGAAGAAAAATGAGGTGGTTTGAAGATAATTAGGAGAGAAATTTATAGAAACTTCTTTTTTTTTTTTTGCTCCCCCCTAGAAACTTCTAAAAGAATATTTAGAAATAAATGTAATCAGGTAAGGCAAGACTGACAAAAATTATAAGATTGCTACAAAAATTTAAAGATCTGGGGCTGGGAAGGTAGCTCGGTGGTAGAGTGCATGCATGAGGCCCTAGGTTTAATTCCTCAGCACCAGTAGAAAAAGCCAGAAGTGGTCCTATAGCTCAAGTGGTAGAGCGCTAGCCTTGAGCTAAAGAGCTGAGGGACAGTGCCCAGGCCCAGAATTCAGGCCCCACAACCAACAACAAAAACAACAAAAATAAAAGATCTTGCCAAAAGAAATTTAAAGATATTGCCAGGCGCTGATGACTCACATCTGTAATTCTAGCTACTAAGGAGATTGAGATCTAAGGATCAAGGTTCAAAGCATCCCAGTCAGAAATCCTTTTTTTGTTGTTGTTGTTGGTTGTAGGGTCTTAACAACTTAGGGTTTGGACAGTGTCCCTGAGCTTTTGTGCTCAAGGTTAGTGCTCTACCATTTTGAGCCACAGCGTCACTTCCAGTTTGGGGTTTGTTAATTAGAATTAAAGAGTCTCACAGACTTTTTTGCCAGGCTGGCTTTGAACTGCGATCCTTAGATCTCCTCCTCCTGAGTAGCTAGGATTATAACTATAAGCCACCAGCACCTGGCCCAGGCAGAAATCTTGATGAGACTCTTATCTCCAATTAACAAGGTGGTGATTTTTTTTTCTTTTTGTGCAGGTACTAGGGTTTGAACTCAGAGCCTAGGTGCTGTCCCTTAGCTTCTTTTCTTTCCTTTTCAAACAATGCTGGCACTCTACCAATTGAGCCAAAAGCTCCACTTGTGGCTTTTTGCTATCTAACCTAGGTAAGAGTCTCATGGACTTTCCTGCCCTGGCTAGCTTCAAACCGCAATCCTCAAATCTCAGCCTGCTGAGTAGCTGATACCTTCTAAAAGACTTCAAATTTAAACTCCGTCTTCTAATTTCCTTATAACAAACCAATACAAAGTGGTCACTGAGCTGGGTGCTGGTGGCTCACACCTGTAACCCTAGCTACTCAGAAGGCTGAGATCTGAGGATCCCGGTTCAAAGCCAGCCCAGGCAGGAAAAGTCTGTGAGACTCATCTCCAATAAACCACTCAGAAAACTGGAAGTGGCACTGTGGCTCAAGTGGTAGAGTGCTGGCCTTGAGCTAAAGAGCACAGGGACAGAGCCCAGGCCCAGAGTTCAAGCCCCACAACCGACAAAAAAAAAAAAAAGAAAAAAAAAAGTGGTCATTGATAGCACATCTAATACTTAAAGTCAGTGCAAACACAGATTATAAACAGTAAAAATATCAACATATTCTTAATCAGTCTACCTTAAAGGTTCCAACATTCACTGAGTAACTTTTATTTATTTATTTGCCAGTCCTGGGGCTTATACTCAGGGCCTAGACACAGTTCCTGAGCTTCTTTTCTTTTTTTTTTGTCCGGTCGTGGGCCTCAACTCTGGGCCTGGATGCTGTCCCTCAGCTCTTCAGCTCAAGGCTAGCACTCTACCACTTGAGCCACAGTGCCACTTCTGGCTTTTTTATTTCTGCTTATGTGGTGCTGAAGAATCGAACCCAGAGCCTCATGCATGCAAGGCAAGCGCACTACCACTGAGCCACCTTCCCAGCTCACCTTCCCCCCTGCCCCAACCTCCTTTGCTTAAGACTAGCACTCTACTATTTGAGCCACAAGGCCACTTCCAGCTTTTTCTGTTTATGTGGTACTGAGGAAACAAACCCAAGGTTTCATGCATGCTAGGCAAGCACTCTACTACTAAGCCACATTCCCAGACCATCAAATCTTTTTCTTTTCTTTCTTTCTTTTTTTTTTTTTTGGGGGGGGGGGGGTGTCCGGTCATGGGGCCTGAACTCTGGGCCTGGGCGCTGTCCCTCAGCTCTTCAGCTCAAGGCCAGTGCTCTACCAGCTTTTTTTTTTTCTGCTTATGTGGTGCTGAGGAATCAAACCCAGGGCCTCATGCATGCAAGGCAAGTGCTCTACCACTGAGCCACCTTCCCAGCCCCTAAGTAACTTTTTCTACATTATGAAAGAAAACTCTACAGTAAACTATTACAACTCATACCTGGTGTGTAAGTAAAACGTTGAGACTGGCTTTTTTTCCTCTTGCCATTGCAAAGATAGAAGTGCACCTGCACTGCAGTGGTGATTGCTGGGTTATGATAGGGAGGAACTTCAAGGACAATATGAGCCTAAAGGAAAAAGGAAAGTAAGACTGTGTTACACTCAAATCTAAAACTGAAATATACTTACTAAACTCAATGCAACTTATTCATCTTAACTACAGATTTCTCCTATCACAGAAAATTATGTACATCAACTGGTCACATAGTCATCTAGAGATTTAGTATATGGACAGTTCACTCTTGAATCTTTTTGGTATTTTGGCCAGCCCTGGGGCTTGTCCCTGAGCCTCTCTGTGCCCAAGGCTAGTACTATACCACTTGAGCCATAGCACCACTTCTGGCTTTTTCTGTTTATGTGGTACTGAGGAATTGAACCCAGGGTTTCATGCATGCTAGGCAAGCACTATACCACTAAGCCACATTCCCAGCCCTCAAAAATAATTTTACACAAGTAGAAAAAAATCTTTGCCCAAATGAAAGGCAATTCTCAGCTGGGTGCCTAGCTACTCAGGAGGCTAATATCTGAAGTTTGTGATTAGAAGTCAGGCTAGGCAGGAAAATCTATGAAACTCTTATTTCTAATTAACACCACCATCTATTAAAAAAAAAAAAAGCCAGAAATGGAGGTATGACTCAACTGATGAGTCCAACCCTGAATTTAAACCCCAGTACCAGCACAGAAAAAAGAAAAAGATGACAGTAATTCTCAATCTAACTGCTCCAAATCATTGGAAAGCATAATAGAAATAGCATTTGCTAGCCCAGAGAAGATTCCATCTTCAATGCAACCAGGATGGAGAACAATGTGACAGGATAAGGGATAGCTTGCAGGGTGGAATCTGAAAGTCTTAATAGCCAGGCACTGGTGGCTCATGCTTGTAATCCTAGCTACTCAGAAGGCTAAGACTGCCGTTTAAAGCTAGCCCAGCAATAAGTCCATATGACTGTTATCTCCAATAAACTACCAAAAAAGCCATTAGTAGAGCTATGGCCTTGAGATTGAGAAATTCAGATACAGCAACTAAGGCCTGAGTTCAAGCTGTACGACTGGCAAAAAAAAAAAAAGCTTAATAAAGTAGCTGTAAGCTACTTATAGGCTCATGCCTATAATCCTAGCTACTCAGGAGGCTAAGATCTGAGGATCATAGTTCGAAGCCAGCCCGGACAAGAAAGTCCATGAGACTCTTATCTCCAATAAACTACTTAGAAAAAGCCGAAAGTGGTGCTGTGGTTCAAGCGGTAGAATGCTAGACTTGAGCAAAAGAAGCTCAAGGGACAGTGTCCAAGCCCTGAATTCAAGCCCCAGGACTGGCACGCATATGCACACTCATGTGCATACACATACACAAACAGCTGTGAAGTTAGAACAGCATATTAAATCACAAATCTTTAAGGGTTTGTACCATTTTATATGTTGTTTTTTACATTGTTTTAATTTCTTCACAGAATTCAATAAATGACAAGTTCGATAAGAGACTTCCTATTATAATCTTTCATTTCGAATTCCTTTTTATTATATACGAAAGAGAGGACTCCAATGTTAATTTTCCCAAGTTTCAATTTTAATACTAGAAAGGTGTTTTACTCTTAAACTTAAAAAAAATTCCAATTTGCTTTTCTATTACTAAATATTCTCAATACTAAATAAAGCAGAATTGCTCAATTTTCTACTGCAAGTTTCTAAAGTATATCTCTACCAAGTGCAAGGCTCTGAATTCAAACCCTAAGTAACACAACACATAGACAAACACAATAAATTCCTTACCCCTTGACACTTTTCCCTGATTATTTTTCCTTCTACTTCCCATTGAGGTCGTCCATCTAGTGAGAGAAATAAATAATTTGCAATTAAAAGCAATTCAATTTGAGCTGGGCACTGGTTGCTCACACCTATAATCCTAGCTATTTAGGAGAATGAGATCTGAGGATCACAGTTCAAAACTAGCTAGGCAGAAAGTCCATGAGACTCTTTTTTTTTTTTTGGTCCAGTCGTGGGGCCTGAACTCTGGGCCTAGGCGCTGTCCCTCAGCTCTTCAGCTCAAGGCTAGTGCTCTACCACTTGAGCCACAGTACCACTTCTGGCTTTTTTTTTTTTTTTGCTTTATGTGGTGCTGAGGAATCGAACCTAGGGCCTCATGCATGCAAGGCAAGCGTTCTACCACTGAGCCAACTTCCCAGCTCCCAAGAGACTCTTATCTCCAATTAACCACTAGAAAACCACAAGTGGTGCTATAGCTCAATTGGTAGAGCACTGACAGCACCCAGGCCCAGAGTTCAAGCCCTACAACCAACAATTAAAAAAGAAAAAAAAAAGCAATTCATGTCAGGAAGCATACAAAGTCTAATCCTTATAGTAAATACAAGTTTATTGGCAAAGGGAATCTTTTGCTCAGCAATCTCTAAAAAAAGGTTTTAAAAATGTAAGAATAGAAGCCGGGCACCTGTAATCCTAGCTATTCAGGAGGCTGAGATCTGAGGATCACAGTTCAAAGCCAGCCCAGGCAGGAAAGTCCGTGAGACTCTTACCTCCAATAAACCACTAGAAAGCTGGAAGTGGCCCTGTGGCTCAAGCAGTAGAGTGCTCGCCTTGAGCTGAAGAGCTGAGGGATAACGTCCTAGCCCAGAGTGCAAGCCCCACGGCCAAAAAAAAAAAGTAAGAATAGGGGCTAGGAAGGTGGCTCAGTGGGAGAGTGCTTACCTTGTATGCATGAGGCCCTGGGTTCAATTCCTCAACACCACATAAGCAGAAAAAGCCAGAAGTGACACTGTTGAGCTGAAGAGCCGAGGGACAGGGCCCAGGCCCAGAGTTCAGGCCCCATGCCCGACAAAAAAAAAAGTAAGAATTGATGAAATTTTTTTTTTTTCTCTTCAGCTCAAGAGTAGCACTCTACCACTTGAGCCACAGTGCCACTTCCAGTTTTCTGGGGGTTAATCAGAGAGAAGAGTCTCATGGACTTTCCTGGCTTTGAACCATAATCCTCATATCTCAGCCTCCTGGGTAGCTGGGATTACAGGCATGAGCCATTGGTGCCCAGCAAAAGCAAACATCTTGATAAAGGTAATATTTCTTGGGCTGGGAAGGTAGCTCAGTGGTAGAACGCTTGCCTTGCATGCCTGAGGCCCTGGGTTCGATTCCTCAGCACCACATAAGCAGAAAGAAAAAAGCCGGAAGTGGCGCTGTGGCTCAAGTGGTATTGTGCTAGTCTTGAGCTGAAGAGCTGAGGGGCAGTGCCCAGGACCAGAGTTCAGGCCCCACAACCGGAGCCAAAAAACAAAACAAAAAATTTCTTTTTCAAAAACTGAATGCATACACTATAAAGTTTATCCTTCTAAACTATACAATTCAGCAGGCATATGGTACATGTCTGTAATCCTAGCTACTTGGAGGTAACAGGAGAGTCATAGTTCTAGGACAGCATGGCTCAAGTAATAGAGTGTCTGGACTGGCAAGCACAAGGTATTAACTTCAAATCAATCCCAGTATGGTCAGAAAGAAAGGAAGATAGAGATAAAAAAGTATACCCAAAAACCCAGAATATAATTTAGAGATTGTTAGTATATTCACAGAATGTTGCAAGCATTGCCATTCATTCCAGAACATTTTCATAATCTCCAGAAGAAACACTATACCAATTAGAAATCATTTCCAAAGCCTGGCGCCAGGGCTCACGCCTGTAATCCTAGCTACTCAGGAGGTTGAGACCTGAGAATCACGGTTCTAAGCCAGCTCGGGCAGGAAAGTCCATGAGACTCTTATCTCCAATAAACCACTAGAAAACTGGAAGTGGCGCTGTGGCTCAAGAGGTAGAGTGCTCGCCTTGAGCCGAAGAGCTGAGGATAGCACCCAAGCCCAGAGTTCAAGCCCCATGACCGACCCCCCCCCAAAAAAAAAGTCACCCCTTTCAACATTAGCACCTACCCCTCCTAACCCATCCGTTCTTTTTTTTTGGGGGGGGGGGGTGTCTGGTTGTGGGGCCTGAACTCTGGGCCTGGGCGCTGTCCCTCAGCTCTTCAGCTCAAGGCTAGCACTCTACCACTTGAGCCACAGCGCCACTTCTGGCTTTTTTGTTTTTGCTTATGTGGTGCTGAGGAATCGAACCCAGGGCCTCATGCATGCAAGGCAAGCGCTCTACCACTGAGCCACCTTCCCAGCCCCGTCTTCCCGCTTTTTTTTTTCTTTTTGCTTACGTGGTGCTGAGGAATCGAACCCAGGGCCTCAGGCATGCAAGGCAAGCGCTCCACCACTGAGCCAACTTCCCAGCCCCTCATCCGTTCTCTTAATTTGGGGTTATGCATTGAATTTTTTTTTTTTTTTTTTTTTGCCATCTAACAAAGCAGATTATGTGTACAATGAATCTTGGTCACTCATTTTTTAAGTGTGTATAAATTCTTCAAAGGTATTTAATTGTGATGTTTTACACATTCATGTACTGTGTCTTAAAACAGATTGATTCCTTTCTCCTTCATTCCCTTAGAAAAATTTTGCAAAAAGAAAAATTTTGCATGAGTGTGCCAAACTAAGGCGTTAATTCCAAGACAAGGGGCTTTCTTTTAGTGTTTTTCTGCTCTGTCACTTATGGCTGGCTTTTTCAAGTAGCACAGGATCTTCAAGGTTTATCCATGCTGCAGTAATATTGGTATTTCATTAATTTTTATGGAGGAGAAATATTCTATTGTGTGGATATACCACATTCTATCAGCTGGTATTTGTGATATATTCATTTTATGGATATTATGAATAACACTGCCATAAAAATTTGTATCTAAGCTTTCATGTGAACATACTTTTAACATATGAAAATATTTTTGAGACATTTAAAGAGAATTTAACATTTATATAAAAATTTAGTAACTAGTTTGAAATAAAAATCTAGTGCATAAATAATGCATGAGAATTTAGGCAAACTACTTGGGATTAATATCACTGAAATGCCTAAATAATTTATTTCATCCTTTTGTCACACTGAAGTCAATCAATGTATATTATTTACCTTGTCCTTTTTCAAGAAAAATGATTTTGGACTCCGGAAGAAAATTACATCCAGTTACAATCATTTCACGGCCGCCATTTACAGAACAACTGTTGATACTGTACTTCTCAATATGGGGAAGTTCTTGGGCAGATCGCTGGGCTGTTTTTTTTGACAGTTAAAAAAAACAAAATGTTAGTTTAAAATATTTTATACATGACAACTTCAAGCTAAAAACAATTACAAATAAATGTAAAATTTGGTTATTAATTCAGGTGGTTTTTGTTTTGTCTTTGGGTGCTAGTCTGGGTGCTCTTGCTGAGCTGCTTGTGCTCAAGGCTAGTGCTCACTACTGCAATTACAGCTCCACTTCCAGTTAATTGAAGTTAAGAGTCTCATGGACTTTCCTGGGAGGGCTAGCTTCGAACCTCGATCCTCACATCTCAGCCTCCTGGGTAGCTAGGTTTTCAGGCATGAGCTACTGATGCCCAGTGACATTTTGTTGTTGTTGTTGGTCACGGGGCTTGAACTCAGGGCCTAGGCATTGTCTCTGAGCTTTTTCACTTAAGGCTAGTGCTCTCCCACTTGGAGCCACAGCTCCATTTCCAAAAATAGTATTTTTTTAATATTAAAATGTAACACACAAGCTCACTTACAGCACTCAACAGGTATAGAAGCTATTTGTAGAGAAAGTACTTTTCCATTGGGTTGTGGGATGTGTACACGAAATACAAGTCGGACTCTAGTATTCTTTCTGCCGATATCAGTTTCTCCTTTTCGAAGTTCTATGTCTGAATTACGTAGCTTTAAAATACCTGCACAGTCGATACTAGGAAGAAAAATATAAAAAATATAAAAATCATACATACATACATACACACATATGTATCTTACTGATAACAGTGGTTGTAAGCAATTCAACTCATATTTATGCTGGGCACCTGTGGCTCACACCTGTAATCCTATTCAGGAAGGTGAGATCTAAGGATCACTGTTCAAAGCCAGTCCAGGCAGGAAAGTCTGTGAGACTCTTATCTCTAATAAACCACTAGAAAACTGGAAGTGGCACTGTGGCTCAAGGGGTAGAATGTTCGCCTTGAGCTGAAGAGCTGAGGGACAGCGCCCAGGCCCAGAGTTCGTTTTTGTTTTTTTTTCCTCGGTCGTGGGGCTTGAACTCTGGACCTGAGTTCTGTCCCTCAGCTCTTCAGCTCAAGGCTAGTGCTCTACCACTTGAGCTACAACGCCACTTCTGGTTTTCTGGTGGTTTACTGGATATAAGAGTTTCAAGGAGCCGGGCGCTGGTGGTTCACGCCTGTAATCCTAACTACTCAGGAGGCTGAGATCTGAGGATCGCGGTTCAAAGCCAGCCCGGGCAGGAGAGACCGTGAGACTCCTATCTCCAATAAACCACCAGAAAACCAGAAGTGGCGCTGTAGCTCAAGTAGTAGAGCGCTCGCCTTGAGCTGAAGAGCTGAGGGACAGCGCCCAGGCCCAGAGTTCAAGCCCCACGACCGGGGGAAAAAAAAAAAAAAGGGCTGGGAAGGTGGCTCAGTGGTAGAGCGCTTGCCTTGCATGCCTGAGTCCCTGGGTTCGATTCCTCAGCACCACATAAGCAAAAAGAAAAAAGCCAGAAGTGGCGCTGTGGCTCAAGTGGTAGAGCGCTAGCCTTGAGCTGAAGAGCTGAGGGACAGTGCCCAGGCCCAGAAAAAAAAGAAGGCAATTCTATAAAATTATTCAAATAAATAAAAGTAAGTATTGTATTAAAATTGTTTAATACTACAACTTCTCGTTCGCTTGTTCATTATTGAAACAATCTTACAATGTATTCCAGGCTGGTCTTGAAACCATGATTCCCATCCTTACCCTACCAAGTGCTGAGATTACAGGGAGGAAGGATTATCTGAAAGGATAATCCATGGATTACCAATTTCTCTTTTCTGAAATTCAGTATATAAATTGCAATTTCAAAATACATGGGGATGTAGCTCAATGGTAGAGCACTTCAAATATGTGCAAAGTTCAATTCCCAGGACAACAACACACTACTATATAAACTATAATAATTACTCTAATTTATTATGAACGTCTTAGAAACAAAAAAATACAATAAAGTTTTTTGCTGTCAAGTGGGACATGTCCTCAGGAAACACATACTTTTTTAAGTTAGGAGGAGTCTCTGTGTATGTCTATGGAATAATGACCAACCTAAAATATACTGTCTATTAACAGTAGTTTTCACAAGATGGGTAAAGTGGTACATATCTATTCCTAGCCAGGCCTCAGGAAGCTACAGTAAAAGAATCACTGAACCCACTAGTTAAAGACCAGCCTGGGCAACAAAATGAGACCCAACTAAAAACAGAAAAAAAAAATTTATACAGGCAGTTAAGTAGCATAATAAGTTTCTGATGATAATTCTATTTAACTTGACTCAATTATAGTGCTTTTTTTTTGGCCAGTCCTAGGGCTTGAACTCAGGGCTTGGGCACTGTTCCTGAGTGCTTCTTTTGCTCAAGGCTAGCGCTCTACCACTTGAGCCACAGTGACACTTCTGGCTTTTTCTGAGTGGTTTTTTGGAGGTAAGAGTTGACAAATTTTCCTGCCTAGGATGGTTTTGAACCAGGATCCTTAGATCTCAGCCTCCTCAGATAGCGGGAATTACAGGCATAAGCCATCACTACCAACAAATATAGTGCTTTTGACTGTCTAGAGGGATGAAGAGAAACATGGCCTGTAATCTGACCCTAAGAATTTTTTTTTTTAGTTCCTAGAAAAAGTCCAAACCCAGGTGCCAGTGGCTTATGCTTATAATTCTAGCTATTTGAGAAGCTAAGACCAGGATCAATTTGAGGCCAACCTAAATAGAAAAGTTCACAATTGGCCTGGGAATGTGGCTCAGTGGGAGAGTGTTTACCTAGCAAACATGAAGCCCTGGGTTCAATTCCTCAGTACCACATAAACAGAAAAAGCCAGAAGTGGTGCTATGGCTCAAATGGTAGAGTTAGGCTAGCCTTGAGCAAAATAAGCTCAGGGACAGTGGCCAGGCACTGAGTTCAAGCCCCAGACTGACAAAATAAAAAAAATAAAAAAAAGAGTTCACACCCTTCTCAAAACAATAGTTGGATTCAATAGTGCACACCTCCCATCCCAAGCTATACAAGAAGCTGAAACTGGGCAGATTGTGATACAAGGCCAGCCAGAGCAGAGAATTCCATGAAAATCCATCTCTATAGAGGGAATCCAGATATAGTGCATACATTTATGATTCTGGTGATGACAGGAAGCTTGAGTGTGAGCCTGAGTGAGAAGCAAGACTCTATCATAAAATTAACCATTGAGGGTGGGGGGAAATTAACCACTGAAAAACAGGGCTGGATAAGGATGAGAGGGGAAAATAGCGGAGAACAATGAAAGGGGTGATAATGAACAAGAAGCATCAAAGTACATTAGACACATGTACAGAAATATAAAAATGAAACCTCTTTATACCATTAGATTTTTTTGTGCATGTGCCTATCTTGGGCCTTGAACTCAAGGCTTGAGTGCTGTCCCTGAGATTTTAGTTCAAGGCTAACACTCTACTACTTTACCTCAAATCCATTTCTGGCTTTTTGGTGGTTAGAGACAAAGAGTCTCCTGGACTTTCCTGCCCAGGATGGCTTTGTACTATAATCCTCAGATCTCAACCTTCTGAATAGCTAGGATTACAATCTTGAGTCACCAGTGCCTGGTGCTAAGACTTTTTTACAGACACTTGACAAATGAGAATATGCGGCAATTGTTTATTCTATTAGATGTAAGAAACCTAATGAAAGTCCATATATTTTATCTTTATCATTTAAGATAATGCTTCACTCTATAAATATTTGTTTGCTGAGCTGAATTTTCTTTCTAGAAATACGTTACTATCCTTAGCAAATCTACTAGCTATTTACATATTTTTCAGCTAACTTAGGAAAATGAACATTTTATTTTTTTTGCTGGTCATAGGGCCTGAACTCTGGGCCTGGATGCTTGAGCTACGGCACCACTTTCAGCTTTTTTTCTGCTTATGTGGTGCTGAGGAATCGAACCCAGGGCCTCATGCATGCAAGGCAAGCTCTCTACCACTGAGCCACCTTCCCAGCCTCACATTTTATTTTATTTTATTTATTTATTATTATTTTTTTTTGGGGTCCAGTTGTGGGGCCTAAACTCTGGGCCTGGGCACTGTCCCTCAGCTCTTCAGCTCAAGGCTAGCGCTCTACCACTTGAGCCACAGCTCCACTTCTGGCTTTTTTCTTTTTGCTTATGTGGTGCTGAGGAATCGAACCGAGGGCCTCATGCATGCAAGGCAAGCGCTCAACCACTGAGCCACCTTCCCAGCCCCCATTTTATTTTTATACTAAAAGAAGAAACAGGTTTATTATTTTCAGAGTTATCTCAGGAGAAGAAAGAAATGTTTTGAGAAATGTTTCAAGGTACCTGGCCGACATATTATTTTCAGGAAGAAGTGGAATTTCCAGAACTTTCGTGCTGGCGATTATTATCTCTTGACTTGCAGTAGCAACTGTCTTTCCAGTGATTCTATGTACTTGGTAAAATGCATGAGGTCGTAAATATCGATCATCTGCTGTTCCAATAAACATCTGTAGATTTATTGGCTTTTCACTGTAACCCAGAAGCTAAGGAGGAAGAAGAAACACAAATATTGGCAATTCATTATCCATACACTTTATAATAAGCTTGTATCAGTATCACATATACTATTATGTTAAAAAAAATCTGGCCAGGTGCCAGTGGCTCATGCCTGTAATTCTAGCTATTCAGGAGGCTGAGATACGATGATCACGGTTCAAAACCAGGCCAGGCAGGAAAGTCCGTGAGACTCTTATCTCCAATAAACCACTCAGAAAACCTTAAGTGACACTGTGGCTCAAGAGGTAGCACACTCGCCTTGAGCTGAAGAACTGAGGGACAGGGCCCAGGCCCAGAGTTCAAGCCCTACAACCGGCAAAAAAAATAAAAATAAAATCTGTCCTCCAAATTTCTAAATTTGTTTAAAAGAAAACAATGGAATATATTACAAATGAATATGCTTTTTGTGTTTTTGTTCTGTGCCAGTCCTGGATCTTTTTTTTTTTTTTTTTTGCCAGTCCTCGGGCTTGAACTCAAGGCCTGAGCGCTGTACTTGAGCTTCTTTTTGCACTTCTAGCACTCCATCATTTGAGCCACAGTACCACTTCTGGATTTTTCTGTTTATATGGTACTGAGGAATTAAACTCATGCTAGGCAAGCATTCTACCACTAAGCCACATTCCCAGCCCCAGTCCTGGATCTTGACCTCAAGACTTGGATGTTGTTCCTGAGCTTCTTTCTTTTGCTCAAAGCTACCAGTACTCACTTGAGCCACAGCTTCACTTCCAGCTTTTTGGTAGTTAACTGGAGATAAAAGTCTCACAGACTCAAAGCCTAGGCTGTCTTAGAATCACTATCCTCAAATCTCAGCCTTCTGAGTACCTAGGATTACAGGTCTGAGCATTAGTGCCTAGCTACAATCTTTTTGATGTGCTGTTATACTTGGTTTACTAGTATTTTGTTAAAGATTTTTGCAGAGGCTGGGGGATATGGCCTAGTGGTAGAGTACTTCTTGCCTACCATGTATGAAACCCTGAGTTCATTTCCTCAGTACCACATACACAGAAAAAGTCAGCAGTGGTGCTGTGATTCAAGTGGTAGAGTGCTAGCCTTGAGCAAAAAGAAGCTCAGAGACAGTGTCCAGGCTCTGAGTTCAAGCCCCAGGACCAGAAAAAAAAAGTATGTATTCTTTTGTAACTACAATTGTAAAGGACAAGATTTATAGTTTCTAATTTTTTTCCTTTTATTTTTGTCTACCTTATTTTCTTTTTGACTTTTAAAAAATTTATGAAGGAGCTGAGAATGTGACTTAGTGGTAAAGTGCTTACCTAGTGTGCATGAAGCACTGGGTTTGATTTCTCAGTACCACATAAACAGAAAAAGCAAGAGGTAGTGCTATGGCTCAAGTGGTAGAGTGTAAGCCTTGAGCAGAAACAGCTCAGGGACAGTGCCCAGGCCTTAAGTTCAAGCCTCAGGATTGGCAAAAAAAACAACAACAACAACAAAATTATGGAGTTACCATGTTTCCCTTTTCTTCATATATGGAACCCTCTTTTTCTTTTCTTTTCTTTTCTGGGTCAGGTCGTTGGGTCTGAACTCTGGGCCTGGGCGCTGTCCCTCAGCTCTTCAGCTCAAGGCTAGCCCTCTACCACTTGAGCCACAGCGCCACTTCCGGCTTTTTTCTTTTTGCTTATGTGGTGCTGAGGAATCCAACCCAGGGCCTCATGCATGCAAGGCAAGCGCTCTACCACTGAGCCATCTTCCCAGCCCAGAATCCTCCTTTTCTATAAGAAAATTTAACATTTTTATCTAATTATTCTGAAAGTCTCTTTCTAACAACTCAAAAATCAAATCTAAGCCATCTCCCAGTTTGCTACCATTGTTTTCTCTCTTCCTTTTTTATTTATTTATTTATTTATTTTTGGCCTGTCCTGGGGCTTGATCAGGGCCTGGGCGTTGTCCGGGAGCTTCTTTTGCTCAAGGCTAGCATTCTATTACTTGAGCCATAACGCCACTCCAACCTTTTCTGTGTATGTGGAACTGAGGAATGGAACCCAGTGCCTCCAGGGCAAGCATTCTACCACTGAGCCACCTTCCCAGTCCCTGTTTTCTCTCTTCCTACTTTTTAATATGGATAAAATGTGTGTTTTCATGGAATATCTGGAATAGCACTCATCAGACTGCAGAGATCTGCCTATGCTCTACAGTCAAGTTGCCCACCCTTTAAAACTGATAAAAGACCAGACTTGATTTGGGGTCTATGAGTTTTCTTTGTTGTTTAGTTTTATCTTTTATTTCACTTTCTCAAGATAACCAATGATATCTCAACCTGGCTTTATAGAAGTGCCTTGGAGGACTTTCTCTCAGCTCTTCTGATTACTACTCTATTCTTCTGTAAATGATAGCTGAGAGTATCTCAATCTGTTGCAGTCTCTAGCAGGTAAAAGTATGAAGTGAGTGAAGTGAGCAGGTCTGTCAGTTCTTATGGCATGCCTCTTATTTTGGGGATTAGTGAAATCTTCGTGAAGATTTGGTGAAGTTTTACAAGTTTCCAAGTGATTTTTTTCAGTAACACTCATTTATAATTTTGGCCCTAAATTGTTTTGCATTCACAAGAAAGTTTTATAGTCCATCAAACCATTAAAATCCATTTTTCAGAAAATACAGTGGAGGAGATGTCTAACTATTAACACTGTAGTGGTAGAGTTTTTGGCATCCAGCCCCAGCACTGATAGTACAAGTTGTTGTAGCGAGTCACAGTGCCAGTAGTTATTTTTGCAACAGCAGGACTAGAAGAGTAGTTCTAGGTCATGTAGCTTCCAAGCTTGAGATTTAATGAACTATTAATAACCTTTACAAAAACTCTTCTTCTGCTTCAATACTGTAGAAGTATTTTGACACATAGTATCAAGTACAGAATGCCTATTACAGTGTTGAGACATATAGTTAATAATGAACAACTGGTAGCTATGCGACAGCATCCATGCATCTAGTTTGAAAATTTCCACAGCTCCTCAAATGTATGAAAAGAGTTTTATTCTATCATATGGTCCTGAAGGAGGATAGTTTATTTCCTTTTACTGTTCATCCCTCGCCTTTTGTGAACTTGGGGCTTAGGCACTGTCACTGAGCTCTTTTACTTAAGGTTAGTGCTCTACCACTTTGAACCACAGTGCCACTTCCAGTTTTCTTGTGGTTAATTGGACATAAGAGTCTCATGAACATTCCTTCCTGGGCTGTCTTTGAACTGCAATCCTCAGATTTTAGCCACCTGAGTAGCTAGGATTATAGGCATGAGCCATCAGTGCCTGGCCAAATTTAGTTTTTTAAGAATCTGATGAACTGGGCTGGGAAGGTGGCTCAGTGGTAGAGCGCTTGCCTTGCATGCATGAGGCCCTGGGTTCGATTCCTTAGCACCACATAAGCAAAAAGAAAAAACCCAGAAGTGGCGCTGTGGCTCCAGTGGTAGAGCGCTAGCCTTGAGCTGAAGAGCTGAGGGACAGTGCCCAGGCCCAGAATTCAGGCCCCACGACCGGACCCAAAAAAAAAAAAAAGAATCTGATGAACTATGTTCCTGAGTAGTTGTAAAAAAGTTTAGGCAAAATCTAGTTTTCTGCATCCTTGCTAGCATTTACTTTTTCTTTTTCTCTTGGTAAGCCATGAGGCTTGAACTCAGGGCCTGCGCACTATACCTGGGTTTTTGTACTCAAGGCTAGCATTCTACCACTTTGAGCCACAGTGTCATTTCTGGCTTTCTAGTGGCTAATTGGAGGTGAGTCTTATAGGATGGGGCTGGGAAGGTGGCTTAATGATAGAGCACTTGCCTTGCATGCATGAGGCCCTGGGTTCAATTCCTCAGCACCACATAAGCAAAAAGAAAAAAGCCGGAAGTGGCGCTGTGGCTCAAGTGGTAGAGTGTTAGCCTTGAGCTGAAGAGCTGAGGGAAAGCGCCCAGGCCCAGAGTTCAGGTCCCACGACCGGACCCCCCCCCCCCCAAAAAAAGAGTCTTATAGGCGCTGGGTGCTGGTGGCTTATACCTGTAATCCTAGCTACTCAGAAAGCTGAGACCTGAGAACTGCAGTTTGAAGCCAGCCCAGACAGAAAAGTTCCCCTGAGACTCTTAACTTCAATTAACCACTCAAAAACTGAAGTGGGGCTGTGGCTCCAAGTGGCAGAGCACTAGTCTTGAGCATAGGAGTTAGGGACAGCACCCAGGCCCTGAGTTCAAGCCCAACTGACAAAAAAATAAATAAATAAATAAATTCCATAGACTTTCCTGCCCAGGCTGGCTTCAAACCCCATCTTCAGATCTCAGTCCCCTAAGTAGCTAGGATTATAGGCACGAGCCACACCAGTGCCTGGCATCACTTTTTATTTTAGCTGTTCTAATAGGTATGTAGTGAATTTCATTGTGGATTTAATTTGCATCTTCTTAATACCTAATGATGTAGAACATTTTTTCACATGCTTATTTGCCACTTGTCAGTAAATGTTCTTTACAAATTTTTGTCTTTAGAGAAGTGGATCTTGCTATTTAGTCAGGCTAGCCTTGAACTCTTGATCTTACAGCCTCAGCTTCCCAAGTGCTAGTGTTACAGGAATGCCCCATCAAGTCTTCCCTGGTGCTCTACCAGGTGAGCCATACCTTCACTTCCTAGTTCTTAGTATGTAAGCTTTTTTTTTTTTTTTTTGGTGGGCGGGCAGGGCTGAAAATTGAACAAAGGGCCTCATGAGTGCTAAGCAAGCATTCTATCAGCCTGGTATTTTTTAAAAGGAACTAAGGACCCTACATCCTGCTCCAAGGTTTTTCAGAAGTAGAAAGGGTCATTACAGATTACCACCTACTAGAACGTTATGTTGTACATTAGAGAGAGAGAGAGACAGAGAGACAGAGAGAGAGAATGGTTCATAGATTATAATGACTGAAGAAAATTCAATCCAGTATTAGTTTTTCCACTGAAATATTCAAAGTCAGTAAGAAAAATGTCTATAAGATCTAAACACCACCTTGAATAAAAGCAAAAAACAACAAAATGGTGAAATAAAAAACGAGGGCTGGGAAGTTGGCTCAGTGGTAGAGTTCTTGCCTTGCATGCATGAGGCCCTGGGTTCAATTCCTCAGCACCACATAAGCAGAAAAAGCCACAAATGGCGCTGTGGCTCAAGTGGTAGAGCCCTAGCCTTGAGCTGAAGAGTTGAGGGACAGCGCCCAGGCCCTGAGTTCAGGCCCACGACTGACCAAAAAAAACCACCATGACCAACAACAACAACAAAAAACGATATTGCTTTGAATCTACTTATATACACAATTAAGATTAAGTAAGGGTAGAAAGGTGGTTGTACAGCAGAAAGAAATAAAATTAGTAAGCAATAATTTAGGAAGGCAAGGTAGAGAAAGGGAAAGAAGAAAGACAATTACCTTATTTGTCAGATCAAGGAGTCAATTCAAAACTGAAACAGTGAGCTCAAACTCCTAATAAAAAAAATTGGGGGGGGGGGGGGCGGGCTGGAAAGGTGGCTCAGTGGTAGAATGCTTGCCTTTGCATGCATGAGGCTCTTGGTTCGATTTCTTGGTACCACATAAGCAGAAAAAGCCCTAAGTGGAGCTGGGGCACAAGTGGAAGAGTGCTAGCCTTGAGTTGAAGACCTGAGGGACAACACCCTGAGTTCAAGCCCAATTGACAAAAAAAAAATTCCATAGATAAGACAGACTTTCCTGCCCAGGCTGGCTTCAAATCATATCCTCAGATCTCAGTCCCCTGAGTAGCTAGGATTATAGGTAGAAGTAGAAAGGAGCTAGGGACAGCACCCAGGCCCAGAGTTCAGGCCTCACGATTGATCCCTCCCCCCCCCAAAAAAAGAGCCTTGCTAGTCACATACTCTACTATTTGAACCATGTCTCCAATCTTCAATAATATTTAATCTCTTTTTGAAACTTCTACCTTTTAAGAACAGCCCAGGCTGTCCTCAAACTTGTAATCTTTCTGACTCAGCCTCCTAAGCACTGATGAGGCTACACAGAAAAATTCTGTGTCAGCTAGGTGCTGGTGGCTCATGTCTATAATCTTTGCTACTCAAAGGGCTCAGATTTGAGGTTGGAAGTTTGAAGCAAGCCCATGCAGAAAAGTTGATAAGACTTTTATCTCTTAAGGGAGATAAAATACAATCCAGATTTGACTTCTCTCTCTTAGGGGTCTAAAGTACCTAAATGAATAACCTTGTATAACCACCAACAAATATTTGACATCTACAAAATAAACCTCAAAAGTTTCATACCTTTACAACAGGATGTCCACCAGTAGATGCTTTGACTGCCCCTCGGCTACCTTCAGTTTCATAATGGGCTCGATGATGAGTTTTAGGTTGCACTTCTATTTTCAGTTCACATTGTCCAAAGTGAGCTGGTAAAGGCCAGTCTAGTGGAGGTAATGAAGATGTGCTATAAACAAAACACACAAAAAAGCATTTCACTATGCTATTATTTCCGATTCAAGTCACTTCTTTGCCAATACCAACATGTCTTCCTGTGATCCTCAAAACAAAATAAAACTTCCCTTAGTAAGTTGTAACACTAGGAATTATAGATACTTAACAATTATATAAATTGAAAATTAAAATCTATTTTCTACTTTTTGGTTTACTGTATTTTTTTAAAGACTAAACTCTAATAATTTATTAAATAAAACTGTCCCTAAACTGTGTATATGTAACTACAAAAGCCATTTAGAGGATACAGAACTAGAAAATGAGAGCTGGGCACCAGTGGCTCACACCTATAAATCCTAATTCAGGAGGCTAAAATCTGAGGATCATGATTCTAAGCCAGTTTGGGCAGGAAAGTCTGTGAGAATCTCAGCTCCAATTAACCATCAAAGCCAAAAGTGGAGGTAAAGCTCAACTGGAGAGTCCAGCCTTGAGCTAAAAAGCCAAGTGAGAGCATGAGGCTCTGAGGTTGAGCCCCAGTATTAACACCGAGGTTGGGGGGTAAGGAGAGGGCAGAAATAAATTGCTGGTACTGGCAAATCAGGTCTCTAATTCTAGCTACTCAGGATGCTGAGATTAAGAGGATCAAGGTTTGCAGTTAGCCAGGGCAGACAAATCTATCTCCAAATATCCAGCAAAAAAACAAAAGTAGATGTGTGACTTAGGTGGTAGAGCACTAGCGATGATCAAAAGGCCAAGTGAAGCAAGGCACTGATGGCTTATGCCTATAATCCTAGCTACTGAGGAGGATGCCTGGAAAGTCCAGGAGACTTTTTTTTTTTTTTTTTTTGGGGGGGGGGGGGCCCAGTCATGGGGCCTGAACTCTGGGCCTGGGCGCTGTCCCTCAGCTCTTCAGCTCAAGGCTAGCGCTCTACCATTTGAGCCACAGCACCACTTCCGGCTTTTTTCTTTTTGCTTATGTGGTGCTGAGGAATCGAACCCAGGGCCTCAGGCATGCAAGGCAAGCACTCTACCACTGAGCCACCTTCCCAGCCCAGTCTAGGAGACTCTTATCTTCAATCAACCACCAGAAAAGCAGGAATGGTATTGTGGCTCAAAGTGGTAAAAGAGTTCAGGGACAGCGCTCAGGCCCTGAGTTCAAGCCCCGTGACTAACCAAAAAAAAAAAGCAACTGAGCTGGGTGCAAGTGGCTCATGCCTGTAATTCTAACTACTTAGGAGACTGAGGAGTAAGGATCAAAGCCAGCCTTGGCAGGAAAGTCTGTGAGACTCTTATCTCCAATTAACCAACAAAAAGCTAGAACCGTGGCTCAAGTGGCAGAGCACTAGCTTTGAGCACAAATGGACAGTGTCTAGTACTTAAGTTCAAGCCCCTAAATGGCACACATACACAAAAAAGCCAAGCAAGACCACAAGACCCTGAGTTCAAGAACTGGGGTACACATACTGAGTCCTCAGCCTAGCTTAAGTCTTCCTACTATGAAGCATATTAATCTTTTTGTTTGTGTTTCTGTGCCAGTACTAAGGCTAGAATATAAGACCTTGTGGTCTAGTTTCAGCTTTCTTGCTTATATCTGGCACTCTACTACTTGAGCCACACCTCCAGTCTAGCATTTTGCTGGTTGAAGATGGAATCTCACAAGCTTTTCTACCCAGCCTGGCTTTGAACTATGTTTCTCCAAGTCTCAATTTCTTGAATAGCTAGGGTTACAGGGGTTAGCTGCCATCAGCATTCAGCAAACATATTTCAGCTGTACCCAATACTCAAATTCTTAACAGCAAAAAGCTGGAAGCAGAGGCATGGCTCAAGTGGTAGAATGCCAGCAGTGAACAAAAACACTGAAGGAGGAAGGCTCTGAGTTCAGCCTAGTATTATACATAAACCCCAAAAAGACCAATCTGAATTCACAAAAATTTTGAGTGTTCTACAAGAACAGTAACAGTAACTTATAAAGTTAAAAGACAAAAATCAAATTAAACAGGCCAGGCACAATGGCATGCACTTTAAGTACCAGTTACTTGGATACTCTTAAATAGCATTTTTTTTTTTAATTTTTTTTTTGGGGGGGGTTCAGTTGTGGGGCCTGAACTCTGGGCCTGGGTGCTGTCCCTCAGCTCTTCAGCTCAAGGCTAGCACTCTACCACTTGAGCCACAGTGCCATTTCTGGCTTTTTACTTATGTGGTGCTGAGGAATCGAACCCAGGGCCTCAAGCATGCAAGGCAAATGCTCTACCACTGAGCCACCTTCCCAGCCCAAGTACCAGTTACTTGGGAGGCTGAAGCAAAATTACAAGTTTGAGGCCAGCCTGAGTAACAGGTAACATAGCAAAACCCTGTCTCAACAAATGAAGGGAGGGAGGGAGGGAGGGAGGGAGGGAGGGAGGAAGGAAGGGAGGAAGGAAGGAAGGGTGGGAGGGAGGAAGGGAGGAAGGGAGGAAGGGAGGAAGGGAGGAAGGAAGGAAGAAGGAAGAAGGAAGGAAGGAAAGAAGGAAGGAAGGAAGGAAGGAAGGAAGGAAGGAAGGAAGGAAGGAAGGAAGGAAGGAAGGAAGGGAGGGAGGGAGGGAGGGAGGAAAGGAGGGAAGGGAAGGAGGGAAGAGAAGGAGGGAGGGAGGGAGGGAGGAAAGGAGGGAAGGGAAGGAGGGAGGGAGGGAGGGAGGAAAGGAGAAAAGAAAAGATAGCCAGGTGAGCATATTTGATCTTAGCTTCGGTTTTAGGCTACCTCCAAGTAAAAACACAAGATCCTATTCAAAAGATAGATATAAGGCAATTATAGCAGTAAGGATGCGCCTAGCAAGTACATGGCTTTAAATTCAATCCCCAGTACCACCAAAGGAAAAAATAAATAAAAGCTAATAAATTGTTGGAAAAAGGCAAGCTTCAAGTATGACAGGATAAATCCTAAGCTATTAACAATGTAGCAATATTAAGCTTACTTCTATTAGCTTTATTAGTAGTATACTTTATACTATTACTTTTACAAGCTTTTCTAAATTTATAAAATTCCCCTTTATAATTTATTACATATAATTACCAATATACTTTTAAATTTTTAACTTTAGCCTATCTAAAAATAATATACTTACAAGTTGTCATGTCGAAAACGAACTTTACAACTTGGGGGGGGGGGAGGATTGGGTGGGGGAGAGGGAGGATGGGAAGAGATGGGAAGGGTAAACAAAGGAGGAGGCTACAATGCTTGATAAGAAATGTACTATCTTGCCCATGTAATTGTAACCCCTCTGTACAGTACCTTCACAATAAAAATAAAATTAAAAAAATATATATATACTTTTCTTGGTAGTACTAGGGTTTGAACTCAAAACCTTGCTAGGCAGGCATCTAGCCCTTTTTTGCTTATACTTTTCAGATAGGGTCTCCCATTTTTGCCTGGGGCCTATCTTGGTCTATGATCCTCCTACCTACGACCTCCCACCAAGCCTAATGATACTTATAAGACTTAAGGAAACGGAAGTGGCGCTGTAGCTCAAGTGGTAGAGCGCTCCCCTTGAGCTGAAGAGCTGAGGGACAGCGCCCAGGCCCAGAGTTCAAGCCCCACGACCGACAAAAAAAAAAAAAAAAAAAAAGACTTAAGGAAAAATAACTGGCTTTTAAGTTATTTATCTAGTATAATTTTAAAAATGAAGGAAAGGGCGAAAAGGAGAGGAAGGGAGAACAGTTATAACCATTACAAATAATGTAAGTTACATGATAGAAATAACTCATAAGCATGAAAAATATCAGCAGCCACTTCCATCAACTCACCGAAATATAGGGGTGTGGCCAGGCTTTGGTTTGCTCCAGGTAAAAGGTGAAGGAACTGAAAGAAACTGGTCACCAGATGAATCTTTCTTTAAAGGATACTGAGATCCGAGGCTATCATCTATTGAAGTCTCCCGGGATGGTGATAAACTCCCTTGATCATCTGAACAGAGCTCTAATTTTCCTGGTAGTATGGCAGCTTGATCTTCAGAAGTCTTCCTTGTTTTCAAAGGGATATCAGTCTCTATACAGTACTGAAATGGAAAAAGTGCAGGGCCAAGGCCTGACCCACTGTGTACAGAAGCACTGAGCCAGGTATCTTCTGTTATACTTCCTCTAGGCGAGTGACCAGGAGAAGGAACTGGTGAGTGATGTGGTGAAAGGGAACCAGCATAACAAACTTCCGCACTGGAGTGCCGCCGTTTCCCACAGGGAGAAGTGGGCCTGGATGATGGTCCTGAGGCTGGCCTGGGACTCAACCAATTTTCATCAGTGATACTGGATCTAGGAGAATGGCAGGGAGATTGTCTGGGTGACAAGGAGTGTCCAAGTCCATACTGCTGATGCCAGGACTCTTCTCCAGGGCAACCCCCTGGGGAGCCACCTGGAGAAGTCAGAGGAGATCCAAGAGTAAACCGGGAAGCAGCTTCATTTAACTCTGAGTCCACGTCATCATAAATGTGTGAAAGAGATTCACAAGAAGATGCATCTGAGAACCAGCTCCTAGAAGAAATGCTGCTGGCAGGACTAGGACTAAGGGAAGATTCTCGGTAGGATGGCTCAAGAGGAAGATATAGATGATCTCTAGAAGGTCTTTCCAAATATTCCCTTTCTGGGTCATTTATATGTAGGTCATCTTCATGTGTATCTGTTTCTTGATGACAGTTAGGAGAGATGGATGTAATTTGAATACTTGGGCACTCAAAGGGTTTGGGACCACCTAGTGAGCTGTATTTAGATTCAGCAATATCACCAGTTCCTTCATAATTTTTGTGACCTTGAAGCTGAAAGGATGGTGACAAAACAGAAGAGTGAGACGGTAATCCATGATGTGGTAAGCAAGGCGATGAGTTTAAAGTAGATGGAGGTGGATCTACATTAAAGATGTAAATGGATTCACAATCATCAGGCTCAAGATCTAGAAGGGGAAGGCAGCAAAAAAAAAAAAAGTCAACAAAACATGAAAATGTATAAATTTACTAAGAAAATAATAATCTTGGGGCTGGGAAGGTGGCACAGTGGTAGAGTGCTTGCCTTGCATGCATGAGGCCCTGGATTCGATTCCCCAGCACCACATAAGCAAAAAAAGCCAGAAGTAGCGCTGTGGCTCAAGTGGTAGAGCACTAGCCTTGAGCTAAAGAGCACACAGACAGCACCCAAGCCCAGAGTTCAAGCCACACAACCAACCAAAAGAGGAAAAAAAAAAAAGAAAAGAACAAATGTTGGAGATGTCTTAGAGAAATTGGAAACTTATATGCTATTGATGGTAATATTGTGAAAACAGTTACCTGTAATCCCTTGGGAAACAGAAGAAAGAGGATCTTGAGTTCAAGGCCAACTTGAGCCACATAGTAAGACCTATCTCTGTCTGTCTGTCTGTCTCTCTCTCACACACACATACACACACACACACACAGGAATTTTTGAGCCAGACACAGTAGCACACATCTGTAATTCTGGCTGATCAGGAGGGTCATAATTGGAGGCCAACTCAAGCAAAATATTTGGACGACCCTTTCTCAATCAGTGTCCATGCGAAGCATCCCGTCTATAAAGAAGATTGAGATCAAGAGGACTGGTTCCATATCACTTGGGACAAAAGAAGTTTATGAGACTCCAACTAAATGGAACGAGTTGGGCATAACAATATGTGTCAGTCATCTTAGCTATTGTAGAAAGCAAAAAAATTAGGATTAAAGTCCAAAAGTGGGGGCTGGGAAGGTGGCTCAGTGACAGAGCGCTTGCCTTGAGCTGAAGAGCTGAGGGACAGTGCCCAGGCCCAGAGTTCAGGCCCAATGACTGGACCCAAAAATAAAAAATAAAAAAATAAAAAATAAAGTCCAAACGTGGGCTAGAGCAAAAAAGTGCAAAAAAACTTGCAAGTTTGGTTCAGCATTAGAGCACCTGCCTAATGAGAAAAGCCAGCACCACCAGAACAAGAAAAAATAAGAAAGAAAAAAATTCATATAACTCAGCAATTCTATTTTTGGGTAATACATTCAAAAGAATTGAAAGCAGGACTGGGAATGTGGCTTAGTGGTAGACTGCTTGCCTAGCATGCATGAAGCTCTGGATTCAATTCCTCAGTACCACAAAACCGAAAAAGCAAGAGGTAGAAAAAGCAAGAGGTAGTGCCGTGGCTCAAGTGGTAGAGTGCTATCCTTGAACAAAAGAAGTGTCCCAGGACTGGCAAAAAAACAAAAATTCAAAGTAGAGTATCAAAGAAACATTAGTAAAACTGTACGTAGCAGTATTATTCATAATATCTAAAAGGTAAAAATAATCCACTTATCCATCATCAGATAAGCAAAAGGTGAGGTTATTTCCAAAAACATATTACTCAACTATAAAAAGGAAGAGATTTCTTTTTTTTTTTTTGCTTATGTGGTGCTGAGGAATTGAACCCAGGGCCTCAGGTATGCAAGGCAAACGCTCTACCACTGAGCCACCTTCCCAGCCCCCTAAAAAGGAAGAGATTTCTGACACAAGCTACAACATGGTCAAAACTTTGGAAACATGCTAAGTAAAATAAGACAAGCACAAAAAGATAAATACTATATAATTCCAATTATATGAGGTACTTAAATAAGTCAAATTCATAAAGACAGAAAGTTAAATGGAGTTGCCAAAGGCTGTGGTGATGAAAAATGGGGAGCTGTTAAAAATGGGAGAGTTTTAGATAAAATTTCATAAGGCAGGGAGTCAGTGGCTCATGCCTATAATCCTAGCTACTCAGAGGCTGAGGTATGGGTAGGAAGCCAGCCTGAGAAGACAAATCTGTGAGACTTATCTCCAAATTAACCAGCAAAAAGCTGAAACTGCAGGCATGCAGGTTCAATGTAAACATCTTATGCTTTCCTTCCCCATTTTTCATACAATAATGTTCTTAGCTTTTGCTGAAATATACACTGTCCCAACTGTTGTCTATTCCTAAGTTGAAAGTTACAGGAACTTGTCCCAGGATCTCTTCGTTTTTCTGGCTGCCACCAATAACAACTCAAAAAACTTATTTTATTGACTTCTTTTGGTCTGACAGCTCCCAAAGTAGAAGGGATAAAAAGTCAGATTTTGGCAAATGGCAGAATAGACAGAAATCACTGGATATGAGAAAATAGTCAAGGGCTGAACGTATAGCTCAAGTGGTTGAATATCAGCCATTAGCAAGGAAATCATGGGGCTCTGGAGGAAAACAAACAAGCAAACTGCAAGTCAAGTAGGACACACCAAAGTTTCCTGAACTATTAAAAGAATGGAATTTCAAGCTGGGTGCTGGTGGCTCATGCCTGTAATCCTAGCTACTCAGGAGGCTGGGATCTAAGGATCGTGGTTCAAAGCCAGCCTGGGCAGGAAAGTCACTGAGACTCTTCAATTAACCTCCAGAAAACTGGAAGTGATGCTGTGGCTCAAAGGGCTATAGCATTAGCTTTGTCTGCAAAAAGCTCAGGAAACAGTGCCCAGACACTGAGTTCAAGCCCCAAGACTGACCAAAAAAAAAAAAAAATGGAATTTCAGAGAACATAATGGTACCCTTTTCAAATAAGTTAAAATAGGCAAGTTACATTTTGGTCTTAGGCACAAAAACAGCAAATTCAACAAAATCATCCTTGTAGTTAAAAAATGTAATGCCACTAAACTACTCAGTTAAAGTTAAAAATGAGCTTGTTGCTGGTGATTTATGCATATAACTAGCTACTCAGGAGTTGAGATCTGGAAGATGGTGATTCAAAGCCAGCTCAGTCAGAAAAGTTCATGAGATGTCTCCAAAATAATCAGCAAAAAGCCAGGCTGGAGTCATAAAGTAATAGACCTCCAGCCAAGCAAACAAGCCAAGTGACTACAGGCTCTGAGCTCCAACCCCACATTACTAGAAAATAAAAATACAATTAATCCCCAGGCTCAGGCTTATAATCTTAGTTTTTTAGCAGGCTGAGATATGAGAATTACAGTTCAAAGACAGTTCCAGCAGAAAAGTTCCTGAGATTCTTGTCTCCTACTAATCAGCAAAAAGAAGTGTAGGTGTGGCTTAAGTGATAGAATCCCAGAATGAGCAAAAAAGCCAAGTGAGAATGTGAAGCCCCAAGTTCAGCTCCCAGCAACGGCATCAAAAAATGAATTTGATATTAAAAATTCATTAAACTTCAACTCAGAAAAAAAGGACAGAAAATCACTCATGAAAGTCTTTATACTTTTATTCTAATGTAATGATTATACTAATGTCACTTCAGTAGTTGACTAATGCTGAAATCCACACCTTATGAAGTATGGATAAAGCAATTGTAAATATTTTATATAAGGATATCTAAAAGTATTTCAAAGTCATGAACTCAAAATGTGGAGAAAGTTCTGCTTCATCATTTCCCCAAGTGTCACCAATGTCCAAGACTTGAAAACCATAGGTACAGGTACTACAGACTCACCATGATAAACACACAGAGTCTACATTTTCAACTCTAAAATTCCCACATTCATGATAATTCAGAAGTCTGACCTAACAAGACTTATTTGTTCTATGTTCTGTCAACCACCAGAGGGGGCCCCAGTGATCTGGAGAACACAGGTTGCCTATGTCTACTTTTTATAAACCAGAAGATGACAAAATAATCTACAAGCCAATCAGGCCTACCATTGTTATTCTACAATGTAAAAGCTACAATTTGAGGGGGGGGGGGGGGACTGTATTAAAGTTTGAACACAGAGCCTTATGCTTCTAGGCTATCAGTGAGCAATACCTCCAGTCTTAAGAATGTTTTTGTTTGTACCTTTCTTGGGGCTTGAACTAGGGGTTTACGTGCTGTCCCTAAGCTCTTTTGCTCAAGGCTAGAGTTATAACTTTGAGCCACATTTCCACTTCTAGTTTTTCTGGCAGTTAATGGGAGAGAAGAGTCTCCTGGACTTTCCTGCGTGGGCTGGCTTTGAACCATAATCCTCAGATCTCAGCCTCTTAAGTAGTTAGAATTACAGGCGTGATCCACTGGTATCGGGTGAAATTCTAGTTTTTTGTTTGTTTGTTTTTGGGGTCTGGTCATGGGCCTGAACTCTGGACCTGGGCGCTGTCCCTCAGCTCTTCAGCTCAAGACTAGCACTCTACCACTTGAGTCACAGCGCCACTTCTGGCTTTTTTCTTATTGCTTATGTGGTGCTGAGGAATGGAACCCAGGGCCTCATGCATGCAAGGCAAGCGCTCCACCACTGAGCCACCTTCCCAGCCCAAATTCTAGTTTTTATAAATAAAATTTTATTAACAGTTATCTATGGCTACATTTCCATCACAACTGTTGAGATTAGTTATCTACGGAAGATGCTACAAGAGTAGATACCAGACTTCTAATTGATGAACTAACAAATTAGCGACAGTTCTAACTTCATTACATTTCAAGTGCAAGGAACACTGTGACTTTTTTCCTTTCTTTCCTTTTTTGGTGCGGGTCCTGGGGATTGATTTAGGGCCTGAATGCTGTTCCCTCAGCTTTTTTGGTCGAAGTCAATGCTCTACCACTTGAGCCATAGCTCCACTTCCTGCTTCTTGGGGGTGAACTGGAGATAAAAATGTCACAAATTTTCCTGCCTGGACTGGCTTTGAACCACAATCCTCAGATCTCAGCCTTCTGTGCAGCTAGGATTACACGCATGAGGCAGTACCTGGCTTGTATTTTTTTTTTTTAATTACCAATACGTGGGCTGGGAATGTGGCTTAGTGGTAGAGTGCTTGCCTAGTGAAGCCCTGGGTTCGATTCCTTAGTACCACATAAACAGAAAAAGGCAGAAATGGTGCTGTGGCTCAAGTGGTAGAGTGTTAGTCTTGGGCAAAAAAAGAAGCTCAGGGACAGTGCCCAGACCCTGAGTTCAAGCCCCAAGACTGGCAAAAAAAAAAAAAAAATTAAAAATTAAAAAAATTGACCAGTACCTAGCCACATAGCCATCACATGAAAATACAAAAAGAGTGGACTCTGAGTGTTATACTCAATGGGTTATTTGGTTATCAAATTAGATGGTAAAGCATTATGTTTATTATAAATGACATTATGGCTATACTAAAAGAATACATTGTATGCCTGGCGCCAGTGGCTTGCACCTATAACCCTAGCTACTAAAGAGGCTGAGATCTGAGAATTGAGGTTCAAAGCCAGCCTGGGCAGGGAAGACTCTTCTCTCCAATTAACTATTTAAAAATTAGCCAGGTGCTGGTGGCTCACACCTGTAATCCTCAGGAGACTGAGATCTGAGGATCAGGTTCAAAGCCAGCCCGGGCAGGAAAGACTCATATCTCCAATTAACCATCAGAAAGCCATTGTGGCTCAGTGGTAGAGTACTCACCTTGAACTGAAGAGCTCAGGGACACCACAAAGGCCCAGAGTTCAACCCCATGACGACAAAATAAAACAAAAATAACTCAGAAGCTGTGGCTCAAAGTGATAGAGTGCTAGCCTTGAGCAAAAAGAACTAGAAACAGCACCCAGGCCAAGTTCAAGCCCCAAGACCAACAAAATAAATAAAAATAGTACATTGTGTGTTAGCATTGCCATAGTAAACATTTATCACGAGAACTTCAAAAGACAAAGCCGGGTGCTGATGGCTCATGCCTGTAATCCTAGCTACTCAGGAGGCTGAGATCTGAGGATCATGGTACAAAACCAGCCCAGACAGGAAAGTTCATGAGACTCTTAACTCCAAAAAAAAAAAAAAAAAAAACCACTAGAAAACTGGAAGTGGCGCTATAGCTCAAGCAGTAGAGCGCTCGCCTTGAGCTGAAGAGCGTAGGGACAGCACTCAAGCCCAGAATTCAAGCCCCACGACTGACCAAAAAAAAAAAAAAGAACTTCAAAAGACAAACAAAAGAAGGGCTGGGAAGGTGGCTCAGTGGTAGAGCGCTTGCCTTGCATGCCTGAGGCCCTGGGTTCGATTCCCCAGCACCACATAAGCAAAAAAAAGAAAAAAGCCGGAAGTGGCACTATGGCTCAAGTGGCAGAGCGCTAGCCTTGAGCTGAAGAGCTGAGGGACAGAGCCCAGGCCCAGAGTTCAGGCCCCACAACCAGACCCAAAAAAAAAAAAAAAAAAAGACAAAAGAAAAACTAGGGGCTGGGAAGGTGGTTCAATGGCAGAGTGCTTGCCTTGTATGCATGAGGCCCTGGGTTCAATTCCTCAATACCACATAAACAGAAAAGGCCGGAAGTGGTCCTGTGGCTGAAGTGGTAGAACGCTAGCCTTGAGCTGAGGGACAGCGCCCAAGCCCAGAGCTCAAGCCCTACCACCGACCAAAAAAAAAAGAAAAATTAGAAAACTTAAAACTATATTCTATCATAATAATATTTCTTACCAGGAGAGAAAAAATAAGCTGGGTATGGTGACATACAGCTCCAACAGTAACACTTGGGAGGCTAAGGCACAAACAAGGCAGTGAGTTCAGGTCAACTTAGACTATATATACGTACCAAGACTGGTAAAAGCACTTGCCTAGCAAGCATAAAGCCTAGGGACGTAGAGGAAAAAATGAAGGAGAAAGGATGGGTGGCTCAGAATTGAAGAAATAGAAAGTCTTAACAGACAGACCGATAGGAAGGTAAAGGCATTAAATTAGTAGTCAAAAATCTCCCAATAAAAAAAAGTCTATCAGATGACTTCATTAGTATAGTCTACCAAATGTTTAATGAATAGGACTCTTGCAAAAAATACAAAAGGAAAGAATACTTTCTAAGCCAGGCACTGGTGGCTCACGCCTGTAATCCTAACTACTTAGGAAACTGAGATCTGAGGATCATGGTTCAAAAGCCAGCACAGGCAGGAAAGTATATGAGACTCTTTTTTTCTTTTTCTTTTTTTGTCGGTCTTGGGGCTTGAACTCTGGGCTTGGGAGCTGCTGTCCCTCAGCTCTTCAGCTCAAGGCTGGTACTCTACCATTTGAACCACAGTACCACTTCTGGTTTTATGGTGGTTTATTGGAGATAAGAGTCTTATGGACTTTCCTGCCTGAGCTGACTCTGAACCATGATCCTCAGATCTCAGCCTCAATAGCTAGGATTACAGGTGTGAGCCACCAGCACCCGGCTGATTTATTTATTTATTTATTCATTTATTTATTTATTTATTTTCGGTTGTGGGGCTTGAACTCTGAGCCTTGGCTTTGTCCCCAAGCTCTTCAGCTCAAGGCTAGTGTGCCATTACTTTGAGCCACAGTGCCACTTCTGGTTTCCTGGTGGTTAATTGGAGATAAGAGTCTCACGGCCTGGCTTTGAACTGTGATCCTGAGTGAGATCTCAGTCTCCTGAGTAGTTAGGATCACACGGGTGAGCCACCGGTGAAAAGCAGAGTGAGACACTCATCTCCAATTAACCACTAGAAAAGCAGAAGAGGGGCTGTGGCTCAAAGTAGCAGCGCACTAGCCTTGAGCAAAATAGCTTAGGGACAGTAGCCAGGCCCAGAGTTCAAGCCCCATAACAAACAAACAACAAATAAAAAATTACTTTTTACTATGTCCTAAGAGACCAGCTGATTTCCCAGATGCCAAATAACCCAAAGACAGCAAAACAAAATTATATACTGGGGCTGGGAATGTGGCTTAGAGGTCAAGTGGCTAGCGCTCTATCACTTGAGCCACCGTGCCACTTCTGGCTTTTTCTGTTTATGTGGTACTGAGGAATCCAACTCAGGCCTTCATGACTGCCAGGCAAGCAATCTACCACTAAGCCACATTCCCAGCCCCTGTTCATATAGAATCTTGTACACAAAAGTTTCTAACAATATTATCAATAAATTGCCAAAGGTAGAAAAAACCCAAATATTCCTAACAGATAATCAAGTTATGGTATAAAATAGCATACACACTGTTGAGGGGTGGGTACCAAAGAGAATGACCAATGAGTTGACAGGGTGAATGAGGACAAATATGGTCAAGGTACTTTTTATACATATATGAATATAGAGCAACAAAACTTGTTGAGTTTTAAGAAGAGGGAAGATGAAAGACAGAGATGGACTGATGAGTTTGAAGGGGTACATTATATATCTGTATGGAAATGTTACAATGAAACCCCACTGGACAATTAATGTATGCCAATTTAAAAAAATCTTAGTGGGAGGGAAGGACAAAGTAAGGTGCTTATAACAATATGTGCCTATATGCCTGCATTCCCAACTACTGGGAGACTGAGAGAGGAAGATCACTTGAGCTTACAAATTTAGAAACCAGTGTGAACAAAGGAAAATAAAAGGCCATAAAAAAGCAGGGTTGGGGGCTGGTGGCTTATACCTGTAATCCTAGCTACTCAGGAGGCTGAGATCTGAGGATCACTGTTCAAAGTCAGCCTGGGCAGGAAAGTCAGTGAGACTCTTATCTCCAAAACCACCAGAAAACTGGAAGTGGGCTGTGGCTCAAGTGGTAGAGCACTTGCCTTGAGCTGAGGAGCTCAGGGACAGCGCCCAGGCCCAGAGTTCAAGCCCCAAGAACACTACTAACAACAACAAAAGCAGACACAGAGCTGGGAATGTGGCTTAGTGTTAGAGTGCTTGCCCCAGGTTCAATTCCTCAGTACCACATAAACAGGAAGTGGCACTGTAGCTCTAGTGGTAGTGTGCTAACCTTGAGCAAAAGCAGCTCAGGGACAGTGCTCAGGCCCTAAAAGCCCCAAAGTGGGGGGAGGGGGGGGAGAAAAAAAGAAAGAGAGGGAGGGAGGGAGGAAGGAAAGGAGAGTGGGATGGAGGGAGGAAGGAAGGAAGGAAAGAAGGAAAAGAAGGCAGACAAATGTTACATCTTCAATAAACCTTGAAAATGTATGCTAAGTGAAAGATGTTAGACAAAAAAAGTCATCTATTATTTGATGTAATTTACATAGGCAAAATTCAGAGATAAAAAGCAGATTAGTTTACCAGGAGACACAGGGAGAAATGAAGAGTGAATATTTAATTAGTATGGGTATTTTATGGAGTGATAAATCTAGACAAAGCTGGTGGTTGTACAGCACTGTGAATACCATTGAAGTACAATTAAGTACCAACTAATTGTGTATGTGTATTTTTTAATTAATTAATTTTTGGAGGGCCATCTTGGGGCTTGAACTAGGTTCTGGGCATCCCTGAGCTATTTTTGCTCAAGGCTAGCACTACCACTTTGAGCCACAGTACCACTTCCAGTTTTCTGATGGTTTATTAGAGATAAGAGTCTCATGGACTTTCCTGCCCAGGCTGGCTTTGAACCTCAATCCTCAGATCTCATCCTCCTGAGTAGCTAGGATTACAGGTGTGATCTACCAGTACCTAGCCCCATTTTTTTTTTCAGATGAATTCATACACTCAACCATTTAAAAATATACAACTAAAGCCAGGCACTGGTGGCTTACGCCTGTAATCCTAGCTACTCAGGAGGCTGAGATCATCCCAGTTCAAAGTCAGCCCAGGGAGGAAAGTCCGAAATACTCTTATCTCCAAATAAACACCACAAAACTGGAAGTGGCACTGTGGCTCAAAGTAGTAGAGTCCTAGCCTTGAGCAAAAAAGCTCAGAGATAGCACTCAGGCCCTGAGTTCAAGCCCCATGACTGACAAAATAAAATAAAAAACTGGCCTGGTGCTGGATAGCTGTAATCCTACCTACCCAGGAGGCTGAGATTTGAGGATCATGGTTCAAAGCCAGCTCAGGCAGGAAAGTCACTAAGGCTCTTATCTCCAATTAATCACCAAAAAGCCAGAAGTGGAGCTACCATTCAAGTGGCAAAATGTAAGCTTGAGCAAAAAAAGCTCAGAGACTGCAAACAGGCCCTGACATCAAGCCCCAGAACAGGCGCACATGCATGCATGCATGCATACATACACACACACACAATTTTAAAGTACACCCAGGTCAACAAAGAGGACTGAAAACACATATTTACCTAGTTTACTGAATGACAGAACATTTGTTCTAAGATAGTAAATTCACAGGAACAAAAAGAAAAGGAGATGAAACCATAGCAATAAAACTTTTAGACAGGTGCTAGGGGCTTATACCTGTAATCCTAGTTTACTCAGGAGGCTGAGATCTGAGGACTGCAGTTCAAAGTGAGCCCAAGCATGAAAATCTGTAAGACTTTTTTTTTTTTTCTGTCGATCATGGGGCTTGAATTCAGGGCCTGGATGCTGTCCTTCAGCTCTTCAGCTCATGGCAAGCACTCTACTACTTGAGCCAAAGTACCACTTCCAGTTTTTGGTGGTTAATTGGAGAAGAGTCTCATGGACTTTTCTGCCCAGGCTGGCATCAAGCCATGATATCCTCAGATCTCAGCCCCCTGAGTAGCTAGAATTATAGGCTTGACCTACCAAGACCCAGCTCTATAATACTCTTATCTACAATAAATTACTCAGAAAAAGCCAAAAGTAGCAATGTGGCTCAAGTGATAAAAGTGCTAGCCTTGAGCACAAAGAAGCTCAGGGACAGTGTCCAGTCCGTGAGTTCAAAGGCCAAGACTAGCAAAAATAAATTAATTAAAAATTGAATGCTGGGTGGGGGGGAGGGAAGGCTGGGAAGGGATGGGAAGGGGAAACAAATGAGGAGGCTACAATGCTTGATAAGAAATGTACTCATTATCTTGCCCATGTAATTGTAACCCCTCTGTACAGTATTTTCACAATAAAAAAAATTAAAAAAAAAAAGATTTTAATTAAAAAAAATTGAATGCTGGGCTGGGAAGGTGACTCAGTGTTAAGAGTGCTTGCTTGCCTTGCATGCCTGAGGCCCTGGGTTTGATTCCTCAGCACCACATAAGCAAAAAGAAAAAAGCTGGAAGTGGCGTTGTGGCTCAAGTAGTAGAGCGCTAACCTTGAGCTGAAGAGCTGAGGGACAGTGCCCAGGGCCAGAGTTCAAGCCCCACAACGAACAAAAAAGAAAAAAAAAAAAAAAGAATGCTGTAATATAGGACAACTGTAATACAGGAGAGAAGCTACAATTTAAGCTAGCAGTAAGGAAAGCCAAGAAGAAAACTGATTTGCAACGAAGAACCTCAAACATTTAGGAAATATAGTGACAGGTTCTTTTGAAAGTGGATGTGAAACCAAAGCTGGTACAGATTCCCATACCTCCCTACTCTGTCCTATTGGATGATTTTTCCTTTAGGCAGAAGACAAAATTTTCTTAATAGGAGAAATAGAAGGATGACCCAGAGCCTGGACAATGACACACAATGAAAACAAGGTGATGAAATAAGTCTCTCTAAAACTTGTATATTGAAACCCTAAGTGCTTTCTACTCCCATGGCTCACAGAATAACAGGCTTCAGTCTGTAGGCAATAGACTAGAAGATTGCTCTCATGGGAATCTAATTAGCCTAAGAGAAAAGACCTACAAATAATGACATCAGGAGTAACTAGTAAAAACCTCCTACAATGCCTGTAGTTAGAAAGGGCCACTTGTGACCATAGGGTAACCAATACAATTTTCGACCTCAATAAAGAGATAGTAATGATCACCAAACATCTGAAAAAAGTTTCATCATCAAAAACAGAGACAAAAAAAATGCAGGAGGGCTAAGAAGGTAGCTCAGTGGTAGAGTGCTTGCCTTGCATGCATGAGGCCCTGGGTTCAATTCCTCAGCACCACATAAGCAGAAAAAAGCTGTAAGTGGAGCTGTGGCTCAACTGGTAGAGTGCTAGCCTTGAGCTGAAGAGCTAAGGGACAGCACCCAGGCCCAGAGTTCAGGCCCCAAGTCTGGCATAAAAAAAAAAAATGCAGAAGGAAAAGACTATGCAAAATAAGATGAAGCCACAAAATGAAAAACAGAACCTGTCCTCAGTATTCTCAGAAAAAAAAGAGATGATACTGCAACCCTGAAATAAGTATGTATGGGCTGGGAAGGTGGCTCAGTGGTAGAGCGCTTGCCTTGCATGCCTGAGGCCCTGGGTTCGATTCCTCAGCACCACATAAGCAAAAAGAAAAAAAGCCGGAAGTGGTGGTCTGGCTCAAGTGGTAGAACTCAGCCTTGAGCTGAAGAGCTGAAGGATAGTGCCCAGGCCCAGAGTTCAGGCCCCACGACCGGACCAAAAAAAAAAAAAAAAAAGCTGAAATAAGTATGTATGCTTATTTAAAAAGATTAAAGAAGAATCATTAACCCCCACTTCCTAAAGAGAAAGCAGGAAATTATTTTCTCCCTATTTCAACCCCATTTTACTAAAAAAAAATCCTGGCTAAAACTTTCAGAAAATAAAAATAAAAATATTAAAAATTAGTATGCAAGCTGGGTGCTGGTGGCTCACGCCTATAATCCTAGCTACTCAGGAGGCTGAGACCTGAGGATCACAGTTCAAAGCCAGCCCAGGCAGGAACATCCGTGAGACTCTTATCTCCAACAAGCCACTAGAAAACCAGAATGGTTCTGTGGCTCAAGTGGTAGAGAGCTGGCCTTGAGCTGAAGAGCTGAGGCCCAGAGTTCAAGCCCCACAACTGACCAAAAAAAAAAAAAAAAGCATGCAGCAGGGCACTGGTGGCTCATGCCTAATACTAGCTACTTACGAGGCTGAGATCTAAAGGATCAAGGTTCAGAGCCAGCCTAGACAGGGAAGTCTGTTAAACACCAAAAAGCCAGACTTGTGACTCAAGTGGTAGAGTGCTAGCCTTGAGCAAAAGAAGCTCAGGGATAGCAGCCAGGGGAGTTTTTACACACACACACATACACAAAATTTAGTGCTGGGAAGCATAGCTCAAATGATAGAAAGCCTGCCTAGCTTCAAGTTTAAATCCCAAATGCCAAAAATAAAAATAAGACAAAAAAAAAAGTATTTTATACGTTACACAAGTCAACAATACTGAAAAAGGTTATGAGAAAATAATCAGAAATTAACCCAATTTCAGAGCTCATATATTCCTATTTTTAATTAAGCAAAGAAGCTGATTTTTTAAAAAAGTCTTTTTGTTGTTGTTGTTGTTGTTACCAGTGCTGGGGCTTAAACTCAGGGCCTAGGCGCTATCCCTGAGCTTCTTTTGCTCAAGGCTAGCACTCTACCACTTGAGCCACAGTGCCACTTCTAGCTTTTTCTGTTTATGTGGTACTGAGGAACTGAACCCAGGGCTTCCTGCATGCTAGGCAAACAACTCTACCACTAAGCCACATTCCCAGTCCCCTAAGAAGTTTTTAAGATACTGAACTACATACATGTGATGTTAAAGCTCTCACTGTTGCTGTTAATAAGACTTACTAACACTGTACATTCTGTAGGAAAATGAAGCCTTCAAGTTACTTCTCCCAGTGCACTGGGAATTTCAGTCTTTAACTAATTTGTAGTTCCTTTTCACACAGGAAGACCAATATGTTATCTAGAACAGTCTAAACAATTATCAGTTGTTGGTAAGCTACCAGTTCGTAGGATATACTTGCACAGCTTCAATTGTTCCTCCCTCCATAAGTTCAGTCAAACTGGTGAGAACCATACAATATAAATACGCAAATATTATCAGAAATACTTGAATATATGCGGACTCATACGTAGTTGAAATAATGGCATTTAAAAAAGCTTGCTCCTGCTTGTGACTATCCTCAGCCTCCCTGAATAAACTCACTCCTCTTAAATTCCACTGTTACTTGAACCTCATATGGCATGCCTGGGCAAATTTGATGACTTGGATTTAGTTTTAGAAGCCAGGCTTACTGCCAAGTCTGCTGTGTCTACTCCCCTGACCCACCAAGACAGCTTTAGACAACACCTCCCTTATTTATGTTACTGCCTTAAGCAAACTACCACTTAGTATCAAATGAGGCTCAACCTGCTCAGGTTTCCTATCTCTTAGAAGTAAAGTAATTGCTTTTACAACATTATGACTTCCTTAACCCCACCTCTATTTAAAATACAATATTACCACATTCACCCATTCCACTTTTTCTTTTTTTGGGGGGGGGGGGGGTGTACGGTCGTTGTGCCTGAACTCTGGGCCTGGGCACTGTCCCTCAGCTCAAGGCTAGCACATTCTACCACTTGAGCCACAGCGCCACTTCCAGCTTTTTTCATTTTGCTTATGTGGTGCTGAGGAATCGAACCCAGTGCCTCAAGCATGAAAGGCAAGTGCTCCACGACTGAGCCATCTTCCCAACCCAAAATTCCATTTTTTTTTTTTGGTCGGTTGTGGGGCTTGAACTCTGGGCTTAGGCTCTGTCCCTGTACTCTTCAGCTCTAGGCGAGTGCTCTACTGCTCGCGCCACAGCGCCACTTCCCCATTCCACTTTTAACTAGCAATAATGAAAAGGAAATCAGTAATGCAAACCATTTCTTAAAAGACTTGTTTCTGTGTAACACATCAGTATTTGTGACTTTAGAAAAACAGTACAATTTCTCACTAAAACTTCACACACATACAAAAAGAACCTCAAAAGCACAGCTTGGTTTATTAAAAAAAAAAAAAAAAACACTATAAATTTAAGAAAAAATTGTAGTTACTTCAGCAAGGCAAGCCACAATAAGTTGCTTCTACAACTCAATGAATACTTTTAATGTTTTAGACACAAGCCTTAACTGAATCCCTTACAATTTCTTAGCTATTTACATAATAAACAAGTTTTAACTTTTATTTTGTTTAATAAAACAACCACAATTTAACCGCTAGGAAATGTTCACAAAGCATGACAAAATATCTCTTCTATATTGGCAAATGGAAAACCTTCGAAAACACAGGAATATTTAACTTCTCACACTGAGCAATGTTTTTAATAAATAACACTGACATTTTTCCCTGGATTTTTCCTCATGTTCACTGAAATGCATTTACTCACAAATCTCCATCATAAAACTTCTTCTGAAGCCGGGCACTGGTGGCTCACACCTGTAATCCTAGATACACAGGAAGCTGAGATCTGAGGATCACGGTTCAAAGCCAGCCCGGGCAGGAAAGACGGTGAGACTCCTATCTCCAATAAACCACCAGAAAACCGGAAGTGGCGCTGTAGCTCAAGTGGTAGAGCGCTCGCCTTGAGCTGAAGAGCTGAGGGACAGTGCCCAGGCCCAGAGTTCAAGCCCCACGACTGACCAAAAAAAAAAAAAACTTCTGAACGGAGGAGGAGCATTGGGAGGGGAAAACTGGAAGAAAACAAACAAGGAAAGAGGTGACATTGTTGAAAAAGAAATGTATTCATTACCAGACTTATGTAACTGTAACCCCTCTGTACAACATCTTTACAGTAACAATAAAAAACAAAACAAAACAAAAGACCTCTTCTGAAGCCAGGCACTGGTGGCTCATGCCTGTAATCATAGCTACTCAGGAGGCTGAGATCTGAGGATCCCAGTTCAAAGTCAGCCCAGGCAGGAAAGTCCATGAGACTCTTATCTCCAATTAACTACCAGAAAGTTGGAAGTGGCACTGTGGCTCTACTTGCCTTGAGCAAAAGAGCTCAGGGAAAGTACCCAGAGTTCAAGCCTCACAAATGACAAAAACAAACAAACAAAATAAAACAAAAAACACAGCCTCTTCTTCAATCCCTAATCAGGAAGGGTGTCAAAGAAATAGAATATTTAAACTATTCTCCCAAGTAGTACAATGAAATTACCTGTCAGCAAATATATATATTACACCTAATATTGTATCCAAGTGTAAAGGAAAACTGGCTTGTGGTGTGAAAATATGGACTATCAGAAATCAAATGCTCCTCTATAGCCTAGCTCCAGTAGTTTACACTTGTAATCCCATCTCCTCAGGAGGCTCAGGTCTTGGGATTGCAGTTTGAAGCCAGCCCAGGACCTTAAACCTCTCATCTCCAATTAACCAGCAAAAAGCCAAAAGTGTGGTTAAAGCTCTAGTTGTAGAGTACTAGTCTTGAGCACAGAAGCTTAGGGACAGCATCTAGGCCCTGAATTCAAGCCTTATATGAAACAAAAACAGACAAAAATGATTTTTTTTTAAGTATAAAACCAAATATTCTAAAATCTAAGTAGCCACCAGCATCCAACTTTTGTTTTTGTTTTTGTCAGTCATGAGGCTTAAACTCTGGGCCTGGGCACTGTCCCTCCCTCAGCTCTTCAGCTCAAGGCTAGCACTCTACCACTTGAGCCACAGCACCACTTCTGGTTTTCTGAGTGATTTATTGGAGATAAGAGTCTCACAGACTTTCCTGGCTTTGAATCTGGATCCTCAGATCTCAGCCCCCTGAATAGCTAGGATTATAGTGAGCCAGGGGAACCCTGGCAAGCATCAAACTTTTTTTAGTGTTTCAATTTACAACTACATAGAAAAGAGTTTAAGAAAGAATAGTTTTTTGTATTTTTTTTTTTTGGTAAAGATACAGTACAGAGGGGTTAGTTACATGAGTAAGGTAATGAATACATTTCCTATGGAGCATTGTTACCTCCTCCTTTGTTTTTCCCTACTATCCCTTCCCTCCCCCACCCCCCTACCCGTTTTAAACATAGTATTTTGTACATCTCATTGTTACAATGGGTCAACCTGTATCCTTTAAGCATTTTGCTATTTCCCTTCACCTCCCCAAATTGGGGAAATGTATATATAAGATGCAGGGGACTGGAATCAAATACAGTGAAAACGGGGGTTATATACACACACACCAGCAAGAGAGATAAAACCTCTTATGTCCCTATCTTGGGGTTCATTTCATTTAGCATCATCTTATATGGTCATATGTACATAGCTTTTGGACTTTTCTGCTTGTCCTAGACATATACTATTTATTGCAAATAAGGGAATAATTTTTTTTTTGTCCGTCGTGGGGCTTGAACTCTGGGCCTGGGCACTGTCTCTCCACTCTTCAGCTCATGGTGAGCGCTCTACCTTTTGATCCACAGCAGCACTTCCGGTTTTCTAGTGGTTTATTGGAGATGACAGTCTCACAGACTTTTCTGCCCGGGCTGGCTTTGAACTGTGATCCTGCCTCCTGAGTAGCTAGGATTACAGGTGTGAGCCACTGGCTTGTCTGGCTAGGCACCAATGGCTCAAGCCTATAATCCTAGCTACTCAGGAGGCTGAGATCTGAGGATCACAGTTCAAAGCCAGCTTGTGGTAGGAAAGCTCAGGAGAGGGCCTCAATTAAAGTGACAAAATAAACGGGGCACCAGTGGCTCATGCCTGTAATCCTAGCTACTCAGGAGGCTGAGATCTGAGGATTGTGGCTCCACGCTAGCCCAGGCAGGAAAGTCCATAAGACTCTTACATCCAATTAAACCACCAGAAAACAGGAAGTGGTACTGTGGCTCAAAGTGGTAGAGCTCAGGGACAGCACCCAGACCCAAAGTTTAAACACCAGGAAAAAAACAAACAAACAAAAAACACTTTCTATTATGTTCTAAGAGGCCAGCTGATTTCCCAGGTACTAAATTAAGTCAAAGATATCAAAACAAAACTATATACCAAAAGCCTATATGAATACATAAATCCTCAATAAAAAGTTAGTAAAGCCATGGGGCTGGGAAGGTAGCTCAGTCATGAAGTGCTTGCCTTGCATGCATGAGGCCCTGAGTTTGATTCCTCAGCACCACATAAGCAGAAAAAGCCAGAAGTGACACTGTGGCTCAAGTGGTAGAGGGCTAGCCTTGAGCTGAAGGGCTGAGGGACGGCACCCAGGCCAGAGTTCAGGCCCCATGACCGACAAAAAAATAAAATAAAATAAAAAAGTTAGTAAACCAAACCAGGTGCCAGTGGCTCACACCTGTAATCCTAGCTACTCAGGAGGCTGAGATCTGAGGACTGCAGTCCCAAGCCAGCCTATGCAAAAAAATCTATGAGACTTGAACAAAAGAGCTCAGGGACAGCACCAGAGTTTAAGCCACACAACTGACCAAAACAAGTTCAAGGATAGCACCCAGGCTTTGAGTCCAAGCCCTAGGACCAATATACACACAAATTGGCTTATCAGATATATGTGTGTGTGTGTGTGTGTGTGTGTGTGTGTGTGTGTGTGTGTGTGTGTGTGTGTGTGTGTGTGTGTGCGCGCGCTTGCACTGGTGTGAGCTCACACCTGTAACCTGAACTGGGAGGATCCTGGTTTGAAGCTAACACCAGGCAGAAAAATCCAAGATATTCCATTTTCAACAAACCAGCAAAAAGCAAGGCAGGAGGCATGATTCAAGTGGTACAACACTAGTATTGTTATTATTGTCCCTCCCCCCTCCCCCCAAGAGATTATCACCTCTGAAAGAGAACAATGAACTAAGACAGTGCTAAGAGTTTTAAATACACTACACAAGGTTTGTTTTAAAGTGATCTAGGTAGGATGGTACACGCCTATAATCACAGCACTCAGAAGACTGAGGCAGGAGGATCTCTAGAGGAGGCTTACTTGGGCTACACAGTGAGACTCTGTCACAAAACCAAATAAATACTACAAAACTACCAAATAAATTGCCTGAGACAGTAAAATTATAATGAACATATGAATCAGATCTCCAAGTACCAAATTAAAATAAGTTGTACTCTAAGGCAATGTCACATATGAAACATGTATAAGAATATTTATCTGGGAAGTGGCGCTGTAGCTCAAGTGGTAGAGCGCTCGCCTTGAGCTGAAGAGCTGAGGGACAGCGCCCAGGCCCAGAGTTCAAGCCCCACGACCGACAAAAAAAAAAAGAATATTTATCTGATAAGAATATTTATCTCATGGGGCTGGGAAGGTGGCTCAGTGGTAGACTGCTTGCCTTGCATGCATGAGGCCCTGGGTTCGATTCCTTAGCACCACATAAGCAGAAAAAGCTGGAAGTGGTGCTGTGGCTCAAGTGGTAGAGCGCTGGCCTTGAGCTGAAGAGCTGAGGGACAGTGCCCAGGCCCAGAGTTCAGGACCCACGACCAGCAAAAAAATATATACATATATCTCTTATAACAAAGTAAATTTCTTACTAAGATACATTATTATATCTATTTCTGCTCTCTTAGAAAAGACACTACAGCCAGACACTAATGGCTCAGTTTTAATCCTAGCTACACAGGAAGCTGAGACCTGACGATCCAAGTTCAAAGCCAACCCAGGCAGGAAAGTGTGTGAGACTCTTATCTCCAATTAACCATCCAAAAACCAGAAGTGGAGCTTTGGCTCCAAGTGGTAGCCGTAAGCAAAAAAGCTCTGGGACAGTGCTTGGGGCCCTTAATTCAAGCCCCACAATCCACACCAAAAAAAAAAAAGAGGAGAATAAGGAGGAAAAGGAGGTGGAGGAGGAAGAAGAAGGAAGAAGGAGAAGAAGAAAAGACACTACATACCTTATAGTACATAGCCTTCATAGCCCCCCAGTGATTCTGAAGCCTGACCAGGCAGAAAAATCCAGGAGATTCTTATCTCCAAATAACAAGGGGAAAGGCTGGACTTATGGTGGAATACAAGCTGTGAGGGGTGGGAAGCTCCACCAGCAGCAGAAGGACCTCAATGTAAACCCCAGTACAAACATAAAAAAAGTCACAAATCTATTCAATGTTACCAAATGCACCTTGAATAATTTAATGTACACTCAAACAAGCTTGCTTAGGGCACTTGCTAAATCCAGTTCCTTAGCTTGTCATCTCTCTACTACCTCCTCCCACCTAATATTTTTCAAAATCTTTTCCCTCTATTGAAATTTAAGTGTACCCCCAAGTACTTTCAAACCTTCTGACAGAAGGCCAAAATTAACAAGAGCTGCTATTTTATGGAACCAATAAAATCCAAAGATCTCAAACAATGTTCATCAACTTCCTCTATCACAAAAAAACAGTGAGGGCTGGGAAGGTGGCTCAGTGGTAGAGCGCTTGCCTTGCATGCATGAGGCCCTGGGTTCAATTCCTCAGCACCACATAAGCAGAAAAAAAAAAAGCTGGAAGTGCCACTGTGGCTCAAGTGGTAGAGCACTAGCCTTGAGCTGAAGAGCTGAGGGACAGCGGCCAGGCCCAGAGTTCAGGCCCCATGACCAGACCAAAAAAAAACAAAAAAACAAAAAGACAGTGAATATTGACTCAAAACTTTAGTATTTATTCATTAATTTAACAAATACTAGGTGTCAAATATATAAAGGTACTGATAATACAACTACAAACAATGTTCAGGCCTTGTTTTTTCTCTCAAGGAAATTACATTCCAGAGAGGAAGAAAATCAAAAACAAACACACTAATACAACCCAACAACTATTTGAATTCTAATCAAGCAATTTTATTCTCATGACCTACTTGCCTGCACATAACTTCCTAAAAGCTTTCAGTTAATACACTTGACTACTTCAAACTAAATCCTGTATTCACAATTACGCTTATTAAAATAAAAACTAATTTTGTGAAGCTGGGTGCTGGTGGCTCATGCCTATAATCCTAGCTATTCAGGAGGCTGAGATCTGAAGATCAGGGTTCAAAAGCCAGCCAGGGCAGGAAACTCCGTGAGACTCTTATCTCCAATAAACCACCAGAAAACGAGAAGTGGAGCTGTGGCTCAAGTAGTAGAGTGCTTGCCTTGAGCTAAGGAGCTCAGTCAGGACAGTACCAGGCCCAGAGTTCAAGTTCCAGGACCGGCCAAAAAAAGACTACAAAAAACCCCCACTAATTTTGTGAATAAAAAATTCCAATAACGCCGGGCGCCGGTGGCTCACGCCTGTAATCCTAGCTACTCAGGAGGCTGAGATCTGAGGATCGCGGTTCAAAGCCAGCCCGGGCAGGAGAGACCGTGAGACTCCTATCTCCAATAAACCACCAGAAAACCGGAAGTGGCGCTGTAGCTCAAGTGGTAGAGCGCTCGCCTTGAGCTGAAGAGCTGAGGGACAGCGCCCAGGCCCAGAGTTCAAGCCCCACGACCGACAAAAAAAAAAAAAAAAAAAAAAAAAATTCCAATAACTTAGCTCTGATGTTCGGAAATGCCAAGGGTAGAAACAACCCATCAATGGATCAAGGGAACAAATTGTGATGTGTGCATTTATTTGTGTGTGCAGAAATGGAGATCCTTTTTTTCTTTTTCCTTTTCCTTTTTTTAGGGGGAGTGCCAGTACTGGGACTTGAACTCAGAGCCTGGAAGCTATATCCTTCAGCTTTTTCACTAAAGGATAGCACTATACCAGTTAAGCCACAGTTCTACTTCCAGGTTTTTGGTGGTTAATTTCTGCCAGGGCTGGCTTCAAACAGGGATACTCCTCGGCATCCTGAGTAGCCAGGATTACAGATGTGAGCTACCAGCACCCATGCAATACCAGCACCCATGCAATACTAAATTTTTTTTTGGGGGGGGGGGGGAAGGTCTGATCGTGGGCCTGAACTCTGGGCCTGGGCGCTGCCCCTCAGCTCTTCAGCTCAAGGTTAGCGCTCTACCACTTGAGCCACAGCGCCACTTCGGCTTTTTTTTTCCTGCTTATGTGGTGCTGAGGAATCGAACCCAGGGCCTCAGGCATGCAAGGCAAGCGCTCTACCACTGAGCCACCTTCCCAGCCCCGCAATACTAAATTTTAAATGCCACTAAAATGTTCATTTTAAGATGATTTATTCATTCATAAGTATTTCAGTTAATTTTCTTTAGAAACTTTTAAAATTACATGCCAGACTATTTCAAATGAACTTCTAGTTGCAAATGAAATTGTTTATGTTCACATATGGAAATTATATACAAATCAACTTACAAACTTTAATTCTTTCTAGACTTTCTGTGTGCCAGTACTGGGAGTTGAACACAAGGCTTGGTACTCTTTCTCCCTTGGCCTTCTTGCTCAAGGCTAGTGCTTTATCACTTGGATCATGTCTCCAATCCAACACTTTGCTAGTAAATTGGACTAGCAGACTTTTCTGCTGGGGCTCACTTCAAATCCTCCCAGGTCAGGCTCCAGGCCTCAGCCTTCTGAATAGGCATGAGACACTGGTGCCTGGCTCTTCTAGACTCCCTTTAAGTATCAAAATGTTTTTCTTTAGCAAAATGATCTAAAAAGCTATTTTCATGGTTCTTAAATGTACTTTAATAACTTGAATGTACATACAATTCCTACTTAAATGTTGACATTCTTTTATTATTTATTTTGGTTCACACTTTCATTGATCTGTTTAATATATAATGTGCTCCAACCAAGCTTATGCCAACAGAAGTTTGCCAATTATATTATATATAACACTCATTAAGCTACTTTGTCCAGTTTCAATAACCTAAGTACAATGCCATTCTCTCCAAAAATAACAGCTTTCTTGCTTCTTAATTTTAAAATGCATCACAATTCCATCTGCCTATAGCATGTAATTTATGTTATGTGTACTTTCCAACTATTTCTTTCCCCAAGTCCTTGAGAAGCTTCAGTTCTCTATGCACCAGCAACATTATAAAGTATCTAATATTACCTTCAAAACAGTAAGTGCTCAAATGTTAGTGGAACTGAAAATAACTGCATCCAACACATAGCTATTATAAATTATTTATTAAGTTGAAAAAGACATCTAAGGTATAAAGACTAAAAGTGAACTGATAAAGCAAATAATATACTGCCCAGAGAACCTTTTGACTTCATGGTCACCTAAGGTTTTCAATGCAATTCTGAAATGATCTACTGAACATCAATATGAATATTAAATAATTCACCTAATTCCCAGAAAGAATAAATGAGAATTAAACATCTTTTCCTTTTTTTAATGTTCGCTTGCATTTGTAATAGGGAAACTGAACTTGCTGAACCACAATATTCCAAACCAGGTCACCGGAGAGCTCCAAGTCCCCAGTCATCCTGTTTCTATTTCCTGATTGGTCTGACCTGCCAGAATAATGGTGCTCAGCTTTTCCAATTTACGATCCCCTTTAAAATATCAGCCGAGAAGAGTTTTTTCCTTAAAACAACTGACTCCCATAACTTTCTAGAAAAATAAGAAAGGGTGGTGTTGTTGTTAAAAAGAAAATCTGAAAGGCTTTTGCTCAGGCAAGGAAACTGTTTCCAGAAGTCCCGTTAACGTTACACTTCGAAGTCAGCATGGCCCATAAACGTGTACAATTTTAAGTTAGCCGAAAACAATCTCCCAGCAAAGCAGATTTCAAGAAATAGGTATACGAATTTAAAAGGGTCCCTATACACCAAGAATGTGCATCTTTTATATATATATATATATATTTATTTATATATATATATATATTTTTTTTTTTAACAAACTAAAACAGATGATGAAGACCCAAGTGGACCTACACTTTACAGGGGCATTTTCTCTACACCACGCTGGCAAAGCAACGACTAACAGACACCACTTGGGCCGAGGCCCCGACCCTCAACCTCCAAACTCCGAGCGTCCTCCGGCCTTTAACGTCCCGGTCTGGAGTTCTCCCCAACTCCCCCCCCCCCCCCCCCCCCCGCCCCAGTTCACTTGTAGCCAAGCCCGAGGCCACTTCCACGTCGCAGCGATCCACACGCCTCCTCCTGGAATTCAATCCATCTTCACTCGCCACACACACACACACACACACACACACGCACGGGGTTACCGGTCCCCGGACAACCAGGGACCGGAGAAAGGACGGGCTCGCGTGAGGAAGGAGAGGGGACGCTCCACAGTCGCGCCCGGCGCGAAACCCACCTGCAGGCCGCGAGCCCGGGGGCGGCGGCGCCGGCGCCCCGTCCTCGCCGAAGACGAGTTTGAAGTCGAGCTCGTCGTGGGCGCCACAGTTTGCAGTAGTCATCGGCGTGGCCCGGGGTGGTGCGGCTCCTCCTCAGGCGCAGGCGGCGGCGGTGGTGGCGGCGGTGGTGGTGGCGGTGGCGGTGGCGGCGACGGCGGCGGCTCCTCAGCGCCGCTTCATGCCGGGCCGCTCCGGCCAAGAGGTCGCCGCTCCACCGCAAACTTTCCGGGCGGGGCCCGCAACACCACGCGCTCCGTTCCGAACTGAAAAGCTGGCCGCGCGCCGAGCCGCACTGGGAAACTCCAGCACTGCTAGTCGCGGGTGCCTAAGCCGCCACCGTCGCCTGAGCCAAAGTTCCCCGCCCCCCAACTGTGGCCGCCGCCACCGCCGGCGCGCTCCCGCGCCGAGCCGCGCACCTGGCCCCGCCCCCTGTCGCGCTCCCATCCGGTGGAGCCGCCCATAGGCCACTGGAGGCCCGGCGGCCCCGCTTTCGGGCCCCGCCCTCTCGGTGACCTATCGCGCGACTCCCCCGGAGTCGCTCGGAGGAGGAAGTCACGTGAGCACCGAGCGCTGTCGAGCCCCGCTTCCTCTCGGGAGCTGTAGTTAGGCCTGTAATTCTCTCTGTGACTACTACGGACAGACGAGGGTTTAGCTCTCCAATTGGATTGGGGTGTCCACCACAGGCCAATTGGAGAAGACCCCTTTCCTTATTGGGCGGAGTTCACGTCGAGGCTCGGGAGCGTTGGGATGTGGAGTTTGGTGGTGCGTGGCGGGGCAGTTATTTACTCCGTAAGGTTGAGTTTAGGGAATGCATCGAGGCCCCCGGGATTACTTGGACACCACCTCCCACACCCACATTCCTCCATCCTAACCTCAGTGGCGGTATCTCGACCAAGCCCCTGAAAGGTTGGTGGTGGAGCCTAGGGAAACCTGTATTGTGCGTTGTTGTGTCTCATCTTGCAAACCCACCCCTATGGGGCGGTATCCCTACCATGTAGGCCAGGTCTTTGTTGCCAGACCAGCTGTTCTGTCCCTGGCTTACAGGTTGGGCAGACTAGGGAAGTCACTTCTGAACACACCCCTCGCAGCTTATGACTTCTGATGCATAGCTATGAAAGCAGGAGATATCAGACCCATAGCTGCCAGTGACTAGGAAGTGACACTGCCTGAAGAACGGTTTTTTTGCCCTTGGCTCCCTCCCCAAGGGGCCTCTCTTCCCCTGAGATGGCCTAAGATACCATCTGGGGTCTGGGGACTCTGAGCCTGGCTTGTTTACTTAGGACTCCTCCAAGGTGCATGATTACACAGGGAGTTGGGAGACGCAGCAGTAACGGCCTCCCCCAGCTCCACATCCCAGGCTCTGGGCCCACAGGGCTTAGCATCTCTTGATGAGCGTTGCTGGAGAAACTCAAGGCACTGTCTCAAGGACTTGGGTGCAAGTAAGAGGTCTCAAATGCGCCGCTGGGTGCTGGTAGCTCATGCCTTGTAATCCTAGCTACTCAGGAAACTGACATCTAAGGATTGTGGTTCAAAGCAAGCTCGGGCAGAAAAGTCCCCATGAGACTCTTATCTCCAATGAACCACTCAGAAATCTGTAAGTGGCACTTTGGCTCAAAGTGGTAGAGTGCTAGCCTTGAGCACCAGAGCTCAGGGATAGCACGCAGGTTTGAGTTCAAGCCCCATAACTGACCAAAGCTTAGCTAACTCACCTCCATTCCTACAAAACTTAAAGCATCCTCCTCCTCATCCCTCTCTGTATGTCACCCAGGTTGTCATCTGGATTGAGAAAAATGGACCTTTAGCCCCCCCACCCCACCCCTCTGTGAACCAGAGCCTGAGCTAGTCAGGCCAAAGGGGAGGTGAGGTAGAAGAGAGACAATGAATTGTCAGCTCCTCATTGGGGAGGAACCATAAGAAGTTGTAGATACTATGGAAAAACCCATTTGTTAAATGCTTGGTGGTACATGTGTGTTCTCAGGAGAATACATCATGGGCAGGGTTTCTGATCTGGGGTAAAACTCAGACTCTAATATGGAGTAATGAGGGCTGAGGCAGACACCATTAACAAGAAGCAAGTAATCTTTGTAAGAAAAGCAGCAATGGCTGCCCTATCCCACCCTGCCCACACATACCAATATACTCACTCTTTTTCTCCCCTTTCCCAGGTTACAGGGCCAAAACCTAGTCCCATGAACTTTTCTTCCATGTTTTTTGTTTGTTGTTATTGTTGGTTGTTTTTTTGGCCAGGGTTGGGACTTGAACTCAGGGCCTGGGCACTATCCCTGAGCTTCTTTTGCTCAAGGCTAGCACTCTACCACTTAAGCTACAGCACCATTTTCAGCTTTTTCTGCTTATGTGGTACTGAAGAATCGAACCAAGGACTTCATGTAAGCTAGGCAAGCATTCTCTCACTAAGCCACATTACCAGCCCTTCAAGGTACTTTGAAAGCTCCTGCTGGTCATCTAACTTATCCTGGAGACCTGTGAAATATATGCCTAGGGGGACAGTGCAGTACATTGAACTCCAAGGTAGAGACTACAGGGGTTTCTGTATACCATCCCTCTCTTCTGCAGGAATGAAAGGCCTGAGAATCCGTGAAAACCATTTATTTACCAGCTAAGGCCCCACTGCTGAAGGCTCTTCAGTTCCTTGGAGCCATTGCATGATACAGCTTAGTCCAGCTCAGGCTCTTGCTTCACCCTGGCTAAAATAAGAGCCTTGGAAGAAAAAGTTTAGAAAAGCTCTTCCTCTCCATGCTATGCACCTCCTCACCTTGAGCTCTTGCTTTAATTTTCAAAGCCTAGGCCAACAGTGGCCAGAGGACACAAGGATTGCCCTTGAGTAGCTCAGAATCTGGCAGACAGGATTAAGACCAAGCAGCTACAACCTCAAAAGGCTAGTTGCTGAAGTCAGCACAGGACTAAGAAGACAGGCTAGTACTTTGTCCTCTCATGCTGGGCTGAGGGGTTTGGACTTGGTCCAGAGGGCAGTCTGAGAGCCTGGGCAGAGTCCTGAACAGGAACAGCACTTGGGAAATCCTAGCTTGTGGGAGTACAGACATAAGACATTCTCCTTTGTAACTTTATAACTCCAAGTCTTCTTACTGGATTTTTGGAAGCCCTGTCATCCTCTCTAGCCTTATAAACCCTTCCTCCCATGGTCATATCAAAACCATTTGTCCCTAAAATGTGATGAGCTTCAGGAGAGGGTCTCAAAGTAGCAAAATAAACTGGGCACCAGTGGCTCATGCCTGTAATCCTAGCTAGTCAGAAGGCTGAGATCTGAGGATTGAGATTTGAAGCCAGCTTGCAGGAAATTCTGTAAGACTAAATAACTACCAAAAAAAATATGGAAGTTGAGCTGTGGCTCAAGTCGCAGGATGCTAGCCTTGAGTACAAATGCCCAGACACAGAGCTCAGGCCCTGAATTCAACCCCAGGATTGGTACAAAAAATAAAGCAAAGCAAATCAAAATAAAACAACCAAAAACAAAACAAAAAACAAAACAGCTGGGCACCAGTAGTCCACGCCTGTAATCCTAGCCACTCAGGAGGCTGAGACCTGAGGATCATGGTTCAAAGCCAGCCCGGGCAGGAAAGTCCTTGAGACTTTTTTTTTTTCCAGTTGTAGGGGTTGAACAGCACTCCGAGCTGAAGAGCTCAGACAGCGCCCAGGCCCAGAGTTCAAGTCCCATGACCAACAAAAAATAAAATAATCAGAAATTGCTGAGCACCAGTGCTCCTACTTGTAATCCTTACTACACAGGAGGTTCAGATCTGAGGACTGTGATTCAAAGGCAGCCTGGGTAGGAAACTCTATGAGACTCTTATCTCCAATAAACTACCAAAAAAGCCAGAGGTGGAGCTGTGGCTCAAGTGGTAGGGTGCTAGCCTTGAACAACAACAAAAAACCCTAGGGAAAGCACCCAGCCCTGAGTTCAAGTCTTAGGACCAGCACCACTCCCCTCCTCCCCCTGCAAAAATAATAATAGTAATAGTAATAAACAAAAATAAATTGTGCCTAAACCTTGGTGGCTAAGACTAGACCAAGATTGTCTTCTTTCTGGGTGGGGCCTTCCTCTAAGATCACTGGTCTGGGAAGTTAGACCTGCCTTCACATGAAATGCCATAGGCTATGTGGTGCTTCCATCACTGAGAGAGCTTGTTATTTTCTAGCCAGCTTCATTTAGGTAGCTGATCCCACTCTCACAGGAGAGCTTCTGGGCAGAGAGGGCCAGAAGTGAGCTGCCCAAGATCAAAAAGGCAAGGGACTCTCAGAGGAAGCTGAGAGTGAAGTATCCTTATCTATAGAGAAGAGCAAGTGTGGGTGACAGGGTGTGGCAGCACCAGGACTAAAGCAAAGCCTCACCCACCAAAACCTTGACTGAAGGGCCAACAGGGTCAGGGCTTTCTGGCTGGTAGAGGTCTCACCCCTGGACAGGGCTGCTACAGAGCCATCAGGCAGACCCAGAGAGATGTGGAGAAGATGGGTTTGGCTTAGAGGGGAATCCTCCACCAGACAGAGGCTGGCAAAGAAAGGACACACAACATGTTTACAGCAGAGGAAGCGGGGGTGGGGTATGGCAGGGACCTTTGGTCAGAAAGCCCCTCCCAGCAAGGGGGGGGAGGCCCCATGAGATGTGGTGGTAGCCCATTTGTTTGCTTCTCGCAGCCAAGAGGAAATTAAAGAGGCTCTGCCACTTCCTTCCGCCCCAAGAGGGACTGGAGAGGGGAGGGGAAGAGGATAGCTTAACCTGTGAATTGCAGTAGGCATACTGCAATCTTTAGCAGCCTCTAGTGTCCCCTGCCCAGGGCAGGCCCTTTACCCGGTCTGAGCTTTGCTAGGCAGCTGGCAGGTTTAAAAGAAACTCTTGGGAGTCAGGCCAATTCCTTACCCTAACACCTCTGTGTTGGTCCCTTACATGTACCACATTCCATAATATCAATCCTTCCCCTAGATTCCACAGAACTTCTAATCAGGAAAGTCAGCTGGGGTCTAGTATCTTAAGTTTCCCTTCAGTAGAAAAGGTTTCTTGGGCTTTCCTGGTTGAACCCAAGTCCAGTGGGCCTGAAAGGAGATAGCCTATCTCCAACCACCATTATCATTCCTATAAGGGTGAGCAGGGACCAGGCTTTGAGAATCTCTAGTTTTGCACAGAGGGTAAGAGTAGAATAATTATGTCAGAACACAGTTCTCATTATTAAAGATATTCAAGACTGAAGCAGTCTTGGATGAGGGTGTCTTTATTGCACTGTACCAATGTCAAGTTGAAGAGGGGCCACCTGAAAAGCTTATTTTTCAAAGAAAGTACTCAGGTCACTGGAAACAATCCTGTCACTCAGACCCATCAGAGGAGAAAGGATCACTCCTGAGCACTCCTTGGCTGGTGCTCCATGCTGATAGCCTGTGCTTGGACATGGACCTCTAACTCCTGCAAGGCAGGAGCAAATTGTCCTATGGCATTTGGTTTGCGCTCTGCACTCACAGTCATATTAGGGCTTGGTCCGTAGAAGGGGCAACCAGGGCAAGTACAGTAGTCACCAGCTTTCCAGGGGGTTGTCTTCACCATTTCCAAAGGCCACAAAGGACTTCTTACATAGATCCCCAGGCAGTGCTGGCTCCTGAGCCCTGGGGTCACTGAGGTCTTGGTCAGGGTCCTCCCGCTTGCGTTTGTTCAAGGAAGGACTCTCTTCACCCAGTCGACCCTCAGGGAGGCCCAGGCTCCGCAGACAAACAATGGCCGCAGTTTGCTCCGCCAGTTTCTTGGACTTATCCCTGGGCAGATGAGGCACGGGGTAATAAGGCAAGTGAACAAAGGACTAGAGGATGGGATGCCAGACTCTATGCACCCTTGGCAGAGATGTTAACAAAATTAAGTTAGAGATCATAATCCAGGGACACCAATGCCCACAAAAACCATCCACCCAACTCTCCCAGGCCCAATGCTGCATTCAGGTTCCCCTATCCCAAGCCTTAAACTCTCTGATGAGGAACTCACCACAAGGTAGACTGGTACTTTTTGTCAGCAACAGTGACAACTGAGCAGAACAGGCGATCTAGTGGTCGTTGGACCTGATCCAGAGAGAGGAAAGGAAACAGGCTGCCCACCTTCCTCATGACATCATAGGCAGACAGAGGAAAGTACTATCAACCCAAGTCAAATGAAGGCTGCCCAATCACATGCTCCTCCCATGCAAAAGTGTCTGATGTATCTTCCAGGAAACCCAGGCAGATATACAAATTGACAGTGACATTGAATACATCTGGAGTTCTGTTGAGAACATCAGTGCAATTAGTTGTGCATGAGTGCACTCAGAGGCCTCCTCCTCCTGACATTTAGATGGTCCGTGTGTCCCCAGATTAAGAGTCCACCAGATGGCAATAGAGTGAAGAGGGAACAAGGATGGTGACAGAGGGATCAGGTGATGTAGTTGGAGCAGAGAGCTGAGTGGATGAGACCTGCAGCAGCAAGGCATGTGAGAGGCCCTGTGCTCTGTGCTGAAGGACTGGGGTTTGAGCTCACAGGCACTGGGGAGGGCAGGGGAGACAGAGGTTAGATTTGCTTCCCAAAAGTTGCTTTGCCTGGAAGTGGAGCTGTAGTTCAAGTGGTAGGGCACCTTGAGTAAAAAAGCCAAATAAGAGTGCAAGGCCTTAAGTTCAAGCCCCAATACCATCTCTCTCTCTCTCTCTCTCTCTCTCTCTCTCTCTCACACACACACACACACACACACACACACAAAGTCATGTTGGTAGAAGGGGACACAAGACCATATGTATGGGGCCAGAACAGACAAAGCAGCCTCAACAAGGCATGGCTATGGTGACCAAAGGAAGTGAAACAAGACTATCTTAAGATTTCAACTCCAAGAGCCCCATGTCTTGGATGCAGTTCTGTGTTCTATTGGTGGAGGCCAGATCCAAAGATAAGTCTGCCAGAACTGGACACAGGCCAAGGTCTGAAGGGAGCTCATTCAGTAATTGATCCTACCACCAGCAATTCTGCACAACCTATGAAGGGCGAGGCTAGATGTTTGCCAAGCAGCTTAGAGTTGAGTATATAAATTGTGGGTGTGCTAGAATAATGGCTCCCATGGTGGGAGCATTGTGGTTGGCTGAAGGGCAGGCCTCAGGCAGGAACTCACCGTTTCATACAAAGGCTGTGCTAACTTCTCTCTGCGGCACCACTCCAGCAGGCACATCTTGGGAGTGATTTGAGGTGGGTAAGCTCTCCTGCGAAAAGAAGGGCAATCAGTGCCTTCTCATCATTTCTTTTTCCTTTGGCAGTACTGAGGTTCGAACTTAGGGCTGGCACTCTACCCTATGGCCATGCCTCCAGCTTTTTACTGATTTTATTTTATTTTTTTTGGTCTGGTCGTGGGGCCTGAACTCTGGGCCTGGGCACTGTCCCTCAGCTCTTCAGCTCAAGGCTACCGCTCTACTACTTGAGCCACAGAGCCACTTCCAGCTTCTTTTTGCTTATGTGGTGCTGAGGAATCGAACCCAGGGCCTCAGGCATGCAAGGCAAGCGCTCTACCACTGAGCCACCTTCCTGGCCCCTTACTGATTATTTTGATTATGGAACTTAGCGAACTTTTTTTTTTTTCCAGGCTCTTTGTTTTTTTTTGTTTTCAGTTGTGGGGCTTGAACTCTGGGCCTGGGCCCTATCCCTCAGCTCTTCAGCTCAAGGGTAGTGCTGTACCACTTGAGCCACAGCGCCACTTCCGGCTTTTTCTGTTTATGTGGTACTGAGGAATTGAACCCAAGGCCTCATGCATACAAGGCTAGCACTCAACCACTGAGCCACCTTCCCAATCCTCCAGGCTGTCTTTGAACTGCAATCTTCTAGTTCTCAGCCTCCTGAGGAGTTAGAATTACAAGCATGAGCCACTAGAGCCCGGCTCCACTCACCATTTCTATTCTCTCCTTCAGCAAAGAGCACACTCAGTTTCTGAGAGGAGCTACAGGAACTAGAGAAAGGAGTCCAGGATGCTGTCTTAAGGCTCCTGTGAGCTCTCCTTCTTGTCCTGCCAGCAGTTTAAACCTAGATTCTAACTAAAGGGAAGATAAGCTTCCTCATGTTTGAGAAACTGGAGAAGCAAAGAACTCCTAGCTCCCTGAGCCCTAGCCTGGAAAACAGTCTTCAACAACCATGAAGGAATGTTCAGTTTGCCTTGCAAGACAATTATCAGGGGGAAGAAGCAAAGGTAGGAAATGTAGGTGGTCACACAATGGGTTCAGTGTCCATTTTGATTCTGTCTGTGAAGTTCATGATGTTCTGCTATGCAAGGGACACAGTGGACTCTAGCTTCAGAGTCAGTCTGTGACAAGGTAGGAGGGACACATTCCAGCTTCCATTGGGAGCACTCTCTAGCATATGACTGCCCAACAGCTGTCTTCCCACCCCATCCCAAGTCCTTGCCAGACAAGATTAGCTCCTGATCTGAGCCTTGGGACTGAAGAAAGGTTCAGATCCAGATGGTATAGGACAAGGATGAGGGTACCACTCAAAGATGAGTCACAATTTGAGGGATAAATCAATCTGTGGCTACTTCTGCCTAATGAGGGCACTCTTTGGTTGATCAGGGGGATAGTATGGAGGTAATCATATGAAGTCAAATGAGGACAAGGCTCCTATAACTATTGAGGAGCTCCAAGAGAACAGCACAGACTTTTAGAAACAGAAGATATGTCCCCCTGCTGTAAGTTGTAGAAGATGGTAGGTAGGGGGAAAAGTGAGTTCAGTCATCCTGGGGACCACAAGTATATCCCCAACACTGCTTCCCGGACTGTTTTCCCTGAAAGTACCTTCTTTGAAATGCAGAAAATTGGGAGAGCAATGCTCCCTAAGCTTGACATTAACCACATACACCAGCCACCTTGCTGGTTCACTCAAACCTTGAGAGCACAGGCCCTGGCCCATGCTGAGGCCAAGCTGAAAACCTACCGATCAAACTTGACAGCCATCTTCATGATACCAGTGCTATCTTCGGCTGACTCTTCTACCTCCTCTGGAGTCCTGGCCAGGAGGTCAGCCCGCCGGGTATCCAGCTCCCGTGTAGTCTCCTCATAGAAGGCACCAAGGCCAAAGGCCTCACTTCAGAGGAAGAAGAGCAAGACAGACTCCTTAGTAGAATAGCAACCAGGGCACTGCAGGATGCCAGGAAAACTCAAACTGAGAAACTCCCATACCACATACACAAAAACTAAACCAGGGCCTGGCCAGAAGAAGGTTAGTTCCTGGGATCAACCTGGACTGGAAGCTGAAGAATAAATTTAAAACTCTATGAGCATTGACACTGAAGGGAAGCTGGGGTGGGTAGAAAAGTTTCTAGAGAACATCTCGAGGATGACCACATAGGAAGATACCTGCAGCCAGCCATGACTGAGTTGACCTATGCCGACCAAGCACCTGGAGGATGGGGGACCATGAAAGGAAGATATTGAGGTCTGACAACTGAGTGGTTCCTCACTCTCCATAGGCCTTTCATTTGCAACAGGCCTTTCCTGAACTGAGAAGACATTGAGATCCAGCTGCTTAAACTACATATGATAGAGACAGAACTAATGCCACAAGCTAGGTGCAGGAGGAGGGTTCTAGTAGGGCTTTTTTTCTAGGAGGCACCTTAGTGTGTTTGTGTATGTACCAGCACTGGAGCTTGAAGTCAGTGTTTGGGTGCTGTCCCTTAGCTGTTTCACACAGGGCTGGCATTCTACCACTTGAGTCATAGCTCTACTTCTACCTTTTTGGTGGCTAATTGGAGATGAGTTTCATGAGGATTTTCCTGCCCAGGCTGGCTTCAAACCATGAGCCTGTGACCTCAGCCTCTTCTGAGTAGCTAAGATTACAGGTGCAAGCCACCAGTGCCTGGCATCTTGAAAGTGGGAAGAACCCCCACTCCCTCTGACAAGTGTGATGCAGGAAGCTGCCTTGTGGAGCTGTGGAAGCAGACATGAAGACAGGAAGAAGACAGGAAGCTATGGTAGCCAGGACTAGGCTAAACTGTAAAGAGCCTTCTGCTTTCTGAGTTGGAGCTACATCAGATCAAGAAGACCAATGGGAGAGCTGGACACTGGTGACTCAAGCCTATAAGCCTAGCTACTCAGGAGATCTGAGGATTGTGGTTTAAAGCCGGCCTGGGCAAGAAACTCGGTAAGACTTTTTTGTTGTTGTTATTGATCGTGGGGCTTGAATTCTGGGCTTGGGCGCTCTCCCTCTGCTCTTCAGCTCAAGGTGAGCACTCTACCACTTGAGCCACAGCACCACTCCAGTTTTCTAGTGTTTTTTTTTTTTTTTATTGGAGATATAAGTCTCACAGACTTTCCTGCCCAGGCTGGCTTTGAACCGCAATCCTTAGATCTCAGCCTCCTGAATAGCTAGGATTACAGGCGTGAGCCAGTGGCACCCAGCAAGACTCTTATCTCTAAAAAAAAAAAACTACTCAGAAAAGTGGGAAATGGTGCCATGGCTCCAGTGGTAGAGCATTTGCCTTGAGCAAAATAAGTTCAGGGACAGAGTCTAGACCCAGAATTCAAGCCCTAGGACCAGCAAAAAAAAAAGACCAATGGGCAGCCTCTCAGACTGCAGCATGCTAGGTGTGAGGACAGGCTAGGGGCTTCATTCTACAACTCTACCTTTCCTGACCATTGGATTTGGTTGGCCTGATACATGACAGGCCCACTAATGGAGAAGCCACCTCTTTCCTCAGGAATTCCCCAAGCCTATTCTCTTCTCTCTACTCTCTCTCTCCCCACTGAACTCAGGGCCTGGACACTCTCCCTGAGCTTCTTTTGCTGAAGGCTAACACTCTACCACTTGAACCACAGGCACCACTTTCGGCTTTTCTGTTTATGTGGTAGTGAGGAATTGAACCCAGGGCTTCATGTATACCAGGCAAGCAATCTACCACTAAGCTACATTCCTAGCCCTTGCTTAGTGTTTTTGCTCAGTGCTAATGCTCTACCACGTGAGTCACAACTCCACTTCCAACTTTTTGCTAGTTAATTAGAAGTGAACCTTGGGATTTTTTCTGCCCAGGATGGCTTCGAACCTTGATCCTCAAATCTCAGCTTTCTGAATAGCTAGAATTATAGGCATGAGCCATCAATGCCCAACTAATCCTTCATTTTCTTCCACCCTATTAGAGATGTTTCCCAAAACTGTACTTCTGAGACCAGACCAAAGATTGAATGCTTGAAAGCTTTTAAAGTTCTCCATTCTGTGTGGCAAACCTTTTTTTTTTTTAATTTCTTTTTTTTTTCTTTTTGCTTATGTGGTGCTGAGGAATCTGTGTGGCAAACCTTACTACCACCCCATTCCCACACATCCACACCCAGAAACTTTATTCCTGATTCCCCGCAAAGGGTTACCTTAGGGCTAAAGGTCAAGCCTGAGAAGTGTCTGCAAGGACAGATGAATAGCCCATTGCCCTTCTTACCAAATTTCCTGGGAAGACTGGGCGGCATGGAGCAACCTTCCCTGGGGCGACTCCAACTGTTCCCGCAGCATCTGGCACAAGCAGTACTTGGTGTTGGTGTAGTGGTTGTCATACTGCACTGCCTAAGAGAAGAACTGGCATGGGCCCATCTGCTGCCAGCAAGCACTGGGGCCCAAGCTAGGCTCTGCTGGCAGGGGAGTGGGTTCCAAGGGAACATCAGAGGTGTGTTTGCAGCTGAGGCAATATGACCTCATATTAGATCCATTTCTACCCTGCCATCTACTTCTCAAGCTTGTGGTACAAAGCTTGAGGGTCATAGCTAAAGCCCAAGATCAGAAGCACACTTTCCCAGTCAGTCTACCTGGGCCCAGAAGTACAGATTACACCCTCCTGCTTCAGTTACCATATGGAGCCTACTGCTAAGCGACTTCTAGCATAGGAAGGAGGGGACATAGCAAATTCCAGCATGGTGGGCCCAGTCCCATAACAAGAGTATAACCCTTCTATTCTTTATCACCAGGGTGGTTACCTTCCCCTCCCAAGTACTGATGAGTCTCTCTTTGACTTCCCCCATGTGTAAAATATTCACATGCATTTCCTGCCATTTTGTGTATGTGTACAAAAACTACAGCCAGGACTCCATTTCAGTCTGAAAAACAAGGCTCAAGGAAGCAAGAAGACAGCCCTAGTGATATCATAGATGCCCACCCAACTAGGGACAGGGCAGGAGAACAGTAGTAGGTAAAGGCTGCCTGTACAACCCTCCAGAAGCCCTTCCCTTCCTCTATACCCTACTGTACACTATTTTAGAATCTCCACCTGGGCCCAGGCCTAATACCATGGTATATTTAGGGAATAAAGCAGGGAATAAATTGTTAAGTCCCAGCCTGAGGCAGACCATGATTCAGCTTCTTGGAGCCAAAAGGTACCTGGCTATATCAGAAGTAGCCTTGCAGATGCTTAAGGCCACTCCCTTTCTCCATGACAACAAAGCCTCTTCAGAGCTGCCAAGGGAGGGCTGAGCAGGAGTGATAACATCACCTTTCACCCAGTGAGCAGGCTCAACACTGCTCAACATGTCTTCTCTGCTACATACTTGCCAGCTGGCCAGAAGAACTAGACAGCTGATCTCTGCTGAGGCAAAGCACCTTGCTTCTAGCTGACTCCAATCTGCCCAACACTAAACTCAGAACCAAGGAGATTCTTCAGGGCTGCAGCACTGGAGAACAGAAGCTGCTCAGGGGCTGTGAAGGTAGCTCGGTAGTAGACTGCTTGCCTTGCATGCATGAGGCCCTGGGTTCGATTCCTCAGCACCACATAAGCAAAAAGAAAAAAGCCGGAAGTGGCGCCATGGCTCAAGTGGTAGAGCGCTAGCCTTAAGTTGAAGAGTTGAGGGATAGTGCCCAGGCCCAGAGTTCAGTCATGTCACAGCTATCCAGGCATGGCCATGGCTTGGAAAGAGCAGAGGACAGTTCCATGTAGTTGGTTACTAGGACTAAAAAAGAAGGCAGACAAGGGTTCACCTCCTGCTCAGTCCAAACTCACTGAAGAATTTGAGGACTACTCACTGTCTCTGTCCATAACCATGTACAGCTGATCACAGAAACCTAGAGTCCCAGGATTGTGACAAAGAGACTGGAAAGTGAAATCATCAAAAACTTCCTTTGCAAGAAAATGCCCCATTTATAACCATCGAGCGCCTAGTGAGAAGAAACTGCTTTAGAAAATACTATTGCCGGGCTGGGAAGGCGGCTCAGTGGTAGAGTGCTTGCCTTGCATGCATGAGGCCCTGGGTTCAATTCCTCAGCACCACATAAGCAGAAAAAGTCAGAAGTGGCACTGTGGCTCATGTGGTAGAGTGCTAGCCTTGAGCTGAAGAGCTGAGGGGCAGCGCCCAGGCCCAGAGTTCAGGCCCCACTACCAAAAACAAAAAATACTATTGCCTAGGGGCTGGGAAGGTAGCTCAGTGGTAGAGCGCTTGTCTTGCATGCATGAGGCCCTGGGTTTGATCCCTCAGCACCACATAACCAAAAAGAAAAAAGCCGAAAGTGGCACTGTGGCTCAAGTCGTAGAGTGCTAGCCTTGAGCTGAAGAGCTGAGGGATAGCACCCAGGCCCAGAGTTCAGGCCTTATAACTGGACCAAAAAAAAAAAAAGAAAAGAAAAGAAAATACTATTGCCAGACTAGCATGGTTGTGCACACCTGTAACCCAGGCATTCAAGGGGGAAAGGGAGGAAGATCATCGGTTTAAGGCTATTCTGAGCTACATAGTGAGACCCTGCCTCAAAAAAAAAATTAAAGAAAAAGGTATTTTGGCTGGGCGCTGGTAGCTCACACCTGAAATTCTAGCTACTCAGAAGGCTGAGATCTGAGGATCATGATTCGAAACAAGCCCGTGCAGGAAAAACCACGAGGCTCTTGTTACCAATGAATTACTCAGAAAAGGCCAGAAGTGGCTATGGCTCAAGTGGTGGAACACTAGCCTTGAAAAAAGGATGTCAAGTTGGGTGCCGGTGGCTCACTTCTGTAATCCTAGCTACTCAAGAGGCTGAGATCTGAGGATCACAGTTCAAAGTCAGCCTGGACAGGAAAGACTATGAGACTCTTATCTCCAATATACCCAGAAAAAGCCAGAATTGGCTCTGTGGCTCAAGTGGTAGAGCGCTTGCCTTGAGCACAAAGAGGCTCAGAGAGAGTGCCTAGGCCTTAAGTTCAAACCCCAGGACCAGCACCAAAAAAGACAGAGAGAGGGAGGAAGGGAGGGAGGGAGGGAAGAAAAGAAGGAAGGGAAGGAAGGAAGGGAAGAGAAGAGAGAGAAAGAGAACAAGCAAACAATTCTGTAAGAAGATTAAAGCTGAGTTATTCTCTATCATAGCAAAACATTCTGAGAAGTATCTAAAGAAAAGTTGTGGGTTGTTTTGTTTTGCTAATACTGGGGCTTGAACTCAGGGCCTGGCCACTGTCCCTAAGCCTCTCTGTGCTCAAGGCTAGCACTCTACCACTTGAGCCACAGCACCACTTCCAGCTTTTTCTGTTTATGTGGGAATCGAACCCAGGGCTTCATTCATGCTAGTCAAGCACTCTACCACTAAGCCACATTCCCAGCCCAAATTGTAGGTTTTTTTTTTTTTTTTTGACAGTCCTGGGCTTGAACTCAGAGCCTGGGTTGCTATCCCTGAGCTTTCTTGCTCAAGACTAGAGCTCTACCACTTGAGCCACAGCTCCACTTCTGGCTTTTTTGGTCCTTAATTGGAGATAAGAGTCTTACAAACTTTCCTGCCTTGTCAGGCTTTGGCCAGTGACTCTCAGATCTCAGCCTCCAGATTAGCTAGGACTACAGGAGTGAGCCACTGGCAGCCTGGCAACAATAGAAAAGTTTTAATAGTAATCTTAACTGGTGAGTCAAATCTGATAGGAAGTCTCTATGGAGATAATCTGTAATCTTTCCTAAGCAACAATAGCTACAATGGCTCCTCCTGCCTGTGGCTGCACCTTTGGCAACCTATATGCATGCCTGTTTTCAGTAACAAAGAACCTCACTGTCCACCTACATAAAGTATGTACTTGGGGAATGAGGGAGAACTAGAATTGGTATCATGTACTTGAGCCCTCAAAAGCATTCTGGGTTTAGGAAGTCTTTTCAGATGACCTCCATACCTGTAGAAGCTTTAAAAGGAGGTGATAGTAGGGGCCCCCACCCCAGAATCCTCTCTGCATGTCAGCTAGGAAGGCTCCATGCTCTAGGAGGCATATGAACTCAGAACAACAGGAGGAGCAATAGGGGCTGCTGGCACCTGGAGATCCCCACAAAGTGCTCTTGGCAAGACCTTGGCGGATAGTGAGAAATGATGGCTTTGAATAAGTACACATACGTACATATCTGATATACTTCTGCATGACCTCTTCCAGGGGCCGAGGACCATCCTTGAGGAAGATAGAGGGGTTCCACATGGCTGATCGGGCCACCATCACTGAAGAGGCCGCTGTGGCTCGTCGAAAATCCTCTATGTCCAAATGCTTTTGGATGTGGTCATGAGATCCACCACTATAAATCAACAAGGACGAGTGTCTAAGGCATGGAACTTACCAGCATTTTCAGAAGAAAGGCAAATCCCACAGTTGCCACTCATGAGTAGTATGACCTCTTCATCTATCAGAGCCTCAGCAAAGGTTAGCTTGTAATTATGAAGTTTGGAACAGTAGGTGAGACAAAATATGTAAAGTACTTTGAACTATGCCTAGCATTTAACAGGTAAGTCTAGAAATTTTACATTCCTTTTCCCTCATCTAAAACAGTGCCCAAGTGTTGGGGCCACAGGAGAGCTAAGCAGCCTCCTATACCCTCTCTAAGGACAGGGCCAAAACTCTGAAGACTGGGATACACTGGTGATCATGAGGGAAAGGAAGGAGACCCCATTTAGTCACAATTCCCCTTTTACCACTATGCTGCTCCAAGGACCTTCTCAGAAACTACTCTGTCCTCATCAGTTTCATTAGGAGTCAGGTGGTAGCCACAGTTCAGAGACTGCCATGTAGGGAGGACTCTCATATGGTAGCAGAAGCAACAGGCTTCAAAGTCTTGAGTAACTCTGACTTCACTCAGCAAACCATCTCTAAATATCTTACCTGGGGAATAGAGGGCCTGACTACCACCCTTACCCTTATACTCTGGCATATCTGTTGTCAGGGCTTGCTTGGTCCCACCCTCTAAGTTCCCTGAGTCTCTGTGCCATCCTAAGCTACAAGGCTGGCCTAGGCTCCCAGCTAGCCTACAAAGGCCAGTTTCCCAATGGTAACTATACATGGTCTAGGAGTAAAAACCTTTGGGCTGTTTATTGGGACTTTTCACCTGCCAGTCCAGGTTCCTGGTCCTATAGCTGCTTAGAATGTTTGTCTAGATTTCCATGTCCTGCCTTATGTTCCCTGAGCCATAATGCTTTGATGATGTGTAGCTTGGGACTCATCACAGGTATAGTTGTTGTTTAAATGCTTTTTTTTTTTCTGTCAGTTGTGGGGCTTGAACTCTGGGCCTGGGTGCTGTGCTTCAGCTCTTCAGCTCAAGGGGAAAGCTCTACTATTTGAGCCACAGAACCACTTTGGTTTTCTGGTGGTTAATTGGAGATGAGAGTCTCATGGACTTAGCAGGTTGCTGGTGGCTCACACCTGTAATCCTAGCTACTCAGGAGGCTGAGATCTGAGGATTACGGTTCAAAGCCAACCTGGGCAAGAATGTCCATGAGACTCATATCTCCAATAAACTACTAGAAAACCAGAAGTGGCACTGTGGCTCAAGTGGTAGAGCTGAAGAGCTGAGGGACAGCGCTCAGGCCTAGAGTTTGATCAAGCCCCACAACCAACCAAAAAAAAAGAAAAAAAGTCTCACAGACGGGCTGGGAAGGTGGCTCAGTGGTAGAGTGCTTGCCTTGCATGCCTAACGCCCTGGGTTTGATTCCTCAGCACCACATAAGCAAAAAGAAAAAAGCCGGAAGTGGCACTGTGACTCAAGTGGTAGAGTGCTAGCCTTGAGCTGAAGAGCTGAAGGACAGTGCCCAGGTCCACAGTTCAGGCCCCACAACTGGACCCAAAAAAAAAAAAGTCTCACAGACTTTCCTGCCTGGGCTGGCTTTGAACCACGATCCTCAGATCTCAGCCTCCTGAGTAGCTAAGATTACAGGCATGAGCCACTGGCACCCAGCCTGTTTAAATGCTCTTTAATTTCATTTTTATATGTCAACTCAAGTCCTTTCTGACAAAGTAAAGCATAAACAAAAGTAAATATGGAAGAAGGGAGGCTTACTTGGCTATGACAGGAATGGAGAGGGTTCCAGCAATGGCTTTGATGACTTCACATCTGACAGGGTGCTGAGGTCGCTCTTCCCGCTTCCTTGGAGATAAAGAGAGGGGATAAGGGCTAAGGACCAAAGGCCATGTCATTACTCACACCAGATTACCTTAGCCAAATCTTATCCTCCTTACTAAACCTCAAGATCAGGCAGCCATGTGGCGATCTCAGGCAGATTGGGGATGGTCTCCCTGACCTCTGAGGGAAGAACTCTATCTTAAGGGGCAGGGGCTGCATAAGTCCATGCCAGGAAGAATAAGGTCAGCTCTCAGGAGCCTACAGATGAGACACCGCTGCTGGGGACTAATGTGGGTGGCCCAGCTCCCAAGGTCATGCTGCTTTCCCCTAGCTTTCCCTAGTCTCTGCCAGAAATGAAAGACAGTGCTGTAAGAATGCTCCCTGTACTGCCCCAGTCCTGCCCTCCCCCCAAGGGACTTGGGACAGCTGCCACTGCTCAGATAGGCCACTCCCACACAGCTGCCTGGGCCAAGGCCAAACTGCACAGCTGATCCTGGGGAGAAGCACCTGACACAGGGTAGGCCTCCCACCCAGGGTGGCAGGGCAGGTCACAGACTATAGCTGTCACGACAAGCCCCAGGGGCAGCAGGACAGAACCCGTAAATCCTCTTTCTAAGGTCAACTACAAGAAGGCTTTCAGCATGACTAAGCAAATCCTAGGGACACAAAGGGCCTCACCTTAGACCATCCTCAACAGCTCTAATAATCAGAAAGTCTTTCTTAAATTCAGCCAAATCTGTCTTCTTAGTGCCTCGCAATTCTGCTAACTCCAACAGCTTTGTGTACTAAGAATGCTATATGCAAGGCTTTAGTTTTGTATTGTCAAAAGTTCATCACAAGCCTATGAAGTAGAAATTGTCTTAATTTCCAAATGAGCAATGTGTCACTCAAAGAGGTTAAGTGACTGCTCCAAGCTGCAGAACTGAGATTTGAAACCAGGCTGTTGAGAGTCTAAAGCCCGCTGTCTCAGTGAGGAGCTTACACACATGTGTGCAGCTCTCATTTCCCCTTCCTTTCACTCAAGCAGCTCTGCTTTTCTATGTCAGAGTTTTAAGTATATTCTGAAAATCCTGTAATAGCCAGGTGCCAGTGGCTCACACCTGTAATCCTAGCTACTCTGGAGGCTGAGATCTGAGGATCATGGTTCAAAGCCAGCCCAGGCAGGCAAGTCCATGAGACTCTTATCTCCAATTAATCACCAGAAAACTGGAAGTTGTTCTGTGGCTCAAGTGGTAGAGCACTCGCCTTGAGCTGAAGAGCTGAGGGACAGCGCTCAGGCCCAGAGTTCAAGTCCCATGACTGACAAAAAAAAAAGACAGAGAGAGAGAGGAAAAAAAAATGCTGTAATAGACACAAGCAACTTGGGTTATCCTATAAGACTGTTGAGTCCAAAAGAAGAATCATTTAAAAAGATCACCAGCCAGTCTACTGACCGGGATTGTGCATAGAGGGACATCCTGACAACAGGAAGCAGATTTGACTGGGAAATCAAAACACGTCAGCTCTCTGTAAAAAGCACATGAGGTACAGATATAAGGACTGTTTAAAGCAATTAGGCAGTCCACCAAGGATAGAGAAAAGAGGACTGCCTTTAAAAAACAGCCATGTGCCTAGGGTCATTTAAGGGAGAAACTGCTGTTCAATGAAGTGCAAAGGAAACAGAATTCATTCAGGTGTGTTGGCACATTCCTGTAATCCCAGTACTCTAAAGGCTAAGACACAAGGATTGTGAGTTCAAGACCAGCCTGGACTAGCAAGACCCTGACTAAAAAAAAGAAGGTGGGGGGGAAAGGGGGAGATGGGAAAGGATGGGAATGGGAAACAAAGGAGGAGATACTTGATAAGAAATGCTCAGCCGGGTGCCCGTGGCTCACACCTGTAATCAATTCTAGCTACTCAGGAGGCTGAGAGCTGTTCAAAGCCAGTCCGGCAGGAAAGTCCCTGAAACTCTTATCTCCAATAAACCACCAGAAAACCGGAAGTGGCACTGTAGCTCAAGTGGTAGAGTGCTCCCCTTGAGCTAAAGAGCTGGGGGACAGCGCTCAAGCCAAGTTCAAGCCCTACGACCAACAAAAAAATAAAATAAATAAATAAAAGAAATGCACTCATTACCTTGCCCATGTAATTGTAACCCGTCTGTATGGTATTTTCTCAATTAAAATTTTTTTTTAAAATCCAGTTTAAAAAAAATAAGCAAAGTAAAAAATGAAAAAAAGAAGGTGTACAAGAATAAGGCCCTGGACTAAATCCCCAGTTCCCTCTATATACCCACACCCCAAAAAAAGAGAAAGAGAAAATAGGTCCAAGTTCTAATTCCACCATTTCCTGGCTGCAAGATACAATTTTGAGCAAAATAATACAGATCTACTACATATATATCCTTCCTCTCCTGTCTCTAAGCTTGGAGTAGTAGCTGCCACTAGTAGGTACTAAATGATAAAACACAGATAAACATAAGTCCATGCAGAAAATGCACGCTGAGTTTGTATGCCCTCTGGACTCAAAAGATGCCAAAGAGCTAGGCAGAAGTAGGCCAAATACATAGGAAAAAGGCTAGATATCACCTGAAGTCTAGTGAGGGATTGTGAAGATGGCCTGATAATTCTTCCTGCTACTCAGTCACTAGAAAGGCAACCACTCACCTTCCATGAACTGCAATAGCGGCAATGCCAGTCCTCTCTATTCGCTTTACAAGGCTCAGGGTATCTTCCAGCTAAGGAAGAGGACAGCACAGGGTGGTTACTGAGGCCCCAGAGGACCAGATGCCAGTTCCTTAAGTTTGCTTAGCTCTACTCCCTCCACCAAACTTAATTCAATGCCTCACAAACCATTCACATCCCCAAATCTATCATCACCTGAGAGATGAGAATATCAAATGTCATACACCATTCTTACCGAAGGTAGTATTCGGATCTTGCAGGTCACAGGTCTACAAGTCCCTTTAACAAGTGTGCTAAGGATCTGCAAAGAAAAGAATCAAGAGCACCTACCTCTTCTGGAATAAACTGCCATACTGCTTGGACTAATTAATATTGCTACAGATCTGAGCATTCCAGTAGCATGGACAGCTTGTATAAGTGAGAGCACATATATGTATCTGCTGTGTGCATATACATATAGTCTCTAAATACAAGAACACTGCCCTTGTTGTATGTTAGAGGCTCAGCCCCAGCAATCTCCTGCCTGGTAGAAAGTGAGGGGGTGGGGAGGAGAACCTACTGGCATTCTTACATCTACTGGCATTCTTATGTTTTATACAATTGATTCTTTTCAAGGCTAGAATCAAAATTACCTGGAGAGCTTAAAAGACTCAAACTCTTAGTTTCTACTCCATTATTTCCTGAATGAGTCTTTAGGGGCTGGGTTTTAAAATGTATGTTTCCATAGACTCTGCCAAATGCCCTCTATCCTCAGTATGATTCTGAGGCCTATCTCTGGTTAAGACATGCTCACAGCTGTCTTCTTGAATGAAGGAAAGGAAATATTCCCTGAATGCTGTCCCAGGACTGGCAGAGTGAGATAGCAGGAAGGTTTCTAAGGGCATGGCTCTGTCCTCAGGAATCCCTCTTTTCAGGTATTTAAGATGAAACTAGCAAAGGAAAAAAAATACATTAAAAACTGTTTATTCCATAGTAACTACAAAGAATTGCCAGAGAGAGGGGAGAGAGAGGGAGAGAGGGAGGAGGGGGGAGATATTAAGAAGTCACAGGAAAACATCAGGGAGATACTAAGACATGATCACACATGAGCAAAGATCAAAGGAGACATAGATAACACTGAATGTCTATGGCATTGCTATCTTCTCCCTGAATCAAAAATATTGGACTAGGCAACCTGGTAAGAGCTCTTTGCCAAGAACTGGACCTCTGTCTAGCAGAGCAGAAGGCATACCCAGGCAGCTGCTACCAGTCTTAATTTTAGATAGGAAAGGGAGCAGATTGTTGGCTGCTAGAACCAAGAGAGGACTTTCTCTAAGGAAGAGTCAGACCACTGCTCTAGCACATACCAGACCAAGAGACAGGGCTGACAGATGGACAGTTCAAGAGTTAAGACAAGAGGCTGGGAATGTGGCTTAGTGGTAGAATGCTTGCCTCACATGTATGAAGCCCTGGGTTTGATTCCTCAGTACCACATACAGAGAAAAAGCAGGAAGAGGCACTGTGGCTCAAGTGGTAGGTAGAGTGCTAGCCTTGAGCAAAAGATGCTCAGGGACAGTGCCTAGGCCCAGAGTTCAAGTCCCAGGACTGAAGAAGAAAAAAAAAAAAAAAGAGTAAGACAAGGCTTCTTAGCCCATGAACAACTGCCAGACAGGAAGGACCAGTCCCCAGGTGCTGCCCCAGGCAACAGACTGAGTTTAAGGTCCTAGGTCATCCTGAGGGCGTAAAGGGGCACCACCTTTTAAAGGGTGAGAGAAAGTGAACTGTTTAAGAAAAACAGGTCAGAGCCAGGCACTGGTGGCTCATGCCTGTGATCCTACCTACTCAAGAGGCTGAGATCTGAAGATCGTGGTTCAAAGCCAGCCTAGGCAGGAAAGCCTCTTATCTCCAATAAACTACTCAGAAAAAGCCAGAAGTGGCACTGTGGGTCAAGTGGTAGAACACTAGTCTTGAGCAAAAGAAGCTCAGGGACAGTGTCCAGGCCCAGAGTTTGAGCCCCAGGACCAATAAAAACAAACAAACAAAAAAACAACCAAAAACAGATCCATCAGTACAATAAACAAAATAAAATGTCAGGACCAATAAAAACAAACAAACAAAAAAACAACCAAAAACAGATCCATCAGTACAATAAACAAAATAAAATGTCCAGAGACATTTATTAAATTAATTTTATTTTATTTATGTCTGTGACATAAAATGTCACAGTAATGTTTCTAGTTCCTTCGCAAGTGCTCAGTTGGTCTGATCCAATGCTCTGATTATGGAACATTTTTTTTTTTTTTTGTCAGTCGTGGGCCCTGAACTCTGGGCCTGAGTGCATCCCTCAGCTCTTCAGCTCAAGGCCAGCACTCTACCACCTGAGCCACAGCACCACTTCCAGCTTTTTCTGCTTATGTGGTGCTGAGGAATTGAACCCAGGGCCTCAGGTGTGCAAGGCAAGCACTCTACCACTGAGCCACCTTCCCAGCCCCTTATAGAACTTCTTTTTATCAGCTCTAAGTATTTTCATCAAAATTTCTGTTCAAACAACAAATTTTGGCAATGAAATGGAGAAAAAGGAATCCTACTACACTATTGATGGGAATGTAAACTTGTACAACCACTCTAGACAGCAGTCTGGAGGTTTCTCAAAAAACTAAATATAGATCTTCCCTACGACCCAGATATAACATTCCTGGGCATCTACCCTGAACATCATGAGCCAGGATATGATAAGGGCACTTGCACATACATGTTCATTGCTTCACTATCACAATAGGCAATATATGTTAACAGCCCAGATACCCCACAATTTATGAGTGGATTCAAATAATGGGGTACCTATACACAATGTAATTTTACACAGCCATTAGAAAAAATAAAATTATGTCATTTACAGGGAAATGGATGGAACTAGAACAAATCAGTGAGTGTGAAAGCCAAGCTCAGAGAGACGAATGGCATATGTTGTCTCTGATATGCAGAAATTAAAACTAAAAGGCACTGAGATATGACAAATTATACAGGATTCTAGATACTCACACATAGTGAGGCCTAAAGAGGACATTCTTAGGAGAAAAACAATAAGACACAATGTCTACATGCCACTTTGAAAAAGAAACTACTCTAAAATGGTAAAGGTACGTTAGAGACAGATTAGAGGGACATATCTGTAGCCACACATAGGAAAAATAAGAAGGCACACAAGTGTTCCTCCTACATCCCAGAGACACTGAACAGAGATATACAGAATTGAGCCAGCATTTCCAGCACAAGTGGGTCTAAGTCCCAAGTTGTTCCAGCCTATGGGAAACACCAAGAGCTTGAAGCCCAGACAAGGAAAGGAATGAAAAGGAAAAGAGAAGCTAAAAGGACCAACAGATTAAGAGCTGGTGGGTTGGGAAAGGAAAGTAAAAGGCAGTACAATGTGGCAGAAATGTCACCTCTATTTGCACAGGCAGCCCACAACCCTGAGTGGCAACTGCCAACCTATCCCCAGAGCCATCATTAAACCTGTCTGCAGAATTACCAAGGGACACCTGCCTCATATGACCCTGGCTGACCTGCTCTCAAAGGTAGACTCAATCCCCCTGCTACGTTCCTCCATTCCCCTAGTAGACACCCATTTTCACACACACACACACACACACACACACACACACACATACACACACACACACACACACACACACACACACACACCCATACCCATCACTGAATTCATCCTCACCCAAGGTAATCTGGCCTCTGCTCTTCATTAATGAACATCCTGGAAGGGAGAGGAGCAATACAGAAGAGGCTCTAGCCCAGACCTCAGACTCTCTGCTTTTCAAGTGATAGATCTCTAGCTCCAGACTTTTACCAAACTCAATGCTGCCATAGGCTAATTCAACTAATTACATATCAGAATCACTGGGAAGCATTTAAAAAAATATCCTAAGCCAACCAGTAGCTCATACTTGTAATCCTAAAATACTCAGGAGGCTGAGATTTGAGGATTGCAGTTTAAAGCCAGCCTGGGCAACAAAGTCCGTGAGACTCTTGTCTCCAATGAACTACTCAGAAAAAGCTGGAAGTGGCACTATGGTTCATAGGGTAGGGCGCTATCCTTCAGGACAAAGAGGCTCACAGTCAGTGCCCAGGCCCTAAATTCAAGCCCCAGAACCAGGAAAAAAAAAAAAATCCTAAGCCCCTAGATAGACTTCAACAAATCTGGAGTACGAGGAGGAGGCATTCTGGGAACTCTGTGAGCTCTAGTTCACAGACATGTTCAAGGACCTTACTTTTTACTATGCAGCACTTACCTTCTCAATCTTGTCAGGGTCCGACAGCAGAGCAGCTCCCATTCCTCCCTAGGGAGAAGCACACAGAATGCCTTCTTACAGCTGAGGGAGTACAGCCCCTCCCTACAGAATGACAACTTGGTAACCAAAGCTGCCTACAACTGGCATTTCTCCTCACCAAGTAAGAAGGTGATATCATCCATGTTCACAATATCAAAGATGAAAATTTGATGAGTTCTAGAAGACATCACTCTGATCCCCAGGCATGCATCTCCTATGTCTCTGTCCTTCCTCTAGTTTCCTGCTATTCTAATCCACCAGATAGATGATATCCAGATTCATGTTTCTAAAGCAGTCTAATCACATGCCTCCTCTTTTCAAAAAAGGTCAAAAGTATTTAATGCACAGGTCCAGCTGACTTGACCCTAACCATGATTTTCCTCCTGTGCTTTCTCTTCCTCCTCTTCAGCTCTTTTTCCCCCAGTGCTCTGGTCTAATCAAGCTACTCTCAGTTCTCTCTCAGCCTCATGCAGGACAACAGGCCCCTGCATATGGCCTCTCCCTTTGCTTGGAGGACCCCACATTTCCTCTTCATGGACCACTTTTTCCTCTCAAATCCCTCTAAATCTACTCCTTTCTCTGGACCACACTCCAATCTGATCACTTCTGATATGACAATTCAGATGTTTATATTGGGTCTTCTATTTTTGTTTTGTTTTGCAGTACTAGAGATCCAAGTTTGGGCCTCATACATTCTAAACAAGAGCTCTACCAGTGAGCCATATTTCCATGCCTACATCCTCTTGTCTTTTTGTTTTTTTGGTGCCAATCCTGGGGCCTGCACTGAGCCTCGGTGATGTCCCTGAGCTTTTCTGCTCCAGGCTAGCATTCTACTCCAGCCCCTGCCCCAGCCTTCTGAATGCTGAGATTACATGTATATAACACCACCCCTGGCAAAATACATACTTATATGTAGAATATAAATGGGGGAAGGTGTATAAATTTTTTTCTAAGTCATTTGACAGTGAGTTTTATATATCATAGCCCTTTACCCCTAAAGACTTAATTTTTTTTTTCCTTTGTCAATACTGGGACTTAAACTCAGGCTAGTTCTCTACCACTTGAGCCACAGGACTACTTCTGGCTTTTTAAATAGGAGATAAGGAGCTGGGCATGTGTCCTAGTGGTAGAGTACTTGAAGCCCTGGGCTCAATTCCTTGGTATTACATAAGCAGAAAAAGCTAGAAGTGGTGCTGTGGCTCAAATGGTAGAGTGCTAGCTTTGAGCAAATAAAGGTCAGGGAAAGTGCCCAGACTCTGAGTTCAAGCACCAGGGCTGGAATAAATAAATAAATAAATAAATAACAGTAAGAATATCATGGAGTTGGTCAGATGCCAGTGGCTCACACCTATAATCTTAGCTACTGTGGAGGCTGAGATCTGAGGATTGTGGTTTAAAGCCAGCCCAGGCAAGAAAGTCCCTGAGATTCTTTTTTTTTTTTTTCTTCCGGTCGTGGGGCCTGAACTCTGTGCCTGGGCGCTGTCCCTCAGCTCTTCAGCTTAAGGCTAGCACTCTACCACTTGAGCCACAGCGCCACTTCCAGCTTTTTTCTTTTTGCTTATGTGGTGCTGAGGAATCGAACCCAGGGCCTCAGGCATGCAAGGCGAGTGCTCTACCACTGAGCCACCTTCCCAGCCCCTCCCTGAGATTCTTATCTTCAATTAACACCAGAAAACCGGAAGTGGCACTGTGGCTCAAAATGGTAAAGTGCTTGTTCAGCTGAAAAGCTCAAAGACAGTGCCCAGACGCAGAGTTCAAGCTGCATGACCGACAAAAAAAAAAAAAGAATATAATGGGCTTTCCTGCCCAGGCTGGCTTCAAACTGTGATTCTCAGATCTGAACCTACCAAGTAGTTAGGCTTACAGGTGTGAGCCACCAGCACCTACTTTTGTAGGTTTGCTTTTGCCATACTAAGATTTGAAGTCTGGTTCTTGTGCTTGCTAGACAGGTACTCTATCACTTGAGACATTCTTTCAGGCCATTCAGTACATATTTTCTAAGAATGGTAATATACCATTATATAACCACAAAAAAGAGTTAGCAACTCATAAATTTACCTATAGTATTTTTGAACCATAATTCTCAGAGCCTCTTTTCCAACTTTGTCCATTGATGTAATAATATCCTTTTGAGCATCTTGCCCACCCAGCACAGGATCTTATAAAGAGTTAGGTAAGTCTACTTAGTTGTCTTATCTTGTTTTTTTTTTTTTTTGTGTGAGAATACTGTACAGAGGAGTTACAATTACTTGGGCAAGATAATGAGTTTATTTCTTATCAAGCATTGTTGCCTCCTCTTTGTTTCCCTTTCCCATCCCTTCCCATACTCCCCTCCCTTCCCCCACGCAGTCCTCCTCCCCCTTCCCCCCCAGTCTTATTTTGTTAATCTCCTTTAATCTACTTTAATCCTGAGGGTTTTTTGTGAGGAATAAAAAGTTTATCTTGGGCTGGGCAACAGTGGTTCACGCCTGTCATCCTAACTACTCAGGAGGCTGAGATGAAGATCACAGTTCAAACTCAGCCTCCGAAGAAAGTCCAAGAGACTTTTATCTCTAATTAACCACCAGAAAACTGGAAGTGGCACTGTGGCTCAAAGTGGTAGAGCAGCCAAGCACCGGTGGCTCACGCTTATAATCCTCGCTACTCAGGAGGCTGAGATCTGAGGATCACAGTTCAAAGCCAGCCCAGGCAGCAAAGACCGTGAAACTCTTATCTCCAATAAACCACTAGAAAACCGGAAGTGGCACTGTGGCTCAAGCGGTAGAGCGCTCATCAAGCGGTAGAGCGCTCGCCTTGAGCTGAAGAGCACGGGGACAGCACCCAAGCCCAGAGTTCAGGCCCCATGACCAACCAAAAAAAAAAAAAGTGGTAGAGCACTAGCCTTAAGCTGAAGAGCTCAGGGACAGTGCCCAGGACCAGAGTTCAAGCCCCATGACTAACAACAACAAAATAATAATAAAAAAAATTTACCTTGGTAGAATATTCTTTTGGACAGCCCATGTTGACATCAATACCAGCAACATCATTTTCTCTGAAAAATGAAAATGGAGAAAAGGTAATAAGCGTTCAACTTGAGGGAAAAAGATAAAGTCAAAGACAAGAAGGCTGTCTCTGCTTGTGAACCTCTTACCATGTCCCTGAGCCTACAAAACACACCAACACTCAGTGACAGAAGTTGAAAATCATCAAAGAAACCTGTTCCTAAAATGTGTGATTGCCTCATCCAAACCATATTTCCTAGGAGAGACCTAATATACGCACATCTATGAAGAGCTGGATGCAGGGGACTTTGTTATATTGGGATTAAATAAAGTGATTCAAATACAGAGTGATGCAGAACTTGATCCCAGGGTCAGAGTAGCAAAAGTCATCTGTCAATGCAGAAGACTGACATGAGCACTGAGTCTCTTGTCAGAGCACTGCTTCCTGGCAGAAGTGATTGGACTGCCTTCATTTTCTGAGCTGCACTGCTGCCTTACAATTCTCAGATGTGGAAAGGACCCTAACCTCATCCTCTGATTTAGACTTAGTTAACAGCTTGAGATCGGCAGTAATGACTGCCTAGGATTGTTCCCAATCTATCATCAATAACAACAGTTAACAATTACTCCCTCCCTGCCACGCTTCCTCTCCCCCCACTCTCTGTCGTGGGGCTTGAACTCCAAGCCTTGGCACTGTCCCTGAGCTCTTTTGTTCAATGCTAGTGCTCTACCACTTGAGCTACAGCACCATTTCTGGTTTTCTGGTGGTTAACTGGAGATAAGAGTCTCATGGACTTTCCTGCCTGGGTTGGTTTCAAACTGTGATCCTTAGATCTCAGCCTCTTGAGTAGCTAGGATTATAGAATGAGCCACCAGTGCCCCGCTCTCTGTTTTTTGGTGCAGATACTGAGGCCTGAGCACTGGCCAATAGCTTTTTTTTTTTTTGCTCAAGACTAGTGCGCTACCACTTGAGCCATAGCATTATTTCTGGCTTTTGGATTTTTACTTGGAGATAAAGAGTCTTGCAAAATTTTCCTGTTCAGGCTAGCTTCAAACTAGGATCCTCAGATCTCAGCTTCCCAAGTGCCTAGGATTACTGATGCAAGGTACTAGTGCCAACTCCATCACTAAGCATTCATAGTATGCCACATGGTATAACATGCACTCTTTCATTTCCCACTCCCTAGAATGCCAGAGGCTGGTAGTACTTCTGGTATCATTTTATAGATAAGGTGACTAAGTTCACAGTGAGGTTAATTAATTTACCTAAGGCTACACAGTAAGCAGGAGGACAGCCAGAAATTCAGTCTAGGTCTGCCATCTCAAAAAGGCCATCTCAAAAGGCCATCTCTTTGACCACGGCACTCTCCTGCCTGTGCTGGGAAGCACTGAGTTACACGTACACTTCATGAAAGTTAAGCCTGAGGATTCACAGTCAGCAGAGTCCCTGGAAAGAAAGTCCCATGAATAAACACTAAAATCAGGTCCCGAAACAGAGGGTCTCTGGGATCTAACCACAGCGGGTATATGGGATCTTGAAATAGAAACAGAAAGGCTAGGCTGGGAAGGTGGCTCAGTGGTAGAGCACTTGCCTTGCAGGCATGAGGCCCTGGGTTCGATTCCTCAGCACCACATAAGCAAAAAGAAAAAAAGCCGGAAGTGGCGCTGTGGCTCAAGTGGTAGAGCGCTAGCCTTGAGCTGAAGAGCTGAGGGACAGCGTCCAGGCCCAGAGTTCTGGCTCCACGACCGTACTCCCCCCCCCCAAAAAAAAACAAAAGGCTAGGAGGAAGTAAGGAAGAAGTCACCTCTAAGGTCACCCCTCATTAAGACCTCAGAGTTCACTGGAGTGACAAAGGCAGCCCCAAAGAGGGAGGAACTTACACAAGCCTGGCTACGGCAAGGGCTCGCTCTGCGTCTGAAGTCCCCTAGGAACACAAGACACTGTATCAATCACTGCCTTGACACAGGTACACACACAGATACAAACACAACCATAGGTCTCTAACACACACAGTTTATGTGTGTGCACATGCTTGGGCACACACATGTCCACTGGACTAGCTCACTGTCAAAAGAAAAAGATAGACGTGGAAGGGCTACACAATATATCAATGTCATGGTAACTTTCCAACGTAGAGTAGAAAAAAACACAAAACTTAAAGAGTGAACATTCAGATAACTACTAATTAGATTTGACAATTATGGGTGATTTGTCATATGTGTGCTTAGTATTATCCATTTCTAAAAAACCTAAAGGTCATTTAGGAGCTATTATTGAAAAAACCAAAAAATGCCTAAAGCCATAGAAGAGTTACTATTCCCTACAACACTAACATAAACCTTTTCTTTTCTTTTGTCAGTTGTAGGGCTTAAACTCAGAGCCTGGGCACTGTCCCTGAGCTTCTTTTGCTCAAGGCTATCCACTTTGAGCCACAGCTCCACTTCCAGTTTTTTGTGGTTAATTGGAGATAAGAGTCTTACAGACTTTCCTGCCTGGGCCAGCTTTGAACTGAGATCCTCAGATCTCAGCCTCTTTTTTTTTTTTTTGGTTGGTCGTGGGGCTTGAACTCTGGGCCTCAGCACTGTCCCTCAGCTCTTCAGCTCAAGGTGAGCGCTCTACCACTTGAGCCACAGTGCCACTTCTGGTTTTCTGGTGGTTAATTGGAGATAAGAGTCTTATGGAGTCTTTCCTGCCCAGGCTGGCTTTGAACCTCGAGCCTCAGATCTCAGCCTCCTGAGTAGCTAGGACTACAGGAGTGAACCACCAGAGTCCCGCTCAGCCTCTTGAGTAGCTAGAAGCTACCAGCACCCAACATATATCTTTTCCCTTTGTCTTTGTGTGTGTGTGTGTGTGTGTGTGTGTGTGTGTTGTTACTGGAGTTTGAATTCAGTATCTCATGCTCTTACTTGGCTTTTTCATTCATAGGTGGTATTGATCATTTAAGCAACACATCTACTTAACTGGAATTAAGAGTCCCATGGACTTCCCTGCCCAAGCTGGTTTTGAACTGTAATCCTCAGATTTCAGCCTCCTGAGTAGCTAAGACTACAGGTTTGAGCCACCAGAGTTTGGCTTCTGAAGAAATACACGTAGACCGTAGCTACACAAAAGCAACCACCATGATCTCAGTAAGAAATACCAGGGATTAACAAAATAAGCATAAAGTCATGCCAAAGAAACAATTGCTAGGCTGGGAATGTGGCTTAATGGTAGAGTACTTGCCCAGCATGCATGAAGCCCTGAGTTCAATTCCTCAGCACCACATACACAGAAAAAGCCATCAATGGTGCTGTGGCTCAAGTGGTAGAGTGCTAGCCTTGAGCAAAAGAAGCTCAGGGACAGTGCCCAGGCCCTGAGTTCAATCTCAGGACTGGCAAAAAAAGAAAAAAGAAAAAAACAATTGCTATAATTCAGTAAATTAACTGGAGACTAGAGGCATGCAACCCACTGCACCAGCTTGATTTTCACAAACTCCAATAGTGTAACCACAGGAGTGAATCTGAAAAATGTTCAAGCAATTTTTCTTTCCTTTTCCTTTTTGTTTTCATCTGAGACCAGGCCTAGAACTCAGCACCTAACACTTTCACTCAATGGCTAGCATCCTACCAACTGCCCACCCCTCCAACCTCACAAGCTAATTATTCAGGAAGCCACCACTGTGTAATATAGGCGAGGCATTTAAAACTGACTGGCACAAGGAGATCTCTCAGGTGAACCTGAGGCACTGAAATCTCTTACTTCTTACCATTTGGAATACCACCTTGCTCTGTTCTCTTTCACATGTACGGAAGACTACTCGGTCATCAGGGGCAACAAAATCCACTGTGTTGAGTACCTCTACAAGAAAACACAAACACATGGGACCACAAAATTAAGATGCAAGTTCAACTGGGCACTGGTGGCTCACATGTGTTATCACAGCTACTCAGAAGTAGATTGAGAGGATCACAGGTCAAAGCCAGCCCAAGCAAAAATTTTCAAGACTCCACGTCTCAACATATCAATAAAATCAGGTATGATGCCTCACATCTATCATTCCAGCTATATGGGGAGTAGAAATAGGATGACTATAGAGTTCATGCCTACCCAGGCATAAGTGAAAGACCCTTCCTCAAAAATAACCAAAACAGGGGCTGGGAAGGTGGCTCAGTGGTAAAGTGCTTGCCTTGCATGCATAAGGCCCTGGGTTCGATTCCTTGGCACCACATAAGCAGAAAAAAATGGAAGTGGTGCTGTGGCTCAAGTCGTAGAGCGGAGAGCTGAGGGACAGTGCCCAGACCCAGAATTCAAGCCCCATGACTGACAAAAAAATTAATTAAAATTAAAATTAAAAAATTAAAAAGCAGAGGTGGAGGAATAGCTCAAGTGGTAAAGCAACGGGCTATCATGCATGAGGCTCTGGGTTCAAACCCCAGTACTATTAAAAAAAATTGAAAGGGCTGGGAGCTTGGCTCTAGAGGTACAGTGCCTGCTTAGCAGGTACAAGACCCCTAAGTTCAATAGCAACAAAGATGCAATCCTAAGCTGTTTTTGTTTCCAGGAAACAAATAAAGCAACTCTAGATATCTACTTATCTTAAAGTAAAAATGTCTGTGAGAGGCTTCTCAAGTGCTGGTGATAATCTATCTCATCCTGATTGTTGCTCACTTTACAATTATTTGTCCAACTGTGTTTGTTTCTTATGTACTTTTTCTGAACAGTTAAGATTTTGCTTTGGTTTTTTTTTTTTTTTTGTACTGGTACTGGTACTGATACTGGTATTAGAGCTTGAATTCCTTTAGCTTTTTCTCACTCAAGGTTGGTGTTCTACTACTTGAGCTACATCTCTACTTCTCACTTTTTGCTGGTTAATTGAAGGTAAGAAAGAGTCTCACAGACTTTTCTGCTCAAGTTGCCTTCAAACTATAATCCTCAGATGTCAGTCTCTTGAGCAGCTAGTATTACAGGTGTGAGCCATCCTGATACTCCAACTCTGGACCTGGATGCTATCTATCCCTGAGACTTTTGCTCAATGCTAATGCTCTACCACTTGAGCCACAGTGCCACTTCTGGCTTTTTCTGTGATTTAATTGGAAATAAGAGTCTGTCACATAATTCCCTGCCCAGGGCTGGCTTCGAACCCTGATCCTTATATCTCAGCCTCCTGAGTAGCTGGGGTTATAGACATAAGCCACCAGAACCCTGCCATTTTGTTCTTTTTTTTAAATGCTGGGGAAAAATGTACAGTCTATTCCAATTTGGACCCAAACTGTCCCAAAAAATAGAATTCTGGAGGTCTACTACTGAGCTATATCCCTAGCCCGGGCTAAACTTTATTCAGGATAAAATTATAGTGCTATTGGCTGTGAGTTCAATGTTAATGACCCAATGATATATATGTATATACACATATTTTTATATATACATATATATATATAGAGAGAGAGAGAGAGAGAGCACGCAGCCTTTTTGAAGAGAAAAAAAAAACATTAGAATGAGAGTATATGCTAGTTGTGAACAGAGGCTTGCAAGAACCTAATTCTAGATTTCCCTAGTGTCAACATTTCAGGGCACACTGGCGATGCCTATAATGCTAGCACTCAGAAGGTTGAAATAAGAGGATATCAAGTCCAAGACCAGCCTGGGCTATCTATTGAGACCCTCTCCTTCTCTCAAAATCAAATCAAACAAAACAAAACAAAAAAAGGATAGGCTGGGTACTAGCAGCTCATGTCTATAATTCTGGTTACTCAAGAGTCTGAAATCTGAGGATTAAAGTTCAAAGCCAGCCCAGGTAAACAAATCTGAGAGACTCTTATCTCCAATTAACCAGTAAAAAAGCAGGAACCAGAAGTATGGGTCAAGTAATAGAGCCCCAGCCATAATTGAAAAAAGCAGAAAGAGTGCAAGACCCTGAATTTAGGCTCCAGTATCAACACGCACGTGTGCACACACACGCGCGCGCGCGCGCGCGCGCACACACACACACACACACACACACACACACACACACACACACACACACACACACACACACACAGTCTGTATTTGGGTTTTCAATGTCCTCAGCAACCTTCTAAAACAAAACTACTATAATAACAAAAGTCAACCTTATCTCACTTTTATTTTTGTTCTCTTTTTGGCCTGACTTTCTGAGACAGGGTCTTACTATGTAGCCCAGGCTAGTCTGAAATTCACTAGGTAGCCCTGGCTGGCCTTAAACTCCCAATCCTCCTGCCCCAGCTTCCCAAGTACTATGATTGTAGGCATGCACCACTATGCCCAGTACCATTTGTTCTTTTAATGAAGCTCTATAGTAGGTACTAGCATTACTTTTTTTTCCCAGTCCTGTGGCTTGAACTCGGGACCTGGGCACTGTCCCTGAGCCTCTTTGTGCCCAATACTAGTGCTCTACCATTTTAGCCACAGGACCACTTCTAGCTTTTTTGAGTAGTTTATTGGAGACAGGAGCCTCACAGGGACTTTTCTGCCTAGGCTGACTTCAAATGATGATCCTCAGATCTTAGCCTCCTGAGTAGATAGGATTATAGGCATGAGCCACTGGTGTCTAATTGGTACTAACATTATTAACTTTCAAAGATGACTACTATTCCAAAGATCCAATTTGGCAGATGGATAAGTATGCCTACCTAAAAGGTTCTTTTGAGAAACGGGATCTTTTGTGTGTGTATGTATGTGTGTGCCAGTCCCATGGCTCAAACACGGGGTCTTGCAGTCTTGCTTGACTAGTGTACTACCACTTGAGTCATACCTCCTGCTCAAGCAATGAGATCTTAGAAGCACTTAAGCACTTGAGTGTAGGGATGGGAGGGGAAAAAATGGTGGACAACGTGGTGCTGGTGGCTCATGCCTGTAATCCTAGCTACTCAGAGGCTGAGATCTGAGGATTGATTTAAAGCCAGCCAGTAAGGCTGTAAAGTCGATGAGACTCCTATCTCCAATTAACCACCAAATGGAAGTGGAGATGTGGCTTAAAGTGGTAGAGGACTAGCCTTCAGCAAGAGCTCAGGGTCAGCGCCCAGTTCCAGGGGGCTAAGAAGGTGGCTCAGTGGTAGAGCGCTTGCCTTGCATGCCTGAGGCCCTGGGTTCGATTCCTCAGTACCACATAAGCAAAAAGAAAAAAGCCGAAAGTGGCGCTGTGGCTCAAGTGGTAGAGTGCTAGCCTTGAGCTGAAGAGCTGAGGGACAGCACCCAGGCCCAGAGTGCAGGCCCCACAACTGGACCCAAAAAAAAAAAAAAAAAGCCCTATGACCAGGGAGGGTGGGGGGGGGGGAGAACAATAGAAAAGATAACATTACATTGGTCAAGATGCATTATACCTATACCTGAGCTGGAATTGAAACTCCTTTATACAGCTATTTATTTAAAAAATAAATAATGAAGGGCTAGGAAGGTGGCTCTGTGGTATAATGCTTGCCTTGCCTGCATGAGGCCCTGGGTTCAATTCCTCAGCACTACATAAGCAGAAAAATCCAGAAGTGGCACTGTGGCTCAAGTGGTAGAGAGCTAGCCTTGAGCTGCAGAGCTGAGAGACAGCATCCAGGCCCACAGTTCAGGCTTATGACGGACAAAATAAAAAATTAAAAAATTAAAATAAATAGAGAAATAATGAGCTGGGCACCAGAGGCTCATATCTGTAATTTTAGCAATTCAGGAGGTTGATATCTGGGAATCTCAGTTTGAAGCTAACGGGGACAGAAGGCCTGTGAGACTTTTATCTCCAATTAAACATCAAAAAGCCAGAAGTAGAACTGTGGCTGAAGTTGTGGAGTGCTAGCCTTAAGTACAAAAGCTCAGTGACAGTGTCTAGACCTTGAGTTCAAGCCCCAGGATCAGAACATAAATCAATACATTATGTGCATACATACATAATGTATGTATGTACATACATACATAATAAATACATAAATATTTTAAAGCTGCAAATGGAAGCTGCAATTATCATACAGACACTGAACAAATTAGAAAGCTTTTTTAAAAAGGTAAGGTAGATGGGCTGGGAAGGTGGCTCAGTGGTAGGGCGCTTGCCTTGCATGCTTGAGGCCCTGGGTTCGATTCCTCGGCACCACATAGGCAAAAAAGAAAAAAGCCGGAAATGGCACTGTGACTCAAGTGGTAGAGCGGTAGCCTTGAGCTGAAGAGCTGAGGGACAGCGCCCAGGCCCAGAGTTCAGGTCTCACGACCGTACCCCTCAAAACAAAACAAAACAAAACAACAACAACAAAAAAGGTAAGGTAGAGGATCGACATACTGAGTTAAGTAATCAAACTAAATCTTTTTTTTTTTTTGGCCAGTTCTGGGGCTTGAACTCAGGTCCTGGGCACTGTCCCTGAGCTTCTTTTGCTCAAGGTTAGCACTCTACCACTTGAGCCACAATGCCACTTCTGGCTTTTTCTGTGTATGTGGTACTAAGGAATTGAACCCAGGGCTTCATTCATGCTAGGTAAGCACTCTACCACTAAGCCACATTCCCAGCCCTCAAACTAAATCTTGATAGAAGCAGCTCAAGACTAGCAGAAAGGCTGAGAGAAAAACCACAAAAACTTGGTATGTTTATAATGCACCTTTATTTATAACAGCAAAATAAAAACCCTCGTTACAGTATTAGCAAAACAAATTGTGACAAGTCACTATAGACTCTGATATGTAAAATGTTCTAGAAGAAAAGTGGCAAAGATTCTGTGTGGAGGAGGTGTGGAGATCAACTTGTATGTTTAGGAAAACATACATTATTCCTCTTTGTGATTACTTCTTTAAGTATGGAGCCTGAAACATACTTTGTAGCCCAAGCTGACCTTGAACTTGAGATCCTCCTCCTCCTCCTGCTGCCTTAACCTCTCAAGTGCTGGGGTTACAGAAATGTGTCAACATACCTGGCTAGCGTTTTCATTTTCTAGGGAAAAACCTCAAAGATTACAACGGCAGCCAAATAGAATTGGCCTAATCAATAAAGTATAAGCAAAACCACAATTCATCACAACCACTTCCATTTGCACAGACCTCACGATGTACAAAGTACTTACTGGCACCATAGCTCATCTGATCCTTCCTCTAAGTCATGACTTAAGTAAAGCAAAGCTTAGGATTTTCATTTTACTGATAAGAACTGAGGTAGGGAAAGGTCAGGTGACTTACCTAACACACAGCTATGGAGTATCTATGCCAGGCCCAATGCTGAATGACTCCAAAGCATTATGAAACGGGGATTTCTAGCCACCAAGTCTGTAGGTGGCTTGTTAATTTATTTATCTACTCACTTACTTACATACTTCCTTTACTCTTTCGTAGTGCTGATGATGGAACCCAAAGCCTCATACATGCTAGGCAAGCACTCTTACCACTGAGCTACACCCCACCCTTCTCATCTTGTTTTCTGTCAAGGCCTCTAGAGAGAAGTGGTTGAACTTAAGAGAACAAATGATTCACACACATAGTTATGTAATGCAGACAGGGAAGAATGTGAACAAGGTTGGTGATGGTGCCACTTCAGCCAGCAGGGCACACACACACAGTCCTGGAGCTGGGGATGCACTCACCATTGACAACTCTCTTGCACTGAAGCATCTTAAGGTCAATCAGCTCCTGCAGAATAATCAGAAAACACTCATCAGCCCTAGACACTAGACCCTGGGCACAGGAAGGCCTTCATTACATACCTGATGGCCATTACTTGGTAAATGACCCTATCTATCAACAAATCGTGACTTTTGGGACATGTCCTTTTCCCTCCTTCTACACAAAAGCCCTGAATGAATTTCCCTCAAGTAGTAGCTCTTCCCAGGGACCTTGGCTCAAATGGTACAGTGCCAACTATGAGTTTAAAAGCCTAGTAAAAGGGCCAGGCCCTGAGTTCAAATTCAAGTCCCAGTACCACCACATACGCAAAAAAAAAAATTTTGGGGGGGGGTCCAGTTGTGGGCCTCAACTCTGTCCCTCAGCTCTTTAGCTCAAGGCTAGTGTTCTACCACTTGAGCCACAGTGCCACTTCTGGCTTTTTTTTCTGCTTATGTGGTGTTGAGGAATCGAACCCAGGGCCTTATGCATGCAAGGCAAGCACTCTACCACTGAGCCACCTTCCCAGCACGCACAAAAACATTTTTAAAGGGTTGGTGATACAACTCAGTGGTACAGCTGGGTGCCAGTGGCTCACACCTGTAATCCTAGCTACTCAGGAGGCTGAGATCTGAGGATCACGGTTCAAAGCCAGCCCGGCAGGAAAGTCTGTGAGACTGTTATCTCCAATAAAACCACTAGAAAACTGGAAGTAGCGCTATGGCTCAAGCAGTAGAGTGCTCACTTTGAGCTGAAGAGCTGAGGGACAGCACCCAGGCCCAGAGTTCAAGCCCCACAACTGACCAAAAAAAAAAAAAAAAAAACCAAGGAGCTAGGAAGGTGGCTCAGTGGTAGAGTGCTTGCCTTGCATGCATGAGGCCCTGGGTTCAATTCCTCAACACCACATAAGCAGAAAAAGCTGGAAGTGGTGCTGTGGTTCAAGTGGTAGAGCACTAGCCTTGAGCTGAAGAGCTGAGGGACAGTGCCCAGGCCCAGAGTTCAGGTACCATGACTGGCAAAAAAACAAAAACAAAAAAAACAGCTCAGTGGTACGGTGCCTGCCCTAGTGTGGGCAAAGTTTCATTTTCCAGTGGGGGAAGGTTGGAGAGGGGGACACATACCCATAATCTAAGGACTTGGAAGGTAGAGAAAGGAACATCAGCCGGGTGCTGGTGGCTCACGCCTGTAATCCTAGCTACTCAGGAGGCTGAGATCTGAGGATCGTGGTTCAAACCCAGCCAGGGCAGGAAAGTAGAGAAAGGAACATCAGCCGGGTGCTGGTGGCTCACGCCTGTAATCCTAGCTACTCAGGAGGCTGAGATCTGAGGATCGTGGTTCAAACCCAGCCAGGGCAGGAAAGTCCGTGAGACTCTTATCTCCAACAAACCACTCAAAAACCAACAAACCACTCAAAAACCGGAAGTGGCACTGTGGCTCAAGAGGTAGAGTGCTTGCCTTGAGCTGAAGAGCTGAGGGACAGCACCCAGGCCCAGAGTTCAGGCCCCATGACAGACCAAAAAAAAAAAAGGAAAATCCCTGCATGCCTTGTATGGCATAGGTACTGAACTAGGTAGGTGGGCTGGCTTGACTACCTAACCTTACAAATGGGCGGCCTATGATGAACTCACCCAGAAAGAACATCCAGGCAAGCCGGGTGCCCGGTGGCTCACGCCTATAATCCTAGCTACTCAGGAGGCCAGACTGACAGAAAAGTCCATGAGACTCTTATCTCCAATAAACCACTTAGAAAACTGGAAGTGGTGCTGTGGCTCAAGTGGTATAGCCCTAGACTTGAGCTGAAGAGCTGAGGGGCACTGCCCAAGCCCAGAGTTCAAGTCCCACAACCCACCAAAAAAAAGAAAAAAGAAAAAAAAAGCATCCAGACAGCTGGCCTCCAATGCTTGCCTGTAAAGTAACTCTGGATCCACCAGAGGGCACCAGATACCACACTGTGCCATGCCCAGAACTCAGTGTGTAGCTTTCCACCTATTCATGCCAATCACAGGCCTACCTGACTGCCTGTCTGATCCCTGCAGGAGCTAGGTCTCTTCCAGTATAAACATCTTTGTTTATAAGCCACACTAGCTCAAGTATTAAAATTAATATTTCCTCTATTCCAAATTTGAGCTGGACCCTGAAGAAAAGATTAGTTACATTTACTAGAAGAACTAAGCTTTGCCCAGGTAAAAGGACCACATACTGAAGTCATTACATAAATCTTGTGCCCTTAAGTTCCAAAGGGTTTGGTAACAACCCTAAGAATCCTCAAAGAATTAGCTGAGGGAAGGTCAGCAGACTAGCTATTTCCTGTGACAACTCTGGTTCCACTGCCCAGCTTCCAACATTAGCACAGATGCCCAGGGCTGTCAGCACAGCATAGCTGTCTAGGTCAGACCCTGCATTACGAGAGCCATTGCCCCTTTCCACCCTGGAGTTACACTCCACACTCTCCTAAGGAAAACACTGTCTCAGCTCTCAGAAAAAGGCCAAGGGGCAATGAGAACAGAAACAGTACATTGACACTGGTGGGAATAGAAGTGAATTGTCAGCACTCAATGGGCCAATTCTCAAAGGACAGGATTAGGAAGAGATGAGACGCGCAGAGCCGTTGGAGTAGGCATCCAACCAATAGACACAGCAAGCGAAACTTAAGCAGAAAAGAGACAAAATTTTTCCCAAGTCTGCTTGTGTGTGTGTGTGTGTGTGAGTATTAGAAATTGAACTCAAGGCCTGGGCACTTGCTTTTCCTGAGCTGTTGTGCTCAAGGCTAGTACTCTACCACTTGAGCCACAGTTCCACTTCAGGCTTTTGGGTGGTTAATTGGAGGTAAGAGTCTCACAAATCTGTCTGCCCAGACGAGCTTTGAACCATAATCCTCAGATCTCAGACTCCTAAATAGCTAGGATCATAGGTGTGTTCCACCAGTGCCCAATTTCTAATGAATGACCATGAGAGGGTACCGCTGAACAAAGATGGATGATAGGACAGTAGGGAATATGCTGAGGGCTTCAACAGGAGTCAGCCACCACACAGAACCCAGTTGGACTAAGTGGACGGAGAGCTAAGGTCCTGACTATTGTCCCGTAGAGACAGGTAGGGATTGCCATAAGTAAAGGTACCAGCAGTGTGACTTCCTGGCATTTGGTCTTTTTTGTTTTGTCCTCAGATCTAGTCAACGAATCTTCAGAGTTCCTCTTCCATTTACCATCCAAATTCAAAACACTTTTTTTGTTTTGTTTTGTTTTTGCTGGTCCTGAGGCTTGAACTTAGGACATGGGCTCTGTCCATGAGCTTCTTCTGCTCAAGGCCACAGCTCTACTTCTGGCTTTTTTGGTAGTTTATTGGAGATAAGAGCCTCATAGATTTTTTTCTGCCTGGGCTGGCCTTGAACCATGATCCTCAGATCTCAGCCTCCAGAGCACATAGGATTACAGGTATGAGCCATGGGTGCTGGGCTTAAAACGCTTTTCTGGAGAACAAAAAGGGTCAAAGAGGGTGCTGGTCAGGAAAAGCTATACCTAACCCACACCTGAGCACTCAAGGACCTATGCAAGCAGCTAAGTAATGCTCAGTGCCGCCAGGGCATGTTCTAGCAGTCTGAAAGGCTGATGAATGTGTATACTAACAGCCTCCCTTAAATGTGTCTACAAAACATTAGAAGTGAGAATGTGGACCTCAGATCCTAAACTCAGAAGTCTCCCTTTCCACCTTTTACCTTAAGCCTCTAGAAAACCCTTTTCTCTCCATTCCCAGCCTTCCCATTTCACCTTGTCAGCACACCAGAAATATCTGTCCCTGTCCTACAGGTACAGGCATGTCAGTCCCCAGACACAGACATACCGACTGCCAGATTCCAGTTCTCCCTCCCACTAGGCTGTGATCAAGCATCACTTGGCACACCTAGCTGCCAGGCAAAATGCCCAGTCTCCTCCCTGCAGGGACAGGACCAGAACTTCACTTTGCTCAAGTCCTTACACCCACCATCCTGTCACCTCATTTCAAGACTGACTTTCTACATCTTCCTACAAGTCTTTGTCCATAGAACTCCCTCAGTTTCCCTCCCTTCTATCAATCCCCTTACTCTCCTCCCTGTCCCAACTCAGCGGAAAGCTGGCCCTATCACCTTGTCAAGAATATTAGGCTGTCAAGATGATTTCTGGAACTGAAACTGCTTTGTAAAATTACTTAAACAAGTAAATAAATAAGTAAGGGCTTGGAAGGTGGCTTGGTGGTAGAGTGCTTACCTTGTATACATAAGGCCCTGGGTTCGATTCCTCAGCACCACATAAGCAGCAAAAGTCGGAAGTGGCATTGTGGCTCAAGTGGTAGAGGGCTAGCCTTGAGTTGAAGAGCTGAGGGACAGTGCCCAGGCCCAGAGTCCAGGCCCCACAACCAACAAACATAAATAAATAAATAAATAAATTTGAAGGAAAAAAATACTGGGCTAGCATTGGGTGTGGTGATATACATTTGCTAAGCTGAGGCAAGAAGACCAAAAGTTCCAGACTAGTTTAAGCTACATATCAAGACCTTGTCCTAAAAAAAGAAAAAAAACATGGAGAACTGGCTCAAATGGTAAAGCACCAGACTAACAAAAGAGAGGCCTTGAGTTCAAACTCCCTCCCTCCAAACAATTGGAATCTTGTGCTGAGAGTGTTCATTGTCTAGCATAGGCAAGACCCTAGGTTCAACCTTAGTACAAATAAAAGGTCCCAAAACTTGGCTTATCACCCTAATCTCCCTCCCCTGCCCCCACTATCTAAGTCTTTCCTTCCTCTTATTCTACAAATATGCAAGTCATCTTCAAAGAACTTCCTGTACCCCACTTCTTCAATACCTCAGGCCACCTGCCTGCACTCTTTACTGGCTTAACCCCTTCAATTCCTGACCGGGTGGTTAGAAGCCTTATTGCTGCCTCATCCCTTGTATTTTCACATCAACTCCCTAACTCCCTAACATTCACCCTAATGTGCCATAGCTATTCCCAAACACCGTACTCTCCAGCAAGTACC